>NC_142164.1:73285907-74586393 GCF_024610735.1 Ursus americanus
AACAATGAACAGATAAATGGTCCAAAGGTGAGCTACAAATTCAAAAAGGAAAATCTAGCCACAGCATCTTGGATCATCTATACCCAGTAGAATCTTCACTTTAGAAAATCTCTTTCTTCCTGATAAGTAATTTTAGCCATGTAACTTATTCCCCTGTCAGAGCTCTGCTCTGGGTCATCCAAATATAGAGAAGTAGAAGACACATCATCTGCCCTTTAAGGAGATTATAATGAAGTTGGGAAACAAAACCTATGTGTGTGGGAAGTTAAATAAGAACACAAAACATTAATACAAGAAATGTTGGGTAGAGTGTGATTAAGGGCCAAATAAATGACCCAGAGAGTTAATGCTTTAGGAATTCAAATCAGTGTCAACCCCAAGAGTCAGGGAAGGTAGAAAAAGCTTCCTCGTGGAGTTAGTACTTGAGCTGGACCTTGGAAAATCTGTGTGATGTTACAAAATCCTAGATTTCCAGAGGTTAAATGGCCCTCAGAGACATGGTAAGTAAGGAAAAAGTTGGGATTAGAAACAAGGTTTCCTAGTTCCCATTTCTCTCCTTCAGGTGCTAAGGAAAGATGGTGTTTTAGGTATAAAAAATGCCCAGAAGCCCTAATCCCTTAACACTTACTCCTCAATCTGCCTCCCCCTCCCAACACAGCACAACACATACATACACACAGAGACACACAGAGACACACACATCTTCAAACCTTATATGGGATCTCCCTTTTTGTTTTCCTCAAGACCAGGTTAACTTAGAGGTAATACAGATAACACTGAATTCAAATTCCAGGTCAAACACCAATTCCTTTTTATTTAGTTAGAAATGGGCCATGTGTTGATGAATGGCCTCTCTGATGTAACCTGCCATCTCAAAAGCTTTAAGGTTGAGAGGTCCTCCTTCTGTTCCTTTTTGTCCCATCACCACAAGGTATACAGACTCAATCTGAACTACAGTCACTGCCTGGCTGCCCCGACTCTGGCCTTTGGTGCGGAGGTCCATGGTGTTGTTGCCCTCAGTGTAAAGGTTGTCCCGAATCAACAAGCATTTGGTCCCTGCAAGGGTGATTCCCTGAAGAAACAACTTCTCTCTCCCCTCTCTCGACAGCAAGATCTGAATTTCTTCCTGGGTCAACTGGAAAAAGTTGCCTTCGGGGTAAGAAGCTAACAACCAGGGTGGGGAATTGGTGATGATCGCTGCATCACAGCACATCCCAGTCTGTAGGAAGAGGGTGATGCAGTCTTGCCAGACCTCTTCGCTGATATCCCCTATGCACTGCATGATTCAAGTAAGCTGTCTCTATAAGATGAATAATGTGTTTTCTAGTAATTTGGTCTGCAAAAGTAGTTTGTTAGCAGTTGGCTTAAGATGACTGAAAAGCTGAGACTGAAATAACCTAAAAATACAGTCTGTTTCTGATGGCCTCTCCCCAGCAGCAAAGTGGAGGAGGTCTTGGTGACTTGTATGAAGTTATGGCCCAGCTGCCCTCTGCTGTGATTTATCAAGCTACTCTTGAGCATGAGTGAGGTCACAAAGGCTCTGTGACTTTTTAAATAGTCATCATCCACCACATCATGGGTGACTTTTGGCAGCAACTTTCTGAGCCTGTACCTCTAGCTATTGAGATAGACAATGGAGCAAAGTATACCTACTTCCCTGGGATACAATGGGAAGAACACTAACCCCCAATAGTGGAAAAGCCCTCAAAATAGAACATAAGAAGGCAATAATAGAGTTGGAGTTTTGGTTATAAAACAGGACAGATTTGCTACAGCAATTAGCATTTCAGATGTTGGTTAATCTTGCTGAGGCATGAGCTCTAGGTACAAAGTCAAAAGTCCCATAGACTCATCAGTTCACAGCTCCTTTTGGGAAAACCACAATAGCCTCCTCATGGTTTCCCTTCCTCCAAACTCTTTCCCTCTAGTTTATCTTCTGGCCCACACCAGCTGTGAGTCTAGAGTTATTCATTCCCATCTAGCCATTCAGCAAGTATTTATCAAGCACTCATCATGTGCCAAGTACTTTTCTAAGCACTGGGATATAGTAGCAAACAGAGAAAAACCTCATGGAACTGACACCATAATGGGGGAGGCAAACAATAAATGGATGATAATAGTGTATATTTTTTTACTGAAAACATTTTGAGTCCAATACTTTCTTTTCCTGTATTTTCCCTCTTATCGCCAGGCTTTCTTTACTCTACTGGAGGTCCAATTTGACTTCTGATTCTTCTACAACATTTGGCAAGTTCCTGCCTGTCCCTTATTTTCCTCTGAAATGACATCAACTTGCCTTAAGGAAGAAATGTTAGGGGAAATGGTTAAAGTTAATGCTGGATAAAATCCTGGATAGCTTTGAAAATTTATTTATGCAACAAATATTTATTAAGTACCCACTGTATGCCAAGTCTTTTCTAGACTTTGGAGATCAAGCAGTGAACAAAAGTTCCTGCCTCACAAAGCTGACATCCTAGATGGGGAAACAAAAAATAAATGACATTTATAATATATCAGGTTTTCCAACTGCCAGTCTGTTATTTTTTCCATCACAAGTCTGATTCAGAGAATACTACTGAATGACTGCATCTGTTGGCCCCTCATCTGAGAGGTGGTCTGGTGGGCTTTGGTCCTCTTCCCACATCTATGACAACAAAAATTATGAGGCTACTGCAATCGTCTGGGACTTAACTAGGTTAATGCTAGTAGACTAGTAAAAGAGGGGAGTGAGAGGAGGATATGCTTATACATCATTTCAAAAAGTATTCTACTGTGACTTGTCCAAGGCCTCACAGCTAGGAAGCTTTTCAGAAATCCAGTTGCCAGAATGGGATTGTCTGTGCTATCTTGGTAGGGTGCCATCACTGTTAACATTAGAGAGTAGTGGAATTATATAGGTTCCCAGAACCCTTATAGCATTAAAGTATGTGAGAAGGGAGGCAGTACTCGAGTCTGGAACTTAACTTGTGGGCCCAACCTGTTGCCCAAACCAGAAAACCATCAGTTCCCCACTACAAAGGGCATTTGCCAGGAAGCAAGATGGCAGGAGAGGCCACAGACAAAGTGTCGCGATAGAAAACTCCAGGAGGATCAAGTGACCAGAGCTTGTATCAGGATGGGGAGGGAGCAAGTAGGCAGCTGGAGAGGTGGCGGCAGCGACAACCCAAGTCGCAGGGCTTCAGGTGGCAGGAACATGGAACACATCACGGTGCCCAAGGTAAGGAGGAGAGTTAAGAGAGGCTGGGAGCTTCGAGCTCTCTTCAGGTATCCAACGGAGAGCCCAGGCACACCCTCTCAAACCTTTTCTGGGAGCTCTTTGACGCCCTCTTCCTGCGCTGGGACCCGCGTTCTCCATGGTTCACACCCCCTTTCAACTAAATTGAACTTTTCTAAAGACCGGCCCTCTGGTGGTGGCGCGTTGGAGAGGTGGTCTGCGCCAACTGTCCCCTCATGCGACAAGGGGTGCGCGCCTTCCAGGTCCCTCCCTGCCCTGTTCCTGGGACGCCAGTTCTTTCTGGCACCCCAGCAGTCACCTCACGCACCCCCTTACTCCAGCCTCTTAATACACACTCGCCACACTTCTTGAATACACCACAGGTCATCACCTCCCAGGGAGTTACTTCCTATATTCAGCGTTTTCCTACTCTTCTCTGCCCTAACCTGCCACGACAGCTGCCCAGACCCCCACCAGTGCGGTTTTGGGTTTTGGGAGCTACAGCGTCTCTCCAGCCCAAGTTGGGCTATGGGCAAAGGAAGGAGGTGTAGCGCAGTAGACCTGGCCCTGCTTTTTCCAGGAGGAAAAACCCAAAAGGTGGCCTCGCCCAACCAGTTGGCGCCTGCTTACAGCAATCCCCAGATAGAGCCGCTTCCACTCTTCTTTTTAGATCCTACTTCTTCCCTCCCCATCGCTAGGCTCTTTTTATTCCAAATCCGTCTACTTCCTGTCAGTTTTCTTTCTGTCATCTGAGACTGAGGATCAGGAAGAGTTCACACAGCTAGTCTCTGCTTAATTTTTTCCCTTTCAATCATAACAGACGTGGCCCAGGCTAAGTGGAGTCCACACAAAAGTCCAGTATGTTTTAATTGAAAAAACATAGTTTTTTTTAATGTTTTTTTATTATATTATGTTAGTCGCCATACAGTACATCCCTGGTTTCCGATGTAAAGTTCGATGATTCATTAGTTGTGTATAACACCCAGTGCACCATGCAATATGTGCCCTCCTTACTACCCATCGCCGGTCTATCCCATTCCCCCACCCCCCTCCCCTCTGAGGCCCTCAGTTTGTTTCTCAGAGTCTATAGTCTCTCATGCTTCATTCCCTCTTCTGATCACCCCCCTTTCTTTATCCCTTTCTTCCCCTACTGATCTTCCTAGTTCTTATGTTCCATAGATTAGAGAAATCATATGATAATTGTCTTTCTCTGCTTGACTCATTTCACTTAGCATTATCTCCTCCAGTGCCGTCCATGTTGTAGCAAATGTTGAGAACTCGTTCTTTCTGATAGCTGAGTAATATTCCATTGTATATATGGACCACAACTTCTTAATCCAGTCATCTGTTGAAGGGCATCTCGGTTCCTTCCATGATTTGGCTCTTGTGGACAATGCTGCTATGAACATTGGGGTGCATATGGCCCTTCTCTTCACTACGTCTGTGTCTTTGGGGTAAATACCCAGTAGTGCAATGGCTGGGTCATAGGGTAGCTCAATTTTTAACTTTTTAAGGGACCTCCACACTGTTTTCCAGAGTGTTGAACCCAGAACACTTGAATTAAAATGCTGGTCCCCTAGCTACCAGCTGATGACTTTTTTAAAAAAGATTTTATTTATTTATTTGACAGAGATAGAGACAGTCAGTGAGAGAGGGAACACAGCAGGGGAGTGGGAGAGGAAGAAGCAGGCTTCCAGCGGAGGAGCCTGATGTGGGGCTGGATCCCAGAACGTTGGGATCACGCCCTGAGCCAAAGGCAGAGGCTTAACGACTGAGCCACCCAGGTGCGCCAACCAGCTGATGACTTTGGACAAATTATTTTACTTCTCTGAGCCTTTCTTTCTTCCTGTATTAAAAATGGGGATAATGAAATTTTCTCTGCTCACTTCACAGGGTGATTGTGAGGACTAAATAAAAAGACATGTGTGAAAGCTTTTTGTAACTAGAAAAATGTTCTACCTACTTGTTAACTTAAGATTATTATGCTGCCTGTTGGGCAAAGCAGGAAATATAACACTCAAACTTCACCTTTAATGACTCCTTCTTTAGGTCCTTTTTCTGTTGAAGATAATAACATCCCTTGTAGTATACAACCTTACCTTTTTCTGGGTCCCTTCCTTTGCAGGTCATGTCATCTGCACCAGGTTCTCTGGCATGATACAGAAAGGTGGCATCATCAAAGCAAATCATCTGCTACCCAGACTACCTCTTTTCCCAGCCCATTTAACCCTGGGCCACCCTATTTACCTACTTCAAAATTACTCCCTTTTGCACCTGGGTGGCTCAGTCGGTTAAGCACCAGACTCTTGATTTCAGCTCAGGTCATGATCTCGGCTCAGGTCATGATGTCTGGGTCCTGGGATCAAGCCCTGCCTCAGGCTCCATGCTCAGTGAGAAGTCTGTTTGAGATTTCCTCTCTCTGTCCCCCTCTGCTCCTCCCCCTTGTGCCTGTGTGCTCTTTCTCTCTCTCCAAAATAAATAAATTAATTTAAAAAAAAAGAATTACTCCCTTTTTCTTATTTGACCTCGGAGAGAGCAGGGAGATAGAACTCCCCTTTTGCTTGTGTATTAAAATATTAATGTAGTTAAAATATGAAAATCCTCATGTTGGGAGATTAAAGCTATAAACTGGGCTAGCTGTATGGTAAGGGAAAAGATGCCATTATCCCACTTATATCAAAATAATAATAGCAGCTAATACATTGAATATTTAACTCTGTGGCAGGCACTGTGCTAAATGCTTTGCATGAAATAGGTCTTCAGTCTTTACATCAACCTATATGGGAGGTACTATTATTATTCCCATGTTACAGATGAGGAAACAGACCCATATAGGTGAAGTGAGTTGTGTAATAAGGATAGGAGTGCTCAGTTTCAGACTGTTGTGGAGATGAGGTTAATGCTCAAGAAAACTTTAATTGGCATCATGCCTAGACTCCATTTGTACTCCATGGATGATGGCATTGTTACTCTTGGACTATAAATAAAAACTCCAAATGAAAACTTAGTTCTTTAAATAAAATTGGCATTTCATTTTGTGTCTGGCAGAGCTGAGTGCCCGCAAGTGGTATGCTGCCACAAGTCTGTTTTTTCTTTTATTATTATGAGTTTCTGGGAAGGATTATGGTTGCACTAGTGGCTAGGGATTAAGATGGCTTATTTTGTTAACTCACTGTATCTACAAAAGGAAGAGATTGTCTTGTACATCTTAGGACAAAGAGATAACCATGAGCTTGTCAGTCATTAGTTCTACACGTCAAGTGCAGAAGTGACTTTTATTTTTGGCTCTTGTTTATCTTTTTCTTCTCTTGGAAAGACTTTTTAAAACACTATTGAAATGTAATATACATAGAGAAAAGTTTATGTCTGCATGGTATAATCTATTAAAAATTATTAATATAAATGTATACTCCATGAATGTTCACAAACTGCACACACCTGTGTAACCAGCACCCAGATCAAGAAACAGAACATTCCTCTTCTAGTCAATACCCCTCCCAAGGGTAACCATTACCCTGACTTCTAACACAATAGTTTTTTTTCCTTTTTTGATACTTAATATACATGGATTCATAAGGTATATACCCTTGTGTCTGGTTTCTTTTGCTCAACATTATGTTTGAAATATTCATCTGCATTATTCCTTGTAGTCATAGATCATTCTCATTGCTGTATAGTATTTCCTTTTGTTAACATGCCACATGTGATTTATCCATTCTTCTGTTGATGGGGAATTTCTAGTTCTGGCTATTACAAGTAGAACATTTTTTTGGTGGATATACATAAGCAGTTTTGTTGGGATATACACAGGAATGGAATTTATGGATCATAAGATATGCATGTATTCACCTAGAGTAGAAAATACCAATTTTGCACTCTCACCACCTATGTATGAGAGAGGAATGGTCTTTGTAAGTTATAACCTCAGGGTTTAAACAATGGTTTTTGTAGCACCTCAGGGCCAATCCAAAAGTTTAGTGACTCTTCTGTCCAAATCAGAATTAGTCCTTTTTACTTCTGTGTCAGCACCTAGAATTCTTAATTACCTTTCCTTCCCAGAATGGAAGCTTAGTAATTAGGATTTTTTTCAGTTAACATTTACTGAGTTTCAGCTGGCTTAGAAATGTACTATGGTGGTTAAAAGTGTATTTTTTAGAGCCAGACTGTCTGAGTGCAAATCTCAACTCTACTATTTAACTTTGTTATCTTGGCAAGTGTTTACCTTCTCTGTGCCTCAGTTTCTTTATCTGTAAAATGTTGGTAATAATAGTACCTATCTCACAGGATAGTTATAGGGATAAAATGAATTAATATTGGTAGAGGTGCTTAGAACACTGCCTGGCACATTATTGGTGCTTAATTTAGCTACCAGTTACTATCATCACCATCAGTAATTGTTACTTACAACATGCAACATTGGAAGTTGTTAAGGATACATAGCTCTCTTAGTTATAGCAACTAACTGCCTTTCTAAGATATCTTAATCAAGTAAGAAGTTGAGATATTAAGCATAAGATCCACAAATGAAAGTAAGAACTTTCATGAGAGGGACAAATGAAATACTGTCAGAGATCAGAGGCAAATAAGTGTTCTAGATGAGTGTGAGGAGTATGAAATGAAGAAAGTTTTATGGAAGAGTGGCGTTTAGACTGAATCTGAATAATAGATAGGATTTTACCCTTCAGAAATTGGGGAGGTGAGAGGGACTCCCTACCAAGGTAACTGCAAGACCATAAACTTGGAGGTAACTCATTAGGGCAAGGGAGTGAGAGGAACAGAGAGGTACTGTAGATTGTAGAGGCTTGAATGTTACCCTGAGGAATTTGAACTTGGTTCTACAGTTAACCCTTGAACAACATGGGTTTGAACTGTGTGGGTCAACTTACATGCATTTTTTTTCTCCTAAATGTAGTACAGTCCTGTAAATGTATTTTATCCTCCTTATGATATTTTTAATAACATTTTATTTTCTCTAGCTTAATTTATTGTAACAATACAGTATATAATACACATAGCATAACATATGTGTTAATCAACTGTTTATATTATTGGTAAGGCTTCCAGTAGTAATGAAGTTTTGGGGGAGTCAAAAGTTTTATGTGGATTTTCAACTGTGTGGGGTTTGGTGCCCCAACCCCCAATGTTGTTCAAGGGTCAACTGTATAGGTAGCAAAGAGCTGCTAAAGCTTTTAGGTCTAGAAACCCGAATATAAAATTAGAAAGGAACTTTTAAATCATCTTAATAAGGAATGGGAATGCAGGTTTTTTTTTTGGAATGATGTAAATGTTCTAAAATTATATATTGTGGTGATTGTTATACAACTGTACATTTACTAAAAATCAGGGAATTTTACACATAAAACAAATGAATTTTATGGTAAGTTCAGTAAAGCTGCTAACAAATAAATATGCGAATAGGTAAAATATAAGGTCATCTAGTGATAGTCCAAACCTCTCATGTCACAAATATGGAAGCTGCGGCCCAGATTGCTGAAGTTTCTTGTTCAAGGTCAGTCATCTAGCTAGTGGCAGAGCAGCATTGTCTTTTTGTTGTTTAGTATGCATGGCAGGTTCAGACTATGATAAATTGTGTGAAATTGCCATCAAAACAACAGCCAAAATAATTGGAAGTGTTGGATGGGTATAGAATGCCATTCTGGATAATAATAATAATAATAATAATAATAATAATAATAATAATAATAATAATAAATAATGCTTTATAGTACTCTACTGTTTACAAAGTGCTTTTCAAGCCACGCTACCTGCTCTCAAGATTTCGATTCACATGAAATTTTCCTAAAACAAGATAATTTTTGGCTTGACTGCCAGGAAACTAATTACCAGATTTAGTGTTCAGTTGTATTAACTGTATTAGCCCTTGTAATTAGTATAATTACTTCCTCCTCCTCTTCATGGCTTTGATTTTCTGTTCTAATAACCTAATTATAGATCTGGGTGTTTTTTGTTTGTTTTTGTTTTTACTGTAAACCACTTCAGATTCATTTAGGATATAAACAGGGTCATAATGAATCAAGATAAATCTGGGTAAAGTGTTTATCAAGTAAATGTGATTTCCTTTATACATATATATGTATATATGTGTATTTTAAGTCTTTATTTAAAATTTAGGTTAGTTAATATACAATACAATATTGGTATCAGGGGAACATTCACTGGTTTATCACTTACATACAACACCCAGTACTATTGCTTATATACAACACCCAGTGCTCATCACAACAAGTGCTCTCTTTAATACCCATCACCCGGGGCGCCTGGGTGGCACAGCAGTTAAGCGCCTGCCTGCGGCTCAGGGCGTGATCCCGGCGTTATGGGATCGAGCCCCACATCAGGCTCCTTCACTATGAGCCTGCTTCTTTCCCACTCCCCCTGCTTGTGTTCCCTCTCTCGCTGGCTGTCTCTATCTCTGTCGAATAAATAAATAAAATCTTAAAAAAAAAATACCCATCACCAATCTAGCCCATGCCCCACCACCTCCCTCCATCAACCCTCAGTTTGTTCTCTATCATTAAAAGTCTCTGACGGTTTTTTTCCCTCTCTCCTTTTCCCCCACCTTCCCATATGTTTATGTGTTTTCTTTCTTAAATTCCACATATGAATGCAATCATATGGTTTCTCTGACTTTCTCTAACTTATTTTGCTTAGCATAATACACTCTACCTCAGTCTACATTGTTCCAAATGGCAAGATTTCATTCTTTTTGATGGCTGAAAAATTATATATACATACCACATCTTCCTTATCCATTCATCAGTTGATGGATATTTGGGCTTTCTCCATAGTTTGGCTATTGTTGATAATGCTGCTATAAACATTGGGGGTGCATGTACCTCTTCAAACCTGTATTTTTGTATCCTTTGGGTAAATAAATACCTACTAGTGAAATTACTGGATCATAGGGTAGTTCTATTTTTTAACTTTTTGAGGAACTGCCATACTGTTCTGCCAAATGGCTGTACCAGTTTGCATCCCCACCAACAGTATAAGAGGGCTCCCCTTTCTCCACATCCTGGCCAACACCTGTTGTTTCTTGTGTTGTTAAATTTAGCCATTCTGACAGGTGTGAGGTGGTATCTCATTGTGGTTTTGATGTGTATTTCCCTGATGTGAATTTCCCTGAGTGATGTTGAGCATCTTTTCATGTGTCTGTTAGCCATTTGGATATCTTCTTTGGAAAAGTGTATATTCATGTCTTCTGTCCATTTCTTTTTTTTTAAGATTTTATTTATTTATTTGACAGAGAGAGAGACAGCCAGCGAGAGAGGGAACACAAGCAGGGGGAGTGGGAGAGGAAGAAGCAGGCTACCAGCAGAGGACCGTGATGTGGAGCTCGAACCCAGAACGCTGGGATCACGCCCTGAGCCATAGGCAGACACTTAACGACAGTGCCACCCAGGTGCCCCCTTCTTCCCATTTCTTAACTGGATTATTTTTTTTTGTGGGGGGGGTGTTGAGTTTGATAAGTTCTTTATACATTTTGGATACTAGCCCTTTATCAGTTTGCAAGTACCTTCTCCCATTCTGTAGGCTGCCTTTTAGTTTCATTGATTGTTTCCATTGCTGTACAAAAGTTTTTTTTTTTAATGATTTTTTTATTATATTATGTTAGTCACCATACAGTACATCCCCGGTTTCTGATGTAAGGCTCGATGATTCATTAGTTGTGTATAACACCCAGTGCACCATGCAATACGTGCCCTCCTTACTACCCATCACCAGTCTATCCCATTCCCCCACACCCCTCCCCTCTGAGGTCCTCAGTTTGTTTCTCATAGTCCATAGTCTCTCATGTTTCATTCCCCCTTCTGATTACCCCCCCTTTCTTTATCCCTTTCTTCCCCTACCGATCATCCTAGTTCTTATGCTCCATAGATGAGAGAAATCATATGATAGTTGTCTTTCTCTGCTTGACTTATTTCACTTAGCATTATCTCCTCCAGTGCCATCCATGTTGTAGCAAATGTTGAGAACTCGTTCTTTCTGATAGCTGAGTAATATTCCATTGTATATATGGACCACAACTTCTTAATCCAGTCATCTGTTGAAGGGCATCTCAGCTCCTTCCACGATTTAGCTATTGTGGACATTGCTGCTATGAACATTGGGGTGCATATGGCCCTTCTCTTCACTACGTCTGTATCTTTGGGGTAAATACCCAGTAGTGCAATGGCTGGATCATAGGGTAGCTCAATTTTTAACTTTTTAAGGGACCTCCACGCTGTTTTCCAGAGTGGCTGTACCAACTTGCATTCCCACCAACAATGTAGGAGGGATCCCCTTTCTCCACATCCTCTCCAACAATTGTTGTTTCTTGCCTTGTCTATTTTTGCCATTCTAACTGGCGTAAGGTGGTATCTCAGTGTGGTTTTGATTTGAATTTCCTTGTTGGCTAATGATTTTGAACATTTTTTCATGTGTCTGTTAGCCATTTGTATGTCTTCATTGGAAAAGTGTCTGTTCATATCTTCTGCCCATTTTTTTATTTGTTTATTTGTTTCTCGTGTATTGAGTTTGAGAAGTTCTTTGTAGACCTTGGATACCAGTCCTTTATCTGTAGTGTCATTTGCAAATATATTCTCCCATTCCGTGGGCTGCCTCTTAGTTTTTCTGACTGTTTCCTTGGCTGTGCAGAAACTTTTAATCTTGATGAAGTCCCATAAATTCATTTTATCTTTTGTTTCTCTTGCCTTTGGGGATGTGTCATGAAAAAGGTTGCTTTGGCCGATGTCGTAGAGGTTGTTGCCTATGTTCTCCTCTAGAATTTTGATGGATTCCTGTCTCACATCGAGGTCTTTCATCCATTTGGAGTTTATTTTTGTGTATGGTGTGAGATAGTGGTCAAGTTTCATTCTCTTGCATGTAGCTGTCCAATTTTCCCAGCACCATTTATTGAAGAGACTGGCTTTTTCCCACCAGATGTTTTTTCCTGCTTTATCAAATATTAGTTGCCCAAAGAGCCGAGGGTCCATTTCTGGGCTCTCTATTCTGTTCCATTGGTCTATGTGTCTGTTTTTGTGCCAGTACCATGCTGTCTTTGTGATCACAGCTTTGTAGTACAGCTCGAAATCTGACATTTTGATCCCCCCAGCTTTGTTTTTCCTTTTCAACAGTTCCTTGGAGATTCGGGGCCTTTTCTGTTTCCATACAAATTTAAGGACTGTTTGTTCCAGTTCTTTGAAAAATGTCCTCGGTATTTTGATCGGGATAGCATTGAAAGTGTAGATTGCTCTGGGTAACATGGACATTTTAACTATGTTAATTCTTCCGAATCATGAGCATGAAATATCTTTCCATCTTTTTATGTCTTCCTCAATGTCTTTTAAGAGTGATTTATAGTTTCTAGAATATAGGGCCTTTACGTCTCTGGTTAAGTTAATTCCAAGGTAACGTATGGTTTTTGGTGCTATTGTAAATGGGATGGATTGCCTAATTTCTCTTTCTTCGGTCTCGTTATTCGTGTATAGAAATGCAACTGATTTCTGAGCATTGATTTTGTGTCCCGCCACGTTACTGAATTGCTCTATAACTTCTAATAGTTTGGGAGTGGCTTCTTTTGGGTTTTCCATATAGAGTATCATGTCATCTGCAAAGAGAGACATTTTGACTTCTTCTTTGCCGATTTGAATACCTTTGATCCCGTTTTGTCGTCTGATTGCTGTTGCAAGGACTTCTAGTACTATTTTGAATAATAGTGGCGAGAGTGGGCATCCTTGTTGAGTTCCTGATCTTAAGGGAAAGGCTTCCAGCTTTTCCCCATTGAGAATAATATTTACAGTAGGCTTTTCATAGATGGCTTTTATGAGATTGAGAAATGTACCTTCTATTCCTACACTCTGAAGGGTTTTAATCAGGAAAGGATGCTGTATTTTGTCAAATGCTTTTTTGGCATCGATTGAGAGGATCATATGGTTCCTGAGTCTTTTCTTGTTGATATGATGTATCACGCTGATTGATTTGCGAATATTGAACCACACTTGCATCCCAGGTATGAACGCCACTTGATCGTGATGGATAATCCTTTTAATGTACTGTTGGATTCTATTAGCAAGTATCTTGTTGAGGATTTTGGCGTCCATATTCATTAGGGAAATCGGTCTGTAATTCTCCTTTTTGAGGGGGTCTTTGCCTGGTTTGGGGATCAAGGTAATATTGCCCTCATAGAATGAGTTTGGTAGCTTTCCTTCTGTTTCTATTTTTTGAAATAGCTTTAGGAGAATAGGTATTATTTCTTCTTTGAATGTTTGGTAGAATTCCCCAGGAAAACTGTCCGGGCCTGGAGTTTTGTTATTTGGAAGGTTGTTTATCACTGACTCAATTTCTTCATAATTAATTGGCCTGTTTAAGGAATCAATTTCTTCCGGTTTCAATCTTGGTAGTTTATAGGTTTCCAGGAAGGATTCCATCTCTTCCAGATTGCTTAGTTTATTGGCATATAGCTGTTGATAAAAATTTCTAATAATCCTTCCAATTTCAATGGTGTTCGTTGTGACCTCTCCTTTTTCATTCATAATTTTAATAATCTGGGTCCTTCTTCTTTTCTTTTGGATAAGTGTTGCCAGTGGTCTCTCAATTTTATTGATTCTCTCAAAGAACCAGCTTCTAGTCCTGTTGATCTGCTCTACTGTACTTCTGGTTTCTGCTTGATTGATTTCAGCTCTAATTTTGGTCAACTGCTTCCTCGTGCGTGGATTAGGCCTGCCCCTCTGTTGCTGTTCCAGCTTCTTGAGGTGAGAATATAAAAACTGCATTTTAGATTTTTCTATTCTTTTGAGTGAGGCTTGGATGGCTATGTATTTCCCCCTTAGGACTGCCTTTGCAGTATACCTTAGGGTTTGGACCATTGTGTTTTCATTCTCATTGGTCTCCATAAATTGTTTAAATGGATTTTTGATTTCCTGGTTTATCGAGTCATTTCTGAGCAGGATGGTTCTTAGTCTCCAAGTGTTTGAGTTTCTTCCAAATTTTTCCTTGTGGTTGACTTCCGATTTCAGAGCATGTGGTCTGAGAATATGCAGGGAATAATTTCAGTCTTTTGGTATCAGTTGAGACCTGTTTTGTGACCCAGTACATGGTGTATTCCTGAGAATGTTCCATGGGCATTAGAATAGAATGAGTATTCTTTGGTTCTGGGGTGTAGTGTTCTATATATATCTATGAGGTCCAAGTCATCGAGTATGGCATTCAAAGCTCTTCTTTCTTTGCTAATTTCTTGCTTAGGTGATCTGTCTATTGCTGATAGTGGAGTGTTGAGGTCTCCTACTATTAGTTTATTTTTATCTATATATCTCTTTATTGCGGTTAAGAGTTGGCTTGTGTATCTTGCTGCTGTGTATCCATATATATGGGGGCACATATATTTATAACTGTCATATCCACTTGTTGGATACATCCTTTAAGAATAATATAGTGCCCTTATGTGTCTCTAACTATAGTCTTTAGTTTAAAATCCAATCTGTCTGATAAGAGAATTGCTACCCCAGCTTTCTTTTGATGTCTATTGGCGTGAAAGATGGTATTCCATCCCTTTACTTTCAGTCTGAATGTATCTTTAAGTTCAAAATGTGTCTCTTGTAGACAGCAAATGGATGGGTCATGTCTTTTTATCCAATCTGCAAACCTCTGGCTTGATGGGAGCATTTAGGCCATTTACACTGAGACTGATTATTGACAGATATGATTTTAATGATGCCATGTTGCTATTAAAGTTATTGTTTCTATAGATTGTGACTTTCTGTTCTGTATCACTCTTGGGGTCTTTTTACTTTTATAAAACCCCCCTTAATATCTCCTGTAGGGCTGGTTTCGTGGTTATGAAATTGGTCAATGACTGGAGATTCTGGAAGGTCTTTATTTCTCCATTAATTCTGAATGACAGCCTTGCTAGATAAAGGATCCTTGGGTGCATGTTTTTCTCTGAAAGAGCTTTAAAAATGCCCCCCCACCCTTTCTCTCATTCCAGGTCTGTGTAGACAGGTCTGATGTAATTCTGATGCCTTTGCCTTTGTACGTGAGAAATTTCTTTGCCCTGGCCACTTTCAATACTGTATCCTTGGATCTAATATTTGCAAATTGTACTATGATGTGACGTGGCATAGGTTTGTCATGGTTGAGCTTGGGAGGGGTCCTCTCTGCCTCTTGGACATGAATGTTTGTTTCCCTTGCTAGAGTAGGGAAGTTTTCAGCTACAATTTGTTCAAGTATCTCTTCTAGACCTCTGTTTTTCTCCACCCCCTCGGGGATGCCAATGATTCTGACATTGGAACATTTCACTGAGTCAGTAATCTCTCATAACCTACATTCGTGAGTGTAGATTTTTTTGAGTCCAGATTCTATTTTAGCTTTTTCTTCTACTAACCCATCCTCCAATTCACTGATACATTCTTCTGCCTCATTCACCCTGGCCATCAGAACCTCTAGTTCTGACTGCATTTGGCTCATAGAATTTTTAATTTCTGCCAAATTCGCTCTCATTTCTGCCCTTAGAGATTCTATATTCTCATTAACATTTCTGTTAATACTTTTTTCAAGTCTACACATCATCTTGACCATTGTTACTCTGAATTCCATTTCTGATACTTTGGTTACATCCATATCCATCAGTTCTGTGGCAGAGGCCACAGACTCATTGTCTTTTCTTTGCTGGGGGGGGGGATTTCTCCTTCTTGTCATTCTGATGAAGATAGCTTGTGGGGTTGTCCAGAGCCCAAATTATTGACCGGGACCCAGACTGTGCACCCTTGTTTTATAGGAATCTTAGGGATGTGGGCTTCTTGATTTTTCAACCTGCCTTCTGAGGGAGGATCCTGCCACGCCGATACTCAGGCAACCCTGTTTGGGTAGAGTTTCTGTGTCCCCTGCGAGGGGGGATGGGGATGGGCACACTGTGAGCAGGTATTTCCAGGCTTTTGTTCTCTAGCGGCTTTCCCTGGCGGTTTGCTGTGCCTCTTCTGAGTGTCAGAGCAGCAGTGGCCGAATCTCAGCCTCTGTCTCAGAACAGAGTGATTGCAGACCGTTCTCCACTAATGTTCTGGCCACTTTAACTCTGTTTCTGTTGGTGCTCCTCAACCCTGCAGCATCCCAGGATGTGCATCCCACACCTGGCGTCCCAGCCCTCACTTCCAGGGCCGGCGCGTCTCTGTCCTTTGTGTTTCTATCACCACCAGCCGCCAGCCACCCCTGCGTGCTCCTGGAGTTCCCGGTCTCAGTCTGGTTCCAGTGAGAACACCGGAGCTCCATTTCAGTCTGTAGGTATGCGTTCCTGGCTCATGGTCTCAGTCTGCTCTCTCACAGGTGCCGGTCCGCAAGTCTGCCCGCTCCCCCGTGCAATTGGCTACTGCTTCCTGGCGCCTGAATGTGGCAGCTCCCTCCCCCTTCTGTTTATCTTCTGATATCTGTGCGCAGTTTCATGGCTCCCTGCTTCATACCTCAATGCTTAGCACTGCAGATTTTCATTTGTAGAGATCCAGATGGATCTTCCTGCGTCTCACGCTGATTCCGTGGATTTTCAGTCTGGTCTGGTACCTATCCAACTTGACTCAAGGGACCGGCTGAAAAAAGGGTTCCCTAGTCCTCCGCCATCTTAACTCCTCTGCAACGGATATGTCAGTGGCCCATATGGGAATAGAACCCGCGACCTTGGCATTATCAGCACCACGCTCTAACCAACTGAGCTAACCAGCCACCCTCAGTCTCTCTTTTTATCTTATTTTTTCCTTCCCTTCCCCATGTTCATCTGTTTGGTTTCTTAAATTCCACAAATAAGTGAAATTATATAATAATTGTCTCTCTCTGATTGACTTACTTTGCTTAGCATAATACCCTCTAGTTCCACCCATGTTGTTGCAAATGGTAAAATTTCATTCTTCCTGACGGTTGAGTTATATATATATATATATATATATATATATATATATATATATATATAAAATCTTCTTTATCCATTCATCTGTTGATGGACTTCTGAGCTCTTTCTAGAGTTTGGCTACTGTGGACATTGCTGCTATGAACATTGTGGTGCAAGTACCCCTTCAAATCACTGTATTTTAATCCTTTGGATATATACCTAGTAGTGCAATTGCTGGGTTGTAGGGTAGCTCTATTTTTAACTTTCTGAGGAACCTCCATGCTGTTTTCCAGAGTGGCTACACCAGTTTGCATTCCCACCAACAGTGGAAGAGGGTTCCTCTTTTTCTTCATCCTCTCCAACATCTGAAGAAAAAAATAAATAACTACTGAGACTTCTTTTTTGGTTGACATGTGGTCTGTTCTGAACAAGATTCCACATACATTTGAAAAAAATATTTATTCCAAAGCAAATGAGCATAGAGGAAAAAAAAGAGAGAATGGAGAGAGAATGCAAACCAAGAAGGAGACTCATAACTATAGAGAACAAACTGATGGTTATCAGAGGGGAGGTGGGTGGGGGGATGGGTTAATAGATAATGGGAATTAAGAATGTGTGATGAGCACTGGGTGCTGTATGGAAGTGTTGAATTATTAAATTGTACACCTGAAGCTAATATGACACTGTATGTTAACTAATTGGAATTTAAATAAAAAATTTAAATAAAAAGAATGTGTCGCCTGCTGTTCTGGATGAAATGTTCTGAATATATCTGTTGGTTCCATCTGGTTCAGCATGCCATTCGAAGCCACTGTTTACTTTTGACTTTCTGTGTGGATGATCTATGTAGTGTTAAAGTACCCTACTATTACTGTATTACTGTCAGTTTCTTCCTTTATGTGTGTTAATAGTTGCTTTTTGTATTTTGGTGGTTGCATGTTGGGTGCATAAATATTTTTGCATTGTTATTGTACCATCTTGTTGGATTGTTCCCTTTATCATTATGTAGTGTCCTTCTTTGTCTCTTATTACAATCTTTATTTTAAAGTTTATTTTGTCTGATACAACTATTACTACTGCAGATTTATTTTCACTTCCATTTGCATGGTAAATATTTTTCCACCCATTCACTTTCAATCTGCATATGTCTTTAGGTCTGAATTGAGTCTCTTGTAGGCAGCATATAGATGGGTCTTGCTTTTTGATCTGTTCAGTTACCTTAGGTCTTTTGATTGGAGGATTTTTTATGTTTACATTCAAAGTAATAATTGGTAGGTACGTAGGTATTGACAGTTTTTTACTTGTTTTATGGTTGTTTTGTAGTTTTTTCTCTGTTCCTTTATTATCTTGTTCTCTTCCTTTGTGGTTTGATGACTTTTCTTTATTGATGTGTTTGGATTTCTTTTTTGTTATTTTTTTGTGGATCTCTTGCAGGCTTTTGATTTGTGGTCCCCATTCAGTTCATATCTAGCATGTCATGCATATAATAGTCTGTATTACGTTGATGGTCACTTAAATTTTAATTCGTTCCAAAAGCAATAATTTTTTACTCCCCCACATGTCTTGTGTATATGATGTCATACTTCACATCCTTTTATTTTGTGAGTCCCTTGGCTGAAGTCTATTGATAGATTTGATTTTACTTATTTTTTCAAATTTTTATTTAAATTCTAGTTAATTAACATATAGTGCAATGTTGGTTTCAGGAAATAATTCATCACTTACATACAACAGCCAGTGCTCATAATATCAAGTGCCCTCCTAATGCCCATCACCAATCTACCCCATCCCCCACCCACATCCCTCCATTACCTCTCAGTTTGTTCTCTATCTTTAAGAGTCTTCTATGGTTTCTTTCCTTCTCTCTTCCCCCCCATATGTTCATCTGGTTTGTTTCTTAAATTCCACATATGAGTGAAATCATATGGTATTTGTCTTTCTCTGACTGACTTATTTCATTCAGCACAATACACTCTAGCTCCATCCATGTCAACGTGAATAGCAAGATTTCATTCATTTTCATGGCTGAGTAATATTCCATTGTGTATGTATAACACTTCTTCTTTATCCATTCATCAGTCAGTGGACTGATGTTCAACTATGTCGAACAGCAGTTGTGAGTTTGGGCATCTCTGTCTTGTTCCTGACCTTAGGGGAAAACTCAGTTTTTCCCCATTGAGAATGATTTTCAGGGGTGCCTAGGTGGCTCAGTCGTTAAGCATCTGCCTTCGGCTCAGGGCGTGATCCCGGCATTCTGGGATCGAGCCCCACATCAGGCTTCTCCACTAGGAGCCTGCTTCTTCCTCTCCCACTCCCCCTGCTTGTGTTCCCTCTCTCACTGTCTCTCTCTGTCAAATAAATAAATAAAATCTTTAAAAAAAGAGAGAGAGAATGATATTCACTGTGCTCTTTTCATAGATGACTTTTATGATATTGAGGTGTGTTCCTCTATCCCTCCACTTGGAGAGTGTTAATCAAGAAAGGATGCTGTATTTTGTCAAATACTTTTTTGGTATCAATTGAGAAGATCCTACGTTTCTTGTCCTTTCTCTTATTAATGTGATGTATCTTGTTGATTGATTTGCGAATGTTGAACCACCCCAGCACCCCAAGGATAAATCCCATTTGGTCATGCTGAATAATCCTTTCAATATACTTATTGGATCCTATTGGATAGTATCTTGTTGAGTATTTTGGTATCCATGTTTATCACAGATATTGGTCTCTAATTCTTTTTGATGGGGTAATGCTGGCCTCATGAAACATTAAGTTTTCCTTCCCCTTCTATTTTTTGAAACAGCTTCAGAAGAATATGTATTAGCTCTTCTTTAAATGTTTGTTAGAATTCCACTGGGAAGCCATCTGGCCCTGGACTCTTGTTTGTTGGGAGATTTTTGATTACTGCTCTGTTTCCTTGCTGATGACATGTCTGTTCAGATTTTTTATTCTTCCTGTTTCAGTTTTGGTAGTTTATACATTTCCAGGAATGCATCCATTTCTTCAAGATTACCTGATCTATTGGCATGTAATTGCTCCTAATATGTTCTTAAAATTGTTTTTATTTCCTTTTTGTTGGTCATGATCTCTCCTCTTTCATTCATGATTTTATTAATTTGGGTCCTTTCTCTTTTCTTTTTGATATGTCTGGCTATGGGATTATCAATCTTATTAATTCTTTGAAAGAATGAGCTTCTAGTTTCATTGATCTGTTCTACTGTACTTCTGGGCTCTATTTCATTGATTTCTGCTCTAATCATTATTATTTCTCTTCTCCTCTTTGGATTAGGCATTATTTTCTGTTCTTTCGCCAGCTCCTTTAGCTGTAGGGTTAGCTTGTATGTTTGAGATTTTTTAAATTTTTTGAGAAAGGCTTGTATTGCCATATACCTCCCTCTTAGTACCACCTTTGCTATAATCCTTCTCTGCACCTCCTACCTTGCATAAAGTGGTCACTTTTCTATTTGTAGAATTCCATCAATTCTTTTCTTACATCTGAGATTGAATTCGTAGGTGCTCAGAATGATTTGATAGTTTTTTATTTATTTTTTTATTTATCTAGATAAATTCAAGGGACCAGATGAAACAAAGTCCCTACTCTTCCACCATCTTGCCTCTCTAGCCTTCATCTTTTTTTTTCTTTCAGTTCCTTAGATTGGGTGATATCAATGGTCCTGTTTTCAAATTAATTTATTCATTCTTCTTCCTGCTCAAGTCTACCATTGAATTCCTCTATTGGATTTTTCATTTCATTTATTGTACTTTTCATCTCCAGAATTTCTATTTGCTTCCTATTTATAATTTCTTTCTATTTATTGATAATTGTTATTTAGTAAAATTTTATTCTACTGATTTTCTTTAATTCTCTGAGTATTTTAAGACAACTGATTTAATGTCTTTGCTTAGTAAAACAAATGTCTGGGCTTCTACATGGACAGTTTCTATTAATTTTATTTTTTCCCCGTGAGTGGGCCTTAACTTTCTTGTTTCTTTCCATGCCTTACAATTTTGTTGCTGTTGTTGTTGAGAACTGGATAGTTTGAATATTATAGTGTGATAATTCTGGAAATAAGCATCCCCCCATTTTAAGGGTTATGTTGCTACTTGTTTGGGGTTGTAGTTGTTTGATTAGTGACCTGTCTAAATTATTTTTTTCAAGACTATTTTTCATCCTGTGTGCAGACTAAATTCTCTTTCCATTAGCCTGTGGTCAGCTAGTGATTTGATAGAGATTTTTTTAAGTGACAAAAAATAGTCTCCCTTCTTTGAAGATAGGCTCTGTGTTGGTGTACACCTTCAGTGCTCAGCCATGCCATTTATCTCCCCTAAGCTCCACTTTCTGCTTGTGCAAAACCTAAAATTTAGCCATAGATCAAGGCTTCTGTCTTCACAGGTCTTTTCTGAGCATGTGTCCTATCCTGGGCATGTATCTGGTCTTCTGCATTCTTGATATATCCAGGAGCTTTTCCGTGCCCATATTTTCTGAGGTACCAGCTTCCTAAGTCTTTTCCTTCTTGGTATTCTCAGGATGTTTGCTGCTTTCTCCAACTAATATCTCCTGCCCCAGGTGGCTGTGGCTAATAAATTTCCCTTTCAATTGTTTTGACATTGTCCAGGAGGCCACTCCAGCCCTGAGAAAATTCTCAGGTGGACAAAACTAGCCCCTGAACCCATCCTTCAGGAAACTACCAGGGAGATAAAAATATACAACCACATATTGTGAGAACAAGGCCTGTATTACCCATCTGGCACCAGAAAGCCACATTGGTAATATGATCCGTCATTCCCCAAAATGCTGCTAAGCTAGGAACTGAAGGCTATCAGGAAAGTAAGCCAAAGTGTTGTGATATTCTCTTACCAATATTTAGCAGCCTTGTCTTTTCATTAAGAATTTCACTGTTTTTTTATAAATTTTTATTAGATTCTGATGTTTCAAAAATGTTAATTTTCATACTTTTTGCCTGCCTAATTATTGCTTTAGTGAGGAAATGGTTTGGATAATGTTGGACAGTGGTTTAGTAATCTTATTAATTCTTTCAAAGAACAAGCTTCTAGTTTCATTGATCTGCTCTACTGTATTTCTGGTTTCTAATTAATTGATCTCTGCTACAATCCTAATTAATTCTCTTCTCATGTGTGGCTTAGGCCTATTGTGTTGTTCCATCTCCAGGTGTTTAAGGTTTGAGTATAGGGTCTGTATTTTAGATTTTTCTGTTTTTTTGAGTGAGGCTTGGATGGTATGTATGTCCCACTTACCCTTTGAAGTATCTGATAGGTTCTGGAATGATGTTTTTCTTTCTCATTGGTTTCCATGAATTGTTTAAATTCTTCTTTAATTTCCTGCTTGACCCAAGCATTCTTAAGCAGGATGGTCCTTAGCTTCCAAATGTTTTTTTTCCAAATTTTTTCTTGTGATTGACTTACAGTTTCACAACATTGTGGTGTTAGACTATGCAGGGAATAATCCCAATCTTTTGGTATCTGTTGAGACCTGATTTGTGACCCAGTATGTGGTCTATTCTGGAGAAAGTCCCATGTGTCCTTGAGAAGAATGAGTATTCTGTTGTTTTAGGGTGGAATGTTCTTTATATATCTATGAGGTCCATCTGGTTTTGTGTCATTCAAAGGTACTGTTTTTTGGGTTTTTTGGGGTTTTTTGTTTTGTTTTTGTTTTTTAAAGATTTTATTTATTTATTTGACAGAGACAGAGACAGCCAGCGAGAGAGGGAACACAAGCAGGGGGAGTGAGAGAGGAAGAAGCAGGCTCATAGCAGAGGAGCCTGATGTGGGGCTTGATCCCATAATGCCAGGATCACGCCCAGACGCTCAACCACTGTGCCACCCAGGTGCCCTTGTTTTTTGTTTTTGTTTTTGTTTGCTGATTTTCTGCTTAGATGATCCTTCTATTGCTTATAGTGGAGTGTTGAGGTTCCCTGCTATTAACGTATTATTATCTATATGTTTCTTTACTTTGGTTAACAGTTGGCTTATGTAGTTGGCTGCTCCAATGTTGGGGGCATCAATATTTATAATTGTTAGATCCGATCATTGGATAGACCCTTTAAGAATGATAGAGTGTCCTTCTGTATCTCTAACTACAGTCTTTAGCTTAAAATCTAATTTGTCTGATATGAGAATTGCTACCCCAGTTTTCTTTTGAGGTCTGTTGGCATGAAGAGAAAGGACCCAATTTAATAAAATTATTAATGAAAGGGGAGAGATCACAACTAATACCAAGGAAATAGAAACAATTATTAGAAATTATCAACAACTATAGCCAATAAATTAAGCAACTTGGTAGAAATGGATGCCTTCCTGGAAACCTATAAACTACCAACACTGAAACAGGAAGAAATTGAAAACCTGAATAGACCAATAACCAGTAACGAGATTGAAGCAGTGATCCAAAACCTCCCCAAAAGCAAAAGTCCAGGGCCAGATGGATTCCCTGGGGAATTCTCCCAAACATTCAAAGAAGAAATAATACCTATTTTCCTGAAGCTGTTTCAAAAGAATAGAAACAGAAGAAAAACTTCCAAACTCATTCTATGAGGCCAGCATTACCTTGATCCCAAAACCAGGCAAGGACCCCATCAAAAAGGAGAATTACAGAACAATATCCCTGATGAATATGGATGCCAAAATTCCTAACAATATCCTAGCTGATAGGATCCAACAGTACATTAAAAAGATTATCCATCATGACCAGGTGGGATTAATCCCTGGGATGCAAGTGTGGTTCAACATTCACAAATCAGTCAGTGTGATAGAACACATTAATATTAGAAGAGACAAGAATCATATGGTCCTCCCAATTGATGCAGAAAAAACATTTGACAAAATACAACATCCTTTCCTGATTAAAACCCTTCAGAGTGTATGGATAGAGGGGACATTCCTCAATTTCATAAAAACCACCTATGAAAAGCCCAGAGTTAATGTCATCCCCAATTGGGGAAAGCTGAGAGCCTTTTCCTTAAGATCAGGAACAGGAGAAGGATACCCACTTTTGCCATTATTGTTCAACATAGTACTAGAAGTCTTAGTCAACAATCAGACAACAAAAAGAAAAGTCTTTCAAATTGGCAAAGAAGTCAAATACTCTCTCTTCACAGATGACATGATACTTTATGTGGAAAACCCAAAACACTCCACCTCCAAATTACTAGAGCTCATACAAAAATTCATAATTTGGCACATACAAAGTCAATATTCAGAAATCAGTTGCATTTCTATACATTAACAATGTAACTGTATAAAGAGAAATTAGGGAATCGATTCCATTTACAATAGCAGCAAAAACCATACGATATCTTGTAATAAACCTAACCAAAGAGGTAAAGGATCTGTACTCTAGAAAGTACAGAATACTGATGAAAGACATTGAAGAACACACAAAAAGATGGAGAAATATTCCATACTCATGGATTAGAAGGATAAACGTTGTTAAAATTTCTGTGCTGCCCAGAGCAACCCATACTTTCAATGCCATCCTGATCAAAATACCAATGGCATTTTTCAAAGAGCTGGAACAAAAAATCCTAAAATTTGTGTGGAACCAGAAAAGACCCTGAATCATGAAGAAAATGTTGAAAAAGAAAACCAAAGCTGCGGGCATCACGTTGCCTGATTTCAAGCTATACTACAAAGGTGTGATCACCAAGACAGCATGGTACTGGCATAAAAACAGACACATAGATCAATGGAACAGAATACAGGCTCCAGAAATGGACCCTCAACTCTATGGTCAACAAATCCTCAACATAGTAGGATTAAATATCCAATGGATAACAGACAGTCCCTTCAATAAATGGTGCTGGGAAAATTGGACAGCTATATACAGAAGAATAAAACTCGACCATTCTCTCACACCGTATGCAAAGATCAACTGTATATGGATTAAAGACCTAGGTGTGGGACACGAATCTATCAAATTATAGAGGAGAACATAGGCAATAACCTCTTTGACATTGGCCACAGCAACCTCTTTCATGACGTGTCTCCAAAGGCAAGGTGAACAAAAGGAAAAATAAACTTTTAGGGCTTCATCAAGATTAAAAGCTTCTGCACATCAAAAGAAATACTCAACAAAACAAAGAAGTAACCCACAGAATGGGAGAAGATATTTGCAAATGACACTACAGATAAAGGGCTGGTATCCAAGATCTATAAAGAACTTCTCAAACTCAACACCCAAGAAACAAATAATCATGTCAAAAAATGGGCAGAAGATATGAACAGATAGTTTCTCAATGAAGACATATGAATGGCTAACAGACACCTGAAAAAATGTTCAACATCATTAGCCTTCAGGGAAGTTCAAATCAAAACCACGTTGAGATACCACCTTACACCAGTTAGAATTGCAAAAATTGCCAAGGCTGAAACAACAAATGTTGGAGAAGATGTGGAGAAAGGGGAACCCTCTTACAGTGTTGGTGGGAATGCAAGTTGGTACAGCCACTCTGGAAAACGGTGTGGAGGTTCCTCAAAAAGTTAAAAAATAGATGTACCCTATGACTCAGCAATTGCAGTACTGGGTATTTACCCCAACGATACAGATGTAATGAAAAGAAGGGCCATATGTGCCCCGATGTTCATTGCAGCAGTGTCCACAAGAGCCAAACTGTGGAAGGAGCTGAGATGCCCTTCAATAGACGAATGAATAAAGAGGATGTGGTCCATATATACTCAGCCATCAGAAGGAATGGTTACCCAATACTTTTATCGACATGGATGAAACTGGAGGTGATTATGCTAAGTGAAATAAGTCAAGAAGAGAAAGACAATTATCATATGGCTTCTCTTATTTGTGGAACATAATGAATAGTAGGGAGGACATTAGGAATAGGAAGGGAAAAATGAAAGGGGGAAAGAGAGGAGGAGAACTACCATGAGAGACTATGGACTCCAGGAAACAAACTGAGGGTGTTAGAGTGGAGGATGTGGGGTGATGGGCTCGCCTGGTGATGGGTATTAAGGAGGGCATGTATTACATGGAGCACTGGGTGTTATATACAAACAATGAATCATGGAACACTACATCAAAAACTAATGATTTACTTACTGTATGGTGACTATCATAACCTTAGGAAAAAAACAACTGAAACACTTTTCGAGATTCTATAATCCACCATTTCCAATGACAACACCAATCATAGGTATTTTTGTTGTTCTTGCCACCATTATTCTTTGTTATTATTTGTAGCTTTGTATATTCCAAATGAGAATTTCCCAGTGAAGTGATGCTCATTTACAAGTACTTCTTGATGATTTTATTGCCAAGAATTTTCCTGTATTTCTTTAAGAAGTAAAAACAACATCAAAGGGAAAATTTAGTAGACATATTCTTTCCCACTAAGTAAAACTAAAATACATAGACATTATAAAACAAACATTAAACAGTTATTAATGGTGGAAAGAAGAAGGCAGGCTGACTAGAATCTATAGGACCGAAGGAACAACATGATGGTGAGTTCCATGGGCTTTCTTTGTGCTTCATATATCCCAGACCTTGAGCTGCAGAAGCTTATACCCAGAACCTTCAAAGACACAGAAAAATAAAGCTTCAAGAAAAGCCTACTCTTTCTATCCAAAGGACAAGGAAAGAGACAGCTTAGCAAAACAAAAACACTTGTGGACAATAACTGCTATCCTCCAGTCAGACCCTACAGAAAGAAACTGTGTCCCACCTAATCATCAAAGGCCAAATAAGGAGCCGAGATTTCTTCTCACACCAAAGTATAAGAAAGCACTGAAACACCCCTATGTCCTCCACCCAGGATGGTATCAAAGGAGACTAAGTGAGGAGCTTGGATTTTTATCCTCATCCTTCCTGCCCTGGCAGTGTTGGAAGAGACCATATATGGAGCCTGGACTTCTACCTACACTCAGAAGATACCTCTCCTTTCCCTATTGGATGGTATCAGAGGAGGCCTAGTGGAGAGTCTGGACTATCATTACCACCCAGCATTAATGAGGGCACACCCTGTGGTATCATTGAATGTCACATGGGGAGAAGTAATGAAATACTTCTGCCCACCCCAGCTAGAGTGCTGTAAGCATAGCACTAGTGGGGTGTTTGAATCCCGGAGTTCACCAAACGGTACTGTGTGGGCCTAACCCAACTTGAATATTAATAGAAGCCAAGTGCAAACCTCAAATCCCTCTATTCCCACCTTTAGGAAATAAGGAAGCACTTACATTTCTTATGCCAGAACAGTATCATAGTAGGCTTGCTAAAAGAGATGTAAATAAGTTCCAAAGTCTCATAACAACATTGCCAAAATATATACGTTTCACTTCATTATACCAAGAATAAGGAAAATATCAATGTGAATTTAAAAAGCAATTAATCAATACTAACACAAAGATAACAGTAATGTTAGAAATGTGACAAAATTTTAAACAGCTATCGTTAAAATGATTCAATAACTACAAATGAAAAAGTCTCAGTAAGGAAATTGAAGACATAAAGAAGAATCGAATGGAAACCACACAACTGAAAAATACAATAACAAATTCTTAAAAACAAATGAATGAGCTTAACAGCATAAATGAAAGGAGAGGAAAGAATCAGTTAACTTGAGATAGAAAAATAGAAGCTACATCAAAAACTAATGATGTTGGCTAACTGATCATAAAGAATAAAGAAAGAATAGTAGAAGTTAATCTGAGAGAAAACTGATGAAAATAAAACAGTCTCTGGGGGATCTGTAGGACAATAACAGAAGATCTAATACTTGTATCATTGAAAAATCAGAAGCTAATGAGAAAGAGGGAGGGACTGAAAGAATACTCAAAGTAATAGTGGCTGAAAACATTCCAAATAAATCAAAGGACATACACCTATATAGATTTAAGAAGTTGAACGAACATCAAACAGGATACCTTAAGGAAATCCACACCAAGATACAACATAGTCAAGCTTATGAAACTAAAGGGGGAAAAAATCTTGAAAACAGCAAGAAAGAATTGGCACCTTACTTTATAGGAAAAAAAATTTTTGAATGACACTGGTTTGCTTTTAAAAATGAAATCCAGAAGGAAGTGCAACAAATATTTAAGTTCTGAAGGAAAAATACTATCAATTCAAAATTCTGTATTTGGTTAAAATATTCTTCAGGGAACTTAACATAAAAAACTTGGGATATACTGTATGGTGACTGACATAATAAAAAATTTTTATAAAAAAATTCTTCAGAAGTGAATGAGAAAGATGTTATCAGATGAAGGAAATTTGGGAAAATGTGTCACCGACAGATCTACCCTAAAAGAAAGGCAAAAGTAAAGTCTCTAAAAAGAAAGGAAATGATGAAAGAAGGAACCTTGGAAATGCAGAAAGTAAGAAAACATGATGGAAATATTAAAAATAGGAATAAACACAGACTTTCTCATCTTGAGTTGTCTAAATTACGTTTGACAGGGGAAGAAAAAATTATAAGACTCTGTTTCTAAATGTATGTAGAGAAAATATTTAAGCCAATTTTACTGTAAATGGATGAGGGCAAAGGGATGTAAAAGGGAAGTAAGGTTTGTATACTTAACACAAAGTAATAAAATGCTGACACCAGTAGACTAATAAGATACACACACACACACACACACACACACACACACACACACATACTGCTTAGAGAAACCACTAAAAAAATTCTATCCAGAGATGAACATTCAAAAACTCTATAGACTAATCAAAATAAAATTCAAAAGTATTCATGTAACAAAAGGGAAGGAGAACAAAAAAGCAGAAACAACAGATCAAACAAAATTTATGTGGAATAATTAAGTTCTAAACATCATAATTATGTTAAATAAAATGTCTAAATACACTGATTAAAATACAGAGATTAACAGTGGATTAAAAAAAAGTATTCCACTATATGTTGTCTGCAAGAAACCCACTTCAAATATAATGATATATGTAGGTTGGAAGTAAAAGAATGGAATGAGATACATCAAGAAAACATAAATGAAAGCAGAAGTAGTCACATTAATATCAAATAAAATAGACTTAAGAAAAAGAAAATTACCAGAGGCAAAGAGGGATGCTACATAATGATAAAAGTACAAATCCAACAAGAATGAACACCAGCCTTAAATGTATATGTCTCAACTAAAGGACACACATAATATGTGACACAAAAATTAATAAAACTGAAAGAAATGAACAAATCTGCAGTTAGAATTGGAGACATCAATACCCCTTTCTCAACAATCAATGGAACAATTAGACAAAATCAGCAAGGGCATAGAAGTCAACACATGTGGAGAAAGGGGATCCCTCCTACATTGTTGGTGGGAATGCAAGTTGGTACAGCCACTCTGGAAAACAGTGTGGAGGTCCCTTAAAAAGTTAAAAATTGAGGGGGCGCCTGGGTGGCGCAGTCGTTAAAGCGTCTGCCTTGGGCTCAGGGCGTGATCCTGGCGATCCGGGATCGAGTCCCACATCGGGCTCCTCCGCTGGGAGCCTGCTTCTTCCTCTCCCACTCCCCCTGCTGTGTTCCCTCTCTCGCTGGCTGTCTCTCTGTCACATAAATAAATAAAATCTTAAAAAAAAAAAAAAAAAGTTAAAAATTGAGCTACCCTATGACCGAGACATTGCACTACTGGGTATTTACCCCAAAGATACAGACATAGTGAAGAGAAGGGCCATATGCACCCCAATGTTCATAGCAGCTTTGTCCACAATAGCTAAATCATGGAAGGAACCAAGATGCCCTTCAACAGATGACTGGATTAAGACGTTGTGTTCCATATATACAATGGAATATTACCCAGCTATCAGAAAGAACGAGTTCTCAACATTTGCTGCAACATGGACGGCACTGGAGGAGATAATGCTAAGTGAAATAAGACAATTATCATATGATTTCTCTCATCTATGGAATATAAGAACTAGGAAGATTGGTAGGGGAAGAAAGGGATAAAGAAAGGGGGTTAATCAGAAGGGGGAATGAAGCATGAGAGACTATGGACTCTGAGAAACAAACTGAGGGCTTCAGAGGGGAGAGGGGTGGGGGAATGGGATAGGCTGGTGATGGGTAGCAAGGAGGGCACGTATTGCATGGTGCACTGGGTGTTATACGCAACTAATGAATCAAGGAACTTTACATCAAAAACCAGGGATGTACTGTATGGTGACTAACATAATATAATAAAAAAACATATAAAAAATAAAACAATAATGAGAAAAAAAGAAGTCAACAGATCAATCAGCAGCATCTAATATAATTTATATACTACTCTATATAACAACAGAAGTATACACATTGTTTTCAAGTGCCCTCAAGCATACCAAGATAGACCAAGTCCTAGGACATTGAAAAAAAAGCTCAACTTTTTTTTTAAATTGAAATCATACAAAATTTTTCTCTGGCTGCAGAGAATACAGTTAGAAATCAGTAGTAGAAATATAACAGGAAAAAAAACCAGTAACTTCTCTACTAATGGAAAATAAACATAATTCTAAATTCATGCATTAAGGAAAATGTCATTGGAAATAAAATATATACTGAAATAAAAGAAAATGAAAGTGGAACCAAATGTAATCAAACTATGTGGAGTTCAGCTAAATGTTGAGAAGGAAATTTATAGCACTAAATACTTACACATAAAAGAGAGAAAGTCTCAAATATTCTAAGCTAGAACATCAAGAACCTATAAAAATAAAAGGAAAAAAATCAAGAAGGAAAAAATAGTTAAAAAATAGAAAGACAAACAAAAAGAAGACACAAATGACCTATGTCTGAAATGAAGCAGAGGATATCAGAAACTGTGCAGACATCAAAATGACAAGGGAATACTACAAACAACTCTAAACAACATGAATTTGAAAACTTAAATGAAAATGAGAAAGCAAGATGGTGGAGGAGTAGAAGGACTCTGGGCTTGCCTTGTCCCACAAACACAACTAGATAACTATCAAATCATCCTAAATACCCCAGAAATCAACCTGAAGACTGACAAAACAGAGTGCACAACTATAAGGAAAGAAGAGGCCACAGTGAAGAAGGTAGCAAGTACTGACACGTGGTTTAAAATTGCAGGTGGTGCAGAGGGGATTGAGCTGTGAATATGGAGAAGAGAGAGAGAGGAGCACACAAGGGAATTCACAAGGAGAATATTTCTTAGAAGCCATTGACTGGAAAATGAGAGGGGCTGAATTTTGTGAGTTCTTGCAACCAGCAGGGCTTAAAGCCTAGAGTTTTAAAGGTCAATGGGCTTTCCTGGGATAAAATCCAGAGGACATTGCACTTCTCCTGGAGAGAAGGCAGGAAAACAACCCAGGGTGAGACAAAGTGAAAACAATAGTGCCCAGGGCGCACAATGGGGAGATTATCCTCTCTACTCAGAGTTCATCCTTGAGAGGCAGTGTTCATGGAGACACCTCTTTGAGAACAAAGGAGTGGGCCAGCACCATTTCCCTCTTCTGCCCCTCAGGATAAACACAGTCACGTGTGGGAAGTGGTGCAGTGCCCAACCTGGCTACCTAACTTGCATACACAAGGCCCTACCTCCCCCCCCATGCTTTAATGGGAATGCCTTCTTATTTAAGCTGCCTCAGTTGCAGTCCAATAGGCTGCTCCCCCAGAAGACCAACACAAACTCCTGCTGACACCATGTCTCCCAAACAGAATGTTCTACAGGGAGGGCCTCAGTTCTGGTGGAGGTGGTGCCAAGTCTCATTTTAAATGCAGACCAGAGCACAGCTAGTTAAAACTTGCCATATTCAGGCGAGGGACCAAGCACTGCCCACAGCAGACAAGGAGAGCCTCTGCAGACCACTGGCCTGAAGGATAGAACAGCCAAAACACAATGGCAGAGTGCATGCAGCACAGACCAAAGACACACCATAAAGTGCCAGGTCCTGGGCACTACATGACCTCTTCATAAAGCCTTTACTTAGAGGAGAAGGAGACATAACTGGCTATACCAAAACACACAAGAAGGCAGAGACTTAGAAAAAATGTGAAGATGTAGGAATTTATCCCAAATGAAAGAACAAGATAAGGATACTGCCAGAGATCTAAGTGAAACAGATAAAAGTAACATTCCTGATATGAATGAATGAATGAATGAATGAATGAATGTGTTTGTTTGGTTGGTTGGTTTTAGTTTCTACTTTTCAGTTTTTAGATTTTATTTCAATTCCAGTAAGTTAACATACAGTGTAATATTAGTTTCAGATTAGTTTCAGATGTATAATATAGTGATTCATCACTTATGTACAACACCCTGTACTCACCACAAGTATACTCCTTAATCCCCATCAACTCTGGTAACCGTGCATTTGTTTTCTACACTTAAGAGGGTATTTCTTGGCTTGCCTATATCTTTTTTCCCCCAGTATTCATTTGTTTCCTTCCATAACTTCCACATATGAATGAAATCATATGGTATTTCTCTTTCTCTGACATATTTTGCTTAGCATAATACTCTCTAGCTCCATCACGTTTTTGCAAATGGCAATATTTCATTCTTTTTATGGCTGAGTAATATTCCATTTTATATAAATGCCACATCTTTGTTATCCATTCATCAGTCAAGGACCATTTTGGGCTCTATATAATTTGACTCTTGTTGATAATGCTGCTATAAACATTGGGGTGCATGTATCCCTTGGACTCAGTATTCTTGTATCCATTGGGTAGTTAGTAATGCAATTGCTGAATCTTAGAATAGGTCTGTTTTTTAATGTTTTGAGGAACCTCCATACTGTTTTGCACAGTAGCTGCACCAGTTTGCATTCCCACCAATAGCATTGGAGGGTTCCCCTTACTCTGCATCCTTGTCAATAGCTGTTGTTTACTGTGTTGTTATTTTTAGCCATTCTATCTCCCTTGAGGTGATTTTCATTGTAGTTTTGATTTGTACTTTTTGATCTGATTCATACCTTATGACTTTAATGAATTCATATATAAGTTTTAGCAGTATTTTTGGTGGAATCTTCTGGGTTTTTGATATAGAGCCTCATGTAATCTGCAATAGTGGAAGTTTTACTTTTTCTTGCTGATTTTATTTATTTTTGTTGTCTCGCTGCTGTGGCTAGGACTCCCAGTACTATGTTAAATGAAAGGGATGAGAATGTATATGCCTGTTTTGTTAATGCTCATGGAGGAAAAGCTCTTAATTTTTCCCCACTGAGAATAATTTTAGCTGTGCACTTTTCATATATAGCCTCTATTATGTTGAGGTATGTTCTCTCTATGACTACTTTATTGAGTGTTTTTATCATGAATCAATGTTGTACTTGGTCAAATACTTTACATGTATCTATTGAAGTGATAATAAGTTTCTTATCCATCTTTTTAAAATGTGCTTTATCACATGGAATGATTTGCAAATATTAAACCATCCTAGCAACCCAGGAATAAATCTCACTTGATTGTGGCTTATGGTTTTTAAATAAATTGTTGGATTCAGTTTTCCAGCTTTTAACATAGAATTTTTTCATTGTGGTCATCAAGGATATTGGCCTGTAGTGCTCTTTTATAGAGGACTCTTTATCTGGTTTTGTTATCACGGTAAGGCTGGCATCATAGAAGGAATTTCAAAGTTTTCGTTCCCTTTCTATTTCTTGGAATAGATTAAATGAGTGGTAGAATTTACCCAAGAAGAGATGTGGTACTGTACACTTTTGTTCAGAATTCTTTTTTAATTTTTTAAAAAAAATTAAATAATTTTTATTATATTATGTTAGTCACCATACAGTACATCCTTAGTTTTTGATGTAAAGTTCCATGATTCATTACTTGTGTATAACACCCAGTGCACCATGCAATACATGCCCTCCATAATACCCATCACTGGCCTATCCCATTCTCCCATCCCCCTCCCCTCTGAAGCCCTAAGTTTGTTTCCCAGAGTCCATGGTCTCTCATGGTTCACTCCCCCATTATGTTTACCCCCCTTTCTTCTTCCCTTTCTTCTCCTATGGATAGTCCTACTTCTTATGATCCATAAATGAGTGAAATCATATGATAACAGTCTTTCTCTGCTTGACTTATTCACTTAGCATTATCTCCTCCAGTCCCATCCGTGTTGAAGCAAAAGCTGAGAAATCATTACTTTTGATGGCTGAGTAATATTCCATTGTATATATGGACCACAACTTCTTAATCCAGTCATCTGTTGAAGGGCATCTCGGTTCCTTCCACAATTTAGCTATTGTGGTCAATGCTGCTATGAACATTGGGGTGCGTATTGCCCTTCTCTTCACTACATCTGTATCTTTGGGGTAAATAACCAGTAGTGCAATCGCTGGATCATAGGGTAGCTCATTTTTTAACTATTTAAGGGACCTCCACACTGTTTTCCAAAGTGGCTGTACCAACTTGCATTCCCACCAACAGTGTAAGAGGGATCCCCTTTCTCCACATCCTCTCCAACAATTGTTGTTTCTTGCCTTGTCAATTTTTGCCATTCTAACTGGTGTAAGGTGGTATATCAGTGTGGTTTTGATTTGAATTTCCCTGATGGCTAATGATTTTGAACATTTTTTCATGTGTCTGTTTGCCATTTGTATGTCTTCATTGGAAAAGTGTCTTTTCATAACTTCTGCCCACCGTATGATTTGTTTATTTGTTTCTCGCATATTGAGTTTGAGAAGTTCTTTGTAGATCTTGGATACCAGTCTTTTATCTGTAGTATCATTTGCAAATATATTCTCCCATTCCGTGGGCTGCCTCTTAGTTTTTTGGACTGTTTCCTTGGCTGTGCAGAAGCTTTTTATCTTGATGAAGTCCCACAAGTTCATTTTATCTTTTGTTTCTCTTGCCTTTGGAAATGTGTCATGAAAAAAGTTGCTGTGGCCGATGTCAAAGAGGTGGCAGCCTATGATTTTGATGGATTTCTGTCTCACATCGAGGTCTAAAATTTTTTATTATGTTATGTTAGTCACCACACAGTACATCCTTAGTTTTGATGTAGTGTTCCATGATTCATTTTTTGTGTATAACAAACAATGTGCCCACCTTAATAACCATCACCAGGCTAGCCCATACCCTCACCCTCTCCCCTCTGAAATGCTCAGTTTGTTTCCCAGGGTTATACACAACAAATGAATTGTTCAACACTACATCAAAAACTAATAATGTAGTATATGTTGGCTAACTGAGCAAAATAATAAATATGTAACAAACTAAATAAATAAAATTAAAAATTAAATGTTAACATTTGATACATTATTAGTTTTTGATAGTGTTCAACAATTCATTAGTTGTGTATAACACACAGTACTCATCAGAACATGTACCCTCCACCGATAAACCAGGAAATCAAATGACAAACCAGAAATCAAAAATCAACTTAAACAATTTATGGAGACCAACGAAAATGAAAACACAAAGGTCCAAATCCTATGGGATACTGCAAAAGCAGTCCTAAGGGGGAAATACATAGCCATCCAAGCCCCACTCAAAATAATAGAAAAATCTAAAATGCAGTTTTTATATTCTCACCTCAACAAGCTGGAACAGCAACAGAGGGACAGGCCTAAAACACGCACGAGGAAGCAGTTGACCAAGATTAGAGCAGAAATCAATGAATTAGAAACCAGGAGTACAGTAGAGCAGATCAACAGAACTAGAAGCTGGTTCTTTGAGAGAATCAATAAAATTGACAGACCACTGGCAAGACTTCACCAAAAGAATAAAGGACCTACATTAATAAAATTATGAATGACAAGGGAGAGGTCACAACCAACACCAATGAAATTGGAAGGATTATTAGAAATTTTTATCAACAGCTTTATGCCAATAAATTAAGCAATCTGGAAGAGATGGAGGCCTTCCTGGAAACCGATAAACTACCAAGACTGAAACAGGAAGAAATTGATTTTTTTAAACAGGCCAATTAATTATGAAGAGATCGAGTCAGTGATAAACAACCTTCCAAAAAACAAAACTCCAGGCCTGGACAGTTTTCCTGGGGAATTCTACCAAACATTCAAAGAAGAAATAATACCTATTCTCTTAAAGCTATCTCAAAAAATAGAAACAGAAGGAAAGCTACCAAATTCATTCTATGAGGCCAATATTACCTTGATCCCCAAACCAGGCAAAGACCCCATCAAAAAGGAGAATTACAGACCGATTTCCCTAATGAATATGGATACCAACATCCTCAACAAGATCCTGGTTAATAGAATCCAACAGTACATTAAAAGGATTATCCATCATGACCAAGTGGGATTCATCCCTGGGATGCAAGGGTGGTTCAACATTCACAAATCTATCAGTGTCTTAGATATTATCTAGAAGGAAAAATTCAAAAATCATATGATTCTCTCAATATATGCAGAAAAAACATTTCACAAAATACAGCATCCTTTCCTGATTAAAACCCTTCAGGGTGTAGGGATAGAGGGTACATTCCTCAATCTCTAAAAAACCATCTATGAAAAGCCTACAGCAAATATCATTCTCAATAGGGAAATGCTGGAAGCCTTTCTCTTAAGATCAGGAACACGACAAGGATACTCACTATCACCACTATTATTGAAAATAGTACTAGAAGTCCTTGCAACAGGAATCAGACGACAAAAAGGGATAAAAGGTATCCAAATCGGCAAAGAAGAAGTCAAAATGTCTCTCTTCGCAGATGACATGATATTCTATATGGAAAACCCAAAAGAATCCACTCCCAAATTATTAGAAGTCATAGAGCAATTCAGTAATGTGGCGAGATTCAAAAACCATGTTCAGAAATCAGTTCCATTTCTATACACGAATAATGAGACTGAAGAAAGAGACATTAGGGAATCCATACTATTTACAATAGCACCAAAAACCAAACATTAACTTGGAATTAACTTAACCAGAGTCGTAAAGGATCTATATTCTAGAAAGTATAAATCACTCCTGAAAGACAATGAAGAAGACACAAAAAGATGGAAAAATATTCCATGCTCATGGATCAGAAGAATTAACATAGTTAAAAAGTCCATCCTACCCAGAGCAATCTACACTTTCAATGCTATCCAGATCAAAATACCGATGAAATTTTTCAAAGAACTGGAACATATAGTCCTCAAATATGTGTGGAACCAGAAAAGGCCCTGAATCACCAAGGAACTGTTGAAAGGGAAAAACAAAGCTGGGGCCATCACAGTGCCGGATTTTAAGCTGTACGACAAGGCTGTGATCACAAAGACAGCATGGTACTGGCACAAAAACAAACACATAGACCAAAGGAACAGAATAGAGAACCCAGAAATGGACCCTTGGCTCCTTGGGCAACTAACCTTTGATAAAGCAGGAAAAAACATCCGGTGGAAAAAAGACAGTCTCTTCAATAAATGGTGCTGGGAAAATTGGACAGCTACATGCAAAAGAATGAAACTTGACCACTCTCTCACACCATACACAAAGATAAACTCCAAATGGATGAAAGACCTCGATGTGAGACAGGAATCCATCAAAATGCTAGAGGACAACATAGGCAGCAACTTCTACGACATTGTCCAAAGCAACCTCTTTCATGATACATCTCCAAAGGCAAGAGAAGCAAATGATAAAATGAACTTGTGGGACTTCATCAAGATAAAAAGCTTCTGCACAGCCAAAGAAAGAGTGAAAAAAAACTAAGAGGCAGCCCACGGAATGGGAGAATATATTTGCAAATGATGCTACAGATAAAAGACTGGTATCCAAGATCTACAAAGACGTTCTCAAACTCAATATGCAAGAAACAAATAAACAAATCATAAAATGGGCAGAAGATATGAACAGACACTTTTCCAATGAAGACATAGAAATGGCTAACAGACACATGAAAAAAAGTTCAAAATCATTAGCCATCAGGGAAATTCAAATCAAAACCACATTGAGATACCACCTTACGCCAGTTAGAATGGCAAAAATTGACAAGGCAAGAAACAACAAATGCTGGAGAGGATATGGAGAAAGGGGATCCTCTCTTACACTGTTGGTGGGAATGCAAGTTGTTACAGCCACTCTGGAAAACAGTGTGGAGGTCCCTTAAAAAGTTAAAAATTGAGCTACCCTAAGACCCAGCCATTGCATTACTGGATATTTACCCCAAAGATACAGATGTAGTGAAGAGAAGGGCCATATGCACCCCAATGTTCATAGCAGCATTATCCACAATAACTAAATCGTGGAAAGATCTGAGATGCCCTTCAACAGATGACTGGATTAAGAAGTTGTGGTCCATATATACAATGGCATATTACTCAGCTATCAGAAGAACGAGTTCTCAACATTTGCTAAAACATGGATGGGACTGGAGGAGATAATGCTAAGTGAAACAAGTCAAGCAGAGAAAGACAATTATCATATGATTTCTCTCATCTATGGAACATAAGAACTAGGGAGATTGGTAGGGGAAGAAAGGGATTAATAAAGGGGGGTAATCAGAAGGGGGAGTGAAGCATGAGAGACTATTGACTCTGAGAAACAAACTGAGGGCTTCAGAGGGGTGGGGGGCGGGCGAATAGGATAGGCTGGTGATGGGTAAGGAGGCACGTATTGCATGGTGCACTGGGTATTATACACAACTAATGAATCATCGAACTTTACATCAAAAACCAAGGATGTACTGTATGGTGAATAACATAATATATTAAAAATACTATTATGAAAAAAATAATATTCTCAGCCTCATTTTGGGGGACAAATGAATATCTCAGTGCTTTAGACCCTGGCTTATATATTGCCTATGTGTCCATTTGAGTTTTCCTAACACAGGTCTCTTCTTGGGTCTTTTTATGAAGACCAGTGGTTTTCCTTCTGTAGAGATCACAACAAGTTTGTGGATTTTTAGATACAACTGGCACTACCTTTAAAATCGGGTAGGTTTACTACAAATGAGGAGGAATGTTGATAACTTATTATTATAGGCTACACTTCTTTGAGGAAGTACATATAATGCTCCATAGAATAAAGCTGCTCCTCCAACGTTTTATTTTGAGCTTTCCTTCCCACAGTATAATTTTATGACAAAAATAATCCTTTCATTAAAAAATTATAAAAGTATGTGTAAAAAAAATCTGGTAGGTTTATCACTTGTAGTAATGCACACTTTTCAAAAAGTGTGTTCTTAGAGCAGGCCCAAATACTCCTGGGGGAAGGGATGTATTTGTCCATTAAGCACCAGATTTTCCCATTTAGGTTTATATGCTTGCTGTACACGTTCCTCTTGAATATTCAGTCATGCTTTACCCAGTTCCACATGCTGGGGTAAGGTAACCCTCAGGAGTTTGGGGTCAGGTACTATATATTGACAGCATTTTCAGTGTTCCCATTGCCAACAGAATCCAGGTCTTCACCCACGATGTCTATTCCAAATACTCTATCTGGTTTAAGCTCAAAAATAGATGTCTTAGTGAAAGAGCCATCTCTGATACTACCACATCCAGTTGTAAACATAGACATCTCTAAAGGATCACCTTATTAGTTACTTTTTTCTGTAAGAAACTAGTTTTTTTGTTTGTTTGTTTGTTTGTTTGTTTGTTTTGAGTTAAGTGTTAGAAGTAGGAGGGAAGAGCCAGAATGGCTTATTGATTTCTTATTCCAAGCCAAGCTATGGACCCTAAACAACCTTTGTTTTTAGAGGAAGGGTTCTAAATCATTTTGGTTGTCTTTTATTTTTTACTAGGTAAATAAAGCCAGTTTTTGTACTTACCTCCTCTTGGTAGCTGCCTTAATTCTTTGTTTTTAAAGAGCTACTCGATTGTGTCTATTTCACTTATAAACAGGGCCCATTTTTCTACATACCACTCTTGATGGCTGTCTTGTTCCTATAATTTTAAAATATCAAGGTGATCTCCTATTGTATCTTCTCTGATCCTCCTCTTTCCACAATTTGGTCTTTGGCTTATGTAACCTAACTCACCAGTGGTTGCCAGCTTTCATTTGACATTTTACTTCTGGAAAAAAAATTTTGAATTTGGTCTGGAGAATCCATCTAACATTGGCTTTGTGAAAGAAGTTGTCAAAGAGGATGACTCTACTGATCTTCTGCCACAAATGAGTTTATCCTGGCTCTCTTGCTTTATACTAGAGGCTTTCTCCCATACCACAATATGAATTTTACAGTCCATTAACTAGCATGATATTCCCAATACAGCATGTTAAGGTTTATTCAGGGAAAGGAAAAACATGAATGGCAAGATGTAGTAGTTTTTGAAAACCCTATAAAAAGCTAAAAAGTCTCTGATTTATTTTAGAGACCTACACAAGGGCAGTAAATAGTACCAACATTATTTCTTAGATCTAAAACAAAATTAATTGATAGTGAAAAGGTCTTTTCAATGCAGTTTTAAACTGAGAAGTGGTATCAAAATACCAGCCATATTTTTCATAGAGCTGGAACAAATAATCCTAAAATTTGTATGAACCAGAAAAGACCCAGAATAGCCAGAGGAATGTTGAAAAAGAAAACCAAAAGCTGGTGGCATAACAATGCCAGACATCAAGCTATATTACAAAGCTGTAATCATCAAGACAGGATGGTAATGGCACAAAAACAGACACATAGATCAATGGAACAGAGTAAAGAATCCAGAAATGGACCCTCAACTCTATGGTCAACTAATCGTCAACAAAGCATGAAGAATATCCAATAGAATAAAGAATCTCTTCAACAAATGATGTTGAGAAAATTGGACAGCTACATGTACAAGAATGACAGTGGACCATTTTCTTATACCACACACAAAGATGTATGGAAATGGATGAAAGACCTCAATGTGAGATGGGAATCCATGAAAATGCTAGAGGAGAACACAAGCAGCAACCTCTTTGACCCCCAACTGCAGAAACTTCTTGTCCACAATAGCCAAACTGTGGAAGGAGCAGAGATGCCCTTCAACAGATGAATGGATAAAGAAGATGTCATTTATTTGTACAATGGAATATTACTCAACCATCACAAATGATGAAATCTTACCATTTACATTGACGTGGATGGAACTGGAGGGTATTATGCTAAGCGAAGTAAGTCAATAAGAGAAGTACAATTATCATATGGTTTTATTCAGATGTGTAAAATAAGAAAGAATGCAGAACATCATAGGAGAGGGGAGGGAAAACTGAATGGGAAGTCACCAGAAAGGGAGAAAAAACATGAGAGACTCTTAACTATAAGAAACAAACTGAGGGTTGCTAGAGAAGAGGTGGATGGGGGGATAGGGTAATTGGGTGATGGGCCTTAAGGAGGGCACTTGATATGATGAGCACTGGGTATTATATGCAACTGACGAATTATTGAACTCTACATCTGAAACTAATGATGTACTATGTGTTGGCTAATTGAATTAAAATAAAAGAAACTGAGAAGTGGTAAAAAAATCAACACTGGTATTTCAAAAACAAAAATAAAATTTAAAAAATACTATTTTGTTTTTTTAGGATCTAAGGCCATGGAATCAGTTCAGCCTAAAAGATCTGTGTGCATGGAGGACAATAGGGTAAGGGAGGGAAATCTGAAGGGAGTATTCAGAGAGGGAGATGAACCATGGGAGACTGTGGACCCTGGGAAACAAACTGAGGGTTTCAGAGGGGAGGGGTTTGGGGGGAGGGTGTAAGAGTGATGGGTATTAAGGAGGGTATGTGTTGTGATGTGCACTGGGTGTTATACATAACTAATGAATCATTGAACAGTACATCAAAAACTAATGATGAGCACTATATAGTGGCAAACTTAACATAATAAAAAATTTTAGAAAAATAAAGGTATGTGTGCTCAATTTGTTTGGTCTTTTATTATTTTTATTACCCAACATGTCCTATTGCTTGTGCATAACAGAAATGGAGCTAAGGAAAACCTTGTGAAAATTCCCTATGTGCTCTCAACACTAAACACCTCCCTGTTTTACAGTTAGATTTGAAAAATCTGACAGAGGAAAAAATGCACTGGCAAAACCCAATAGCTATTTGTAGTTAGAAGCCTAGCAATAAGAGAGGAGACTCCTGAAGGAAAGTGGCTGGGTACTAGAAAAGATGGTAAATTAATTAATTTCATTTCTTTCCCTCACACAGTTAGTATATTGTGAATGAAACGTGACTCCCTCTGACACTGCCCTGCCCTGCCCTGCCCCGCCCTTCTAGTTCCCTGGGCAAAATTCCATTCTCATGTGACTACCCAACTTAAGTAAGAAGGCATTTAACCACCTGCCACTGTCTCATCCACTAACCTGACTTCAGGCTGTCTCCTACACAAATTTCATGGGCCTTGGTGTCACTTATTATCTGTTCTAAACACGCAGGTTCTGTGCCTGTTCTTGTGGCCATACTCAGATTCTGTTTGGACACTTTAAGTTCATTAGGTATTTACTAGTTTATAGAATGTCAGGTTTCTTATGGTTATAAATAGAACAGTCCTAAATAACAAACCTAAATAACAACTAATAGTCTTTTAAAGAAGAAATTCAGGGATTGGGTTTGCTGTATGAAATACAACCTGAAAATCTATTTGGAGCTAAAAAGGCAAGAATGTAAAGCTTATGGTGCATGCATTGGGCACAGGTGTCTTTGGAGAGTGACCTTTGAAACTGTGTTTAATTACTATTAAGTGGTCATTCCCTATCAACATGCATGGACAACTTTTGTCTGAGACACACCTCACATTTCACTGAAAGTATCCCTGAACACTTCCAACCAGAATAAAGCTGAGTCTTTTTAAGAGGTATTTTACATATAGAGTATCATGTCATCTGCGAAGAGAGAGAATTTGACTTCTTCTTTGCCGATTGGATACCTTTTATCCCTTTTTGTTGTCTGATTGCTGTTGCAAGGACTTCTAGTACTATGTTGAATAATAATGGCGACAGTGGGCATCTTGTTGTGTTCCTGATCTGAAGGGAAAGACTTCCAGCTTTTCCCCATTGAGAATGATATTTGCTGTAGGTTTTCATAGCTGGTTCTTATGAAATTGAGGAATGTACCCTCTATCCCTACACTCTGAAGGGTTTTAATCAGGAAAGGATGCTGTATTTTGTCAAATGCTTTTCCTGCAACAATTGAGAGGATCATATGGTACTTGACTCATCAGGGATATCGGTCTGTAATTCTCCTTTTGGATGGGGTCTTTGCCTGGTTTGGGGACCAACGTAATACTGGCCTCATAGAATGAGTTTGGTAGTTTTCCTTCTGTTTCAATTTTCTGTTTTTTGGTTTTTTCCCCCCTGTTTTCTAAGCATAGCTGAGGAGGACTTTTATTAAACCCTAGGGGAAAACCCAAACTAAATTGACATGCAAACATATTAAAAGGATCAGGATTTTGATCTGGTCATAGATATTTTACTTCCTTTTTTTAATAACATTTTTTATTATATTATGTTAGTCACCATACAGTACATCCCTGGTTTTTTATGTAAAGTTCCATGGTTCATTAGTTGCGTATAACAACCTGTGCACCACGCAATACATGCCCTCCATACTACCCATCACCAGCCTATCGCATTCCCCCAGCCTCCTCCCCTGTGAACCCTCAGTTTATTTCCCAGAGTCCACAGTCTCTCATGGTTCATTGTCCCTTCTGATTACACCCCCTTTCCTTATCCCTTTCTTCTCCTACTGATCCCCCTACTTCTTATGTTTCATAATTGAGTGAAATCATATGATAATTGTCTTTCTCTGCCTCACTTATTTCACTTAGCATTATCTCCTCCAGTGCCTTCCATGTTGCAGCAAATGTTGAGAAATCATTCTTTTTGTGTGTTTTTTATAATATTTTTTTAATTTATATTATGCTAGACACCACACAAATTGTTCTTTTTGAAATCTGAGTAATATTCCATTGTAGATATGGACCACATCTTCTTAATCCAGTCATCTGTTGAAGGGCATCTCGGCTCCTTCCACGATTTAGTTACTGTGGACAATGCTGCTATGAACATTAGGGTGCATATGGCCCTTCTCTACACTACACCTGTATCTTTAGGGTAAATACCCAGTAGTGCAATGGCTGGGTCATAGGGTAGCTCAAATTTTAACTTTCTAAGGGACCTTCACACTGTTTTCCAGAGTGGCTGTACCAACTTGCATTCCCACCAACAATGGAGGAGGGATCCCCTTTCTCCACATCATCTCCAGCAATTGTTGTTTCTTTCCTTTTCAATTTTTGCCATTCTAACTGGCATAATGTGGTATCTCAGTGGGGTTTTGATTTGAATTTCCCTGATGGCTAATGATTTTGTACATTTTTTCATGTGTCTGTTAGTCGTTTGTACGTATTCATTGGAAAGGTGTCTGTTCATATCTTCTGACCATTTTACCATTTGTTTATTTAGTTCTTGTGTACTGAGTCTGAGAAGTTCTTTGTCGATCTTGGATAAGAGTCTTTTATCTGTAGTGTAATTTGCAAATAAATTCTCCCATTACGTGGGCTGCCTCTTAGCTTTTTTAACTGTTACCTTGGCTGTGCAGAAGTTTTGATCTTGGTGAAGGCCCACAAGTTCATTTTTTCTTTTCTTTCTCTTGCCTTCGGAGATGTGTCATGAAAGAAGTTGCTGTGGCTGATGTCGTAGAGGTTGCTGCCTATGTTCTCCTCTAGGATTCTGATGGATTCCTGTCTCACATCAAGGTCTTTCATTATTTGGAGTTTATCTTTGTGTATGGTGTGAGAGAGTGGTCAAGTGTCATTCTTTTGCATGTAGCTGTCCAATTTTCCCAGCACCATTTATTGAAGAGACTGTCTTTTTCCACTGGATGTTTTTCCCTGCTTTGTCAAAGATTAGTTGCCCAAAGAGCTGAGGGTCCATTTCTGAGTTCTCTATTCTGTCCCATTGGTCTATGTGTCTGTTTTTGTGACAGTACCATGCTGTCTTTGTGATCACAGCTTTGTAGTCCATCTTGAAATCCGGCATTGTGATGCCCCCAGCTTTGTTTGTCCTTTTCAACAATTCCTTGGTGATTCAGAGCCTTTTCTGGTTCCACACAAATTTAAGGGCTGTTTGTTCCAGTTCTTTGAAAACTGTCATTGGTATTTTGATTGCGATAGCATTGAAAATATAGATTGCTCTGGGTAGCATGGACATTTTAACTATGTTAATTCTTCTGATCCATGAGCATGGAATATTTTTCCATCATTCTGTGTCTTCTTCAATGTCTTTCAAGAGTGATTTGTAGTTTCTAGAATACAGATACTTAACGTCTCTGATTAAGTTAATTCCACGATAACGTATGATTTTTGGTGCTATTGTAAATGGAATGGATTCCCTAATTTCTCTTTCTTCAGTCTCATTGTTTGTGCATAGAAATGCAAATGATTTCTGAGCATTGATTTTGTATCCCGCCACATTACTGAATTACTCTATTACTTCTAGTAGTTTGGGGGGGGTGGTTTCTTTTGGATTTTCCATACAGAGTATCATGTTATCTGTGAAGAGAGACAGTTTGACTTCTTGTTTGCTGATTTGGAAACATTTTATCCCTTTTTGTTGTCTAATTGCTCTTGCAAAGACTTCTAGTACAATGTCGAGTAATAATGGAAAGACTTCTAGTACAATGTCGAGTAATAATGGAAAGAGAAATAATGGGCATCCTTGTTGTGCTCCTGATCTCAAGGGAAAGGCTTCCAGCTTTTCCACATTGAGAATGATATTTGCTGTAGGATTTTCATAGATGATTTTTATGAAATTGAGGAATGTACCCTCTAACCCTACACTCTGAAGTGTTTTAATTAGGAAAGGATGCTGTATTTTGTCAAATGCTTTTTCTGCATCTATTGAGAGGATAATATGATTCTTGACACTTTTCTTGTTGATATGATGTATCACACTGATAGATTTGGGAATGTTGAACTACCCTTGCATCCCAGGGATGAATCCCACTTGGTCATGATGGATAATCCTTTTAATATACTGTTGGATCCTATTTGCTAGGATCTTGTTGAGAATTTTGGCATCCATATTCATCAGGTATATCCATCTCTAATTCTTCTTTTTGATGGGGTCTTTGCCTGCTCTGGGGATCAAGGGAATATTGGCCTCATAGAATGAGTTCGGTAGCTTTCCTTATGTTTCTATTTTTTGAATTAGCTTTAGGAGAATAGGTATTATTTATTCTTTGAATGTTTGGTAGAATTCCCCGGGTAATCCATCAAGCCCTGGAGTTTTGTTTTTTGGTAGATTTTTGATCACTGCTTCAATCTCTTCATAATTAATTGGTCTGTTTATAAAATCAATTTCTTCCTCTTTCAGTCTTGGTAGTTTCCAGGTTTCCAGGAAGGCCTCCATCTCTTTCAGGTTGCTTAATTTATTGGCATAAAGCTGTTGATAAACGTTTCTAATGATCCTTCCAATTTCATTGGTGTTGGTTTTGACCTCTCCCTTTTTATTAATAATTTTATTAATTTGTGTCCTTTCCCTATTCTTTTGGATAAGTCTTGCCAGTGGTCTGTCAATTTTATTGATTCTCTCAAAGAACCAGCTTCTAGTCCTGTTGATCTGCTCTACTGTGCTCCTGGTTTCTAATTCACTGATCTCTGCTCTAATCTTGATCAACTGCCTTCTTGTGCATGGGTTAGGCCTGTTCTTCTGTTCCAGCTCCAGCTTCTTCAGGTGAGAATATAAAAATTGCATTTTAGATTTTTCTATTCTTTTGAGTGAGGCTTGGATAGCTATGTATTTACCCCTTAGGACCGCCTTTGCAGTGTCCCATAGGTTTTAGACCCATGTGTTTTCATTTCTGTTGGTCTCCAAAAATTGTTTAATCTCTTTTTTAATTCCCTGGTTTACCCAATCATTCTTGAGCGGGATGGTTCCTAGTTTCCAAGTGTTTGAGTTTCTTCCAAATTTTTCCTTGTGATTCAGTTCTAGTTTCAAAGCACTGTGGTCTGAGAATGTGCAGGGAATAATCTCAGCCTTTTGGTATTGATTGAGACCTGTTTTGTGACCCAGAACATGATCTATTCTGGAGAATGGTCCATGTGCATTAGAATAGAATGAGTATTCTTTTGTTCTGGGGAGTAGTGTTCTATATATATCTATGAGGTCCATCTGATCTAGTATGGCATTCAACGTTCTTGTTTCTTTGTTGATTTTCTGCTTAGTTCATCTATCTATTGCTGATAGTGGAGTGTTGAGGTCCCCTACTATTAACGTATTTTTATCTATATGTCTCTTTATTCTGGTTAAGAGTTGGCTTGTGTATCTTGCTGCTCCCCTGTTGGGGCCATAGGTATTTATAATTTTCATGTCCACTTGTTGGTTACATCCTTTAAGAATAATATAGTGCCCTTCTATATCTCTAACTACAGTCTTTAGTTTAAAATCCAATCTGTCTGATATGAGAATTGCTACCCCAGCTTTCTTTTGAGGTCCATTGGCATGAAAGATGGTTTTCCATCCCTTTACTTTCAGTCTGGATATATCTGTAGGTTCAAGATTAGTCTTTTGTAGACAGCAAATGGATGGGTCATGTCTTTTTTTTAATTTACTTTTTTTAATGATATTTATTTTGTTATATTAGTCACCATACAGTACATCCCCAGTTCTTGATGCAATGTTCTTGATTCATTACTTGCATATAACACCCAGTGCACCATGCAATATGTGCCCTCCCTAATACCCATCACTGGCCTATCCCAATCCCCCACCCCCCTCCCCTCTGAAGCCCTAAGTTTGTTTCCTAGAGTCCACAGTCTCTCATGCTTCATTCCCCCTTCTGATTACTCCCCCTTTCTTTATCCCTTTCTTCTCCTACTAATCTTCCTAGTTCTTATGTTCCTTAGATGAGAGAAACCATATGATAATTGTCTTTCTCTGCTTGACTTATTTCACTTAGCATTATCTCCTCCAGTGCCATCCATGTTTCAAAGATTAATCAGTAGGGGAAGAAAGGGATAAAGAAAAGTGGGTAATCAGAAGGGGGAATGAAGCATGAGAGACTATGGACTATGAGAAACAAACTGAGGGCTTCAGAGGGGAGGGGGTGGGGGAATGGGATAGACTGGTAATGGGTAGTAAGGAGGGCATGTATTGCATGGTGCGCTGGGTGGTATACACAACTAATGAATCATCGAACTTTACATCAGAAACCAGGGATGTACTGTATGGTGACTAACATAATATAATGAAAAAAACATTAAAATTTAAAAAAAGATTTAAAAAAGAGGTATTTTTCAAACCAATGTAGTAAATATTTAAGCTCAGCCTGAATTTGGCAGAAAGAGAAGTTTGTAACTATGTCAGATCTTTGTTACATACTGGTTTTATTAAACATGTTAACACCTTCTTGTAATTCTGTTAAGCTTTTATACACCCCTGGGAAATCTTTCTGTGAGAGGATTTTATAAAGTAGCCTTTTTCCAAACAGTTGTGTAGAAAATGTAAATTACCTTTAAGAAAAATACTTCTCTATACTTCAGATTGGTGTAAACCTGGGAAGATTGTTGTCACTTTCTCTCTGAATTCCCAATGTGTATGACTAAGTGGTCTTTGTTGTACCAAATCTTTTCCCTACCCTCGGACCTCTCTCTCTCCCAGAATTCTATGTATGATACTGGCAGATAGGATTCCAACCAAATCTGATTGCTTTCTTCTAAGAGTTGACATTTGATATCAACATTTAAAAACAAACAAAAAGTAGACATGGGTTAAACCTTAATTTTTTTCCTATGAGGTTATTTTGATAGTTTGGGTTTTTTTTATTTTTTTAATCTAAATTCAATTTAGTTAACATACAGTGTATTTTTAGTTTCATGGGTGGAATTTTAGTGATTTATCAGTTTCCTATAACACCCAGTGCTCACTACATCAAGTGACCTCCTTAATGCCTATCACCCAATTATACATTCTGGCCACCCACTTCCCTGCCAGCAATCTTCAGTTTGATCCCTATAGTTAAGAGTCTTTTATGGTTTGCCTACCTCTCTGTTTTTGTCTTATTTTACTTTTCCTTCCTTTCCCCTATGTTTATCTGTGTTTTTTTTCCTTCTGAAATTCCACACATGAGTCAAATCATATGGTATTTATCAAAAGCCTTGAAAGCAGAACTGCCTTTAAAAGGACAACAGACTAGGAGTCCTTTACAACCCAAAATCTTTTGCATTGTCGCTTATGTCTGTTCAGTGTCACCTATCATGTGATGAAATGGCTTAGCTTTTAGGTGACACCAGACATAAAAGACAACAGAAAAGATTTGGGGTTGTAAAGGACTTAGTTTGTTGTCCTTTTAAAGGTAGTTCTGTTTACAAGACTTTTGATGGTTGCATAGAAGCTTTTCCAAGGCAAAAAAAAAAAAGCAATTTTCAAACCATACAGAATATGTCTCCTCTGATTCCCTGCCTATGAGGCTGACAGTCTGTGCCTTTGCTTTAAATAGGAAGTATTAGTTTTGTCACCAATCACAGCAGCCCATGTCTCCTTTAGATGTCAGTGAAAGTAAGTACATGTTACATGCTCTGTGATTTATGACTTGTCTTCACAAAGGCAAATGCACTTTGAAAGCAGCTATCTAATTTTAGGCCTGTGTGTATTGCTGGGACTAAACAAAAACACGTTCAGAATTTGGCCAGTGTAAAACCAACAGTTTCCCTGTTAAGTCTGGTGCCCTGTACCCTAGGGTTTTCTAAAGCTTTTGGGGTGACCTAAAAGTCTCTTTCCTTTCCAGAGCTTTGTTGTCTTTCAATTATTTTCTTGTCTTTGTACTCTGATTCTTTAGAGAGCCTATACCAGCCCTCACAGATTTCCACTTGTGGAGAAAGTAGGGGGAGGGCGGGGGGGGGAAGATCGAGTAATATAGAAATACACCTATCCAGTAAAGCAAAACGAGTATATATTGGTCCAGGATGATCAGCATTCCAGTTGCTTAAGATTTTATGTGCTCCAGTAAGGTCCAAAAAATGTCCTCTTTTCTATGTAGTACTGTGGCTTACTTTTTTTTTTGAGGCTATCTTTTACACTGGTAGAAACTCTTTAAGAATGCTCTGACTTGTATGTTTTTGTCAATGCTTTTCTCTCCTAAGGTATGTAATCTGGGTTTTCTTTTCTTTTAAAGCATCAAGAATAGTGATTGGCATTCTCTCCCCTTAATATGTCCCCAAGGCAGATGAGTCCTGAACCCCATATTTGCCTCTTTGTAGCTGAAACATCATTAGACCCCTCACCAGTCAGGCAGAAATATGTACACCAAAGTCACTAGGTGATCACAGTTTAAAGACTTATGTCTCTGATCCCACCTCACATTCAACTTGCCACACCCATTCACGTCAAGTATTTTCACATCTCCACCACACATTTTTGGACAGGGTAGTTTCTATATTTCATGAATGCCAATAAGAATGCAGAGCATGTATCTAAGTTCTGAAACAGAGCATGTTCTGTATTCTAGTTAACGGTGTCTTGGGCTTAGGAACAGCTAACATTTCCAGTCCTTTTGGAGTGTAACTCACAGTAAGAGTATTTGTGTATGTGTTTATTGTAATTTTAGTAGTATCTGATCTCAAAGGTCATTTGGGCATTGGGATGAAGAAAAGTTATCCAAGAATAAAAGAAAAACCCTCTTTTTGTGCTATACCTCTAACTTGTATTAACCAGCTGAGTGCCATGAGGACTTTAGGACATGTTAAGCCAGAGATACAAACCAAAGTGATGGTGGAATAATTGACATTTTCCCTGGGATGTATTGATCAGGCAGCTTTAGAAGTAAGATTCAAATATATGACCAGTGTTATATGTAGTCTGTTAATGTTAACCACAAACCTCTGTGGGCATCATGCAACTGATATATGAATCAGAATCCAGGTTGCGTAGGTTGTTTGAGAACCTGACTTTTCATTAGCCTCAGGTTTACAGAATGATAATGTCACAGCAGCTCAAGTCTGAACTTACCAAAGTACAATAGTGTGTATGAATAACAATTTTTTTAAGTTCAAGTATAATTAATATACAGTATTACATTAGTTTCAATATACAATATAATGTTTCAACAATTCTATACATTAGTGCTTGTGATAAGTGTATTCCTTTTTTATAATTCCAGGTAGTTAACATACAGTGTTATATTAGTTTCAGGTGTACAATATAGTGATTCAACAATTCTATACATTACTTGTTGCTTACCATGGTAAATGTACTCTTTTTTTTATAATAATTTTTATTATGTTATGTTAGTCACCATTCAGTATATCCTTAGTTTTTGATGTAATATTCCATGATTTATTATTTGCATATAATTCCCTTCACCTATTTCACCTGTATCCCACCCACCTCCCCTCTGGTAACCAGCAGTTTGTTCTTTATAGTTAAGAGTCTGGGTTTTTGGTTTTTCTCTTTTTTTCTTTGTATTGTGTCTTAAATTCCACATATAAGTGAAGACATTTGCCTTTCTCTGATTTATTTCACTTAACATTATACCATCTAGATCCATCCATGTTGTTTCAAATGGGGAGATTTCATTCTTTTTTATGGCTGAGTAATATTCCATTGTATATGTATAGCACATCTTCTTTATCCATTCATCTATTGATAGACATTTGGGCTGCTTCCATAATTTGGCTATTGTAAATAATGCTGCAGTAAACACAGGGGTGCATATATCCTTTTGTATTAGAGTTTTCATATTCTTTGAATAAATACCCAGTAGTAGACTTACTGGATCATATGGTAATTCTATTTTTAATTTTTTTTGAGAAAACTTCATACTATTTTCCACAGTGCTTGCACCAGTTTGCCTTCCTACCAACAGTGCATGAGGGTTCCTTTTTCTTCACATCCTCATCAACACTAGTTGTTTCTTGTGTTTTTTATGTTAGCCATTCTGATAGATTTGAGGTGATAGCTCACTGTGGTTTTGATTTGCATTTCCCTAATGATTAGTGATGTTGAGTGTTTTTCATGTGTCTGTTGGCCATCTGTATGACTTATTTGGAGAAATGTCTCTTCATGTTTTTTGCCCATTTTAATTAGATTTATAGTATCCAAAATATATAAAGAACTTCTACAACTCAACACCAAAAAAACCCCCAAAAGATCCCATGAAAAATGAGGGATACATGTGCTCTTAATCTTCTTCACTTATTTCACCCATCCCCCCACATTTCTCCCCTCTGGCAACCACCAGTTTTTTCCCTATGAGAGTCTGGTTTTTGTCCCTTTTGTTTATTTTGTTTCTTAAATTCCACATATTGAATGGAATCATATGATATTTGTCTTTCTCTGACTGACTTATTTCATTTAGTGTGGAGGTTTCTCAAAAAATTAAATGTAGAAGTAACATGATACAGTAATTCTACTACTGGGTATTTACCCACAGAAAATGAAAACACTAATTTGAAAAGATATATGCAACCCTATGTTTACTACAGCATTACTTACAATAGCCAAGATATGGAAGCAACCCCAGTGTTCATCCACAGATGATTGAATAAAAAAGAAGTGGTGTGTGTGTGTGTGTGTGTGTGTGTGTGTGTGAATGGAATATTACTCAGCCATAAAAAAGAATGAATGAAATCTTGCCATTTGCAACAATAATAATAACTTTTAACTTCCTCTTGTATATTATCTTGAGCCTGTCATATCATTGGGGTATGGGTTTATGGCCCCATCAGAATGTTCCTTTCCTCTTTTCTCCCCCAGACTCAAACAAGAGTCCCTCTAATAAGAGGTAAGACTTGCAGCATTAGCAAAGGAGATTAATCAAGACCCTACCCCACACTAATAAGAATCAGTTAAGTGAAGGGTTCTCCATCTCTGCCATTTCCCAGCCAGAGACACTGGGGAAGTAATTAGACATCAACAAGAGTGGCCCTACCACAACAAGCACTCCTCCCAGGAAGCCACCTCCATATCCATGAGCAGGGAAGACTCTGTCAAGACAAGAGACCAGCCATGGAAGCCTCTTTTCTTTGCAGGCTTAAGACTTCCATACCCCATTTAGGGACACTGGGCAACAAGACTGTGGAAAGCCCTTCTACTTTCTGAAGCAGCACAAACACCCAGTGGGATCCCCAAAGTTACCAGGTAAATCAAGCAGACCAAAATAGAACCACCAAGATTACCTAAATTTCCAGTGGAACTACAGATGACAAAAGTAGGCCAGGATCTGCATGCTAAATTTAAGGAAACAGTTTACTAAAACAAAATATTTTTTTATTTAAATTCAATTAGCCAACATAGAGGACATCCTTAGTTTCATATGTGGAGATCAATAAATCATCAGTTACAAATAACACCCAATGCTCATCATATCATGTGCCCTTTTTAATGCCCATCACCCAATTACCCCATCCCCCCATCACAAGTCTCCTCCAGCCATCCTTGGTGTATTTCCTATAGCTAAGAGTCTCTCATGGTTTATCTCCCTCTCTGATTACTTTCCATTAAGTTTTCCCTCCCTTCCTCTATGATCCTCTGTGCTGTTTCTTATATTCCACATATGTGTGAAACCATAATCATATGGTCTTTCTCTGATTGACATATTTTGCTCATTATAATAGCCTCCAGTTCCATCCACATTGATGTAAATGGTAACTGTTCATCCTTTTGAATGATGGAGTAATATACCATTGTGTGTATATATATGTAACATCTTTATCTGTCAATGAACTTCTTGGCTCTATCACATTGTCTATCATGCACATTGCTGCTCTAAACATTAGGTTGCAGGTGTACCTTTGGATCACTACATTTGAATCTTTGGAGAAAATAAAGTAGCAAAATTGTTGGATACTAGGGTATCTCTATTTTTAACTTCTTGAGGAACCTCCATACTGTTCTTCAGAGTGGCTATGCAGATTTGCATTCCCACAAAAAAGTATAAGAGGGTTACCCTTTCTCCACAACTTGCCAACATTTACTATTTCCTCACTTGTCAATTTTAGCCATTCTGACTGGGGTGAAGTGATATCTCATTGTGGTTTTGATTTGTATTTCCCTGATTTTGAGTGTTGCTGAGATCTTTTCATGTGTCTGTTGGCCATTTGTAGATCTTCTTTGGAAAAGTGTCTGTTCATGTCTTCTGCCCATTTCTTGACTGGATTCTCTCTTTTTGGGTGTTGAATTTGATGAGTTCTTTATAGATTGTGGATACTAGCCTTTGATCTGATATGTCATTTGCAAATATTTTCTCCCATTCCTTTTAGTTTTGTTGACTGTTTATTGTACAGAAGCTTTTTATTTTGATGAATCTCAATAGTTCATATTTGTTTTTGTTTCCCTTGCCTTTAGAGATGTGTCCTGTGAGAAGTTGCTGTGGCCGATGTTGAAGAGGTTTCTGCCTGTGTTCTCCTCTAAAATTTTGGTGAATCCCTGTCTCACATTAAGGTCTTTTATCCATTTTGAATTTATCTTTGTTTATGGTGTAAGAAAATGGTCCAATTTCATTTTTCTACATGTGGCTGTCCAATTTTCCAAACACCATTGGTCTTTTTTCCTGCTTTGTTGAAGATTAGTTGACCATAGAGTTGAGGGTTCTCTATTGTGTTCCATTGATCTTTGTGTCTGTTTTTGTGCTAGTACCATACTGTCTTGATGACTACAGCTTTGTAATATAGCTTGAAGTCAGCCATTGTGATGCTACCAGCATTGGTTTTCTTTTTAAACATTCCTCTGGTTATTTGGGGTCTTTTCTGGTTGCATATAAATTTTAGTATTGTTCCAGCTCTGTGAAAAATGTTGGTGTTTTTTTTTTTTTTTTGATAGGGACTGCACTGAATGTGTAGATTGCTCTGGGAAGCTTAGACATTTTCACAGTATTTATTCTTCTGGAAAATCCATGAACATGGAATGTTTTTCCATCTCTTTGTGTCTTCCTCAATTTCTTTCATAAGCGTTCTATAGTTTTTAGAGTACAGATTATTTACTTCTTCAGTTAGGTTTATTCCTAGATATCTTATGGGTTTTGGTGCAACTGTAAATGGGATTGATTCCTTGATTTCCCTTTCTTCTGCCTAATTGTTAGTGCACAGAAATGAAACTGATTTCTATTTTGTATCCTGCCACGTTGCTGAAATTGCTGTATGAGTTCTAGTGGTTTTGTGGTGGAGTCTTTTGGGACATAAGGCATCACGTCATCTGGGAAGAGTGAGAATTTGACTTCTTTTTGTCAATTTGAATGCCTTTTATTTATTTTTCTTTTTGTTGTCTGGTTGCTGAGGCTAAGACCTCTACTACTATGTTGAACAACAGTGGTGAGAGTGGGCATCCCTGTCATTTTCCTGACCTTAGCAGAAAAGCTCTCAGTTTTTCCCTTTTGAGAATGATATTTGCTGTGGGCTTTTCATAGATGGCTTTTATGATATTGAGGTATGTTCCCTCTATCCCTACACTGTGGAGAGTTTTAATCAGGAAAGGATGCTGTATTTTGTCAATGATTTTTCTGCATCATTTGAGAAGATCATACAGTTCGTATCCTTTCTTTTATTAAAATGATGTATCACGTTGATTGATTTGCAGCTGTTGAGCCATGCTTGCATCCCAGGAATAAATCCCACTTGGTCATGGTGAATAATCTTTTTAGTGTACTGCCAGATCCTATTCTTTGTGAGAATTTTGGCATCCATATTCATCAGGAATATTGATCTGTAGTTCTCTTTTTTGGTGAGGTCTTTGTCTGGTTTGGGGCTCAAGATACTGCTGGCATCACAAAATGAGTTTGGAAGTTTTTCTTCTATTTATATTTTTTGAATCAGCTTCAGAAGAATTGGTATTATTCCTTCTTTAAATGTTTGGTAGCATTCCTCTGGAAAGCCATCTGGCCCTGGACTCTTGTTTCTTGGGAGATTTTTGATTACTGCTTCAATTTCCTTGCTGGTTTTTTAAGGTTTTCTATTTCTTCCTGTTTCAGTTTTGGCAGTTTATAAGTTTCTAGGAATGCATCAATTTCTTCCAGATTGTCTAATTTTTGACATATATTTGCTCATAATATGTTCTTAAAATTGTTTGTATTTCCTTGGTGTTGGTCGTGATCTCTCCTCTTTCATTCATGGTTTTATTAATTTGGTCCTTTCTCTTTAATTTTTGACAAGTCTGGCTAGGAGTTTATCAATCATATTAATTCTTTCAGAAAACCAGCTTCCAGTTTCATTGATCTGTTCTACTATTCTTTTGGTTTCTATTTCAAAGCTTCTGCCCTAATCTGTATTATTTCTCTTCTTCTCTTGCATTTAGGCTTTATTTGCTGTTCTTTCTCCAGCTCTGTTAGGTGTAAAGTTAGCTTTTGTATTTGAGACTTTTATAATTTCTTTAGAAAGACTTGTATTGCTATGTACTTCCCTCTTAGGACTGCTTTTGTTGCATCCCAAAGATTTTGAACTGTTGTATTTTCATTTCCATATGTTTCCATAAATTTTATTAATTCTTTAATTTCGCAGTTGACCCATTCATTCCTCAGTAGGATGCTCTTTAACCTCCGAGTGTTTGAATTCCTTCTAATTTGCCTCTTGTGGTTAAGTTCAAGTTTCAAAACATTGTGGTCTGAAAATATGCAGGGAATAATCCCAATCTTTTGATACCTATTGAGACCTGATTTGTGACCAGGTAGGTGATCTATTCTGGAGTATGTTCCAAGTGCACCTGAGAAGAATGTGTATTCTGTTGCCTTAGGATGGAATGCTCTGTATATATCTGTGAAGTCCATCTGATCCAATATGCCATTCAAAGTCTTTGTTTCCTTGTCAATCTTCTGCTTAGATGATCTGTTCTTTGCTGTGTGGGGGGTGTTGAAGTCCCCTACCATTATTGTATTATTATGTGTTTCTTCAATTTGGTTATTACTTGATTAATATAATTGACTGCTCCCAAGTTAGGAGCATAAATATTTATAATTAATAGAACTTCTTTTTGGATAGACCCTTTCAGTTTGATAAAGTGTCCCTCTTCATCTCTTACTACAGTCTTTCATTTAAAATCTAATTTATAAGGATTGATACCTCAGCTTTCTTTGGATATCCATTAGCATAGTAAATGGTTCTCCACCCCCTCACTTTCAATCTAGAGGTGTCTTTGAGTCTAAGTTGAGTCTCTTGTACACAGCGTATGGATGGGTCTTGTTTTTGAATCCTATTTGATACCCTGTGTCTTTTGATTGGAGTATTTAGCCCATTTACATTCAGAGTAACTACTGAAAGATATAAATTTAGTGCCATTGTATTACTTGTAAAGTCACTTTTCTGTATATTGTCTCTGTTCCTTTCTGATCTATGTTACTTTTGGGCTCTCACTTTGCTTACAAGATCCCCTTGAATATTTCTTGCAGGGCTGCTTTAGTGATCACAAATTCTTTCATTTCAATCTGTCCTGGAAAATTTTGATTTCTCCTTCCATTCTTTTTATTTTTCCTTCCATTCTGAATGGCAACCTTGCTGGATGAGGTATTCTTGGGTGCATGTTTCTCTCATTTAGTACCCTGAATATATCATACCAGCCCATTCTGGCCTGCCAAGTCTTATTGGATAGGTCTTCTGCCAGTCTAATATTTCTACCCTTGTAGGTTAAGGAGCTCTTTTCTCTAGCTGCTTTCAGGATTTTCTGTTTATCTCTGAAATTCGTAAGCTTCACTATTATATGTTGGGGTGTTGATCTATTTTTATTTATTTTGAGGGAGGTTCTCTGTGCCTCCTGGACTTGAATGCATGTTTCCTCCCCCAGATTAGGGAAGCTCTCAGCTATGATTTGCTCAAATATACCTTCTGTTGCAGTCTCTCTTTCTTCTTCATCTGGACCACAATAATTCTAGTATTGTTTCTTTTTGTGGTGTTGCTCATTTCTTGAAGCCTCCCATCATGGTCTATTATTTGTTTTCCTCTCTTTTCCCCAGCTTCCTACCTTTCTATTATTTTTTCTTCTATGTCACTGACTCTCCATTCTGTGTCATTTGCCTAGCCTTTACAGCTTCCATTTTAGAATACATCTCAGTTAAATAATTTTTAATTTTGGCCTGATTATATTTTATTTCTGCATTAACAGATTCTCTAGTGTCTTTTCTGCTTTTTTCAAGTCCAACTAGTAACTTTATAATCATTATTCTGAATTCTAGGTCTGACATTTTACCTATATCCATGTCAATTAAATCTATGACATATAGGTTTACCTCTTGTTCTTTGTTTTGTTGTGATACCCTCCTTCTAGTCATTTTGTCCAGAGAAGAATAGATGAATGAGAGAACAAAATCAGAAATATCAACCACGACTGAAGAGATCAGAAACCAAAAAAGGAAAAGAAAGGGGAGAGGGAGAAGAGAGGATATAATATAAAAAACACTAGATGCTGAAATTCTAAAGAAAGAAAAACATATATGTACAAAATTATATATATATATATGTACAAAAATTGAATGTACAAAAATTAAATTGAATACACTGAAAGGAAACCAAAAATGAAGAATAGATCTATAAATATAAATGTAAAAATGAAAATAAAAGAAAGATTTTAAAAAAGAGTTGATAAAATAAACAATTTGAAAAAAAAAGAAAAAAGAAAATTTTAAGCTTAAAGACCAAAGAATCATGAGAAGAAACCTTGAATTGTGTATACTATTATCCCCTAGCATAGGATTTTTCAGTTATGTGTGATCCATAAACTTGGTATTCATAGGATGTTCCTGCTGGTCTTCTGGAGGAGGGGCCTGTTGCATTGATTCTCAGGTACCTTTGCTGCAGCAGAGTTGCACTGCCCTTTGCCAGGGTGTCAGGCTCAGTGTAAGCTGCTTCAAATTGCTCTCTGTGGATTTTGTTTCCTGACAGCTTTCCATGACATATGCAAAAATTGGTCACTTTTCTTTTTGTAGAATTGCAGCAATTCTTGTCTTAGATCTCAGGTTGAATTCACAGGTGTTAAGAATGATTTGATAGATATCTGACTGAATTAAAGGGACCAGATGAAATGGTGGTTCCTTACTCTCCCGCCATCTTCCCTCCCCAAAACAGAAGATTTAAATAGAAACCAAATTCTCCTAAAATACTAAACAAAGTATCTGGGATACATTAGAAAGTTACACAATATACCAAGAGCCAGGAAAGTCACAATCTGAATAAGAAAAGACAATCAGTACACATCAACATCAACATGAATCAAATATTGAAATTATCTAAACAAGGAATTTAAAATGCCATAATATGGTATCTCATTATGGTTTTGATTTATATTTCCCTGATGGCTAGTGATGTTGAGCATTTTTTCATGTGTCTTCTAGCCATTTTTATGTTTTCTTTGGAAAAGTATCTGTTCATGTGTTCTGTCCATTTCTTCACTGGATTATTTGTTTTTTTGGTGTTGAGTTTGATAAGTTTGTTATATGTCTTGGATACCAGCCCTTTATCTGATAAGTCACTTGCAAATATCTTCTCCCATTCCATGGATTGCATCTTTGTGGACTGTTTTGTTGACTGTTTCCTTTGCTGTGCAAGAACTTTTTATCTTGATGAAGAACTGAAAGTTCACTTTTGCTTTTGTTTCCCTTGCCTGTGGAGAAGTGTCTTGAAAAAAGTTGCTGTGGCCAATGTCAAAGAGGTAACTGCCTATTTTCTTCTCTAGGATTTTGATGGATTCCTATCTCACATTTAGGTCTTTCATCCATTTTGAGTTTATCTTTGTGTATAGTGTAAGAAAATGGTCTGGTTTCATTGTTCTGCATGAGGTTGTCCAGTTTTCCCAACACCATTTATTGAAGAGACTGTCTTTTTTCCGTTGGATGTTCTTTCCTGCTTTGTTGAAGATTAGTTGACCATAGAGTTAAGGGTCCATTTTGGGGATCTCTATTCTGTTCCATTGATCTATGTGTCTGTTTTTGTGCTAATACCATACTGTCTTGATGACTACAGCTTTGTAATATAAGTTGAAGTCAGACATTGATGACCCTAGCTTTGGTTTTCTTTTTCAACATTCCCCTGGCAATTCGGGGTCTTTTCTGGTTCCATACAATGAGATACCACCATACACCAGTTAGAATGGCCAAAATTAACAAGACAGGAAACAAGTGTTGGTGAGGTTGTGGAGAAAGGGTACCCCTCTTACACTGTTGGTGGGAATGCAAGCTGGTACAGCCACTCTGGAAAACAGTATGGAGGTTCCTCAAGAAGTTAAAAATAGAGCTACCCTACAACCCAGTGATTGCACTACTAGGTATTTACACCAAAGATACAGATGTAATAAAAGGAAGTGGCACATGCACCCAAATGTTCATAGCAGCAATGTCCACCATAACCAAACAGTGGAAGGAGCCAAGATGCACTTCAACAGACAAATGAATAAAGAAAATGTGGTACATATATGCAATGGAATATTACTTAGCCATCAGAACAGATGAATACCCACAGTTTGCATCAACATGGATGCACCTGGAGGAGATTATGCTAAGTGAAATAAGTTAATCAGATAAAGACAATTATCATATGGTTTTACTTATATGTGGAACATAAAGAATAGAGTGGAGGACCATAGGGGAAGAGAGGAAAAACTGAATGGGAAGAAATCAAAGAGGGAGACAAACCATGAGAGACTCTGGAATCCGGGAAACAAACTGAGAGTTACAGAAGGGAGAGGGGTTGAGGGATGGGGTAACTGGGTGATGCGTTTTAAGGAGAGCATGTGTTGTGATGAGCATTGGGTGTTGTATGCAACTAATGAATCATTGAACACTACAACAAAGACTTGTGATGTACTATTTGCTGGCTAACTGAACATAATAAAAATAAAAAATAAAACTGACATAATATAAACTACTGAAAAGGCAATTAAAATTATTTTAAGACAAATGAAGAAATAAAAGTCTCAATAAAGAAATAGATGTTATTTAAAAAGAGAACCAAATGTAAATTATACAACTAAAAAACACAGTATCAGAAACAGAAAAGCAAAAACATGAATTTAAGGACAGAACAATAAAATTTAACAAATCTGAAAAACAGAGAAAATTAACTTTAAAAAATGACCAGAGCCTCAGGGACCTGTGTAACAATTTAAAAAAAAATCATTCATGTCTCTGATAAGAAAAGATAAAATAGGGCTAAAAGAATATTTTGATAAATAATGACCACAAACATCCCAAATTTAGAAAAAGATGCAATCCCACAGATTTAAGAAGCTGAACAAAACCCAAAGAAAATAAACCCAATTAAATTCATGCCAGGGAACATCTGAATTAAACGTCTGAAAAATAAGGACACAGAAAACATATTGAAAACAGCCAGAGAGAAGTGGCACATTATCTATAGGATTTTTATAGGAGAATATCAATTCAAATGAGTGTGAATTTTTCATATAAATCTGTGGAAGCCAGAAAAACGATGTTTTTCAACTGATGAAGGAAAATACTGTGAACTGCAGATTCCAAAGTCAGTGAAACTGTCTTTCAGGAATGTGTAAGAAAAAGATAAAGGAAAACAAAGTATTTTTAGTTGCTTGCAGACCTACTTTTAAAGACTGGCTAAATAAATTTCCTCAAAGAAAAGAAACAATAAATATTGGAGCATCAGGAAGAAAGAATGAACAATAGCAAAAATATGGGTACCTACAATAGACTATTCTTATGACTTTAATAAATTATATTTGACAGTTGAAACAAAAATTGTAACACCATCTGATACAACAATACTGTTTAAAAAGTAGGATGGTAAAGAACCTAAATGGAAGTAAAGTTTTTATACTTCACAGAAGTGGTAAAATGTGATAAGGCTGTGATAAGTCACATAGGTATATTTTAATACCCAGAGCAACCACTACAAAATTATATAAAAAGATACGCTTGGAAACACTATAAATAAATCAAGATGGAATCTTAAAAATGTCCAAGTAACCCATAGGGAGCCATGAATAAGAACCAAAGGAAACACAGAGAAATAATAAAATGGCCAACTTAAACCCTAACATTTCAACAATTACCTCAAATGTTAATGGTCTAAGCATATCAATCAAAAGACAGAGATCAGAAGAATGGAATTAAAAATGCAACCATACATATTAAGAAACACTTCAAATTCAACATAGGTAAATTGAAAAAACAAAGGATGGCAAAAATGCATTGGCTATATTAACGTTTAATGAAGTATACTTTACAGCAAAGAAAATTACTAAAAAGAGGGAAATAATACAATGACTATAGGATTAATCCATCAGAAAGACATAATTACCCTAAATGTGTACAAACCAAACAAACAAAACTCAAACTACATAAAATAAGAACTGATAGACATGAAAGGAGTAATAAATCCAAAATAATAGTTGGGGACTGCAGTTCCGCCTTTCAGCAACTGATAAAACTACTAGACAAAAAATCAGCAAGAATATAGTACCGAAAAATCCAACCAACCAACAAGATCTGATTGACATATATTGAGCACTCCCTCGAATAACAGTAGAATACATACTCTTTTCAAGCTCCGACAGAACATATATCAAAAAAAAGAATGGATCCTGGACCATAAAACAAGCTCAACAAACTTAAAAGAATTGAAATCATACAGAGTGTGTGTTCTGACTACAGTGTAATGAAACTAGAAATCAACAATAGAAAAATAACAGTAAAAATCTCTAAACACTGATATTAATAAACACGCTCTAAATAATCCATGGCACAAACAGGAAATCTCAAAGGACAGTTTAAAACACACTGAAGGTTAGCCATTTGTATGTTTTTATTGGAAAAGTGTCTGTTCATATCTTCTGCCCATTTTTTTTTGATTTGATTATTTGTTTCTCATGTATTGAGTTTGAGAAGTTCTTTATAGATCTTGGATACCAGCCTTTTATCTGTAGTTTCATTTGAAAATGTCTTCTCCCATTCTGTGGGTTGCCTCTTTGTTTTGTTGACTGTTTCTTTTGCTGTGCAGAAAATTTTTATCTTGATGAGGTCCCAAAAGTTCATTTTTCTTTTGTTCCCCTTGCCTTTTGAGACATGTCATGAAAGAAGTTGCTGTGGCTGATGTCGAAGAGGTTACAGCCTATGTTACCCTCTATGATTTTGATGGATTCCTGTCTCACATCGAGGTCTTTCATCCATTTGGAGTTTATCTTTGTGTATGGTGTGAGAGAGTGGTCAAGTTTCATTCTTCTGTATATAGCTGTCCAATTTTCCTAGCACCATTTATTGAAGAGATTGTCTTTTTTCCACTGGATGTTTTTTTCTGCTTTGTCAAAGATTGGTTGACCATAAAGTTGAGGGTCCATGAAAAAATGCTCAAAATCATTAGCCATCAGGGAAATTCAAATCAAAACTACATTGAGATACCACCTTACGCCAGTTAGAATGGCAAAAATTGACAAGGCAAGAAACAACAGGTGTTAGAGAGGATGTGGAGAAAGGGGAACCCTCTTACACTGTTGGTGGGAATGCGAGTTAGTACACACTCACGTTGGAAAACAGTGTGGAGGTTCCTTAAAAAATTAAAAATAGAGCTACCCTATGACCCTGCAATTACACTACTGGATATTTACCCCAAAGATACAGACATAATGAAGAGAAGGGCCATATGCACCCCAATGTTCATAGCAGCATTCCACAACGGCCAAACAGTGGAAGGAGCTGAGATGCCCTTCAACAGATGAATGGATAAAGAAGATGTGGTCCATATGTACAGTGGAATAACTCAGCCATCAGAAGGAATGATTACCCAACATTGCATCTACATGGATGGGACTGAAGGAGGTTATGCTAAGTGAAATAAGTCAAGCAGAGAAAGACAATTATCATATGGTTTAACTCATTTGTGGAACATAAGGAATACCAGGGAGATTGGTAGGAGAAGTAATGGAAAAATGAAGGGGAGTAAACAGAGGGGGAAATGAACTACATGAGACTATGGACTCCAGGAAACAGACTGATGGTTTTAGAGGGGAAAGGGATCGGGGGATGGGCTATCCTGGTGAACGGTATTAAGGAGAGCACATATTGCATGGGGCACTGGGTGTTATATGCCAACAATGAATCATGGAATATTTCATCAAAAACTAATGGTGAATAACATAACATAATAAAGAGTTTTAAAAAATTAAAAAAAGAAAAACACTGTATGATTTCACTCATATGTGCAATTTAAGAAACAAAACAAATGAGCAAAAAGGAAAAAAAAATGAGAGACAAACCAAGAAACATACTCTTAACTACAGAGACACACTGATGGTTACCAGAGAGGAGGTGGTAGGGGGATGGAGGAAATAGGTGATGGGGATTAAGGAGGGGACATGTGATGAACACCACATGTTATATGAAGTGTTCAATTACCATATTGTACATGTGAAACGAATATTACACTGTAGGGGTTTTTTTATTATATTATGTTAGTCACCATGCAGTACATCCCTAGTTTTTTATGTAAAGTTCCATGATTCATTACTTGCGTATAACACCCAGTGCACTGTAGGTTAACTAAATGGAATTTAAATAAAATTAAAACACAAAAAAATGAAGAAAAATAAATACATAAATGAAACCTCCCCCCCAAAAGAAAACAAATGTTGGAGAGGATGTGGAGAAAGGGAACCCTCTTACACTGTTGGTGGGATTACAAGTTGGTACAGCCACTTTGGAAAACAGCATGGAGGTCCCTCAAAATGTTAAAAATAGAGCTACCCTATAACCCAGCATTTCTACTACTGAGTATTTACCCCAAAGATACAGACGTAGTGAAGAGAAAGACCATATGCAGTCTAATGTTCATAGCAGCATAGTCCACAATAGCTCAACCGTGGAAGGAGTCAAGATGCCCTTCAACAGACAAATGTATAAAGAAGATGTGGTCCATATATACAATGGAATATTACTCATCCATCAGAAAAGAATGATTACCCAACATTTGCAGCAACATGGACGGGACTGGAGGAGATTGTGCTAAGTCAAATAAGTCAAGCAGAGAAAGACAATTATCATATAGTTTCACTCATTTGTGGAACATAGGGACTAGCAGGGAGATCGGTAGGAGAAGGAAGGGAAGAAGGAATGGTGGCTAAACAGAAGAGGGAATGAACCACGAGAAAGTATGGACTCTGGGAAACAAACTGAGGGCTTCAGATGGGAGGGGGGGTGGGGGATTAGGATAGGCCGGTGATGGGTATTAAGGTGGGCATGTATTGCATAGGGCACTGGGTGTTATACACAAACAATGAATCATGGAACACCACTCAAAAACTAATGATGTACTGTATGGTGACTAACATAACATAATAAAAAAAATTTTAAACACACTGAAGGAATTTTTGTGTCTGTTCCAGCATATAAGGAGCTTGTAACTCATCACCTCCATCCAATAAACAAGAAAAGAGCTGAACAAATTGAAAATCCACAGCTTTTGTTTAAGATCCATCAGAGAATTGTGATCACAGGGCAAAGTACTTCCCCCAAAATTGGAGAAACAGTCAGATACAGAGGAATCAGTTTATCAGAGCAGAAACCCATGAGCAAAAACCTTCATGATCCCCAATACCAGGTAGGAAAACTTAAAATTTAATAGAAGAATTACTGGAGACTCTGTGTGCACAAGTTTAAGAGTTAAGGGAAAAAAAAAAACAACTCCAAGTGTACCCAATCTTAGGAGTAACTCCACAGTTCTATGTTTAACCTCCGGGAGTCCTACCAGCTTCTCACAGGAGATAATGGAGGAAAATCCCCTCATGCTTCCTGCAGGGGTAAGGGGAAAGTAGTCATTTTGAAACACACCCAGAGCATTTTGTTCTTTTTAAGAAGGCCTGCCCTCAAAAGAATTGTTCACCAGAATCTATTTGACTAGGATTTTACCAGAGCCTAGCTAAGCTGGGAGAAAGGAAACACCCAACTCCAGTCCTCTCTAGCCTTCCTGTCTCAACTGGTGGGGATGGGGAGAAAAATTAGAAGCACTTCTAAAAGTTATAGCCATCAAGCAGAAGCACCTTAAAACACAGAGACCTAATCATAGTATAATAGAACACTCTCTGTACCCCCTCCCCCATATCATATCACCACATCAGTCAGACCCCTGTATAATAATGGTAATACAGTTGAAAGAACCAAACATCACAGACTTTACTTCAGAAGTTTCCAGAAAAACCCAAATAACAACAGAAAAGACAAAAACAAGAACATCAGAGGAAATTGTACCCACTGACACTTATAGTTACTGGAAATAGTAACATAGCCTAACCCCGAGAAAGATAAATATAAAACCTCACACTAAAGAACTATTTGCCTTTTCCCTTTACCCAGGATATCATCTCTGTCTTTCAACAAAAATTTGAAATGCATACTAAGAAACAACAGTTTGAAGAGACAAAACAAGCATCAGAACTAGACCTGGATATGGCAGAGATGTTGGAATTGTTAGACTTGGAATTTAAAAGAACTATGATTAACATACTAAGGGTGCTAATGAAAAAAACAGACAACATGAAAGAACAGATGGGTAATGTAAACTCTAAAGAAGGGTGCAAAAGAAATGATAGAAATGAAATATAATGTAGTAAAAATGAAGAATGCCTTTGGTGTGCTGGACTAGACTGGATACAGCCAAGGAGAGACCCAATGAGCAGAAGAAACATCAGTAGAACTCTCCAAAACTGAAATGCAAAGAGACAAAAAATTAAAAGTACATAACAAAATGACCAAGAACTGTGGGACAATCACAAAAGCCATAACATAGGTATAAGCAGAATAACAGAAATGAAAGAAAGAGAGAAAGAAAGAAGCAATATTTGAAGCAATAATGACTGAGAATTTCCTATAATTAATGATAGACACCAAACCACAGATCTAGAAAACTCAGAGAATGCTATGATTAAGTGCTAGAAAAATCTATACCTAGGCATATCATATCTAAAATGCATAAAATCAATGAATCATGGAACACTACATCAAAAACTAATTAAGTATTGTATGGTGGCTAACATAACATAATAAAAAAAAGAAATCAGAATAAAATATGGCAGAATGCAGTTCAGATTGGAAGTTAAAAAATAAATAGAATGCATAAAATCAAAGAGAAAATCTTGAACCAGAGGGTGAAGAAAAAAAATACCTATAACAGATCATGGATAATAATTATATCAAAGTTCTTTTTAAAACAATGCAAGCGCAAGAAGCATAAATGTATAAGGTATTGAAAGAAGAAAACCACCAATCTAAAGTTCTGTATCAGTGAATTATTATTCAAAAGTGAAGGAAATAAAAGTTTAAGCAAGATGGTGGACTAGGATGTTCCAAACCTACATTCCCCCATAGAAACATTTTAAAAAAACAACTAGAGACTGAATAAATGACTTTATAAGAGTTCTGGAAGTCAGACAAATATCTACAGCTCCCAACCGTATGCCCAATCAAGGAAAAACCACACTCAAAAAGCTATTTTGTGTCATTTTTACTCACCCTTGAACCACTCCCTCCCAGGCTAGGGTGGTTTGAAGGAAAGTTACTCACTTAAACCAGAGATCAGAGTGGACCTATTTTTTCAACGTTGTAACCTATCTGGGAGTTGCCTGGAGGATTGGTCTCTGTTGTTCAACATGGAACTCAGATCTCAGGCTAGGAAAAACTATGGGAAGCAATGAACATTGCTCTGTGGCTTTTACAGAGCCACAGACAATGGGGATAAGAAAATACTGGTAGAAGGATACAATATAAAAGCTAAGGCCCCCAAAAGCTGGGAAGAGTGACTCCTAAGGGAATTATGGCATTTATAAGCACTCATTCTTTACTACAAGACCTTCCCTACAAGAAACAGAGTTCTTCACACTGAAACGAAGAGATGCTAGAGAGAAACTTAAAGTCATACAAAAAATAAAGTTCTCCATGAAAGGTAAATGTATTGACAAATTAAAAAAAAACAGTACTCTTGTAATTTTGGTTTGTGACTCAACTTGTTGTTTTCCACATGATTTAAAAGACAAATACTTAAAAATAATTATATGTATATGTCAATGGGTACATCTTATATAAAGATGTACTTTGTGACATCACTAATATAAACTAAGGGAGGAAGAGCTGTAAAGAGTAGTTTTTATATACAATTGAGGTTAAATTGGTATCAATTTGAAATTGATTATTATAACATTAAGATTTTTTTATGTAATCTTTATGGTAAATAATCACAAAGAAAATATGCATGGAAAATATACCAAAGCCAATGAGAAGAGAAACGAAATATGTAACTACAAAAAATCAACTAAACACAAATGAAGGTAGTAGTGGAGAAAATGAGGGACAATAAAACTATAAACACAGGAAACAACAAAATTGCCATAGTACGTTTTTCACCAACAATAATTACTTTAATTGTAAGTGAATTAAAATCCCAAATAAAGACATAAGTTGGCAGAATATGTTTAAAAAAATAAAAAACAACAGAATCTAACTGTATGCTGTCAACCAGACTCAACTTAGATCTAGGTACATGTTTAGGTCAAAAAAGGATGGAAAAAGATGCAAATAGTAAACAAAAGAGACAAAGTGAAAAACTAATAACAAAGTAGACAGAGTAAAAAACTGTTAAAAGGGGCAAAAAAGAATACTATATAATTTTTTAAATGGTCAATTTACCAGAAAAACTAATAACCCAAAGGTATCAGAAGTATGAAAATATTAAAAATTGGAGCTTCGATAAATAAAATAGAAAAATAATAAGGGAAATCAACAAAACCAAGAGTTGGTTCTATGAAAAGATTAACAAAACTCGCACAACTTTCTTTAGATTTACTAAGAAAAAGAAGAGAAGACTCAAATAGCACTAATTAGAAAGAAGAGTGGACTAATAATTTTACAGAATTAAGAAGGCTTATAAAAGAATACTATGAAAAAAGAGGGAAAGAATACTATGAATATTTCTATAACAAAAACTTGGATAACTTAGATGAAATCAAATTCATAAAAACACACAAGAATGAATCATGAAGACATAAAAGTTTGAATAGAATTATACCTCATAAGGGTATTCAATCAGTAATCAAAAACCTCCCAACAAAGAAAATCCACTACCAAATGGCATCATTGGTGGATTCCAACAAACATTTAAGGGGGAATTAATTCAATGTTTTAAAAAATATTAGTCCAAAAACTTGAAATGAAAGGAACACTTACTACCTCTATGAGGTCAGGATTACCTTGATACTAAAGCCAGACAAAGACACTTCGAGAAAAGAAAAGTACAGACCAAACTGAGGGCTTCAGAGGGGAGAGGGGTGGGGGATTGGAATAGGCCAGTAATGGGTATTAAGGAGGGCACTTATTTCATGGAGCACTGGGTGTTATACACAAATAATGAATCATGGAACACTACATCAAAAACTAAGGATGTACTGTACAGTGACTAACATAACATAATAAAAAATTATTATTAAAAAAAGAAAAGAAAAGTACAGACCAATATCCCTTTTGAATATTGAAGCAAATGTCCTAAACAAAATACAAGCAAAAAGAATTCAACAGCACATTAAAAGAATTATGTACCACAACCAAGTGGGATATAGTCCTGGAATGCAAGAATGGTTCAACATACTAAAATCAATCAATATAATATAACACATTAACAGAATGAAAGAAAAATTACATGTACAAAAGTATATTTCAATTTATGAAGAAAAAGCATTTGGAAAAAATCCACATCTAGCATCATACTGAACAGTGAAAACTTTTCCTCTAAAAAAGAAACAAGCCAATAATGTTTGCTTATGCCATTTCTATTCAATATAATACTGGAAGTCCTAGCCAGAACAATTAAACAAGAGAAAAGAAATAAAAGGGATCCAAATTGGAAAGGAAGAGTTAAAATTATCAGTTATCTATGTTTAAAGACATAAAGATATAAAATATAGGGTCACCTGTGTGGCTCAGTGTGTTAAGCGTCTGCCTTTGGCTCAGGTCATGATCTCAGGGTCCTGGGATCTAGCCCTGCATCAGGGTCCCTGCTCAGTAGGAAGTCTGCTTCTTCCTCTCCCTCTGTTCCTCCCCCCTATTCATTCTCTCTCTCTGTCTCTCTTTCTCTCTCTTTCAAATAAATAAATCTTAAAATAATAGATAAAATATAAAAGTGTTAGAACTATTAGGTGAACTCAGTGAAGTTGCAGAATACAAAAATCAGTTGCATTCCTATCTGCTAATAATAAACAATTAGAAGAGAAATTTTAAAAAGCAATTCCATTTATAAGACCATATATAATAATAAAATAACCAGGAATATTTTAATAAAGGAGGGCAAAGAGAAGTACACTGAAAACTACAAAAGGTTGTTGAAAGAAATTAGACACAAATGGAAAGACATTTATATTCAAGGACTGGAAAAATTAATTGTACTAAATGTTAGTACTGTCCAAAGTAATCCACAGATTCAAGGCAACTCCCATCAAAATTACAGAGGATAGCTTGAAATCAGGCAACAATGCCCCCACCTTTGTTTTTCTTTTTCAACATTTCCTTGGTGATTCAGGGTCTTTTCTGATTTTACATAAATTTTAGGATTGTTTGTTCCAGCTCTTTGAAAAATGTCATTTGTATTTTGATCAGGATGGCAGTGAAAGTATAGATTGCTCTGGGTAGCATAGACATTTTAACTATGTTCATTCTTCCAACCCATGAGCATGGAATGTTTTTCCATTTTTTTGTGTCTTCTTCAATGTCTTTCATCAGTGTTCTGTAGTCGCTAGAGTTTACATCCTTTACCTCTCTGGTTAGATTATTCTGAGATACCTTATGGTTTTTGGTGCTATTGTAAATGGAATTGATTCCCTAATTTCTCTTTCTACAGTTACATTATTAGTTTATAGAAATGCAACTGAATTCTGAGCATTGATTTTGTATCCTGCCACATTACTGAATTGCTGTATGAGTTCTAGTAATTTGGGGGTGGAATCTTTTGGGTTTTCCATATAGAGTATCATGTCATCTACAAAGAGAGTGTGTTTGAATACTTCTTTGACAATTTGAATACATTTTATTCTTTGTTGTCTAACTGTTGTTGCTAGGACTTCTAGTACTAGGTTGAGCAATAATAGTGAGAGTGGACATCCTTGTCATGTTCCTGATCTTAAGGGAAAGGCTTTCAGCTTTTCCCCATTGAGAATGATATTCTCTGTGGGCTTTTCATAGATGTTTTTTATGAAATTGAGGAACGTGCTCTCTATCCCTACACTCTGAAGGGTTTTAAACAGGAAAGGATGCTGTATTTTGTCAATGCTTTTTCTGCATCAATTGAGGGGGTGATATGATTCTTGACTCTTTTCTTGTTGATATGATCTATCACACTGATTGATCTGCGAATGTTGAACCAGCCTTGCATCCCAGGGATGAATCCCACTTGGTCATGATGGATAATCCTTTCCTTGTACTGTTGGATCCTAGGAGCTAAGATCTTGTTGAGAATTTTGGCATCCATATTCAACAGGGATATCAGTCTGTAATTCTCCTTTTTGATGGGGTCTTTGCCTGGTTTGGCGATCAAGGTAATGCTTGCCTCATAGAATGAGTTAGGTAGTTTTCCTTCTATTTCTACTTTTTGAAGCAGCATCAGGAGAATAAGTACTATATCTTCTTTGAATGTTTGGTAGAATTCCCCAGGGAATTCATCAGGCCCTGGACTCTTGTTTTTCGGGAGATTTTTTGATCACTGCTTCAATCTCTTCACTGTTAATTGGTCTATTCAGATTGTCAATTTCTTCCTCTTTCATCTTGGTAGTTTATAAGTTTCCAGGAAGGTATCCACTTCTTCCAGGTTGCTTAATTTATTGGCGTATAGTTGTTGATAATAGTTTCTAATGATTGTTTCTATTTCCTTGATATCAAGCTATACTATGAAGCTGTGATCAAAAAGACAGAATGGTACTGGCATAAAAACAGACACATACCAATGGAACAGAAAACAGACTCCAAAAATGGACCCTCAACTCTATGGTCAACTAATCTTTGACAAAGCAGGAAAAAACCTTCAATAAATAGTGCTGAGAAAATTGGACAGCTATATACAGAAGAATAAAAACTTGACCACACTCTCACACCATTCACAAAGATAAACTTCAAATGGATGAAAGACCTCGATATGAGACAGGTATCCATCAAAATCATAGAGGAAAATATAGGGTGTAAGCTCTTCAACATCAGCCACAGAAACTTCTTTCATGAAATGTCTCCAAAGGCAAGGGAAACAAAACAAAAAATGAACTTGTGGGACTCCATCAAGATAAAAAGCTTCCGCACAGCAAAGGCATCAGTCAACAAAGCAAAGAGGCAACTCACGGAATGGGAGAAGATATTTACAAATGACACTGTGGATAACATGCTGGTATCCATGATCTATAAAGCACTTCTCAAACTCAATACATGAGAAACAAATAATCAAACCAAAAATGGGCAGAAGAGATGAACAGACATTTTCCAAATGAAAACATACCAATGCGTAACAGACACATGAAAAAATGTTCAACATCATTAGCCATCAGGGAAATTCAAATCAAAACAACATTGAGATACCACCTTACACCAGTTAGAATGGCAAAAATTGACAAGGCAAGAAACAACCAATTTTGGAGGGGAAGTGGAGAAAGGTGATCCCTCTTACACTGTTGGTGGGAATGCAAGTTGGTATAGCCACTTTGGAAAACAGTGTGGAGGTCACTCAAAAAGTTAAAAATAGATAGGGGGAGTTAAGATAGCAGAGGAGCAGAGGACCCCTTTTTCAGCCGGTCCCCTGAATTGAGTTGAATAGGTACCTGAGCAGCCAGAACATCCACGGAATAGGCATGAGATGCAGGAAGATACATTGGGATCTCTACAAATGAACATCTCCAGCACTGAGTATTGAGGTACAAAGCGGGAAGCCATGAAACCACGCACAGATATAGGAAGATAAACGGAAGGGGAGGGAGCCGCCATGTTCGGGCCCGGGAAGCAGTAGCCACCTGCACGGGGGAGCGGGCAGACTCATGGACGGCACCCGCGAGAGAGCGGACTGAGACCATGAGCCGGGGAATGCGTGCCGCCAGACTGAAACAGATCTCCAGTGGACTCACTGGAACCAGACTGAGACCAGAAGCTTCAGAGCGCATGGGGGCAGCTGGCGGCTGGTGGCTGGCGGTGTTAGAAACACAAAGGACAGAGACGCGCTGGCCCTGGAAGTGAGGGCTGGGACGCCGGGTGTGGGGCACACATCCCAGGATGCTGCAGGGTTGAGCAGCACCAACAGAAACAGAGTTAAAGTAGCCAGAACATCAGTGGAGAACGGTCCACGATCCCTCTGCTCTGAGACAGAGGCTGAGATTCGGCCACTGCTGCTCTGACACTCAGAAGAGGCACAGCAAACCACCAGGGAAAGCCGCCAGAGAACAAAAGCCTGGAAATACCTGCTCACAGTGTGCCCATCCACATCCCCCCTTGCAGGGGACACGGAAACTCTACCCAAACAGGGTGGCCTGAGTATCGGCACGGCAAGCCCCTCCCCAAGAAGGCAGGTTGAAAAATCAAGAAGTCCACATCCCTAAGATCCCTATAAAACAAGGGTGCACAGTCTGGGTCCCGGTCAATAACTTGGGCTCTGGACAACCCCACAACCTCTCCTCATCAGAATGACGAGAAGGAGAAATCTCCCCCAGGAAAGAAAAGACAATGAGTCTGTGGCCTCTGCCACAGAACTAATGGATATGGATATAACCAAAGTATCGGAAATGGAATTCAGAGTAACAATGGTCAAGATGATGTGTAGACTTGAAAAAAGTATTAACAGAAATGTTAACAAGAATATAGAATCTCTAAGGGCAGAAATGAGAGCAAATCTGACAGAAATTAAAAATTCTATAAGCCAAATGCAGTCAAAATTAGAGGCTCTGATGGCCAGGGCGAATGAAGGAAAAGAACATATCAGCGAATTGGAGGATGGGTTAGTAGAAGAAAAAGGTATAATAGAATCTGGACTCAAAAAAATCCATGCTCAGGAATGTAGGTTACGGGAGATTATTGACTCAGTGAAACGTTCTAATGTCAGAATCATCGGCATCCCCGAGGGGGTGGAGAAAAGCAGAGGTCTAGAAGAGATACTTGAACAAATTGTAGCTGAAAACTTCCCTAATCTAGCACGGGAAACAAACATTCATGTCCAAGAGTCAGAGAGGACCCCTCCCAAGCTCAACTATGACAAACCTATGCCACGTCACAACATAGTACAATTCGCAAATATTAGATCCAAGGATACAGTATTGAAAGCTGCCAGGGCAAAGAAATTTCTCACATACCAAGGCAAAGTTATCAGAATTACATCAGACCTGTTGACACAGACCTGGAATGAGAGAAAGTGTTGGGGAGGGACATTTTTAAAGCTCTTTCAGAGAAAAACATGCAGCCAAGTATCCTTTATCGAGCAAGGCTGTCATTCAGAATTAATGGAGAAATAAAGACCTTCCAGAATCACCAGTTATTGACCAATTTCATAACCATGGAACCAGCCCTACAGGAGATGTTAAGGGGGGTTCTATAAAGGTAAAAAGGTCCCAAGAGTGATACAGAACAGAAAGTCACAAATGATAGAAACAAAGACGTTAGAGGCAACATGGCATCATTAAAATCATATCTGTCAATAATCAGTATCAATGTAAATGGCCTAAATGCTCCCATCAAGCCATAGGTTTGCAGATTGGATAAAAAGACATGACCCAACCATTTGCTGTCTACAAGAGACACATTTTGAACCTAAAGATACATTCAGACTGAAAGTAAAGGGATGGAATACCATCTTTCATGCCAATGGACCTCAAAAGAAAGCTGGGGAAGCAATTCTCATATCAGACAGATTGGAATTTAAACTAAAGACTATAGTTAGAGACACATAAGGGCACTATATTATTCTTAAAGGATATGACAATTATAAATATATATGCCCCCAGCAGGGGAGCAGCAAGATACACAAGCCAACTCTTAAATAAAATAAAGAGACATATGGATAAAAATACGTTAATAGTAGGGGACCTCAAAACTTAACTATCAGAAATAGAAGGAACACCCATGCAAAAAATCGACAAAGAAACAAGGGCTTTGAATGCCATACTCGATGAGTTGGACCTCATAGATATATATATATAGAACACTACACCCCAGAACCAAAGAATACTCATTCTATTCTTATGCCCATGGATCATTCTCAAGAATAAACCATGTTCTGGGACACAAAACAGGTCTTAACTGATACCAAAAGACTGAAATTATCCCCTGCATATTCTCAGACCAAAACACTCTGAAATAGGAACTCAACCACAAGGAAAAATTTGGAAGAAACTCAAACACTTGGAGACTAAGAACCATCCTGCTCAGGAATGACTTGATAATCCAGGAAATAAAAAATCAATTTAAACAATTTATGGAGACCAACGAGAATGAAAACACAATGGTCCAAAACCTATGGGATATTGCAAAGGCACTCTTAAGTGGGAAATACATAGCCATCCAAGCCTCACTCCAAAGAATAGAAAAGTATAAAATTCAGTTTTTATATTCTCACCTCAACAAGCTGGAAAAGCAGCAGAGGGACAGACCTAATCCATTCACGAGGCGGCAGTTGACCAAGATTAGAGCAGAAATCAATGAATTAGAAACCAGGAGTACAGTAGAGCAGATCAACAAAACTAGAAGCTGGTTCTTTGAGAGAATCAATAAAATTGAGAGACCACTGGCAAGACTTATCCAAAAGAATAGAGAAAGGACCCAAATTAATAAAATTATGAATGAAAAAGGAGAGGTCACAACCAACAGCAATGAAATTGGAAGGATTATTAGAAAATTTTATCAACAGCTTTATACCAATAAATGAAGCAATCTGGAAGAGATGGAGGCCTTCCTGGAAACCTATAAACTACGAAGACTGAAACAGGAAGAAATTGATTTTTTAAAGAGGCCAGTTAATTATGAAGAGATTGAGTTAGTTACCTTGATCCCCAAACCAGGCAAAGACCCCATCAAAAAGGAGAATTACAGACCAATTTCCCTAATGAATATGGATTCCAAAATTTTCAACAAGATCCTGGCTAATAGAATCCAACAACACATTAAAACGATTATCCATCATGACATGAAGGGGTGGTTCAACATTCGCAAATCGATCAGTGTCTTAGATTTTATCCAGAAAGAAAAATTCAAAAATCATGATTCTCTCAATAGATGCAGAAAAAGCATTTGTCAAAATACAGCATCCTTTCCTGAATAAACACTTCAGAGTGTAGGGATAGAGGGTACATTCCTCAATCTCATAACAACCATCTATGAAAAGCCTACAGCAAATATCATTCACAATGGGGAAAAACTGGAAGCCTTTCCCTTAAGATCAGGAACACGACAAGGATGCCAACTCTCACCATTATCATTCAACATAGTATTAGAAGTCCTTGCAACAGCAATCAGACAACAAAAAGGGATAAAATGTATCCAAATCCTCAAAGTCAGATGACATGATACTCTATATAGAAAACCCAATAAAGTCCACTCCCAAACTATTAGAAGTTATAGAGCAATTCAGTAATGTGGTGGGATTCAAAATCAATGCTCAGAAATCAGTTACATTTCTTTTTTTTTTTAATGATTTTTTATTATATTATGTTAGTCACCATACAGTACATCCCCGGTTTCCGATGTAAGGCTCGATGATTCATTAGTTGTGTATAACACCCAGTGCACCATGCAATACGTGCCCTCCTTACTACCCATCACCGGTCTATCCCATTCCCCCACCCCCCACCCCTCTGAAGTCCTCAGTTTGTTTCTCATAGTCCATAGTCTCTCATGTTTCATTCCCCCTTCTGATTACCCCCCCTTTCTTTATCCCTTTCTTCCCCTACCGATCATCCTAGTTCTTATGCTCCATAGATGAGAGAAATCATATGATAGTTGTCTTTCTCTGCTTGACTTATTTCACTTAGGATTATCTCCTCCAGTGCTGTCCATGTTGTAGCAAATGTTGAGAACTCGTTCTTTCTGATAGCTGAGTAATATTCCATTGTATATATGGACCACAACTTCTTAATCCAGTCATCTGTTGAAGGGCATCTCGGCTCCTTCCACAATGTAGCTATTGTGGACATTGCTGCTATGAACATTGGGGTGCATATGGCCCTTCTCTTCACTACGTCTGTATCTTTGGGGTAAATACCCAGTAGTGCAATGGCTGGATGATAGGGTAGCTCAATTTTTAACTTTTTAAGGGACCTCCACACTGTTTTCCAGAGTGGCTGTACCAACTTGCATTCCCACCGACAGTGTAGGAGGGATCCCCTTTCTCCGCATCCTCTCCAACAATTGTTGTTTCTTGCCTTGTCTATTTTTGCCATTCTAACTGGCGTAAGGTGGTATCTCAGTGTGGTTTTGATTTGAATTTCCTTGATGGCTAATGATTTTGAACATTTTTTCATGTGTCTGTTAGCCATTTGTATGTCTTCATTGGAAAAGTGTCTGTTCATATCTTCTGCCCATTTTTTGATTTGTTTATTTGTTTCTTGTGTATTGAGTTTGAGAAGTTCTTTGTAGATCTTGGATACCAGTCCTTTATCTGTAGTGTCATTTGCAAATATATTCTCCCATTCCGTGGGCTGCCTCTTAGTTTTTCTGACTGTTTCCTTGGATGTGCAGAAACTTTTAATCTTGATGAAGTCCCATAAATTCATTTTATCTTTTGTTTCTCTTGCCTTTGGGGATGTGTCATGAAAAAGGTTGCTTTGGCCGATGTCGTAGAGGTTGTTGCCTATGTTCTCCTCTAGAATTTTGATGGATTCCTGTCTCACATCGAGGTCTTTCATCCATTTGGAGTTTATTTTTGTGTATGGTGTGAGATAGTGGTCAAGTTTCATTCTCTTGCATGTAGCAGTCCAATTTTCCCAGCACCATTTATTGAAGAGACTGTCTTTTTCCCACCGGATGTTTTTTCCTGCTTTATCAAATATTAGTTGCCCAAAGAGCCGAGGGTCCATTTCTGGGCTCTCCATTCTGTTCCATTGGTCTATGTGTCTGTTTTTGTGCCAGTACCATGCTGTCTTTGTGATCACAGCTTTGTAGTACAGCTCGAAATCCGGCATTGTGATGCCCCCAGCTTTGTTTTTCCTTTTCAACAGTTCCTTGGAGATTCGGGGTCTTTTCTGGTTCCATACAAATTTAAGGACTGTTTGTTCCAGTTCTTTGAAAAATGTCCTTGGTATTTTGATCGGGATAGCATTGAAAGTGTAGATTGCTCTGGGTAGCATGGACATTTTAACTATGTTAATTCTTCCGATCCATGAGCATGGAATATCTTTCCATCTTTTTATGTTTCCTCAATGTCTTTTAAGAGTGATTTATAGTTTCTAGAATATAGGTCCTTTATGTCTCTGGTTGAGTTAATTCCAAGGTAACGTATGGTTTTTGGTGCTATTGTAAATGGGATGGATTCCCTGATTTCTCTTTCTTCGGTCTCGTTATTCGTGTACAGAAATGCAACTGATTTCTGAGCATTTATTTTGTATCCTGCCACGTTACTGAATTGCTCTATAACTTCTAATAGTTTGGGAGTGGCTTCTTTTGGGTTTTCCATATAGAGTATCATGTCATCTGCAAAGAGAGACATTTTGACTTCTTCTTTGCCTATTTGAATACCTTTGATCCCTTTTTGTCGTCTGATTGCTGTTGCAAGGACTTCTAGTACTATGTTGAATAATAGTGGCGAGAGTGGGCATCCTTGTCGAGTTCCTGATCTTAAGGGAAAGGCTTCCAGCTTTTCCCCATTGAGAATAATATTTACAGTAGGCTTTTCATAGATGGCTTTTATGAGATTGAGAAATGTACCTTCTATTCCTACACTCTGAAGGGTTTTAATCAGGAAAGGATGCTGTATTTTGTCAAATGCTTTTTCGGCATCGATTGAAAGGATCATATGGTTCCTGAGTCTTTTCTTGTTGATATGATGTATCACGCTGATTGATTTGCGAATATTGAACCACGCTTGCATCCCAGGTATGAATCCCACTTGATCGTGATGGATAATCCTTTTAATGTACTGTTGGATTCTATTAGCAAGTATCTTGTTGAGGATTTTGGCGTCCATATTCATTAGGGAAATCGGTCTGTAATTCTCCTTTTTGAGGGGGTCTTTGCCTGGTTTGGGGATCAAGGTAATATTGGCCTCATAGAATGAGTTTCGTAGCTTTCCTTCTGTTTCTATTTTTTGAAATAGCTTTAGGAGAATAGGTATTATTTCTTCTTTGAATGTTTAGTAGAATTCCCCAGGAAAACCGTCCGGGCCTGGAGTTTTGTTATTTGGAAGGTTGTTTATCACTAACTCAATTTCTTCATAATTAATTGGCCTGTTTAAGGAATCAATTTCTTCCGGTTTCAATCTTGGTAGTTTATAGGTTTCCAGGAAGGATTCCATCTCTTCCAGATTGCTTAGTTTATTGGCATATAGCTGTTGATAAAAATTTCTAATAATCCTTCCAATTTCAATGGTGCTCGTCGTGACCTCTCCTTTTTCATTCATAATTTTAATAATCTGGGTCCTTTCTCTTTTCGTTTGGATAAGTCTTGCCAGTGGTCTGTCAATTTTATTGATTCTCTCCAAGAACCAGCTTCTAGTCCTGTTGATCTGCTCTACTGTACTTCTGGTTTCTGCTTGATTGATTTCAGCTCTAATTTTGGTCAACTGCTTCCTTGTGCGTGGATTAGGCCTGCCCCTCTGTTGCTGTTCCAGCTTCTTGAGGTGAGAATATAAAAACTGCATTTTAGATTTTTCTATTCTTTTGAGTGAGGCTTGGATGGCTATGTATTTCCCCCTTAGGACTGCCTTTGCAGTATCCCATAGGTTTTGGACTGTTGTATTTTCATTCTCATTGGTCTCCATAAATTGTTTAATTTGATTTTTGATTTCCTGGTTTATCGAGTCATTCCTGAGCAGGATGGTTCTTAGTCTCCAAGTGTTTGAGTTTCTTCCAAATTTTTCCTTGTGGTTGAGTTCCAATTTCAGAGCGTTGTGGTCTGAGAATATGCAGGGGATAATTTCAATCTTTTGGTATCGGCTGAGACCTGTTTTGTGTCCCAGAACATGGTCTATTCTTGAGAATGTTCCATGGGCATTAGAATAGAATGAGTATTCTTTGGTTCTGGGGTGTAGTGTTCTATAAATATCTATGAGGTCCAACTCGTCGAGTATGGCATTCAAAGCCTTTGATTCTTTGCTTAGTTTTTGCCAGGGTGTTCTGTCTATTTCTGATAGTGGAGTGTTGAGGTCCCCTACTATTAATGTATTTTTATTTATATGTCTCTTTATTCTGGTTAAGAGTTGGCTTGTGTATCTTGTTGCTCCCCTGTTGGGGGCATATATATTTATAATTGTCATATCCACTTGTTGAATACTTCCCTTAAGAATAATATAGTGCCCTTCTGCATCTCTAACTATAGTCTGTAGTTTAAAATCCAATGTATCTGATATGAGAATTGCTACCCCAGCTTTCTTTTGAGGTCCATTTGCGTGAAAGATGGTACTCCATCCTCTTACTCTCAGTCTGAATGCATCTTTGGGTTTGAAATGAGGCTCTTGTAGACAGCAAATGGATGGGTCATTTCTTTTTATCCAATCTGCAACCCTGTGGCGTCTTATGGGATGGTTCAAACCATTTACATTAAGACTGATTACTGAGAGATATGATTTTAATGTTGCCATGTTGCCAGTAAAGTCTTTGTTTGTATTGGTTGTGACTTTCTGTTCTGTATCACTCTTGGGGCCTTTTTACTTTTATAGAACCCCCCGTAATATCTCCTGTAGGGCTGGTTTCGTGGTTACAAAATTGGTTAGTGACTGGCGATTCTGAAATGTCTTTATTTCTCCATCAATTCTGAATGACAGCCTTGCTGGATAAAGGATCCTTGGCTGCATGTTTTTCTCTGAAAGAGCTTTAAATATGCTCCCCCAACCCTTTCTCTCATTCCAGGTCTGTGTAGACAGGTCTGACGTAATTCTGATGCTTTTGCCTTGGTACGTGAGAAATTTCTTTGCCCTGGCCGCTTTCAATACTGTATCCTTGCATCTAATATTTGCGAATTGCACTATGACGTGACGTGGCGTAGGTTTGTCATGGTTGAGTTTGGGAGGGGTCCTCTCTGCCTCTTGGACACGAATGTTTGTTTCCCTTTCTAGATTAGGGAAGTTTTCAGCTACAATTTGTTCAAATATCTCTTCTAGATCTCTGTTTTTCTCCACCCCCTCGGGGATGCCGATGATTCTAACATTGGATCGTTTCATTGAGTCAGTAATCTCCCGTAACCTACATTCGTGGGCGTGGATTTTTTTATGACCATCTTCTATTTTCATTTTTTCCTCTATTAACCCATCCTCCAATTCACTAACCCGTTCCTCTGCTTCTGCGACCCTGGCCGTCAGAGCCTCTAGTTTTGCCTGCATTTGGCTCATAGAATTTTTCATTTCTGTCAGGTTCGCTCTCATTTCTGTCCTTAGGGATTCTATATTCTCAGTAACCTTTTCGTTAATAGTTTTTTCAATTCTACTCATCATTTTGACCATCGTTACTCTGAATTCCATTTCTGATAATTTGGTTACATCCATATCCATTATTTCTGTGGCAGAGGCCACAGAATCACTGTTTTTTGTTTGCCGGCGGGGGGGGGGGGGGCTTCTCCTTCTTGTCATTCTGATGAAGAGAGGTTGCGGGGTTTCCAGAGCCCAAATTATTGACTGGGTCCCAGGCCGTGCCCCTTGTTTTATAGGGATCTTAGGGATGTGGGCTTCTTCTTTAAAGATTTTATTTATTTATTTATGTGGCAGCCAACCAGCGATAGAGGGAACAGAAGCAGGGGAGTGGGAGAGGAAGAAGCAGGCTCCCAGCGGAGGATCCCGATGAGGGACTCCTTTCCGGAATGCCGGGATCACGCCCTAAGCCGAAGGCAGGCACTCAATGACTGCGCCACCCAGGCGCCCGGGTTGTGGGCCTCTTGATTTTTCAGCCTGCCTTCTGGGGGAGGGGCCTGCCGCGCCGATACTCAGGCAGCCATGTTTGGGTAGAGTCTCGGCCTCCCCTGCGAGGGGGGATGGGGATGGTCACTCCCTGAGCCAGTATTTCCAGGCTTTTGTTCTCTGGCGGCTTTCCCTGGCGGTTTGCTGTGCCTCTTCTGAGAGTCAGAGCAGCAGCGGCCAAATTTCAGCCTCTGTCACAGAACAGAGGGATTGCGGCCTGTTCTCTACTAATGTTCTGGCCACTTTAACTCTGTTTCTGTTGGTGCTGCTCAACCCTGCAGCGTCCCGGGATGTGCACCCCACATCCGGTCCCAGCCCTCACTTCCAGGGCCGGCGCATCTCTGTCCTTTGTGTTTCTAACGCCGCCAGCCGCCCCGTGCGCGCTCCCGGATCTCCCGGTCTCAGTCTGGATCCAGTGAGCGCACCGGGATTCCGGTGTTCCGCGAGATGCCTGGTGGCGCGCACCCGGCTCACGGTCTCAGTCTGCTGTTTTGCGGGTGCCATCCGCGAGCCCCGCCCGCTCTCCCGTGCAAGTGGCTATCACTTCCCGGCGCCCGAACACAGCGGCTCCCTCCCCCTTCCGTTTATCTTCCGATATCTGTGCACAGTTTCATGACTCCCCGCTTCGTACCTCAATACTCAGCGCCGGAGATGTTCATTTGTAGAGATCCAGATGCGTCTTCCTGCGTCTCAGGCTGGTTCCGTGGTTGTTTAGGCTGGTCTGGTACCTATCCAGCTCGACTCGGAGGACTGGCTGAAAACTGTGTCTCCTACTCCTCTGCCATCTTAACTCCCCCAGTTACATTTCTATACACGAATAATGAGACTGAAGAAAGAGAAATTAGGGAATACATCCCATTTACAATAGCACCAAAAACCATACATTACCTTGGGATTAACTTAACCAGAGACATAAAGGATCTATATTCTAGAAACTATAAATCACTCTTGAAAGACATTGATGAAGACAGAAAAAGATGGAAAAATATTCCATGCTCATGTATGGAAAGAATTAACATAGTTAAATTATCCATGCTAACCAGAGTAATTTACACTTTCAATGGTATCCAGATCAAAATACCAATGACATTTTTCAAAGAATTGGTACAAATAGTCCTTAAATTAGTATGGAACCAGAAAAGGCCCAGAATCGCCAAGGAACTGTTGAAAAGAAAAAACAAAGCTGGGGGCATCACAATGCCGGATTTCGAGCTGTACTATAAAGCTGTGATCAAAAGGCAGCATGTTACTGGCACAAAAACAGACAAATAGACCAATGGAACAGAATAGAAAACCCAGAAATGGAACCTCAGCTCTTTGGGCAACTAATATTTGATAAAGCAGGAAGAGAACACCCGGTGGAAAAAAGACAGTCTCTTCACCAAATGGTGCTGGGAAAATTGGACAGCTACATGCAAAAGAATGAAACTTGACCACTCTCTCACACCATACACAAAAATAAACTCCAAATGGATGAAAAACCTCCATGTGAGACAGGAATCCATCAAAATTCTAGAGGACAACATAGGCAGCAATCTCTACGACATCGGCCAAAGCAACTTTTTTCATGACACATCTCCAAGGGCAAGAAAAACAAAAGATAAAATGAACTTGTGGGACTACATCACGATAAAAAGCTTCTGCACAGCCAAGGAAACAGTCAAAAAAGCTAAGAGGCAGCCCACAGAATGGGAGAATATATTTACAAATGATGCTACACATAAAAGACTGGTATCCAAGATCTACAAAGAACTTCTCATACTCAATACTTGAGAAACAAGTGAACAAATCATAAAATGGCAGAAGATATGAACAGACACTTTTCCAATGATGACATACAAATGGCTAACAGACACATGAAAAAAATGTTCAAAATCATTAGCCATTAGGGAAATTCAAATTAAAACCACACTGAGATACCACCTTAAGCCAGTTAGAATGGCAAAAATTGACAAGGCTAGAAACAATAATTGTTGGAGAGGATGTGGAGAAAGGGGATCCCTCCTACATTGTTGATGGGAATGCAAGTTGGTATAGCCACTCTGGAAAACAGTGTGGAGGTCCCTTAAAAAGTTAAAAATTGAGCTACCCTATGACCCAGACATTGCACTACTGGATATTTACCCCAAAGATACAGATGTAGTGATGAGAAGGGCCATTTGCACCCCAATGTTCATAGCAGCATTCTCCACAATAGCTAAATTGTGGAAGGAACTGAGATGCCCTTCAACAGATGACTGGATTAAGAAGTTGTGGTCCATATATACAATTGAATATTACTCAGCTATCAGAAAGAACGAGTTCTCAACATTTGCTGCAACATGAATGGCAGTGGAGGAGATAATGCTAAGTGAAATAAGTCTAGCAGAGAAAGACAATTATCATATGGTTTCTCTCATCTATGGAACATAAGAACTAGGGAGATCGGTAGAGAAGAAAGGGGGGGTAATCAGAAGGGGGCATGAAGCATGAGAGATTATGGACTCTGAGAAAGAAACTGAGGGTTCATAGGGGAGAGGGGTGGGGGAATGGAATAGGCTGGTGATGGGTAGTAAAGGAGGGCACGTATTGCATGGTGCACTGGGTGTTATACACAACTAATGAATCATGGAACTTTACATCAAAAACCAGGGATGTACTGTATGGTGACTAACATAATATAATACCAAATATTATTATAAAAAATTAAAAATAAAATTTAAAAAAATGAAACCAGGGATGTACTGTATGGTGATTAACATAATATAATAAAAAATACATTTAAAAAAAGTTAAAAATAGTGCTACCCTATGATCCAACAATTGCACTACTGGGTATTTACCCCCAAAGATACAGATGTAGTGAAAAGAAGAGCCATATGCACCCCATTGTTCATAGCAGCATTTTCCACAATATCTAAAGTGTATAAGGAGCCAAGATGCCCTTCAACAGAAGAATGGATAAAGATGTTGTCCATATATACAATGGAATATTACTTAACCATCTGAAAGAATGATTACCCAACATTTGCGTCAGCATGGATGGGACTGGAGGAGATTGTGCTAAGTGAAATATGTCAAGCAGCGAAAGACAATTATCATATGTTTTCACTCATTTGTGGAGCATAAGGAATAGCATGGAGGTTGGTAGGAGAAGGCATGGAAAAATGAAGGGTAGTAAAGAGAGTGGGAAATGAACCACGAGAGACTATGGACTTTGGGACACAAATGAGGGTTTTAGGGAGGAGGCGGGTGGGGTGATGGGCTAGCCCAGTGATGGGTATTAAGGAGGGCATGTATTGCATTGAGCACTGGGTGTTATATGCAAACAATAAATCATGGAACACTACATCAAAAACTACTGATGTACTCTATGGTGAATAACATATCATAATAAAAATAATAATAATATTTTTAAAAAATTTTAAAATAAAAAGTCCAGAGGAATTTTTTGCAGAAAGAGAAAAAAAGTCCATCCAAAAATTCATATGGAATTTCAAGAATTCTTCACTGGACAGAACCATCTTGAAAAAGAAAAACAAAACTGGAAATCTCACACTCCTGATTTCAAAACTTATAGAAAGCTACAGTTATAAGAAACCATGTGGCATAATGATAAGCATACCTTCATATATACGGTCCAATAATTCCCAACAGTAGTGCTAAAATTTATTTGAAGAAATAATAGCTTTCAGGTGGGAGTTAAGATGGTGCAGCAGTAGGAGGACCCTATGTTTTCCTCATCCCTCAAACACAGATAAATAAATGTCAAATCATGTGACCATTCAAGAAATCAATCAGAGGACTGAGAACAAACTGCACAACTAGAGGGAGAGAAGAGGCCACATAATGGAAGATAGGAGGTGCAGAGACATGATTTGGGGGAGAAGAGGATTGCAGGGGGCTGCGGAGGGAAGGGAGCCCTAATCACAGAGAGATGTGGGAGAACCAGCAGTGCACAGGGGATGCACAAAGAAAACACTTCCCCAAAATCACTGACTGGGAAAAAGAGAGGGGCTGATTATCATGAGTTTTTACAACCAGCAGAGCTCAAAGATGAGTTTTAGAAGTCCAAGCTATAGCTGATGTTGAGGCCGGTGAGCATTGTAGAGCTCCTATGGAGGAGGGCCCTGGAGCAGAAGGCACAATCTGAGGATTCCCTGAGATACACCTGGAGACATGGTTCCTCCTTCTTGGAGTGCATCTGGCAGAGGTGACATTGCCTCTCAGGGGACAAAAGAGCCTGCAGGCATCATTACAATCACCTGCCCCTTAAGCATAGGGAGAGAGACACCTGCTGAGGGCAGCTAACTTGGACCCAGGCTTTTTTGTTGTGCTTTACTCTAAACTCCAAGCTCCTGGAAGGTTGAGGTTAAGATGGTGGAGTGGTAGGGTGACCCTATGCTTGCCCCCTTCCTTGAACACAGCTAGATAAATATAAAATCATTCTGAACACTGAAGAAATCAATCTGAGGACTGAAAGAACAAACTGCACTACTAGAGGGAGAAAAGAAGGTGTGGAGACATGATTTGTGGGAGAAAAGGACCACGAGTGCTGCAGAGGGGAGGGAGCCCTGATCATGAAGAGAGGAGAGAGAGAGAGAGAGAGAGCTCAATGCACAGGGGATTACACACAATAAACACTTCCCCAAAACAACTGACGGGGAAAACAAGAGGGACTGATTATTGTAAGTTTTTATAAGCAAAGGAGCTCGAAGTCTGAAGTTTAAGAAGTTAGTGCCATTGCCATGGTGGAGCCTAGGGTCTAGTGGTACTCCTGTGGAGAAAGAGGGCAAAGGCCCGGGAGCAGACAGCATGGTCTGAGGATCCTCTGGGTCACACTGGGAGAGATAGTTCCCCTTCTGTGAGTGCATTTAGGAGAGGTAGCACTGCCACTTCAGGGAACAAAAGAGACAGCAGGTGCCATTGCACTGCCCTTTTCATTAACATAGGGGGAGAGGCACCTGCTGAGGGCAGCTAACCTGGATACCAGCTTTTTGCTGTGCTTTAACATAAACTCCAAACCCTTGCATATTCATAGGACTGGTCTTCTGGGACAAAACAGCACCACCCACAGCCTGGAGAGACCCTCCCTCCGATGATCAGTGTGGATCCATGCTGTACCAGGCCCTGAAATTTGTAGTTTTGAAATGAAGCCAGCATGCCTGAGATAAAAGCTGGGAGCATTGCACCACTGCATGGGCAGATGGCCAAAACACAGACAGGGTGAAGTCCGTGATCTGAGGGATGGCAGGGACACATGAGGGGGGATTGTTCATTCCTCCATGAGGGCTTCAGGACAACAGTGGGTGTGAACTCCCCTCTCCGGGGAAGAGAGAGTGGGCTGACCCCATTTTTTATCTCCTGCCAATTGGTGTAGACAGATTTCAGTGAGCACCCACAGTGGAGGCTAAAACTGCTTACACCAAGCTACACTTGGTGTAGCTGCACTCTGCAGGTGCTTTTTTTAGTAGGGCAAGTATGTCTGAGAGTCAGAGCAGCAGCAGGAACCCCCCCCACATGACCAGCACAAACCCCCCACATGTACCAAGCCCACTTACCACAGAAAGCTGCAAAGCTTCAGCTCTAGTGGGAATAGGATCAGGCCTCTATTAACAAGCAGACCAAAGCACACCCAGGTGAAACTCACCACACACTGGATAAGGTTCCAACACTCCCCACTGCAGGCTAAGGGAAAGAGCAGCCACAGCAGAACAGCAGAGTACACACAGCATACACCAGAGATACTTCCTGAAGCTCCAGGCCCTCGGTAGTATATGACTACTTCTTCATAAAGCCATTACTCTCAGGAGTGGGAAACATAACAGGCTTTCCTAACACACAAAAGAAGACAGAGACCTTAAACAAATGCCAAGACAGAAGAATTCATCCCAAAAGAAAGAGCAAGAAAAGGTCATGGCCAGGGATGTAATGGAAACAGATATAAGTAATATGCCTGACCCAGAATCTAAAACAACAATCATAAGGATACTATCTGGGATTGAGAAAAGCATAGAAGACACCAGGGAGTCCCATACCTCAGATATAAAAGACCTAAAAACTAATCAGGCCAAAAAAAAAATTCAGTAACTTAGAGGCAAAACATTAAGGATGTAATGACCAGAAGGATAGAAGAAGCAAACGAACAAATAAGTGATATAGAAGATAAAATTATGGCAAAAAATGAAGCTCAAAAGAGGGAAAGAAAGGTATTGCATCATGAATGTAGACTTAGAGAACTCAGAGAGTCCTTAGAGCATAGTAACATTCATATCCTAGAGTCCCAGAAGAGAAGGAAAAGAGGGCACAAGATTTATTTGAGCAAATTATCACTGAAAATTTCCATAATCTGGGGAAGGAAACAGACATCAAAATCCAAGAGGCACAGAAAACTCCCATCAAATTCAATAAAAGCTGGCCCACACCAAGACATCATAGTAAAATTTGCAAAATAAAGAGATAAAGAAAGAATCCAGAAAGGATTTGGGGAAAAGAAGTCCCTAACTTACAAGGGAAGACAAATAAAGGTAGCAGCAGATCTCTCCACAAGAACTTGGCAGGCCAGAAGAGAGTGGCATGATATATTCAATACGGTGAATGGGAAAAATATGCAGCCAAGAATACTTTATCCAGCAAGGCTGTCATTCAGAATGGAAGGAGAGATAAAGAGTTTCCCAGACAAACAAAAACTAAAGGAGTTCATTTAAATCACTAAACCAGCTCTGCAAGAAATATTAAAGGGGGCTCTTTGAGTAAGAAAGAAAGATCAAAAGCAATAAAGACTATAAAGGAACAGAGAAAATCTCCAGAAACACCGACTTAACATGTAATACAATGGAACTAAATTCATATCTTTCAACAATCACTTTGAATGTAAAGACACAAGGTACCAGAATGGATTAAAAAAACAGGCACCATCTATACGCTGCTTACAAGGGACTCATTTTAGACCTGAAGACACCTGCATATTGAAAGTGAGGGGATGGAGAACTATCTATCATGCTAATGGACATCAAAGGAAAGCCAGTCTAGCTACCTTATATCAGACAAGCTAGATTTTAAACCAAAGACTGTAACAAGAGATGAGGAAGGGCACTATATAATAATAAAAGGGTCTATCCGACAAGATCTAACAGTTGTAAATCCTTATGTCCCCAATTTGGGAGACCCCAAATATACAAATCACTTAATAATAAACATACAGAAACTCACTGATAATAATACAATAATAGTAGGGGACTTTAACACCACACTCACAGCAATGGACAGATCACCTAAGCAGAAAATCAACAAGAAAACAAGGGCTTTGAATGACACACTGTGCCAGATGGATTTAACAGAACATAATTCAGAACATTTAATCCTAAAGCAGCAGAATACACATTCTTTTCAAGTACACCTGGAGCATTATCCAGAATAGATCAAGAACTGGGTCACAAATCAGGTCTCAACTGATACAAAAAGATTGAGCTCCTATAATGCATATTTTGAGATCACAATGCTATGGAACTTGAGGTCAACTGGAAGAGAAAATTTGGTAAGACCACAAATACCTGGAGATTAAGGAACATTCTACTAAAGAAAGAATGGGATAACAAAGAAATTAAAGAAGAAATAAAAAATACATAGAAGCAAAGGAAAATGAAAACACAACATCCAAAACCTTTAGGATGCAGCAAAAGTAGTCATAAGAGTGAAGTATATAGCAATACAGGCCTACCTCAAGAAGAAAGAAAAAAGAAAAATTTCAAACACACAGCCTAATCTTACACCTAAAGTAGCTAGGAAAGAACAGCAAATGAAGCCTAAACTCAGCAGAAGAAGGGAAATAATAAAGATTAGAACAAAAATAAATGATATAGAAACAAAAAATATAGAACAGATCAATGAAACTAGAAGCTTGTTCTTTGAAAGAATTACTAAAATTGATAAACCCCTGGCCAGACTTATTAAAAAGAAAAGAGAGAGGAACAAATAAATAAAATCACAGATGAGAGAGCAGAGATCACAACCAACACCAAAGAAATACAATTATAACAGAACATTATGAAAAAATTACATGCCAGCAAATTGGGCAATCTGGAAGAAATGGATAAACTCCTGGACACATATAAATTACCAAAACGGAAACCGTATGAAATAGAAAATTTGAACAGACCCATAGTCAGCAAAGAAATTGAATCAGTAATAAAAAAATCTCCCAACAAACAAGAGTCCAGGGCTGGATAGCTTCCCAGGGGAATTCTACCAAACATTTAAAGAATTAATGTCTGTTCTAAAACTGTTCAACAAACAGGACTTCAGAGGGGAGGGGGGTGATGGGTATTAAGAAGGGCACATATTGCATGGTGCACTGGGTGTTATAAGCAAATAATGAATCATGGAACATTACATCAAAAACTAGGGATATGCTGTATGGTGACTAACATAACATAATAAAAATTATTATAAAAAAATAAAAAATAAATGTTTGGTAGAATTTACTAGTGAAAAGAAAAAAAAAGAAAGAAAGAAAAAAAAGGAAAGAAAAAGAACTGGAAGGAAAAGTTCCAAACTCATCCTATGAGGCATTACCTTGATTCCAAACCCAGACAATGAACCCACTAAAAAGGAGAATTACAGAGGTACCAGACCAGCCTAAATAACCACGGAATCAGCCTGAGACGCAGGATGATGCATCTGGATCTCTACAAATGAACATCTCCAGCGCTGAGTATTGAGGTACGAAGAGGGAAGCTGTAAACCGTGCATGGATATCGGAAGATAAACGGAAGGGGGAGGGAGCCGCCGCGTTTGGGCGCCGGGAAGCGGCAGCCACCTGCAGGGGGGAGCGGGCGGACTCACAGAGGGCACCCGCGAGAGAGCGGACTGAGACCGGTGAGCCATGAACGTGCGCGCCACCAGGCATCTCCCGGAACACCGGAATCCTGGTGTGCTCAGGGGATCCAGACTGAGACCGGGAACTCCCGGAGCGCGCGCGGGGCGGCTGGCGGGCCACCTGCACGGGGGAGCGGGCGGACTCGCGGTCGGCACCCGCGAAACAGCAGACTGAGACCCTGAAACGGGTGCGCGCGCCACCAGGCTTCTCACGAAACTCCGGAATCGAGGTGTGCTCACCGGGCATAGACTGAGACCGGGAGACCCGGGAGCCTGCGGGGCGGCCCGGTGGCTGGCGGCATTAGAAACACAAAGGACAGAGATGCGCCGGCCCTGGAAGTGAGGGCAGGGACGCCGGGTGTGGGGCGCACATCCCAGGACGCTGCAGGGTTGAGCAGCACCAACAGTAATAGAGTTAAAGTGGCCAGAACATCAGTGGAGAACGGGACGCAATCCCTCTGTTCTGCGACAATGCAGCCTCTGCTGCTCTGACCCTCAGAAGAGGCATAGCCGGCCGCCAGGGAAAGCCGCCAGAGAACAAAAGCCTGGAAATACCGGCTCAGAGAGTGCCCATCCCCAACCTCCCTCGCAGGGGACACGGAGACTCTACCCAAACAGGGCTGCCTGAGTATCGGCGCGGCAGGCCCTTCCCCCAGAACACAGAAGGCAGGCTGAAAAATCAAGAAGCCCACAACCCAGGCACCTGGGTGGTGCAGTCTTTGAGCTCCTGTCTCCGGCTTAGGGCGTGATCCCAGCGTACCGGAAAGGAGTCCCTCATCGGGCTCCTACGCTGGGAGCCTGCTTCTTCCTCTCTCACTCCCCTGCTTCTGTTTCGTTCTTGCTGACTGTCTGTCTCCCTCTCTCAGATAAGTAAATAAATAAAATCTTTAAAGAAGAAGCCCACATCTCTAAGATCCCTATAAAACAAGGGGCACGGCCTGGGACCCAGTCAATAATTTTGGGCTCTGGAAACCCCGCAACCTCTCTTCATCAGAATGACAAGAAGGAGAAGCCCCCCCCCCAGCAAAGAAAAGACAGTGAGTCAGTGGCCTCTGCCACAGAAGTAACGGATATGGATGTAACCAAATTATCAGAAATGGAATTCAGAGTAACAATGGTCAAGATAATGAGTAGACTTGAGAAAAGTATTCAGGAAAATATTACTGAGAATATAGAATCCCTAAGGGCGGAAATGAGAGCGAATTTGACAGAAATTAAAAATTCTATGAGCCAAATGCAGGCAAAACTAGAGGCTCTGACGGCCAGGGTCACGGAAGCGGAGGAAAGGGTTAGTGAATTGGAGGATGGGTTAATAGAGGAAAAAATAAAAATAGAAGACGGTCTTAAAAAAATCCACGCCCACGAATGTTGGCTACGGGAGATTACTGACTCAACGAAACGATCCAATGTTAGAATCATCGGCATCCCCGAGGGGGTGGAGAAAAACAGAGGCCTAGAAGAGATATTTGAACAAATTGTAGCTGAAAACTTCCCTAATCTAGCAAGGGAAACAAAAATTCGTGTCCAAGAGGCAGAGAGGACCCCTCACAAGCTCAACCATGACAGACCTACGCCACGTCACGTCATAGTACAATTCGCAAATATGAGATCCAAGGATACAGTAATGAAAGCGGCCAGGGCAAAGAAATTTCTCACGTACCAAGGCAAAGGCATCAGAATTACGTCAGACCTGTCTACACAGACCTGGAATGAGAGAAAGGGTTGGGGGAGCATTTTTAAAGCTCTTTCAGAGAAAAACATGCAGCCAAGGATCCTTTATCCAGCAAGGCTGTCATTCAGAATGGATGGAGAAATAAAGACATTTCAGAATCGACAGTCACTAGCCAATTTCGTAACCACGAAACCAGCCCTACAGGAGGTATTACGGGGGGTTCTATAAAAGTAAAAAGGCCCCAAGAGTGATACAAAACAGAAAGTCACAGCCAATACAAACAAAGACTTTACTGACAACATGGCAGAATTAAAAGCATATCTCTCAATACTCAGCCTGAACATTAATGGTTTAAATTCTGGCTTCAAACGCCACAGGGTTGCAGATTGGATAAAAAGAAATGACCCATCCATTTGCTGTCTACAAGAGACTCATTTCGAACCCAAAGATGCATTCAGACTGAGAGTAAGGGGATGGAGTACCATCTTTCACGCAAATGGACCTCAAAAGAAAGCTGGGGTAGCAATTCTCATATCAGATACATTGGATTTTAAACTACAGACTATAGTTAGAGATGCAGAAGGGCACTATATTATTCTTAAAGGAAGTATTCAACAAGTGGATATGACAATTATAAATATATATGCCCCCAACAGGGGAGCAGCAAGATACACAAGCCAACTCTTAACCAGAATAAAGAGACATATAGATAAAAATACATTAATAGTAGGGGACCTCAACACTCCACTCTCAGAAATAGACAGAACACCCTGGCAAAAACTAAGCAAAGAATCAAAGGCTTTGAATGCCATACTCGACGAGTTGGACCTCTTAGATATATATAGAACACTACACCCCAGAACCAAAGAATACTCATTCTATTCTAATGCCCATGGAACATTTTCAAGAATAGACCATGTTCTGGGACACAAAACAGGTCTCAGCCGATACCAAAAGATTGAAATTATCCCCTGCATATTCTCAGACCACAACGCTCTGAAATTGGAACTCAACCACAAGGAAAAATTTGGAAGAAACTCAAACACTTGGAGACTAAGAACCATCCTGCTCAGGAATGACTCGATAAACCAGGAAATCAAAAATCAAATTAAACAATTTATGGAGACCAATGAGAATGAAAATACAACAGTCCAAAACCTATGGGATACTGCAAAGGCAGTCCTAAGGGGGAAATACATAGCCATCCAAGCCTCACTCAAAAGAATAGAAAAATCTAAAATGCAGTTTTTATATTCTCACCTCAAGAAGCTGGAACAGCAACAGAGGGACAGGCCTAATCCACGCACAAGGAAGCAGTTGACCAAAATTAAAGCTGAAATCAATCAAGCAGAAACCAGAAGTACAGTAGAGCAGATCAACAGGACTAGAAGCTGGTTCTTGGAGAGAATCAATAAAATTGACAGACCACTGGCAAGACTTATCCAAAAGAAAAGAGAAAAGAGCCAGATTATTAAAATTATGAATGAAAAAGGAGAGGTCACGATGAACACCATTGAAATTGGAAGGATTATTAGAAATTTTTATCAACAGCTATATGCCAATAAACTAAGCAATCTGGAAGAGATGGAATCCTTCCTGGAAACCTATAAACTACCAAGACTGAAACCGGAAGAAATTGATTTCTTAAACAGGCCAAGTAATTATGAAGAAATTGAGTCAGTGATAAACAACCTTCCAAATAACAAAACTCCTGGCCCGGACGGTTTTCCTGGGGAATTCTACCAAACATTCAAAGAAGAAATAATACCTATTCTCCTAAAGCTATTTCAAAAAATAGAAACAGAAGGAAAGCTACCAAACTCATTCTATGAGGCCAATATTACCTTGATCCCCAAACCAGGCAAAGACCCCCTCAAAAAGGAGAATTACAGACCGATTTCCCTAATGAATATGGACGCCAAAATCCTCAACAAGATACTTGCTAATAGAATCCAACAGTTCATTAAAAGGATTATCCACCACGATCAAGTGGGATTCATACCTGGGATGCAAGCGTGGTTCAATATTCGCAAATCAATCAGCGTGATACATCATATCAACAAGAAAAGACTCAGGAACCATATGATCCTCTCAATCGATGCCGAAAAAGCATTTGACAAAATACAGCATCCTTTCCTGATTAAAACCCTTCAGAGTGTAGGAATAGAAGGTACATTTCTCAATCTCATAAAAGCCATCTATGAAAAGCCTACTGCAAATATTATTCTCAATGGGGAAAAGCTGGAAGCCTTTCCCTTAAGATCAGGAACACGACAAGGATGCCCACTCTCGCCACTATTATTCAACATAGTACTAGAAGTCCTTGCAACAGCAATCAGACAACAAAAAGGGATCAAAGGTATTCAAATCGGCAAAGAAGAAGTCAAAATGTCTCTCTTCGCAGACGACATGATACTCTATATGGAAAACCCAAAAGAAGCCACTCCCAAACTATTAGAAGTTATAGAGCAATTCAGTAACGTGGCGGGATACAAAATCAATGCTCAGAAATCAGTTGCATTTCTGTACACGAATAACGAGAACGAAGAAAGAGAAATCAGGGAATCCATCCCATTTACAATAGCACCAAAAACCATACGTTACCTTGGAATTAACTTAACCAGAGACGTAAAGGACCTTTATTCTAGAAACTATAAATCACTCTTGAAAGACATTGAGGAAGACATAAAAAGATGGAAAGATATTCCATGCTCATGGATCGGAAGAATTAACATAGTTAAAATGTCCATGCTACCCAGAGCAATCTACACTTTCAATGCTATCCCGATCAAAATACCGAGAATGTTTTTCAAAGAACTGGAACAAATAGTCCTTAAATTTGTATGGAACCAGAAAAGACCCCGAATCTCCAAGGAACTGTTGAAAAGGAAAAACAAAGCTGGGGGCATCACAATGCCGGATTTCGAGCTGTACTACAAAGCTGTCATCACAAAGACAGCATGGTACTGGCACAAAAACAGACACATAGACCAATGGAACAGAATGGAGAGCCCAGAAATGGACCCTCAGCTCTTTGGGCAACTAATATTTGATAAAGCAGGAAAAAACATCCGGTGGGAAAAAGACAGTCTCTTCAATAAATGGTGCTGGGAAAATTGGACAGCTACATGCAAAAGAATGAAACTTGACCACTATCTCACACCATACACAAAAATAAACTCCAAATGGATGAAAGACCTCGATGTGAGACAGGAATCCATCAAAATTCTAGAGGAGAACATAGGCAGCAACCTCTACGACATCGGCCAAAGCAACCTTTTTCATGACACATCCCCAAAGGCAAGAGAAACAAAAGATAAAATGAATTTATGGGACTTCATCAAGATTAAAAGTTTCTGCACATCCAAGGAAACAGTCAGAAAAACTAAGAGGCAGCCCACGGAATGGGAGAATATTTGCAAATGACACTACAGATAAAGGACTGGTATCCAAGATCTACAAAGAACTTCTCAAACTCAATACACGAGAAACAAATAAACAAATCAAAAAATGGGCAGAAGATATGAACAGACACTTTTCCAATGAAGACATACAAATGGCTAACAGACACATGAAAAAATGTTCAAAATCATTAGCCATCAAGGAAATTCAAATCAAAACCACACTGAGATACCACCTTACGCCAGTTAGAATGGCAAAAATAGACAAGGCAAGAGACAACAATTGTTGGAGAGGATGTGGAGAAAGGGGATCCCTCCTACATTGTTGGTGGGAATGCAAGTTGGTACAGCCACTCTGGAAAACCGTGTGGAGGTCCCTTAAAAAGTTAAAAATTGAGCTACCCTATGATCCAGCCATTGCACTACTGGGTGTTTACCCCAAAGATACAGACGTAGTGAAGAGAAGGGCCATTTGCACCCCAATGTTCATAGCAGCAATGTCCACAATAGCTAAATCGTGGAAGGAGCCGAGATGCCCTGCAACAGATGACTGGATTAAGAAGTTGTGGTCCATATATACAATGGAATATTACTCAGCAATCAGAAAGAACGAGTTCTCAACATTTGCTACAATATGGACGGCACTGGAGGAGATAATGCTTAGTGAAATAAGTCAAGCAGAGAAAGACAACTATCATATGATTTCTCTCATCTATGGAACATAAGAACTAGAATGATCAGTAGGGGAAGAAAGGGATAAAGAAAGGGGGGGGTAATCAGAAGGGGGAATGAAACATGAGAGACTATGGACTATGAGAAACAAACTGAGGGCTACAGAGGGGAGGGGGGTGGGGGAATGGGATAGACCGGTGATGGGTAGTAAGGAGGGCACATATTGCATGGTGCACTGGGTGTTATACACAACTAATGAATCATCGAGCCTTACATCAAAAACCGGGGATGTACTGTATGGTGACTAACATAATATAATAAAAAATCATTATTAAAATAAAAAAAAGCTGCTGTAACAGATTGAGTGGCTTATAAATAAACAATAAAAACTTATTTCTTGCAAAAAAAAAAAAAGGAGAATTACAAGCTCATACCCCTGATGACATGGGTGCAAAATAGCTCAGTAAAACACTAGCAAATCGAATTCAACAGTACATTAATAGCATTATTCATCACAACCAAGCGAGATTTATTTCTGGGCTGCTGTTGTGGTTCAACATCCACAAATCAATCAATGTGATACACCACATTAATAAAAGAAAGGATAAGAATCATATGGCCCTCTTAATAGATGCAAAAAAAGCATTTGACAAAATACAGCATCCTTTCTTGATACAAACCCTCAACAAAGTAGGGATGGATGAAACATACTTCAATATCCTAAAGACAATATATGAAAGACCCACAGCCAATATCATCCTCAATGGGGAAAAACTGAGAGTCTTTCCCCTACAGTCAGGAACAAGACAGGAATGTCCACTCTCATCATTAGTATTTAACATATTACTGAAAGTTTTAGCCTCAGCAATCAGACAATAAAAACAAAAGTTATCCAAATTGGCAAGGAAGAAGTCAAAGTTTCACTATTTGCAGATGACATGATAACTTATGTAGAAAAGCCAAAAGACTGATGCAGGCCTCAATCTCATGTCCTTGAGATTACGGCCTTAGTTGAAATCAAGAGTCAAATGCTTAACCAACTGAGCCACCCAGACTCCCAGAAATCTGACATTACTATACACCAAAAACAAAGAGCAGGGGCACCTGGGTGGCTCAGTCGTGAAGCGTCTGCCTTTGGCTCAGGGCGTGATCCCAGTGTTCTGGGATCGAGCCCCACATCAGGCTCCTCCGCTGGGAGCCTGTTTCTTCCTCTCCCACTCCCCCTGCTTGTGTTCCCTCTCTCGCTGGCTGTCTCTATCTCAGTCAAATGAATAAATAAAATCTTAAAAAAAAAAACAAAGAGCAGAAAAAGAAATCAAGGAATTGATCCTGTTTGCAATTTCACCAAAAACAATAAGATACCTAGGAATAAACCTGACCAAAGAGGTAAAAGATCTGTACTCTGAAAACTATAGAACACTTCCAAAAGAAATTGAAGAGGACACAAAGAAGTGGAAAAGCATTCCATGCTCATGCATTGAAGGAACAAGCATTATTAAAATGGCTATACTACCCAAAGCAATGTACACATTTAATGCAATCCTTATCAAAATACCAGCAGCATTTTCACAGAGGTAGAATAAACAATCCTAAAACTTGTATGGAATCACAAAAGACCTCAAATAGCCAAAACAATCCTGAAAAAGAAAAACAAAACTGATCACAATTCTGGACTTCAAGCTATATTACAAAGCTGTAGTCATCGAGACAGTATGGTACTGGCACAAAAATAGACACATATACCAATGGAACAGACTAGAGAACCCAGAAATGGCTCCATAACTATACAGTCAACTAATATTCAACACTGCAGGAAAGAATAGCCAATGAAAAAAAAAAAGAGTCTCTTCAACAAATGGTGTTAGGAAATCTGGACAGTAACATGCAGAAGAATGAAACTAGACTATTTTCTTACACCATACACAAAAATAAATTCATCAGGGCACCTGGTTGGCTCACTTGGTTAAGCGTCTGCCTTCAGCTTAGGTCATGATCTTGGGGTCCTGGGATCAAGCCCCACGTGGAGCTCCCTGCTCAGCAGGGATTCTGTCTCTCCCTCCCCCCTTCCTCTCTCCCTGCTTGTGCACTTTCTCTCCATCTGTCAAATAAATAAAATCTTTTTTAAAGAACATGAACAACTTTACACCCATAAATACAATTTAGAAGAAATTGACCAATTCTTCAAAAGCAAACTACTAAAACTTCAATAAAGATGAAATAGATATGAATAGTTCTGCATCCATTAAAGAAATACTCTTCATTATGTAAAAGCTTCCAAGAAAGAAATATTCAGGCCCAGATGGCTTCACTGGAGAATTCTACCAAACATTTAAATAACTAACACCAATCTTATAAATTTATACACTCTCAACCAGAAATAGAACAGGGGAGAATACTTCCCAACTCATTTTATGAGGCCAGTGTTACCCTGGTACCAAAATAAGATAGAAGAATAAAGGAAATCTACAAACCAATATTTCTCCTCAATCTACATGCAAAATTCCTCACAAAAATATTAACAAATCTAAACCCACAATGCATAAAAATAATTGTATACCATTACCAAGTCAAGTTTATTCCAAGGATGAAAGGCTGGTTCAATATCAGAAAATCAATGAACATAATCTACCATAAGAACAGGTTAAAGTAGAAAAATCATATGATCACATCAATTAATGTGGAAAAAGCATTGAACAAAATCCAAGATCCATTCCTGATAATAAACTCTAAGCAACTATGAATAGAAGGGAACTTCGTGATCCCAGACAAAGGACATCTATGAAAAACCTACAGTTAACATCATGGTTAACTGTATGGTGAAAAGCTAAATGCTTTCCCTCAAGACTGGGAAAAGGCAAAGATGTTCACTCTCACCACTCTTATTTTTTTTTTCTTTTTAATGATTTTTATTATATTATGTTAGTCACCATACAGTACATCCCCGGTTTCCAATGTAAGGCTCAATGATTCATTAGTTCTGTATAACACCCAGTGCACCATGCAATACGTGCCCTCTTTACTACCCATCACCGGTCTATCCCATTCCCCCACCCCCCTCCCCTCTGAAGTCCTCAGTTTGTTTCTCATAGTCCATAGTCTCTCATGTTTCATTCCCCCTTCTGATTACCCCCCCTTTCTTTATCCCTTTCTTCCCCTACTGATCATTCTAGTTCTTATGTTCCATAGATGAGAGAAATCATATGATAGTTGTCTTTCTCTGCTTGACTTATTTCACTTAGCATTATCTCCTCCAGTGCCGTCCATGTTGTAGCAAATGTTGAGAACTCGTTCTTTCTGATAGCTGAGTAATATTCCATCGTATATATGGACCACAACTTCTTAATCCAGTCATCTGTTGCAGGGCATCTCGGCTCCTTCCACGATTTAGCTATTGTGGACATTGCTGCTATGAACATTGGGGCGCATATGGCCCTTCTCTTCACTACGTCTGTATCTTTGGGGTAAATACCCAGTAGTGCAATGGCTGGATCATAGGGTAGCTCAATTTTTAACTTTTTAAGGGACCTCCACACTGTTTTCCAGAGTCTCACCACTCTTATTGAACATAGTTCTGGGAGTTCTAGCCACTACAGTAACTCAAGGAAGGGAAATAAGGCATACAGATCGGAAAGGAAGAAATAAAGCTGCGCCTATTTGCAGATGACATGATTGACTATGTAGAAAATTCCCAAAGAATTTACAAAAAACAAAAACAGTCCTGGAACTAGTGAGTTCAGCACTGTGGCAGGATATAAGATCAACATACAAGAAAAAAATCACATTCTACATACTAAAAATGAACACATAGAAACCAAAATCAAAACCTGATACCTTTTACAATTGCTCTGAAGAAACTGAAATACTTTGGTACACACTTAAAATATGTACATGATCTATATGCTGAAAACTACAAAATGCTGATGAAAGAAATTAAAAACTTAAATAAATGTAAAAATATCCTATGTGCATGGGTTAGAAGACAACATGGTAAATAAAGAGGCCAATTCTCCCCAAATTGATATATAGATTTAACAAAGTTTTTACTAAAATCTCAGCAAGGTTTTTGTAGATATAGACAAGCTTATTCTAAAATGTATATACAATTCACAGGACCTAGCATAGCTAAAATAATTTTGTCATGGAAGAGTAAAGTGAAAGTAATCACTCTTCCCAATAATGAAGCCTATGGTATAACTATTGTGATGAAGACCTGTATACAGGAGTTCATAGAAGCTTTATTCTTTTTTTTTAAAGATTTTATTTATTTATTTGACAGAGAGAGAGACAGCCAGCGAGAGAGGGAACACAAGCAGGGGGAGTGGGAGAGGAAGAAGCAGGCTTCCAGCAGAGGAGCCTGATGTGGGGCTCAATCCCAGAACACTGGGATCATGCCCTGAGCCGAAGGCAGACGCTTAACGACTGCGCCACCCAGGCGCCCCAGAAGCTTTATTCTTAATAGTCAAATACTACATACAACCTAGATGTTTTTTACCAGGTCGATAGTTAAACAAACATACATACCACAAAATTTCACTCAGTAACAAAAACAAACTTGGTACATGTAGCAACTTGGATGAATCTCAAAGGCATGCTAGGTGAAAAAAAAAGTGAATTCCAAAAGGTATGGTTTCATTTATATAATTTTGAAATGACAAAATTATATAAATGGAGAACAGATTGGAGGTTGCCAGGGGTTAAGGACCAAAGTGGGTAGACTGGGAAGGAAGTGGATATGGCTATAAAAAGGCAACATGAAAAAAATAGGCAACATAAAGTATCCGTATTGTGACAGAACTATTCTGTCTATTGTCTGTGGTAGTATACACAAGAATTTACATATGTGATAAAATTGTATAACAGTAAATACACACATGTACACAAATGACTACAAGTAAAATCTGAACAAGTTATGTGGATTGTGGGGCGCCTGGGTGGCTCAGTCATTAAGCATCTGCCTTCAGCTCAGGGCGTGATCCCAGGGTTCTGGGATCAAGCCCCACATCAGGCTCCTCTGCTGGGAGCCTGCTTCTTCCTGTCCCACTCCCCCTGCTTGTGTTCCCTCTCTCGCTGTCTTTCTCTCTGTCAAACAAATAAATAAAATCTTTTTAAAAATTATGTGAATTGTATCAATGTCAATATCCTACTTGTGATGTTGTACTATAGTCTTGCAAAATGTTACCATTGGGGAAAACAGTAAAGTGTACAGGAGATCTTTGTATAATTTTTACAACTGCATGTGATTATATAATTATCTCAATAAAAATTACTACTATAAAAAATTCCTACTAATATTTTCCCCTCTTTCATCTGTAGCTTATTTATTGGCTACTAATAAGGTTTTCTCAAGGCCTCAGAGCTATGGGCCACTGGCTCAAAGTAAGCTGAAGCAGATACACTTTTTGATGCTTCTGATCTTCAGAGTCATTGATCACACTGGTACACTTACACTTTCCTAAGAAGTCATCTGACATCCTGTGAATTTCTTGGTGTTGTCAATGTGTAAGGAGGCTGCATGACCACTTCATAAGTGTGGTAGACAAGGCTTAGGAAGGGACTGGGTAAACACCAGCTTGAAAGAAATAGTTAAAAGAGTTGGGCTATTTTCCCTGAGATAAGGTGACATAAAGGATAGGACACCTGAGTTCAGATACCTAAAGAGCTGTTTGGAGGCAAAGGAAGTGACCGTGCTCTCTGAGATTCTAAGGGTGAGCAAAGATAGGATCAGCAGTCAACCTCAGAGGTGCTTTATAGATGCAGATACAAGTTTAGCAGAAAGAAAGCCTAGCTGAGCTGCCCAGTAATGAGATTTGCTGCTTCTGGATGTAAAGAGTGACCTATCATTGGAAGCATTTAAGCAGAAATAATTGAACATCTCTCAGAAATGTGGAAATTTTAATGTGGATATTCTAACACCAAAGTAATCATGTGAAACTGGGTTACTAGTGCTTTATCTCAACACATCTCTGGTCCCCTCACTGACTTTTTGTTTTTGGGTTGTTGTTTTTTGTTCCCCAGTTTAAACCCTACCTTCCTTGTTGATTGGAAAGGAAGTAGAAGGACTCTGATGTCTTGGAATCAGTGTTCTGTGAAGACTGGAATATCTTTGCAGGAAAATTCAAGTTATTATTGTTTGTGGGAGCATGTAGGGATGCAGAACCCTGCAGTAACCCCCTGGACTAATTTGCAAGATGGGATGGATGCAGGATAACCATAGCCAGCTTTTAGTTCTGACATTTTTGCATTATATGAAATTTAGTTGTTTCCATATCTGATTTTCCTGATAAACTGTGAGCTCCTTCAGGGACACCATGTCTGTCTTTTCTGTGTGTTCTTCCTGCATCTAGAACTTTTTGTATAGCAGCTACTTGACAATTTCCCCATAAAAAGTTTCTTAGACATGATCAGATTGTTTGTGGTATAGTTTGTATACCAAACACTAGGCTGGCATTTTTTTTAAAGATTTTATTTATTTATTCAATAGAGATAGAGACAGCCAGCGAGAGAGGGAACACAAGCAGGGGGAGTGGGAGAGGAAGAAGCAGGCTCATAGCGGAAGAGCCTGATGTGGGGCTCGATCCCAGAACACCGGGATCATGCCCTGAGCCGAAGGCAGACGCTTAACTGCTGTGCCACCCAGGCGCCCCATAGGCTGGCATTTTTTTTAACAGAGGGAAGAGGGAGTTGGCTCCCAGATTCTATTTGAGTGACACCTAAAACAGATAATATGACTATTTCTAAAAGTATCTCCCCATGACTGCCTTCATTTAAAGACAACCAGGGAGATAAGATGATACCCTTAAGAACTGAGCTTTTGACAAAGTTTCCAATGCTGGACATATTTGGGTTGATGCCTTAAGTATGAGAAGAGTGGGAGAGGTTGTGGGCATTTTCTTTAGGCAGAATGGAGGCTACTATATTGGGGAGAACTTATAAATGAGCAGGGCCTTCTCAAACTTTAAAAAAAAAAACTTCTTAAACTTTACTGATACATGTTCCAGTATGGGAGTCTCTGCTTCTCACTGTCCTCCTCACTCTTGGGAGTGGAGGCAGGGTGGTGTGAGGGGAGAGTGATGTGTTACTGGACCTTCAAGAATGGAAAAAAGAAATTCAGAGAGGCTAAGTTAGGGAGGGGGGAAAAAGAGTCCCTGGCCCAGAGGGAGATGTAGTAGAGGAGGGTGGGCCTTCTCAGGCCCTTTGGTGGACAGGTGGGTACACCTACAGTGCAGAAGCCTGGCTGTGTTTCCTGTTTCAATAGTAAGGAGGGGTAAGCGGAAGCCTGAGCCCCAGCTTCAGCAAGCACCTGTCTATTTGTCAGTCAGGCCTTCCAGAACTTCCCTGCAAATGGCCCTCCCCTCCTTTTGCTGGGATGGCTCCCAGAAAGGCACTAGGCGGGTGGAGGATAGCCTAAAATTAGCCCCTGGACCTGATCCCTAGCCTTTAGGCGGTGTTGTAAACAGTGGAAATCAAGGACCCTGCCTGCTTAGGCCTCAGGGCAAATAGGGGTTCCCTGTAGAGGGGCCACCACAGCCCAGTGCTTCACAGAGGGGCAGCAGCTGGCAGCGACCCCAGGCAGCCTGGCCTCAGGCCGAAGCCCAGTGAGTATCTGGAGCCTAGAGTTCAATGATGCTACCAGGAAGGAATGATCCCTTAGGGTTTCAGGCCCATGGACCTGTAACCACCACCCTTCATAGGTTTTTCTTGCTGGATCTGGTTTCTGGGGGTGCTTGGGAAATTGGTAGAGAAATCTGCCTAAACAGGGAAGGAGGGTTATGATGATAGCTTCCTGCTATTTCTGTCCCAACCGAATGGACCTACTTCTTAAGGGAAATTGTGGTTATACAATATAGGGAAGGTAAAGATTTGTCTTTGTGTAGATGTGTGTTATTTGTCTGTGCTGTGTGGTGCATCTGGATGGACTCAAGGGCAGAAGGGCAGAGCTCTTCAGGTTGTGGGGAGGAAGGTAAAGCTTAAAAATAGTCTACTAATGCCTAGAGGACTGTTCCAGGGCCCACTGAAACCAACCACTACCCTGTAGTTCTAAAAGTGTATTCATAGACCCAAAAGAGGGCGTTAGATAGAATTCAAAGGGTACAAAAACATGGATGAAGCAAACAGCTACCTCTTTTTACCTTGAATCTCTAACTGAAATTTACGATTTCCTTTCAAACAGCAAATGGCAGTAGTATTACCAGTTCCTATAACTTGATCACCAGAAGAAACCATATTTCATATCATATTACCCTTGTGGACCAGATCTGGAAATGTCACTTATGCTCATCATCACATAAAATTATTAATAGACCTTGGTATTTAATGTGGTTTTTTAATAATAATTTTTTATTATGTTATGTTAGTCACCATACAGTATATCCATTGTTTCCTTTATTTTTACACATGTTGCTCCATTTTTATTTTATTTATTTATTTATTTTATTTATTTATTTTTTAATAATTTTTATATGTTATATTAGTCACCATACAGTACATCCCCAGTTTTAGATGCAATGTTCCATGATTCATTATTTGCATGTAACACCCAGTGCACCATGCAATATGTGCCTTCCTTAATACCCATCACCGGCCTATCCCAATCCCCCACCGCCCTCCCCTCTGAAGCCCTCAGTTTCTTTCCCAGAGTCCACAGTCTCTCATGGTTCATTCCCACTTCTGTTTACCCCCCCCTTCATTCTTCCCTACCTTCTCCTACAGATCTTCCTATTTCTTATGTTCCCCAAATGAGTGAAACCATATGATAATTGTCTTTCTCTGCCTCACTTACTTCACTTAGCATAAACTCCTCCACTCCTGCCCATGTTGCTGCTAATGTTGTGTAATCATTCCTTCTATCCGCTGAGTAGTATTCCATTCTATAAATGGACTACATCTTCTTAATCCAGTCATCTGTTGAAGGGCATCTCGGCTTCTTCCACAATTCAGCTTTTGTGGACAATGCTGCTATGAACATTGGGGTGCATATGGCCCTTCTCTTCACTACATATGTATCTTTGGCGTAAATACCCAGTAGTGCAATTGCTGGATCATAGGGTAGCTCAATTTTTAACTTTTTAAGACACCTCCACACTGTTTTCCAGAGTGGCTGTACCAACTTGCATTCCCACCAACATTTTAAGAGGGATCCCCTTTTTCCATGTCCTCTCCAACATTTGTTGATTCCTGCCTTGTCAATTTTTGCCATTATAACTGGTGTAATGTGGTATCTCAGTATGGTTTTGATTTGAATTTCCCGGATGGCTAATGATTTTGAACATTTTTTCATGTGTGTGTTAGCCATTTGTATGTCTTCATTGGAAAAGTGTCTGTTCATATCTTCTGCCCATTTTTTTATTTGATTATTTGTTTCTCATGTATTGAATTTGAGTTCTTTGTAGATCTTGGATACTAGTCTTTTTTTTCTTTATATTCCAATAAAACTTTATTTTTTTTTCTTTTTTTTCTTTTTTTTTTTATTAATAATGATTTTTTATTATATTATGTTAGTCACCTTACAGTACATCCCCGGTTTTCGATGTAAGGCTCGATGATTAATTAGTTGTGTATAACACCCAGTGCACCATGCAATATGTGCCCTCCTTACTACCCATCACCGGTCTATCCCATTCCCCCACCCCCCTCCCCTCTGTAGCCCTCAGTTTGTTTCTCATAGTCCATAGTCTCTCATGTTTCATTCCCCCTTCTGATTACCCCCCCTTTCTTTATCCCTTTCTTCCCCTACTGATCATTCTAGTTCTTATGTTCCATAGATGAGAGAAATCATATGATAGTTGTCTTTCTCTGCTTGACTTATTTCACTAAGCATTATCTCCTCCAGTGCCGTCCATGTTGTAGCAAATGTTGAGAACTCGTTCTTTCTGATTGCTGAGTAATATTCCATTGTATATATGGACCACAACTTCTTAATCCAGTCATCTGTTGCAGGGCATCTCGGCTCCTTCCACGATTTAGCTATTGTGGACATTGCTGCTATGAACATTGGGGTGCAAATGGCCCTTCTCTTCACTACGTCTGTATCTTTGGGGTAAACACCCAGTAGTGCAATGGCTGGATCATAGGGTAGCTCAATTTTTAACTTTTTAAGGGACCTCCACACGGTTTTCCAGAGTGGCTGTACCAACTTGCATTCCCACCAACAATGTAGGAGGGATCCCCTTTCTCCACATCCTCTCCAACAATTGTTGTCTCTTGCCTTGTCTATTTTTGCCATTCTAACTGGCGTAAGGTGGTATCTCAGTGTGGTTTTGATTTGAATTTCCTTGATGGCTAATGATTTTGAACATTTTTTCATGTGTCTGTTAGCCATTTGTATGTCTTCATTGGAAAAGTGTCTGTTCATATCTTCTGCCCATTTTTTGATTTGTTTATTTGTTTCTCGTGTATTGAGTTTGAGAAGTTCTTTGTAGATCTTGGATACCAGTCCTTTATCTGTAGTGTCATTTGCAAATATTCTCCCATTCCGTGGGCTGCCTCTTAGTTTTTCTGACTGTTTCCTTGGATGTGCAGAAACTTTTAATCTTGATGAAGTCCCATAAATTCATTTTATCTTTTGTTTCTCTTGCCTTTGGGGATGTGTCATGAAAAAGGTTGCTTTGGCCGATGTCGTAGAGGTTGCTGCCTATGTTCTCCTCTAGAATTTTGATGGATTCCTGTCTCACATCGAGGTCTTTCATCCATTTGGAGTTTATTTTTGTGTATGGTGTGAGATAGTGGTCAAGTTTCATTCTTTTGCATGTAGCTGTCCAATTTTCCCAGCACCATTTATTGAAGAGACTGTCTTTTTCCCACCGGATGTTTTTTCCTGCTTTATCAAATATTAGTTGCCCAAAGAGCCGAGGGTCCATTTCTGGGCTCTCCATTCTGTTCCATTGGTCTATGTGTCTGTTTTTGTGCCAGTACCATGCTGTCTTTGTGATGACAGCTTTGTAGTACAGCTCGAAATCCGGCATTGTGATGCCCCCAGCTTTGTTTTTCCTTTTCAACAGTTCCTTGGAGATTCGGGGTCTTTTCTGGTTCCATACAAATTTAAGGACTATTTGTTCCAGTTCTTTGAAAAACATTCTCGGTATTTTGATCGGGATAGCATTGAAAGTGTAGATTGCTCTGGGTAGCATGGACATTTTAACTATGTTAATTCTTCCGATCCATGAGCATGGAATATCTTTCCATCTTTTTATGTCTTCCTCAATGTATTTTAAGAGTGATTTATAGTTTCTAGAATAAAGGTCCTTTACGTCTCTGGTTAAGTTAATTCCAAGGTAACGTATGGCTTTTGGTGCTATTGTAAATGGGATGGATTCCCTGATTTCTCTTTCTTCGGTCTCGTTATTCATGTACAGAAATGCAACTGATTTCTGAGCATTGATTTTGTATCCCGCCACGTTACTGAATTGCTCTATAACTTCTAATAGTTTGGGAGTGGCTTCTTTTGGGTTTTCCATATAGAGTATCATGTCGTCTGCGAAGAGAGACATTTTGACTTCTTCTTTGCCGATTTGAATACCTTTGATCCCTTTTTGTTGTCTGATTGCTGTTGCAAGGACTTCTAGTACTATGTTGAATAATAGTGGCGAGAGTGGGCATCCTTGTCGTGTTCCTGATCTTAAGGGAAAGGCTTCCAGCTTTTCCCCATTGAGAATAATATTTGCAGTAGGCTTTTCATAGATGGCTTTTATGAGATTGAGAAATGTACCTTCTATTCCTACACTCTGAAGGGTTTTAATCAGGAAAGGATGCTGTATTTTGTCAAATGCTTTTTCGGCATCGATTGAGAGGATCATATGGTTCCTGAGTCTTTTCTTGTTGATATGATGTATCACGCTGATTGATTTGCGAATATTGAACCACGCTTGCATCCCAGGTATGAATCCCACTTGATCGTGGTGGATAATCCTTTTAATGAACTGTTGGATTCTATTAGCAAGTATCTTGTTGAGGATTTTGGCGTCCATATTCATTAGGGAAATCGGTCTGTAATTCTCCTTTTTGAGGGGGTCTTTGCCTGGTTTGGGGATCAAGGTAATATTGGCCTCATAGAATGAGTTTGGTAGCTTTCCTTCTGTTTCTATTTTTTGAAATAGCTTTAGGAGAATAGGTATTATTTCTTCTTTGAATGTTTGGTAGAATTCCCCAGGAAAACCGTCCGGGCCAGGAGTTTTGTTATTTGGAAGGTTGTTTATCACTGACTCAATTTCTTCATAATTACTTGGCCTGTTTAAGAAATCAATTTCTTCCGGTTTCAGTCTTGGTAGTTTATAGGTTTCCAGGAAGGATTCCATCTCTTCCAGATTGCTTAGTTTATTGGCATATAGCTGTTGATAAAAATTTCTAATAATCCTTCCAATTTCAATGGTGTTCATCGTGACCTCTCCTTTTTCATTCATAATTTTAATAATCTGGCTCTTTTCTCTTTTCTTTTGGATAAGTCTTGCCAGTGGTCTGTCAATTTTATTGATTCTCTCCAAGAACCAGCTTCTAGTCCTGTTGATCTGCTCTACTGTACTTCTGGTTTCTGCTTGATTGATTTCAGCTTTAATTTTGGTCAACTGCTTCCTTGTGCGTGGATTAGGCCTGTCCCTCTGTTGCTGTTCCAGCTTCTTGAGGTGAGAATATAAAAACTGCATTTTAGATTTTTCTATTCTTTTGAGTGAGGCTTGGATGGCTATGTATTTCCCCCTTAGGACTGCCTTTGCAGTATCCCATAGGTTTTGGACTGTTGTATTTTCATTCTCATTGGTCTCCATAAATTGTTTAATTTGATTTTTGATTTCCTGGTTTATCGAGTCATTCCTGAGCAGGATGGTTCTTAGTCTCCAAGTGTTTGAGTTTCTTCCAAATTTTTCCTTGTGGTTGAGTTCCAATTTCAGAGCGTTGTGGTCTGAGAATATGCAGGGGATAATTTCAATCTTTTGGTATCGGCTGAGACCTGTTTTGTGTCCCAGAACATGGTCTATTCTTGAAAATGTTCCATGGGCATTAGAATAGAATGAGTATTCTTTGGTTCTGGGGTGTAGTGTTCTATATATATATCTAAGAGGTCCAACTCGTCGAGTATGGCATTCAAAGCCTTTGATTCTTTGCTTAGTTTTTGCCAGGGTGTTCTGTCTATTTCTGAGAGTGGAGTGTTGAGGTCCCCTACTATTAATGTATTTTTATCTATATGTCTCTTTATTCTGGTTAAGAGTTGGCTTGTGTATCTTGCTGCTCCCCTGTTGGGGGCATATATATTTATAATTGTCATATCCACTTGTTGAATACTTCCTTTAAGAATAATATAGTGCCCTTCTGCATCTCTAACTATAGTCTGTAGTTTAAAATCCAATGTATCTGATATGAGAATTGCTACCCCAGCTTTCTTTTGAGGTCCATTTGCGTGAAAGATGGTACTCCATCCCCTTACTCTCAGTCTGAATGCATCTTTGGGTTCGAAATGAGTCTCTTGTAGACAGCAAATGGATGGGTCATTTCTTTTTATCCAATCTGCAACCCTGTGGCGTTTGAAGCCAGAATTTAAACCATTAATGTTCAGGCTGAGTATTGAGAGATATGCTTTTAATTCTGCCATGTTGTCAGTAAAGTCTTTGTTTGTATTGGCTGTGACTTTCTGTTTTGTATCACTCTTGGGGCCTTTTTACTTTTATAGAACCCCCCGTAATACCTCCTGTAGGGCTGGTTTCGTGGTTACGAAATTGGCTAGTGACTGTCGATTCTGAAATGTCTTTATTTCTCCATCCATTCTGAATGACAGCCTTGCTGGATAAAGGATCCTTGGCTGCATGTTTTTCTCTGAAAGAGCTTTAAAAATGCTCCCCCAACCCTTTCTCTCATTCCAGGTCTGTGTAGACAGGTCTGACGTAATTCTGATGCCTTTGCCTTGGTACGTGAGAAATTTCTTTGCCCTGGCCGCTTTCAATACTGTATCCTTGGATCTCATATTTGCGAATTGTACTATGACGTGACGTGGCGTAGGTCTGTCATGGTTGAGCTTGTGAGGGGTCCTCTCTGCCTCTTGGACACGAGTTTTTGTTTCCCTTGCTAGATTAGGGAAGTTTTCAGCTACAATTTGTTCAAATATCTCTTCTAGGCCTCTGTTTTTCTCCACCCCCTCGGGGATGCCGATGATTCTAACATTGGATCGTTTCGTTGAGTCAGTAATCTCCCGTAGCCAACATTCGTGGGCGTGGATTTTTTTAAGACCGTCTTCTATTTTTATTTTTTCCTCTATTAACCCATCCTCCAATTCACTAACCCTTTCCTCCGCTTCCGTGACCCTGGCCGTCAGAGCCTCTAGTTTTGCCTGCATTTGGCTCATAGAATTTTTAATTTCTGTCAAATTCGCTCTCATTTCCGCCCTTAGGGATTCTATATTCTCAGTAATATTTTCCTGAATACTTTTCTCAAGTCTACTCATTATCTTGACCATTGTTACTCTGAATTCCATTTCTGATAATTTGGTTACATCCATATCCGTTACTTCTGTGGCAGAGGCCACTGACTCACTGTCTTTTCTTTGCTGGGGGGGGGGCTTCTCCTTCTTGTCATTCTGATGAAGAGAGGTTGCGGGGTTTCCAGAGCCCAAAATTATTGACTGGGTCCCAGGCCGTGCCCCTTGTTTTATAGGGATCTTAGAGATGTGGGCTTCTTCTTTAAAGATTTTATTTATTTACTTATCTGAGAGAGGGAGACAGACAGTCAGCAAGAACGAAACAGAAGCAGGGGAGTGAGAGAGGAAGAAGCAGGCTCCCAGCGTAGGAGCCCGATGAGGGACTCCTTTCCGTACGCTGGGATCACGCCCTAAGCCGGAGACAGGAGCTCAAAGACTGCACCACCCAGGTGCCTGGGTTGTGGGCTTCTTGATTTTTCAGCCTGCCTTCTGTGTTCTGGGGGAAGGGCCTGCCGCGCCGATACTCAGGCAGCCCTGTTTGGGTAGAGTCTCCGTGTCCCCTGCGAGGGAGGTTGGGGATGGGCACTCTCTGAGCCGGTATTTCCAGGCTTTTGTTCTCTGGCGGCTTTCCCTGGCGGCCGGCTATGCCTCTTCTGAGGGTCAGAGCAGCAGAGGCTGCATTGTCGCAGAACAGAGGGATTGCGTCCCGTTCTCCACTGATGTTCTGGCCACTTTAACTCTATTACTGTTGGTGCTGCTCAACCCTGCGGCGTCCCGGGATGTGCGCACCAACTCGGCGACCCTGCCCTCACTTCCAGGGCCGGCGCGTCTCTGTCCTTTGTGTTTCTAATGCCGCCAGCCACCGGCAGCCCCGTCTCTGTCCTTTGTGTTTCTAATGCCGCCAGCCACTGGCCGCCCCGCGCGCTCCCGGGTCTCCCGGTCTCAGTCTATGCCCGGTGAGCACACCTCGATTCCGGAGTTTCGTGAGAAGCCTGGTGGTGCGCGCACCCGGTTCAGGGTCTCAGTCTGCTGTTTCGCGGGTGCCGACCGCGAGTCCGCCCGCTCCCCCGTGCAGGTGGCCCGCCAGCCACCAGCCGCCCCGCGCGCTCCGGGAGTTCCCGGTCTCAGTCTGGATCCCGTGAGCACACCGGGATTCCGTTGTTCCGGGAGATGCATGGTGGCGCGCGCGTTCACGGCTCACCGGTCTCAGTCCGCTCTCTCGCGGGTGCCCTCTGTGTGTCCGCCCGCTCCCCCGTGCAGGTGGCTGCCGCTTCCCGGCGCCCAAACGCGGCGGCTCCCTCCCCCTTCCGTTTATCTTCCGATATCCGTGCACGGTTTACAGCTCCCCTCTCGGTACCTCAGTACTCAGCGCTGGAGATGTTCATTTGTAGAGATCCAGATGCATCATCCTGCGTCTCAGGCTGATTCCGTGGTTATTTAGGCTGGTCTGGTACCTATCCAGCTCGACTCAGGGGACCGGCTGAAAAAGGGGTCCCCTACTCCTCCGCCATCTTAACTCCTCTCCTCCTCCAATCTTGGATACTAGTCTTTTATCTGTAGTGTCATTTGCAAATATCTTCTCCCATTCCGTGGACTGCTTCTTACTTTTTTTGACTGTTTCCTTTGCTGTACAGGAGCTTTTGATCTTTTTATTTAAATAATAATATATTTTTATTATATTATGTTAGTCACCATACAGTATATCCCTGGTTTCTGACATAAAGCTCGATGATTCATTAGTTGCGTATAACACCCAGTGCAGTATGCAATATGTGCCCTCCTAACTACCCATCACCAGCCAATCCCATTCCCCCACCCCCCTCCCCTCTGAAGCCCTCAGTTTGTTTCTCAGAGTGCATAGTCTCTCAGGCTTCATTCCCCCTTCTGATTAACCCCCTTTCTATATCCTTTTCCTCTCTACCAATCTTCGTAGTTCTTATGTTCCATAGATGAGAGAAATCATATGATAATTGTCTTTCTCTGCTTGACTTATTTCACTTAGCATTATTTCCTCCAGTGCCGTCCATGTTGCAGAAAATGTTGAGAACTCGTTCTTTCTGATAGCTGAGTAATATTCCATTGTATATATGGACCACATCTTCTTGATCCAGTCATCTGTAGAAGGGCATCTCGGCTCCTTCCACGATTTAGCTATTGTGGACTTTGCTGCTATGAACATTGGGGTGCATATGGCCCTTCTCTTCACTACGTCTGTATCTTGGGGGTAAACACCCAGTAGTGCAATGGCTGGATCATAGGGTAGCTCAATTTTTAACTTTTTAAGGGACCTCCACACTGTTTTCCAGAGTGGCTGTACCAACTTGCATTCCCACCAACAATGTAGGAGGGACCCCCTTTCTCCACATCCTCTCCAACAATTGTTGTTTCTTGCCTTGTCAATTTTAGCCATTCTAACTGGCATAAGGTGGTATCTCAGAGTGTGGTTTTGATTTGAATTTCCCTGATGGCTAATGATTTTGAACATTTTTTCATATGTGTGTTAGCCATTTGTATGTCTTCATTGGAAAAGTGTCTGTTCATATCTTCTGCCCATTTTATGATTTGTTTAATTGCTTCTCGTGTATTGAGTTTGAGAAGTTCTTTGTAGATTTTGAACTTGATGAAGTCCCACAAGTTCATTTTTGCTTTTATTTCTCTTGCCTTTGGAGATGTGTCATGAAAAAAAGTTGCTGTGACCGAGGTCAAAGTGGTTGCAGCCTATGTTCTCCTCTAGGATTTTGATGGATTCCTGTCTCACATTGAGGTCTTTCATCCATTTGGAGTTTATCTTTGTGTATGGGGTGAGAGAGTGGTCAAGTTTCATTCTTTTGCCTATATCTTTCAAGAGTGATTTGTAGTTTCTAGAATATAGATCCTTTACGTCTCTGGTTAAGTTAATTCTGAGATAACGTATGATTTTTGGTGCTATGGTAAATGGAATGGATTCCCTAATTTCTCTTCCTTCAGTCTCATTGTTCATGCATAGAAATGCAACTGATTTCTGAGCATTGATTTTGTATTCCACCACATTACTGAGTTGCTCTGTAAGTTCTAGTAGATTAGGGGTGGAGACTTGAGTTTTCCATATGGATTATCATGTCATCTGTGAACAGAGACAGTTTGACTTCTTCTTTGCCAATTTGGATACATTTTATCCCTTTTTGTTGTCTGATTGCTGTTGCAAGGACTTCTAGTACTATGTTGAATAATAATGGAGAGAGTGGGCATCCTTGTATTGTTCCTTATCTTAAGGGAAAGGATTTCAGCTTTTCCCAATTGAGAATGATATTCGCTTTTCATAGATGGTTTTTATGATATTGAAGAATGTGCCCTCTATCCCTACACTCTGAAGGGTTTTAATCAGGAAAGGATGCTGTATTTTGTCAAATGATTTTTCTGCATCAATTGAGAGGATCATATGGTTCCTGACTCTTTTCTTTTTCATATGATCTATCACACTGATCGATTTGTGAATGTTGAACCACCCTTGCATCCCAGGGATGAATCCCACTTGGTCATGATGGATAATCCTTTTAATGTACTGTTGGATCCTATTAGCTAGGATCTTGTTGAGAATTTTGGCGTCCATATTCATCAGGGATATCGGTCTGTAATTCTCCTTTTTGATGGGGTCTTTGCCTGGTTTGGGGATCAAGGTAATACTGGCCTCATAGAATGAATTTGGTAGTTCTCCTTCTGTTTCTATTTTTTGAAACAGCTTCAGAAGAATAGGTATTATTTCTTCTTTGAATGTTTGGTAGAATTCCCCAGGGAATTCATCAGGCCCTGGACTCTTGTTTTTGGGGATGTTTTTGATCACTGCTTCAATCTCTTCATAATTAATTGGTCTGCTTAAATAATCAATTTCTTCCTGTTTCAGTATTGGTAGTTTATAGGTTTCCTGGAAGGCATCCATTTCTTCCCATTTGTTTAATTTTTGGCATAAAGCTTTTTTTCTTAAGATTTTATTTATTTATTTGACAGAGACAGAGAGAGCCAGTGAGAGAGGGAACATAAGTAGGGGGAGAGGGAGAGGAAGAAGCAGACTCCCAGTGGAGGAGCCTGATGTGGGGCTTGATCCCAGGAGCCTGGGATCATGCCCTAAGACAAAGGCAGACACTTAACTACTGAGCCATCAGGTATATTGGCATGTACATTGGCATAAAGCTGTTTATAAAATTTTCTAACGATCCTTCCAATTTCATTGGTGTTGGTTATGATCTCTCCCCTTTCATTCATAATTTTATTAGTTTGGGTCCTTTCTCTATTCTTTTGAATAATACTTGCCAGTGGCTTATCGATCTTATTTATTCTTTCAAAGAACCAGCTTCTAGTTCTGTTAATCTGCTCTACTGCACTCCTGGTTTCTTATTCATTGATCTCTGCTCTAACCTTGATCAACTGCCTTCTTGTGCATGGGTTAGGTCTATTCTTCTGTTCCAGCTCCAGCTTCTTGATGTGAGAATATAAAAACTGCATTTTAGGTTTTTCTATTCTTTTGAGTGAAGCTTGGATGGCTATGTATTTTCCCCTTAGGACTGCCTTTGCAGTGTCTCATAGGTTTTGGACCAATGAGTTTTCATTCTCTTTGGTCTCCATAAATTGTTTAAATTGATTTTTTATTTCCTGGTTTATCAAATCATTCTTGAGCAGGATGGTTCTTAGTTTCCAAGTGTTTGAGTTTTTTCCAAATTTTTCCTTGTGATTGAGTTCCAATTTCAAAGCATTGTGGTCTGAGAATATGCAGGGAATAATAAAGAACATTTATTACCATATCAGGCAGTTTAAAAAATACCTGTATTTCAATATAATTGGTTTCCTTTAATCTTATTTGTTTTATTTTATGTATTGAAAACCATTCTGAGAGAGGACAAGAGGATTAACCAAATTGCCATAGAGGTCAACGTCACAAAAAAAAAGGTTTAAAACCCCTGCCCTTTGGGGATCTGAAAGGAGATCCTTGCATAGAATGGTCACATAATAACTCTTAGCTTAATAACCACAGCAAGGTGAAGTTAGACAATAGACTAATTAGACTTTCTTATTCTATCTAATAAGACACAGTTCACTCAAGTGCCCAAGCCAGCTGGGGTCCATGACTTGATCTCCCCATGGAGGCTCATTAGTTGGGCCCTGCCATGGGCTCCTGGTATGACCTTTGTGAGAGCTTTTGCATTTCCTTCCATACTCCTTGCCCTCTTCATCTCCCTGGAACCAACCTGTCCACCACCAAATAGTAAGAGAATCCACATTGGCTGTCAGAAAATGATCTGTAAAGAAATCTTCCATGACTGAAATCCCTTGAATTCAGCATGATTCTCAAACCTGAGGATTCTGGGAGCTGCAATGTAAGTCTACTTAAAATAGGGGAAAGAGGGATGTGTTTGTTTTTCAAGTTGCAATAGAATGAACAGGATAGGCCGTAGGTTAACATGTGTCTATTTCTGGCTCTGCTATTTCCTTGATGTAAGGCACCTGCCAAATCCTTTCCTTCTCAGACTTCAGTTTTCTTCATCCACAAAATGAGGATGATATTACCTGTCCCACTACGTGAAATAGTTTGAAAAGCACAAGATTATAGGTGTGTTCTGGGTTCTTGCTAATGAGACAATTGACAATAGCAGCCATGTGACCTTAGAAAAAAATCCCTGCTCTCCTCTGAGCTTTTTGTTTTCTCTCTATAAATTAAGGGAATTAAATAATTTATTTGATGCATTCCAGCTCTGAGGTTATAGGACTTAAAGTAAGGGGGCAATAATAGAAATTGGAGACCTAGGTAATAATAATCGCTTGGTACTACAATTACTGAGTTACTGACTACTACATTCAGGTGCTATTCTAAACGCTTAACTTATTTAATTATTAATTTCCGTATTCACTCATTTAATCCTAACAATAACCCTCTGAAACATGTACTACTGTCATCCTCTCTTTACAGATGAGGTAGGCACAGAGAGATTAGGTGATCTGCTCTAGGTTACACAGCTACTAAGTAATGGAGCTGGAATTGAAGCAGAATTCAAGACCATGTCTTACCACTACTTTATATGGCTTCTTGTTCTGCAGTGGGTGTAAAACAGACCCATATAAAGGAGTTATAATACAGTGTCATGACTGCTACAGTTATATAAGAGTATGGACTCTGGAGAAACTGAGTCATCAGAAGGAAGTGCATGTGACAGAAAGAAGCATGATGTATATAGAGAGCTATTTCTTTTCCCTTATTGCTGGATCATGGGGTATAAGCAGAGGGGTAGCAGGAAGTGAGCCTGGAGATGTTGGCCAAGATTTGCTCATAAAGGACCTGTGAGCCTGGTTAAAGTATCTGGGCTATACTCTGAAAAAAAGTGGAACCATTAAGGGATTTAAAACAGGGGATTGACACAGACCATATTTGCATTTTTAAATGATCGCTTTATCTATGATGTGGAGAAAATACTGAGACAGCTAGGAGACTACTACAACAGTCAACAGAAAGAATGATAGCAGCTTAGGTAAAGCACTGGCAATGGGGATAAGTCTGAAGGAGGTGGTCTGTAGAGGTCTCTAGGGAGTAAAATCCATAGGATTTGATGAACAATTGGATGAAAGTGGGACAGAGAGATAAGAGGACCGACATGAGTCTTGGGTTTCTGGTTTGGTTGACCAGGTGGATAGTGAGAAACACATATGGATCAAGTTTGGTGATGATGGTGATTTTAGTGGTGGTGTGATACTACTGACTTTGAAGTACCTGAAGAAACTCAGTGAATACATCCTTTTTGCTGAAAAGAGAGCTGGGCAGCTTGGAGTGATAAACTTGAAATCATCAGAATTAACGTGAGAACTGCAGCTCTGGGACTGGAAAAAAGAGGATCAAGAAGACAACAAAGGGGAGCATAACTATTTCAGGGTAGAACACCGGGGAGAAAAATCAGGAGAGTGTGCTGGTCAGGAAACCAAGGGCAGAGTATGTAGGAGAAAGTGGTCAGTGGGGACAGATGTACCAGGAAGGTTACAGAAGGAAAGATCTGAGAATCAGCCAGCAGATTTAACCACAAGGATGACTTTTTAAAGAACTATCTCAGTGTGTGACTGAGGAAGAGTGGAGTCAGACTGCAGAGGGTGAAGAAATGAATGGGAGATAGGGAAATAGATGGTAGACAACTTTTTGGATATGTTCAGAGGAAAAAAGAGAGATGAAGAGAAATGTGACTAGAGTGTGACAAAGGACCATAGAAGTGTTTTGTTTCCTAAGATGGTTGAGGGGAAGGAGCCATTGAGGAGGTTAAAGGGGCAGAGAGAGGAAACTCACCTTTTAAAGACCTAATATATGGTAGCTTTTTTCCTCTGAACAGCCCCATGAAGCAGGGACTATCATTTCTGTCTTGTAGATGAAGAAACTGAGTCTAAAAGAAGGGAAGAGATTTTCCCAAGTCTTCTCAGGTAGGAACTGGGGGTGCTGAGTTGCAAACTAAGGTCTGTCTGATTTCTAAAATCCTCTACTTATTATTGCATACCTCAAATGAATAAATAATAAGACCATATATGGAGTTGATGCTAGTGGGTGAGGAGGGGCCTAAAGTTGAGGGAGACCCCACCCACCCACCTCACAGGTTTTTTTTTTTCCTATGAGGTATGTACCTGAGGTCCCAGGCTAACAAAGAGGGGTGGAGATAGACAGTGAATAAAAGGAGGTGTGTGGCCCTGAGACCGTGGCTGCAGGGTATGGGAGAGTAGGGAGACTTGAGCTCTGAAAAACCTATGAGCTTGCCCTGATGACATTACAAACTGAGGTGGGTGACTTTGGCTTTGGAGCACTAGGAACAAGACAGGTAATGTCAAGGGGTTAAGTCAGTTATTGGGCCGTGGCTAATTTTATAAGGCCTGAGGATAATGGTGAGAGAAGAGTTGAGGGATGAGGCAAGGCTCTAAGCTTGGTGGGGCAGAGATGATGGGAAAAGGTTTGACCCAAAGGGATGGGGAATCCATGGGATCCAAGGAGATGCTGGGAATCAAAGGGACTTCTGTATTGAAGTGGTCCTGGGGGTAAACCAGTTGTCCACCAAAGAGGACTTGCCCTGAAAATTACTATTTCCAGCCATATCTTTGATTTCATTTTACTTGAAGTGTTCTTTGTAATGTCACCTCTTTATTTAATCAGCAAATGTCTTTCAACATCCATTTCCTGTGTAGCTCTGTTGCCTGAAGCATGGGGCCTGAGTCTGAGGGAATATCACATATAAAGGACTGTGAGGAGGTTGAACTTCATCTAAAAGGCTGACAGGTGGAATTGAGGGCCTGCCCCATGAGACTAATGTCAGAATGCTTAGGGATGACAACTTGACACCACAGAACAACATTCTGCTGGCCTAGCAACTGCCAGACCAGAGCCATCTCATTAGTCCACACATTCTGAACTAAGGAAAATGCCTCTACCAAATCCCCAGTCATGATATCGGTCCTACTGGGAGTGGAGGAATATAAGATGGATACAGCATTCCTTATCTTGGAGTTTACACACTGAAGCACAGATAAGTGCAAATGTAGTGTGAAAGTTCATAGCTAAAGTCTAGTTGTGATCCTTTGGAATTCCTGAGCAAGAGGAGAAGACTAGGGAAGGCTTCCCAGAAGTAGGAATTTGAAGGTCAATCAGAACAGCATATGCATTATTTAGTTATTGTAAATAATGCTGCTATAAACACAGGGGTGCATGGATCCCTCTGAATTAGTGTTTTTGTATTTTTTGTGTAAATACCCAGTAGTGCGATTACTGGATTGTAGGGTAGGTCTAGTTTTAAATTTCTTTTTTTTTATAATGATTTTTTATTATATTATGTTAGTCACCATACAGTACATCTCCGGTTTTCGATGTAAGGCTCGATGATTCATTAGTTGTGTATAACACCCAGTGCACCATGCAATATGTGCCCTCCTTACTACCCATCACCAGCCTATCCCATTCCCCCACCCCCTCCCCTCTGTAGCCCTCAGTTTGTTTCTCATAGTCCATAGTCTCTCATGTTTCATTCCCCCTTCTGATTACCCCCCCTTTCTTTATCCCTTTCTTCCCCTACTGATCATTCTAGTTCTTATGTTCCATAGATGAGAGAAATCATATGATAGTTGTCTTTCTCTGCTTGACTTATTTCACTTAGCATTATCTCCTCCAGTGCCGTCCATGTTGTAGCAAATGTTGAGAACTCGTTCTTTCTGATTGCTGAGTAATATTCCATTGTATATATGGACCACAACTTCTTAATCCAGTCATCTGTTGCAGGGCATCTCGGCTCCTTCCACGATTTAGCTATTGTGGACATTGCTGCTATGAACATTGGGGTGCATATGGCCCTTAATAATGGAAGCAGCTCAAGTGTCCATCCATAGATGAATGGATAAAGAAGATGTGGTATATATGCACCATGGAATATTATTCATCCATAAAAAAGAATGAAATCTTGCCATTTGCAATGACATGGCTGGAGCTACAGAGTATAATGCTGAGTGAGATAAGTCAGTCAGAGAAAGACAAATACTACATAATCTCACTCTTATGTGGAATTTAAGAACTAAAACAAATGAGCAGAAGAAAAAAAGAGAGAGAGAAACAAACCAAGAAACAGACTCTTAACTACAGAGAACAAACTGATGGTCACCAGAGGGGAGGTAGGTGGGGAGATGGGTGATGGGGTGAAATAGGTGATGGGGATTAAGGAGGACACTTGTTGTGATGAGCACTGGGTGCTGTATGGAAGTGTTGAATCACTATATTGTACACCTGAAACTAACATTATACTGAATGTTCACTATACTGGAATTAAAATTAAAAAAAAAAAAAGAACAGCATATGCAAAGGCACCAAGCTGTGAAATGGCCTGATCTGTTTTAAAAGTCATCTCTGAGACTATGGACTCTGGGAAACAAACTGAGGGCTTCAGAGGGGAGGGGGGTAGGAGATTGGGATAAGCTGGTGATGGGTATTAAGGAGGGCACATATTGCATGGAGCACTGGGTGTTATATGCAAATAATGAATCATGGAACACTACATCAAAACTAAGGATGTACTGTATGGTGACTAACATAACATAATAAAAATTATTATAAAAAAATAGAAGGCATCTCTGAGACCTAAAATAAGATGGAGTAGGAATTGGAAGAAGGGGGCCCATGAATGAAGAGCCTGATGGTGAAGGGTGGGGGCAAGGGCTAGCATCCAGGTTTTTGATGTGGACCTTCAGTCTCCCCCCAATATTTTTCACCCACAGACCTAGCATATCCTCCTGCTCATAATGAGAATAGTTCTGCTCCAATCAATCAAGATGAACCTCATGGACATCACCAAGATTTTCTCCCTCCTGCAGCCCGACAAGGAGGAGGAGGACACCGACATGGGGGAGAAGCAGGCTCTCAATCAAGCAGTATATGACAACGACTCCTATACCTTGGACCAGCTTTTGTGCCAGGAGCGTTACAAGCGTTTCATCAACAGTAGAAGTGGCTGGGGTGTTCCTGGGACACCCTTGCGCTTGGCTGCTTCTTATGGCCACCTCAGCTGTTTGCAGGTCCTCCTGGCACATGGTGCTGATGTTGACAGTTTGGATGTCAAGGCACAGACACCACTTTTTACTGCTGTCAGTCATGGCCATCTGGACTGTGTGCGTGTGCTTTTGGAAGCTGGTGCCTGTCCTGGTGGTAGCATCTACAACAACTGTTCTCCTGTACTCACAGCTGCCCGTGATGGTGCTGCTGCCATCCTTCAGGAACTCCTGGTCCATGGTGCAGAGGCCAATGTCAAGGCTAAACTACCAGTCTGGGCATCAAACATAACTTCATGTTCTGGCCCCCTCTATTTGGCTGCAGTCTATGGGCACCTTGACTGTTTTCGCCTGCTTTTGATGCATGGGGCAGACCCTAACTACAACTGTACTGACCAGCACCTATTGGCTCGTGTCCCACAGCCCCGCACCCTCCTCGAAATCTGTCTCCACCATAATTGTGAACCAGAGTACATCCAACTGTTAATTGATTTTGGTGCTAACATCTACCTTCCATCTCTCTCCCTAGACCTGAACTTGCAAGATGATAAAGGCACTGCATTGCTGCTACAGGCCCGAGGTGAGTTTCAAGTAGCTCAGCTCCATGGGCCTTCTGGCTTTGAGGTCCAAGGGCCACAAATCACCCTCCAAGCCTATCCTTCTAGGATGAGTTGGAGAAACTACCACCTTCTTCCCTCTCCTAGGACCCCAGTGGAGAAGTTACAGATTCCTTATTAGGGAAGGGTTCACTAAGATAAGGTGGGGGGTAGTACTAGCAGCATTTCTGGTTCTGGCTCTGCTAATGACTGTTTTGTGTCCTTGAGCACGCCCTATCTAGGCCTCAGTGTGATCCTATTGGCACCATGCATTGAGGACAGAGTGGGGGGAATTTCTTAGAAGGGAGAAAGCAATTAGGGCTGCAGGAGCCAGGGCAGGGTGGATGCAGGCTTGGGTGGGAGAATTACACTAGGAATTGCTTCTTATGACCTGTTTCTCCTCACTGTAGCCACTCCACGGTCATTACTATCACAGGCCCGTTTAGTTATCCGCAGAGCTCTGGGCCAGGCCAGCCAACCACAAGCCATCGACCAACTGGATATTCCCCCTGTGTTGATTAGTTATCTCAAACACCAACTGTAATCTTGCAGCCTTACCAGAAACACACAATGCCTACAAAAACACCTGGGGATCCAGGTAGCTGGAGGAAACTACAGCTCCACCTATTCACCCAGAGCTGCTCTCCTATATTATCCTCCACAATATGATCCTCATCAAAATAAATCCTGGTGGCTGCTCTCTTGTATTATCCTCCACAATAAAATCCTCATCAAAATAAATCCTGGAGGCTTCTATGACTACTATATGTGTGGGGGTATGGGGGTTCACTGGGTAAAGGGGTTTGGTTGGCCAAGGGGAAGGATGGTAATTATCTGTCATTTGGCAGGCATAGGAGTCCTGGCCATTGAAAGAGGAAAAAAAAGTAACCCAATAGCTCCACCTCCTTCAAGATTCTCAAGAAAATTTAGAGCTGTGTTTTGCTTAGAAGCAAGGTCCTGAAGAATCCAAGAGGATGGAAGGGTAGCATCTGTTTGCCCAACCTTGTACCTCCATTCACTTCTCTGGCTGCTACAAGGCACCCTTTCTGGGGCTGTCACCCAACCCCCTATTCCTTTGAGTCAAGTAACTAAGGATCCTCCCATTCATTCACCTTGAATCATAGACTGCATTCCCACTAGTCCAGTTTATAGTCAAGATCTAACTGGGAAAAAAAACTACCAAATATTTATAGCAGAGAATTTAATGCAGATAGGAAATATGTTACATAGAGGATAGGTTGAGAAGACAAGCAGGACAGGAAGCTAACCCAGAGATTAGTTACAGCAGGATGCCAACACCATCCATACTCTGAAGAGTTGAGGGAGGAGTTATGGTCAGAGTTCAGGGACAGGGGTCACCTGATGGAAAGCAGAATCGTAGACTTGTCCACAAGTGCTTAGAACCGTAGAAGAAAGACACTGTACAAACTAGAAGAAAGAAATACCCTCCCCTTTTACTCATTGCTGCCCTTCAGTCTGCCTCCAATGTCAACTCTCATTGGGGAAAACTAGAAGTCAACTAATATGAGAGCTTGGGAAACACAGCCTACAGGGGTCAGCCCCCTTGCCGCATAGGGAAGAGCAAAGGAAGGTGAAGAAGGGAGGGACAGTGGGAAAAAGTGGTATGATCTGAGCCAGGAGCTGGGATCGCACAGTAGTAGAATTGGAAGTATATTGACATTGAGAGCCACAGAAGAGACACTGCAGAGAAACCACCAGAGACACAAAAGGCAGAGGCTAAACACGGTTTCTCCATTTTTTCTAATCTCTCACCCAGTGTCTCATTGAACCTAGCCAGATGATTGATGAGGGGACCTGGGAAATGCATCTTACAGTGGTCAGTACCCCCATGATGTGGAGAAGAGCAGGAGAAGGAGGCAAACGTGCTCTAAGCCAGCACAGATAACCACCCAAATTCATATCTAGCATTCTACAGTACCTTCTTGTATTTCTCCTGCATAGCTGTGGGTGGGGATGTCGGTAAACAGTGAAAGAGACACAAGATGAAGGAGTGGAGGAGGAGAGCCCAGATAACCTTTAGATGTTTAGAGCTTTTCCTAGGAGCTGCCTTGACAGTCCTTCTACATCATGATCTCCTATTATGAGGAAATGGAGGTAGGGAATAAGGTCTTGAGCTGACTTGCCTCTCCCCTCCTTATCTCCCCCACTCTCCCTAGCATCTAGTGCCTGAGAGACTTCAGGAAGGAAGGTAAGAAAATTGAACATCTATCTCCATAGTCCTGTTCCACTCAGCTTCCAGACTTTCATTCCTGTTTTGAAGAGTAATGCAACCATTTATCTACAAGGAACAAAAGAACAGAAGGACTTAGCTATAAGCACAGAGAGGGGGTTTCAGGGAAGACAGCCCTAGCTCTGTTTTACCTTTCTTTCAATCTGGGCTCCTGAGGAATGAACTGTCCAGGACCCCATGCTTGGCTCTGTCCCCCATCTCCTTAGGGCCCTTGGGGATTTGGAGTCAACTTCAGCAGCTTCATCTGCTATAGGCCCCTGAGAAACTACACCCTTCAAATGGGGCCTGGCCAGGGTGGCCTCTCCTGTGGCATCTGGGACACAGATTCTCTGGCTGACCCATGAAAGCATGTAGATACTCTGGGTATTTTATTTTATTTTTTTTATTTTTTTAAAGATTTATTTATTTTTTTAAGAGAGTGGGGGGAGGGGTAGAGGGTGAAGGAGAATATCAAGCAGACTCTGTGCTGTGTGCAGAGCTGGACGTGGGGCTTGATCCCAGGACCCCGAGATCATGACCGGAGCTGAAATTAAGAGTCAGACACTTAACCGACTGTGCCACCTAGGCACCCCTGAAACTCTATACTTATTAAACAATAGTTCCCCATTCTCCCCTTCCATCCTCCTCTGGCAACCACCATTATACTTGCCATCTTTATAATTTTGACTAAATAACTCTGGGCATTTTAAAAGGAATTGCATTTGAGAAGGATGTAAGAGCATACCAAATTCTCTCCAGACTACCCCTAGCTGTTATTTTTCCAGTTACCTGTGTTGCTGGTGAGCAGAGACAATCTCATGGCTTGGTGCCTTAGTTTCTTCCCCTCCCCAGGCCTGACCATTCCCATTTGAACAATAGGCCAGGGGTTGGAATGGGTCATCTCAAATTCTGATGACAAATCTTCTGAGGCAACATTCACTAGGAGTCATGAGGAGGAGGAAGAGGCAGAGATGATGTGTCTATTCCTGAAGTGATATCCCCCCCCTTGGCCTTTAGTTTCTTGTTGGCATTGGCCCCAGGTGATAACTCAGTCTCCCCACCACCACACTCCCACTTCCCCTGACTATAACCACCAGTTTCCAGGAAACCATATCTTAACCCTTTCAGGTGAGCTAGACCACTTCCTTCCCTCCTTCTCTCCCTCTCTCTCCCTGACTCCTCCTAACCTCCATTTCTTTCCCTCCTTGCCTCCCTCTCCCTCTTTTCCTCCCTTCCTTCCTGGCATTGTCATGAATCTGGGTCTGGCTCAGCTCTGCACATGCCACTGATCAGTTTGTGTTCTCTCCTGCAATGTGAAAATTCTTTTGCTTTATTCAGAAAGGTGGACCTTAAAGACTAGATCCAAAGTGCAAAATGGCTCACTGAACTTCAGACACCAGAGAGATCCCCCTCAGTTGCTAACAGGAAAAGTCTGATGGAAGAGGTTGTACTTGATCTTGGCCTTGAATGGTGGAAAAAGTTTTAATCAGTAGAGAGGGAAAAAAGGTATGAGAGGAGGGAACTCTGTGAGCAAAGACACAGAAGTAGGAAAAATGAGGCCAGTTGCTTGGCTAACCAGTTTAGTTTGGTTCAAGTTCAATGTATTTGAACAAGAGTTAGGCTGGGGACTATACTGGAGAGGGCCCTGAATATTCTGGTATTTTGAACTTAAAGATATCAATTTTTAGAATGGGGTATGCACAGTCATAGGAATGACTTGTTGAATATATGGAGAACATGTTTCCTGATTTCCCAGGGAAAATCTGGCATCATTATTTTTTAAATTGAGATATAATGACACACAACATTTTATTAGTTGCAGATGTACAACATTCCTTCAATATTGGTGTATATTATGGAATGATCACCACAATGTCTAGTTAACATCCATAACCATACATAGTTACAAAACATTTCCTTTTTTGTGTGTGTGTGTGTCACAGATTTTATTAAAACTTTTTTCTTTTCTTTTTTTTAATGTTTTTTTATTATATTATGTTAGTCGCCATACAGCACATCCCTGGTTTCTGATGTAAAGTTCGATGATTCATTAGTTGCGCATAACACCCAGGGCACAATGCAATACGTGCCCTCCTTTACTACCCATCACCAGCCTATCCCATTCCCCCACCCCCCCTCTCCTCTGAAGCCCTCAGTTTGTTTCTCAGAGTCCATAGTCTCTCAGGATTCATTCCCCCTTCTGATTAACCCCCTTTCTATATCCCTTTATTCTCTACCGATCTTCCTAGTTCTTATGTTCCATAGATGAGAGAAACCATATGATAATTGTCTTTCTCTGCTTGACTTATTTCACTTAGCATTATTTCCTCCGGTGCCATCCATGTTGCAGCAAATGTTGAGAACTCATTCCTTCTGATAGCTGAGTAATATTCCATTGTATATATGGACCACAACTTCTTAATCCAGTCATCTGTTGAAGGGCATCTCGGCTCCTTCAACGATTTAGCTATTGTGGACAATGCTGCTATGAACATTGGTGTGCATATGGCCCTTCTCTTCACTACGTCTATATCTTGGGGGTAAACACCCAGTAGTGCAATGTCTGGGTCATAGGGTAGCTCAATTTTTAACTTTTTAAGGGACCTCCACACTGTTTTCCAGAGTGGCTGTACCAACTTGCATTCCCACCAACAGTGTAGGAGGGATCCCCTTTCTCCACATCCTCTCCAACAATTGTTGTTTCTTGCCTTGTCTATTTTTGCCATTCTAACTGGCATAAGGTGGTATCTCAGTGTGGTTTGGATTTGAATTTCCCTGATGGCTATTGATTTTGAACATTTTTTCATGTGTCTGTTAGCCATTTGTATGTCTTCATTGGAAAAGTGTCTGTTCATATCTTTTGCCCATTTTTTGATTTGTTTATTTGTTTCTCGTGTATTGAGTTTGAGAAGTTCTTTGTAAATCTTGGATACCAGTCTTTTATCTGTAGTGTCATTTGCAAATATATTCTCCCATTCCATAGGCTGCCTCTTAGTTTTTTTTAATGTTTCCTTGGCTGTGCAGAAGCTTTTTATCTTGATGAAGTCCCATAAGTTCATTTTATCTTTTGTTTCTCTTGCCTTTGGAGATGTGTCACGAAAAAGTTTGCTTTGGTCGATGTCATAGAGGTTGTTGCCTATGTTCTCCTCTGGGATTCTGATGGATTCCTGTCTCACATCGAGGTCTTTCATCCATTTGGAGTTTATCTTTGTGTGTGGTGTGAGAGAGTGGTCAAGATTCATTCTTTTGCATGTAGCTGTCCAATTTTCCCAGCACCATTTATTGAAGAGACTGTCTTTTTTCCACCAGATGTTTTTTCCTGCTTTATCAAAGATTAGTTGCCCAAAGAGCTGAAGGTCTATTTCTGGGTCCTCTATTCTGTTCCATTGGTCTATGTGTCTGTTTTTGTGCCAGTACCATGTTGTCTTTGTGACCACAGCTTTGTAGTACAGCTCGAAATCCTCCATTGCGATGCCGCCAGCTTTTCTTGTGATAAGAACTTCTAAGATCTACTCTCTTAGCAACGTCCTAATATGCAATACAGTATTATTAACTATAGTCACTATGCTGTACATTATATCCCCCATGAATTATTTATTTTATAAATGGAAGTTTGTACCTTTTGATTGTTTCACCCATTTCAACCAAGCCCTACCTCCCATTTCTGGCAATGACCAATCTTTCTTCTGTACCTAAGCTCATTTAAAAAAATTTCTACATATAAGGGAGATCATATGATATTTGTCTTTTTGTGTCTGACTTATTTTACTGAGCATAATGCCTTCAAGGTCCAACCATGTTACTGCAAATAACAAGATTTCATTCTTCTTTATACCTGAATTCAGATATATATATATATATATATATATATATATATATATATATATATATATATATATATATCACATTTTCTTTATTCAGCCATCAATAGACACTTAGGTTGCTTCCATGTCTTGACTATTGTAAATAATGCTGCAGTGAACATGGGGGTGCATATATCTTCTGAAGTTTGTGTTTTCTTTTTCTTTAGATTCTCAGAATTGCAATTTCTGGATCATATGCAGTTGTATTTTTAATTTTTTGAGGAAATTCCATACCATTTTACATAGTGGCTACAGCAATTTACTCACCAACAGTGCACAAGTGTTCCCTTTTCTCTATGTCTTTACCAACACTTGTTATTTCTTCCGTTTTTGATAATATCCCTTCTAACTAGCTGTGAGGTGATATCTCATTTTGTTTTTTTCTAATTTATTTTTTAATAATAATTTTTATTATGTTATATTAGTCACCTAACAGTATATCCTTCGTTTTTGATGTAGTGTTCCATGATTCTTTATTTGCATATAACACCCAGTGCACCATTCAATATGTGCCCTCCTTAATACCCATCACCGGCCTATCCCCATCCCCCACCCCCTCCCCTCTGAAGCCCTCAGTTTGTTCCCCAGAGTCCACACTCTCTCATGGTTCATTCCCTTTTCTGTTTACCCCCTTCATTCTTCCCTTCCTTCTCCTACAGATCTTCCTGCTATTTCTTATGTTCCATAAATGAGTGAAACCATATGATAATTTTCTTTCTCTGTTTTTTTTTTCTATTTTAAATTCAATTAGCCAAGGTATAATTTGATTTTGATTTTGATTTCCCTTATGATTAATGATGTTGAGCACCTTTCCATGTACCTGTCGGCCATCTGTATGTTTTCTTTGAAAAAAATGTCTATTCAGACCCTCTGCCCATTTTTTAAATTTTAATTCAATTAGCCAATGTTTAGTACATCGTTAGTTTTTTTTAATAAAATGTTCAATGATTATTAGTTGCATCTAACACCCAGTGCTCATCACATGACGTGCCCTCCTTAATGCCCATCACTGAGTTACCCCATTCCCCCACCCACCTCCTTTTCTGCAGCCCTCAGTTTGTTTCCCAGAGTCAAGAGTCTCATATGGGAAGGGAGGGAAAACTCAAGGGGAAGAAATAAGAGAGGGAGACAAACCATATGAGACTCTGCCCATTTTGTAATGATTGTTTTGTTTTTTTGCTATTGAGTTGTATGAGTTCTTTATGTATTTTGTATATATTTTGTATATATATATCAGTTATATGACTTACAAATATTTTCTCCTATTCAGTAGGCTGACTTTTCATTTTGTTGATGTCTTCCTTTTCTGTGCAGAAGCTTTTTTGTTTGCTGAAGTCCTATTTATTTATTTATTTATTTATTTATTTATTTATTGTTGACTTTGCTTTTGGTGTCAAATCCAAAAGAGTCATTGCCAAGACTTATGTCAAGGAGCTTACTGCCCATGTTTTCCTCTAGGATTTTTATGGTTTTAGGTCTGATATTCAAGTTTTTAATCCATATTGCATTAATTTTTGTGTGTAATGTAAGATAGTGGTCTAGTTTCACTCTTTTGTATGTGGCTGTCCAGTTTTCCCAACACCATTTATTAAAGAAACTGTCCTTTCCCCATTATATAACTTGGTTCCTTTGTCATAAATTAATTGACCATATATTCCTGGATTTGTCTGGCAGCATTAATGTAACCATCCCCTTATAAGTGCAGAGCATTTGACTGCTTACATATTATTTATGTACTCATCACTTCATTTACTTCTAGAATAGTTCCTGAGCTACCTGGGGACATCCTGCTCTTCCATAGTCAAGCAATCTGCTTGACCAAGATGCAAGATGAATGACCATCTGCTTCATCCTGGCACCTTCTAAGCTCTGTCCATCTATAGTCACAGAAGATATTAGCTTCCAGACACTAGTCTATTTGATAGCTCCTACTTTGTCAGTTTCCTCCTAGCACAGGCTGCCTCCTAGAAAAGCAGAGACTAGACTGATGGCAGGGTCTGGTCACCTGCAGTTCCTTCACCTCCTTGACTCTTACAACACCATATAACCTCCATTTTACCCCTACTGCCTTAGCCTCACCTGGAAATGCAGGTCCTCATTTCATCAGAACTGCCTGCTTTTCCAGAAGTGACATTCCTGGAACAGTATGGTTTGACCCCAGAGATTCACCCATTCTTTCACTCAATAAAGATTTATTGAGACCTAATATGTGCCAGGCCCTGAGTTTCAGGTACCACACGATTTCCTACTTTCTCTACATTTGCCCCTCTCCCCTGTCTTCATGTCCTTCCCTGTCCATCTTTGATTTTGTGTTCATTCAACCACTTCAATCTCTCACCCAGTACCAAACTAACTTTGGATCAAGCCATCATCCTATCCTAGCCTGGGCTGATGAATACCACAGAAGAAATAAAAAGTAATCATCATAGAAATCTAAAGAGTTAATATACATTGAACACTTACTATGTGCCAAGCAATGTGCTCAGCAATTGCTAAGCATGGATTAACTCATTTAATTCAATGACCTTATTTTACTCATGTCCACTTTATAGATGAAGAAACCAAGGCATAGTAAATAACTTGCTCAAGTTTACACAGATAGGAAGCAGGATCTCATGAAACTGAATGAGATCACAATACATTCCTGGATGACAAGTCAGCTAGGCCTTTATCAACTTGCCCATTCTCTGCTGTAACTATTTCAAATCTTGTCCAATATTAACAAGCTTCCTTGAACCTACTGCTTTTTCTCTTACTTTGGGGACTTTATCTCCCACTTCCTAGAGCACCTAGAGGTCATTAGGCATGACATCTTCAACTTATCATTACAATAAACTCTACTGCATTCACCCATCCTTCCCTCTTATCTTAGTCCCTCCTCCCCATCGAGGCCAACTCATTTCTAGGGGCTTCTGGATCCCATCCCCCACCTCTATCCAGGGCCTCCCACCCATCAATTATCCTGTCTCTTGTATCTTGAACTTGATTGATTTTTCCCCTAATCATATAAGTAAACTCACATCCTTCCATCTTGTAAAAACAAATCTGAATCCAGTGTTCCCTTTAGCCACCATCTCAATAGAAGCCAAACTTCCAGAACAAGAAGGCTATATGCATCCTCCCTTTCCTTGCAGACCATTCTCTTAACACTCCACTGTAGTCTGGTGTACACCCTCACCCTTGCTCCACAATGGCCTTGCCCACAACATCAGTGACTTTCCAGATAAATATTCAAGGTCATCTTTTCTACCTTTATCTTGCTGGATTTCTGTACAGCATCTGACACATACACTCAGTAATACCATTTTTATAAAATCCCCATGTCTTCCTTGGCTTCTGAGAGACACAGCTCTCCTGGCTCTGGTCTCAGTTTGTCAATCCCACCCTCTCAAGGCTTTGTGGGCTCCTGTTTCTTACTCCTCTCCTTCTCTTACACCCTTCATCTCAGGTGCCATCACCAAGTCTAGCCTGTTCTATATTCCAAATACATCCAAAATTTAACCACTTATCATTTCACTGCCTCCACCCTGGTCTGAGCCACCATTGCCTCTCACCTACATCACTGTAGGAGCTTCCTTCTTCACCTTACCACTTCCTCCCTTGCTGTTACAGCTCTTTAAACATTTCACTAAGACCATGCCACTCCTCAGCTCAAAATCCTGAAAAGTCTAAAGTCTTTAAAATGACTCATAAATCCATAACCATCTGTTTCCCAGGTGCTTTCTGACCCCCTCTCCTACCACTTTCCCCCACACTTACTCTGTTTTAGCTGCATTGGTTGCCTTGTTCCTCTAATATTACAGTTATGTTCTAACCTCAGGGTCTTTTTACTTGCTGTTCCTTTTGCCTGGAATGCTCTTTCTCTAGATATTCTTACAGTTTGCTCCCTCAGTTTCCTCAGATCTTTGCTTGAATATCACCTTTTTGGTAAGGCCTATCCCAACTGCCCTTTTTAAACTAGCATCCTCCCACAAATACTTCCTGTACTTCTTTCTTGCTCTATTTTTCTCCATAACATTTATTGCCATCTGATATACTAAATATTTTACTTACACACTTTGCTCATTGTCAGCCTTCATCTCCTTATTATGATGGGAAACAGAAAATTAAAAATTGACAATAACTTTCATTCCTTTTATTCTTTTTTAAAGTTAATTTTGTATTAAAATATAATTAGCATACAGTGTTATATTAGTTTCAAGTGTACAATATAATGATTCAACAATTCTATACATTACTCAGTGCTCATTGTGTAAATGTACTCTTAAAACATGGATGGACCTACAGAGTATTATGCTAAGTAAAAAAAGTCAGACAAAGACAAATACCATAAGATTTCACTTCTATATAAAATCTAAAAAAAACAAAACACATGAATAAACACAAAACAGAAACAGACTCATAAATATAGAGAAAAACTTGTGGTTTCCAGAGGGTGGAGGGTTAGGGGATGAGAGAAATAGGTGAAGGAGATTAAGAGGTACAAAATTCCATTTATAAAATAATTAAGTCATGGGGATGACTTACAGAATAAGGAATATAGTCAATAATATTGTAATAATTTTGTATGGTGACAGATAGTAACTAGATTTACCATCATGATCACTTATTGTGATGATCATGTATATAAATGTCAAATTCTTATGTTGTGCACTTGAAATTAATGTAATATTGTATGTCAACTATATTTCAATTAGAAAAAAGAAAAAAATGATTTTTTTATTATGTTGTTAGTCACCATAATGTAGATCATTAGTTTCTGATATGGTGTTCAATGATTCATTATTTGGGTTTCCTATTAATAAACTGCCTGCATCAGAGCTTAGCCATTTTCCCTACTGAAAAAAAATTTTTTGAAAACTGACAAAAATAAACAACAATAAAAATTCATATGCCAAGAGGTGACATGTTATATTTTTTAATTTTAATTTTTAATTAATTTCTTTTTTAAATTTCTTTCTTTCTTTCTTTCTTTCTTTCTTTCTTTCTTTCTTTCTTTCTTTCTTTCTCTAGTGTTCCATGATTCATTGTGTATAATACCCAATGCTCCTCCCAATACATGCACTCCTTAATACCCATCACTGGGATGACCCATCCCCCCACACCCCTCCCCTCTGAAACCCTCAGTTTGTTTCCCAGAGTCCATAGTCTCTCATGGTTCATCTCCCTCTCTCATTTCCATCCTTTCATTTTTCCCTTCCTTTTCCTAATGTCCTCATGCTATTCCTTATATTCCACATATAAGTGAAACCATATGATAATTGTCCTTCTCTGCTTGACTTACTTCCCTTAGCATAATCCCCTCCAGTTTATCCACGTCGTTAATGGTGGATATTCTTCCTTTCTGATAGCTAAGTAATATTTAATTGTGTATATGAACCATATCTTCTTTATCCATTCATCTGCTGAAGGGCATCTTGGCTCCTTCCATGGTTTGGCTATTGTGGACAATGCTGCTATGAACACTGGAGTGCATATGGCCCTTCTCTCCACTCACATCTGTATCTTTGGGGTAAATACCCAATAGTGCAATTGCTGCAGTAGCTCTATTTTTAACTTTTTGAGGGACCTCCACACTGTTTTCCAGAGTGGCTGTACCAACTTGCATTCCCACCAACAGTGTAAGAGTGTCTCCTTTTTCCACCTCCTCTCCAATATTTGTTGTTTCTTGCCCTGTTAATTTTAGCCATTCTAACTGGTGCAAGGTGGTATCTCAATGTGGTTTTGTTTTGAATTTCCCTGATGGCTAATGATGTTGAACATTTTTTCATGTGTCTGTTAGCCATTCATACGTCTTCTCAAATGAAGCTTAAGCCAAGCAGGAGAAGAGAAATAATTAAGATGAGAGCAGAGATCAATGAATTAGAAACCAGAAATACAGTAGAGCAGATCAATGAAACTAGAATCTGGTTCTTTGAAGGAATTAATAAGATTGATAAACCACTGGCCAGACTTATCCAAAAGAAAAGAGAAAGGATCCAAATTATTAAAACTATGAATGAAAGGGGAGAAATCATGACTAACACCAAGAAATGGAAATAATTATTAGAAATTATTATCAACAACTCTATGACAATAAATTAAGCAACCTGGAAGAAATGGACGCTTTCATGGGAACGTATAAACTACCAAGACAGAAACAGGAAGAAATTGACAATCTGAATAGACCAACAACCAGTGCTGAAATTGAAGCAATGGTCAAAAATCTCCCAAAAAACAAGAGTCCAGGGCCTGATGGATTCCCTGGGGAATTCTACCAAACATTCAAAGAAGAAATAATATCTAATCTCCTGAAGCTGTTTCAAAAAATAGAAACAGAAGGAAAACTTCCAAACTCATTCTATGAGGTCAGCATTACCTTTTTTTAAAATATTTTTTATTATATTATGTTAGTCACCATACAGTACATCCCTGGTTTTTGATGTAAAGTTCCATGATTCATTAGTTGCACATAACACCCAGTGCACCATGCAATACGTGCCCTCCTTACCACCCATCGCCAACCTATCCCATTCCTCCAGCCCCCTCCCGTCTCAAGCCCGCAGTTTGTTTCTCAGAGTCCACAGTCTCTCATGCTTCATTCCCCCTTCTGATTACTCCCCCTTTCTTTATCCCTTTCTTCTCCTACCGATCTTCCTAGTTCTTATGTTCCATAGATGAGAGAAACCATATGATAATTGTCTTTCTCTGCTTGACTTACCTTGATCCCAAAACCAGGCAAAGACCCCATCAAAAAGAATTACAGAACAATATGCCAGATGAATATGGATGCCAACATTCTCAACAATATCTTAGCTGATAGGATCCAACAGTACATTAAAAGGATTATCAATCGCAAGCAGGTGGAATCACAACCTGGGGTGCAAGGGTGGTTCAACATTCACAAATCAATCAATGTGATAGAACACATTAATAAGAGAAGAGACAAGAACCATATAATCCTTTCAGTTGATGTAGAAAATGCATTTGACAAAATACAGCATCCTTTCCTGATTAAAACCCTTCAGAGCGTAGAGATAGACAGTACATTCTTCAATTTCATAAAAACCATCTATGAAAAGCCCACAGCGAATATCATTCTCAATGGGGAATAGCTTCGAGACTTCCCCTTAAGATCAGGAACACAACAAGGATGCCCACTCTCACCACTATAGTTCAACATAGTACTAGAATTCCTAGCATCAGCAATCAGATAACAAAAAGAAATAAAAGGTATTCAAATTGGCAAAGAAAAAGTCAAACTCTCTCTCTTTGCAGATGACATGATCCTTTATGTGGAAAACCAAAAAGATTCCACCCCCAAATTACTAGAACTCATACTGCAATTCAGTAATGTGGCAGGATACAAAATCAGTGCACAGAAATCAGTTGCTTTCATATACACTAAGAATGTAACTGTAGGACGAGAAATTAGGGAATCAATTCCATGTACAATAGCACCAAAACCCATAAGATACCTTGGAATAAACCTAACCAAAGAGGTAAAAGATCTATACTCTAGAAACTACACAACACTTACGAAAGAAATTGGGGAAGATGCAAAGATATGGAAAAACATTCCTTGCTCATGGATTGGAAGAATAAACATAGTTAAAATGTCTATGCTGCCCAGAGCAATCTATACTTTCAACACCGTCCTGATCAAAATACCAATGGCATTTTTGAAAGAGCTTGAACAAACAATCCTAAGCTCTTTATGGAACCAGAAAAGACCCCGAATCACCAAGGAAATGTTGACAAGGAAAAACAAAGCTGGGGCCATCACGTTGTCTGAATTCAAGCTATATTACAAAGCTGTGATCACCAAGACAGCATGGTATTGGCACAAAAACAGACACATAGATCAGTGGAACAGAATAGAGAGCCCAGATATGGACCCTCAACTTTACGGTCAACTAACCTTGGACAAATCAGGAAAAAATATCTAATGGAAAAAAGACTGATGTATGTTACGGGTAAGAAAAAAAGGCCAATTGAGGGCTTGGAGAGTGAAGAGGGTAGAAATGTGGATCGCTTTTTGTGTGTGTGTGTGTGTGTGTGTGTGTGTCAGTGCTTTTTTATATTTTAAGTGTCCAGGGAAGGTCTCACTAAAAAGGTGTCATTTGAGCAGACATCTGAAGTAAATGAGACACAGATCATGTCAGTATTCAGAGGAAAAACACTGTAGGCAGAGGGAACAGCAAGTACAACGCCCTGGAAGTGGGATTTCAGACAAGTCAAACTTACAATGTCCTTAACAGAATCATTGCATTTTCTGACTTACTTCACTTAGCATAATACACTGTAGTTCCATCCACATTGTTGCATTTTTCTTAATCCTGTTCCAATATTTCTCAGTTCAGTGGATCACAACACCATCTATTTACTTGCCTAAGTCAGAAACTGCAGGGCATTGGCCTCATAGGTTATATGCCTCCTCCACTACACTGGCGGCCATAAGGCCAGAATCTGTGGGTAGTTCACCATTATGGGTGTGGCACCAAATACAGAGCCTGACACAATGGTGCTCAGAGAGTGGCAACATCACTCTGGTGGGTGCTGGCAACTAAGCTTAATATTAGACCTGAAGATGCCTCATTTTACTATGTTCAACAAACATATGGTGAGCATTAAGTTTGTGCTAAACTCTCTGTTGGGTGTAAGGATACAAAGATGTCCAGAGATCCTCTGCCCTGGGAAACATGGTCTGGATCTGTACAATCAAAAGAAACTTGTGAGGGCACCTACATGGCTCAGTTGGTTGGGCGTCTGCTTTTGACTCAGGTCATAATCTCAGTGTCCTGGGATAGGGCCCTGTGTTGGGTTCCCTGCTCAGTGTGGAGTCTGCATCTCCCTCTCCCTCTGCCCCTCCCTCCCCTGCTCACAAGTGCGCACGCTCTCTCTCTCTCTCAAATAAATAAAATTTAAAAAAAGAAACTTGTGTATAAGAAGTCATAAACTCATGTGTGTTTACATCAAAAATGGTTTCAAAGTCATAAGTTCTATAACTGCAGATCTGTACATTGGATCAGGAGACTAACAATAATAATAATAGCAGAATTAGATAGCATTTATTGAGGTCTTCGGGTGTATCAGGCTCTGTGTTAAATACTCATATGAAATACTTAATTCTTACCCCAGTTCTGTGACGTGGGTACTATTATTATTCCCATTTTGCAGAAGAGAAAAGTGAGACACAGAGAAGTGGAATAACTTGCTCAGGTCACACCACTCCTAAGTGATGGGGCCAACGTCCCAGCTCAGGCAGTCTGGTAGCAAAGTCACTACACTATGCTGCTTGCTTTCCTGAGAAAGACAAACTTAGCTAGCTGAGCCTCAGTCTTCTAGCCAGAAAGTCATGTTCTTATACACTTTGGCCCCACACCTATCTTTTTCAGCCCTAATTTTAGTTCTTTCTCTCCCCTTATACAAATACTTTCTCTCGCCCTATACCAATATACACCAGCCCCAGGTGTCCAGAATCCTGGCCCTTGCCCAACCCACTACACCCTCTCACACTGATGGGCTTTGGATCAGACAGGAATCCTTTCCCTACTTTTCTGACTCGACATAATCATCAGGGTCATCCTTCCAGTGAACTTTTCTCTGATGCCCCTCCCCACCCTGAGGAAAAGGAAGCTCTTCATCTACAATGCTCCAGATGACTTTTGCCAGACTTCTAGTCTTTCAGCTCCTTTCAGAACTCCACTGGGTGCCCATACTCCTAGAATGTTACCACTGTACCTGCTCTTCCCAATACCTATCACCAGGCCTGGCATAGAGGAGGTACCCATGGAACATTTAGTAAAGAAAGAAAGAAACACTGTGTTCATGTGGACCAGTCTGTCTACCTGAGTTTATGGAATTGCCTCCATACAGCCTGCACATCTGTTCTCATAAGCTTTTCACTGCAGCCACATGACACCAAGCAGCAGAGGTATTATCTCCATTTTGTAGGTGAAGAAACCTAAGACTTAAGAAAGTATTCTTGCTCTCCCATGACTAGCCCCTATAGTGATCAAACAGGTTGACCATGTGTCAGTCAGCATATGGAAGTGGGGCCTCAAGGGCTCCCTCTTTGAGAAGGCATTTTGAGGTACAAGTTTATGCCTACACTTGGTCTTTCCATACACTGTCCCTGGAGAAGAGTGGACCATACAAATCAGGATCTGTGTAACCCCACCACCACCCTTTCCTCCTTAACGCACATATACACAATGTCATCCCAAGACTTAGAAATATCAGGACCAAGAAGAAGGGCACACAGCTGGGAGACCTCTTTAGCATGTCAAAGACTACTTTTGTTTTTCTAAAACCCTATATCTTTTGGATCCAGCCCAATGTTCAATATCTGTCCATCCCAAGGCTAACTGGTATGACTGAATGTTTGGCAGCTGGGAAGAGGACATGGAGGACTAGCTCCTGTGATGGGAGTAGCACCGTGGTACCTCCTTGCCTCACAATTATTTCAAGCCCACCACTTGACTGCTTTGCACAGTTCCTCTCTCCCTATTCCCACAGTGGATACTGCCCTGGCCCTCTTTTTCCCTGGGCTCCAGATTTGGAAACTGTCTTCTTCAAATTGTAGTATTTGGCCTAGTTCAGAGAATCAGGGTTCTAGGTGAAACATGAACAAATGGCAGGCCACCAGAGGCACAAGGCAGTTGCAGAAGCTTATGGAGGAGGTGCTGGAAAAAAGACACCTCCAAATCAGGTCCAACAAATGAGAATCAGGACTTTGTAAAGCAGGAAAGCACAGCTCCAGGGAAATATTATAGTTCAGCCACCCCAATGGGGAAACTAAGGCTAGGGAGGAGAAGGTATTTGCCCAACAAAGTCACACAATGAGCCAGTGGCTCCCTACTCCCTGCCATTTATCTAGACCCAGGACCAGAATAGGAGGTCTGACATTCAAGTTGCTCATTTTTGTTGGAGATGGGTGTTATATGCAACTAATGAATCACTGAACTTTACATGAGAAACTAGGGATGTACTGTATGGTGACTAACATAATATAATAAAAAAACATTAAAATAAAAAAAATTTAAAAAAGAATGTCATGGAAGATCATAGAACATCATGGAATATTATAGAAAGAATTGAGTTCAACTATCAGAGTTGGAAGAGATCAAGGAGCTTGGTCAATCTTATACCCTGCTTGTGGAGATGAGGTGATAGACTGTCCCAGAGAGGAAAATGGACTGGCCAAGTTCATACAGCAAATCTGAGGTAGAGCTGGAGTCAGATTCCAGCCCTAGCAACCATGTCAGTTCCTGTGCTCCACACATTCAGAGGCAACAGTCTTCCTCTTTACACTCTAGCAGCCGGATCTTTTCAAGGCAGACAGGACCCTATAGAGCTGGAGAGAATACTCCTCCTGAAATGCAGAAACGGCAGGCAATGTTCTCTAATCTCTTCCCTCTCTTCAACTTTAATCCCCCCACCCTTTTCAGACATTCACAGAGTTTTAGGGTAGGGCCTTCTGGATATTCTTGAGCTAGTGGTAGAACTGGATTCTTTATTGCCTCAGCTCACTAGTCCTTTTACTAGTGGCAGCCATTTACTGCCCTCAGGCTAATTAAGACCCAAGCTCAGGCTGGCCACCTGCCACATCCCAAACACAGAAGCCAGCAAGGCTGGTACAGGCCTCCTGACTCCACCCTCAGCTTTGACCGCCAGTCTGGGCCCAGACAAGATTTTTCTCTCAATTTCTAGACTTTTCAGGGACAGGGAACTGCACAAAGCCTGGTTCGCCATGAAAAGGTTGAGGGGCCCTCTAGAGGCCTTGGAGATCCCATCTTGTTCCATGAAAGGCTGGAAATATGCGTGAGGGTCAAACTACAGGAACAGGTCTCTCCAGAGAAAAGTGAAAGTAGCCTAGCACAGGAGCCTGGGGTTCCGAATTCCAAATGCGCCCCTGTCCCTGGCAGGCTAGCTGACCTCAAAGAAGTGCCTTCCCTTCTCTGAGCAACAGCAGGCCCTTGGGTAACGGGTGCAAACTGACCTAGGTGGTCCCTAAGGGCCCTGGTGTGCATGAGAGGCCGAAACTGGGGCATGGACGCTGTAATTGGCTTTCCTGGCAGGTAAGTCCCCCCTCTGCTCGGCCTGGGGTCGCGCGCCTAGGGGCCCTATCTCTACACCTAATGTTGGGGCTGGCGAGGCGCCAAGGGGCTTTGCAGTCCCCCAGGTTCCCCAGCCTCTCCGCCCCGCCTCTCTCTCAGGAATAAACTGCCGGGTGGCGGCCAGGGCTCCTCAGCACGACCGCACAGCGTCCACGGAAATGGGAGCGTATGCAAAACCGAAACCGAACTCCAGGGCTCCAGCGAGCCCCATCCGGGCGGGACCGACCCAGCGAGCTCACTGGGTAGCCAAGCCACTATCCGCCCAGTGTGGGGGCGGGAATGGGGAGTCCCAGCGAGGGGTTCTTCATCCTCTCCGCCTCCTGCCAACACCACGCCCGGGCTTATTTGCATTTAAAGGGCAATGCACCAAGGAAAACAGTGGGCGGGTTGGGACACGCCTTCCCACCGCGGCGATTGGGCCACATGCCTGCCAATCAGGGCGCGGATGCCCCACCCTGTGGCAGCGGAGTCCTTGGGGAGGGGGTATGGGGGAGCTGCCCCAAGGCTGGGGAAGGGGACCCAGTGCAGGAGGTGACTGGAGCCGTGGCGGCGGCGGCGGCGGCGGGAGGAGCAGTGGCGGCGATCTCAGCCACAGCAGCCTAGGCTCGAGCCCTGGCCAGGGCGGCACAGCAGACAATAACCGGGCTGGAAACTCGACCGGGCCGGGTAAGCGTTGCGCGCAGCCAGGAGCCTCCGCCTGCCCGCCGTCCGGTGCAGTCCCGCGTGCTCCGCTCTGGCCGCCTGAAGAGGGGCTCCAAGGGCTGGGCCAGTGGGCGTCCGGGCCGCCCTCCGTTACCCCTAGGAACCAGCCTTGAGGACTGGCTGGTGAGGGGCAAAGCAGAGTCCCCTGGGCGCGGGCGACCGGGGCTAGAGGGGGTGCAGAGGGCGGGCAGGCAAGCAGGATAGCCTGGGCCATGCCTCCAGGCTCTCGGGGGAGGCGGGGATGGGGCCCGCACGTGCTACCGCTCGGACCCAGGACAGGAACCGCCAGCCAGCACCCCCAGCGGTGCATTTGTAGGCCTGGAGCTCCGCAGCTTTGTTGTAGCACACTAGCTGGAACAGCTGTGTTAGGGTATTGCTCACCCCAGCGGCCCAGCTGTCTCCCCTTCCCTCCCGAGCATCCCCTGCCTCCTTCTCCTCTCTGCGGACGGAGTCAGCGCGCTGGCCTGGGCCCAATGGATACTGGCTTTGGCGTGGATTGGGCTATCCACACTGTCTGCCAGGGAGCTGAGTTGGGCCTGTGGGCTGCCCACTTACGAATGGCGGCCTTGCGGGCCCCAACCAGCCGCACCCCCTGCTCCTGGGCCTCCAGGAACATCTGGCACCCGCCCCCGCGGACAGGAGGGCTGGCAGCGGAGTTCTTGCTGGACCTTAGGTTAGAGCTGCAGCTCAAGCTAGTCCTTGGGTTAGATCTGCAAGGCCGCTTTGTCCCCACACGCCTTGACTCCTCTCCCCTCGGAGAGCACTGGTCGCTTTTTTCTCTCCTGCCTCCCGTTTAAAAATAGCGATAAGCATCGTGTTGGTGGGGGGATTTCTGTGCTAGAGGCCAAGGGAGCAATTATTGTAGTAGAGAACGCACCCTCTGGGTCTGCGTGAGAGAGCTAGAAAGACAGCCAAACCCTCCAACTTCGCAGTTACTTAAAATACACAGCCTGCTGAGCTGCTGTCATTGTCTACTGCAGACACCTCTGACACTGGCGACCACCTGACTGCAGGACTTTGCCCAGGCTCCTTGGCAAAGAGGGGCTGTGCCCTCAATGTGCTCCACAGTCCAGGTGCCCAGGTAGCAGCTGGACTGGCCCTGCAGAGCCAGCCTCGGTTTAGTCAGGCTCATCTGTCATGGCCCTCAGGGTCAAGGGGAGCCTCCTCCTACACACAAACATTTCCCTCTGTGGCTCTGCCAGCCTGCTGTATAGGCATGAATATGGGCTAGGTGGAGGGCACTGTGCTATTGGACTCCCTGCACCACCGGAGGGCATTTTAGCAGAGCCCATTCCCCACAGTGCAACTCCCTTCATTGGCCCCACCCATGGCTCAGTCACTGCACCATGGTTTGCCTCTGGCAATAAACTCTAGGCCTTTTCAAAGAACAGGAGAGAGGGAGTGACTAAGGGGCCTGGCAGGCTCCTCTTGGACCTTTGACCAGCCTCTGAGGGTGGAGAACCCTGTGGGCTGCAAAACCTGGGTATTTGAGAGGAGTAAATCCCTCACTTGGGGGAAGGCTAGCTGGGGACCTTTGTGACACCAGCCAGGACTGCAGATAATATACTATAGTCACTTCTTGCCACTTCGAGCAGGCACCAAAGGAAACCAACCCTCTATTTGCAGCTGGATATCTCCAGCTCAGGGCTGGACCTCCTCTCTGCCCTGCCTCAAACCAGCAGCCATCTAATGTATCTTCCCCATATAACTCCCTTCCTCACACCCAAACCCACTCACCCTGCACTGCCCAAATTCTTTTCCCTCTCAGGCCCCACCTCTGGGCCCACCTTCTGCTAGGTGTCTTTTCTGCCTGTCTCTTGCAACCCATAATGACCTCTTCTTTTTCAGAACTCCTCCAGGCTTGCCTGCGTCCCTTGGCCATTTGGGGGCTTAAATTATAATAGGAGGCAAACTATAATTAAGTTTCCCTGCCTCTACTTTGTCTCTCTAATATCATGGATGTCTGGGTTCTCTCAGAACCCATCAGAGGGGTAAATAGAACCTTGAACTCAGCCACAACCCCTTCAAAGCCTAGGAATGCATAGTAGTTCATGAATGCTCTAGAAAGACTTGCTGTCTTGTGGAGCTTTCAAGAAGACCTTTACCTCTCCAAGTTGCACTTGTCCTGATCCATATGAAAGTGATTAGAGAAATGATACTCAAGGCTCAGATATTTATTGAGTATGCCTAATAAGAATGGATAAGGGCAATGGGTTGCAACTACAAGAAAAAAAAATCATGATGTCTCCTTTCAACAACAAGCTCAAGATCTGTATTGCCCAGATCCCAGACTACATGTATCTTTGGTTGCTAATTCATGAGCCTAGAGACAAACTACTGTGGAGAGAGAGGAGAAATCTGTATATGCAGGGTGATCGCCCTGGAAGCTTCCAGAAAGTAGAGGGGTTTGGCTAGGCAAAGTAGTGGTATAAACAAAATTAGGAATGGGAGGGGGTGGTTGGCAGCCAGGTTGAGAGATGTGACTTAGTCTTTTCTGGTTGAGATTGTTAGATTTAAGGTAGAGAGGAGGTTGGTGCCCAGGGGTGGGGATTCCTAAATGCCAGGCTATGGAATGGGCATCTGATCTTGGGAGAATGGGAGAAAGGCCCATTGAAGAATGGAAAATTGGGAGGTTTTGATACTTCTATGTGTGTGTGCAAATATGCCATAATAAAATGGGATTTTAGAAAGAGGTCTTAGAGATTGGAAGCATGCTCTAAATTGGGACTCTAAGAGGTCACCTTTGGATCTGGACATAGAACCAAGGGGCAGCTATCTCTAGGGGGGAAGTTGTACCATGTTGGCTTCCTTTAAGCCTTGCAGGGGGTGAAGTTGAAGGAGAGTGCCTAGAAGCCCAGGCTTCTGCTGATCCCCATCCTTCCAACTGGACAGGCCTTCAGGGAACAGCAGTTTGGACTCCTGTGCTTACAAGATGGGAAAACTGAGTCCTGGAAAGCAACAGGGACTTCCTTAAGGTCACACTCCATTTAGGGATAGGTTGTTGCCTCCTGCGCAAGGGCTCTTACACTGTATCCCACTGTCTCCAGTGGCCTTTGTTCAATACAAATCTTATTAACTAACCTCTAATCTCACCTCATCCACTCCTCAAGAGTGAGAAGGTTGCTGGGTTTTGCTTGGGGGCCCCATCTAAAGAACTCTACCTCCCTTTCATGTCTATTTTCCTTCTTGGTCTTGGTCTGCAGCCTGTTGGGGGGGGGCTGAAAGTTTCAGAAGGAGGGGAGGTAGTTGGAAGAAGTTGGAAGTCCAATGATTTTCTCTTAGTATAGTGGAAGTGTTAAAAATTCCTCAAGAACTGTTGCATTTACACTCTCTGAAAGTATGTGTATGAGGCATGGGGACAACCCTGTTCCGCTTGTCCAGGGGAATAAGGAAATAAATAACAGCAAGTCTGGCAGGTCACTGGCTTGTTTGTAGAACCAAAGAGGAAAAAGGGGCTTCCAGCCCCCTCACTTACAGATAGGCTTCTTGAGGCTAGAAGAGGGCATGCCCAGTGTTATTCCAGTATTCCCTGCCTTGAATCAATCCAGGCTGAGAAACTAGGTGATAAAGGTAAATCCTCCAGAGGGGGCATTTCCTCCCTGTATCACTCATTCGTTGGTCACACATCTCACACTGCCAGGAAGTTCTTAGGGCTAATCTGAGCCTCTGGTATACATAAACCTTGCTATACATAAACCTTGCTATACATGCTATACATAAACCTTGTGTGCATGCACGTGTTTGTGCGTGCATGAGTGCATGTGTTTGTGTGCTTGTGTTTGTATGTGTGTGTGTGTGTGTGTGTGTGTGTGTGTGTGTGAGTATTTGGCAGTAAGGTTGGGGGCAGCTAGCTATTGTTGCTCCTGCTTAACAAACCATTGGAGATTTCATGGGCGTTAAACCATCTCTCCCACTCCCAATTTCTGTTCTCTGAATTAAATAATTACAGGGTTTTTCATCTCCTCTCCTTGGTCTTATTTTTCAAACTTGTGCATGTGTAAGTGTATCTCCAGGAAGAAAGTTAGGGAAACCAGAACCACTGAGAAGGTGCAGGTGCCAGCTGAGTGAGGGCACATTGCTTCTCCACGCCTCCCCTTTTGGGATTAGGGGATAATTATGGACAATGAAGAAAATAATGTGAGGGGGCTTGGTGGCAGCAGAGGCAGGCATACTGGTGCTACAGGGGCATTTGGGACCTTTTGATCTGCAGTTCTTGTTGCAGAGCCTTCAGTGCTTTCATCTCCTGCAGGTTTTTTTTTTTTTAAAGATTTTATTTATTTATGTGACAGAGAGATAGCCAGCGAGAGAGGGAACACAGCAGGGGAGAGGGAGAGGAAGAAGCAGGCTCCCAGCCTAGGAGGCCGATGTGGGACTTGATTGATGTGGGACTTGATCCAGATGCTTAACGACTGTGCTACCCAGGCGCCCCTCTCCTGCAGGTTTTTTGTTTTGTTTGTTTGTTTTTGTTTTTGTTTTTGTTTTCCCTGCTGGGCTTACAAGCAATACTAACCCAACTTTTCCAGCCAGTGCTCCTCAACTCTCCCTGCTGGGGGCTACTCAGGGAAGAGCAGGCTGGACCGGACCTGTTCTGTTCCCCCTTCCCTCTGGGCATATAGGAAATATTTGTAGGCCAGGCCTAGTGCATTTTGAAAAAAATAAAGTGTTGAGCTGGGTTCTGTAGAGGGAGGCATGAGAAGTGAGGCTGGACTGTAGTGCAGTGGTGGACTTAGCCTAACCAGTTAGGCATGCAGGCCTTCCACTAAAGCCTGGGACCCCCAAAATTACATGCCCCCACCATACCTCCTCTTTCTGCAGCCACTAGAAAACTGGACACAGTACTACCCTTCTCCTAGCTTCTCACACAGCCTGGAGCAAGCAGACCCCTAGTTCATTCTTCCATTTCTAGATGGGGAAACTGAGGCTCTGAAAAGGGAAGGAATTTGCTCAAGGTTACACAGGAACATAAAGCTCTTGCCCCTCAGTTCAAGGTTTCTCCCTCTAAGTACACTGATACACTGATTCTGATCCCCTCCCAAGCCTCGGTTTCGTTACCTGGTCTCTTACATAGGCTATGGTATATATAGGGAAGTGGATACCTGGGAAAGTTCAGGGTCTCCATTGTTCATTGGCCCAGCTGTTCCTCTTCAGGCTTTCCTTGGCTGCCTTGTCACCTCTGTTTCCATGGAGTTGGCTCCTCTTATTCTTCACCTGAACTGGGTGGGGGGTCTTTGTTGTCACACTTGCTGGGTTAGTACTGACATCATAGAAGCCTTCCTAAGCAGGCATGGCACCCACCTCAGATATGTTCTTCTCTAAGGAGGTTTGGGAGCCTGAGAGGGGAGTAGCAAATAGATGGCTTGGCTCCCAGAGCCCCCATCATTCCAGGCAAGCTGGGCAGGGAACCTCAGCAGCCTGAGGAGAAAGTGGGGCATCAAAAAGGCTCACCAGGAAAGCCAGTTTCTAGGAAGAAGTGATGTCTGGGTGACCATACCTACTACACTGGAGAAGACCCTATGTATTTGGGGCTAAAGGATAGACAAGTGAGGCTAGGAAACCTGCAAAGGGCATGCAGGGAGAGTGAGTCTTGAAGGTCAGTGAAAGGGGTTTGACCCTGATCTTGTAGGCGGTGTGTAATAATTTGGTAAGTAGAAGAGTGATGCACTGAAATCAGGGTTGTAAAAATGAATCTGGCAAAGGTGTGGAGGAGATGGAAGAAGGGGAGGGAAAGGGTGGGATTTCAGTGTTGTGGCAGGTAAGGACCAGAGGCAGCTCAGCTAAGAGGCTTGTATCATCTTCAGAGAACATGGGCTGGCAGCTGAGGAGCTAGAGTAGAGAAGGTGGCTGCAAGAGGCCCCATCACAAGGGTCTTTTATTGAACTTCTGCTCAGTAACTAGAGAGCAATCTACCCTTTCCATTTATCATCTCAAATTCTTGTAGTGATCCTGCATGATTGGATTTCTACATTTTCTAGATAAGGTGTTCGAGTCTCAGAGAAGTTAGGCCAATTTCTCAAACCCCACCACTTGTAAGGGATGAAACTGGCATTTTAGTTCTGGGCTGACAAACTCCAGCTGAGTTAGATTTCAGTTGAGCCAATGTTGTTTGCGCTCCTGCTCTGTGCTAGATGTAGTGACTATAAGATGAAGGAGGGTCCATTTGAGAGAGATGAACAGATAGACCAAGGCCTGCCAGAATGAATTACCCTTGGCTGAGTATGTTAACTCATTTGAGCGGCTGGTGGTGGGCAAATGGGAACCAAGCAAGAAGGCCCATTTTGGGGTCTGTGCTGCATCTAGAGGTTATGAGATACCCACTTGAGAGGAGGTGCTCCTTAATAGTAAGGCTGCAAGTTAGGGGACATGTGGTTGCAGGGGTAGCTTGGATATAGCTCTGCCAGCAGTCTGTATAGCTTCACAAAAGGATGCCAAGTGAGGCAGCACTTCAGGCCCTGAACAAATGGTTTTGAGAGTGGACATTGGCTGTGGGCTTTAGAAATGGGTGATTCCGGTTCCACATCATCTCATAGGTCATTTTCTTTAAATAATAGCTCAAATTCTGCATCTTTGTCCCCAGTGGCAAGTTTCTGTTTGAACCTTTTTTACCCCCTCAAACTTATCTCCCAAGGAAAAGGAGAGTAAAGGAATGTGTTCCACAGCTTGGGAGTGGTGGTGGTGGAATTGCTGATGAGAAGAGCAGCCACAGTCTGGGTTGGCAGCCCTTGTATTCTGAAGTCAGCACGCTTTCTGGAATGTGCTAGGTGGGGCCAAAACAGTGGCAGCCAAGTGAGGAATGGAAGTGCTTCAGAGAAAGCTCAGCTGGGCTAGGAGGGGTGCAAGGGGAGGGGGAGATGATGGCTTTCAGGTGTGAGGGGAAACTGTACAGTCCTTGCTCTCAGTCTTCCTCCTTCTATTGGGAGCTAGCCCTGTGCAGCAAAATGGCATTGGAATGGGGACTCCAGCAGCCTGGGGGCTGGTGTGGCTTTGTCTCCATCCCACTGTGTGAACTTAGGTAAGCCTTTTCCCAAGTCTAGATAGTCCTTTTTTGTGACAAGGTGATGAGGAGTTAGCATCTCCCACCAGGACTGATTAATGGATTGCTGGGAATGGCAAATGGGAGGTAAGGGAGTGGGGAGTGCTTTGTAAACTGGTAAGTGCCCCATTGGGTGAAAGGTGCCTGTTGATTTGCATTTCCTTTGATGTTGGTACATTTAGCTGAATTTGAATTGTTGATCTTTCTGGCCTAGGCTACAGAACCTGGCTAGTTGAAATTCCCAGATAATCTGGAACTACTAGCCAGTAGCTGACTGGAGGCAACATTTTAGGTCCCTGAATATCAAAGGTTGGCTAAAAGAGCAGCCTGCTGTGAGATAACTACATTTACCATTTGGGGCAACTGAGGCCCAAGGAGTTTTGGTGACTTACAGAAACCAAGGGGTTTTGCTGCTGGAAATTGTCCAAGTATAGTTTAAAGAAAATATTTTAAAAAATTAGTTGCTATGTGTTTGAGCCTCTGCTATATAATGAATTTTATTTGGTATACAGATATACATTTGTTTTGTTCCTTACAATAGTTTTAAGAGGTAAACACTCTTAATAGCCTCATTTTCCAATTGAGGAAACTGAGGGAACTTGCTAGATTTCCCCCAGGTAGGCAGAGCTGATTATAGTGCAGAATGGTCTGACTCTTGTTGCGGGAAGGGCTCTCTATCCTCACCACTGCTTCCTTAGTTACCATGCCCCCATACACAAGGGCAAGATGGGCCCAGAGTAGGCTTACCCCCAGGAAAACTGCTTGGTAGAGGTCTAGGGAACTGTGATTGGTTAAGGTCAGGCCTCTGGAGCTACTGCATGAATCCATATACTTCTTCCCTGAACTCTACGTTGGCTGAGCTAGCCCCAGGAAGCTGAGCTGGGAGCAAAATATGTAAGGCTCTGGCTGCAGCTGTTTCCTCCTAAGAAGGGTTCCTGGGGCAAGTTTGTGGCTGGTCTCCTGCTTGTGTTTTGAGAGGAAGGGAGGGGAAAAAAAGCTCTGCCCTGAAGCCAGCCTTCCACTGGTCCCAGCATGGCCTGAGGCTGGTCCTGGGAGCAAAGATGGCCACATCCCACTCCCTGCCATGATAGCAGTAGCTGCAATAAACAGCCCCTGCCAGGGGCCACAGAGTAGCCTTAGAGTGTTCCCTTACCCACCAGTCCACGAGAAACTTAGCCACACAAGTTGAGAAACCCAAGGGTTGAGGGGCCCTGCATTTGGCAGGACCACTTCCTTGGCAGGGACCATAAGGGAAGTCAGCTCCAACCTGAAAGGGTTATAGGGTCTGTCCCTTGCAGTCCCCTTTGCCTTCTACCCCACTTCACTCTCCTGGCCAGTCAATTCTATGGTCCCAAATAAAGGCACATAGCCCATTGGTGAAGGACAACACTGGGACCAAGTAAGGTAGCAAGGAATGTGGAGAAGGGATCTGGGCTAGAGGTAGCTAGGTAGGGCTGGGGATACCAGCTATGGGTGATCCCTTCTACCTCTTGTTCTACTGTCTTGGGGAGACATAAGCATAGACATTATGGGTGGCTGTGGGGAGGTGCATGGCCCTGGGAAGGACAAGGTAGGGAAATGGGAGACAACACAGTTTCAAGGCTGGTCCTTGCCAGCAAAGATGACCCTGGTCCTAGTTAGGAGGAGGGCCTGAAGTTGTAGGGAGAGGATCCCAGTCCCAGAGATACCCCTGCCTAGTTCACCCACTCCCACCACACACATGCTTTTTAAACTGCCCTTAGCAGAGGACTTTGTATAAATCCACACTCCTGTTTTTAAAATCCCCTTACACCTGGCTCTTCCTCAGCATGGCCAAGGCAGCTGGTCCCGCAGGCTTCCCACAGTGAATGCCTTTCCCAAACAAGTGGCCTTTTACACATGGCCTACTACTTCCTAAGAAACTGGGATCTGACTTGGAAGGTGGTAATAATAACAATAATGTTAACCTTTCCCTTTTGCACTGCACTTTACAGTTTACGAAGTGTGTTTGGTGTCCATTATCTCATCTAATTGTCACACCACTCTAGTGATCTCCCATTTCATAAGTGCTCAAGCCTCAGAAGGGTGCCTTGGCCTGTTCAGGGTCCCCTGGAATGGCCTGGAACCCAGCCCTGCAGCTTATGGCTCCTTCCACAACACACTGAAGATTCCTGTGGCAGGGAAGGGGACAATGCAGAAAGTAGTGGGCTGGCTTTTACCCTAGTGGGTAAAAGCACCCTTGTGCTCTTGAGCACAAGAGCAAGGGTAAGAGAAGGCCCACAGAAACTGCCCTCTAGGGAGGGCATCGAGGTTCTGGAAAGCAACTCTCTTTAAGATTCAATTTGCCTAATCCCTCTGTTCACAGGAACTCCATCCCTAAGCCCAGCAGGGAAATTCAGCCTTCTATCCACAAGGATGTTTAGGCCCATAAGGTTTTTCACTTGGCCCTTGGTCTTCCTGATGCCCAGCCATACATACTAGTCTCACTCATCTCTTACCCTAAATCATTGCGATTTCTACTCACTCCTGTATGACAAGGCCCAGATTGAGTGCCTTCTCAAGGCAGCTTCTCTGAACCTAGGGGGTGTCTTTCTGCTTTTCAGATTTATCCTGGGATATGATAACAAGGTATGAAAAAGGATATTCCAACATGCATCTTAAGATGATGGCTCTTCTTTAAGACTTTTATTATGTTGTGTCCTACATATAGGACCCTTTCCCTATTAGCCTAAGAACTCCCCCAAAAGTACTAGCTAGGGGTTCCCCCTTCTTGGCCTACCTTGTAGAACTGAATTCAAAGTCTATCACTTACCAAATGTTCAGGAGAGGTTTGTTTCATAAAACAAAGGAGGAGCTGAGCTGGAGCAATATCATGTAAAAATATGTCATCCAGGAAAAAAAATTACCTGAGCAAATAACATTACACATCTCTGCAGAGAAGGGATCAGATATCTTTTCTCTTTTATTTTCTGGATAACCAGCCATTATCTTGCTCCAACTTTAATATTCAGTTATGCAGAGTGCTCCTGATGGAAGCCTGGTCACACTGATGATTCAAGTGTGAAGCTAAGCAAGGCACAAGGCACAAAATTAATGTTTGCAGGACAGGATCAGGGGCTCCAGGAGGGTTCCTCCAATTAGGTCAGGGGCTAGTTAGCTGCCAGTCTCTCTACACCCCCAGTGCTGATCCATAATCTTCCACTGCAGGTGAATATGTGAGTCTTATTACTGTTGTAACCAATTATAGGGTTGATGTGCTGGCAAACTACTCCAGAGACACCAGCAAGCCTTCCCTGTCTCTTTCTGGCTCCCAGCAGTTGTTTTACCTCCTTTCTTTACCCTAGCTCCCTGTCTGCTGGTGGCTACCCTGCAGAGAGGGGACACAGTGGTGAGGAACTTTCCAGGGATAGGTCATTAGGTTTTAGCAGGCTGGTCACCAATCCATCTGTCAACCAGCTGGGGTCAGTAGAATGAATGTATCAGATTTGGGGTGGAGGACATGTGTTGGGGTAGGTGGTGGATAGTAATTTTTATTCCATCTCTGTAGCATTTGAATGTTTAGAGGATTGGGAGCCTAGACCAGAAAGGTGTGCTTTGTACCAGGTTTATTTATTTAATAACTGTTGAGATAACTTCTAGGCCAGGAACATGAATCATGTGGAGTTATGCCTTCAAGGAGTTCCCTTTCTAGATAGGGAGCTACATGGGGGTCAAAATAATGAGGGGAGTGGAGAAGAAATAATTTGCCTCATGGTTCTAAAGTGGAACATGGGGGTTCCAGTTGCCAAGAGCCACATTAAATTTTTTTCCCAGCAGAAGAGTCAATAGAGTCTGACCTAGACCTCACATAACCACTATGAGGGGGAAGTATTGCTAGGCCTCTTGAACCAAGGATACTGAAGTCTAGAGAGTGCCTTGCCCGAAGGCCACCATGTGCTTTTAGCAGATTCTGGATTGCAGCTCTGGAATGTGGATCTGTGAGGCTCCTATTCTGGGCTTCTGAAGGTCTGAGCATGCACATGTAGGCAATCTAGGGAGGCTGTGGGGAAGAGGTGAAGCTTCAGGTCTACTTTTCTTTCTAGCCCCAGGAAAAATGTCAGTGAGAACCCCAACTAATGTGAAATTGAGGCCTGGATCTTGCAGAGCCCAGTGAGGACTCAATGGGCTGTTTTGCCAGATGGTTTTCAAAAATTCTGTGTCATCGGAGCTGACCTCCCTGCTGCCTTTCCTGCCTCCCCCTCCCTTACCCCTTTGATAATTCCTCCTGCAGTCAGTAGGACAACTGGGCATTTCCCACATCTACAGTTCCCCTTGGCCAGTGTTCAGAGCCTAGGGTGGCCTAAAGGGAGTAACCCAGTGAGGGGCTGGGGTGATTGCTGTCTGTTGTTCAATGCAGGACTTTGTTGCCTTGGGGCCCAGAGAAGGCTGGCCCAGCAAGCCAACCATATGGAATGCATTAAGGTTTTCCCTACATTTTCTTTTACTTTCTTTCTGGTTCCACTCAAGCCTGAAATAACAGACACCTGTGAAAACAAACCCAGCCTGGCTGCTAGCTTACCAGTACACTCTCTCTATCTTTGTTTTTCTCATCTTCTCTAGACCCAACTGGGATGCTTCCTGACTGATGATGTTATAACAGTGCTTGGAAGGCAGAAGGCTGCTTTTTCAGCTGAACATACCTGAGTTGTCCCTATCACCATGGAGACTGGAAAGGATGAAGCTTCTCAGGGCAAGGGAGCAGTAACCTCTATAGACACCCAGGACCCAGGGGCAGAGAAAGGAGCCAAGAACAAGGCAGCTGAGATAACAGAAGGGCCAGTGTCAGAGCCATCCTCATCTGGCCCAGGTAGGCTGAGGAAAACTGCCATGAAACTTTTTGGTGGCAAGAAGGGCATCTGTACCCTGCCTAGTTTCTTTGGAGGGGGGCGAAGCAAAGGTTCTGGGAAATGCATCTCCAAGAAGGGTCTTAGCAAGAGCAAGACTCATGATGGCCTGACTGAAGCAGCCTGTGGCCCTGAAGACATTGTCAGTGAAGGAACCAGCTTTGCCTTACCCTTGCCTGAATCACCCTGCCAACTTCCCAGTTCCCAGAGTGCCCATGGGGTTTTAGAGACAGGCTCCAGATGCAAGACATCTGTGGCTGGAGCCACAGAGAAAGCTGGGGCTGTGAAGGCTCCCTCTGCACCCAAGCCAAAGAAAGGCCTGAAAGGCTTTTTCAGCAGTATCCGCCGTCACCGGAAAAGCAAGGTCTCTAGGGCTGAACAAAGTGAGCTAGGGGCCAAGGGGCCTGAAGGGGCCAGAGCCAGGCCTCATGAACGTGTGAGCTCAGCCATTCTGCCCCATACTGAGGATATCCTCCAAGCCCCCAGAAAGGAAAATGCCAAATCCCAAGATGCTCCTGGACCAAAAGTTTCTTTAGTACCAGAGTCTTCTCCAGCAGTCACTGAGAAGACAGGCTTTAAAGATCCAGAAAAACCCAAGGAGGCCTATGCCTCAGCACTTCTGCAACCCAAGCCTGCCTCTGAAGTCAGTGGCCCAGAGGAACCCCACAGTCCAGAAACAGGGCAGAAGGTGGTGGCAGAAGAGGTAAATCCACCAAATGGCCCTGTTGGGGACCAGCTAAGCCTCTTGTTTGGGGATGTCACATCCCTGAAAAGTTTTGACTCACTAACAGGTTGTGGTGACATCATAGCAGAGCAGGACATGGACAGTATGACAGACAGCATGGCCTCTGGAGGCCAGAGGGCCAATCGAGATGGGACCAAGAGAAGTTCCTGCCTGGTGACCTACCAAGGAGGTGGGGAAGAAATGGCCTTGCCGGATGAGGAGGAGGAGGAAGAGGAGGAGGATGAGGAGGTGGAATTAGAGGAGGAAGAAGACGGTGTCAAGGAGGAAGATTATGACTTAGACTATCTGTGGGCAAGTGCCCACATGTACCCAAGGTCCAATCTGAATTTGGGCTACCATCCCATCACATCCCCAGGCCACCATGGCTACATGCTCCTTGACTCAGTTCGATCTTATCCTGGCTTAACCCCTGGGGACCTTTTGACTCCTCAGAGCGACCAGCAAGAGTCTGCCCCCAATAGTGATGAGGGTTATTATGACTCCACAACACCTGGATTTGAGGATGATTCAGGTGAGGCCTTGGGGCTTGTCCACAGAAATTGTCTGCCCCGAGACAGCTACAGCGGAGATGCCCTGTATGAGTTCTATGAGCCAGATGATAGTCTTGAGACATCCCCACCTGTAGATGACTGTCTTTATGACCTCCATGGTCGCAGCTCTGTGATATTTGACCCCTTCTTGAACTTTGAGCCCTTTTCTTCCTCTCGGCCACCTGGGGCAATGGAGACAGAGGAAGAACGGCTAGTGACCATCCAGAAACAGTTGTTGTATTGGGAGCTTCGGCGAGAGCAGCTTGAGGCCCAAGAGGCGCAGGAAGCACGTGCCCGAGAGGCTTACACCAGGGAGGCCTATGCCCAAGAAACTCATGCCAGGGAGACCCATGCCCGAGAAGCTCATGTCAGAGAGGCCCAAGCCCAAGAGGCCTATGCCAGGGAAGCCCAGGCCCGAGAGGCCCATGCTCAAGAGGCTCAAGTCCGAGAGGTTCAGGACTGGCAGGAGAAGCCCATCACGGAATATCAGATGAGGCCGTTAGGCCCATCAGTGATGGGCCTGGTAACAGGGGTGTCAGGGACCTCTCAGACTTCCCACCGGGGAACCACCTCAGCTTTCCCTGCCACTGCAAGCAGTGAGCCAGACTGGAGGGACTTCCGTCCTCTGGAGAAGCGTTTTGAGGGAATCTGCTCTAAGAAAGATCAAAGTACCTGTCTGATGCAGCTCTTCCAAAGTGATGCTATGTTTGAGCCAGACATGCAAGAAGCAAACTTTGGAGGATCTCCAAGGAGGGCCTACCCTACTTATTCACCCCCTGAGGAGCCAGAGGAAGAGGAGGTTGAGAAGGAAGGGAATGCCACTGTGAGTTTCTCACAGGCCCTTGTGGAGTTCACCAGCAGCGGGAACCTCTTCTCCAGCATGTCCGGCAGCTCTGACTCTGACTCGTCTTTCACTCAAAACCTCCCTGAACTGCCCCCTATGGTGACCTTTGATATCGCTGATGTGGAACGGGATGGGGAAGGCAAGTGTGAAGAGAATCCTGAGTTCCACAATGACGAAGACCTTGCAGCATCCTTGGAAGCTTTTGAGCTGGGCTACTACCAGAAACACACTTTCAACAACTACCACAGCCGATTCTACCAAGGTCTGCCCTGGGGTGTGAGCAGTCTCCCTCGCTACTTGGGACTGCCTGGCATGCACCCTCGGCCTCCACCTGCTGCTATGGGCCTCAATAGGAGGAGTCGATCCCTGGACACGACTGAAACCTTGGAACTGGAGCTCTCCAATTCCCACCTTCCCCAGGGATACATGGTGTCTGATGAGCTTCAGGCTCAGCAGGAAGATTCAAATGAAGAAGAAGAGGAGGAGGAAGAATGGGGCCGAGACAGTCCTTTGTCCCTTTATACTGAACCACCAGGGGCCTATGACTGGCCTGCCTGGGCTCCCTGTCCTCTCCCAGTGGGGCCAGGCCCTGCCTGGATAAGTCCCAGCCAGTTGGATGCGTCTTCTGGCCAGTCTCCATATGGGCAGACAGCCTGTTGCATACCTCCTGTGGCCATATCAATGTTGCTGTCAGTACCAGGGCCAGAGCCAAGGGCACCTGGGATATCTAGGCCTCAGCTATCTCGGCCTTCACACCTACCCCTGCCCATGGTCCCTTGTTATAACCTGCAGCCACAGGCCTCTCAGAATGTGAGGGCCAAGCCTCAAGATATGCTGCTGCCCATTGATGAGCCCAGTTGCTCCTCCAGTTCTGGAGGCTTCAGCCCCAGTCCTCTGTCCCAGGCCAAGCCTGTGGGCATCACTCATGGCATCCCTCAGCTGCCCAGGGTCCAGCCTGAGCCCCAACAGCCTCAACCCATTCACTACAGGGCTTCCAGCCTTGACATGTCAAAGGAGATGGCTGAGCAAGGTGCCTCTCTCCTCCTCCCCACCAGTTACTCCTCCACTGCTGTGAATGGAAAGCTAGCTGAATAGTCATCATCTATTCTGGAGTGGGGGCATGGGGCCTGAGCATGTGAATGGGGATCAGGGGTTGGGCAGAGGGGTGGGGGGATGGGGGTTGCTATTTAACTTGAAAATCCTTTTGACCAAGGAAAGCTTCAATGAGTTTTTGCCTTTGTTTTCCCACTTCCCTCATCTGCCAATCTGTGGTCACATTCGGCTTGAGTACATCTGCCCCAGGAGGCTGCTGCTGCTCTGTTGCTCCAACTTTTCATTTTGGGGTTTCTTGCTACCCATACAGGGTTTGGGATGCTGTAATTTTGTGCCTATTCCAGTTGCCCAGTTAGTGATTATATATATAGCATGCATCCTTGACACAGGCTGAACCCTTAACACCCCTGCCACCCCCCTACATACAGTGAATGAGGAACCACTGATGAACAGCCAGGTCTGCACTGCTTCCCACTTGAGGACAGGGGCTTGTTTGCTGTTAACAATGTGAAATAATGGTACAGATTCTCCCCACCCCCACTCCCTTCACTCTTGGCATAGCTGTCACCATTACATCAGATGATTATAATCTATCCACCCCAGCTAGCTGTCCTTAGAGAGGATCGAGTAGCATGTGTCTCACTGCCTATTGCTGTGGACTTTGGCATTATAACCAGATGGGGGCCTTTTAACCTGGTCTGCCATAGCTTGGGTTAAAGACAAAAATGCTGTCCCCTTACTGGAGTGATCAGATTCATTCAGTTGCAAACAGAAGACAAAATAGTGTTCTATTGTAGATACTGCCATAAGGCTGGAGTTGTGGAATGATAGGATTTTTTTCCTTCTTCCTCTCTTAATCTTGTGATGTCTGAGTTACAGACACTTTTGAATTTTTGTTTTACTCCAAAGGAATTTCATAATCTCATCACAAGAAACATATTCTTTTAATTGAGATACAGGAAGAGAAGCGGCCTAAATTAGGCTTGGCTATAGGGGGTCAGGGTTTTTGCGGGTTGCAGGGGAAGGATAGGAGAGGGAGGTCCATTTGTCCCTGCTGGCAGGAGAGAATTTTAGACATTGCAGAGCTCAAGGTAACCCAGCTTCTTAGAAGAGAAAATTGTTTCTCCCCCCAAAGCAAAAAATTCCCTTAATCCTTGCCCACCCCTTCATTTGGGTGCTATAAAGAGGCTCCAGAGGCACCAGGCTAGCACTCCCAAAAGACAGAATACCAAAGGCATCTAGGCTGCTGTTCTGGTTCTCTAAAGAGCTTTCATCTAATTAGCCAAGTCCTTAGCATCCAAAAAGACCACCCTTCTTGAGAGGAAAGACTGTGACCTGCCCTTACTCTGCCAAGCTGCAGGATTCTGATTTGCATGGCAGTTGCAGCCCTTTATGGAGTGAATGGTACACTCACTTTTCCATCCACAGTTTTCATGTTAAACTAGCTTGGAAATACTGGTGAAGAAGAGTTGTTGTGAGGAAGACATTGCAACAGGCTAATCTAACCTGGCTCAACCTCTCAATCACCAATAAGAGAGGGTTCCTTTTTAATTTCTTTATTGGAAATATAATATGGAACATTTTTTGCCTGGATGTTTTGACCCAAATTATAATCCTTGCCTCCCTGCCCCTGTCCCTTACCCCACTTATCTCCATGCCTATTAAGAGAAGAGGTCAGCAGGGCTCTTGGGGACAGAGGCTATTGGCCCCCTGAGTCAAGGGGGCAAACTTTATGGCAAACTTCCCCTTGATCAGGGAATGTATTTGTGCTGGTTTTTATCACTATTTCTCAGATTGGGGTTGGTAGTGCTTCTTCCCACAAAGAGCAAACCTGTCTGATAAAAGCTTCACCCCTGGAAGTACCACATGACTTTGTGTGGCACTAACACCGCTGTTCAAGGGAACCAGACAAACTCTCCAGGCTAACTCTGTCTGCATTGTGAAGAAATACATAAGTCATGGAGTTGAAGAAAGAAAGCATGAGGAAGGCTCTCCTCACCCCAAGCACAGTATTGCTGGAGAGAAATGCCCAAATTCCAACCATCTGGCCTCTTACCAAAGCTGCCCTAGGAGGGTGGGGCTGAAATAGGCCTGGCTGTTTGTCAGGAAGTAAACACCGAATGCCTTTACAACAAGGGAAACCCGACTACTTGCCTCCCCTCTCTCTGCTTGTCCTTCAGGGCAGTTCAAGCTCCTATCTGTATGTAAACTGTGCCAGCCACAGCAGGTAGTACAGCCATCACCAGCTTCCAGAGCCTGCTGGGCCTCCAGCCTATCTAAGAAGAGAAAAAGTAGATGGTTAGACTTTGGCCAAGGGCAGAAACCTGCTGTCAGTGAGAAGAGGGCAGTAAGAGAGGTGCTGAGAGGAATACGCCTCTGAGGGGAATAGTCATCGATCATCCTGACACACTTTGCTGGGCTTTGGAAGGTCAAATACAAAGTAGGGCCTAGAACTGAGCAACATCTCATGGTTTGTACAATATTGCTGCCTGCAAGTTCTTTCAATATCCTTGCCAGCCCAAGGACAGGATCCTTACCACCAGAAGTGGGACAGTCAGGGTGCATGGCTATAGAAGCAGGCTCCTTTGACTCTCACTCTATATCCAAGCAGTTCATGGCCAAATCCCAGCTGCAGCCTAGAAGAGGAAGGAAGATCTAGCTGGGGACATGTGGTTGATGGTAGCACAGGCTGACACTGGGAGAGCCAACAAACCTCCAGGCCTCTCCCCAAAGATAGCCAGTGCTTGCTTGGCTGGCACCAGATATTCCCTGAACTACTAAAGGTGTTGATGTCAAGCCCACATATCTTAGGCTGTGACCAGATGAACACCATGTCTACATTGTGAGGTCCTGGGATAATGCTTCTGGATGTGATTTCAAAGGAAGATACAACTTGAGAAGAGATGTCTGCTGTCATCTTTCTACCCAGCAGGCTTATATAGTGCCAGACAGCTCTGATCCTGGGAATTCTCAGATGAGACCAGTCTTTGGGGATCCAGTGACTGTGGATAGAGAAGGCCAACTAGCAGGCTTCTTTCAGGGCTGCCAGTTTCTCAGTGCTTTAGCAGCTTCAAGGAAGCCCTGCTTTGGGGCACTCAGCTTGGGCACATGTCCATAAGCCTCCTGGGCCAAAGGCTTTGGTCAACACTAGTCTCTTCCTTCTCAATGCTGTACCAAGCAGGGAAGTAGCTTTCTACACCCAGGGTGTGTTCCTCTCATCCTGTTGCCAGCAACTTTCCCACCCTTGCCAGTGCCACCACCCCACCCACCCTCGGCCCCTGGGCCCAATTGCTAGAGGGAGGCATGGGGGATTTAGCAGGGAGACTTCAAGTTTACCCACGTGTATGTTACATCCAAGTTGTTTTTAATATATATATACATACATATATATATATATATATCAAAAGTCAATTTTCTATTTTTGTATTGTTTGCATTTTATATTCATGGAAAACAATGTTTATCAATTGTTCTTTTCTGATATATTTTATTTTTAAGTGGTGCTGTTTACAGTTTTAAACAAAACAAAGTTGACACAAAAATTGCTGCTGCTTGTGCAGAGGGCTGCCATCTCAACCGCCTAGGGTCCTCCCTCTTTCCCCTCTCCTCATCCCAATGTATCTCACTGTTCATCCCTTCCCTCCATGATAGGGACAGCAAAAGATGCCCAGGTACTATGACAAATGCCAGGTGATTCAGGCATAGAGAACCTGGTAGATAGCATGTTGTTTATGGCTTTACTTTTTCTTTTGGGCCTTGCCCCTTCCCTACGTGTAGACCTTCTGGAAGTACCCATCTCTCCTCTTTCTCTCTGTCCTTTTTATGTTTTGTGCTTTCATTTTGAAATGAGTCCCCATGTTGTGCTATTTGTCATGTTGAGTTTCTCCAAGGGAGCATTTTGGGGACACTCTCCACCCAGTGGGGGAGGACATGGAGTTTCTATCATGCCCTTTTCTACTAAGACGCTGAGGAGACAGATAGCAGTGATGCTTCAACCACCATGAATTAATTGGCCATCTCATTGGGGAAACCCTTGCATGGGCCTTTCCAAGAACTCAGTTGACATTTGCCCAGAAGAGATGTTGGAGAACTCCTTGACCCCTCTTGCTGCTTTGGGGGTATCTCTCCCCCTACCACAATTTCCCCTTCCTTGTTCTGCTCCCGTTCACATACAAATGGTATTATGGGGGGACCAGTGACTCTCACGGTAATGGCTTGCTGGCCTGATTCCCAATTTTCTGTCCTACAGTCACTCCAAAGAAGAAAATCCACATGGCATGTATATGTGTGAGGGTTGGGCCTACTAAGAGGCAGGGCTTTAATTATTATTCTTATTACTATTGGTGCTTATTTTCCCTGCTGTATATGGGGGCGGGTGGAGAAGAAACCAGGAATGTATATTTAGATCATATTAAATAAAATGGCTGGAGGAACAGAGGGAAGAAATTGGTAACTGCAGCACATACTCACCCCAGCTGTAAGAGTTTTTTCTCTCCCAGTGTAAAATGGGGAGCATGGTCCTGGGATGTGCCCTAGCTTCCCCTTCCTTATCTCTGAGTCATCACATAATTGTCTGGATTATGACCTCTCCAATTCTAGCTCTCACTGACACCTGGATAACTTGATGCACTGCCTATTTGTTACAACATATATTTCTTTTGCTGAATGCTAATAAACTGGGTTCAAGAAGGACCTCTCCCCCCGTCACAAAAGTGCATTCTTGTGGTTTGTTCCACAGCAGCATGCCTGTGACCCACGGTTTGCCCTTGAAGGGAAATGGAGAAAGCAAGGAGATTGGCAGGGGTGGGGGTGGGGGTCATTCATTGGGGAAACAGAGCCAGAGCTGAAAGTAAAGTAGAGGAAACTTCAGTTCTTCATCCAAATCTTGCCCTGGATCTGTCTGATGCTGTGTTGGTAAACTCTCCATCACACTTTTCACATTTTGAGAACTGCCAGGGGCTGGTTAGCCTTCTAAAATTAGCCTCAGTTCGTGCAAGTGTGCTGGCATCCTCACCAGCCAGGGGGCAGAGTTATGGACCTCCTACTGATGGCTCCATCTAAAGGATAATACTAATGGTGGGACTCTCCAGCCAAGCTGCAGGAATGACATTCTTCACCCAGGTTTATGGGCAGAGATGTTTCCTGGGCAGCTGTCTGTTACACCTATTCAGCTGTGGGGTTGAGGGGGAAGCATGTGTTTTACCCCTGGCTCCTGATAATCAGCAAGGACTTAAAACACCTGCTAGTGAGTTCCCTTGAGTTCTTCCCAGTTGCCATGCCCAAGCCAGAAGGCCTGAAATTGTAGCTGTTTGAAACAGCTATAGACTGTAGATAATGCTGCCACAGACACATAGGAAAACTCCCTGGGGTCCCTTCCCAGATTAGCAAAGAAGTTTGGTGGCCCCCAGTACCTCATGAATCAAGCAAAGCAAAAAAAACAAAAAACAAAAAAAAAACAAAACAACAACAACAACAACAAAAAAAAAAAACAAAAAACGAGAGAGAGAGAAGAGAGAAGCTCCTGGGAGGGGAGTTAATAATTCATAGATGTTGAATTGTCTGCCCGGTACTGCTCATAGAAGGAAGAGAGTCATGGTTGCTCAGAAGGCCTTTGGAGCAAGACCTTCTAGGAAGGTCTTATTACATCCATTGAAAATTCAAGGGGTTGTGTGGTATGGGAGGCCTAGATTTCTGCCCTAATTTTTAACCCTCATTAATCAATTGGGCTTGGGAAAATCCCTTCTTCTAAGTTTCAGTTTCTCCATCAATAATATATGGGTGCATTGGGCATAGATTTGACTAGACTAGTTTCCATATGCAAGTCAGAAGACTGGGCTACCACAGAGTAACCCATGGAACATTTTCAACTGCCTAAATCCAGCACTCCCCACCCCTTTCTGACTCAGTTGGCCTGTGGTGGAGTTCTTTTCTGTGGTGTGGATCCCACATAACTTGTGCATTGTACCTGCTGGAAAGATGAATGGTAAGAGATCCTCCTGTTCTGCTGTGACTGATGGCTGCTTTCACTGTGACCCCCTGGGGAGTCCTTTGTAATACTGGAAGGGGATGTTGGTGGAAGAGGAAACATCCTAAGACCTTCCTTAGATCACCAAGGAAACCACCTTGGTCAGCTCCAGTGCTGTTCTCTGGTCTGCTTAAGGACTGGGGTTGTGCCTTTGTTCCCAGTATCTGTTTAGAACAGATGTGAACACAACAGGTAAGATACCTTTGTACAAATCTTTTGAAGGATGCTGTGGGTAAGTTACTAGCTCCCCACTGCCCCTACCCTCACTGGGCTCTGAGCCTTACTGACCATGTTCTTTCTCTGGATAATTTCTACACTTTAGCTGGGCTGCATGGCTTCTGAGATCCAGACCTGGCCAATAAAAGCAAGCGACCTGACGGAGCACTTTCTAGTCTGCAATCTCCTTCCATCTCCATTATCTTTTAAAAGTCCCCTGAAGCAGGTGGGTAGAGCAGATGATCTCATCCCCACTTTACAGAGGTGGGAAAGGAGCCATATAAAAGTGAAATGACTTGCTTGTGGTAATTCAGAACATTGACTGTAAGTCAAGGTGAGAAAGAGAGTGGGCAGGTAGGGGTGGAAGATGTGGTATAAGAGAAAGATTACTACTAATAATTCCTCAATCCTTGAATGAATAATATCATTGATATGTGCATGCACTAGACACTTTAACCACATTATCTTGTGTAATCCTTACCTTAACTCTATGAGGTTAACACTATTGTTATGTACATTTTAAGATGAGAAAACTGAGCCTCAGAAAAATTAAGACCCTTGCCAAAGTTCACACAAACAAATAAGTGGACTCCAAATCTCCTGCATTTTTCTATCAGGCTTGTAGTGAAGCTTCTGGTTAGTTGCACATTAGGGATGCTAAGGGTGAATTGAGCAATGACCCCAGCAGCAGGCCCTAATTGAGAGCATCCTCAAACTAAAAGGGAACTCTGGCTGCCTCCTTATTACACTGGGCCCAGCCCAGTCTCCCAGCTCCAAGCCCAGAGAAGAGGCCCTTGCCAGCCCAGGGAGGGACTCCCTTCCCCCACTCCTACCCCTCATCCTTGGATCTCTGGGAATTGTTCCCAGAAAGGTAGGCCCACTTAAACCTGCTAATAAGTGGCCTGGGAAACATGATGAATAGCAGAGTGAGTCAATAAACATGAGCACTTAGATGCCTGGAGAACGGGCCTCCCACCACTCAGACCATCAATTGGAGCACTGCCTCATGAAGAGGTACTTAATTGTAAATCACTTAATAGCCACAGTGGGAAAAAGCCTTATTCTCTGAGAATAACTGCTGTCTGATGGGCTCTTGAAGGCTGCTCTCCTCTGCTCCTTCAGTTTCGTTCCTGCTTTTCCACTTTCTCTCTCTGGATGCCTGAGCACATTTTTCATGTTGCTCTCCCAGTACATGGAGCATCTAACGAGGTTTCCTAAGGGCTCCTATGCAGCACCCACTGCTAACAGGAAGTGGATCCTCTGCCTGGTCACAAATGCCATGATTAAAATTAATGTTATGTTCTTCAAGTAAACAAAAATGTAATGGGCATCTATCTCTGTCCACAAACTCAGATGTGGGTAGTCTTTTGTTTTGTTTTGTAACTAAATTATGACTTCAAACTCCCCATCCTAATAGGGAAGCAAAAAATTCCATGTCAGTCATGACTGGGGGCCCCTTCAAGGGTGGCACAGGAATTCGGGGGACACTGTGGTTCTCAGAAATTAGGGCAAGGGCAACTAATCTTTAACCTATTCCAATCACCACTGACACCCTCATTTTCCATCTCCTCCCCATCTTTAAGGATCTGCACTCAAGCAGTGCTTGAGTTCCTACTGCCTCAGAATCAGGAACTCTTCTTTTCTAGGTGGGGCTGGGAGAGATAAGGATCTCTCTTATTTTTTTTTCTCTTTGGGCTTTCCAGTGCCTCTTCCTTTATGACAGTATATAATCAATGGGATTTTCAAGCTTTCATAAGAGAATGATCGATTTGGTTGATTCAGGCTGCTTCTGCTTTCTACACTGTGAAATCGCTCTTGCAAGAGGTCTGTCAAGGGCCTGGTTACCTCCAAGGAGAGGGGGAATGGGAAGTGAGTACATAGAAGGACAACAGACACAAACAAATGTGAATATTCCTAGAAATCACAAAATACTGCCTTATTGAAAAAAAATTCATTGTCCTAAAATTCAGGACACCATATTAGTCCCTGCTTTGTCTACAACTGATGGAAATTTGGATGATGTCTCAGAGCCTCAGTTTATTCATCTGTAGATGAGGAGCCTGGAGAACATAGAATCTCAAGCTGCAGTCCTTTTCTTACCCTTCCCCTTTTGATGCTTAAATTCTTCCTACACCATCTGTCCTTTTCCTGCTCACCTCCACAGGCATAGATTCCTGGGGCAGTTTTAATGCCCAAGATGTGCCTTCTTTTTAAAATTAATTTTTCTTTATTTGATTATAGTTGACCCACAATGTTACATTGGTTTCAGGAGTACACATAGCAATCCAACATCTTTATATGTTATGCTATGCTCACCAAAAGTGTAACTACCATCTGTTGCCATACCACACTACCACAATATCATTGACTATATTCCCTATGCTGTACTTTTATTCCCATGCCTCATTTATTCCATACTGGAATCCTCCCACTCCTCTTCACCCATTTTACCCATTCTCCTACCCCCTTTCCCTCTTGCAACTACCAGTTTTTTCTCTATATTTACATGTCTGATTCTGTTTTTTGTTTCTTAACTAATTTGTTTTGAATTTTTTTTTTAGATTCTACATTTAAGTAAAATCATATGGTATTTGTCTTACTCAGTCTGACTTATTTCACTTAACATTATACCGTCTAGGTCCATCCATGTTGTCACAAATGGCAAGAACTCATCCCTTTTTGTGGTTGCATAATATCTCATTGTATATATACACTACATCTTTATCCATTTATCTATCAGTGACACATAAGTTACTTCCTTATCTTGGTTATTGTAAAACTGCAATAAACATGGAGGTGCATAAAACTTTTCAAATTAGTGTTTTCATTTTCTTTTGGTAAATACTTAGCAGTGCAATTACTGGATCATATGGTTTTTCTATTTTTAATTTTTCAGGAACCTCTATACTGTTTCCACAGTGGCTGTACCAATTTATATTCCCACCAACAGTGCATGAGAGGTTTTTTTCCCCTCCATATCCTTGTCAACACTTGTTATTTCTTGTGTTGTTGATTTAAGCCATTATGACAGGTGTGAGGTGATATCTCATTGTGTTTTGTTTGCATTTCCCTGATGATGAGTGATGTTGAACATCTTTTCATGTATCTGTTAGCCATCTGTGTGTCTTCTTTGGGGGAAAAAAAGCCTATTCATGTCCTCTGCCCATTTTTTAATTGGATTCATTCATTCATTCATTCATTCATTCATTCATTCATTCATTTTTGGTGTTGAGTTGTGAAAGTTCTTTATATTTGGGGGTATTAACCCCTTATCAGATGTATCATTTGGAAATATCCTCTCCCATTCAGTAGATTGCCTTTTGTTTTGTTGATGGTTTCCTTCACTGTGCAAAGGTTTTTATTTTGACAGTCCCGATAGTTTACTTTTTGTTTCCCTTGCCTTAAGAGATATATCTAGAGAAATATTGCTATGGCCAATGTTAGAGAAATTACTGCCTATGTTCTTTTTGAGGATTTTTGTGGTTTCAGGTCTCACATTTACGTATTTAATCCATTTTGAGTTTATTTTTATGTATGGTGTTAGAAAGTGGTCAAGTTTCATTCTTTTGTATGTAACCGTCCACTAAGAAGTTCTTTAAGCTGCTGTTGACCTAGCTTAGTTCCTTGGAACCACATGGATCCTTTCTGCTGTCTACTCTGTCTTATAACAACACTTCCAGATGTAAAGGCAAAGATTGTGTTCTTTGGTTCAACAAACACTGAATATCTATTATATTCCAGGTTCTGTTCTGGGTGCTGAGTGTGCAGCAGTGAACAAGAAAGATAAAACCCCTGTCCTTATGGGACATACTCATTTTGCAAGAGGGTGGGTAGTCAAAAAACAAAATAAATAAACAAAACATATAGTATGTCGGATGGTGATAGGTATAACTGAGAGAAACAGAGGGGGAAAGACAGGAGGTTGCAATTTAAAATAGAATGGTCAAGAGAGGACTCACTGAGCAGGTTACATTTGAGAGAGGAGATAAATAAGGTCCTGAGGCAAGAGCAGATAATGTATACCAGGAATAACCAGGAGTTCAGAGTGGATAAAATGGAATTAGTGAGGAGAACATCATGGGAGATGAGGTCACAGAGGTAATGTTGGGGTTGGGAAGACAGGAAAGGGCCTTGTAGACTATCATAAAGACTTTATCTCTTGTCCTGAATTAGATGGAAGCAGAGAATGACATGACCTGTCTTATGTCACCCAAAGTCCACCAATTCCAGGCTAAGCAGTTCCAGGTCCTTCCAACTTTCCTCATGTGTCCTGGGTCTCAGCCCCCTCCCCAGCCTTCTCACTCCCTCCTGGACACACTTCAGTGTTTGTGGCCCTCTTCAAGTGTGGGTCCCAGAACAACACAATCTCTCAAGAGTGGCCTAACCTAGGCAGAGGGGTGTGGAGCCATTGCCTTCATTGATGTCCTCTAATAACCTCTTAACACTGAAAGTATTTTAGGAATAAAATATTTAACAGAGATTAAAAAGTTACCACCATAGAGCAGGTAATTCCATTCATTTTAACTTGCCAAGTGTGAACACTTTGGGCAAATTAGCAGGCCCTTTGTCATTCATTGCCCTTGGAAATCTGTTAGAGGCTGAGTGGTATTATGAGTTTTGAAGTCAACCAGGTCTGGGCCCTATTCCTGGCTCCAGACCTATCAGTGATGTGACCTTGGATAAGTGAGGTGTTCTCTAAGGCTCAGTATCTTCATCTGTAAAATGAGAGAAATAATTTGTACTTTGTGGAAATTAGCAGTGATATGTATAATGCCTCTCTGTCCAGTGTCCGGCCTATGCAGATGATGGACAATCTTAGCTGTCATTGTGCCTTGTATCCCTGGCATATAGGCAGCCTCACTTTGGATTCTTAGTAGGTGTGGACACTATAGTGGGAGAGAATCCAGTCAGCTTGGTCTCCCTGGGTAGAGACCTCAGCAACCGGGGAAAGTAAGAATACAGGCCCCATCATGCTTTTCCCATTGACCTATGTGATTGCTTGTTAGTGGTTGCACACAAGGATTCCAGGACAGCCAAAGTTGTCAGCATCCAGGCTCATGGTCCAATGTTTCACCTCAAGAAGAGGTGGAAAAGGAGACTTCAAAGAGAATGGGTGGCAAGTGTTTCTTTTATCAGAAATTGGAAACACCTGGAAACAGGATACCTGTATCAGTCTGTACCTGGACAAGCATCTTAAGGTCTGAGATGCATAATCAGGAGTAAAACCATCATCCAAGTAAGGAGCCTAAAGTGCTATGAGTAGCCCAAGTACAAAGTGGGGAGGAAACTGAGGAACAGTGGGATCAAACAAATGAGTGGAAAGGAGAAAACAGTGGCTGGTCCTTGGCACTTGGCTGGGCTTTTGTGAGTTTCCAGCATCTTTTTGTGCTGGTAAGATTTATCTGCATACAAGTTACAAAAAGAGGACTCATCAAATTCGTTCCTCAGAGTCCCCATCTTGAGGGATGCTTTCAGGATAGCCCAGCCTTAAAGCCAAGCATTTTTAGGATATTAAAATGTTACCTCTGGGGCTGGGCTTAGTGGTAGGCTTGGCTGAAGAGGGACTCTGCTCACCTGCAAGTTGAAAAAATGCTTGGGGCTGGCCTGTGCTGGGAGCAGCCAGTGTGTAACAGGCAAGTTTTGAGAACATGGATTGGTATGTCCCCAGCCCTGAGCATGTTTTCTCACCTGCTAATTGGGACCAGTAATACCTACTCATCCTCCCTCCCACCAATCCTGTGCTCCAATGGAGACCATCTTCATTTTTCCTACTAGAAAATTCAGTAAATACTAGATGTGAGAGTACTTTTTAAAAGTTGTAAAAGCTATAGAAATGCAAGGTGGTAGTATTATTCAAATGCTTTGGTACTGGTTGTCTGCCAGGGCCCTGTGAAAAGCCATTTGTACTTGCCAGCAGCAAGACTCTACACTGTGACAACCCAGTCATTAGACACAGTGATTTTGGTTTTATTTTTGACGTGTGTATGTGTTTTGGGATTTTTAAAAATTGTCATACTTAAAGGAATTCACTCTTAATTCTCCCAACTCATCAATCTCAGTTTCTCTCTCAGTCTCTATCAATCTTTTGATCTCTTTCTGTCTGTTGGCCTCTCTCTCTCTCTTCTTCTCTTTCTCTGTCTTTGTCTCTCTCTCTCTTTCTTAATACCAAGGCGAGCATGTTCTTGGCTTTGGCAGAGGACCATACAGGGTACAGATGGCTTCATGTGGTTTCCTCCTTATCTGGTTATGTTCATGGCAGCAACAATTATTCAGAGTAATTGTGGGCGGCTGATAAAAATGGTCTATAGTCTCCCATCCCCTGGCTCAAGAATCAGGGAGTATCTTCTCTATAGCTCAAAGTGGACCTGAGGTTCAGTGAGTAGAGTCCAGCAGTAGTCCAGTCCAGAGTGTCTGCCTGCCCTCCTGAGAGTTATATCAGAAACCTGCCTTTCTTATTTTGGCCTGCTGCTGACTGTGTGACCTTGTGCACTCCCCTCAATTCTCTGGGCCTCATCTTCTTCATCCATTGGGTAAGAATATGAATTCCTGCCCTGTATCACTTCTGTGAAATGGATATAAAAAATATTTGGAAAACTGTAAAAGAAGGTGGCAAAATGGTTGTCATTATTACTGCCATTCTCTGTACACCTTGGATTCTTCAGAAGGAGGTTGTACCTTCAAATTGACAAACAATTACTGCCCTCATGTTAAATCTGAGATTCTGCATTTAGTGCTATAGGGGATGTAGAGATAAGCAGTGGCTTGCTAGCGCCAGCTTGTGCCAGCTTTCAAGAGCCAATTGTGCACATCTCTTTTCAACTCCACATTCAGTGACATCATATTAGTAGACAAAACTGGCAATGGTGAGAGTAATTCCCACCATGGAAAATCAGCAAACACTACAGATCTTGGCCTTCTTTTTTTTTTTTCAGATATCTAGAACTGTTTCAGCCATAAAGAAGCTGCCAATCTAACAGGTGTGTGTGTGTGTGTGTGTGTGTGTGTGTGTGTGTGTGTGTGCACATGCATACACACTATGGAAATGTGTTAAGTAAGCAAACACATGATTATAATAGATAAAAGTACTAAGTTGAACCATGTGGTATTGCTATGTGCGCCAGTCAAAATAGCCAAGTATTAACAATTTCATATGGTTTAAACTAATGGAATGTCATCTGTGGCAGGAAAGAGTACCTGGAATGGAAAAGGATTTCCCAAGACCCCCTAGATGATCTGAGACTGAGCTAGAGTTAGGCCCCAAAACTACTGGGTCTTTTTCTTAACCATAAAGGCTCCAAAACCACTTTACTGCCTCTGATTCCTTGTCAAAATAGAGAAAACTCTGACATGAGAACCATAGTACAGATGGGGTAAGATAGCCACAGGTCTTCCATCTCATTGTCTTCTCAGAGTTAAAGGTTAAAATTCAGGCCATTTCCTTATGCTGTGGCCTCATCGTCTGAACATACGCTTTCTCTTTCCTTCACTCTGGCTCTCTTTCTCACCACTCTTGTGGGAATTCATAATGCCTGGCTAGATAAGATTTAATAAATGTATGCCTCCCTGGGTGAGACTAATTGAAAAGCAAAGGAGTGTCCAGAAAACTGGGCCTCCTTTGCAGTTTCTGGGCTGAAAAGAGCCGGATCCTTGTTGTGGCTTAATGCACAAGTAGAGTAGATGCTTTAGGAGAAACATTTATCTCTGGTCCTCATGTACTTCCTGCCTGCACACATGTCATGGGCATAGCTTGTTCTAATCACAGGATACTCACTATGTTACTGTCCTGATTATTAAAGCTTTGCACTCCTTTTTGTTTTTCTTCTTCCCTTGATGGATTGATAATGTTCACAATAAACGTGGAGGCAGAGCTTGGCTCTGGACCTTTCACCACTAGAGCATCTGGTCCCCACATCCTCTCCTTTCTCCTACTAATATGTCTGGAGTAATCTTTTCATTTGCAAACCCAACAACTCCATCCTCACCATTCTGTTTGTGTTTTGCATTCTGAAAGTGAGAGAAATTAGAAAATATCCAGAAGAGAGCAAAAGAAAATGATTATAACAGTTGGAAATAAAATCTCTGAGGAAAGGTGGAAGGAATTTTGCCTTGAGAAAATAAATTTGCCTCTCAAAAGAATAATAGTATTCATGTCTCAAAAGATTTGTATGCAGGGCGCCTGGGTGGCACAGCGGTTAAGCGTCTGCCTTCGGCTCAGGGCGTGGTCCCGGCGTTATGGGATCGAGCCCCACATCGGGCTCCTCCTCTGTGAGCCTGCTTCTTCCTCTCCCACTCCCCCTGATTGTGTTCCCTCTCTCGCTGGCTGTCTCTATCTCTGTCAAATAAATAAATAAAATCTTAAAAAAAAAAAGATTTGTATGCAGAGGATGCTGTACTGCCTTTTTTTCCATTTTGTAAAGCCAGAAGAATTCAACATTTTAGTTAATCGCATTACCAGCCAGCCAGACTCCTAAATGGAGTTGTCATTGACTCTTTACTCCTGCTCAGAATCTATATCTAATCAGTTACCAAATTTTGTTGATTCTATCTCTTTAATATCTCTTGAATCCATCTCCTCCTATCCATCTCAGCTGCCATGGTCCTAGATCAGGCCTTTATCTCTAACCTCCACTGAACTCCATGCCTCCACTCTCAGCTGAAGCCACCAGAATGTTCTTTAGAAATTACCCAACTGCTCAGGCTATGCCTCTTGTGAAGTCACTATTGTCTATGAAATCAAGACTAACTTTCCCAACCTGGCATTCAAAGCCTTCTATCTTATGGTTCCAACCTTTTCTTAGTCCCAGTTCTCGCCACTCTATATACTAGATGTTTTAGCTATTTCCTCAGCAGACCATTGAGTATGATGCTAGCTGGGTTTTTGCTAGATACCCTTTATCAGGTTGAGAAAGTCTCTTTCTATTCTTAATTTGTTGAATGTTTTTGTCATGAAAGAGTATTGGATTTTGTCAAATTCTTTTCTGTGTCTATTGAGATGATCATTTGATGGCTTTTGTCCTTTATTATATAGTGTATTGCATTGACGGATTTTTGTATGTTAAGCTAACCTCTCATTTCTAGAATAAATTCCACTTTTGTCAAGATGTCTAAACCTTTTTATAAGCTTCTAAATTTTGATTGTTTGTATTTTGATGAGAATTTTTGTGTTTATTTTCATAAGAGACATTCATTCATATTTTTATTTTCTTGAGACGTCTTTATCTAAATTTTGTATCATAGTAATATTGGCTTCATAAAATGAGTTGGGGAGTGTCCCCTTCCATTTTTTGGAAGATCTTTTGAAGGACTGATGTTAATTCTTCTTTAAACTTTTGTAGAATTCATTAAGAAAGTCATATCATTCTAGGCTTTTCTTTGTAATAAGATTTTAGATTATTAATTCAATCTCTTTACATGTCTATTTTCTATTTTTTCTTGAGTCATTTTCAGTACTTTGTGTCTTCATAGAAATTTGTCTTTTTCATCTAGGTTATCTAATTTTTTGGCTTACAATTGTTCATAGTAATCCCTTATAATTATTTTTATTTCTGTAAAGTTGATATTAATGTCTCATCTTTTATTCAAAATTTTAGTAATTTGAGTTTTCTCTTTTTCTTAGTCACTTGTGGTAAAGGTTTGCCAATTTTCTTGAACTTTTCAAGGAACAACCTTTTTGTTTTGTTGATTTCATCTATTGATTTTGTTTGTTTTATGTGTTCATTTATTTATGCTGTATTCTTTATTTGAACAGAAAGACATTAAAATGCCCTAATCTCTCACTTCTGGCTGACTTTGAAAATTTTCACGAGCTGAACATGAAAACTAAGGCACAATTGAAAACTGCCCGCCTAAGTGTTGATGGCTCCCTCCAACATATACACTGAGACCCTTGGCAACAGCCGGAAAACAAATTAGTCCCAGGCATTTAAGGAAATCTCTATTTAACAATTAGCTGACCATTAAGCTATTCATGCAGAGATTTCAATGGCCACATATGTCAAAGAAGTTAGTTGAGAAAAGCCACTAAAAACAGCAACAACTACAACAACAACAACAACAACAAACCCTGGAGAAGAAAAAAAAATCTGATTTCCAGAGTTGCCACATTGTATTAATTTAAAGTCCATTTTTTCAACAAAAAAAATGACACATGCAAAAACAACAACAACATCAACAACAAACAAATCAAGTATCATCTATACACAGGAAAAAAAGTGTTCAATAGAAATTGTCCCTGAGGAAGAACTTCGGACCTATTGGGCAAAGAGTCAAAATAAGCTATTTTAAATATGTTCAAAGAATTAAGGAAATGCATTAGAAAAATGTCTCACTAAATAGAGACTATTAATAAAGAGAATGGAAGTTTAATAAAGAATCAAATAAAAATTCTGGAGTTGAAAAGTTATATAACTGAAATGAAAAATTGATTGGTGGTGCTCAGTGGAAGATTAGAACTGGCAGAATAGAGAATAAACTTGAAGATAGGTCAATTGGGATTGTCTGGTCTAAGGAACAGGAAGAAAAAAGAATGAAGAATAAAGAGGCGTGTGGAACACCATCAAGGGTACACAAAATTGGAGTCCCAGAAAGCAAAGAGAAAAAAAAAAGGAAAAGAAAGAATATTTGAAAAAAACAATAGCTGAAATTGTCCCAATTTTGATAAAAACATTAACCTGTACATCCAAGATGATCAATGAATTTCATCTACACTAAGTTTTTAAAAAGTCTAAACATACTATAATCAGACTTCCAAAAATAAAGACAAAGAAAGACTCTTGAAAGAGCAAAAGAAAAATGACTCATCACGTATAAGCAAATCAGAAGGTTAACAGCTAATTTCTCCTGAGAAACAATAGAAGCAGTGGGATAACATAGTCAAAATGCAGAAAGAGGGGCGCCTGGGTGGCACAGTGGTTAAAGTGTCTGCCTTCGGCTCAGGGCGTGATCCGGCATTACGGGATCGAGCCCCACATCAGGCTCCTCGGCTATGAGCCTGTTTCTTCCTCTCTCACTCCCCCTGCTTGTGTTCCCTCTCTCACTGGCTTTCTCTATCTCTGTCAAATAAATAAATAAAATCTTTTAAAAAAGTGCAGAAAGAAAATAGTGAATAGAGTTGTTGAATTAATATGTCATAAACCTGGAACCAATATAACACTGTATGTTAATTAGACTTCAATAAATAAAGAAAATCAACTGTCAAATAAGATTGTATATATGGTAAAGTTATCCTTCAAAAATGAAAGAGAAATTAAGACATTCCCAGATAAACAAAAACCGAGATAATTTATTGCTTGAAGACATCCCTTACAAGAAATACTAAAGGAAGTTCTTCAGGCTGAAAAAAAAAAAAGTGACACCAGATACCAATTAGAATCCACATGAAAAAATTAACAGCTCTGATGGGTAGTAAGGAGGGCACGTATTGCATGGTGCGCTGGGTGTTATACACAACTAATGAATCATGGAACTTTACATCAAAAACTAAGGCTGTACTGTATGGTGACTAACAATATAATAAAAACTATTATTATTAAAAAATTAACAGCTCCAATATATGTAATTATGTTGGTAATGACAATAGAGACCAAAATTACATATTTATTTATTTTTCTTCATTTAACTAATTTAAAGGGTAATTGTATAGGATAATGTCATTTAAAAGGGTGGGCAGTAAGGACCTAGAAAAATTTGTCCCTCCATAAAGGTAATGTAAAGCCTGCTAAAATTTGTCAGAATCAACTTTTTTTCAGAACACAAGAAGTTAATCAAACACTTTCAGCAACCTAGGTAGTGTTTATTCAAACAATACAACTGAATCTCATTAAGAATAGTGAGCTTTGTCGGGGCGCCTGGGTGGCGCAGTCGTTAAGGCGTCTGCCTTCGGCTCAGGGCGTGGTCCCGGCGTGCCGGGATCGAGTCCCACGTCGGGCTCCTCCGCTATGAGCCTGCTTCTTCCTCTCCCACTCCCCTGCTGTGTTCCCTCTCTCACTGGCTGTCTATCTCTGTCAAATAAATAAATAAAATCTTTAAAAAAAAAAAAGAATAGTGAGCTTTGTAGTAGTTTAATTTTTCCTAGTTTTTGCCTCTACTCTCATTACTCAGTAACCTTAAAAAATAACAGCCTACACATTGGCTGTTACATGCAACTGATGAATCACTAAATGGTATTCCTGAAACTATAATGCACTATATGTTAACTAAATTGAATTTTTTTAAAAGATTTTATTTATTTATTTATTTGACACAGAGAGAGAGAGACAGGCAGTGAAAGAGGGAACACAAGCAGGGGGAGTGGGAGAGGAAGAAGCAGGCTCCCAGCAGAGGAGCCTGATGTGGGGCTCGATCCCAAAACACGGGGATCATGCCCTGAGCTGAAGGCAGACGCTTAATGACTGAGCCACCCAGGAGCCCCTAACTAAATTGAATTTAAATTAAAAAAATAGAGAGGGGGAAAAAGATGGCAGAGGAGTAGGGGACCCCTTTTTCAGCTGGTTCCCTGAGTCGAGCTGGATATCTACCAGACCAGCCTGAAAACCCATGAAATCAGCCTGAGACGCAGGAAGATACACCTGGATCTCTACAAATGAACATCTCCAGCACTGAGTATTGAGGTACAAAGCAGGGATCCAAGAATCCACACACAGATATCAGAAGATAAACGGAAGGGGGAGGGAGCACCGTGCTCGGGAGCTGAGAAGTAGTAGGCACCTGCACTGGGGAGCAGCCCAGACTCACGGACAGGCACCCATGAGAAAGCAGACTGAAACCAGGAGCTCAGAAGTGCACAAATGTCCAAACTGAAAACCAGAGCTCCAGAGTGCACACTCGAAATAGACTGAAACCAAGAGTCAGGTGCGTGCATGACCAGACTGAAAACTGAAGCTCTGGAGTGCTCACTGGAACTGGACTGATACTGGGAGCTAGGGAGAGTGTGCGCAACCAGACAGAAAACTGGTACTCTGGCTTCAGAGGGGAGGGGGGTGGGGGAATGGGATAGGCTGGTGATGGGTAGTAAGGGGGGCACGTATTGCTTGGTGCACTGGGTGTTATATGCAACTAATGAATCATCGAAGTTTACATAAAAAACCAGGATGTACTGTATGGTGACTAACATAATATAATAAAAAAACATTAAAAAAAAACTGGTACTCTGGAGCAAGTGCAAACCACACTGAAAATAGGGAGCTCAGGAGCATGCACAGGAAACAGGAGTGGCTAGTAGTGTTCGAAGAACAAAGGACAGAGACGTGCTGGCCCTGGAAACAAGGGCTGGGAGAGTGGCTGTGGGGTGCACAACCCGGGATGATACAGGGTTTTTAGCAGCACTGACAGAGACAGAGTTAACGAGGCCAGGAGAGCTCAGTGGAGAGCGGACTGCAATCTCTCTGTTCTGAGACAGAGGCTAGGATACGGCACTGCTGCTCTGACTCTCAGAAGAGTCACAGAAAACCGCCAAGGAAAGCTACCAGAGAACAAAAGCCTGGAAATACCGGTTCACATCATGCCCATCCCTATCCCCTCCTCGCAGGGGACAGGGCAACTTTACCCCAAAAGGGTTGCCTGAGTATCAGCACAGTAGGCCCCTCCGCCAGAAGGCAGGCTGAAAGATCAAGAAGCTCACATGCCTAAGGTCCCTATAAAAGAAGGAAATACTGCCTGTGTCCTGGTCAATAATTTGGGCTCTGGGCATCCCCACAACCTCTCCTCATCAGAATGATGAGGAGGAGAAATCTCCCCCCAAAAATAAAAGATACAGAGTCTGTGGCCTCTGCCACAGAACTGATGGATATGGATATAACTAAATTGTCAGAAATGGAGTTCAGAGTAACAATGGTCAAGATGATGTGTCGGCTTGAAAGAAAATATTAACGAAATTATTAACAGGAATATAGAATCTCTAAGGGCAGAAATGAGAGCAAATCTGGCAGAAATTAAAAATGCTATGAGACAAATGCAGTCTAAACTTGATGCTCTGACAGCCAAGGTAAATGAGTCAGAAGAACGAATTAGTGAATTAGAAGATGGCATGGTAGAAGAGAAAGTTAAAACGGAAACTTGGCGCAAAAAAATCCAATCTCAAGAATGTAGATTACCGGAGATTACTGACTCAATGAAATGTTCCAATATCAGAATCATTGGCATCCCCAAGGGAGTGGAGAAAGAGAGATCTAGAAGAGATATTTGAACAAATTATAGCTGAGAACTTCCCTAATCTGGCAAAGGAAGCAAGCATTCATGTCCAAGAGGACACGATCTTGGACACCTTCCAAGATCAATGAGAACAGACCTACACCACGTCAAGTCATAGTGAAATTCACAAATATTAGATGCAAGGATACAGTACTGAAAGTGCCCAGGATGAAGAAAAGCCTTACTTACAAGGGAAAAATATAAAAAATAACTTCAGACCTATCTACAGAGACCTGGGAGGCCAGGAAGGATTGGCAGGGTATTTTCAAAGCTCTATCTGAGAAGAACATGCAGCCAAGGATCCTTTATCCAGCAAGACTGTCATTAAGAACTGATGGAGAAAAAAGGACCTTCCAAGACTGGCAGAAACTGAAGGAATTTGTGTCCACCACCAAGCCAGCCCTAAAAGAGATATTAAGGGGGGGTTCTATAAAAATAAAAAGGCCCCAAAGGTAATAAAGAACAGAAATTTACAATCTACATAAACAAGGACTTCACAGGCAACATGATGACATTAAAATCATATCTCTCAATAATCACTTTCAATGTGAATGGCTTAAATGCTCCCATAAAACACCACAGGGTTGCAGATTGGATAAAAGGACATGACCCATCAATTTTCCGTCTACAAGACACTCATCTTGAACCTAAAGATTCATCCAGACTGAAAGTTAAGGATGGAAAACCATTTTTCATGCCAATGAACCTCAAAAGAAAGCTGGGGTAGCAATTCTCATATCAGACATTAGATTTTAAGCTAAAGACTGTAGTTAGAGATACAGAAGGACACTATATGATTCCTAAAGGATGTATCCAACAAATGGATATGACAAATAGAAATATCTATGCCCCCAACAGGGGAGCAGATAGATACACAAGCCAACTCTTAACCAGAATAAAGAGACATATAGATAAAAATATGTTAGTAGTAGGGGACCTCAACACTCTGCTCTCAGCACCAGACAGATCACCTAAGCAGATAATCAACAAAGAAAGAAGAACTTTGAATGACTTACTGTACAAGATGGATCTCATAGATATATACAGAACACTACACCCCAAAGAACAGAATACTCATTCTTTTCAAATGCACATGTAACTATCTGCAGAATAGATCATATACTGGGTCACAAAACAGGTCTCAACCGATACCAAAAAACTGAGATTATTCCCTGCATACTCTCAGACCACAATGCTTTGAAACTAGAACTGAATCACAAGGAAAAACTTGGAAGAAACTCAAACACTTGGAAACTAGGAACCATCCTGCTCAAGAATGATTGGGTAAACCAGGGAATTAAAAAGGAGATTAAACAATTTTTGAAGACCAACGGAAATGAAAACACATGGGTCCAAAACCTATGGGACACTGCAAAGGCAGTCCTAAGGGGAAAATACATAGCTACCCAAGCCTCACCCAGAAGAATAGAAAAATCTAAAATGCAGTTTTTATATTCTCACCTGAAGAAGCTGGAGCTGGAACAGAAAAACAGGCCTAACCCATGCACGAGAAGGCAGTTGATCAAGATTAGAGCAGAGATCAATGAATTAGAAACCAGGAGCACAGTAGAGCAGATCAACAGAACTAGAAGCTGGTTCTTTGAAAGAATAAATAAGGTCAATAAGGCACTGGCCAGACTTATGAAAAAAAATAGAGAAAGTCCGCAAATTAATAAAATTATGAATGAAAGGGGAGAGATCACAACCAGCACCAATGAAATAGGAAGGATCATTAGAAACTTTTATTAACAGCTTTATGCCAATAAATTAAATAACCTGAAAGAAATGGATGCCTTCCTGGAAACCTATAAACTACAAAGACTGACACAGGCAGAAATTGATTACTTAAACAGACCAATTAATTATGAAGGGATTGAAGCAGTGATCAAAAGTCTTGCCAAAAACAAGAGTCCAGGGCCTCACACATTCCGTGGGGGAATTCTACCAAACATTGAAAGAAGAAATAATACCTATTCTCCTGAAGCTGTTTCAAAAAAAATAGAAACAGAAAGAAAACTACCAAACTCATTCTATGAGGCCAGTATTACCTTGATCCCCAAACCAGGCAAAGACCCCAACAAAAAGGAAATTACAGACCAATTTCCCTAATGAATATGGACACCAAAATTCTCAACCAGATCCTAGCTAATACGATCCAATAGTATATTAAAAGGATTATCCAACCTGAGCAAGTGGGATTCATCCCTGGGATGCAAGTGTGGTTCAACATTCACAAATCGATCAGTGTGATAGATCATTTCAACAAGAAAAGAGTCAAGAAACATATGATCCTCTCAATAGATGCAGAAAGACCATTTGACAAAATACAGCATTCTTTCCTGTTTAAAACCCTTAAGAATGTAGGGATAGAGGGTACAATCCTCAATTTCATAAAAAACATCTATGAAAAGCCTACAGCAAATATCTTTCTCAATGGGGAAAAGCTGAAAGCCTTTCCCTTAAGATCAGGAACATGACAAGGATGCTCACTGTCACCATTATTATTCAACATAGTGTTTGAAATCCTTGCAACAGCAATCAGACACCAAAAAGGGATAAAAGTTATCCAAATTGGCAAAAAAGAAGTCAAACTGTCTCTCTTCGCAGATGACATGATACTCTGTATGGAAAACCCAAAAGAATCCACCCCCAAACTATTAGAAGTTATAGAGCAATTCAGTAATGTGGCGGGATACAAAATCAATGCTCAGAAATCAGTTGCATTTCTATACACGAATAATGAGACTGAAGAAAGAGAACTTAGGGAATCCATTCCATTTACAATAGCACAAAAAATCATACGTTATCTCTGAATTAACTTAACCAGAGAGGTAAAGGATCTATCTATATTCTAGAAACTACAGATCACTCTTGAAAGATATTGAAGAAGACACAAGACGGAAAAATATTACATGCTCATGGATCAGAAGAATAAACATAGTTAAAATGTCTATGCTATCCAGAGCAATCTACACTTTCAATTCCATCCCAATGAAAATACCAATGACAGACAGTGAGTTAGGCAGCACTAACTCGGACATCCACCATCCACCGTCCATGGAGGAAGATCTTGGCTGTCCTTTCTGTGGATAAGAAGCAAAGTGACTCATCCGGATTTTTATTTCAGAATTAAGACACCATAATGATTTAATCATATCTAATGATGAAGATTTTGGCTCGGTGCTTAAGGAGCATAAATACTGAGAAAAACTAAGAGTCGAGTTAAGATGGAGGAGGAGTATGGGACCGCTTTTTCAGCCGATCCCCTGAGTCGAGTTGGATAGGTACCAGACCAGCCTGAACATACACGGAATCAGCATGAGACGCAGGAAGATACATCTGGATCTCTACAAATGAACATCTCCAGCACAGAGTATTGAGGTACGAAGCAGGGAGCCGTGAAACTGCCCACAGATATTGGAAGATAAACTGAAGGCAGAGGGAGCCACCGTGTTTGGACTCTGGGAAGCAGTAGCCACCTGCACGGAAGAGCAGGCAGACTTGCTGACCGGCACCCGTGAGACAGCAGACTGAGACTGTGAACCGGGGAATGCACGTGACGTGAGTGAAACGGAGCTCTGGTGTGCTCACTGGAACCAGACTGAGACCGGGAGCTCCAGAGCACGTGGGGTGGCTGGCGGCTGGTGGTGTTAGAAAAACAAAGGACAGAGACATGCCGGCACTGGAAGTGAGCGCTGAGAGAGCGGGTGTGGGGCGCACAACCCAGGACACTGCAGGGTTGAGCAGCACCAACAGAAACAGAGTTAAAGTGCCAAGAACAATAGTGGAGAACGGTCCACGGTCCCTTCGTTCTGAGACAGAAGCTGAGATTGGCCACTGATGCTCTGACTCTCAGAAGAGGCAGAGCAAACCGCCAGGGAAAGCCACCAGAGAACAAAAGCCTGGAAATACCGACTCACAGTGTGCCCATCCCTATCGCCCCTCGCAGAGGACATGGACACTCTACACAAATGGGGTTGCCTGAGTATTGGCGCGGCAGGCCCCTCCCCCAGAAGGCAGGTTGAAAACTCAAGAAGCCCACATTCCTAAGATCCCTATAAAACAGGGGCGCACGGCCTGGGTCCCAGTCAATAATTTGGGCTCTGGATAACCCCGCAACCTCTCCTCATCAGAATGATGAGAAGTAGAAATCCCCCCCCAGGAAAGAAAAGACAATGAGTCTGTGGCCTCTGCCACGGAACTAATGGATATGGATGTAACCAAATTATCAGAAATGGAATTCAGAGTAACAATGGTCAAGATGATGTGTAGACTGGAAAAAAGTATTAAAGAAAAGGTTACTGAGAATATAGAATCCCTAAGGACAGAAATGAGACCAAATATGACAGAAATTAAAAACTCTATGAGCCAAATGCAGGCAAAACTACAGGCTCTGATTGCCAGGGTGAATGAGGCAGAAGAACGTATCAGTGAATTTTAGGATGGGTTAGTAGTAGAGAAAGCTAAAATAGAATCTGGACTCAAAAAAATCCATTCTCATGAATGTAGGTTATGGGAGATTACTGACTCAATGAAACGTTCGAATGTCAGAATCATTGGCATCCCCGAGGGGGTGGAGAAAAACAGAGGTCTAGAAGAGATATTTGAACAAATTGTAGCTGAAAACTTCCCTAATCTAGCACGGGAAACAAACATTCATGTCCAAGAGGCAGAGAGGACCCCTCCCAAGCTCAACCATGACAAACCTATGCCACGTCACGTCATAGTGCATTTCGCAAATATTAGATCCAAGGATACAGTATTGAAAGCAGCCAGGGCAAAGAAATTTCTCACATACCAAGGCAAAGGTATCGGAATTACGTCAGACCTGTCTACACAGACCTGGAATGAGAGAAAGAGTTGGGGGGGCATTTTTAAAGCTCTTTCAGAGAAAAACATGCAACCAAGGATCCTTTATCCAGCAAGGCTGTCATTCACAATTGATGGAGAAATAAAGGCTTTCCAGAATCGCCAGTCATTGACTAATTTTGTAACCATGAAACCAGCCCTACAGGAGATGTTAAGGAGGGTTCTATAAAGGTAAAAAGGCCCCAACAGTGATACAGAACAGAAAGTCACAATCTATAGAAACAAAGATTTTACTGGCAACATGGCATAAGTAAAATCATATCTCTCAATAATCAGTCTCAATGTAAATGGCCTAAATGCTCCCATAAAGTGCCACAGGTTTGCAGATTGAATAAAAAGACATGACCCATCCATTTGCTGTCTACAAGAGACTCATTTTGAACCTAAAGATACATTCAGACTGAAAGTATAAAGGGATGGAATACCATCTTTCATGCCAATGGACCTCAAAAGAAAGCTGGGGTAGAAATTCTCATATCAGACAGACTGGATTTTAAACTAAAGACTACAGTTAGAGACACAGAAGGGCACTATATTATTCTTAAGGATGTATCCAACAAGTGGATATGACAATTATCAATATATATGCCCCCAACAGGGGAGCAGCAAGATACACAAACCAACTCTTAACCAGAATAAAGAGACATATAGATAAAAATATGTTAATAGTATTGGACCTCAACACTCCACTCTCTGCAATAGATAGATCACCTATGGGGAAAATCAACAAAGAAACAAGAAATTTGAATGCCATACTCGATGAGTTGGACCTCATAGATATATATAGAACACTATACCCAGAACCAAAGAATACTCATTCTATTCTAATGCCCATGGAATATTCTCAAGAATATACCATGTCCTGGGTCACAAAACAGGTCTCATCCGATACCAAAAGACTGAAATTATTCCCTGCATATTCTCAGACCACAACACTCTGGAATTGGAACTCAACCACAAGGAAAAATTTGGAAGAAACTCAAATACTTGGAGACTAACAACCATCCTGCTCAGGAATGAATTGATAAACCAGGAAATCAAAAAATTTTTTAAACAATTTATGGGGACCAACGAGAATGAAAACACAATGGTCCAAAACCTATGGGATACTGCAAAGGCAGTCCTAAGGGGAAAATGCATAGCCATCCAAGCGTCACTCAAAAGAATAGAAAAATCTAAAATGCAGTTTTTATATTCTCACCTCAAGAAGCTGGAAAAGCAAAAGAGGGACAGGCCTAATCCACGCACGGGGCAGCAGTTGACCAAGATTAGAGCAGAAATCAATGAATTAGAAACCAGGAGTACAGTAGAGCAGATCAACAGAACTAGAAGCTGGTTCTTTGAGAGAATCAATAAAATTGACAGACCACTGGAAGACTTATCCAAAAGAATAGAGAAAGGACCCAAAGTAATAAAATTATGAATGAAAAAGGGAGGTCAAAACCAACACCAAAGAAATTGTAAGGATTATTAGAAACTTTTATCAACAGCTTTATGCCAATAAATTAAGCAATCTGGAAGAGATGGAGGCCATCCTGGAAACCTATAAACTACCAACACTGAAACAGGAAGAAATTGATTTTTTAAACAGACCAATTAATTATGAAGAGATTGAATCACGGATAAACAGCCTTCCAAAAACAAAACTACAGGCCCGGATGGTTTTCCTGGGGAATTCTACCAAACTTTCAAAGAAGAAATAATACCTATTCTCTTAAAGCTGTTACAAAAAATAGAAACAGAAAGAAAGCTACCAAACTCATTCTATGAGGCCAATATTACCTTGATCCCCAAACCAGGCAAAGACCCCATGATTAAGGAGAATTACAGACCGATTTCCCTAATGAATATGGATGCCAAAATGTTCAGCAAGATCCTGGCTAATAGAATCCAACAGTACATTAAAAGGATTATCCATTTGACCAGGTGGGATTCATCCCTGGGATGCAAGGTAGTTCAACATTCAGAAAACAATCAGTGTCATAGGTTTTATCCAGAAAGAAAAATTCAAAAACCATATGATTCTCTCAATAGATGCAGAAAAATCATTTGACAAAATACAGCATCCTTTCCTGATTAAAACCCTTCAGAGTGTAGGGAAAGAGGGTACATTCCTCAAACTCATAAAAGCCATCTATGAAAATCCTACAGCAAATATCATTCTCAATGGGGAAAAGCTGGAAGCCTTTCCCTTAAGATCAGGAAAATGATAAGGATGCCCAATCTCATGACTATTATTCAACATAGTACTAGATGTCCTTGCAACAGCAATCAGACAACAAAAAGGGATAAAAGGTATCCAAATTGGCAAAGAAGAAGTCAAACTGTCTCTCTTCGCAGATGACTTGATACTCTATATGGAAAACCCAAAAGAGTCCACTCCCAAGCTATTAGAAATTATAGAGCAATTCATTAATGTGGTGGGATAAAAAATCAATGCTCAGAAATCAGTTGCATTTCTATACACGAATAATGAGACTGCAGAAAGAGAAATTAGGGAATCCATCCCATTTACAATAGCACCAAAAACCATACGTTACCTTAGAATTAACTTAACCAGAGATGTAAAGGATCTATATTCTAGAAACTATAAATCACTCTTGAAAGACACTGACGAAGACACAAAAAGATGGAAAATATTCCATGCTCATGGATCGGAAGAATTTACATAGTTAAAATGTCCATGCCACCAAGGCAATCTACACTTTCAATACTGTCCAGATCAAAATACCAATGACATTTTTCAAAGAACTGGAACAAATAGTCCTTAAATTTGTGTGGAACCAGAAAATGCCCTGAAACGCCAAGGAACTGTTGAAAAGCAAAAACAAAGCTGAGGGCATCATAGTGCCGGATTTTGAGCTGTACTACAAAGCTGTGATCACAAAGACAGCATGGTACTGGCACAAAAACAGATACATAGACCAATGGAACAGAATAGAGAACCCAGAAATGGACCTTCAGCTCTTTAGGCAACTAATCTTTGATAAAGCAGGATAAAACATCCAGTGGAAAAAAGAGTCTCTTCAATAAATGGTGCTGGGAAAATTGGCCGGCTACATGCAAAAGAATGAAACTTGACCACTCTCTCACACCATACACAAAGATCAACTCCACATGGATGAAAAACCGCTATGTGAGACATGAATCCATCAAAATCCTAGAGGAGAACATAGGCAGCAACCTCTACGACATCGGGCAAAGCAACCTTTTTCACGACACATCTCCAAAGGCAAAAGTAGCAAAAGAAAAAATGAACTTGTGGGACTTCATCGAGATCAAAATCTTCTGCACAGCCAAGGAAACCGTCAAAAAAAAAAAAAAAAACTAAGAGGCAGCCCACAGAAGGGGTGAATATATTTGCAAATGATGCTACAGATAAGAGACTGGTATCCAAGATCTACAAAGCCCTTCTAAAACTCAGTACGTGAGAAACAAATAAACAAATCATAAAGTGGGCAGAAGATATAAACAGACACTTTTCCAATGATGACATACAAATGGCTAGCAGACACATCAAAAAGTGTTCAAAATCATTAGCCATCAAGGAAATTCAAATCAAAACCACACTGAGAAACCACCTTACGCCAGTTAGAATGGCAAAAATAGACAAGGCAAGAAACAACAATTGCTGGAGAGGACTTGGAGAAAGGGGATCCCTCCTACATTGTTGGTGGGAATGCAAGTTGTTACAGTCACTCTTGAAGACAGCGTGGAGGTCCCTTAAAATGTTAAAATTGAGCTTCCCCATGACCCAGCCATTGCACTACTGGGTATTTACCTGAAAGATACAGATGTAGTGAAGAGAAGGGACATATGCACACCAATGTTCATAGCACCATTGTGCACAATAGCTAAATCGTGGAAGGAACCGAGATTCCATTCAACAGATGACTGGATTAAGAAGATGCGGTCTATTTACACAATGGAATATTACTCAGCTATCAGAAAGAACGAGTTCTCAACATTTCCTGCAACATGGACAGCACTGGAGGAAATAATGCTAAGTGAAATAAGTCAAGCAGAGAAAGACAATTATCATATGATTTCTCTCATCTATGGAACATAAGAACTAGGAATATCAGTAGGGGAAGAAAGGGGTAAAGAAAGGGGGGTAATCAGAAGGGGGAATAACGCATGAGAGACTATGGACTCTGAGAAACAAACTGAGGGCTTCAGAGGGGAGGGGTGTGGTGGAATGGGATAAGCTGGTGATGGGTATTAAAGAGGGCACATATTGCATGGTGCACTGGGTTTTATTTGCAACTAATGAATCATTGAACCTTACATCTCAAACCAGGGATGTACTGTATGGTGACTAACATAATATAATAAAAATAATTTAATTTAAAAAATTTCAAAAAAGAAACAAAAAACCCCACAAAATACCAATGATATTTTTCAAAGAACTGGAATAAACAGCCCTCAAATTTGTGTGGAACCAGAAAAGGCCCCGAATCACCAAGGAATTGTTGAAAAGGAAAAACAAAGCTTGGGGCATCATGTGGCCAGAATTCAAGGTATACTACAAAGCTGTGATCACAAAACACCATGGTAGTGGCACAGAAACAGACACATAGACCAATGGCACAGAATAGAGAACCCAGAAATGGACCCTTGGCTCTTTGGGAAACTAGTCTTTGACAGAGCAGGAAAAAACATCCAGTGGAAAAAGACAGTCTCTTCAATAAATGGTGCTGGGAAAATTGGACAGCTATATAAAAGAATGAAACTTGACCACTCTCTCACATCATACACAAAGATAAACTCCAAATGGATGAAAGACCTTGATGTGAGACAGGAATCCATCAAAATCCTAGAGGAGAACATAGGCTGCAACTTCTTTGACATTGGCCACAGCAAATTTTTTCATGACACATCTCCAAAGGCAAGAGAAACAAAAGAAAAAATGAACTTGTGGGACTTCATCAAGATCAAAAGCTTCTGCACAGCCAAGGAAACAGTAAAAAATAGTAAGATGCAGCCCACAGAATGGGAGAATATATTTGCAAATGATACTACAGATAAAAAACTAGTATGCGATATCTACAAAGAACTTCTTCATCTCAATACATGAGAAACAAATAATCAAATAAAAAAAATGGGCAGAAGATATGAACAGGCACTTTCCCAATGAAGACATATGAATGGCTAACAGACACATGAAAAAGTGTTCAAAATCATTAGCCATCATGGAAATTCAAATCAAAACCACAATTAGATCCCACCTAACAACAGTTAGAATGGCAAACATTGATAAGGCAAGAAACAACAAATGTTGGAGAGGATGTAGAGAAAGGGGAACCCTCTTGCACCGTTGGTCTGAATTCAAGTTTGTACAGCCACTTTGTAAAACTGTCTGGAAGTCCCTCAAAAATTTAAAAATACAGCTACCCTATGATTCAAGAATTTCACTACTGGGTGTTTACCCCAACGATACAGATGTAGTGAAGATAAGGGCCATATGCATCCCAATGTTCATAGCAGCATTGTTCCCAATAGTGAAATTGTGGAAGGAGCCAGATGCCCTTCAACAGGTGAATGGATTAAGAATAAGTGGTGCATATATACAATGGAATATTACTCAGCCATCAAAAAGAACGATTACCCACCATTTGCAGCCACATGGACGGGTCTTGAGGAGATTATGCCTAGTGAAATAAGTCAGTCAGAGAAAGACTATTATCATATGGTTTCACTCATTAATGTAACATTAGAAATATCATGGAGATCGATAGGAGAAGGAAGGGAAGAATGAAGTGGGCATAAACAGAATAGGGCATGAACCTCGAGAGACTATGGACTCTGGGAAACAAACTGAGGGCTTCAGAGGGGAGGGGGGTGGGAGATTGGGATAGGCCAGTGATGGGTCTTAAGGAGAGCACGTATTGCATTTAGCACTGGGTGTTATATGTGAACAATGAATCATGGAACACTACATCAAAAAGTAACACTGTACTATATGGTGACTAACATAACATAATAAAAAAAAAAAACTTTAAAAAATTGCTGAGCCTGGATCTTGCCTAGAGTGAGAGAGCGAGTTGGCCCCTCTTCCATAAACCCTCTGTAATAAACCATTTTCACTTTTGTGTTTTCCAAACTCTCCCAATTTTGGGGGTGCGATCTGCAATCCTCCTAGCCGGAGTCCCAGGGACCTGCTAGTGTCACTGCCCTTTGTGTCCTTGTGACAGCGAGCTGTTGTGTGGTCATGCACACACCCTGCTCCAGTGTTCTCTGTTCATGGACTGGTTCCACCCTACTATCCTTTCCTGGGCTGCCACAGCCCTGAGAGTTGTTGCTTCCTCATGGGTGCAGTTGTTTCACCCCTTCAAAGGGACGGTAATTGGCCCACATGTTCCAGTGTTTTTCAGGGTGCTCAGGCAAAGAGCAGTCACCCAACCAGCCTCGCTGGCACTTTATGATTATCTGAGCTGAGAGTCCTTCATGGGCTCACTGACCATCACAAGTTTTTCCACTCCACTGCTTGGGACTCTATTGGTTCAGGTACCCCCCATTCTTTCTGTGTCTCCTGGAATCTTGAGACCAGTGACCCACCTTGAATTCTGCCTTTTTCATCCCCTGATTCCCTTTCTGAAAGAGATGTCTCTCACTTGAGCAGTTTTCCAAGCGTTCCAATTTTGCACTCTGGTGGTATGTCACTTTCCAGTAGCCAGCTTATGGAGGCTTCCTCTCCCCTCTGTTTATCTTCCAATATCTCCTTGCAGATTCATGACTCCATACTTCCTAGCTTGCAAAAAGTGGTCACTTTTCTACTGGTAGAGTTCCATATATATTTTCTTACATCTCAGGCTGAATTCATGGGTGTTCAGAATGGTTTGATAGGTATCCAGCTGAATTCAAGAGACAGGATAAAATGAGGTCCCCTACTCTTCCTCCATCTTGCCTTATCTCTCTATATCAGCTCTTCTTTATCCATTCATTAATCGATGGACATTTGGGCTCTCTCCATGGTTTGGCTATTGTTGATCATGCTGTCATAAATATCGGAGTGCTTATATATTGAATATATATTTTTGTATTATTTCAGTAAATACCTAGTAATGAAATTTCTGGACTGTAGGGTGATTCTATTTTTAACTGTTGAGGAACCTCCAAACTGTTCTCCAGAGTGACTGCACTGGTTTGCATTTCCACCAACATTGAAAGAGGGTTCCCCTTTCTCCATATCCTCACCAACACCTGTTGATTATTGTATAGTTAATTTTAGCCATTTGACAGGTGTGAGGTGGTACCTCATCATGGTTTTGATTTGTATTTCCCTAATGATGAGTGATGTTGAGCATCCTTCCATGTGTCTGTTAGCCATCTGGATGTCTTCTTCAGAGAAATGTCTATTCATGTCTTCTGCTCATTTATTAACTGGATTATTTTGGGTTTTTTTTGAGAGTTGAGCTAGATAAGTTCATTACAGATTATGGATACTAACTAATCCCTTATCATATGTCATTTGCAAATATCTTCTCCCATTCCATAGTTTGCCTTTTGGTTTCATTTATTGTTTCCTTCACTGTACAGAAGCTTTTAATCTTGAAGTCCCAATAATTTATATTTGCTTTTGTTTCCCTTGCCTCCAACAACATTTCTAATAAGTAGTCGCTATGGCAGAGGTCAAAGAAGGTTCTCCCTGTGTTCTCCTCTAGTATTTTGATGGTATCCTGTCTCACATTTAGGTCTTTCATCCTTTTTGAGGTGTGTGTGTGTGGGGGGGGTGTAAGAACGTGGTCCAGTTTCATGTTTCTGCATGTGGCTGTCGAGTATTCGTAACATCTTTTGTTGAAGAGATGGTCTTTTTTCCATTGAATATTCTTTACTGCTTTGTCAAAGATTAGTTGATCATAGAGTTGAGGCTCCATTTCTGGAGTCTTTATTCTGTTCCACTGATCTATGTGTCTGTTTTTGTGCCAGTACCATACTGTCTTTATGACTAGAGTTTTGTAATATAGCTTGAAATCTCGAATTTTGATGTCTCCAATTTTGTTTTTCTTTTTCAGGATTGCTTTGGTTATTTGGGGTCTTTTGTGGTTCCATACAAGTTTTAAGATTGTTTGTTCTTGTTCTGTGAAAAATGCTGGTGGTATTTTAATAAGGATTGTATTAAATGTGTAGATTGCTTTGGGTAGTATAGACATTTTACACAATGTTTTTTCTTCCAATTCATGAGCATGGAATCCTTTTCCATTTCATTGTATCCTCTTCAATTTCTTTCATAAATGTTCTATTTTTCGTTCATAAATGTTCCTTTTTTCAGAATACAGATCTTTTACCTCTTTTGTTATCCTAGGTATACTCCTAGTTATCATGGTTTTTGGTTCCCTTGTAAGTGGGATGGTATCCTTAATGTCTTTTTTTTTTTTTGCTGTTTCATTATTGGTGTATAGAAATGCAACAGATTTCTGCACATTGATTTTATATCCTGCAACATTGCTAAATTCATGTATCAGATCTAGCAATTAATTGGTGGAGACTTTTGGGTTTTATACTTAGAGTGCCATGTCATCTGGGAAGAATGAAAGTTTGACTTCTTCCCTGCCAATTTGGAAGACTTATTTCTTTTTATTGTCTGATTTCTGAAACTAAGACTTCAAGTATTATGTAAAATAGTAATGGTTAGAGTGGAAATCCTTGTATTGTTCCTGACCATAGGAGCTCTCAGTTTTTCCCCATTGAGAATGTTATTATCTGTGGGTCTTTTGTACATGGCTTTTATGATGTTGAAAAATATTCCATTTATCCCCACATTGTCGAGGGATTTCATCAGGAAATGATGCTGTATTTTGTCAAATGCTTTGTCTGCATCCATTGAGGGACACATATGGTTTTTTAACATTTCTTTTATTAATGTGGTGTATCATGTTGATCTGTTTGCAAATATTGAATCAGTCCTGCAGCCCAGGAAGAACTTCCACTTGGCTGTGTTGAATAATTCTTTTAATGTACTGTTGAGTTGGATTTTCTAGTATTTTATTCATAATTTTTGCATCCATGTTCATCACGGTTTTTGGCCTGTCATTCTCCTTTTTAGTGGGGTCTTTGTCTGGTTTTAGAATCATGGTAATGCTGCCTTCATCAAATGAATTCAGAAAATTTCCTTCTATTTCTATTTTTTGGAACATTTGGAGGATAATAATCATGAACTCTTCTTTAAATGCTTGGTAGTGTTCCCCTGGGTATCTGACAGTAGACTTTTGTTTATTGAGAGAGTTTAGATTACTGATTCAATTTATTTGCTCATTATAGGTCTGTTCAAATTTACTATTTCCACCTGTTTCTGTTTTGGTAGTCTGTAGGTTTTAGGAATTTACTCATTTCTTCCAGTTTGCCCAATTTATTGGTATGAATTGTTTATAGTGTTCTCTTATAATTGTTTGTCTTTCTGTGGTGTTGGTTGTGAATGATCCACTTTTATTCCTGATTTAACTATTTTGGTTCCTTCTTTTTCCTTTTTCGTAACTTTGGCTAGGGGTTTATCAATTTTAGTAATTCTTTTGCAGAATCAGCTCTTGGGTTTCATTAATTCATTCTAGTGCTTGTTTCATTTTTATGTCGTTTATTTCTGCTCTAATCTTTACTATTTCTATTCTTCTTCTGGCTTTAGGCTTTATTTGCTGTTACTTTCCTAGTTCTTTTAGTCTTAAGGTTAACTTGTATATTTGAGAATTTTCTTACTTGTTGAGATAGGCCTGTGTTACAACATACTTCCCACTTACGACTGCCTCTGTTGTATCCAAAAGTATTGGAGTGTCATGTTTTCATTTTCATTTGCTTCAGTATACTTTTTAAAATGTCTTCTTTAATTTCCTTGTTAACCCATTCATTCCTTCACAGGATGTTTGTTAACATCCATGTATTTTTAGTATTTCTAAAATTTTTTCTTGTGGTTAATTTCATGTTTCATAGTGTTTTGGCCTGAACATAAACATGATATGATGTTAATCATTCTGTACTTTTGAGGGCTTATTTGTGACCCAATATGTGATCTACTCTGGAGCATATTCCATGTGCTTTTGAAAAGAGTGTGTATTCTGCTGCTTTAGGATGAAGTGTTCTGAATATATCTGTTAAGTCCATCTTGTCTAGGGTGTCATTCAAATAGCTTGTTTCCTTGTTGTTTTCAGCTGAGACCATGAGATCATAAGACCTTCTGTTGTTAAAACTGGGGTGTTAAAATCCCCTAGTATTATAATATTATTGTTAATGAGTTTCCTTAAGTTTGTTAATTGATTTATATATTTGGATGGTCCCAAGTTGGGGGCATAGATATTTACAATTGTTAGATCTTCTTGGTGGACAGACCTCTTAATTATGATATAATGTCCTTTTCCATCTCTTGTTATAGTCCTTGCTTTAAAATATAGTTTGATATAAAAATTGATACTCAGTTTTTTTTCCCCTGAGGTCCATTAGCATGAGAGATAATTCTCCATTTCTTCAGTTTCAATCTTCAGATGTCTTTAGGTCTAAAATGAGACTCTTGTAAGGTAAAGGATCTGTGCTCTGAATACTATAGAACACTTATGAAAGAAATTGAGGAAGACACAAAGAAATGGAAAAAAAATCCATGCTCATGGATTGGAAGAACATATACTATGAAAATGTCTATGCTACCCAAAGCAAACTACACATTTAATGCAAACCTTATCAAAACGATTGATATTTTTCACAGAGCTGGAGCAAACAATCCTAAAATTTCTATGAAAACAGAAGACCCCAATTAGCCAAAGGAATGTTGAAAAAGAAAATCAAAGCTGACAGCATCACAATCCCAGAGTTCAAGTTGCATTACAAAGCTTTTATCATCAAGGAAGCATGGTACTGGCACAAAAACAAACACATAGGTCAAGAGAACATAATTTAGAAACCAGAAATGGACCCTCAACTGTATGGTAAACTAATCCTTGACAAGTAAGAAAGAATATCCAATGGAAAAAAGACCATTTCTTCAACAAATGGTGTTGGGAAAATTGGACATCTATGTGCAGAAGGATGAAACCGGGCCACTTTCTTACACCATACACAAAAATAAACTCACAATATGGGGCACGTGGGTGGCTCAGCCAGTTAAGTATCTGCCTTTGGTTCGGGTCATGATCCCAGGGTCCTGGGATCAAACCCTGTGTCAGGCTCCCTACTCAGCAAGGAGCCTGCTTCTCCCTCTGCCTGCCACTCCCCTGCTTGGGCTCTCTCTCTCTCCCTCTCTCTCTCTCTCTCTCTCTCTCTCTCTCTGACACAAAAAATAAATAAAATCTTTAAAAAAATAAATAAAAAATAAAAATAAATAAACTCACAATAGATGGAATAGCTAAATGTGAGACGAAAGGATACAGGCAACATCTTCGACCTTGGACACACCAACTTCTTGCTAAACACATCTCCAAAGGCAAGGAAAACAAAAGCAAAAATGAACTATTGGGACTTCAAAATAAAAAAAAAAGCTTTTTCAGGGCCAAGGAAACAGTCAATAAAACTAAAAGGGAACCTATGGAATGGGAGAAGATATTTTCAAATGTCTTATCAGAAACAGGGCTAGTGAAGGGGCAGGGAAAGATGGTGGAGTACTAGGGTACCCTATTTCAACCAGTCCCCTACATTGAGCTGGATATCTACCAGACTATCCTGAACACCCACGAAATCAGCCTGAGACATAAGAAGATACATCTGGATCTCTACAAACAGAACGTCTCTTCAATAAATGGTGCTGGGAAAATTGGACAGCATATACAGAAGATTGAAATTTGACCACTCTCTCACCCCATACACAAAAATAAACTCCAAATGGATGAAAGACCTCGATGTGAGATGGGAATCCATCAAAATCCTAGAGGAGAACATAGGCTGCAACCTCTTTGACATCGGCCACAGCAACTTCTTTCATGATCTGTTTCCAAAGGCAAGGGAAACTAAAGAAAAGATGAACTTTTGGGACTTCAGCTAGATAAAAAGCTTCTGCACAGCCAAGGAAACATTCAAAACAAAACAAAACAAAACAAAGAGGCAACCCATGGAATTGGAGAAGACACTACAGATAAAAGGCTCATATCCAAGTTCTAGAAAGAACTCCTCAAACTCAATACTCAAGAAACAAATAATCAAATCAAGCAGTGGGCAGAAGGTATGAACAGACACTTTCCCAATGAAGACATATGAATGGCTAACAGACACATGAAAAAATGTTCAACATCATTAGCCATCAGGGAAATTCAAATCAAAACCACATTGAGATCCCACCTTACACCAGTTAGAATGGCAAAAAGTGTCAAGGCAAGAAACAACAAATGTTGGAGAGGATGTAGAGAAAGGGGAACCCTCTTACCTGTTAATGGGAATGCAATTTAGTACAGCCACTTTGGAAAACAGTGTGGAGGTTCCTTAAAAAATTAAAACTAGAGCTACCCTATGACCCAGCAATTGCACTACTGGGCATTTACCCCAAAGATACAGACATAGTGAAAAGAAGGCCATATGCATCCCAATGTTCATAACAGCATGTCCACAACAGCCAAACTGTGGAAGGGCCCGAGATGCCCTTCAGCATACTAATGGATAAAGATGGCATGATCCATATGTACAATGGAATATTATTCAGCCATCAGAAAGAATGATTACCCAACATTTGCATCAACACGAATGGGACTGGAAGAGATTATGCTAAATGAAATAAGTAAAGCAGAGAAAGACAATTATCATATGGTTTCACTCATTGGTGTAACATCATGAATAGCAATGAGATCGGTAGGAGAGGGAAGGGAAAAATGAAGGGGGGGTTAAACAGAAGGGGAAATGAACCATGAGAGACTATGGACTCTGGGAAACAAACAGGGTTTTAGAGGGGAAGGGGGTGGGGGGGATGTGCTAGCCTGGTGAACGGTATTAAGGGGGGCACATATTGTATAGAGAACTCAGTATTATAGAGAAATAATGAATCATGGAACACTACATCAGAAACTAATGATGTATAGTATGGTGACTAACATATCATAATGAAAAAAAAAAAGAGAGAAAGAAACAGGGTTAGTATCCAAAATCTTTGAAGTACTTATCAAACTCAACACCACAAAAATTAAATAATCCAGTTAGGAAATGGGCAAAACATTTCTCCAAGGAAGACATTCAGATGGCTAAAAGACAAATGAAAAATTCTCAATATCACTTGACATCAGGGAAATACAAATCAAAAGCACAATGAGATACCACCTCACACAACTCAGAATGGCTAAAATTAACAAGTCAGGAGACAACAAATGTTGACAAGGATGCAGAGAAAAGGGAGCCCTCATACACTGTTGATCAGAATGCAAGCTGGTACAGCCATTCTGGAAAACAGTATGGAGATTCCTCAAATTAAAAAGAAAGCTTCCCTACAGCCCAGCAAATGCACGATTAGGTATTTAACCCAAATATACAAGTGTAGTGTTCCAAAGGGGCCCATGCACCCCAAAGTTTATAACAGCAGTGTCCACAATAGCCAAACTTTGGAAAGAGCCCAGATGTCCACCGAAAGATGAATAGATAAAGAAAATGTAGTATAGGGAGGCAAGATGATGGAGGAGTAGGGGACCCCATTTCAACCAGTCCCTTGATTTTAGCTGGATATCTATCAAAACATTTTGAACACCCACAAAATCAGCCTGAGTTGTAAGAATATGTATCTGGATCTCTACAAGCAGAGAAGCGACTTCTTTTTGTAGGTCAGGACATGTGGATCATGAATCTGCAAGGAGATATCAGAAGATAAACAGAAGAGGGAGGGAGACTCCATAAGCTGGCTCCTGGAAAGTGATATAACACCAGAGCACAAAATCAGAACCTTTAGAGATCTGCTCAAGTAAGAGACATCCCTCTCTGAAAAGTGCTCTGGAAATGAAAAGGCTGAATTCTAGGTAGGGCATTGTGGTCTCAGCATTTGAGGAGTCACAGAGAAAATGGGGGTGCCTGAACCAGTAGAGTGTCCGAGTAGTGGAGCCAGGAAGCAGGTGGTGGTCAGCAAGACCAGGAAGAGACTCTCAGCTCAGGTTGATATTTTGGACTCTGTTCAATCGCCCACCCATCATTCTCTGCACAGAATGGCAAGAAGGAGGAACTCAAACGAAAAAAGAATCAGAGACAGTGTTCTCTGCCACAGAGTTAATTGGTATGGATTTAAATAAGATGTCAGGAGAGCAATCATAAAGTTAATAGTTGGCTTGAAAAAAGCGTAACTGAAAATATAGAATCTCTAAGGGAAGAAATGAGATCTACGTAGGCCAAAATTAAAAATGCTATGAATGAGATGGAGTCTAAATTGGATGCTCTAACAGCTAGGGTCAATGGGGCAGTAGAGAGAAAAATTGATCTAGAAGTAAGCTGATGGAAAAGAAGGATGTTGAGAAAAACGGAATCAGGCATCCAGTAGCCCATGAAAAAAGGCTTGGAAAAATTAATGATGCCATGAAACGTTCCAAAGTCAGAATTATTGGGATCCACAAGGGGATGGAGAGAGAGAGAGAGAGAGAGAGAGAGAGAGCTAGAAGGTATATTTGAGCAAATCATAGATGAAAATATCCTTAATCTGGGGAAGGAAACAAGCATTCATGTTCAAGAAGTAGAGAGGACTGCTTCCAAAATCAATAAAAATAGATCAACACCCCAACATAAAATAGTGACTCTTGCAAATCTTACAGCCAAGGAAACCATCTTGAGAGTAGTTAGGGAGAGGAGGTTCCTTATGCATGGAGAGAGAAATATTAGAATAACATCACACTTATACACAGAAACCTGGCAAGCCAGAAAGGGCTGGCAAGACATATTCAGGGTAATAAATGAGAGGAACATGCAGCCAAGGAGACTCTATCCAGCAAGGCTGTCATTCATAATGGATGGAGAGACAAGGAGTTTCCAGGACAGGCGGAAACTGAAAGAATACATGACCATCAAGCCATCTCTGAAATAAATATTAAGGGGGATTCTGTAAGCGAAGAGAGACACCAAGGGTGATATAGACCAGAAAGAAGCAAAAACAATCTACAGGAACAGGGATATTACAGGCAATACACTGCCACTAAATTCATATCTTTCTATAGTTACTCTGAATGTAAATGGACTCAATGCACCATCGAAAAGACGCAGGGTTTCAGACTGGATAAAAAAAAGCAGTACCCATCCATATGTTGTCTACAGGAGAATCATTTGGAACCTAAAGACCCCTCCAGATTGAAAGTGAGGGGATGGAGATCCATTTAAAATGCCAATGGACCTCAAAAGAAACCTGGTAACAATTCACATATCCGACAAATTAGATATTAGAACAAAGACTGTAGTAAGAGAAGTAAAGGGACACTTTATCATACTTAAAATGTCTATCCAACAAGAAGCTCTAACAATTGTAAATATCTATGCCCACAATGTGGGAGCAGCAAATTATATATACATATTGATAACAAAAGTAAAGAAACATATTAATAATACATTAATAGTAGGCGACTTCAGCACCTCACTCACAGCAATGGACAGATCATCTAAGCAGATGATGAACATAGAAACAAGGGTTTTGAATGGCACACTGGACAAGATGGACTTCACAGATACATAGAGAACATTTCATCCCCAAGCAACAAAATACTCATTCTTCTCTAGTGCACATGGAACTTTCTCCAGAATAAATCACATACTGGGTCACAAATACCAAAAGATTGAGATTATTCCCTGCATGTTTTCAGACCACATTGCTTTGAAACTGGAACTCAATCACAAGAAGAAATTTGGAAGGAATTGAAACATTTGGAAATTAAAGAGCATCCTGCTAAAGAATGATTGTCACAGAGTTGGAACAAACAATCCTAAAATCTGTATGGAACCAGAACAAAAACCTAAATCACCAGAGGAATGTTGAAAAAGAAAACCAAAGCCGGAGGCATCACAATGCCAGACTAGAAGCTAATTAGAAAGTTATGATCATCAAGACAGCATGGTACTGGCACTAAACAACCACATAGATCAATGGAACAGATTAGAGAGCCCAGAAATGACCTTCAACTCTATGGTCAACTAATCTCTGACAAATCGGGAAATAATATCCAATGGAAAAAAGACAGTCTCTTCAATAAATGCTGCTGTGTACATTGGGCAGCCACATGGAGAAGAATGAAACTGGGCCATTCTCTTACACCGTATACAATGATATACTGAAAATGGATGAAGGACCTTAATGTGAGACAGGAATTCCATCAAAATCCTAGAGGAGAACACAGGCAGCATCCTCTTCGACCTTGGCCACAGCAACTTCATGCAAGACACTTCTCTAAAGGCAGGGGAAATAAAAGCAAAAATGAACTTTTGGGACTTCATCAAGATTAAACGCTTCTGCACAGCAAAGGAAACACTCAACAAACCAAAGAGATAAGCCAGGGAATGGGAGAAGATATTTTCAAGTGACATTATCGATAAAAGGCTGGTATCCATGATCTATAAAGAACTTCTCAAACTCAAGTTCCAAAGAACAAATAGTCCAGTCAAGAAACGGGCAGAACACATGAAAAGACACTTCTCCAAAGAAGACATACAAATGGCAAACAGACACATGAATAAATGTTCAGCATCACTAGCTATCAGGGAAATACAAATCAAAACCATAATGAGATACCACCTTACACCAGTTAGAATGGCTAAAATTAACAAACAGGGAACAACAATTGCTGGCAAGGATGTGGTGAAAGGGGAACCCTCTTATACTGTAGGTGGGAATGCAAGCTGGTACAGCCACTCTGGAAAACACTATGTATGTTCCTCAAGACACAGAAATTGCCCTACTATGTATTTCCCCCAAAACATACAGATGTTGTGAAAAGAAGGGGCACCTGAACCCCAATGTTCTTAGCAGAAATCTCCACAATAGTCAAACTGGAAGGAGACGAGATGTCATTCAAAAGATGTATGGTTAAATAAGATGTGGTTCGTATACAGTAGAATATTACTCAGCCTTCATAAAGGATTAATACCTGAAATTTGCATCAACATGGATTGAACTGGATGGTATTATGTAAGTGAAATTAGTCAATCAGAGAAAAACAATTATCATATGGATTCACTCATATGTGGAATATAAGGAATAGCACAGAGGACCATTGGGGAAGGGAGGAAAAACTGAATGGGAAGAAATCAGAGAGGGAGACAAACCATGAGAGACAGTGGAGTCCAGGAAATAAGCTGAGGGTTACAGAAGGGAGGGGGTGGGGGGATGAAGTAATCTTCTGATGGGTCTTAAGGAGGGCATGTGTTGTGATGAGCACTGGATGTTATATGTAACTAATGAACCATTGAGCACTACATCAAAAACTAATGATGTACTATGACTTGGATAATTGATTTTAAATTAAAAATAAAAAAACAATAATATAAAACAAGAGACGTCTGTGTGTATGTGAGTGTGTGCATATATATATATATATATATATATATATATATATATATATATATACACATATACACACACACAATGGAATATTACTCAGCCATTAAAACATATGGAAAGTTACCTTTTACATCAATGTAGATGGAGCTGGAGGGTAATACCCTGAACAAATAAGTCAGTCAGACAAAGACAAGTATCATATGGTTTTACTCATATGTGAAATATAGGAAATTGCGCAGAGGTTCATAGGGGAAGTGAGGGAGAGCTGAATGGGAAGTCATGAGAAAGGGAGACAAATCATGAGAGACTCTTTTTTTATTAATGTTTTCTTATTACATTATGTTAGTCACCATACAGTACATCCCTGGTTTCTGATGCAAGGTTCGATGATTCATTAGTTGTGTATAACACCCAGTGCAACATGCAATATGTGCCCTCCTTACTACCCATCACCAGTCTATCCCATACCCCAACCCCTCCCCTCTGAAGCCCTCAGATTGTTTCTCATAGTCCATAGTCTCCCATGCTTCACTCCCCCTTCTGATTACCCCCCCTTCTTTATCCCTTTCTTCCCCTACTGATCTTCCTAGTTCTTGTGTTCCATAGATGAGAGAAATCATATGATAATTGTCTTTCTCTGTTTGACTTATTTCACTTAGCATTATCTCCTCCAGTGCCGTCCATGTTGCAGCAAATGTTGAGAACTCGTTCTTTCTGATAGCTGAGTAATATTCCATTGTATATATGGACCACAGCTTCTTAATCCAGTCATCTGTTGAAGGGCATCTCGGTTCCTTCCACGATTTAGCTATTGTGGATAATGCTGCTATGAACATTGGGGTGCATATGGCCCTTCTCTTCACTACATCTGTATCTTTCGGGTAAATACCCAGTAGTGCAATGGCTGGGTCCTAGGGTAGCTCAATTTTGAACTTTTTAAGGGACCTCCACACTGTTTTCCAGAGTGGCTGCACCAAATTGCATTCCCAACAACAATGTAGGAGGGATCCCCTTTCTCCACATCCTCTCCAGCAATTGCTGTTTCCTGCCTTGTCAATTTTAGCCATTCTAACTGGCGTAAGGTGGTATCTTAGTGTGGTTTTGATTTGAATTTCCCTGATGGCTAATGATTTTGAACATTTTTTCATGCGTCTGTTAGGCATTTGTATGTCCTCATTGGAAAAGTGTCTGTTTATATCTTCTGCCCATTTTATGATTTGTTTATTTGTTTCTTGTGTATTGAGTTTGAGAAATTCTTTGTAGATCTTGGATACCAGTCTTTTATCTGTAGCATCATTTGCAAATATATTCTCCCATTCCATAGGCTGCCTCTTAGTTTTTTTGATTGTTTCCTTGGCAGTGCAGAAGCTTTTTATTTTGATGAAGTCCCACATGTTCATTTTATCTTTTGTTTCTCTTGCCTTTGGAGATGTGTCATGAAAAAGGTTGCTTTGGCCGATGTCATAGAGGTTGTTGCTTATGTTCTTCTCCAGGATTTTGATGGATTCCTGTCTCACATTGAGGTCTTTCATCCATTAAGAGTTTATTTTTGTGTATAGTGTGAGAGAGTGGTCAAATTTCATTCTTTTGCATGTAGCTGGCCAATTTTCCCAGTGCCATTTATTGAAGAGACTGTATTTTTTTCCACTGTATGTTTTTTCCTGCTTTATCAAAGATCAGTTGCCCAAAGAGCTGAGGGCCCATTTCTGGGTTCTCTATTCTGTTCCATTGGTCTATGTGTCTGTTTTTGTGCCAGTACCATGCTGTCTTTGTGATCACAGCTTTGTAGTACAGCTCGAAATCCGGCATTGTGATACCCCCAGCTTTGTTTTTCCTTTTCAACAATTCCTTGGCGATTCAGGGCCTTTTCTGGTTCCACACAAATTTAAGGACTATTTGTTCCAGTTCCTTGAAAATTGTCATTGGTATTTTGATCAGGATAGCATTGAAAGTGTAGATTGCTCTGGGTAGCATGGATATTTTAACTATGTTAATTCTTCCGATCCATGAGCATGGAATATTTTCCATCTTTTTGTGTCTTCCTCAATGTCTTTCAGGAGTGATTTATAGTTTCTAGAATATAGTTCCTTTACATCTCTGGTTAAATTAATACTATAGGAAAAAAAATTGAGGGTTGCTGGCGGGAGATAGGTGGTGAGATAGGATAACTATGTGATGGGCAATAAGTAGAGCACATGATGTGTTGAGCACTGTGTGTTATATTCAACTGATGAATTACTGTACTCTACATCTGAAATTAATGATGTATTCTATGTTGGCTAATTGAATTTAAAAAGAAAAAGAGATTGCTGCTTGTGTTCTGCTTAGGATTTCATGGATTTCTTTCTCATATTTAGATCTTTCATCCATTTTCAGAATAATTTTGTTTATGGTGTAAGAAAACAGTCCAGTTTCATTCTTACACGTGTGGCTGTCCAATTTTCCTAACACCATTTGTGGAAGAGACTGTCCTTATTCCATTGGATATTCTTCGTGATTTTTTGAAAGTTAGTTGACCATAGCATTAAGGGTACATTTCTGGGTTTTCTCTTCTGTTCCAATGATCTATGTGTCTGTCTTCGTGCTATTACCATAGTGTCATGATGATTATAGCCTTGCACTACAGCTTGAAGTCCGGAATTGTGTTGCCTCCATGTTTGGTTGTCATTTACACCATTCCTCTGTCTCTTATGGGTCTTTTGTGGTTCCATACACATTTGAGGATTGTTTGTTCCACCTTTGTGAATAATGTGTATGTTGCTCTGGGGTGGCATAGACATTTTCACAGTATTTATTCTTCCAATCCATGGAATATTTTTCCATTCCTTTGTGTCTTCACCAATTTTTTTCATAAGTGTTCTATAGTTTTCAGGGTAGAGATACCTTACTACTTTGGTTAGGTTTATTCCTAGGTACCTTATGGTTTTTGGTGCAATTGTAAATGGAATTGATTCCTTGATTTCTCCTTCTTCTCCCTCACTGTTAGTGTATAGAAATGCAACTGACTTCTGTGCATTGATTTTATACCCTGCCACTTTGTTGAATTCCTGTATGAGTTCTAGTAATCTTTTTGTGGAGTCTTTTAGGTTTTCTAAGTAGGGTATCATGTGGACTGAGAACAGTGAATGTTTGACTTCTTCTTTGCTGATTTTGTGCTTTTTTTCCCCCTGATTGCTGAGGCTAGGTATCCCAGTAATACATGGAACAACAGTGGTGACAGCACACATCCCTGTTGTGTGCCTGACCTTGGGGGAAACTTCTCCATTTTTCCCCACTGACGATGATATTCATTGTGGGTTTTTAGCATATGGCTTTTATGATATTGAGGTATGTTACTTCTATTCCTACATGGCAGAAAGTTTAATAGAGAAAGGACGCTGCATTTTGTCAAATACTTTTTTGTGGAATATGGATGCCAAAATTCTCAACAAGATCCTAGCTAATATGATCCAACACCACATTAAAAGGGTTATCCATCAAGACCAAGTGAGATTCATCCCTGGGATGCAAGGGTGGTTCAACATTTGCAAATCGATCAGTGTGATAGATCATATCAACAAGAAAAGAGCCACGAACCATGTGATCCTCTCAATTGATGCAGAAAAAGCATCTGACAAAATACAGCATCCTTTCCTGATTAAAACATTTCAGAGTGTAGGGACAGAGGGCACATTCCTCAATGTCATAAAAACCATCTAAGAAAAGCCTACAGTGAATATCATTCTCAATGGAGAAAAACTAAAAGCCTTTCCCTTAAGATCAGGAGCACAACAACGATGCCCACTCTCGCCACTATTCTTCAACATAGTACTAGAAATCCTTGCAACAGCAATCAGACAACAAGAAGGGATAAAAGGTATCCAAATTGGCAAAGAAAAAGTCAAACTGTCTCTCTTGGCAGATAACATGATACTCTATGTGGAAAACCCAAAAGACTCCACCCCCAAACTACTAGAACTTATAGAGCAATTCAGTAATGTGGTGGAATACAAAATCAATGCTCAGAAATCAGTTGCATTTCTATACATGAACAATGAGACTGAAGAAAGAGGAATTAGGGAATCCATGCCATTTACAATAGCACCAAAAATCATACATTCTCTCCGAATTAACTTAACCAAAGATGTAAAGGATCTACATTCTAGAAACTACAAATCACTCTAGAGAGACACTGAAGAAGACTCAAAAAGATGGAAAAATATTCGATGCTCATGGATCAGAAGAATAAACATAGTTAAAATGTCTATGCTACCCAGAGCAATCTACATTTTAAATGCCATCTCAAACAAAATAACAATGACATTTTTCAAAGAACTGGAACAAATAGTCCTTAAATTTGTGTGGAACCAGAAAAGGCCCTGAATCACCAAGGAACTGTTGAAAAGGAAAAACAAAGCTGGGGGCATCACAATGCCAGATTTCAAGCTAAACTACAAAGTTGTGATCACCAAGACAGCATGGTACTGGCACAAAAACAGACACATAGACCAATGGAACAGAATAGAGAATTCAGAAATGGACCCTCGACTCTTTGGGCAACTAATCTTTGACAAAGTAGGAAAAAAATGCAGTGGAAAAAAGACAGTCTCTTCAATAAATGGTGCTGGGAAAATTGTACAGCTATATGCAGAAGAATGAATCTTGACCACTCTCTCACCCCAAACACAAAGATAAACTCCAAATGGATGAAATACCTCAATGTGAGACAAGAATCCATCAAAATCCTAGAGGAGAACATAGTCTGCAACCTCTTTGACATTGGCCACAGCAAGTTTTTTCATGACACATCTCCAAAGGCAAGAGAAACAAAAGAAAAAGTGAACTTGTGGGGCTTCATCAAGATCAAAAACTTCTGCACAGCCAAGGAAACCATAAAAAAAAAAAACAACTAAGAGGCAGCCCATGGAATGTGAGAAGATATTTGCAAATGACACTACAGATAAAAGACTGGTATCCAAGATCTACAAAGAGCCTCTCAAACTCAATACACAAGAAACAAATAAACAAATCATAAAATGGGCAGAGGATATGAACAGACACTTTTCCAGTGATGACATACAAATGGCTAACAGACACATGAAAAAATGTTCAAAACCATTAGCCATCCGGGAAATTCAAATCAAAACCACACTAAGATACCACCTTACACCAGTTAGAATGGCAAAAATTGACAAGGCAAGAAACAACAAATGTTGGAGAGAATGTGGAGAAAGGGGATCCTTCTTACAGTGTTGGTAGGAATGCAAGTTGGTACAGCCACTTTGGAAAACAGTGTGTAGGTCCCTTAAAACATTAAAAATTGAGGTACCCTATGATCCAGTAATTTCACTACTGGGTATTTACCCCAAAGATACAGACGTAGTGAAGAGAAGGGCCATAGGCACCCCAATGTTCATAGCAGCATTGTCCACAATACCTAAATTGTGGAAGGAGCCAAAATGCCCTTCAACAGATGACTGGATTAAGAAGCTGTGGCCCATATATACAATGGAATATTACTCAGCCATCAGAAAGAATGATTTCTCAACTTGCAGCAGCATGGACGGAATGGAGGAGATTATGCTAAGTGAAATAAGTCAAGCAGAGAAATACAATTATCATATGGTTTCACTCATTTATGAGATATAAGAAATAGGAAAATTGGTAGGAAATGGAAGGGAAGAATAGAGGGGGGTAAACAGAAGGGGGGATGAACCATGAGAAACTGTGGACTCTGGGAAACAAATTGAGGGCTTCACAGGGGAGGGTGGTGGGGGATTGGGATAGGCCAGTTATGGGTATGAAGGAGGGCGCATATTGCATGGTGCACTGAGTATTACATGCAAATAACGAATCATGGAACATTGCATCAACAACTGGGGATGTACTGTGTGGTGACTAATATAACAAAATAAAAAGAAAAAAGTATATGAACAGCTACAGAATAAAAGTTACATTTTATATTTAAAAAATTCTTTTTCTGCATGTATTGAGAGGATCATATGGTTCTTGTCCTTTCTTCTATCAATGTGGTGTACCACATTAATTGATTTATGGGTATTAAACCATCCCTGCAGCCCGGGAATAAATCCAACGTGGTTGTGGTGAGCAATCTTTTTAATGTACTGTTGGATTTGATCAGCTAATATCTTGGTGAGAATTTTTGAATCCATGTTCATCAGGGATGTTGTTCTGTAATTGTCCTTTTGGGGTGTTCATCTGGTTTTGGAATCAAGGTAATGCTGGCCTTATAGAATGAATTTGGAAGTTTTCCCTCCATTTTGTTTTTTGAAACAGCTTCAGAAGAATAAGTATTATTTCTTCTTTAAATGATTGGTAGAATTCTGCTGGGAGGCCATCTGGTTCTGGACTCTTGTTTATTGGGAAAGTTTTTATTACTCTTTCAATTTCCTTGCTGGTTATGGATCTGTTCAGGTTTTATATTTCTTCCTCTTTCAGTTTTGTTAGTTTATAGTATTCTAGGAATGCGTTCATTTCCAGAATGCCTCGTTTGTTGGCATATAGTTGCTCATAATATGCTCTCATAATTGTTTTTATTTCTTTGGTGTTGGTTGTTATCTATCCTACTTAATTCATGATTTTATTTATTTGGGTCCTTTCTTTTTTGTTTTTGATTTATCGATCTTATTAATTATTTCAAAAACCAGCTCATAGTTTCTTTGATCTGTTCTACTGTTCTTTTGGTTCCTATTTCATTTATGTCTGCTCTAATATTTATTATTTCTCTTCTCCTGTTGGACACAGACATTATTTGCCATTCTTACACAATGTTAAGGTTGGTGCTAGTTTATGGTTGTGTATTGAGATTTTTCTTGTTTCTTGAGAAGGTTCTGTATTGCTGTGGCCGATGTCAAAGAGGTTGCAGCCTATGTTCTCCTTTATGATTTTGATGGATTCCTGTCTCACATCGAGGTCTTTCAACCATTTGAAGTTTATCTTTGTGTATGGGGTGAGAGAGTGGTCAAGTTTCATTCTTTTGCATATAGCTGTCCAATTTTCCCAGCACCATTTATTGAAGAGACTGTCTTTTTTCCACTGCATGTTTTTTCCTGCTTTGTCAAAGATTAGTTGCCCAAAGAACCGAGGGTCCATTTCTGGGTCTCTACTCTGTTCCATTGTTCTATGTGTCTGTTTCTGTGCCAGTATCATGCTGTCTTTGTGATCACAGCTTTGTAGTACAGCATGAAATCTGGCCACATGATACCCCAGTTTTGTTTTCCTTTTCAACAATTCCTTGGTGATTCGGGGCCTTTTCTGGTTCCACACAAATTTGAGGGCTATTAGTTCCAGTTCTTTGAAAAATGTCATTGGTATTTTGATTGGGATGGCATTGAAAGTGTATATTGCTCTGGTAGCATAGACATGTTAACTATGTTTATTCTTCTGATCCATGAGCATGGGATATTTTCCATCTTTTCGTGTCTTCTTCAATGTCTTTCATGAGTGAGCTGTAGTTTCTAGAATGTAGATCCTTTACATCTCGGGTTAAGTTATCTTGGAGATAACGTATGATTTTTGGTGCTATTGTAAATGGCATGGATTCCCTAATTTCTCTTTCTTCAGTCTCATTGTTCATGTATAGAAATGCAACTGATTTCTGAGCATTGATTTTGTATTCCACCACATTACTGATTTGCTCTATAAGTTCTAGTAGTTTGGGGGTGGAGTCTTTTGGGTTTTCCATATAAAGTATCATGTTATCTGCCAAGAGATACAGTGTGACTTCTTCTTTGCCGATTTGGATACCTTTTATCCCTTTTTGTTGTCTGATTGCTGTTGCAAGGACTTCTAGTACTATATTGAATAATAGTGGCGAGAGTGGGCATCCTTGTCGTGTTCCTGATCTTAAGGGAAAGGCTTTTAGCTTTTCTCCATTGAGAATGATATTTGCTGTATGCTTTTCACAGATGATTTTTATGAAATTGAGGAATGTGCCCTCTGTCCCTACACTCTGAAGTGTTTTAATCAGGAATGGATGCTGTATTTTGTCAGATGCTTTTTCTGCATCAATTGAGAGGATCACATGGTTCTTGGCTCTTTTCTTGTTGATATGATCTATCACACTGATCGATTTGCAAATGTTGAACCACCCTTGCCTCCCAGGGATTTATCCCAGTTGGTCGTGATGGAAAATCCTTTTAGGATCTTGTGGAGAATTTTGGCATCCATATTCATCAGGTATATCAGTCTGTAATTCTCCTTTTGGATGGGGTCTTTGCCTGGTTTGGGTATCAAGGCCTCATAGAATGAGTTTGATAGTTTTCCTTCTGTTTCTATTTTTTGAAACAACTTCTGGAGAATAGGTGTTATTTTTTTCTTTGAATGTTTGGGGGAATTCACGAGGGAATCCGTCAGGCTCTGAACTCTTTTTTTGGGGGTGTTTTTGGTCACTGCTTCAATCTCCTCAGAATCAATTGGTCCATTTAAATAATCAATTTCTTCCTGTTTCGGTCGTCGTAGTTTATAGGTTTCCAGGAAGGCATCAATTTCTTCCAGGTTATTTAATTTATTGACATAATGTTGTTGATAGAAGTTTCTAATGATCCTTTCTATTTCATTGGTGTTGATTGTTATCTCTCCCCTTTTGTTCATAATTTTATTAATTTGTGTCTTTTCTCTATTCTTTTGAATAAGTCTGGCCAGTGGCTTATCGATCTTATTTATTCTTTCAATGAATCAGCTTCTAGTTCTGTTGATCTGCTCCACTGTGCTCCTGGTTTCTAATTCATTGATCTCTGCTCTAATCTTGATCAACTGCTTTCTCATGTGTGGATTAGGCCTGTTCTCTGTTGCTGTTCCAGCTTCTTGAGGTGAGAACATGAAAACTGCATTTTAGATTTTTCTATTCTTTTGAGTGAGGCTTGGATGACTATGTGTTTTCCCCTTAGGACTGCCTTGCAGTGTCCCTTAGGTTTTGGACTGATGTGCTTTCATTCTCGTTGGTCCCTAGAAATTGTTTAATCTGATTTTTAATTTCCTGGTTTACCCAATCATTCCTGAGCAGGGTGGTTCTTAGTTTCCAAGTGTTTGAGTTTCTTCCAAATTTTTCCTTGTGGTTGAGTTCCAGTTTCAAAGCACTGTGGTCTGAGAATATGCAGGGAATAATCTCAGTCTTTTGGTATCAGTTGAGACCTGTTTTGTGACCCAGTATATGGTCTATTCTGGAGAAAGTTCCATGTGCATTCGAAAAGAATGAGTATCCTGGTGTTCTGGGTGTGGAGTTCTGTGTATATCTATGAGGTCCAACTGGTCCCGTATATCATTCAAAGCTCTTGTTTCTTTGGTGATTGTCTGCTTAGGTGATCTGTCTATTGCTGAGAGTGGAGTGTTGAGGTCCCCTACAATTAATGTATTATTATCTATATGTCTCTTTATTCTGGTTAAGAGTTGGCTGGTGTATCTAGCTGCTCCCCTGTTTGGGTCATACATATGTATAATTGCCATATCCTCTTGTTGGATACATCCTTTAAGAATCATATAGTGTCCTTCTGTATCTCTAACTACAATCTTTGTCTTCTACCATCCCATCCTCCAATTCACTAATTCGTTCTTCTGCCACATTTATCCTGGCCGTCAGAGCATCTAGTTTAGACTGCATTTGATTCATAGCATTTTTTTATATAATAATATTTTTTATTATATTATGTTAGTCACCATACAGTACATCCCTGGTTTTTGATGTAACGTTCCATGATTCATTAGTTGAATATAACACCCAGTGCACCTTGCAATACGTGCCCTCCTTACTACCCATCACCAGCCTATCCCATTCCCCCACATAGCATTTTTAATTTCTGCCAGATTTACTCTCATTTCCGTCCTTAGAGATTCTATACTCTCGTTAACATTTTTGTTAATATTTTTTCAAGTCTACACAATATCTGGACCATTTTTACTGTGAACTCCATTTCTGACAATTTGGTTATAGCCATATCCATCAGTTCTGTGGCAGAGGCCACAGATTCATTATCTTTTCTTTATGGGGGGAATTTCTCCTCCTCATCATTCTGATGAGGAGAGGTTGTGGGGATGCACAGCACCCAAATTATTGACCAGGACCCAGACAGTGTGCACTTGGTGTAGAGGGACCTTAGGGATGTGGTGTTCTTGGTTTTTCAGCCTCCCTTCTGATGGAGGGGCCTGCTTCGCTGATATTCAGGCAATCCTGTTTGGGTAGAGTTGCCCCATCCCCTGCGAGGAGGAATGGGGTTGGGCACAATGTGAGCTGGTATTTTCGGGGTTTTTTTCTCTGGCAGCTTTCCCTGGCATTTTTCTGTGACTCTTCTGAGAGTCAGAGCATGAATGGCCATATCCTTACACTGTCTCAGAACAGAGAGATTGCAGTCTGCTCTCCACTGAGCTCTCTTGGCCACTTTAACTCTGTTTCTGTTGGTGCTGCTAAAAACCCTGTAGCATCCCGGGTTGTGTTCCCCACAGCCGCTCTCCCAGCCCTCACTTCCAGGGCTGACATGTCTCTATCCTTTGTGCTTCTAACACCACCAGCTGCCCCCAGATCCCATGCATGCCCCCAAGCTCCCTGTTTCAGTGTGGTTTGCATGTGTTGTGGAGCGCTGGTTTTCAGTCTGGTCATGCTCATGCTCCCAAGCTCCCATTATCAGTCCAGTTCTAGTAAGTGTTCCACAGCTCCGGTTTTCAGTCTGGTCACTCACGCACTCCTGAGCTCTCGGTTTCAGTGTAGTTTGAGTATGCACTCTGGAGCTCTGGTTTCTGTCTGGTTGTGCACTCATTTCCAGGTCAATGATCTCAGTTGGTTTTTTCATGGGTGCCAGTCCGTGAGTCTGGCCAGCTCCCCAGTGTAGGTGGCTACTACTTCCCGGCACCTGAGCACGTTGGCTTCATCCCCCTTCCATTTATCTTCTGATATCTGTGTGTGGATTCATGGCTCCCCACTTTGTACCTCAATACTCAGCCCTGGCGGTGTTCGTTTGTAGAGATCCAGATGTAGCTTCCTGTGTCTCAGCCTGATTTCATGGGTGTTTAGAATGGTCTGGCAGATATCCAGCTCGATTTAGGGGACCAGCTGAAAAAGTGGTCCCCTACTCCTCTGCTATCTTTTATCCTCTCAGGAATTGCACAGATCCTGTGTGACTCCAGTGGGAGAGGATTCATGGAAGCTCTTGCATGCCTGGATTCCTTTGGATTTTACCCCATGCACCTCTACCCTTCATTGATTTTGCTTTATATCCTTTCAAATAAACCTTAGCTGGCCATAGCTGTCAGCACTCCAATTCCCTGATTAAGGCAGTATCAGCAGAGTGAGTGGAGACTTGATCTTCTGTCCCCCGTAAGCCAGAAGCAGATGGCGATGCGCTGCTTCCCTGATGTCCCACCAAGATACAGCCAACAGAATCCAACAGGACATTAAAGGGATCATTCACCACCACTAAGTGGGACTTATTCCTAGGCTGCGAGGGTGGTTCAGCGTCTGGTCCAGAGTTCAGCTGCTGTGGATGCTCCAGGTTCTGGTGCTGTCTGAGACCCACAAGCAAAGAACACATCTGGCGGTAAGACAACGTCATCATGGCAGTAATGTACATGCTTGACATTCACGGAGAAGAGGCCACTCGCCCAGTCCTCTGAGTGCCACAGATGCAGGTTGCCCCAGGAGAAGCTGCACAGGTTGAGGAAGAGCGCCAGGGCACCTGGGTCTTAGTGGGATGTTCTTTAGCCTCCATGTATTTGTAGACTTTCAAATTTTTTTCTTGTGATTGATTTCAAGTTTCATAGCATTGTGGTCTGAAAATACATATGGTATGATCTCAATCTTTTTGTACTGGTTGAGTCCTGATTTGTGACCCAGTATGTGATCTATTCTGGAGAATATTCCATGTGCACTAGAAAAGAATGTGTATTCTACTGCTTTAGGGTGAAAAACTCTGAATATATCTCTGAAGTCCATCTGGTCCAGTGTGTCATTCTAAACCCTTGTTTCCTTGTTGATCTTCTGCTTAGATCATCTGTCCATTGCTGTGAGTGGGGTGTTGAAGTCCCCTTCTATTATTGTATTATTGTCAATTTGTTTCTTTAAGTTTATTTTTAATTGATTTATATGTATGGGTGCTCCCAAGTTAGAGGCATAAATATTTACAATTGTTAGATCCTTGTTGGATAAACCCCTTTATTTTGATACAGTGTCCTTCTTCATCTCTTATTACACTCTTAATTTTAAAATGTAGTTTGTCTGATATAAGGATGGATACTCCAGCTTTCTCTTGATGTCCATTAGCACGATAAATGGTTCTCCACCCCCTCACATTCAATTTGGAGGTAACTTTGTGTGTAAAATGAGTCTCTTGTAAGCAACATACCAATGGGTCTGTTTTTTTTAATACATTCTAATACCCTATGTCCTTTCATTGGAGCATTTAGTCCATTTACATTCAAAGTAATTATTGAAAGGTTTGAATTTAATGCCATTGTTTTACCTGTAAAGTCCTTTTGCTGTAGAATGTCTCTCTTCCTCTCTAGTTTTTGTAACTTTTTGTCCCTCCTTCCCCTCAAAGGGTCCCCTTTAGTATTTCTTGCAGGACTGAATTAGGGTTTACCAACTCCTTTAGTTTCTGTTTGTTTTGGAAACTGTTTATCTCTCCTTATATTCTGAATGACAGCCTTTCTGGATAAAATATTCTTGGCTACATATTTTCCCTATTTAGCATGTTGAATATATCATGCCAGTCCTATTTGGGCTGCCAGGTCTCTGTAGACAGGTCTGCTCCCAGCTTTATGTATCCACCCTTGTAGGTTAAGGACTTTTTCTCCCAAGCTGCTTTCAGAATTTTATCTTTATCTTTGTATTTTGCAAGTTTCACTGTAATATGTCATGGCATTCAGCTGTTTTTGTTGATTTTGAGGGGAGTTCTCTGTGCCTTTTTGCCTTGAATGCCTGTTTCCTTCCCTAGGTTACAGAGGTTCTCAGCTATAATTTGTTCACATAAACCTTCTGCCCCCCTTTTTTCCTCACTTCTCTTCTTCTGAGTCTCCAGAAGATACAGATATTATTTCACTTTATGTAATCACTGAGTTCCCTAACTCTACCTTCCTGATCTAATAATTTTCTTTCTCTCTTATTTTCAGCTTCATTATTTTCCATATTTTTATTTTCTATATGACTAATTCTCCACCTCTTCTTCAATCCTTGCAGTGATTATATCCAGTCTGTTTTGCCTTTCAGTTATTGCATTTTTTTTTTATTTCAGCCTGGCTAGTTTTGAGGTCTTTTATCTTTGCATGAAGGATTTCTCTGGTGTCTTCTATGTTTTTTTCAAGTCCAGCTAGTGGTCTTATAACTGTTCTAAATTCTTGTTCACCTATATTTCTTATATCTGCTTTGAGCAAGTCCTTGGCTATAATATCTTCCTAAACTTTCTTTTGGGGAAAATTCCTTCATCTTGTCATTTTGGTTAAATTATAATCTTTTGAGTGTTAGAAAAGCTTATTATATTTCCTGCACCTCAGAGTAATGCTATATTAAAAAGACTTCATACTGTGTACAGGGCCTGGCACTTATGGAAGTGTTTTCTGTTGCACACTGTGTACATTCTGCTGTTGTGGTTTGGCTGTTTTTTCCACTTGCTAGTCCTTGGCAGAATTCCTCTTGCTTGCAGTGGGGATTGTTTGGACCTTTATCTACATGTGCTTTGATTTGTTTATTGAAAAAAGCATGTAAAAAGCTGAAAGAAATAAAGAAAAAAAGAGAGTGAAAGAGAAGAAAGAAAGAAAAAAAAAGAAATTATGAGAAAAGGAAAAGGGACCAAAAAACCAACCAAACAGACAACAACAACAACAACAACAATAATGATAATAATAAAACTGTACCTGATTCCAAAGTAAAAGAGAGGGGAAAAAAGAAGCCTGAATCAGGGGCGCCTGGGTGGCACAGCGGTTAGAGCATCTGCCTTCAGCTCAGGGTGTGATCCCGGCGTTATGGGATCGAGCCCCACATCAGGCTCCTCTGCTATGAGCCTGTTTCTTCCTCTCCCACTCCCCCTGCCTGTGTTCCCTCTCTCGCTGGCTGTCTCTATCTCTGTCAAATAAATAAATAAAATCTTTAAAAAAAAAAGAAGCCTGAATCAAAGGAAAAAAAAGAGAAAGAGAGAGAGAGAGAAGAAATGAAAAAAAATAGCAAACAAATGAAAAATTATAGCTCTGATTCCAAAGGGAAAAAAATAAAAATAAAAAAAGAGAGTAAGAGAAAAAATTACAGCCTGGTCTTATTTCCATCACAGCTGAAGGGGATGTTGTAAGACACTGTATGATCAGTATACCTGGTGCATGGAGTGTGTTGCCTATGCTGCTCTTCTGAGGGAGAAGCCTGCTGTGCTGGCTCAGAGTCAAACATGTTCCAGTAAAAACAAAACAAAACAAAACAAAACAAAAGAAAACTAAAACTTGTCTAACAAAGGGGGTGGGGTTTGATGTAAGCAGCTTCCACCTCCAGTGGGGGTCACTGTGTTGCTCTCTGATATGGGACTGTGTGGGTAGCGGGGGCAAAATGTTGACACCCCACTATCTCATCCCCCAAAAGGGGATCTTACACCTCCAGCTGTTCAGGAAGCTTTCACAGAAAAGCAAGGGATATCAGTGTGCCCTGGGCCTAGCTCTCCTGTGCTTATCTCTACTTTGTTTGGGATCCAAAACTCCAAATCTTAAAGTATCTGGCACCACTCAGATCCACTCCCTCCTCCAGGTTAGAGGCTCGTTGTATTCTTACCAATACTCATTGTCCCCCAAAAACCATTCCCTGCCTGAGCCATGTGTGGATTCTATCATTTGACAACACGAAGAGCAGCAACCAGATTATCCAGCCTCCTTTGTTCACTGCTGATGACAGGCTGTTTGCTGGCCCCTGCAGGGTCTTTTGTCCTTGGAGAGGATATATACCCTCTTCCAAATGTACTCCAGGAAGGGGAACAATCTCTCCCAGTGTGACCCCTGAGATCCCTACAACACGTTGTTGGTGCTCCTGGGCTAGAGCCATCCTTTTCTCTGGAATTGCATGCTACAGCAACTCTCCCACAAAAGTCGCACATCCCAAAGCTCAGAGTTTGAGCTACACTCACTGTTTGCAAACAAAACAAAACAAACAAACAAAAAACCAAAACACCACCACCAACAAAACAAAACAAAACAAAACAAAACAAAACAAAACAAAACAAAACAAAACTGCTTCACTCATTTCCCCCAGCTCCCCAGTCTGTGGTCTGAGAGGTTTTCTTTTTGTGGGAACCCAGCACTGCACTCTGCCAATCTGATCTGAATCTTTTGTACTTGTTGAAGGCTGATTTATGACTCAATATGTGATCTATTCTGGAGAATGTTCCATGTGCACTCAAAAGGAATGTGTATTCCATTGCTTTAGGATGAAATGTTCTGAATATATCTGTGAAGTCCATCTGGTCCAGTGTGTCATTCAAAGCCATTGTTTCCTTGTTGATTTTATGCTTAGGTGATCTGTCCATTGCTGGAAGTGGTGTGCTAAAGTCCCCTACTATTATTGTATTATTATCATTGAGTTTACTTATGTGTATTTTTAATTTTGTTTATGTATCTGGATACTTCCAAGTTGGGGACATAAATATTTACAATTGTTAGATGTTTTGATGGACAGATCTCTTAATTATGATATAGTGGCTTTCTTCATCTCTTCTTTCAGCCTTTGGTTTAAAAGAGTTTGTTTGATATAAGTATGGCTACTCCAGCTTTCTTTTGACATCATTTAACACGATAGATGGTTCTCCATCCCTTCACTTTCAATCTGCAGGTAACTTTAGGTCTAAAATTAGTTTCTTTTGAGTAGCACATAGGTAGATCTTGGTTTTTTTTTTTCAAATCTACTCTGATACCCTATGTTTTTTTATTGGAGCATTTAGCCCATTTACATTCACAGTGATTATTGATAGATATGAAATTAGTGCCATACTTGTAAAGATAGTGTTTCTGGTGATTTTCTCTGTTCTTTTCTAGTCTTTGCTAATTTTGGTCTCTCTTTCCCACTCAGAGTCCCCTTTAATATTTCTTGCAAGACTGGTTTAGTTCTTATGAACTCCTTTAGTTGTTTGTCTGGGAAACTCTTTATCTTTCCTTCTATTCTGAATGACGACCTTGCTGGATAAAGAATTCTTGGCTGCATATTTTTCCCATTCAGCACGTTGAATATATCCTCCCACTCTTCTGGCCTGCCAAGTTTTTGTGGACAGATGAGCTGCAAACCTGGTGTGTCTTCCTTTGTAGGTTAACAACTTTTTTTTTCCTTCGCTGCTTCAAGATTCTTTCCTTTTCTGGTTATTATACGAATTTAACTATGATATATCTTGGTGTGTGCCATCTTTCATTGAATTTGATAGGAGTTTTCTGTGCCTCTTGGATTTTGATGCCTGTTTCCTTCCCCAGATTAGGGATGTTTTCAGCTATATTTTGCTTAAATAAACATTCCACACCTTTTCCTTCTCTTTTTCTATTACTGCTATGATAGGAATGCTTTTATGCCTTAAGGAGTCACTGAGCTCCCTGAGTCTACATTTGCCATCCAATATTTTTCCTCTTCTTTTCAGCTTCATTATTTTCTGTAATTTTATCTTCTATTTTGGTGATTTCATTCCTGTGGTCAGTCCTTGCTGTAATTGCATCCAGTCTGGTTTGCATCTCACTTATAGCATTTTGTATTTCAGCCTGACTAGGTGACTAGATTTTATTTCTTTTATCTCTCTCTCTCTCTTTTTAAAATCTTTTGAGACTTTATTGAACTGCTACAGTACATCAGTAGTTTTTGATGTAGTGCTCCATGATTCATTGTTTGCGTATACCACCTTCTCTTTAATACCCATCACCAGGCTAGCCCATCCCCCACCCCCCTCTAAAACCCTCAGTTTGTTTCCCAGAGTCCATAGTCTCTCATGGTTCACTTCTCTTTCTGTTTACCCCCCCTTCATTATTCCCTTCCTTCTCCTATCAATCTCCCTGCTATTCCTTATGTTCCACAAATGAGTGAAACCATATGATAATTGTCTTTCTCTGTTTGACTTATTTCACTTAGCGTAATCTCCTCCAGTCCCATCCGTGTTGATGCAAATGTTGGGTAATCATTTTTTCTGATGGCTGAGTAATATTCCATTGTATATATGGACCACATCTCTGCAGTATGTGATTCTTTAGTGTCTTCTATGCTTTTCTCAAGCCCAGCTAGTATCCTTATGATTGTTTTAAATGCTGTGTTGATTAAATCTCTGGATTCCTCCTGTCATTTCTTTTGGGGTGAATTCCTCCATCTTGTCATTTTGTCTTGGTCCCTGTGTATGTGTGTGTGTGAATGTTAGGAAAGTCTGTTGTATTTCTGCTCCTGAGAGCAATGGCTATATTAGGAAAAGTTCTTATACTCACTGCCCTGGGCCTGGTGCATCAGAAGGTGTTTCACTCTGCTGTTGTGTTTTGGCTGCTCCTTCCCTCAGGTCAGTCCTCTGCAGAATATCTCCTTGCCTGCAGTGGGGGGTGTTTGGATCTTCTTCACTGTGTGGCAAATTTTAACCAGGTGTGTTTGGTCTGCTTCTTAAAATAATCTAGAATAACCTATTTAGAATAATCTAAAATAATCTATTTATCCTAATATTAAAGCTTTGCAGTACTCTATGATTAGTAGAGTTCATGTGTGTGAGGGGTTTGGGATGGTCTTCTGTGGGAGGGGCCCAGTGCACTGATTGTCAGACTAACTTGCCCTAGTCGAGATGCACCTGCAGGGCATGGTTGGGCAGTGGGGGTGGAGGGGATGCAGGTTGGTGTAAGCAGCTCTAGTCACCACTGGGGTTTGCTGTATTGCTCACTGATGTCTATCAGTGTGATGGGCAGATGGGAAAACGGCATTGCCACACTCTCTCATCTCTGGAGCAGGGAATTCCCACCTGGCACTCCAGGAAGCCACCACAGAAGAACAAACAATCTCTTGTCTTGTGTCCTGGCTTCCATCAGATTCCCGCCCTCACCCTGTCTGTCTAAGCTATCTGCCTTCCACACAACACAGTACTCCTGTGTTTTATCTTGGGTGCATGGCTGGGTTTCAGAACACCAAATTTTAGTGACCTGTTCTCGCACAGACCTGTGAGGTGTGGACCCATACTCATTTTCTAGGGAAAGGTCTCATCACATTGTGGTCACTGCCAGTTTGTCCCAGAAAAGCAGTTGCACGACCACATGATGGTTTGGAATTTATGGTAAAGTGCAGCAAAAAGCTGGCACCTAGGTTTGCTGTCCTTGAAGTTGTCTCTGTTCCTATGCCAATGAATAGGGCAACACATTGGTGCCTACCAGCTCTTTTGTCCTTGGAGTAGCTGTGCCACCACTCCCAAATGCATTCCAAGAAGGGGAAATGTTTCTCCCTGTGTGATCCAGGGGATCCTCAGAACATGTTGCCCACTCCTGGGCCCCTGTCCTCCTGTCCCATGAGAGCACTACTAAGCCCGCAAGGCATGATCCCAGTGATAGTGTGGACTTCTAAAACTTCAGACTTTGAGCTCCATTGCATATAAAAACTTGTAGTAGTCGGCCCCTCTCCTTGTCCCAGTAAGTCATTTTGGGGAAGAGTTTATCTTTTGCAATCCCCTGTGTGCTGCTATCATTCTTTCTCTCTTATCTCTCACTCCTCTCTCTGACTTTCTCTTTGTTTCTCTCTCACTCTCCCTACACAGCATCTGCAATTCTTTTCTTTCCTAAATCTACAATCCACAGCTCCTACTTTCCATGATATGGCAATTTCTCTACCTGTAGATATGCGGTTTGTTGAATCTGTCCTCAGTTCAATTTCCTGGCTCTTCAGAATACACTGACATTTATCTAGCTGTGTTTAAGAGATGAGGCAACTTAGGTTCCTTTACGCCTCCAACATCTTAACTCCTCCTTCGGGAAATCTACTAATCTTACAGAAGCTTCCTTGCAAGTAATTTCTCTCTTACTTTCAATGTTCTCTTTTTGTCTTTGACTTTCAACAGTTTGAGTATAAAATGTGTCTTTGTGTGGGCCTCTTAATTTATCTTACTTGCAGCATTGAGATTCTTGGATTTATAGTTCCATATCTTTAACCAAGTTAGGAAGTGTTCAGCCATTATTGTTTTTTAATAATGTTTCTGCTTTTTTCTCTCTTTATTCTTCCAGGACTTCCATAATGAATGTTTTTATCCACTTGGTGGGCCTTATATGGCTCTTTGATTCTGGTCATTTTCTCCTTTCTTTTTTCTTTCTGCTCTTTTTTTCCTTTCTGCTGTCTGTGTCATTAGACCTGTATTCAAGCTGTTTGTTTCAATTCTCTCCATTCTCAACTCTGTTGTTAAATCCCTATAGTAAATTTTTATTTTCCTTATTATATTTTTCAGCTCCAGATTTGTGGTTTTCTATAATTTCTTTTCTTATTTTGATTTTTATATTTAAATTAATTAACCAACATATAGTTTTAGATGTAGAGTTCAGTAATTCATAAATTGTGTTTAACGCTCAGTGCTCATAACATCAGATGCCCTCCTTAGTGCCCATCACCCAGTTACTCCATCCCCCCGCTCACATCGTTTTAAGCAAATATCAGTGTGTTTACCAGAGTCAAGAGTCTCTCATGATTTGTCTCCCTATCTTATTTCTTGTCATTCAGTTTTCCCTCTGTTTCCTTATGATCATTAGCACTATTTTGTAAACTCCACATATGAGAGAAATCATATGATAATTGTCTTCTTCTGATTGATTTATTTCACTTGCATAATACCCTTCAATTCCATCAATGTTGATGTGAATGGTAGGTATTCATCATTTCTGATGGCTGAGTAATATTCCATTGTATGTATAAACCACATCTTCTTTATCCATTTGGCTGGTGAAGGATTTCTCAGCTGTTTCCACAGTTAGTCTATTGTGGACATTCCTGCTATGAACATTGGGGTACATGTTCACCTCCTTTTCACTACATCTGTATCTTTGCAGTAAATAAAAAGTAGTGCAATTGTTGGGTCATAGGGTAGCTCTATTTTAACTTTTTAACTGTTTTCCAAAGTGGCTGTACCAACTTGCATTCCTACCAACAGTGTAAGACGGTTCCCCTTTCTCCACATCTCCAACATTTGTTGTTTCTTGCCTTGTCAACTTTTGCCATTCTAACTGGTGTAAGGTGGTATCTCAATGTGGTTTTGATTTGAATTTCACTGATGGCTAAAGATGTTGAACATTTTTTCATGTGTCTGTTAGCCATCTATATGTCTTCATTGGAAAAGTGTCTGTTCATATCGTCTACCAATTTTTTGATTTGACTATTTGTTTTCTGGGTGTTGAGTTTGAGAAGTGCTTTATAGATCTTGGATACCAGCCTTTTATCTGAAGTGTCATTTGCAAATATCTTCTCCCATTCTGTGGGTTGCCTCTTTGTTTTGTTGACAATTTCCTTTGCTGTGCAGAAGCTTTTTATCTTGATGAAGTCCCAAAAGTTCATTTTTGCTTTTGTTTAACTTGCCTTTGGAGACGTGTCATCAAAGAAGTTGCTGTGGCCAATGTCGAAGAGGTTACTGCCTATGTTCTCCACAATGATTGTGGTGGATTCCTGTCTCACATCGAGGTCTTTCACATATTTGGAGTTTATCTTTGTGTATGGTGTGAGAGAATGGTCAAGTTTCAGTCTTCTGTATATAGCTGTCCAATTGTCCAATCACCATTTATTGAAGACACTGTCTTTGTTCCATTGGATGTTTTTTTCCTGCTTTGTCAAAGATTATTTGACTGTAGAGTTGAGGGTCTATTTCTGGAGTTTGTATTCTGTTCCATTGGTCTATGGGTCTGTTTCTGTGCCACTACCATGCTGTCTTGATGATCTCAGGTTTGCAGTATAGATTGAAATCAGGCAACGTGTTGCCCCCAGCTTTGTTTTTCTTTTTCAACATTCTCCTCGAGATTCGGGGTCTTTTCTGGTTCCACATGAATTTTAGGATTGCTTGTTCCAGCACTTTGAAAAATGTCATTGGTATTTTGATCAGGATGGTGTTGAAAGTGTAGATTGCTCTGGGTAGCATAGACATTTTAACTATGTTTATTCTTCCAATCCATGAGCATGGAATGTTTTTCTATCTTTTTGTACCTTCTTCAAAATCATTCATCAGTGTTCTTTAGTTTCTAGAGTATAGATCTTTTATCTCTCTGGTTAAATTTATTCTGAGATATCTTATGGTTTTTGGTGTTATTATAAATGGAATCAATTCCCTAATTTCTCTTTCTTCTGTCTCATTTTTCATGTATAGAAATGCAACTGATTTCTGTGCATGAATTTTGTATCCTGATACATTAGTGAATTGTTGTGTGAGTTCTAGTAATTTGAGGGTAGAGTCTTTTGGGTTTTCCACATAAAGTATCATGTCTTCTGCAAAGAGAGAGTGTTTGACTTCTTTGCCAATTTGAAAACCTTTTGTTGTTGTCATTGTTGTTGCTGTTATCTGATTGTTGTGGGTAGGACTTCCAGTACTATGCTGAACAATAGCCTCGAGAGTGGGCATCCTTGTCGTGTTCCTGATCTGAAGGGAAAGGTTCTCAGCTTTTCCCCATTGAGAATGATAATCACTGTGGGCTTTTCATAGATGCTTTTTATGAAATTGAAGAATGTCAGCTCTATCCCTGTACTCTGAAGGGTTTTAATAAGGAAAGGATGTTGTATTTTGTCAAATTCTTTTAGAAAAAGTATTGGTTGAGGGGCGCCTGGGTAGCGCAGTCGTTAAAGCGTCTGCCTTCGGCTCAGGGCGTGATCCTGGCGTACGGGGATCGAGTCCCACATCAGGCTCCTCTGCTGTGAGCCTGCTTCTTCCTCTCCCACTCCCCCTGCTGTGTTCTCTCTCTCGCTGGCTGTCTCTCTCTGTCAAATAAATAAATAAAATCTTTAAAAAAAAAAAAAAGAAAAGAAAAAGTATTGGTTGAGAGGACCATATGATTCTTGTTTCTTCTCTTATTAGTGTGTTCTTTTTTATTTTTTTGATATAAAGTTCGATAACTCATTAGTTGCATATAACACCCAGTGCACCATGCAATATGTGCCCTCCTTCCTACCCATCACCAGCCTATCCCATTCCCCAAACCCCTCCCCTCTGAAGCCCTCAGTTTGTTTCTCAAAGTCCATAGTCTCTCATGCTTCCTATTAGTGTGTTCTATCACACTGATTGATTTGTGAATGTTGAACCACCCTTGCATCCCAGGGATGAATCCCACCTGGTCGTGATGGATAACTTTTAATTTTAATTTTAATTTTTTAAATAATTTTTTTAACATGATGTTAGTCACCATACAGCACATCCCTAGTTTTTGATGTAACGTTCCATGATTCATTGTTTGCGTATAACACCCAGTGCACCATGCAATACGTGTCCTCCTTAATACCCATCACCAGCCTATCCCATTCCCCCACTCCCTTCCCCTCTGAAGCCCTCAGGTTGTTTCCCAGAGTCCATAGTCTCTGATTTCTCCCCCTTCAGATTTTCCTCCCTTCTCGTATGGTCCTCCGTGCTATTGCTTATGTTCCATGTATGAGTGAAACCATATAATAATTGACTTTCTCTGCTTGACTTACTTCACTTAGCATAATCCCCTCCAGTTCTATCCATGCTGATGCAAATGTTGGGTATTCATGCTTTCTGATAGCTGAATAATATTCCATTGTATATATGTATGACATCTTCTTTATCCATTCATCTGTTGAAGGGCATCTTGGCTCTTTCAACACTTTGTCTATTGTGGACATTGCTGCTATGAACATTGGGTACATGTGCCCCTTCATTTCACTACATCTGTATCTTTGGGGTAAATGGCCAGTAGTCAAATTGCTGGGTCATAGGGTAGCTCTATTTTTAACATCTTGAGGAACCTCTATACTGTTTTCCAGAGTGTCTGTACCAGCTTGCATTCCCACCAACAGTGTTAGAGAGTTCCCCTTTCTCCACATCCTCTCCAACATTTGTTGTTTCCTGCTTTGTTATTTTTTTAATGTTTTTTTTAAATTATATTATGTTAGTCACCATACAGTACATCCCGGGTTTTTTATGTAAAGTTTGATGATTCATTAGTTGCGTATAACACCCAGTGCACCATGCTATACGTGCCCTCCTTACTACCCGTCACCAGCCTATCCCATTCCCCAACCCCCCTCCCCTCTGAAGTCCTCAGTTTGTTTCTCAGAGTTCATAGTCTCTCATACTTCATCCCCCCTTCTGATTACCCCCTTTTCTTTATCCCTTTCTTCCCGCACCGATCTTCCTACTTCTTATGTTCCATAGATGAGAGAAATCATACGATAATTGTCTTTCTCTGCTTTGCTAATTTTTGCCATTCTAATTGGTGTAAGGTGGTATCTCACTGTGGTTTTGATTTGTATTTCCCTGATGGCTAGTGATTTTGAGCATTTTTCATGTGTCTGTTAACCATTTGTATTTCTTCTTTGGAGAAATGTCTGTTCATGTCTTTTGCCCATTTTTAACTGGGTTATTTGTGTTTTGAGTGTTGAGTTTGAGAAGTTCTTTATAGATCTTGGACACAAGCCTTTCATCTGTAGTGTCATTTGCCAATATCTTCTCCCATTCTGTGGGCTGCTTCTTAGTTTTGTTGACTGTTTCCTTTGCTATGCAGAAGTTTTTTATCTTGAAGAAGTCCCAAAGTTCATTTCTGCTTTTGTTTAACTTGCCTTTGGAGACGTGTCTTGAAAGAAGTTACTGTGGCCGATGTTAAAGAGGTTCCTGCCTATGTTCTCCTCTAGGATTTTGATGGATTCCTGTCTCACAATGAGGTCTTTCATCTATTTTGAGTTTATTTTACCATATGATCCTCTCAATTGATGCAGAAAAAGCATTTGACCATATACAACATCCTTTCCTGATTAACACTCTTCCGAGTATAGGGGTAGAGGAGACATTCCTCAATATCATAAAAATCACCTCTGAAAAGCCCACAGCAGATATCATTATTAATGGGTAAAAGCTGAGAGCTTTTCCTTTATAGTCAGGAACACGACAAGGATGCCCACTCTCACCACTTTTGTTCAACGTAGTGCTAGAAGTCCTAGCCTCAGCAATCAGACAACAAAAAGAAATAAATGGCATCCAAATTGTCAAGGAAGAAGTCAAACTATCCCACTCTGCAGATGACATGATACGTTATGTGGAAAACCCAAAAGACTCCACCCCCAAATTACTAGAACTCATACAGCAATTCAGCAATGTGACAGGATACAAAATCAATGCACAGAAATCAATTACTGTTCTGTACACTAACAATGTAACTGTAGAAAGAGAAATTAAGGAACTGATTCCATTCACAATAACAACAAAACCCATACGATATGTAGGGAGAAACCTTACCAAAGAGGTAAAGGATCTGTACTCTAGAAACTATGGAACACTTATGAAAGAAATTGAGGAAGACAGAAGGAGATAGGAAAGCATCCCATGCAAATGTATTGGAAGAATAGACATTGTTAAAATGTCTATCCTGCCCAGAGCAATTTACACCTTCAATGCCATCCCTATTAAAATATCAATGGCATTTTTCAAAGAGCTGGAAGAAACAACCTTAACATTTGTGTGGAACCAGAACAGACCCCAAATCTCCAAGGGAATGATGAAAAATTGAAACAAAGCTGGGGGAATCACGTTGCCTGATTTCAAGCTATACTACAAAACTGTGATCACCAAGACAGCATGGTGTTGGGATGAAAACAGACACATAGACCCATGTAACAGAACAGAGACTCTAGAAATGGATCCTCAACTGTACTGTCAACTAATGTTTGACAAATCAGGAAAAAAGTATCCAATCTCTTCATAAGTGGTGCTGTGAAAATTGGACAGCTACATATAGATGAATGAAACTGGACCATTCAATTATACCATGCACAAAGATAAACTCTATTTTTAAGGATTTTTAACTTATTTATTTGAGAGGGAGGGAGAGAAAGGGAGAGAGAGAGACTGAGAAACAAACTGAGGGCTTCAGAGGGGAGGGGGTGGGGGAATGGGATAGGCTGGTGATGGGTAGTAAGGAGGGCACATATTGCATGGTGCACTGGGTGTTATACGCAACTAATGAATCATTGAACTTTACATCAAAAACCAGGGATGTACTGTATGGTGACTAACATAATATAATAAAAATTATTATTATAATAAAAAAAGAGATTGAGAGGGAGAGAGAGAGAGAGAGAGAGAGAGAGAGAGAAAGAAAGCAGTGCACGGGGATTGCACAAGAAAGAGTCTTCCCAAAACAATTGACTGGGGAAAGGAGAGGGGCTGACTACTGCAAGTTTCTATAAGTGGCAGAGCTAAAAGTCTGAAGATTAAGAAGTCCACACCACAGCAGGCCATACCTGATGAGCTTAGTATTGCTCTGATGGGCAATGGAGGCAAGGAGGGTGGAGGCTGGGGAATGGGCAATGTGGTCTGAAGTTCCCCTGGGTTGCAAGGAAAGAAACAGTTCCCCTTGTGGAGTGCATTTGGGAGTAGTAGCACAGCCCCTCCAGGGACAAAAGAGCTGGCATGTACCAACATGTTACCCTGTTCTCTAGCATAGGAATAGATACCCCTGCCAAGGGCAGCAAACCTTCGTGCTGGCATTGTGCTGCACTTTACGATAAACTCTGAACCAGCCAGGAGGAGGTAAGATGGTAGAGAGTAGGGGGCCCCAAATTTGTTTTATCCTATGAATACAGCTAGATAGTTATCAAATAATTCTGAGAAATCAATCAGAGATCTGAGAAAAAATGCTGCAAGACTACAAGTAGAAAAGCGACCACTTTTTGGAAGGTAGGAGGTACAGAGACTAGAACCCAATGTGATATAGCCGAGGATACATCAGAGGGGAGGGACCCTGCTTAAGGAGGCTACTGCAAAGTATTTTAAGCAGAGGAATGAAAAATCAGAACTTTCAGAAGTCTGCTACAGTGGGGGATGTCTCTGGCTTAAAGGTGCTCAGATGGTGAAGTGGGGCAGAATTCCAGGTGGAACAGTGTGGTCTCAAGATCCCTGGGGCCACAAGAAGAATGGGGGATGCCTGAGAGATGCAGAGTTCCCAGGAATAGGAGCGGGGAAACCAGCTGAAGACAGTGAGTCTAGGTGACAGATTTCTTTTTTTTTGTTGTTTTTTTATTATATTATGTTAGTCATCATACAGTACATCCCCGGTTTCCGATGTAAAGTTCAATGATTCCTTAGTTGCGTATAACACCCAGTGTGCCATGCAATACGTGCCTTCCTTACTACCCATCACCAGTCTATCCCATTCCCCCACCTCCTCCCCTCTGAGGCCCTCAGTTTGTTTCTCATAGTCCATAGTCTCTTATGCTTCATTCCCCCTTCTGATTACCCCCCTTTCTTTATCCCTTTCTTCCCCTACTGATCTTCCTAGTTCTTATGTTCCATAGATGAGAGAAATCATATGATAATTGTCTTTCTCTGCTTGACTTATTTCACTTAACATTATCTTCTCCAGTGCCGTCCATGTTGCAGCAAATGTTGAGAATTCATTCTTTTTGATAGCTGAGTAATATTCCACTGTATATATGGACCACAACTTCTTAATCCAGTCATCTGTTGAAGGGCATCTTGGTTCTATGAACAGACACTTTTCCAATGATGACATACAAATGGCTAACAGACACATGAAAAAATGTTCAAAATCATTAGCCATCAGGGAAATTCAAATCAAAACCACACTAAGATACCACCTTATGCCAGTTAGAATGGCAAAAATAGACGAGGCAAGAAAAACAATTGTTGGAGAGGATGTGGAGAAAGGGGATCCCTCCTACATTGTTGGTGGGAATGCAAGTTGGTACAACCATTCTGGAAAACAGTGTGGAGGTCCCTTAAAAAGTTAAAAATTAAGCTACCCTATGACCCAGCCATTGAACTACTGGGTATTTACCGAAAGATACAGACATAGTGAAGAGAAGGGCCATATGCACCTCAATGTTCATAGGTGACAGCTTTCTGATCTATGTTACCATAAACTGTGAATCACAGTGTGGTCATGCAACTGCTTTCCTGGAAGGGGTACAGCAAAAAGCAAAAGGATGGCAAGAACCCCCATCCCCTGGGAGGAACCATGTTCAGAGTATTGAAACTCAGTTGTGTGCCTGAGATTAAAATGCTCTGTCACAGCCTGGGTGAACACAGAGTTTGGACAGAAACCAGGGAGACATGAGTGATTGATTGTTTTTCTGTGAGGGTTACCTGAGGAGTGGGGGGAACAAACTTTCAGCTCAGGGGCTAGAGAGTGGGGGGCAGCCATCTTCATCCCACCCATTTGTGCTCAAAGTCTTCAGGGGGCAAAACACCACCACATAGTCGAATCCAGAGCGGCTTACACTGAGCTCCCCCCTGTGCAAGGGAGGCACATTGACAATAGTTCAAAACCACCTAAGAATCAGCACAATAAGCTGCTCTCCCAGAAGATCAGCACAAAAAACTGGCTTGCACCAAATTTATTAATCATAAAGGGCTGCAAAGCTTCAGCTTTTAGCATATACACAGCATATAGCATATAGCATTCTTTGTATTTTTATTCTTTAGTCGTTGAGTATTATTTTTTTCAGTCATTTTCATATTTTTTCAATTCTTTTTTAAAATTTTTATTTATATATATGTTATATATGTATTATTTTATTTCCTTTCATTTTATTTTATTTTACTTTCATATTATATATATATATTTTTTTTCTTACTTTCTTATTTTGGGAACTAGTTTCATTTAACAAGCAGACTAAAACACATCTACGATCTAGATTTCTGTTTTGCTTTTTTAAAAATGCTTTTATTGTTGTTTTTTTCTCTTTCTTTCTTTTCTTTTCTGGAAAAAATGACGAGATGGAGAAATTCACCCCAAAGAAAAATCAGGAGGTAGTACTCCCTGTCAGGTATTTAACCAATATAGATATAAGTAAGATGATGCAATTAGAATTTAAAACAACAATTGTAAAGATAATAGCTGAGGCTTGAAAAAAGCATAGAAGACACTAGAGAATTGCTTATTGCAGAAATAAAAGAACTATAATATAATCAGACCAAAATTAAAAATGCTATTACTGAGATGCAGTCCCACGTGGAGACATAAAAAAGAGGATGAGTGAAGCAGAAAGGAGAATCAGTGATAAGCTAAAATGATGAAAAATAAGGAAGCTGAAAAAAAGAGAGAAATATACTATTAATTCACACAAGGGGAGACTTACAGAACTCAGTGATTCCATAAAGCAAAATGATATCCCGATAATATGGGTCTTATAAAATGAAGAGTGGGAGATAGGGGAAGAAGGGTCATATGAAAACAATAGTATGGAGAACTTCCCTAATATGAGGAAGGAAGCAGACATTCAAGTCCAGCAGGCACAGAGAACCCCCTTTAAAATTAATAAAATAGGTCAACACCACAACATATAATAGTGAAGCTTGCAAATTTCAGAGATAAAAAGAAAATCCAGAAAACAGCTCAGGACAAGTGGTTCTTAACCTATAAGCATAGACACATAAGACTGGCAGCAGACCTGTCCACAGAGAGCTGGCAGGCCATAAAGGACTGGCATGATATATTCAATGTGCTAAATGGGGGAAATATGCAACCAATAATAATTTATCCAGCGAGGCTCTCATTCAGAATAGAAGAAGAGATAAAGACTTCCCAGGACAAAAAAAAGAAAGGAATTTGTGAACATTTAATCCAGCCCTGCAGGAAATATTAAAGGCTACATAGGAAATATTAAAGGGGATCCTTTAAGAGGAGAGAGAGCCCACAAGTAACAAAGACTAGAAATGGGGAGTGACAATCTACATGAATAGTGACTTTACAGGTAATATGTGGCACTAAATTCATATTTTCAATATGTACTCTAAATGCAAGTAGACTAAATGCTCCAATGAAAATACATAGAGTATCAGAATGCATAAAAAAACAAGACCCATCAATATGCTAACAAGAGACTCATTTTAGATGCAAAGTCACCTTCAGATTGAAAGTGAGGGGATGGATAACAATTTATCATGCTAATAGACATCAAAAGAAAAGTGGAGGGGCGCCTGGGTGGCACAGCGGTTAAGCGTCTGCCTCCGGCTCAGGGCGTGGTCCCAGCGTTATGGGATCGAACCCCACATCAGGCTCCTCCGCTGTGAGCCTGCTTCTTCCTCTCCCACTCCCCCTGCTTGTGTTCCCTCTCTCGCTGGCTGTCTCTATCTCTGTCGAATAAATAAATAAAATCTTAAAAAAAAAAGTGGAGTAGCCATATTTAAACAAGATTGTTCTGGGTAGCAGATTTTAAAACAAAAACTGTAATAAGGGTTGAAGAAGGACACTATATTATAATAAAAGGATCTATCCAACAAGAAGATCTAACAATTGTAAATGTTCATACCCCTAATCTGGAAGCAGCCTAGTATATAAACCAATCAAAAACATAATTAAAGAGACTCATTGATAGTAATACAATTATAGTAGGGGATTTTAACCACACATTCACAGCAAAGGATAAATCATCTAAGCAGAAGATCAACAAAGAAACAAGGGCTTTGAGTGACACACTGGACCAGATAGACATTAGAGGTATATTCAGAACATTTCTACATAAAACAACAGAATGCACATTCTTTTCAAGTGCACATGGGACAGTCAAAAGAATAGATCACATACAGGAAGTTTAGGTTAAGATGGCGGAGGAGTAGGGGACCCCTTTTTCAGACGGTCCCCTGAGTCGAGCTGGATAGGTACCAGACCAGCCTAAATAACCACGGAATCAGCTTGAGATGCAGGAAGATGCATCTGGATCTCTACAAATGAACATCTCCAGCACTGAGTATTGAGGTACGAAGAGGGGAGCCATAAAACCACGCACAGATATCGGAAGATAAACGGAAGGGAGAGGGAGCCGCTGCGTTTGGGTGCCGGGAAGCGGCGGGCGAACTCAGGGACGGCACCCGGGAGAGAGCCGGACTGAGACCGGTGAGCCGTGAACGCGTGCCACCAGGCTTCTCGAGGAACACCGGAATCCTGGTGTGCTCACGGGATCCAGACTGAGACTGGGAGCTCCTGGGATCCAGACTGAGACTGGGAGCTCCCGGAGCATGCACGGGGTGGCTGGCGGCTGGCGGGCCACCTGCACGGGGGAGCGGGCGGACTCGCGGTCAGCACCCACAAAACAACAGACTGAGACCCTGAACCGGGTGCACGCGCCACCAGGTTTCTCACGGAACTCCAGAATCGCAGTGTGCTCACCGGGCATAGACTGAGACGGGGAGACCCGGGAGCGCACGGGGGGGCCCGTGGCTGGCGGCATTAGAAACACAAAGGACAGAGATGCGCCAGCCTGGAAGTGAGGGCAGGGACGCCAGGTGTGGGGCGCACATCCCGGGACGCTGCAGGGTTGAGCAGCACCAACAGTAACAGAGTTAAAGTGGCCAGAACATCAGTGGAGAACGGGCCGCAATCCCTCTGTTCTGTGACAATGCAGCCTCTGCTGCTCTGACTCTCAGAAGAGGCATAGCCGACCGCCAGGGAAAGCCACCAGAGAACAAAAGCCTGGAAATACCGGCTCAGAGAGTGCCCATCCCCATGCCCCCTCGCAGGGGACATGGAGACTCTACCCAAACAGGGTTGCCTGAGTATCGGCGCAGCAGGCCCCTCCCCCAGAACACAGAAGGCAGGATGAAAAATCAAGAAGCACACAACCTGGGCGCCTGGGTGGCGCAGTCATTGAGCGCCTGTCTCCGGCTTAGGGCATGATCCCTGCGTTCTGGAAAGGAGTCCCTCATTGGGCTCCTCCGCTGGGAGCCTACTTCTTCCTCTCCCACTCCCCTGCTTCTGTTCCCGTTCTTGCTGACTGTCACTCTCTCTCAGATAAATAAATAAATAAAATCTTTAAAGAAGAAGCCCACAACCCGAAGATCCCTATAAAACAAAGGGCACGGCCTGGGACCCAGTTAATAATTTGGGCTCTGGACAACCCTGCAACCTCTCCTCATCAGAATGACAAGAAGGAGAACCCCCGCCCACAGCAAAGAAAAGACAGTGAGTCTGTGGCCTTTGCCACAGAAATAATGGATATGGATGCAACCAAATTATCAGAAATGGAATTCAGAGTAACGATGGTCAAAATGATGAGCAGAATTGAAAAAAGTATGAATGAAAAGGTTACTGAGAATATAGAATCCCTAAGGACAGAAATGAGAGCGAATCTGACAGAAATTAAAAATTCTATGAGCCAAATGCAGGCAAAACTAGAGGCTCTGACGGCCAGGGTCACCGAAGCAGAGGAACGTGTTAGTGAATTGGAGGATGGGTTAATAGAAGAAAAAATGAAAATAGAAGATGCTCTTAAAAATATCCACACCCACGAATGTAGGTTACAGGAGATTACTGACTCAATGAAACAATCCAATGTTAGAATCATCGGCATCCCCAAGGGGGTGGAGAAAAACAGAGGTCTAGAAGAGATATTTGAACAAATTGTAGCTGAAAACTTCCCTAATCTAGCAAGGGAAACAAACATTCATGTCCAAGAGGCAGAGAGAACCCCTCCCAAGCTCAACCATGACAAACCTACGCCATGTCACGTCATAGTGCATTTTGCAAATATTAGATCCAAGGATACAGTATTGAAAGCGGCCAGGGCAAAGAAATTTCTCACGTACCAAAGCAAAGGCATCAGAATTACGTCAGACCTGTCAACACAGACCTGGAATGAGAGAAAGGGTTGGGGGAGCATACTTAAAGCTCTTTCAGAGAAAACATGCAGCCAAGGATCCTTTATCTAGCAAGGCTGTCATTCAGAATTGACAGAGAAATAAAGACATTTCAGAATCGCCACTCACTAACCAATTTCGTAAAAACGAAACCAGCCCTACAGGAGATATTACGGGGGGTTCTATAAAAGTAAAAAGGCCCCAAGAGTGATACAGAACAGAAAGTCACAGCCAATACAAACAAAGACTTTACTGGCAACATGTCATCATTAAAAGCATATCTCTCAGTACTCAGTCTTAATATTAATGGCTTAAATTCTCCCATAAAGTGACACAGGGTTGCAGATTGGATAAAAAGAAATGACCCATCCATTTGCAGTCTACAAGAGACTCATTTCGAACTAAAGATGCATTCAGACTGAGAGTAAGGGGATGGAGTACCATCTATCATGCAAATGGACCTCAAAAGAAAGCTGGGGTAGCAATTCTCATATCAGATACATTGGATTTTAAACTACAGACTATAGTTAGAGACGCAGAAGGGCACTATATTATTCTTAAAGGAAGTACTCAACAAGTGGATATGACAATTAGAAATATATATGCCCCCAACAGGGGAACAGCAAGATACACAAGCCAACTCTTAACCAGAATAAAGAGACATATAAATAAAAATACATTAATAGTAGGGGAACGCAACACTCCACTCCCAGAAATAGACAGAACACCCTGGCAAAAACTAAGCAAAGAATCAAAAGCTTTGGATGCCATACTTGACGAGTTGGACCTCATAGATATATATAGAACACTACACCCCAGAACCAAAGAATACTCATTCTATTCTAATGCCCATGGAACATTCTCAAGAATAGACCATGTTCTGGGACACAAAACAGATCTCAACTGATACCAAAAGATTGAAATTATCCCCTGCATATTCTCAGACCACAACGCTCTGAAATTGGAACTCAACCACAAGGAAAAATTTGGAAGAAACTCAAACACTTGGAGACTAAGCACCATCCTGCTCAGGAATGACTTGATAAAACAGGAAATCAAAAATCAAATTAAACAATTTATGGAGACCAATGAGAATGAAAATACAATGGTCCAAAACCTATGGGATACTGCAAAGGCAGTCCTAAGGTGAAAATACATAGCCATCCAAGGCTCACTCAAAAGAATAGAGAAATCTAAAATGCAGTTTTTATATTCTCATCCTCAAGAAGCTGGAAGAGCAACAGAGGGACAGGCCTAATCCACGCACGAGGAAGCAGGTGACCAAAGTTAGAGCGGAAAGCAATCAAGCAGAAACCAGAAGTACAGTAGAGCAGATCAACAGGACTAGAAGCTGGTTCTTTGAGAGAATCAATAAAATTGACAGACCACTGGCAAGACTTATCCAAAAGAAAAGAGAAAGGACCCAGATTATTAAAATTATGAATGAAAAAGGAGAGGTCACGATGAACACCATTGAAATTGGAAGCATTATTAGAAATTTTTATCAACAGCTATATGCCAATAAACTAAGCAATCTGGAAGAGATGGAATCCTTCCTGGAAACCTATAAACTACCAATATTGAAACAGGAAGAAATTGATTTCTTAAACAGGCCAATTAATTATGAAGAAATCGAGTCAGTGATAAACGACCTTCCAAATAACAAAACTCCAGTCCCGGACGGTTTTCCTGGGGAATTCTACCAAACGTTCAAAGAAGAAATAATACCTATTCTCCTAAAGCTATTCCAAAAAATAGAAACAGAAGGAAAGCTACCAAACTCATTCTATGAGGCCAATATTACCTTGCTCCCCAAACCAGACAAAGACCCCCTCAAAAAGGAGAATTACAGACCAATTTCCCTAATGAATATGGATGCCAAAATCCTCAACAAGATTCCTACTAATAGAATCCAAAAGTATATTAAAAAGATTATCCATCACGATCAAGTGGGATTCATTCCTGGGATGCAAGCGTGGTTCAATATTCACAAATCAATCAGCGTGATACATCATATCAACAAGAAAAGACTCAGGAACCATATGATCCTCTCAATTGATGCCGAAAAAGCATTTGACGAAATACAGCATCCATTCCTGATTAAAACCCTTCAGAGTGTAGGAATAGAAGGTACATTTCTCAATCTCATAAAAGCCATCTATGAAAAGCCTACTGCAAATATTATTCTCAATGGGGAAAAGCTGGAAGCGTTTCCCTTAAGATCAGGAACACGACAAGGATGCCCACTCTCGCCACTATTATTCAACATAGTACTAGAAGTCCTTGCAACAGCAATGAGATGACAAAAAGGGATCAAAGGTATTCAAATCGGCAAAGAAGAAGTCAAAATGTCTCTCTTCGCAGATGACATGATACTCTATATGGAAAACCCAAAAGAAGCCACTCCCAAACTATTAGAAGTTATAGAGCAATTCAGTAACGTGGCGGGATACAAAATCAATGATCAGAAATCAGTTGCCTTTCTGTACACAAATAACGAGACCGAAGAAAGAGAAATTAGGGAATCCATCCCATTTACAATAGCACCAAAAACCATACGTTACCTTGGAATTAACTTAACCAGAGACGTAAAGGACCTATATTCTAGAAACTACAAATCACTCTTGAAAGTCATTGAGGAAGACATGAAATGATGGAAAGATATTCCATGCTCATGGATCGGAAGAATTAACATAGTTAGAATATCCATGCTACCCAGAGCAATCTACACTTTCAATGCTATCCCGATCAAATACCGAGGACATTTTTCAAAGAACTGGAACAAATAGTCCTTAAATTTGTATGGAACCAGAAAAGGCCCTGAATCTCCAAGGAACTGTTGAAAAGGAAAAACAAAGCTGGGGGCACCACGATGCCGGATTTCGAGCTGTACTACAAAGCTGTGATCACAAAGACAGCATGGTACTGGCACAAAAACAGACACATAGACCAATGAAACAGAATAGAGAGCCCAGAAATGGATCATCGGCTCTTTGGGCAACTAATATTTGATATAGCAGGAAAAAACATCCGGTGGGAAAAAGACAGTCTCTTCAATAAATGGTGCTGGGAAAATTGGACAGCTACATGCAAAAGAATGAAACTTGACCACTCTCTCACACCATACACAAAAATAAACTCCAAATGGATGAAAGACCTCAATGTGAGACAGGAATCCATCAAAATTCTAGAGGAGAACATAGGCAGCAACCTCTACCACATCGGCCAAAGCAAACTTTTTCATGATACATCCCCAAAAGCAAGAGAAACAAAAGATAAAATGAATTTATGAGACTTCATCAAGATTAAAATTTTCTGCACAGCCAAGGAAACAGTCAGAAAAACTAAGAGGCAGCCCACGGAATGGGAGAATATATTTGCAAATGACACTACACATAAAAGACTGGTATCCAAGATCTACAAAGAACTTCTCAAACTCAAAACATGAGAAACAAATAAACAAATCAAAAAATGGGCAGAAGATATGAACAGACACTTTTCCAATGATGACATACAAATGGCTAACAGACACAGGAAAAAATGTTCAAAATCATTAGCCATCAAGGAAATTCAAATCAAAACTACACTGAGATACCACCTTACGCCAGTTAGAATTGCAAAAATAGACAAGGCAAGAAACATCAATTGTTGGAGAGAATGTGGAGAAAGGGGATCCCTCCTACATTGTTGGTAGGAATGCAAGTTGGTACAGCCACTCTGGAAAACAGTGTGGAGGTTCCTTAAAAAGTTAAAAATTGAGCTACCCTATGATCCAGCCATTGCACTACTGGGTGTTTACCCCAAAGACACAGACGTAGTGAAGAGAAGGGCCATATGCACCCCAATGTTCATAGCAGCATTGTCCACAATAGCTAAATCGTGGAAGGAGCCGAGATGCCCTTCAACAGATGACTGGATTAAGAAGTTGTGTTCCATATATACAATGGAATATTACTCAGCTATCAGAAAGAATGAGTTCTCAACATTTGCTACAACATGGATGGCACTGGAGGAGATAATGCTAAGTGAAATAAGTCAAGCAGAGAATGACAGCTATCATATGATTTCTCTCATCTATGAAACATAAGAACTAGGATGATCAGTAGGGTAAGAAAGGGATAAAGAAAGGGGGGGTAATCAGAAGGGGGAGTGAAACATGAGAGACTATGGACTATGAGAAACATACTGAGGGCCTCAGAGGGGAGGGGGTGGGTGAATGGCATAGTCTGGTGATGGGTAGTAAGGAGGGCCCGTATTGCATGGTGCACTGCGTGTTATACAGAACTAATGAATCATCGAGCCTTACATTAGAAACCGGGGATGTACTGTATGGTGACTAAAATAATAAAATAAAAAATCATTATAAATAAAAAAAAAGAATAGATCACATACAACGTCACAAATCAGGCCTCAGCAAGTACAAAAGAATGAGATCATACCATGCATATTTTCTGACTAGGATGCCATGAAACATGAAGTCGAACATAAGAAAAAAATTGTAAACACCACAAACATATGGACGTTAAAATATTACAAAAGAATGAATGGGTCAACCAGGAAATTAAAGAATAATTTAAAAATACATGAAAGGAAATGAAAAATGAAAACATGACATTTCAAAACCTTTGGGATGCAGCAAATGTGATCCTAAGACGGAAGTATATAGCAATACAGGACTAATACAGGCCTTTTCAAGAAACGGGAAAAGTCTCAAATACACAACCTAAACTTACACCTAAAGGAGCAGGAAAAAGAATAGCAAATAAAGCCTAAATACAGCAGGAGAAAAGAAATTATAAAGATTAGAGCATAAATCAATGATATAGAAATAAAACATATAACAGATCAAAGAGACTAGGAGCTGGTTCTTTGAAAGAATTAATAACAATGATAAACCCTTAGACAGACTTATCAAAAAGAAAAGAGAAAAGACCCAAATAAATAAAATCATGAATAAAAGATGAGAGAACACAACAAACACTGAAGAAATTCAGACAATTATAAAAGAATTATATGAGCAATTGTATGACAGCAAATTAGGCAATCTGGATGAAATGGATATTCCTAGAAACATATAAACTACCAAAACTGAAACAGGAAGAAATAGAAAATATGAAGAGACACATAACCATCAAATAAATATAAATAGTAATCATAAATCTCCCAACAAACAAGAGTCCAGAGCTGCATGACCTCCCAGGGGAATTCTACCAAATATTTAGAGAATGATTAGTAACCATTCTTTTGAAACTATTCCAAAACATAGAAGTATTTCCTTAGCCTCCCTTTTTCCTTACCTCCCCCAACCCCATGGTATATAACAGCCGCCTCTCACAAACCCAGTGCAGCAGCTCTTTCTGCCCATGGGTCCTGTCCCTGTGCTTTAATAAACCACCATTTTTGCACCAAAAAAAAGAAGAAAAAAGAAAAGAAATGGAAAAGTAACTACAAAACTCATTATATGAGGCCAGTGTTACCTTAACACAAAACCAGAGAAAGAAACCACTAAAAAGGATTACAGACCAATATCCATGATGAACATAGATGCAAAATATCTCACCAAGATATCAGCTAATCAAATCCGACAGTACCTTAAAAGGATTTCTCACCATAACCATGTGGGATTTATTCCTGGGCTGCAAGGATGGTTTAATATCCATAAATCAATCAATGTGATACACCACATTAATAAAAGAAAGGACAAGAACCGTATGATCCTCTCAATAGATGAACAAAAAGAATTTGAAAAGTGCAGCATACTTTCTCTATAAAAACGCTCTGCCATGTAGGGATAGAAGCAACATACTTCAATACCATAAAACACATATACAAAAGAGCCATAATGAATATCATCCTCAATGGGGAAAAACTGAGAACTTTTCCCCTAAGGACAGGATCATGACAGGAATGTCTACTTTCACCACTGTTTTTCCACATAGTACTGGAAGTCCTAGCTTCAGCAATCAGACAACAAAAAGAAATAAAAGACATCCAAATCAGGAAAGAAGTCAAACATCTACTGTTCACAGACCACATGATACTCTGTGTAGAAAATGCAAAAGACTCCACAAAAAGATTGCTAGAACTCAAACAAAAATTCAGCAAAGTCACAGGATATAAAATCAATGCACAGAAGTCAGTTACATTTCTATACACTAACAATGAGAAGGAACAAAGAAAAATTAAGGAATTGATCCCATTTACAATTGCACCAAGAAAAACCATAAGATACCTTGGAATAAACCTAATCAAAGAGGTAAAGGATCTGTACTCTAGAAACTACAGAACACTTTTGAAAGAAATTGATGAAGAAGCAAAGACATGGGAAAATGTTCCATGCTCAAGGATTGGAAGAACAAATATTGTGAAAACACTTATGTTACCCAGACCAATCTACACATTCAATGAAATCCCTATCAAAATACCATTGACATTTTTCACAGAAATGGAACAAATAATCCTAAAATTTGTATGGAACCAAAAAAGACCCTGAATAGACAGGGGAATGTTGAAAAAGAAAAACAAAGCAAGTGGCATCACAACGCCAGACTTCAAGCTATATTACAAAGATGATTATCAAGACATTATGGTACTGGTACAAAAAACAGACACATAGAAAAAGGGAACAGAATAACAAATCCAGAAATGGACCCTCAACTCTATGGTCAACTAATCTTCGACAAAGCAGGAAAGAATATCCAATGGAAAAAGACTATCTCTTCAACAAATAAGGTTGGGAAAACTGGACAGACACATGTAGAAGAATGAAACTCAAACATTTTCTTACACCATACACAAAGATAAGCTCAAAATGGATGAAGGACCTAACTGTGAGATAGTAATCCATCAAAATCATAGAGCAGAACACAAACAGAAGCCTCTTTTTTTTTAAATCAATTAGCCAGGGAGGAGTTAACATGGTGGAGGAGTAGGGGTCCCCTTTTTCAGCTAGTCCCTTGAGTCGAGCTGGATAGGTACCAGACCATTCTGAACACCCACAAATCAGCCTGAGCCACAGGAAGATACATCTGGATCTCTACAAATGAACATCTCAGGCACTGAGTATTGAGGTACAAAGCGGGGAGCAGTGAATCTGCACACAGATATCGGAAGATAAACAGAAGAGGGAGGGAGACACCGCATTCAGGCACCAAGAAGCGGTAGCCACCTTCACTGCAGAGCAAGCTGACTCACGGACCGGCACCAGTGAGAGAGCAGACAGAGACGACGAGCCGGGGAATGCACGTGACCAGTCTGAAAACCAGAACTCCAGAGTACGTGTGAACAACACTGAAACAGAGCTCTACAGTGCACGGGGGTGGCTGGCAACTGGCAGCTGGCAGTGTTAGAAACACAAAAGACAGAGATGTGCCAGCCCTGGAAGTGAGGGCTGGGACGCCGGGTGTGGGGCGCACATCCTGGGACGTGCAGGGTTTAACAGCACCAACATAAACAGAGTTAAAGTGGCCAGTAGAGCTCAGTGGAGAGCAGACAGTGATCCCACTGTTCTGAGACAGAGGCTAGGATTTGGCCGCTGCTGCTCTGACTCTCAGAAGAGACACAGAAAACCACCAGGGAAAGCCGCCAGAGAACAAAAGCATGGAAATACCAGCTCACATTGTGCCCATCCCCATCTCTGCTCTCAGGGGACAGGGATACTCTACCCAACCAAGGTTGCCTATCAGCATGGCAGGCCCCTCCCCCAGAAGGCAGGCTGAAAAATCAACAAGCCCACATCCCTAAGGTCCCTATAAAACAAGGGTGCACGGCCTGGGTCCTGGTCAATAATTTGGGCTGTGGACAACCCCGCAAACTCTCCTCATCAGAATGACGAGAAGGAGAAATCCCCCCAGCAAAGAAAAGACAATGAGTCTGTGGCCTCTGCCACAGAACTAATGGATATGGATATAACAAATTATCAGAAATGAAGTTCAGAGTAACAATGGTCAAGATGATGTGTAGACTTGAAAAAAATATTAACGAAAATATAGATGATAATATAGAATCTCTATGGGTGGAAATGAGAGCAAATCTGGCAGTAATTAAAAATGCTATGAATCAAATGCAGTCAAAACTAGATGCTCTCACAGCCAGGGTAAATGAGACAGAAGAATGAATCAGTGAATTGGAAGATGGGTTGGTAGAAGAGAAAGCTAAAAGAGAAACTTGGCTCAAAAAAATCCAATCTCAAGAATGTATGTTACAGAAGATTATTGACTCAATGAAACGTTCCAGTGTCAGAATCATCACCATCCCCGAGGGGGTGGAGAAAGAGAGAGAGGTCTGGAAGAGATATTTGAAAAAATTGTAGCTGAAAACATCCCTAATCTAGCAAGGGAAACAAACATTCGTGTCCAAGAGGCAGAGAGAACCCCTCCCAAGCTCAACCACGACAAACCTATGCCACGTCACATCATAGTGCATTTTGCAAATATTAGATCCAAGGATACAGTATTGAAAGCGGCCAGGGCAAAGAGATTTCTCACGTATCAAGGCAAAGGCATCAGAATTACGTCAGACCTATCTACACAGACCTGGAATGAGAGAAAGGGTTAGGGGAGTATTTTTAAAACTCTTTCAGAGAAAAACATGCAGCCAAGGATCCTTTATCCAGCAAGGCTGTCATTCAGAATTGATGGAGAAATAAAGACATTTCAGAATCGCCAGTCATTAACCAATTTCGTAACCACAAAACCAGCCTTACAGGAGATATTACGGGGGGGATCTATAAAGGTAAAAAGGCCCCAAGAGTGATACAGAACAGAAAGTCACAGCCAATACAAACAAAGACTTTACTGGCAACATGGCATCATTAAAATCGTATCTCTCAGTACTCAATCTTAATGTGAATGGTTCGAACCTTCCCATAATGCAACACAGGGTTGCAGATTGGATAAAAACAAATGACCGATCCATTTGCTGTCTACAAGAGACTCATTTCGAACTCAAAGATGCATTCAGACTGAGAGTAAGGGGATGGAGTACCATCTTTCATGCCAGTGGACCTCAAAAGAAAGCTGGGGTATCTCATATCAGATAAATTGGATTTTAAACTACAGACTATAGTTAGAGACGCAGAAGGGCACTATATTATTCTTAAGGGAAGTATTCAACAAGTGGATATGACAATTATAAATATATATGACCCCAACAGGGGAGCAGCAAGATACACAAGCCAACTCTTAACCAGAATAAAGAGACATATAAATAAAAATACATTAATAGTAGGGGACCTCAATACTCCACTATCAGAAATAGGCAGAACACCCTGGCAAAAACTAAGCAAAGAATCAAAGGCTTTGAATGCCACACTTGATGAGTTGGACCTCATAGATATATATAGAACACTACACCCCAGAACCAAAGAATACTCATTCTATTCTAATGCCCATGGAGCATTCTCAAGAATAGACCATGTTCTGGGACACAAAACGGGTCTCAACTGATACCAAAAGATTGAAATTATCCCCTGCATATTCTCAGACCACAACACTCTGAAATTGGAACTCAACCACAAGGAAAAATTTGGAAGAAACTCAAACACTTGGAGACTAAGAACCATCCTGCTCAGGAATGACTTGATAAACCAGGAAATCAAAAATCAAATTAAACAATTTATGGAGACCAATGAGAATGAAAATACAACAGTCCAAAACCTACGGGATACTGCAAAGGCAGTCCTAAGGGGGAAATACATAGCCATCCAAGCCTCACTCAAAAGAATAGAAGCATCCAAAATGCAGTTTTTATATTCTCACCTCAAGAAGCTGGAACAGCAACAGAGGGACAGGCCTAATCCACGCACGAGGAAGCAGTTGACCAAAATTAGAGCTGAAATCAATCAAGCAGAAACCAGAAGTACAGTAGAGAAGATCAACAGGACTAGAAGCTGGTTCTTGGAGAGAATCAATAAAATTGACAGACCACTGGCAACACTTATCCAAAAGAAAAGAGAAAGGACCCAGATTATTAAAATTATGAATGAAAAAGGAGAGGTCACGATGAACACCATTGAAATTGAAAGGATTATTAGAAATTTTTATCAACAGCTATATGCCAATAAACTAAGCAATCTGGAAGAGATGGAATCCTTCCTGGAAACCTATAAACTACCAAGATTGAAACAGGAAGAAATTGATTTCTTAAACAGGCCAATTAATTATGAAGAAATCAAGTCAGTGATAAACAACCTTCCAAATAACAAAACTCTAGGCCTGGAGGGTTTTCCTGGGGAATTCTACCAAACTTTCAAAGAAGAAATAATACCTATTCTCCTAAAGCTATTCCAAAAAATAGAAACAGAAGGAAAGCTACCAAACTCATTCTATGAGGCCAATATTACCTTGATCCCCAAACCAGGCAAAGACCCCCTCAAAAAGGAGAATTACAGACCGATTTCCCTAATGAATATGGACACCAAAATCCTCAACCAGATACATGCTAATAGAATCCAAAAGTATATTAAAAAGATTATCCATCACGATCAAGTGGGATTCATACCTGGGATGCAAGCGTGGTTCAATATTCACAAATCAATCAGCATGATACATCATATCAACAAGAAAAGACTCAGGAACCATATGATCCTCTCAATTGATGCCGAAAAAGCATTTGACAAAATACAGCATCCATTCCTGATTAAAACCCTTCAGAGTGTAGGAATAGAGGGTACATTTCTTAATCTCATAAAAGCCATCTATGAAAAGCCTACTGCAAATATTATTCTCAATGGTGAAAAGCTGGAAGCCTTTCCCTTAAGATCAGGAACGTGACAAGGATGCCCACTCTCGCCACTATTATTCAACATAGTACTAGAAGACCTTGCAACAGCAATCAGACGACAAAAAAGTATCAAAGGTATTCAAATCGGCAAAGAAGAAGTCAAAATGTCTCTCTTCGCAGATGACATGATACTCTATATGGAAAACCCAAAAGAAGCCATTCCCAAACTATTAGAAGTTATAGAACAATTCAGTAACGTGGCAGGATACAAAATCAATGCTCAGAAATCAGTTGCATTTCTATACATGAATAACGAGACCGAAGAAAGAGAAATTAGGGAATCCATCCCATTTACAATAGCACCAAAAACCATACGTTACCTTGGAATTAACTTAACCAGAGACGTAAAGGACCTATATTCTAGAAACTATAAATCACTCTTGAAAGACATTGAGGAAGACATAAAAAGATGGAAAGATATTCCATGCTCATGGATCGGAAGAATTAACATAGTTAAAATGTCCATGCTACCGAGAGCAATCTACACTTTCAATGCTATCCCGATAAAATACCGATGACATTTTTCAAAGAACTGGAACATATAGTCCTTAAATTAGTATGGAAACAGAAAAGCCCCCGAATCTCCAAGGAACTGTTGAAAAGGAAAAACAAAGCTGGGGGCATCACAATGCCAGATTTCGAGCTGTACTACAAAGCTGTGATCACAAAGACAGCATGGTACTGGCACAAAAACAGACACATAGACCACTGGAACAGAATAGAGAGCCCAGAAATGGACCCTCGGCTCTTTGGGCAACTAATATTTGATATAGCAGGAAAAAACATCCGGTGGGAAAAAGACAGTCTCTTCAATAAATGGTGCTGGGAAAATTAGACAGTTACATCCAAAAGAATGAAACTTGACCTCTATCTCACACCATACACAAAAAAAGCTCCAAATGGATCAAAGACCTTGGTGTGAGACAGGAATCCATCAAAATTCTAGAGGAGAACATAGGCAGCAACCTCTATGACATCGGCCAAAGCAACCTTTTTCATGATACATCTCCAAAGGCAAGAGAAACAAAAGATAAAATGAATTTATGGGACTTCATCAAGATTAAAAGTTTCTGCACAGCCAAGGAAACAGTCAGAAAAACTATGAGGCAGCCCACGGAATAGGAGAATATATTTGCAAATGACACTACAATAAAGACTGGTATCCAAGATCTACGAAGACGTTTTCAAACTCAATATGCAAGAAACAAATAAACAAATCATAAAATGGGCAGAAGATATGAACAGACACTTTTCCAATGAAGACATAGAAATGGCTAACAGACACATGAAAAAATGTTCAAAATCATTAGCCATCAGGGAAATTCAAATCAAAACCACACTGAGATACCACCTTATGCCAGTTAGAATAGCAAAAATAGACAAGGCAAGAAACAACAATTGTTGGAGAGGATGTGGAGAAAGGGGATCCCTCCTACATTGTTGGTGGGAATGCAAGTTGGTCCAGCCACTCTGGAAAACAGTGTGGAGGTCCCTTAAAAAGTTAAAAATTGAGCTACCCTATGATCCAGCCATTGCACTACTGGGTATTTACCCCAATGATACAGACGTAGTAAAGAGAAGGGCCATATGCACCCCAATGTTCATAGCAGCAATGTCCACAATAGCTAAATCGTGGAAGGAGCCGAGATACCCTTCAACAGATGACTGGATTAAGAAGTTGTGGTCCATATATACAATGGAATATTACTCAGCTCTCAGAAAAAACGTGTTCTCAACATTTGCTGCAACATCAATGGCACTGGAGGAGATAATGCTAAGTGAAATAAGTCAAGCAGAGAAAGACAACTATCATATGATTTCTCTCATCTATGGAACATAAGAACTAGGAAGATCGGTAGGAGAAGAAAGGAAAAAGAAAGGGGGGTATTCAGAAGGGGGAATGAAACATGAGAGACTATGGAGTATGAGAAACAAACTGAGGGCCTCAGAGGGGAGGGGGGTGGGGGAATGGAATAGACCGGTGATGGGTAGTAAGGAGGGCACGTATTGCATGGTGCACTGAATGTTATAGCAACTAATGAATCATCCAGCTTTACATCGGAAACCAGGGATGTACTGTATGGTGACTAACATAATATAAAAAAAATCATTAAAATAAATAAATAAATAAATAAATAAATAAATAAATAAATAAATAAACCAATTAATTATGAAGAGATTGAAACAGTGATTAATAATTTTCCACACAACAAATCTCCAGGGTCTGATGGATTCCCCGGGGAATTCTACCAAACATTCAAAGAATACCTATTCTCCTAAAGCTATTTCAAAAAAATAGAAACAGAAGGAAAGCTACCAAACTTGTTCTATGAGGCCAATATTACCTTGATCCCCAAACCAGGCAAAGACCTCATCAAAAAGGAGAATTACAGACCGATTTCCCTAATGAATATGGATGCCAAAATTCTCAATAAGATCGTAGCTAATAGAATCCAACAGTACATTAAAAGGATTATCTGTCATGACCAAGTGGGATTCATCCCTGGGATGCAAGGGTGGTTCAACATTCACAAATCTATCAGCGTGATAGATTATATCCACAAGTAAAAGGCCAAGAATCATATGACCCTCTCAATAGATGCAGAAAACGCATTTGACAAAATACAGCATCCTTTCCTGATTAAAACCCTTCAGAGTGTAGGGATAGAGGGTACATTCCTCAGTCTCATAAAAATCATCTATGAAAAGCCTACTGTGAATATCATTCTCAAGGAGAAAAGCTGGAAGCCTTTCCCTTAAGATCAGGAACAATACAAGGATGACCACTCTCACCATTATTTTTCAACATAGTACTAGAAGTCCTTGCAACAGCAATCAGACAACAAAAAGCGTTAAAATGCATCACAATCAGCAAAGAAGAAGTCAAAATGTCTCTCTTCACAGATGACATGCTACTCTATATGGAAAACCCAAAAGATTCCACCCCCAAACTACTAGAAGTTATAGAGCAATTCAGTAATGTGGTCGGATACAAAATCAATGCTCAGAAATCAGTTGCATTTCTATAAACGAACAATGAGACTGAAGAGAGAGAAATTAGAGAATCCATCCCATTTACAATAGTATCAAAAATCATACGTTATATCAGAATTAACTTAACCAGAGACGTAAAGGATCTACATTCTAGAAACTAGAAATCACTCTTGAAAGACATTGAAGAAGACACAAAAAGATGGAAAAATATAGCATGCTCATGGATCGGAAGAATTGACATAGTTAAAATGTCCATGCTACCCAGAGTAATATACAATTTCAATGCTCTCCCAATCAAAATACCAATGACATTTTTCAAAGAACTGGAACAAACAGCCTTAAATTTGTGTGGAACCAGAAAAGGCCCCGAATTGCCAATGAATTGTTGAAAAGCAAAAACAAAGCTGGGGGCATCACAATGCTGGATTTCAAGTTGTACTACAAAGCTGTGATTGCAAAGACAGCATGGTACTGGCACAAAAACAGACACATAGACCAATGGAACAGAATAGAGAGCCCAGAAATGGACCTTCGGCTCTTTGGGCAAATTATCTTTGATTAAGCAGGAAAAAATATCCAGTGGAAAAAAGACAGTCTCTTCAATAAATGGTGCTGGGAAAATTGGACAGCTACATGCAAAAGAATGAAACTTGACCACTCTCTCACACCATACACAAAGGTCAACTCCAAATGGATGAAAGACCTCGATGTGAGACAGGAATTCATCAAAATGATAGAGGAGAACTTAAGTTGCAACTTCTTTAACATTGGGCACAGCAAGTTTTTTCATGACACATCTTCAAAGGCAAGAAAACAAAAGAAAAAAATGAACTTGTGGGACTTCATCAACATAAAAAGCTTCTGCACAGCCAAGGAAACAGTCAAAAAACGAAGAGGCAGCCCACGGAATGGGAGAATATATTTACAAATGACACTACAGATAAAAGACTCTTATCCAAGATCTACAAAAAACTCAAACTCAATACACAAGAAACCAATAAACAAGTCATAAAATGGGCAGAAGATATGAATAGACACTTTTCTGATGAAGATATTCAAATGGCTAACAGACACATGAAAAAATGTTCAAAATCATTAGCCATCAGGGAAATTCAAATCAAAACCACACTGAGAAACCACCTTACGCAAGTTAGAATGGCAAAAATTGACACAGCAAGAAACAACAATTGCTGGAGAGGATGTGGAGAAAGGGGATCCCTCCTACATTGTTGGTCGGAATGCAAGTTTGTACAGCCACTCTGGAAAACAGTGTGGAGTTCCCTTAAAAACTTAAAAATTGAGCTACTCCCTTATCCAGCAATTGCACTACTGGGTATATACCCCAATAATACAGACGTAGTGAAGAGACGGTCTATATGCACCCCAGTGTTCATAGTAGCATTGTCCACAATAGCTAAATAATGGAAGGAGCTAAGGTGCCCTTCAACAGAAGACTGGATTAAGAAGATGTGGTCCTTATATACAATGGAATATTACTCAGCTATCAAAAAGAACGATTTCTCAACATTTGCTGCAACATGGACGGCACTGGAGGAGATAATGCTAAGTGAAATAAGTCAAGCAGAGAAAGGCAATTATTATATGGCTTCTCTCATCTATGGAACATAGGAACTAGGAAGATCAGTAGGAGAAGGAAGGGATAAGGAAAGGGGGGTAATCAGAAGGGGGAATGAAGCATGAGAGACTATGGACTCTGAGAACAAACTGAGGGCTTCAGAGGGGAGGGGGTGGGTGAATGGGATAGTCTGGTGATGGGTAGTAAGGAGGGCACGTATTACATGGTGCACTGGGTGTTATATGCAACTAATAAATAATGGAACTTTACATCAAAAACCAGGGATGTACTGTATGGTGACTAACATAATATAATAAAAATATTATTATAAAAAATAAATTAATTTAGCCAACATATAGCACATCATCAGTTTCAGATGTCAAGTTCAGTAATTCATCAGTTGCATATAACACACGGTAATCATCACATCGCGTGCCCTCCTTAATGCCCATCATCCAGTTACAATATTCCCCCACCCACTTCCCCTCCAGAAACCCTCAGGTTTTTCCCCTGTGGTTAAAGAATTTCTTGTGGTTCATCTCGCTCTCCGATTTCTTCCCTGTTTTCCCTCCCTTCCCCTGAGTCTGTGTGCTATTTCTTATATTCCACATATGAGTGAAACCATAGGATAATTGTCTTTCTATGCTTGAATTATTTCACTTAGGAAAATCCCCTCCAGTTCCATTAATGTCAATGCAAAATATGGGTGTTCATCCATTCCGATGGCTGAGTTATATTCTATCATATATATGTACAGCATCTTCCTGAGGACATCTTGGCTCCTTCCACAGTTTGGCTATTGTGGACATTGCTGCTAAAAACATTGGGGTGCAGGTGCCCCTTCTTTTTGTTACATCTATATCTTTGGGGTAAATACACAATAGTGAAATTCCTGGGTTGTAGATTAGCTCTATTTTTAACTCCTTGAGGAATATCCACAGTGTTTTCCAAAGTGGCTGTACCAACTTGCATCCCCACCAACAGTGTAATAGGGTTCCCCATTCTCCACATCCTCACCAACATTTGTTATTTCCTGTTTTGTTAATTTTTGCCATTTTAACTGGTGGGAGGTGATATCTCATTGTGGTTTTGATTTGTATCTCCCTGATGGCTAGTGATGTTGAACACTTTATCACCTGTCTGTTAGCTATTTGTATGCCTTCTTTGTAGAAGTGTCTGTTCAAGTCTTCTGCCCATTTTTTTTACTAGGTTATGTGTCTTTTGGGTGTTGAGTTTGAGAAGTTCTTTATAGATCTTGGATACCAACCCTTTACTTGAAGTGTCATTTGCAAATATCTTCTCCCATTCTGCAGCTTGCCTTTTAGTTTTGTTGATGATTTCCATGGCTGTGCAGAAGCTTTTTATCTTGATGAAGCCCCCAAATTTCATTTTTCCTTTTGTTTCCATTGCCTTTAGAGACGTGTCTTGAAAGAAGTTACTGTGGCCGATGTTGAAGAGGTTACTGTCTATGTTCTCCTCTAGGATTTTGATGGATTTCTGTTTCACATTGAGGTTTTTCATCCATTTGGAGTTTATCTTTGTGTATGGTGTAAGAGAATGGTCCAGTCTCATTCTTCTGCATGTGGCTGTCCAATTTTCACAGCACCATTTATTGAAGAGACTGTTCCTTTTCCATTGGATATTCTTTCCTGCTTTGTCAAAGATTAGTTGACTATAGACTTGAGGGTTCATTTCTGGGGTCTCTATTCTGTTCCATTGATCTATGTGTCTGTATTTGTTCCAATATCATGTGGTCTTGATGATCACAACTTTCTAATATAGCTTGAAGTCTAGCATGGTGATGACCCCAGCTGTGGTTTTCTTTTTCAGCATTCCCTTTGCAATTTGAGGTCTTTTCTGGTTCCATAGAAATTTTAGGATTGATTGTTTCAGCTCTGTGAAAAATGTCGATGTTACTTTGATAGGGATTGCATTGAATGTGTAGAGTGCTCTCGGCAGCATAGACATTTTAACAATATTTATTCTTCCAATCCATCAGCATGGAATGTTTTTCCATCTCTTTGTGTCTTCTTCAATTTCTTTCTTAAGTGTTCTATAGTTTCTAGAGTATAGATTCTTTCCTTTTTTTGTTAGCCACCTTCCTCAGTGTCTTATGGTTTTGGTGCTGTTGTAAATGGAATTGATTCTTAATTTCTTTTCTTCAGTTATGTTTTTAGTGTATGGAAATGTCTGATTTCTGTGCATTGATTTTGTATCTTGCCACGTTGCTGAAATTGCTATATGAGGTCTAGTATTTTGGGGGTAGAGTCTTTTGGGTTTTCCACATAAATTATCATGTCATCTGTGAAGAAAGAGTGTTTGCTCTCTTCTTTGTCAATTTGAATGCCTTTAATTTTTTTTGTTGTTGTTGTTGTCTGATTACAGATGCTAGGACTTCCAGTACTATGTTGAACAAAAGTGGTGAGGCTGGGCATCCCTGTCATGTTCCTGATCTTAAGGAAAAAGCTCTCATTATTTCCCCATTGAGAATGATATTCACTGTGGGCTTTTCATGGATGGCTCTTATGATATTGATGTATGTTCCCTCTATCCCTATACTTTGAAGAGTTTGAAACAGGAAAGGATGCTGTGTTTTGTCAAATGCTTTTTCTGCATCAATTCAGAGGATTATATGGTTCTTGTGTCTTCTTCATGAATGTGATCTACCTTGTTGATTTATTTGCAAATGTTGAACCACCCTTGCATCCCAGAAATAAATCCCACCTGGATGTGGTGAATAATACTTTTGATGTACTTTTGGATCCTATTGGCTAGGACCTTTTTGAGTATTTTGGCATTCATCTTCATCAGGGATATTGGTCTGTAATTCTTTTTGAAGGGGTCTCTGCTGGGTTTTGAAATCAGGTTAATGCTGACCTCATAGAACGAGTTTGAAAGTTTTCCTTCCATTTCTAATTTTTGAACCAGCTTCAGGGGAATAGGTATTAATTCTTCTTTAAATGTTTGGTAGAATTTCCCTGGGAAGCCATCTGGCCCTGTACTCTCGGTTTTTGGGAGGTTTTTGATTGCTGTTTCATTTTCCTTGGTGTTTATGTATCTGTTCAATTTGTCTATTGACAATTTGCTGTTTCAGTTTTGGTAGTTTATAAGTTTCCAGGAATGCATCCATTTCTTCCTGTTTGCTTTCTTTGTTGGGATATAGCTGCTGGTAATAAGTTCTAATAATTATCTCTATTTCCTTGGTATTAGTCATGATTTCTCCCCTTTCATGCATGATTTCATTAATCTGGGACCTTTCTCTTTTCTTTTGGATAAGTCCGACCAGAGGTTTATCAATCTTATTAATTCTATCAATGAACCAACTTCTAGTTTTGTTGATTTGTTCTACTGCTCTTTTCACTTCTATTTCATTGATTTCTGCTTTAATTGTTATTATTTCTCTTCTCTTATTTTATTTAGTCTTTGTTTGCTGTTCTTTCTCCAGCTCCTATAGATGTAAGGTTAGCTTGTGCATTTGGCATTTTTCTAATTTCTTGAAAGAGATTTCGATGGCTATGTTTCTCCCTCTTAGGACCGCCTTTGCAGTATCCCATAAATTTTGGACTAATGTTTTTTTCATTTTCATTGGTTTCAATGAATTATTTAAGTTCTTCTTTAATTTCCTGGTTGACCCATTCATTCATTCTTTGGTAAGATGCTCTTTTACCTCCAATCATTGGCATTCCTTCCAAATTTCTTCTTGTGATTGAGTTCCAGTTTCAAAGCATAGTGGTCTGAAAATATGCAGGGAATAATCTCAGTCTTTTGGTATTGGTTGAGACCTGATTTGTGACCCAGTATGTGATCTATTCTGGAGAAATTTCCATGTGCACTCGAGAAGAATGAGTATTCTGTTGTTTTAGGATGGAATTTTCTTTATCTACACAGTCCAATATGTTATTCAAAGATCTTCTTTCTTTGTTGATCTTCTACTTAGGTGGTCTATCTATTGCTGTGAGTGGAGTGTTGAAGTCTTCTACTACTAATGTATTATTATCAATATGTTTCTTTATTTTTGGTTATTAGTTCTTTTATGTAATTAGCTGCTTCCCTGTTGGGGGCATAGAAATTTATAATTGTTATATTTTCTTGCTGGATATACCCTTTAAGTATGACATAGTGTCCCTCTATAGCTCTTACTACAGTCTTTGTTTTAAAATCTAATTTTTCTGATATGAGGATTGCTACCTCAGCTTTCTTTTGATGTCCTTTGGCATGGTAAATTGTTCTCCATCCCCTCATTTTCAATCTGGGCGGGTCTTTAGGTTCAAACGAGTCTCCAGTAGACAACATATGGATGGAGCCTGCTTTTTTATCCAATCTGAAACCATGTGTCTTTTTTTTAAGAAGATTTTATTTATTTATTTATTTGAGAAAGAGAGAGAGAAGGAGAGGTAGTGAGAGAGAGCATGATCAGGGGCAGGGGAGAGGAAGAAGCAGGCTCCCCGATGAGCAGGGAGCCCAATGTTGGGCTCAATCCCAAGACCCTGAGATCATGACCAGAGCTGAAGGCAGACACTTAACTGACCGAGACATCCAGGTGCCCCCCATACCTTGTGTCTTTTGATGGAGCATTCAGCACATTTACATTGAGAGTAACTTTTGAAAGACATGAATTTAGTTCCATTGTATTGCCTGTAAAGTCCCTGTTTCTGTAGATTGTCTCTGTTGATTTCTGATCTATATTACTCTTGGGATCTCTCTTTGCTTACAGCATCCCCCTAACTATTTCTTACAGGGCTTGCTTGGTGGTCACATATTTTTTCAGTTTCTGCCTGTCCTTATATCTCTTTATATCTCCATCCTTTCTGAATGACAGCCTTGTTGGTTAAAGTATTCTTGGCTGCATGTTCTTATTTAGTACCCTGAATATGTCTTGCCAGCCCTTCCTTGCCTGCCAGATTTCTGTTTATAGGTCTGATGTTAGTCTTATGTTCATCCCTCCATATGTAAGGAACCTCATCACCATAGCTATTCTCAGGATAGATGCTTTGGCTGTAAGATTTGCAAGCTTCACTATTATATGTCGGGGTGTTGATCTTTTTTTTTTTTTAATTGATTTTGAAAGGGGTCTTCTCTGCCTCTTGGCCATGAATGCTTGTTTCTTTCCCCAGATTATGGAAGTTCTCAGCTATGATTTGCTCAAATATACCTTCTAGTTCTCTCTCTCTCTCTCTCTCTCTCTCTCTCTCTCTCTCTCAGGGATCCCAATAATTCTGACATTGGAGCATTTCATGGCATCATTAATCTCTCTAAGTCTATTGTCATGAGATATTAGCCACCTATCTCTGTTTTCCTCAACTTCCTTCCTTTCCACCAGCTTATCTTCTTGATCACTGATTCTCTCTTTTGCCTCATTTACCCTGGCCTTTAGAATACCCAGTTTAGACTGCATCTCATTCATAGCATTTTTACATTTCACCTGACTAGATCTCATTTCTACCCTTAGTGATTCTATAATATCACTAACACTTTTTTCAAGCCTAGCTATTGACTTTATGATTTTTTAAAGATTTTATTTATTTATTTGACACAGTGAGAGAGACGGCCAGTGAGAGAGGGAACACAAACAGGGAAGTGGAAGAAGAAACAGGCTCCCAGTGGAGGAGGCCGATGTGGGGCTCGATCCCAGGATTCCGGGATCATGCCCTGAGCCGAAGGCAGATGCTTAAAGACTGAGCCACCCATACACCCCTGACTTTATGATTGTCATCCTGAATTCTATCTCTGACATCTTGCTTATATCCATATCCATTAGTTCTGTGGCAGAGGACATTGTCTCAGATTCTTTTATTTGTTGAGGGTTCCTTTTCTTAGTCATTCAGTCAAGGGATGATTGAACAAAGGAACACAGTCTAAAATATCAACCATGGCCCAAGCAAAATGCACCTTAGGAAATATCTGAGGTGATCAGAAGCTACCATAGATATGCAACCAAAGCCAAGATGATCTAAAACAAACAAACAAACAAACAAACAAACAAAAAAAGTCGGGGGGAGGCAGAAGATTATAATCTCTCAGCATTGACAAAACACGGTGATCTGCCTGTTCCTGATTGATTTTTGTCTGTGTTAGAAGACACTATACCCCAGAATTGCAAATAAATCAGAACTTGAATATATATCAAGATAAAATTGAATAGAGTGATAAAAGGGCTAGTATGCAGCATAAATATATAAATTGTAGATGTGAGAAAAATAAAAGTTAAAATTTGACTTAAAAACATAAGTTGGGAAATAATCTATTTGAAACAGGAACAGGGTAAAAAAAGAAAAGAAAAGAAAGAGAAAAGAAACAAAAAAGAACTGTAAAATTTTAGCCTGAAATATAAACAGGTCATGAGGGAACATCTGGAGCTCCCTATATTATTTTTCCCTGGTGCTGGAGTTTTACAGTCCTGTGGGAAATAAGCTAATCATTCACCTGTTCTTCCAGTCTGTCTTCTGAGGGAGGGGACTGTTACTCAGCTTCTCTTGTGTCTTTGCGTGGGTAGAGTTGTCCCACCCCTTGTCAGGAGGATGAGCCCATCCTGTTTTTGTGGCTTTTGTTCCTTGGAGGCTTTCTGCTTCTCTTTAGAAGGTTAGAGCAAATATGCCCCTGAGGAAATATTTTGTCCAGAGCCACAAGGTCGAGGTCCCCTTTCTTCAATAAATCCTCTAGGTCAGACCATCTCCACTTCTGTATGTATCCAACTCCACAGACTCTTATTCATGCCTGCTGCAGCTCTCCCAGGGAAGTTATGGGGACATGACAGTGTCTCTGTGCTTTGTAACTTTGCAATTGCTAGTGGCCATGGGCTTACACATGCACCCTCTTCTGCAGATGGGTGTCCTTTTGTGGGCCACACTGCCCTGAGAGCTGTTGCCTTGTCATAGGTGCAAGCTGTTTTATATCTTCCTGAGATTTTAAACAACCCACACCTTCTGGTCCTTTTCAGGATGGTCAGGCAGAGTGGTCTCCTTACCAGCCCAGCTCTCAGTTTATGGTGACCAGAGCTGAGAATCCTTTCTGGGCTGTCTGACCCTAAACAGTCTCCCAGCTCCACTGCTTGAGCACTCTATCAATTCAGGCTTCCCCAGTTTTTCTGAGTCTCCCAGAATTCTGAGACCACAATGATACACCTAGGATTCTGCCCTACCCATCCCTGGTGCCCTTTTCAGAAAAGGGTGTCTCTCACTGGAGCAGATTTCAAGGGTCCTGAGTTTTCCCTCCAGTGTTATTTCAGTTTCCAGTGGCCAGCTTATGGAGGCTCCCTCCCTTCTCCCTTTATCTTCTGATATTCCCCTGAAGAGTCAAGGTTTCACACCTACTACCTTGCAAAAAGTTGTTGTTTTTCTGCTTGTAGAGGTCCAGATAGATCTTACATCTCAGGTTGAATTCATGTGTGTTCAGAATAGTTTGATAGATATCTAGCTAAATTTGAGGGACCAGATGAAACGAGGTCCCCTACTCTGCTGCCATCTTGCCACCCCAACCAATTTATGGATCTAGATTCTTTTAAAAAGCAGACCAAAACATACCTAGTTTAAACATGCCACACAGTGAAAAAGGTCCAAACACCCATACTGCAGGCAAGGGGAAATGCTGCAGAGGACTGACCTGGGGGAAGGAGCAGCTAAAACACAACAACAGAGTGCACACTGTAAAATACCTCCTGAAGTACCAGGCCCAGGACAATATAAGACCTCCTCTTAATATGGCCATTACTCTCAGGAGAAGGAATACACAAACTTTCCTAACAATCACAGAAAAACAGTGGCCTAGGCAAAATGACAAGATGAAGGAATTCACCCCAGAAGAAAGAACAGGAAGAAGTATGTCCAGATATTTAATCAAAACAGATATAAGTAAGATGCCTGAACCAGAATTTAAAACAACAATCATAGGGATACTAGCTGGGATTGAGAAAAGTATAGAAGATACTAGAGAATCCCTTACTGCAGAAATAAACGTACTGAAAACTAGCTAGGGTGAAATTAAAAAAAAAATTGCTATACTGAGAAAAAAATCCAACTAGATGCAATGAGAACAAAGATAGATGAAACTTAGCAATGAATCAGTGATATAGAAGATAAAATTATGGAAAATTATGAAGCTGAAAATAAGAGGGGAAAAAGGTAATGATTCACAAATGTAGACTTAGGAACTCAGAGCCTCCTTAAAACATAATATTTGTTTCATAAGTGTCCCAAAAGAAGAGAGGGAACAGGAGCAGAAAGTTTATTTGAGCAAACTATAGCTGAAAAATTTCCTTATCTGGGGAAGGAAATAGACATCAAAATCCAAGAGGCACAGAGAACTTCCATCAAATACACCAAAAGCTGGCCCATACCCAGACATATACATCATAGTGAAATTTGCAAAATACAGAGATAAGGAAAGAATCCAGAAAACAGCAAGGGAAAAGTAATCCCAAACCAAGCAGGGAAGAGAAATAAGGTTTGCAGCAGATCCCTCCACAAAAAATTGGCAGCCCAGAAGAAAGTGGCATGATATATTCAACATGCTCAATGGGAAAAATATGCAGCCAAGAATACATTATTCAGCAAGGCTGTCATTCAGAATAGGCGACAGAGAGTTTCCAGACAAAGGAAAATAGGAGTTCACAACCACAGAACCAGCCCAGCAAGGAATATTAAAAGGGACTCTTTGAGTGGGAAAGAAAGATGAAAAGCAACAAAGACTAAAAAGGAACAGAGACAATCTACAGGAACAGTGACTTTACAAATAATACAATGACACTAAATTCCCATATTTCAATAATTGCTCTGAATGTAAATGGACTAAATGTTCCATTCAAAAGACATAGGGTATCAGACTGGATAAGGAAAAACAAGACTCATCTATAAGAGACTCATTTTAGACCTAAAGATACCTGCAGATTGAAAGTGAAGGGATGGATGACAGATGAATGGATAAACAAGATGTGGTATACACACACACACACACACACACACACACACACACACACACACAGGAATATTATGCAGCCATCAAAAATGAAATCTTGCCATTTGCAATGATGTGGATGGAACTAGAGGGTATTATGCTAAGCAAAATAAGTCAATCAGAGAAAGACAATTATCATATGATTTCATTGATATGTAGAATTTAAGAAACAAGGCAGAGGATCATAGGGGAAGAAAGGAAAAAATGAAACAGGACCAAACCAGAGGGGGAGACAAACCATAAGAGATTCTTAGTCATAGGAAATAAACTGAGGGTTGCTGGAGGAATGGGGAGTGGATGGATGGAATAACTGGGTGATGGACATTGGGGAGGGTATGTGTTGTAATGAGCATTGGGTATTATATAATACCGATGAATCACAGACATGTACCCCTGAAACTAATAATACATTATATGTTAATTAATTTAATTTAAATTAAAATATCTAAAAAAATAAAGATATGGTAAAGAAAAAAAGTGTAGTGATGGAGAACCATCTATCATGCTAAAGAATGTCAAAAGAAAGCCGGAGTAGCCATACTTACATCAAGCAACCTACATATTAAACCAAAGACTGAAAGAAGAGATGAAGAAGGGCACTATATCAAAATTAGGGGGATCTATCCATCGAGAAGATCCAATGATTGTATATATTTATGCCCCAAACTTGGGAACACCCAAATATATAAATCAATTAAAAGCAAACATAAAGAAACTCATTGATAATAATACAATAATAGTAGGGGGCTTTAACACCCACTTCTAGTAATAGACAGATCATATAAACAGAAAATCAACAAGGAAACAATGGCTTTGAATGACACACTGGACCAGATGAACTTCACACATATATTCAAAACATTTCATCCTAAAGCTATGGAATACACATTCTTTTTGAGTGCACATTGAACATTCTCCAGAATAGATTATATACTGGGTCGCAAATCAGGCCTCAACCAGTACAAAATGGTTGAGATCATGTCAGGTATATTTTCAGACCAGAATGCTATGAAACTTGAAGTCGATCACAAGAAAACATTTGGAAACACCACATATATATGGAATTTAAAGAACATCCTTCTAAAAAATGAATGGGTTAACCAGAAAATTATAGAAGAAACAAAAACTATGGAAGCAAATGAAAATGAAAACATGACAGTCCAAAACCTTTGGGATCCAGCAAAGGCGGTTCTAAGAGGGAAGTATATTGTATTATAATCCTACCTCAAGAGGCAAGAAAAGTCTCAAATACACAACCTAACCTTACACCTCAAGGAACTAGAAAAGGAACAGTAAATAAGACCTAACACCAGCAGAAGATGGGAAATAATAATTATTAGAGAAAAAAAATAAATAATATAGAAACAAAAAACAAAAACAAAAACAAAACACAGTTGAACAGATCAATGAAACTAAGAGCTGTTTTTTTTCCAAGTAATTAATAAAATTGATAAACCTCTAGACAGACTTACCAAAAAGAAAAGAGAAAGGATGCAAATAAATAAAATCATGAAGGAAAGAAGAGAAATCACTACCACACCATGGAAATACAATCATAAGAGAATATTATAAAAAATACATATGCCAACAAACTGGACAATCTGAAAGGAATTCCTGGAAATCTCGATAAATTTCTAGAAACATACTAACTACCAAAACTGAAACAGAAAGTAATAGAATATTTTAACAGACCCATACCGAGCAAAGAAATTGAATCAGTAATCAAAAATCTCCCAACATAAAAAAGCCTATGGTCATATAGATTCCCAGGGAATACTACCAGACATTTAAAGAAGAGTTAATACATATTCTCCTCATTTTTTTCTAAAAAAAAAGGAAACCCTTCATTCTGTGAAGCCAGCATTACCTTGATTCTAAAACCAAAGACCCCACTAAAAAGAAGAATGACAGGCCAATATCCCTAGTGAACACGTATGCAGAAATTCTCAAGAAGACACTAGCAAATGGAATCCAACAGTGCATTAAAAGATTTTTTCAGCACAATCAAGTGGGATTTACTCTTGGGCTGCAGTGCTGGTTCAATTTCATAAAAAAATCAACATGATAAACTACAGTAATAAAAGAATGGATAAGAACTATATTATTCTCTCAATAGACGCAGAAAAACTATTTGACAAAATACAGCATCCATTCTTGATAAAAACTGTCAGAAAAGTAGGGATCGGTGGAACATACCTCAACTTCATATATGAAAGACCAAGAGCTAATATCCTTAATGGGGAAAAACTGAGAGCTTTCCCTCTATGGTCAGGAATAAGACACGGATGTCCACTCTCACAATTACTCCTTAACCTAGTACCTTAAGTTTCAGCCTCAGCTATCAGATAGCAAAGAAAAATAAATGGCATCCAAACCAGCAAGGAAGAAATCAAACTTCCCGTATTTGCAGATGACATGATACTCTATGTAGAAAGCCTGAAAGACTACTAAAAAATTGCTAGAACTAATACATGAATTCAGCAAAGATGCAGGATGTAAAATCAATGCACAGAAATCAGTTGCATTTCTATACACCAGTAATGAAGCAGCAGAAAAAGAAATTAAGTAATTGATCACATTTACAACAGTACCAAATATATTAGATACTTAGGAATAAACCTAACCAAAGAGGAAAAAGATATGTACTTCGAAATCTATACAACACCTATGAAGGAAATTGAAGCTTACACAAAGAAAGAGAAAACCATTCCATGCTCATGGATTGGAAGAACAAATACTGTGAAGATGTCCATACTACTCAAAGCAATCTATACTGCACATTTAATGCAATCCCTATTAAAATACCACCAGCATTTTTCACAGATCTAGAACAAATAATCCTAACATTTGTATGCAACCACAAAAGACACCTAATAGCCAAAGTAATCCTGAAAAAGAAAACCAAAGCTGGATGCATCACAATTTTGGAGTTCAAGCTATATTACAAAACTGTAGTCATCAGAACAGTATGGTACAGGCACAAAAACAGGCACATAGATCAATGGAACAAAATAGAAAACCCAGGAATGGACCCACAACTATATGGTCTAATCTTTGAGGAACCAGGAAAGACTATCCAATGGAAAAAAACACAGTCTCTTCAACAAATGGTGTTGGGAACACTGAACAGGAACATGTAGAAGAATTAATATGGACCACTCTCTTACAACATACAGAAAAAATAATTCAAAATGGATGAAAGACCTCAATGTGATACAGGAATCCATCAAAATCCTAGAGAACACCAGCAGGAACATCTTTGACCTTGGCTGTAGCAACTTCTTACTAGAAACATCACCAGAGGTAAGGGAAACAAAAAGAAAAATGAATTACTGGGTCTTCATCATGATAAAATGTTTCTGCACATTGAAGGAACAACCAACAAAACCTAAAGGTAGCCCACAGAATGGGAGAATATACTTACGAATGACATATCTGATAAAAGGTTAATATCCAAAAAGTATAAGGAACTTATCAAACTCAACACCCAAAAACATAATCCAGTTAAGAAACGGACAGAACACATGAATACATATTTTTCCAAAGAAGACATCCAGAGGGCTATCAGACACAGGAAAATATGCTCAACATAACTCATCATCAGGAAAATAAAAATCAAAACCGTGATGAGATACCACCTCACACCTGTCAGAATGGCTAAAATTAACAACACTAGAAACAATAGATGTTGGTGAGGATGCAGAGAAAGGGGAATCCTCTTACATTGTTGGTGGAATGCAAACTGGTGCAGCCACTCTGGAAAGCAGTATGGAGGTTCCTCAAAAAATTCAAAAAGAACTACCCTATGACCCAGCAATTGCAATACTATGTGTTTACTCAAAGGATACAAAGATACAGATTATAAGTGGTACATGTACCCCCAATATTTATAACAGCATTGTTAACAATGGCCAAACTTTGAAAGAGCCCAGGTGTCATTGACTGATAAATGGATAAAGAAGATGTGATTTATATATATACAATGGAATACTATTCAGCCTTCCAAAATAATGAAATCTTGTCATTTGCAAGGATGTGAATGGAGCTAGAGAGTATTATGTTAATGAAATAAGTCAGTCAGAGAAAGACAAATACCATATGGATTCATTCATATGTGGAATTTAAGAAACAAAACAGATGGATATATAGGATGAAAAAAAGAGAAAGAGGAAAGCAAACCATAAGAGACTCTTAATGATAGAGAACAATCTGAGGGTTGATGGAGGAACGTGGGTGGGGGATGTGCTAAATAGGTGAAGGGTGTTAAGGAGGGCACTTGTTATCATGAGCACTGGGTGTTACATGTAAGTGATGAATCAGGGAATTCTACTCTTGAAACCAATATTACACTATACATTAACTAACTAGAATTTAAAAACAAAGATCTTAGCAATGAAAAATGTGTATCTTATTCTAATATTAATCATTTTGTCAAGAAATTCTTCTAACAACATTAAGAAAAATATAAATTATATTTTGTTAACATATAGTGTAATATTTGTTTAGCAGTCAGCTTGGGAGGTTTGTACAACTTTGAGGTGTGTTTTGGAAGACATTTTAGGGGTTTGTGACCCACTACCATCTTCAATTAATGTTAGGGAGGACCAAGAGAAAAAACATGGGGAAGTTGTAGATTTATTTAGAATCATTTCTTCTCTCCTTCTCCTTCTCCTTATAGAATAATTTTCTCTTTATCAAAGATGGATTTAGATGAGGGAGCTCACTCTCCAGGTCTTCAATTTTCCTCAAGTTTCAATGGAATTTTGTACAATTTTTCAAATCTTTAAGGAGCACCATAACAAAAATTTTTTGTCGAGGATGACAATTAATGGAAGCCTTTTTGATTAAAGAGGCAGAGTGGTGGGGTGGAAACAGCCCCATGTTGAGTGACAAGGTGCCTATTGATCTAGCCTTGGTTTGACCATCAAATGAGCTTGAGACACTGGGGCAGTCCTTTCCCCTCCCTGGGCTTTAGTTTCCCCATAAAGTAAAATGTAAGGGACCAATCTCTAATTTCTCATGGAGATTTTAAGTTCTGATACACAATGACTTGGCTGACCTGACAATGGGATGATCAGCCTGTGTCACCAGCACCTGCCACTGAGGTCTGGGAGAGTTTGGTGACCCGAAGCTTCCTGTTTAGAATTAGGGCAGACTTTTTGCTTCTGTCAGCCATACAGCCACTCTATTACCATCTTTGTTCACTCAGGAGAAGGTGAGGATAGGGTGGGGGTTTCCACGGAGATGAGGGAGGGAAGGAGGTGTCTCACCACTGGGGGTTTGATGTCAGGGATATGCCTTTAGGTAGAGCTTAAAGATGGTTTTTATACTCCAAACTTGTAGAGAGGGATGAGATTTCAACTTGTAATTTTCTTATAGCTGTTCTGCTAACCTGAGTATCTTTAGCAATATCTTTCAGTCAATTGGTCATCAACAAACATTTACCAAGTACAAGGACTTTCTATGCACTGGGCACTGGGCTAGGTGCTGATCACACACACACACACACACACACACACACACACACACATGCACGCACAGCTCATGTTCTTAAGAATCTTACATCCTATGAAAGAAATAAGACATAGGCACAAATAATGAGAATACAAGACAGGAAGCCATGATACAGGAATTCAGAGAGGAAAAGAGGTTCTTCATTGGAAGGATCAGGTAGCTGTCAAATGGAGTGGCATTTGAGCTTCTGTAAAGATGACGGTAATAATTAAGCTCCTAGACCTTGGGTTCAGCTAGACTTGGTTTCCAAAGCCAGCATATCCACTATTCAGCTATGTGCCCTTTGACAAGTTACTCAGACCTCTAAAATCTCAGTTCCTTCATTATAAAGTGGGAATATCCCTGTCTACCCTGTAGAATGAATGTGAGGATGAAATGAGAATTTGTGCATGAAACATTTAGTACAGGGTGAAGACTTCAAGTTAGCAAATCAGTATTACCTGTTATAGTTTGAGCTATTGTTATTATTGCTTTAATTTTTATCTTAAGGGCCTCCTACATCAGGCTAGGGTGTTCCTCCTGGGCTGGAAGATTTATTTCTGAATTATCTAGGTTGGGTAAATGGATGAGGATTTGTCCTTCCAACCATCCTTTCTTCTTTCCTGATTCTTGGGGATGGAACTGGACCAGGAAATGGTCTGAATTTTATCAAAAATACACTTTTATTGTCAAACTTTTGTCTCAGTCACTGACCTTAGGCTTGATTTTTTTTATAACCCCATGGCTTCCCTCTCTGTGCCTGAGTTTCTCTATTCGTAACATGAGGATGCTTTTCTTTCATTCATTCTTTCTTTCTCCAACTACAGGGTTTTCCTGCATTTACTCTTGAGACATAATAAATACCACTCCCTGGCAATTCATGACTCCATCCCACTTAGACCCACATCTCCTCTGAGTGACAGTATCTCCTTCACCCCACCACAGTTCTGCAGATGTAGAAAAGTTGGCCCAGAAAAACTACATAATGTTTCTTAGGAGCCATTCTGTGAGCAGAGACTCCTGAGGAAATAAATGTCCACTTTTCTGAGTACACATTTAAATATAGTCAGAACAAGGAACTGTTTGGAGGGATAAACCGGGAAGGAATCTTTCTTTCCTGCCCTGGGCATCTGTAATCACCACCTGCAGACAGTAGAACACTGCAGGAAGTAAGCGCTGCTTCCAGAACATTGAGTCCCTCTGTGATAACACCTCTCTAAAGTCTCTATGTCCTTCTCATGTTTTCTTTATCCCCTTCCTTACTTCAAAATGCTCTCAGGAAAAGCTCAGATGACAGTCTTTAGCATTCCAGAAAAGGTTTAACACTAACATAGACCCACTGAGACTCTCTCCTTTTCAACATGGTGAGACAGGCCCAGAGAGATAGCCATCTTCTTTCTTGAGGAATTTATGTTCAGCTAGAATTAGGTCTGAGAATAAAAATAAAACAAAAGAGGACACCAGGCCTGGTGAGTGATCTCTAGGAGATAGCTTCTTTTCCCTGTGCCTTTTAGAGTCCTCACTTGGTGGTGGTAGGGAGGTAGTAGGGGATGAATGGGTACCAACCAAAATGTGTGGGTAATTACCTAATTAAACCCCAAAGTGCTAAGATTTTATGTTTTACAGAAATTGGAAGTAAGCAGAAGGCTTTTATCAATGATTGGGTCATTTGAGGGCCAGAGGTGCCTTTAGTAGGAAAGGGGCCTGCTGTGTCTTGGAACAGAGAAGGAAGCTGGGGCATCCTATCTAGAAACCAGACTCGCAAACTCTCACTGCACAGGTCACTGAAGAATATTTAAGATCACTTTGTCACAAGGCCTCACTTTGGCATCATTAGTTTAAATCTCTTTCCAGAGGGCTCTGTGGTCACTTACCATACAGTGATGTTTTGAATATCTGTATGTCCTCCCTCTTAGGTCATTCACATTCTCCCTGCCCCTACCTACAAATCTCATTAGAAAGTGAGCACCTTTGTACCTCCCCTCAAATCACCCCTTTCCAAAGTTTTCCTGAAATCCTACCACATGACTCTGGGACCCAGCAGGGAAGCTATGGAGAAAAGAGATGTTGGAACCTCAGTACCAGCTCATGGGAGTATGCGCACAGCTAAGCTGTGGGACACAGGCTAATAAATGAGGACATTTTCCACCCCCAACTGTACTCTGGAGGAGCTCAAGCCTATTTAGACCAGCAGTCCACAATTAGACCTTTTTTGTTGTTTTGTTGTTTTGTTTTATTGTTTTGTTTTTTGTTTTTAATTTTTTATTATGTTATGTTAGTCACCATACAGTACACCCTTAGTTTTTGATGTAGTGTTCCATGATTCATTGTTTGCCTATAACACCCAGTGCTCCATGCAATATGTGCCCTCCTTAATACCCATCACTGGCCTATCCCAATCCCCCACCCCTCTCCCCTCTGAAGCCCTCAGTTTGTTTCTCAGAGTCCACAGTCTCTGCTGGTTCATTCCCCCTTCTGTTTTACCCCCCTTCATTCTTCCCTTCCTTCTCTTACAGATTTTCCTGCTATTTCTTTTCCTTTTTTTTATTATATTATGTTAGTCACCATACAGTACATCCCTGGTTTTTGATGTAAAGTTCGATGATTCATTAGTTGTGTATAACACCCAGTGTTTCCTGCTATTTCTTATGTTCCATAAATGAGTGAAACCATATGATAATTGTCTTTCTCTGCTTGACTTATTTCACTTAGCATAATCTCCTCCAGTCCCGTCCATGTTGCTGCAAATGTTGGGTAATTGTTCCTTCTGATGGCTGAGTAATATACCATTGTATATATGGGCCACATCTTCTTAATCCAGTCATCTGTTGAAGGGCATTTGTGCTCCTTCCATAATTTCACTATTGTGGACAATGGTGCTATGAACATTGGGGTGCATATGGCCCTTCTCTTCACTACGTCTGTATCTTTGTGGTAAATACCCAGTAGTGCAATTGCTGGATCATAGGGTAGCTCTATTTTTAACTTTTTGAGGGACCTCCACACAATTAAGACCTTTTTGACAACAGCTGCCAGCTCAGCTTATTATGGTGGTAGCTCTAAGAACCTTTAATTGTGTACTTTGTGTCTTTTGAGTGCCCTCTAGAGACCACATTTCACCAGGTAGGCTAGGGCTTTATAAGAAATTGGTAGCTTTTCCAAACTCTCATGCCTTTCCCCAGATTCTTTTACCTATTCTCTTCCCCAGCCTCAAAGTAATGGGTACAAAATCTCAAAAGCAAAGAAATATGGACCTTGACAGGATCTTGTAGATCACCTAATGTTTCTGTATTTTACAGATAGGCCCATATAGTTACTGAATTAGGCCCCACTGAGGCACAGAGAAGTAAAGTGACTTGTCATGTCTCCATAGCTAATGAGTAGCAGAGTCAGAAATAAGACAGGCAATTTGAACACTGAGCCTAAGTTCCCCTTTCCTCTCTTCTCCTTTCCCCTACCATTTATCTCACATCTGGTCATTCAGTAAGTTCATCAAATCCTTCTCTTTTTTAAATGGAGATATAATTGACATATAATATTAAACTATTTTCAAGTGCACAAGAGAATGATCTTTTGTATATATTGCAAAATGATCACTACAGTATATCTAGTAAATCTAGGTAACACCCAACACAATACAATTACATTTTTTCTTGTGATGAGAAATTTTAAGATCAATCTCTTTGCAACTTCCAAATATGCATATTTTGTTATTATTAGATATGGGCACCATGCTGTACATTACATACCCAGGACTTATTCATTTTATAACTGAAAATTTGTACCTGTTGACCCTCTTCACCCATTTTGCCCACTCTCTTCACCTGCCTCTCACAACCACCTATCTGTTTTCTGTATTTATGAGTTCATTGTTCTTTTTTAAAAAATCCACATATATGTAAGATCATATGGTATTTGTTTTTCTCTGTCTGATTTATCTCATTTAGCATAATACCGTTAAATCTCATCCATGTTGCCACAAATGGTAAGAATATCATCTTTTTGTGGCTGAATAATATTCCATTTATATATTTACCATATTTTCTCTATTTGTCCATCAATGGATGTTAAGTTTTTGTTCATGTCTTGGCTATTGTGAATAATTCTACAGTGAACATAAAGGTGCAGATATCTTTTTCTGCACCTATTGAGATGATCATATGGCTTTTATCTTTCTCTTGTTAATGTGATGCATCTCAATAATTTATTTTGTGAATATTGAGGACATTTACATGTCAGGAATAAATCCTACTTGATTGTGGTGAATGGTATTTTTAATATATTGTTGGATTAGATTAGCTAATATTTTGTTGAAGATTTTTGCATCTATATTCTTCAGACATATTGGTCTGTAGTATTCCTTTTTTGTCGGGTCTTTATCTGGTTTTGGTATTAGGGTAATGCTGGTTTAATACAATGAATTTGGAAGCTTCCCCTCCTCTTCCATTTTTTTGGAATAGTTTGAGAATAATAGGTATTACTTTAATGTTTTGGTAGAGTTCACCTGTGAAGCTATCTGGATGTGGACTTATGTTTCTTGGGAGTTTTTTTTCATTATTATTGATTCAATTTTATTGCTGGCAATTGGTCTGTTCAAATGTTCTATTTCTTCCTGATTCATTTTTGGAAGGTTATATGTTTCTAGGAATTTATCCATTTTTTCTATGTTGTCTGATTTGTTGGCATATAATTTTCATAATATTCGCTTTGTGTTTCTGTGATGTCAGTTCTTTCTCTTCTTTCATTTCTGATTTTATCTATTTGATTTCTCTTCTTTTATATAGATGAATCTGTTTAAAAGTTTGTCAGTTTTGTTTATTTTTTCAAAGAATTAACTCCTAGTTTCATTGATCTGTTCTTTTTTTTTAAGTTTCTATTTTATTTCTGCTCTATTTTTTTTAATTTCTTTTCTTCTAATGGTTTTGTGTTTTCTTTGTTCATTTTCTACTTAATTTAGGTATAAGATTAGGTTGTTTGCTGGAGATTTTTCTCGCTTCTTAATGTAGCCTGTATTTCTATAGTCTTCCCTCTCAAAACAGTTTTTGTTGCATCCCAGAAATTTTGGACCATTGCATTTTCATTATAATTTATCTTGCTGTATTTGTTTTATTTCCTCTTTGATTTCTTGGTTGACCCTTTTATTGTTTAGTAGTATGTAATTTAGCCTCCATGTATTTGTGTTCTTTTAGCATTCATTCTTGTGATTGATTTCCAGTTTCATACTGCTGTGGTCAGAACACATTCATGATATAATTTTAATCATTTTTAATTTATTGAGACTTCTGTTGTGGCCTAATTTGACTTAGTATTTTCATATCCTTTGGATAAATGCTAATCAATAGAATTGCTGAATATGGTAGTTCTATTTTTAAATTTTTTGAGGATCCATTGTACTGTTTTCCATAGTTGCTGCACCAATTTATATTCCCACCAACAGTGCATGAGGGTCCCCTTTTTGGCACATCCTTGACAACACATATTATTCCTTGTCTTTTTTAAAAATAATTTTTATAATAATATTTTTTATTATGTTAGTCACCATACAGTACATCCCTGGATTTTGATGTAAAGTTCGATGATTCATTAGTTGCATATAACACCCAGTGCACCATGCAATATGTGCCCTCCTCACTACCCATCACCAGCCTATCCGATTCACCCACCCCCTCCCCTCTGAAGCCCTCAGATTGTTTCTCAGAGTCCATAGTCTCTCATGTTTCATTCCCCCTTCTGATTACCCCCCTTTCTTTATCCCTTTCTTCTCCTACCAATCTTCCTGGTTCTTATGTTCCATTGATGAGAGAAATCATATGATAATTGCCTTTCTCTGCTTGACTTATTTCACTTAGCATTATCTCCTCCAGTGCCGTCCATGTTGCAGCAAATGTTGAGAAATCATTCTTTATGATAGCTGAGTAATATTCCATTGTATATATGGACCACAACTTCTTAATCCAGTCATCTGTTGAAGGGCATCTCGGTTCCTTCCAAGATTTAGGTATACTGGACAATGCTGCTATGGCCATTTGGGTGCATATGGCCCTTCTCTTCACTACGTCTGTATCTTTGGGGTAAATACCCACTAGTGCAATTTCTGGGTCATAGAATAGCTCAATTTTTAACTTCTTCAGAACCTCCACACTGTTTCCCAAAGTGGCTGTACAAACCTGCATTCCCACAAACGATGTAGGAGGGATCCCCTTTCTCCACATCCTCTCCAACATTTGTTGTTTCCTGCCTTGTCAATTTTTGCCATTCTAACTGGTGTAAGGTAGTATCTCAGTGTGGTTTTGTTTTGTTTTAATAATATTTACTTTGTTATATTAGTCACCATACAGTACATCCTCAGTTCTTGCTGCAATATTCCATGATTCATTACTTGCATGTAACACCCAGTGCACCATGCAATATGTGCCCTCCTTTTTTTTTTAAAGATTTTATTTATTTATTCGACAGAGGTAGAGACAGCCAACGAGAGAGGGAACACAAGCAGGGGGAGTGGGAGAGGAAGAAGCAGGCTCATAGCGGAAGAGCCTGATGTGGGGCTCGATCCCATAACGCCGGGATCACGCCCTGAGCCGAAGGCAGACGCTTAACCACTGTGCCACCCAGGCGCCCCAATATGTGCCCTCCTTAATACACATCACCGGCCTATCCCAATACTCCACACTCCTCCCCTCTAAAGCCCTCAGTTTGTTTCCCAGAGTCCACAGTCTTTCATGGTTCATTCCCCCCTTCTATTTACCCCCCTTCACTCCTCCCTTCCCTCTCCCAACAATCCTCCTATCTCTCATGTTCCATAAATGAGTGAAACCATATGATAATTGACTTTCTCTGTTTGATTTATTTCACTTAGCATAATCTCCTCCAGTGCCGTCCATGTTGCTGTAAATGTGTAATCATTCTTTCTGATGGCTGAGTAATATTCCATTGTATATATAGACCACATCTTCTTAATCCAGTCATCTGTTGAAGGGCATCTCGGCTCCTTCCACAATTTAGCTATTGTGTACAATGCTGCTATGAACATTGGGCTGCATATGGCCCTTCTCTTCACTACATCTGTATCTTTGGGGTAAATACCCAGTAGTGCAATTGCTGGGTCATAGGGTAGCTCAATTTTTAACGTTTTTGGAACCTCCACACTGTTTTCCAAAGTGGCTGCACCAACTTGTATTCCCACCAACAGTGTAAGAGGGATCCCCTTTCTCCACATCCTCTCCAACATTTGTTGTTTCCTGCCTTGTCCATTTTTGCCATTCTAACTGGTGTAAGGTGGTATGTCAGGGTGGTTTTGATTTGAATTTCCCTGATGGCTAATGGTTTTGAGCATTTTCTCATGTGTCTGTTAGCCATTTGTATGTCTTCATTGGAAAAGTGTCTGTTCATAACTTCTGCCCATTTTATGATTTGTTTATTTGTTTCTTGCTTATTGAGTTTGAGAAGTTCTTTGTAGATCTTGGATACCAGTCTTTTATCTGTAGCATCATTTGCAAATATATTCTCCCATTCCATAGGCTGCCTCTTAGTTTTTTTGATTGTTTCCTTGGCTGTGCAGAAGCTTTTGATCTTGATGAAGTCTCACAAGTTCATTTTATCTTTTGTTTCTCTTGCCTTTGGAGATGTGTCATGAAAAAGGTTGCTGTAGCTGATGTCATAGTGGCTGCTGCCTATGTTCTCCTCTATGATTTCGATGGATTCCTGTCTCACATCGAGGTCTTTCATCCATTTGGAGTTGATCTTTGTGTATGGTGTGAGAGAGTGGTCAAGTTTCATTCTTTTGCATGTAGCTGTCCAATTTTCCCAGCACCATTTATTGAAGAGACTGTCTTTTTTCCACTGGATGTTTTTTCCTGCTTTGTCAGAGATTAGTTGCCCAAAGAGCTGAGGGTCCATTTCTGGGTTCTCTATTCTGTTCCATTGGTCTATGGGTCTGTTTTTGTGCCAGTCCCATGCTGTCTTTGTGATCACAGCTTTGTAGTACAGCTTGAAATCCGGCATTCTGATACCCCCAGCTTTGTTTTTCCTTTTCAACAATTCCTTGGCGATTCGGGGCCTTTTCTGGTCCCACAAAAATTTAAGGGCTGTTTGTTCCGTTTTTTTGAAAAATGTCATTGGTATTTTGATCAGGATAGCATTGAAAGTGTAGATTGCTCTGGGTAGCATGGAAGTTTTAACTATGTTAATTCTTCTGATTCATGAGCATGGAATATTTTCCCATCTTTTTGTATCTTCTTCAATGTCTTTCAAGAGTGATCTGTAGTTTCTAGAATATAGATCCTTTACGTCTCTAGTTAAGTTAATTCCGAAATAACGTATGATTTTTGGTGCTATGGTAAATGGAATGTATTCCCTAGTTTCTCTTTCTTCAGTCTCATTTTTCATGTATAGAAATGCTACTGGTTTCTGAGCATTGATTTGGTATCCCACCACATTACTGAATTGCTGTATAACTTGTAGTATTTTGGGTGTGGATTCTTTTGGGTTTTCCATATAGAATATCATGTCATCTGCGAAGAGAGACAGTTTGACTTCTTTGCCGATTTGGATACCTTTTATCCGTTTGATTTCTGCTCTAATATTTATTCATTTTCTTCTCCTGCTTTATTTAGGCTTTATTTTCTCTTCATTCTCTAGCTTCTGTAGGTGTAAGTTTAGGTTGTGTATTTGAGACCTTTAGTGTTTCTTGAGAAAGGCCTGTATTGCTATATACTTCCCTCTTAAGACAGCCTTTGTTCCATACCAGAGATTTTTGAACAGTTGTGTTTCCATTTTCACTTGTTTCCATGAATTTTTTAAAATTCTTCTTTACTTTCCAGATTCACCTATTCATTCTTTAGTAGGATTTTTTAATGGAAATTAAATTAGCCAACATAGAGTTCATCATTAGTTTTTGATTAGATTTCAAGGATTAATTAGTTGTGTATAACAGCCAGTGCTCACCACATCACATGCCCTTCTTAATGACCATCATCCAGTTATGCCATCACACCACCCACCTCCCATTCTAAAACCAACCTTGCTTATTTTCTGGAGTCAAGAGTCTCTCATGGTTTGGCTCCCTCTATGATTTTTTCCCATTCAATTTGTTCAACCTTCCTTTATGGTCCTGTACACTATTTCTTATATTGCACATGGGAGTGAAACCATATGATAATTGTCTTTCTCTTATTGACTTATTTAACTTAGCATAATACCCTCCAGTTCCATCCATGTGTATGGAAATGGTAAGTATTCATCTTTTCTGATGGCTGAGTAATATTCCATTGCTTATATGTACCATATATATTCTATGCATTAATTGGTTGAAGGACATCTAGGGACCTTACAAAATCTGGTTATTGTGGACACTGTTGCTATGAACATTGGGGTACAGGTGCCACGTCTTTTCACTACATCTGTATTATTGGTGTAAATAACCAGTAGTGCAATTGCAGAGACATAGGGTATCTCTATTTTTAACTTTTTTGAAGAACCTCCATACTATTTTCTAGAGTGACTGTATCTGCTTGTACTCTCACCAACAGTTTGAGAGGGTTCCCTTTTCCCCACATCCTTGCCAACATTTGTTGTTTCCTGACTTACTAATTTTAGCCATTCTGACTGGTGTAACTTGGTGTCTCAGTGTGGTTTTGATTTGTATATCCCTGTTGCCAAATGATGTGGAACATTTTTTCATGTGTCTATTAGCCATTTGTATGTCTTCTTTGGAGAAATGTCTGTTCATGTCCTCCTCCCATTTCTTGACTGGATTACTTGCGTTTTGGGTGTTGAGTTTCATAAGTTATTTGTAGATCTTGGATACCAGCCCTTTATCTGTTATGTCATTTGCAAATATATTCTCCCATTCCATAGATTGGCTTTTAGTTTTTTTTAATGTTTTTTATTATATCATGTTAGTCACCATACAGTACATCTCTGGTTTTTGATGTAAAGTTCAATGATTCATTAGTTGCGTATAACACCCAGTGCACCATGCTATATGTGCCCTCCTTACTACCCATCAACAGTCTATCCCATTCCCCCACCCCCCTCCTCTATGAAGCCCTCAGTTTGTTTCTCAGAGTCCATAGTCTCTCATGCTTCGTTTTTGTTAACAGTATCCTTTGCCATGCAGAAGCTTTTTATCATGATGAAGTCCCAATAGTTCATTTTGGCTTTTGTTTCCCTTGACTTTGGAGACATATCACAAAAGAAGGTGCTGTGACTGAGGTCTAGGGGGATGGTGCCTGTGTTCTCCTCTCGGATTTTGATGGATCCCTGTCTCACATTTAGCTCTTTCATACTTTTTCAGTTTATCTTCATGTATGGTTCAAGGGAATGGTCCAGTCTCATTCTTCTGCATGTGGCTGTCCAATACTCACAGCACCATTTATTGAAGATAATGTTCTTTTCCATTGGATATTTTTTCCTGTTTTGTCAAAGATTAGTTGACTATAGAGTTGATGGACGATTTCTGGGTTCTCTATTCTGTTCCATTGATCTATGTGTCTGTTTTTGTGCCAATACCATGCTGCCTTGGTGATTCAGCTTTGTAATATACCTTGAAGTCTGGCATGGTGATGCCTCCAGCTTTGGTTTTCATTTTCAACCACTGATGATTCGGTGCATATTCTGGTCCCATAAAATTTTAAGATTATTTGTTCCAGCTCCGTGAAAAATGATCATGTTACTTGATTGGGATTGCATTCAATATGTAGATTGCTCTGGGAAGCATGTAAATTTTAACAATGTTTATTCTTCCAATCCATGAGCATGCAAAAATTTTCTATCTCTCAGTGTCTTCCTCAATTTCTTTCATAAGTGTTCTGTAATCTCTAGAATATAGCCCCTTTACCATTTTGGTTAGGTTTATTCCTAGGTATCTTATGGGTTTTGGTGTAATTAAAAATAGGATCGATTCCTTAATTTCTCTTCCTTCAGTCACATTATTAGTTTTAAGAAATACAATTGATTTCTGTGCATTGATTTTATATCCTGCCACATTGCTGAATTGCTGTATGAGTTCTGGCCATTTTGGGGTGGTCTTCTGGGTTTTCCACATAAAATGTCATATCATCAGCAAAGACTGAGAGTTTGACTTCTTTTTTGCCAATTTGAATGGAACCAGAAAAGGCCCCAAATCACCAAGGAATTGTTGAAAAGGAAAAACAAAGCTGTGGGCATCACAATGCCAGATTTCAAGCTGTACTACAAAGCTGTGATCACAAAGACAGCATAGTACTGGCACAAAAACAGACCCATAGACCAATGGAACAGAATAGAGAACCCAGAAATGGACCCTCAGCTCTTTGGGCAACTAATCTTTGACAAAGCAGGAAAAAACATCCAGTGGAAAAAAGACAGTCTCTTCAATAAATGGTGCTGGGAAAATTGGACAGCTACCTGCAAAAGAATGAAACTTGACCACTCTCTCACACCACACACAAAGATCAACTCCAAATGGATGAAAGACCTCGATGTGAGACAGGAATCCATCGAAATCATAGAGGAGAACATAGGCAGCAGCCACTATGACATCGGCCACAGCAACCTTTTTCATGACACATCTCCAAAGGCAAGAGAAACAAAAGATAAAATGAACTTGTGAGACTTCATCAAGATCAAAAGCTTCTGCACAGCCAAGGAAACAGTCAAAAAAACTAAGAGGCAGCCGACAGAATGGGAGAATATATTTTCAAATGATACTACAGATAAAAGACTGGTATCCAAGATCTACAAAGAACTTCTCAAACTCAATAAGCAAGAAACAAATAAACAAATCATAAAATGGGCAGAAGATATGAACAGACACTTTTCCAATGAAGACATATAAATGGCTAACAGACGCATGAGAAAATGCTCAAAACCATTAGCCATCAGGGAAATTCAAATCTAAATCACACTAAGATACAACCTTACGCCAGTTAGAATGGCAAAAATTGAGAAGGCATGAAACAACAATTGCTAGAGAGGATGTGGAGAAAGGGGATCCCTCCTACATTGTTGGTGGGAATGCAAGTTGGTACAGCCACTTTGGAAAACAGTGTGGAGGTCCCTTAAAAAGTTAAAAATTGAGCTACACTATGATCCAGCCATGGCACTACTGGGTATTTACCCCAAAGATACAGACGTAGTGAAGAGAAGGGCCATATGCAGCCCAATGTTCATAGCAGCTTTGTCCACAATAGCTAAATCGTGGAAGGAGCCGAGATGCCCTTCAACAGATGACTGGATTAAGAAGTTGTGGTCCATATATATGATGGAATATTACTCAGCTATCTAAAAGAACGATTTCTCAACATTTGCAGCAACATGGACGGCACTGGAGGAGATAATGCTAAGTGAAATAAGTCAAGCAGAGAAAGACAATTATCATATGGTTTCTCTCATCTATGGAGCATAAGAACTAGGAAGATCGGTAGGAGAAGAAAGGCATTAAGAAATGGTGGGTAATCAGAAGGGGGAATGAAGCATGAGAGACTATGGACTCTGAGAAACAAACTGAGGGCTTCAGAGGGGAGGGGTTGGGGTATGGGATAGGCTGGTGATGGGTAGTAAGGAGGGCATGTATTGTATGGTGCACTGGGTGTTATATGCAACTTATGAATCATGGAACTTTACATCCAAAACCAGGGATGTACTGTATGGTGACTAACATAATATAGTAAAAAACATTAAAAAAATAATAAAATAAAATGTAGTTTGTCTGATATGAGGATTGCTATGCCAGCTTTCTTTTGAAGTCCATTAGCATGGTAGATTGTTTTCTGCCCCCTCACTTTCATTCTGGAGGTGTTTTTAGTTCTAAAATAAGTCTCCTCTAGACAGCATATGGATGGGCTTTGCTTTTTTATCCAATCTAATACCCTGAGTTTTTTTGGTTGGAACATTTAGCCCATTTACATTCAGAGTAACTATTGAAAAATATGAATTTAGTGTCATTGTATTTCCTGCAACATTCTTGTTTCTGTAGATTGTCTCTGTTTCTTTCTGGTCTATGTAACTCTTGTGGTCTCTCTTGGCTTTCAGCATCCCCCTTAATATTTCTTTCAGAGTTAGCTTGTTGGTCATGTATGCCTTCTGTTTCAGTCTCTCCATTTTTTTGTGTATTAGGGCCTTGCTGGATAAAGTATTCTTGGCTGCATCTTCTTCTCATTTAGAACCTTGAATATGTCTTGAATGCAGTTTCTGGCTTGCCAGGTTTCCTTGGATAGGTCTGTTGTTATTTTGATGTTCCTCCATCCATATGTAAGGATCCTCCTCTCCCTAACTGCTCTTAGGATAACTTCTTTGGCTCTACGATTTGCATGTTTCACTATTATGTATTGGGGTGTTGATCTATTTTTATTTATTTTGGTTTTCCTCTCTGCTTCTTGAATGTGAATGATTATTTCCTTCTCCACATTAGGGAAGTTCTCAGCTATGATTTGCTAAAATATACCTTCTGGCCCTCTCTCTTAACCCACCCCCTCAAGCTCCCCAATAGTTCTGACATTGGTTGGTTTCATGGCATCATTAATCACTCAAATTCTTTCTTCATGGGCTACTAGTTGTCTTTCATTCTTTTCCTCAATTCTTTCCTTTCCATCAGCCTGTCTGCTAGATCAGTTATTCTCTCTTCTGCCTCATTGGCCCTAACTGTTAGATCATCCAATTTATTTATTATTTTATTTTATTTTGGTTTTTAAATTTATTTTATTTTTTTATTATGTTATGTTAGTCACCATACACTACATCATTATTTTTTGATGTAGTGTTCTATGATTCATTAGTTGCATATAACACCCAGTGCTCATCACAACACATGCCCTCCTTAATACCCATCACCCTGTTACCCCATCCCCCCACCCCCCCTCCCCTCTGGATAATCCAATTCAGGCTGCATCTCATTCATTCATAGCATTTTTAAGTTTGGCCTGATTAGATTTCATTTCTGCCTTTAGAGTTTCTGTATTGTCATTTATGCTTTTTTCAAGCTTAGCTATTAAGTTTATAATTGCTATCCTGAATTCTATCTCTGACATCTTACTTATATCTATATCAATTAACTCTGTGCCAGAGAACATTGTGTCCCTTTAGTTCTTTTGTTGGGAATTCCTCCTTCTGGTCATTTTGTGCAGAGAATCTTGGGTGAGCAAGTGAACAGAGTGCAATTAACCATGGCCGAGGCAAAATACACCCTAGACAAATGTGATGTGTTTGGAAAACACAATATAAATGCATACAGAACCAAAATGTAACAAAACAGAAAAATGAGAGGGATATGAGAGACTATAGTCTCACAGAGTGAACAAAACAGGGTGATCCTCTTGTCCCTAATTGAGTTTTGTATGTGTCTTAAAGGACACTACATCTGAAAATTGCAAAATTATATATATATATATATATATATATATATATATATATATATATATATTTGAATAGAGTGAAAAATGACTAAAATGAAGCATATGCTTATAAAATGTAGATTTTTTTTAAAGATTTTATTTATTTATTTGACAGAGATAGAGACAGCCAGTGAGAGAGGGAACACAAGCAGGGGGAGTGGGAGAGGAAGAAGCAGGCTCATAGTGGAAGAGCCTGATGTGGGGCTCGATCCCATAACGCTGGGATCACGCCCTGAGCCGAAGACAGACGCTTAACCGCTGTGCCACCCAGGCGCCCCTAAAATGTAGATTTAAAAAATAAAAGTTAAAAAGCGACTTTAAAACAATAAGAATCTAGTTGAAACGAGGAAAAGGTAAAAATAAATGAAATGGAAAATTTTAAACTGAAAGATCAGTGAATCGTGACAAAACACCTGGAGCTTACGGTCTTGTGGGATCCATAATGTTGTCTTCCTCCATTCTTCCAGTCTGTCTTCTGGGGAAGGGGCCTGCATTTCTCTTTCTCAGGTGTCTTTGCCTGTGTGGATTTGTCCCACCCCTTTTCAGGGGGCTTGGCTCAATGTAAGTTGGTCCTTTGTGTGGCTTTTTTCCCTGGCAGATTTTCCGAACCTCTTTAGAGGATCAGAGTAAATATGGCCATGTCCGTTTCTCTGGCCCAGATCTGCAAGATAGTGGTCCCCCCTCTTCAATAAACCGTCTGCAACAAACAGTTTTCACTTTTGTGTGTGCCAAACTCTGCAGACTCTTGCAGTGCTAGCTTACTGTAATCCTCCCAGGGGAGTCTGATGGATCCATGACATTGCCCTTTGTGTGCCCAGGAACTGATAGCAGTTGCAGGCTCATGAGCCTACCCACTCCAGGGCTCCAGGTGTTGCTATGTGTTGCCTTACTGTCCTTTCCTGGGCCTCCACCACCCTAGGAGTTGTTGCCCAGTTGTTGTTGAAGCCATTTTCCCCTTCCAAGGATTGGTAAATGGCTCATACATTCCAGTGCTTTTCAGGGTACTCAGGCAGAAAGCAGTCACCTGACTGGCCCAAGTCACACTTTATGGTGACCTGAGCTGAGAGTCTGCTCCTGGGTTCACTGACTGTAACCAGTTTCCTCATTCCCATGCATGGACAGTCTACTAGTTCAGGCACCCCCATTCTGTCTGTCTCCTTGGATCATGAGACCATAGTGACCCACCTAGAATTCTGTCCTTCTCATCCCCTGAACCCCTTTCTTAAATGGATGTCTTTCACTGGATCAGTTTTCTAAGGTTTCTGATTTTGGGCTCTGATATTATATCACTTTTCAGTAGCCAGCTTATGGAGGCTCCCTTCCCCTCCATTTGTCTTCTGAAATGTCCCTGCAGAATCACGACTCCACACCTCCTAACTTGCAGAAAGCAGTTAATTTTCTACTTGTAGAGTTCCAGATATATTTTTTTACATCTCAGCCTGAATCCATGCGTGTTCAGAATGGTTTGATAACCAGCTAAATTCAAGGGACCAAATGAAACATGGTCCCCTACATTTATACCATCTTGCCTTACCTCTCTATACCACTTCTTCTTTATCCATTCATAAATCGATGGACATTTGGCTCTCTCCATAGTTTGGCTATTGCTGATAATGCTGCTATAAACATCTGAGTGCATGTATCCCTTTGAATCCATATATTTTTTTTATTCTTTGGGTAAATACCTAGTAGTGAAATTTCTGGATTGTATGATAGTTGTATTTATAATTTTTTGAGGAACCTCCAAACTTGCCTCCTCTCTAGTAGGATGCTCTTTAACCTCCATGTATTTGTGTTCCTTCCAAATTTTCTCCTGTGATTGGGTTCAAGTTTTAATGCACTGTTGTCTGAAAATATTCAGGGAATAATTCCAATATTTTGTTACCAGTTGAGAACTGATTTTTGACACAGTATATGATCTATCTGGAGAATGTTCTGTTTCCATTTGAGAAGAATATGTATTCTGTTGGTTTAAGATGTAATGCTCTGTATATATCTGTGATGTCCATCTGGTCCAGTGTGTCATTCAAAGCCCTTGCTTCCCTGTTGATCTTCTACACAGATGATTTGTCCATTTCTATGAGTGGGTTGTTAAGTCCCCTGTTATTATTGTATTATTATCAATGTGTTACTTTAATTTTGTTATTATTTGGTTTATATAATTGGATGTTCCCAAATTAGGTACATAAATATTTACAATTGTTACATCTTTCTGTTGGATAGTCCCTCTAATTATGCTATAGTGTTCTTCATCTCTTATTACAGTCTTTGTTTTAAAATCTAATTTTTCTGATATGAGGATTGCTACCCCAGCTTTCTTTTGAGATCCATTAGCATGATAAATGGTTCTCCACCATCTCACTTTCATTCTGGAGGTATCTTTGGTCCTAAATTGAGTCTTTTGTAGACAGAATATGGATGGGTCTTACTTTTTTATCCAATCTGATATTCTGTGTCTTTTGATTGCAACATTTAGCCCATTTACATTCAGAGTAACTATTGAAAGTTATGAATTTAGTGCCACTGTATTACTTGTAAAATCACTGTTTTTGTATATTGTCTCTGTTCCATTCTGGTGTTTGTTAACTTTTGGTCTGTCTCTTCACTGACAGGATCTCCTTTAATATTTCTTTCAGGGCTGATTTAATAATCACAAATTCTTTTAGAGTTTGTTTATCCAGGGAACTCTTTATCTCTCCTTCTATTAATGACAGCCTTGCTGTATAAAGTATTCTTGGCTTCATATTTTTCTCATTTAACACCCTAAATATACCATGTCAGTCCTTTCTGGCCTGCCAGGTCTCTGTGGATAGGTCTGCTGTCAGACTTATGTTTCTTGTAGTTTATGGACCTCTTGTCCCGAGTTGCTTTCAGGATTTTCTCTTTATCTTTGAAATTTACAAGTTTATGTATTAAATTTTGAGGTATTGGTCTATTTTGTTAATTTTGAAGGGGATTCTCCATGCCTCTTTGGCTTCAATGCTTGTTTCCTTCCCCTGTTTAGGGGAGCTCTTTGGTATATTGTGCTCAAATAAACCTGCTCCTCTCTCTCTTTCCTCTTCCTTTGGGATCCAAATCATTGGATCAATTGGGATCCAATTGTTTCACTTTATGGTATCACTTATTTCTCAAATTCTCCCCTCATGATCCAGTAGTTATCTCCCTTATTCTCAGTTTCTTTCTTCTCCATAATTTTGTCTTCTATATCACTGGCTGTCTATTCTGCCTAATTTATCCTAACAGTTATATCTCAATTTTTTATTGCATCTCAGTAATAGCCTTTTTTATTTCAACCTGATTAGATTTTAATTCTTTTATTTCTTCAACATGGGATTCTCTAGTGTCTCCTATGCTTTCTTCAAGCCCAACAATTCTTTTTTAAAAAATATTTTTATTGGAGTCGAGCTGGATAGGTACCAGACCAGCCTAAACAACCACAGAATCAGCATGAGACACAGGAAGATACATCTGGATCTCTACAAATGAACATCTCCAGTGCTGAGTATTGAGGAACGAAGTGGGGAGCCGTGAAACTGTGCACAGATATCGGAAGATAAACGGAAGGGGGAGGGAGCCGCCATGTTTGGGTGCCAGGAAGCGGCAGCCACCTGCACGGGGGAGCGGGCAGACTCACAGATGGCACCCGCGAGAGAGCGGACTGAGACCAGTGAGCCGGGAGCTCATGCCACCAGGCATCTCGCAGAACACCGGAATCCCAGTGCACTCACTGGATCCAGACTGAGACTGGGAGCTCCCTGAGTGCACGCGGGGCAGCGGGCAGGCCACCTGCACGAGGGAGCGGGCGGACTCGCGGTGGGAACCCGCGAAACAGCAGACTGAGACCCTGAACCGGGTGCGCCCGCCACCAGACTTCTCACAGAACTCCGGAATCCCAGTGTGCTTACCAGAAATAGACTGAGACCTGGAGATCCGGGAGCACGCAGGGGCAGCTGGTGGCTGCCAGCTTTAGAAACACAAAGGACAGAGACACGCAGGCCCTGGAAGTGAGGGCAGGGATGCCGGGTGTGGGGCGCACATCCCGGGACGCTGCAGGGTTGAGCAGCACCAACTGTAACGGAGTTAAAGTGGCCAGAACATCAGTGGAGAATGGGCCGCAATCCCTCTGTTCTGAGACAGAGGCTGGGATTCGGTTCCTGCTGCTCTCTCAGAAGAGGCACAGCAAACTGCCAGGGAAAGCCACCAGAGAACAAAAGCCTGGAAATACCGGCTCACAGTGTGCCCATCCCCATCCCCGCTCACAGGAGACATGGAGACTCTACCCAAACAGGGTTGCCTGAGTACCGGCTTGGCAGGCCCATCCCCCAGAACACAGAAGGCAGGCTGAAAAATCAAGAAGCCCACAACCCGGGGCACCTGGATGGCACAGTCACTGAGCGCCTGTCTTCGGCTTAGGGCGTGATCCCTGCGTTCCGGAAAGGAGTCCCTCATCGGGCTCCCCTGCTGGGAGCCTACTTCTTCCTCTCCCACTCCCCTGCTTCTGTTCCCGTTCTTGCTGACTGTCTGTCTCTCTCTCTCAGATAAATAAATAAATAAAATCTTTAAAGAAGAAGCCCACATCCCCAAGTTCCCTATAAAACAAGGGGCATGGCCTGGGACCAAGTCAATAATTTGGGCTCTGGACAACCCTGAAACCTCTCCTCATCAGAATGACAAGAAGGAGAAGCCCCCCACCCCAGCGAAGAAAAGACAGAGAGTCTGTGGCCTCTGCCAGAGAAATAATGGATATGGATGCAACCAAATTATCAGAAATGGAATTCAGAGTAATGATGGTCAAAATGATGAGTAGAATTGAAAAAAGTATTAATGAAAAGGTTACTGAGAATATAGAATCCCTAAGGACAGAAATTAGAGCGAATCTGACAGAAATTAAAAATTCTATGAGCCAAATGCAGCCAAAACTAGAGGCTCTGATGCCCAGGGTCACCGAAGCAGAGGAACATGTTAGTGAATTGGAGGATGGGTTAATAGAGAAAAAACAAAAATAGAAGCTGGTCTTAAAAAAATCCACACCCACGAATGTAGGTTACGGGAGATTACTGACTGTATGAAATGATCCTATGTTAGAATCATCGGCATCCCCGAGGGGGTGGAGAAAAACGGAGGTCTAGAAGAGATATTTGAACAAATTGTAGCTGAAAACTTCCCTAATCTAGCGAGGGAAACAAACATTCGTGTCCAGAGGAAGAGAAGACCCCTCCGAAGCTCAACCACGACAAACCTATGCCACGTCACGTCATAGTGCATTTCGCAAATATTAAATCCAAGGATACAGTATTGAAAGTGGCCAGGGCAAAGAAATTTCTCACGTACCAAGACAAAGGCATCAGAATTACGTCAGACCTATCTACACAGACCTGGAATGAGAGAAAGGGTTGGGGGAGCATTTTTAAAGCTGTTTCAGAGAAAAACATGCAGCCAAGGATCCTTTATCCAGCAAGGCTGTCATTCAGAATAGATGGAGAAATAAAGACATTTCAGAATCGCCAGTCATTAACCAATTTCGTAACAACTACATCAGCCCTACAGGAGATATTAAGGGGGGTTCTATAAAGGTAAAAAGGCCCCAAGAGCGATACAGAACAGAAAGTCACAACCAATACAAACAAAGACTTTACTGGCAACATGGCATCATTAAAATCATATCTCTCAGTATTCAGTCTCAATGTGAATGGCTTAAATGCTCCCATAATGCCAAAGGGTTGCAGATTGGATAAAAAGAAATGACCCATCCATTTGCTGTCTACAAGAGACTCATTTCGAATCCAAAGATGCATTCAGACTGAGAGTTAGGGGATGGAGTACCATCTTTCATGCAAATGGACCTCAAAAGAAAGCTGGGGTAGCAATTCTCATATCAGATACATTGGATTTTAAACTAGAGACTATAGTTAGAGACGAAGAAGGGCACTATATTATTCTTAAGGGAAGTATTCAACAAGTGGATATGACAATTATAAATATATATGCCCCCAACAGGGGAGCAGCAAGATACAAAAGCCAACTCTTAACCAGAATAAAGAGAAATATAGATAAAAATACATTAATATTAGGGGACCTCAACACTCCACTATCAGAAATAGACAGAACACCCTAGCAAAAAATAAGCAAGGAATCAAAGGCTTTGAATGCCACACTTGACGAGTTGGACCTCATAGATATCTATAGAACGCTATACCCCAGAACCAAAGAATACTCATTCTATTCTAATGCCCATGGAACATTCTCAAGAATAGACCATGTTCTGAGACACAAAACAGATCTCAACTGATACCAAAAGATTGAAATTATCCCCTGCATATTCTCAGACCACAATGCTCTGAAATTGGAACTCAACCACAAGGAAAAATTTGGAAGAAACTGAAACTCTTGGGGACTAAGAACCATCCTGCTCAGGAATGACTTGATAAACCAGGAAATCAAAAATCAACTTAAACAATTTATGGAGACCAACGAGAATGAGAACACAATGGTCCAAAACCTATGGGATACTGCAAAGGCAGTCCTAGGGGGGAAATACATAGCCATCCAAGCCTCACTCAAAAGAATAGAAAAATCTAAAATGCAGTTTTTATATTCTCACCTCAATAAGCTGGAACAGCAGCAGAGGGGCAGGCCTAGTCCACGCACGAGGAAGCAGTTGACCAAAATTAGAGCAGAAATCAATCAATCAGAAACCAGAAGTACAATAGAGCAGATCAACAAGACTAGAAGCTGGTTCTTTGAGAAAATCAATAAAATTGACAGACCACTGGCAAGACTTATCCAAAAGAAAAGAGACAGGACCCAAATTATTAAAATTATGAATGAAAAGGAGAGGTCACGACCAACACCATTGAAATTGGAAGGACTATTAGAAATTTTTATTGACAGCTATATGCCAACAAAAAAAGCAATCTGGAAGAGATGGAATCCTTCCTGGAAACCTATAAACTACCAAGATTGAAACAGGAAGAAAATGATTTCTTAAACAGGCCAATTAATTATGAAGAAATTGAGTCAGTGATAAACAACCTTCCAAATAACAAAACTCCAGGCCCGGACGGTTTTCCTGGGGAATTCTACCAAACATTCAAAGGAGAAATAATACCTATTCTCCTAAAGCTATTCCAAAAAATAGAAACAGAAGGAAAGCTACGAAACTCATTCTATGAGGCCAATATTACCTTAATCCCCAAACCAGGCAAAGACCCCATCAAAAAGGAGAATTACAGACCGATTTCCCTAATGAATATGGACGCCAAAATCCTCAACAAGATACTTGCTAATAGAATCCAACAGTACATTAAAAGGATTATCCATCACGATCAAGTGGGATTCATACCTGGGATGCAAGCGTGGTTCCATATTTGCAAATCAATCAGCGTGATACATCATATCAACAAGAAAAGACTCAGGAACCATATGATCCTCTCAATTGATGCTGAAAAAGCATTTGACAAAATACAGCATCCTTTCCTGATTAAAACCCTTCAGATTGTAGGAATAGAGGGTACATATCTCAATCTCATAAAAGCCATCTATGAAAAGCCTACTGCAAATATTATTCTCAATGGGGAAAAGCTGGAAGCCTTTCCCTTAAGATCAGGAACTTGACAAGGATGCCCACTCTAGCCACTATTATTCAACATAGTACTAGAAGTCCTTGCAACAGCAATCAGACGACAAAAAGGGATCAAAGTTATCCAAATTGGCAAGGAAGAAGTCAAAATGTCTCTCTTCGCAGATGACATGATACTCTATATGGAAAACCCAAAAGAAGCCACTCCCAAACTATTAGAAGTTATAGAGCAATTCAGTAATGTGGCGGGATACAAAATCAATGCTCAGATATCAGTTGCATTTCTGTACACGAATAACGAGAACGAAGAAAGAGAAATTAGGGAATCCATCCCATTTACAATAGCACCAAAAACCATATGTTACCTTTTAATTAACTTAACTGAGGCGCAAATGACCTATATTCTAGAAACTATAAATCACTCTTGAAAGACATTGAGGAAGACACAAAAAGATGGAAAATATTCCATGCTCATGGATCGGAAGAATTAACATAGTTAAAATGTTCATGCTACCCAGAGCAATCTACACTTTCAATGCTATCCCGATCAAAATACCGAGGACACTTTTCAAAGAACTGGAACAAATTGTCCTTAAATTTGTATGGAAACAGAAAAGGCCCCGAATCTCCAAGGAACTGCTGAAAAGGAAAAACAAAGCTGGGGGCAACACAATGCCAGATTTTGAGCTGTACTACAAAGCTGTCATCACAAAGACAGCATGGTACTGGCACAAAAACAGACACATAGACCAATGGAACAGAATAGAGAGCCCAGAAATGGACCCTCGGCTCTTTGGGCAACTAATATTTGATGAAGCAGGAAAAAACATCCGGTGGGAAAAAGACAGTCTCTTCAATAAATGGTGCTGGGAAAATTGGACAGCTACATGCAAAAGAATGAAACTTGACCACTCTCTCACACCACACACAAAAATAAACTCCAAATGGATGAAAGACCTCGATGTGAGACAGGAATCCATCAAAATTCTAGAGGAGAACATAGACAGCAACCTCTATGACATCGGCCAAAGCAACCTTTTTCATGACACATCCCCAAAGGCAAGAGAAACAAAAGAAAAAATGAACTTATGGGACTTCGTCAAGATTAAAAGCTTCTGCACAGCCAAGGAAACAGTCAAAAAAACTAAAAGACAGCCCACGGAATGGGAGAATATATTTGCAAATGACACTACAGATAAAAGACTGGTATCCAAGATCTACAAAGAACTTCTCAAACTCAATACACGAGAAACAAATACACAAATCAAAAAATGGGCTGAAGATATGAACAGACACTTTTCCAATGAAGACATAGAAATGGCTAACAGACACATGAAAAAATGTTCAAAATCATTAGCCATCAGGGAAATTCAAATCAAAACCACACTGAGATAGCACCTTATGCCAGTTAGAATGGCAAAAATAGGCAAGGCAAGAAACAACAATTGCTGGAGAGGATGTGGAGAAAGGGGATCCCTTCTACATTGTTGGTGGGAATGCAAGTTGGTCCAGCCACTCTGGGAAACAGTGTGGAAGTCCCTTAAAAAGTTAAAAATTGAGCTACCCTGTGACCCAGCCATTGCACTACTGGGTGTTTACCCCAAAGATACAGGCGTAGTGAAGAGAAGGGCCATATGCACCCCAATGTTCATAGCAGCATTGTGCACAATAGCTAAATCGTGGAAGGAGCCGAGATGCCCTTCAACAGATGACTGGATTAAGAAGTTGTGGTCCATATATACAATGGAATATTACTCAGCCATCAGAAAGAACGAGTTCTCAACATTTGCTGCAACATGGACAGAATGGAGGAGATAATGCTAAGTGAAATAAGTCAAGCAGAGAAAGACAACTATCATATGATTTCTCTCGTCTATGGAACATAAGAACTAGGATGATCAGTAGGGGAAGAAAGGGATAAAGAAAGGGGGGGTAATCAGAAGGGGGAATGAAACATGAGAGACTATGGACTATGAGAAACAAACTGAGCGCCTCAGAGGGGAGGGGGGTGGGGGAATGGGATAGACCGGTGATGGGTAGTAAGGAGGGCATGTATTGCATGGTTTTCTGGGTGTTATATGCAACTAATGAATCATCGAGCCTTACATCAGAAACCGGGGATGTACTGTATGGTGACTAACATAAAAAATAAAAAATCATTAAAAAATATTTTTATTGATTTATTTGAGAGAGTGCAAGAGCAACAGCACAAGCAGGGGGAGCAGCAGAGGGAGAGGGAGAATGTGGGGCTCAATCCTAGGACTCCAGGATCGTGACCTGAGCTGAAGGAAGACATTTAACAGACTGAGCCACCCAGGTGCCCTTAGCACTTATCTTTATGATCATTGTTTTGAATTCTAGTTCTGACATCTCACTTAAATCCTTATTGATTAAATTTGGCAGTGAGTACTGCCTCTTTTTCTCTTTTTTCAGGGTGTGTTCTTCCTTATTGTCATTAGGTCCTGAGAAGAATAGATGAGAGAACAAAATATAAATATAGCAAGAACAACAGAAAAAATATACACTAAACAAATCAGAAGAGATCAGAGACCATAACAGAAAAAAAAAGAAGGAAAAAAGAAAGAATAAAATCAAACAGGTGAACAGAACAGAACAATAAACTAGATCCTGAACATATTTTGGTCTGTTTGTTAGAAGTGACTAGATCCCAAAATTGTAAATAAATAAAAACTTATACAAAAATAAAATTGAATACAATGAAAGGAAAGCAAAAATGAAATATATAATATATATAAATGTATATAATATATATAAATGTAAATATATATATTTGTATATATACATATATAAATGTAAAATGTGTATTTATATAAATGTATAATGTGTGTATATATAAATGTAATTTGTATTATATATATAAATGTATATATGTATATATAAATGTATACAATATATAAAAATGTAAAATGTATATATAAATGTAAAAATGAAAATTAAAAAAAGACTTAAGAAAGGGTTGATAAAATTAAAAAAATATATAAATGTAAATATATATATTTGTATATATGTATATATAAAATGTAAAATATATATATGTAATTTGTATATATCAACATGTATATATGTATATATATAAATGTATACAATATATATAAATGTAAAATATGTATATATATATATATGTAAAAATGAAAATTAAAAAAGACTTTAAAAAAAAGTTGATAAAATAAAAACTTAGTGGAAAAGGAAATAGAAAATTAAACTGAAAGACTGAAGAACCATGAGAAAATAACCATGTTTTCTATACACTATTTTTCCCTAGCACTGGAGTTTTGTATTTCTGTATGATTGGTAAACCTGATATTAGCCAGATGTTAATATTGGTTGTCTGGAGGAAGGGTCCATTGCGCTGATTTTCAGATGTCTTTGCTTAGGGTGCCAGGCTCAGTGTAAGCAGTTCCAGACTGTTCTATGTGGTTTTTTTTCCTCTTGTGATTCAGGTCAAATTTCAAAGCATTTGGTCTGAAATATGTAGGGAATAATCCCAATCATTTGATGTCTGTTGAGACCTGATTTTTTGAGTCAGTATGCGATTTATTCTGGAGAAAGTTTCATGTGCACTCAACAAGAATGTGTATTCTGTTGTTTTAGGATGGAATGTTCTGTATATATCTCTGACGTCCATCTTGTCCAGTGTGTCATTCAAAGCCCTCTTCTCCTTGTCGATCTTCTGCTTAGTTGACCTGCATGTTGCTATGAGTGGGGTGTTTAACTCCCCTACTATTGCTGCATTATTATCTATGTATTTCTTTAATTTGGTTATTAATTGGTGGATATAATTGGCAGCTCCCAAATTAGGAGTGTATATATTTGTAATCGTTAGATCTTCTTGTTGAGTAGATACCTTTAAGTAAGATATGGTGTCTGTCTTCATCTCTTACTACAGTCTTTGGTTTATTTTTTTTAATTTTTATTTATTATTTGTTTATTTTTTCATACGTCTCTTCTTTTTTTTTATATTTTTTATTATGTTATGTTAGTCACCATACAGTATATCCTTAGTTTTTGATGTAATGTTCCATGATTCATTATTTGCATATAACACTCAGTGCACCATGCAATATGTGCCCTCCTTAATACCCATCACTGGCCTATCCCAATCCCCAGCCCTCCTCCCCTCTGAAGCCCTCAGTTTGTAAATCTAATTTGTTTAATATGAGGATTCCTACCCCAGCTTTCTTTTGAGGTTCATTAGTATGGTCAATGATTTTCCACACCCTCACTTTCAGTCTTGAGCTGCCTTTATGTCTGAAGTGAGTCTCTTGCAGAGAGCATATTGATGGGTTTTGATTTTTTTTTTGATGTTAAGTTTCTTTTTTATTATTATGTTCAGTTGGCAAGCATATAGTACATCGTAAGTTTTTGATGTACTGTTCAATGATTCATTAATCACATGTAACAGCCAGTGCTCCTCACAAGTCATGCCCTCCTTAATAGCCATCACCCAGTTACCTCATCCCCCCAACCCCCTCCCTGCTGTAAACTTTAGTGTGTCTCCCAGAGTCCAGAGTCTCTCGTGGTTTGTCTCCCTCTCTGATTTCTTCCCAATTGGTTTGCGCTCCCTTCCCCTGTGGTCCTCCAATCTATTCCTTATGTTCCACATATGAGTGAAACCATAAGATAATTGTCTTTTTCTGTTTGACTTATTTCACTTAGCATAATCCCCACCAGTTCTATCAAGGTCGATGCAAATGGTGGGGATGCATCCTTGATGAATTGATGGCTGAGTAATATTCCACTGTGTATATGTAATACATCTTCTTGACCCATTCATCTGTTGAAGGGCATTTTGGATCCTTCCACAGTGTGACTATTGTGGACAATTCTGGTGTGAATATTGGGGTGCAAGTGCCCCTTCATTTCACTACAACTGTATCTTTGGGGTAAATACTTAGTAGTGTAATCACTGGGTGGTAAGGTAGGTCTATTTTTAACATCTTGAGGAATCTCCATACTGTTTTCCAGAATGGTTGTACCAGGTTGTATTCTGACCAACAGTGTAAGAGCGTTCCCCTTTCTCCACATCCTTGCCAACACTTGTTTCCTGTCTTGTTAATTTTGGACATTTCAATGGGTGTAAGGCTGTATCTCACTGTGATTTTGATTTGTATTTCCTTAATTGCTGGTGATCTTGAACAATTTTTCATATATCTATTAGTCATTTGTGTTTCTTCTTTGGAGAAGTGTCTGTTCATGTCTTCTGCTCATTTCTTGACTAGATTATTTGTTCTTTGGGTGTTGAGTTTGATAAGTTCCTTATAGATCTTGGATACCAGCCCTTTATCTGAAATGCGATTTGCCAATACCTTCTCATATTCCATGGATTGCCTCTTACTTTTGTTGAATGTTTCTTTGTTGTGGAGAATCTTTATCTTGATGAAGTCCCAAAAGTTCATTTTTGCTTTTGTTTCCTGTGCCTTTATTTTTTTTATTTCTTTTAATAATAACTTTTATTTCATATGTTAGTAATGATACAGTATATCCTTAGTTTTTGATCTAAGGTTCCATGATTCATTATTTGCACATAAAACCCAGTGCACCATGCAATTCATTCCCTCCTTAATACCTAGCACTTGCCTAAAACAATCCCCCAACCTCATCCACCCTGAAGCCCCCAGTTAGTCTCCCAGAGTCCACAGTCTTTCATAGTTCATTCCCCCTTCTGTTTACGTCCCTTCATTCTTCCCTTCCTTCTCCTACCGATCTTTCTATTTCTTATGCTCCATAAATGACTGAAAAGATATGATAATTGTCTTTCTATCTTGACTTATTTCACGTATTTATCTCCTACAGTCCCTTCCATGTTGCTGAAAATCTTGAGAAATCGTTCTTTTTGATGGCTGAGTAATATTCCATTGTATATATGGACCACATCGTTTTAATCCATTCGTCTGTTGAAGGGCATCTTGGCTCTTTCCACAATTCAGCTATTGTGGACAATTCTGCTATGAACATTGGGGTGCATATGGTCCTTCTCTTCACTACATCTGTATCTTTGGGGTAAATACCCAGTAGTACAATTGCTGGATCATAGGGTAGCTCAATTTTGAACTTTTTAAGGGACTTCCACACTGTTTTCCAAAGTGGCTGTACCAACTGCATTCCTACCAACAGTGTAAGAGGGATCCCCTTTCTCCACATCCTCTCCAACATTTGCTGTTTCCTGCCTGGTCAATTTTTGCCATTCTAACTAGTGTATGGTGGTATCTCAATGTGGTTTTGATTTGAATTTCACTGATGGCAAGTGATTTTGAACATTTTTTCATGTGTCTGTTAGCCATTTGTATGTCTTCATTGGAAAAGTGTCTGTTCCTATCTTCTGCCCATTTTATGATTTCTTTGTTTGTTTCTTGTGTATCGAGCTAGAGAAGTTCTTTATTTTAGTAATTTTTTATTATATGATGTTAACCACCATACAGTACATCCCTAGTTTTTGATGTAAAGTTCAATGATTCATTGCTTGCGCATAACACCAAGTGATCCATGCAATACGTGCCCTCCTTAGTACCCATCAGAAGCCTATGCCATTCCCCCACCCTCTCCCCTCTGAAGCCCGCAGTTGGTTTCCCAGAGTCCATAGTCTCTCGTGGTTCATTCCCCCTTCTGTTTACCCCCCCCTTCCCTTTCTTCTCCTACCGATCTTCCTACTTCTTATGTTCCATAAATGAGTGAAACCATATGATAATTGTCTTTCTCTGCTTGACTTATTTCACTTAGCATTGTCTCCTACAGTCCCATCCATGTTGCTGCAAATCTAGAAAAATTGTTCTTTTTGATGGCTGAGTAATATTCCATGGTATCTATGGACCAAATCTTCTTAATCCAGTCCTCTGTTGAAGGACATCTCGGCTCCTTCCACGATTTATATATTGTGGAAAATGCTGCTATGAACATGGGGGTGAATATGGCCCTTCTCTTCACTACGTCTGTATCTTTGGGGTAAATACCCAGTAGTGCCATGGCTGGATCATAACGTAGCTTAATTTTTAACTTTTTAAGGGACCCCCACACTGTTTTCCAGAGTGGCTGTACCAACTTGCATTCCCACCAACAATGTAGAAGGGATCCCCTTTCTCCACATCCTCTCCAACACTTGTTGTTTCCTGCCTTGTCAATTTTTGTCATTCTAACTGGCTTAAGGTGGTATCTCAGTGTGGTTTTGATTTGAATTTCACTGATGGCTAATGATTTTGAACATTTTTTCATGTGTCTGTTAGCCATTTGTATGTCATCATTGGAAAAGTGTCTGTTCCTATCTTCTGCCCATTTTATGATTTCTTTGTTTGTTTCTTGTGTATTGAGTTTGAGAAGCTCTTTGTAGATCTTGGATACCAGTCTTTTATCTGTAGTGTCATTTGCAAATATATTCTCCCATTCCATGGGCTGCCTCTTAGTTTTTTTGACTGTTTCCTTGGCTCTGCAGAAGCTTTTGATCTTGATGAAGTCCCACAAGTTCATTTTATCTTTTGTTTCTCTTGCCTTTGGAGATGTGTCATGAAAAAAGTTGCTGTGGCCGATGTCAAAGAGGCTGCAGCCTATGTTCTCCTCTATGATTTTGATGGATTCCTGTCTCACATTGAGGTCTTTCAACCATTTGGAGTTTATCTTTGTGTGTGGTGTGAGAGAGTGGTCAAGTTTCATTCTTTTGCTTGTAGGTGTGCAATTTTCCAGCACCATTTATTGAAGAGACTGTCTTTTTTCCACCAGATGTTTTTTCCTGCTTTGTCAGTGATAAGTTGCCCAAAGAGCCGAGGGTCCATTTTTGGGTTCTCTCTTCTGTTCCATTGATATGTGTCTGTTTTTGTGCTAGTACCATGCTGTCTTTGTCATCACAGCTTTGTAGTACAGCATTAAATCCGGCTATGTGGTGCCCCAGCTTTGTTTTTCCTTTTCAACAATTCCTTGGCTATTCGGGGCCTTTTCTGGTTCCATACAAATTTCATGGCTGTTTGTTCCAGTTCTTTAAAAAATGTCATTGGTATTTTGATCACGATGGCATTTAAAATGTAGATTGCTCTGGGAAGCAGAGACATTTTAACTATGTTAATTCCTCCAATCCATGAGCATGGAAAATTTTTCCACCTTTTTGTGCCTTCTTCATAGTCTTTCAAGAGTGATTTGTAGTTTCTAGAATATAGATCCTTTACATCTCTGGCTAAGTTAATTCCAAGATAACATGATTTTTGGTGCTATGATAAATAGACTGGATTCCCTAATTTTTCTTTCTTCAGTCTCATTGTTCATGTATAGAAATGCAACTGATTTGTGAGCATTGATTTTGTATCCCGTCACCTTACCGAATTACTCCATATGTTCTAGTAGTTTGGGAGTGGAGTCTTTTGCGTTTTCTATGTCATCTTGGAAGAGAGAGAGTTTGACTTCTTCTTTGCCAATTTGGATACCTTTTATCCCTTTTTGTTGTCTGATTGCTGTTGCAAGAACTTCTAGTACTATGATGAATAATAATGGCAAGACTGGGCATCCTTGTTGTGTTCCTGATCTTTAGGGAAAGGCTTTCAGCTTTTTCCCATTGAAAATGATATTCACTGTAGGCTTTTCATAGATGGTTTTTACGAAATTGAGAAATGTACCCTCTATCCCTACACTCTGAAGGGTTTTAATCAGGAAAGGATGCTGTATTTTGTCAAATGCTTTTTCTGCATCAATTGAGAAGATCATATGGTTCCTGAGTCTTTTCTTGTTGATATGATCTATCACAGTGATCTATTTGCAAAAGTTGAACCACCCTTACATCCCAGGGATGAATCCCACTTGGTCCTGATGGATAATCCTTTTAATGTACTCTTGGATCCTATTAGCTAGGATCTTGTTGAGAATTTTGTTGTCCATATTCATCAGGGATATCAGTCTGTAATTCTCCTTTTTTTAGTAACATTTTTTATTTTATTATGTTGGTCACCATAAAGTATATCCCTAGTTTTTTTTTTAAGATTTTATTTATTTATTTGACAGAGATAGAGACAGCCAGCGAGAGAGGGAACACAGGCAGAGGGAGTGAGAGAGGAAGAAGCAGGCTCATAGCAGAGGAGCCTGATGTGGGGCTCGATCCCACAACGCCGGGATCACACCCTGAGCTGAAGGCAGACGCTTAACCACTGTGCCACCCAGGCGCCCCAGTATATCCCTAGTTTTTGGTGTAAAGTTCCATAATTCATTACTTGCATATAACACCCAGTGCACCATGCAATATGTGCCCTCCTTGATATGCATCACCAGCCTTTCCCATTCCCCCATCCCCTCTCCTCTGACGCCCTCAGTTTGTTTCCCAGAGTCCATAGTCTCTCATGGATAATTCCCCCTTCTGTTTACCCCCCCTTTCTTCTTCCCCTTCTTCTCCTACTGATCTTCCTACTTCTTATGTTCCATGAAGGGTGGCGCACCTGTCATCCCAGCTACTCAGGAGGCTGAGGCAGGAGGATTGCTTGAGCCCAGGAGTTCTGGGCTGTAGTTCGCTTTCCCAATCGGGTGTCTGCACTAATTTCGGCATCAATATGATGACCTCCAGGGAGCGGAGATGACCAGGTTGCCTAAGGAGGGGTGAATCTGCCCAGGTTGGAAATGAAGCAGGTCAAAACTCTTGTGCTGATCTGTAATTCTCCTTTTTTGATGGGGTCTTTGCCTGGTTTGGGAATCAAGGTAATACTGGCCTCATAGAATGAGTTTCATAGTTTTCTTTCTGTTTCTATTTTTTGAAACAGCTTCAGAAGAATAGGTATTATTTCTTCTTTGAATGTTTGGTAGAATTCCCGGGGAAACCGTCAGGCCCTGGGCTCTTGTTTTGGGGGAGGTTTTTGATCACTGCTTCAATCTCTTCATAATTTTTTATAATAATGTTTTTTTATTATATTATGTTAGTCACCATACAGTACATCTCTAGATTCTGATGTAAAGTTCCATGATTCATTACTTGCGTCTAACATCCAGTGCACCATGCAATACATGCCCTCCTTAATACCCATCTTTTCATCAGTCTGTTTAAATAATCAATTTCTTTCTGTTTCAGTCTTGGTAGTTTATAGGTTTCCAGGAAGGTCTCCATCTCTTCCAGATTGCTTAATTTATTGGCATAAATCTGTTGATAAAAGTTTCTAATAATCCTTCCTATTTCATTGGTGTTGGTTGTGACCCCCTTTCATTCATAATTTTATTAATTGGGGTCCTTTCTCTATTCTTTTGAATACATCTGGCCAGTGGCTTATCGTTCTTATTTATTCCTTCGGAGAACCAACTTCTAGTCCTGGTGATCTGCTCTATTGTGCTCCTGGTTTCTAATTCATTGATCTTTGCTCTAATCTTGATCACCCGCCTTCTTGTGAGTGGGATAGGCCTGTTCTTCTGTTTCAGCTTCAGCTTCTTGAGGTGAGAATATAAAAACTGCATTTTAGATTTTTCTATTCTTTTGTGTGAGGCTTGGATGGCTATGTTTTCCCCTTAGGACCACCTTTGCAGTGTCCCATAGGTTTTGGACTGATGTGTTTTCATTTTCATTGGTGTCCAAAAATTGTATAAACTGATTTTTAATTTCTTGGTTTACCCAATGAATCTTGAGCAGGATGGTTCTTAGTTTCCAAGTGTTTGAGTTTCTTCCAAATTTTTCCTTTTGTTTTAGTTCCAGTTTCAAAGCATCGTGGTCTGAGAATATGCAGGGAATAATCTCAGTCTTTTGGTATTGGTTGAGACCTGCTGTGACCCAGTATATGGTCTATTCTGGAGAATGTTCCATGTGCATTAGAAAAGAATGAGTATTCTGTTGTTCTGGGGTGTAGTGTTTTATACATATCTATGAGGTCCATGTGGTCCTGTATGTCATTGAATGCTCTTGTTTCTTTGTTGATTTTCTGCTTAGGTGATCTGTCTATTGCTGAGAGTGGAGTGTTGAGGTCCCCTACGATTAATGTATTATTATCTATATGTCTGTTTATTCTGGTTAAGAGTTGGCTTGTGTATCTAGCTGCTCCCCTGTTGGGGCATAGATATTTATAATTGTCACATCCACTTGTTGGATACATCCTTTAAGAATCATATAGTGTCCCTCTGTATCTCTAACTAGAGCCTTTTGTTTAAAATCCAATCTGTCTGATATAAGAATTGCTACCCCAGCTTTCTTTTGAGGTCCTTTGGCATGAAAAATGGTTTTCCATCCCTTTACTTTCAGTCTGGATCTATCTTTAGGTTCAGATGATTCTCTTGTAGACAGCAAATGGATGGGTCATTTCTTTTTATCCAATCTGCAACCATGTGGTTTTATGGGAACTTTTAGGCCATTCACATTGAGAGTGATTATTGAGAGATATGATTTTAATGATGTCATGTTGCCTGTGAAGTCTTTGTTTCTATAGATTGTAAATTTCTCTTCTGTATCACTCTTGGGGCCTTTTTACTTTTATAACCCCCCCCTTAATATCTCATGTAGGGCTGGTTTGGTGGTTACAAATTCCTTCAGTTTCTGCTGATCCTAGAAGGTCCTTATCTCTCTATCCATTCTGAATGACAGCATTGCTGGCTAAAGGATCCTTGGTTGCATGTTCTTCTCAGAGAGAGCTTTGATAATACCCTGCCAAACTTTCCTAGCCTGCCAGGTCTCTGTCGACAGGTCTGACGTTATTCTGATATTTTTCCCTCTGTATGTAAGGATTTTCTTCCCCCTGGCTGCTTTCAATACTGTATCCTTGGATCTAATATTCACGAATTTCACTATGACATTACTTGGTGTAGGTCTGTTCTCATCAACCTGGGGAAGGGTCCTCTCTGCCTCTTGGACACGAATGCTTGTTTCCTTTGCCAGATTAGGGAAGTTCTCAGCTACAATTTGTTCAAATATCTTTTCAGAACCTCTCCTTCTTCACCCCCTCTGGGATGCTGATGATTCTGACATTGAAACGTTTCATTGAGTCAGTAATCTCCTGTAATCTACATTCTTAAGATTGGATTTTTTTGAGCCAAGTTTCTGTTTTAGCTTTCTCTCCTACCATCCCATCCTCCAATTCACTAATTCGTTCTTCTGTCTCAATTACCCCGACCTTCAGAGCGTCTCATTTAGATTGCATTTGATTCATAGCATTTTTAATTTCTGCCAGATTCACTCTCATTTCCGCCGTTAGAGATTCAATATTCTCATTAATATTTTCATTAATATTTTTTCAAGCCTACACATCATCTTGACCATTGTTACTCGGAACTCCATCTCTGACAATTTGGTTATATCCATATCCATCAGTTCTGTGGCATAGGCCACAGACTCATTAACTTTTCTTTGTTGGGGGGGGGATTTCTCCTCCTCGTCATTCTGATGAGGAGAGGTTGCGGGGATGCCCAGAGACCAAGTTATTGATCAGGACCCAGGCAGTGTTTACTTCTTTTATAGGGACCTTAGGGATGTGGGCTTCTTGATTTTTCAGCCTGCCTTCTGGGGGAGGGGCCTGCCTCGCTGATACTCAGGCAATCCTGCTTGGGTAGAGTCACCCTGTCCCCTGCAAGGGGGGATGGGGATTGGCACAATGTGAGCTGGTATTTCTGGGCTTTTGTTCTCTGGCAGCTTTCCCTGGTGGTTTTCTGGGACTGTTCTCAGAGTCAGAGCAGCAGTGGCCATATACTGGCCTCTGTCTCAGAACAGAGAGTTTGCAGTCCGCTCTCCACTGAGCTCGCTTGGCCACTTTAACTCTGTTTCTGTCAGTGCTGCCAAAAACCCTGCAGCGTCCTGGGTTGTGCTCCCCACAGCCGCTCTCCCAGCCCTCACTTCCAGGCCCAGCACTTCCTTTGTGCTTCTAACACCACCAGCCACCCCCGGTTCTGACATGAGCTCCCAAGCTCCCTGTTTCAGTGTGGTTTGCGTGCGCTCCGGAGTGCCTGTTTTCAGTGTGGTCACGCACGCCCTCCCGAGCTCCCGGTAGCAGTCCGGTTCCAGTGAGAGCTCTTGAGCTTCGGTTTTCAGTCTAGTCGCACGTGTGCTCCCGAGCTCTCAGTTTCAGTCTAGTTGGAGTGTGCGCTCCAGTGCTCCGGTTTTCAGTCTGGTTGCATGCACATTCCCAGACTCACAGTCTCTGTCTGCTCTCTAGCGGATGCTGGTCCACAAGTCCGGCCTGCTCCTCAGTGCAAGTAGACTCTGCTTCCTGGCACCCGAGTGCATCAGCTCCCTCCCCCTTCCGTTTATCTTCTGATATCTGTGCATAGATTCACAGCTCCCTGCTTCATACCTCACTATTCAGCGCTGGAGATGTCCGTTTGTAGAGATCCAGATGTATCTTCCTGCGTCTCAGGCTGATTCTGTGGGTTTTCAGGATTGTCTGGTAGATATCCAGCTCGACTCAGGGGACCAGCAGAGAAAGGGGTCCCCTACTCCTCCGCCATCTTTTCTCCTCCTTGCAGAAAGTGGTCACTTTTCTGTTTATAGAGTTTCTGCTGCTCTTTTCTTCATTCTCCAGTTGCGTTCATAGGTATTCAGAATGGTTTGGTAGCTCTCTAGTTGAATCCCTGGGACCAGACGAACTTCAGGTCTCCTCCTCCTCCACTGTCCTGGAACTCAAAGTCTGACATTTTATTTATATCCTTATCGATTATATCTGCTCCAGAAAGTATTACCTCTGGTTCTTTCTTTTGTTGTGAATGCCTCTTTCCAGTCATTTTCCCCAGAGAAGAATAGATGAATGAGCGAGCAGAATAAAAAATATCAACCACAATCTAAGCGAAATACACACTAGACAAATCTGAAGAAGTCAGAAACCAAAAAAGAAAAGGAGAAGCAAAATTTAAAAAAATAAAAAAAAAATAAAGAAAAATTTTAAAAATTGGGGGGGGGCAGAGAGAATGTAATTTGTCAGGGTGGACAAAACAGGGTGATCTACTTGGTCCTGAGTGTATTTTGGTCTGTGTGTTAAAAGACACTAAGTCCAAAATTGTAAAGAAAATTAAATGTATATATATACAAAAATAAGATTGAATAAAAAGAAAGGAAGCCAAAAATGAAGAATATATCTATAAAGTATAAATGTAAAAAATGAAAGTTAAAAAATAAAACTTAAAAGCAAAGAGATGATAAAACAAAGAAAAAACTTAGTGAAAAGAGGAAAAAGAAAAGAAAGAAATGGAAAACTTTAAACTGAACTATAAAGGAATCATGAGAAAAAGCCTCAAATTCTATATACTCCTTTCCCCTAGTGGTGGAGTGTTAAATTCTTGAGGGGTCTGTAAACTTGCTGTGCACCTGTTCTTCCAGTTGGTCTTCTTGGGGGAGAGTTTTCCTTCTTGGAGTTGCACCACCCCTTGCCAGGGGGCTGGGCTCAGTGTAAGCTGGTTATCTGTGAGGCTTTTGTTCCCTGAAGGCTTTCCTCACCTCTTTAAGGGGTCAAAATAAAAATGGCCATGCCCTGATCTCCAGCCCCAAAGCTGAAAGATCTCAATCCCCTTTCCTTGGCAAACTCTCTAGGATAAACAGTCTTTACTTCTGTGTGTGCCCTACTCTGTAGACTCCAGTGGTGAGAGGGCACAGCAATCCTCCCAGGGGAAGTCAGTGGGCCCTGAGTTACTGCCCTTTACAAAGGGCATGAGAGTAGTCACTGGATCATGTGCAAGCTCGCTTTACTCCTCCTGGGGGATGACAGAGGGTCCCTCAGTACTGTCCCTTACAGGGACCCTATTCTGAGAGTTTTTGCCTGGTCATGCCTTCACCCACTCGGCCCCTCCCAGGGGATGGCAGAGGGTCACCTCACACTCTCCTCTATAGGGCCGCCACCTTGACAGCTGTTGCCCAGTCATGCACACACCCATTCCTTCCACCTCTCCTGGGGGATAGGCAGAGGGTCTCAGCATTCCAGTCCTCCTCAGGGTCCCTAAGCAGAGAGTATTTGCCCTATCAGCCCTGGCTAACAGTTTATGGTGAACTGAGCTGAGAGCTCCCTTGTGGGTTCACTGACTACAACCAGTTTCCCCGCTCCCTTTCTTGGGAACTCTATTGGCTCAAGCAACCCCTTAATTCTGTGACTCTGGGAATCCCGAGACCACACTGTCCCACCTAGAAATCTGCCCATTTCATCCCCTTGAGTACCTTTCAGACAGGGATATCTCTTACTGGAGCAGATTTCTAAGGGCTCTGATTTTGCCCTCTGGGGCTATATCACTCTCTGGTAGCTGGTTTATGGAGGCTCCCGCCCTCCTCCATTTATCTTCTGATATTTACCCTCAGATTCACTTCTCTGCACTTCCTACCTTGCAAAAAGTGGTCGCTTTTCTACTTGTACAGTTCCAGATATTCTTTTCTGACATATCAGGTTGAATTCATGAGTGTTCAGAATGATTTGGTAGTTATCTAGCTAAATTCAAAGGACCAGATGAAACAAGGTCCTCTACTCTTCCATCATCTTGCCTCAGAATGATCCATCCCCATTTTTATGGCTTCCACTTTGGACTGCATCTTGGTTATAGCATTTTTAATTTCAGCTTGTCTAGATTTTAGTTCTTTTATCTCTGCAGTAAGGGATTCTCTCTTTTCAAGCCCAAGTAGTATCTTTATAATCATTGTTTTAAATTCTAGTTCAGACATCTTACTTATATCTGTATTGATTATATGCATGGCCATGAGTTCTACTTCCTGTTTTTTCTTTTGGGCTCAATTTCTCCATCTCATCATTTTTTTCCAGAAAAGAAAACAAAACAAAAAAGAAAGAAAAAAACACCAAAACATTGGGTCTTTGGTGTGTTTTGGTCTGCTTGTTATAAGAATCTAGATCTCAAAATTAAAAAATAAAATAAAAGTAAACAAAAATAAAATATGTAGTATATATAAAAACCAAAATTTCAAAAAATAATAATAAAATATAAAAAGGAATTAAAAAATAAGAAAATAAATGAAGAAATAATAAAGCAATAAAGAATAAAAGTAAAAGGAAAGCTAGATCCTATTTTCCCCTAGAGCTGAAGTGTTGCAGCACTCTATGATCAGTAAACTTGATGCGAGCTGTTTGTGCTGGTCTTCTGTGGGAAGGGCCTGTTGTGCTGATTCTCAGATGGACTTGCCCTAGTGGAAATGTACATCCAGGGTGCAGGGCAGCAGGGCTTGGTGTAAAGGGCTCTGCCCGCCACTAGGTGGTGCTGTTTTGCTCCTTTGAAGGCTTTCTCTGTTGATGGGTGGGAAAATATGGCAATGCCCCACTCTCTAGCCCCAGAGTTGAAAGTCACACCCCCCCACTCTTCAGTGAGCTCTCACTGAAGAACAAGCAATCACTCTTGTGTCCCCAGTTTCTGCCAGAACCCTGTGGTCACCCTGCCTGTGTCTGAGATTTTTATGTCAGGCCTGCAACTGGGTTTCAATACTCCAAATTTTAGGGACTCACATGGCATGGACCCACACTGTTTCTCCACACTGGTAGTGTCTTGCCATGCTTTTGCCATTTGCTGGCCCATCCCAGGAAAGCAATCACAGGACTGTGCAACAGTTCTCAGTTTATGGCAAAACAGAACAGAAAACCAGCACCAAGACTTAACTCTTCTCAGCTGGCTTCCATATTCCTCTGCCTGGGAACACTGCCCCACTTAGGCACCAACCATTCTTCTTGCAACCCCAGGGGTCTTCAGACCATGGTGTTATACCTGGGATTCCGCCCTGCTTTGCCACCTGAGCACCTTTAAGCCGGGACTATTCCCCTCTGTAGCAGACTTCTAAAAGTTCCGATTTTGCACTCTGTTGCTAGTAGTACTTTGTAGTAGCCTCTGTGAGCAGGCTCCCTCCCTGCCACCATATCCACAGAATATTGCCCCCAGTTCAGCTCTCCACACCTTCTACCTTCCAAAAGGTGGTTGTTTTTCTACTTCTAGACTTACAGATTTTGTTCTCTCATTCCCCTGATTGATTTATTGGGTGCTCAGAATGATTTGATAACTATTTAGTTGTGTTTGAGGGACTACATAAGCTTAGGGTCCCCCTAATACTCCACCATCTTAAATCCTCCTCCATAACATTGGTATTTTGAAGAAACTAGGTCAATTGTTTTATAGAATGTTGCACATTCTGGCTTCATTCAATTGCATCCTTCGGATGCCATTTATTTATTTATTTATTTATTTATTTATTTATTTATTTATCTGAGGGAGTGCACACAAGCAAGGAGTTGGGACAGAGGGAGAGGGTAAGCAGACTCTCCTGTGGAGCAGGGAGCCTGATGCAGGGCTGCATCCTAGGATCACAAGATCATGACCTGAGCTTAAGTTGGATGCTTAAATGAGCCATCCAAGTGCCTCTCTGATAATGATTTTTTAATGGTACATTATATTCCACTGGATGGATCGTAATTTATTTAACAATAGGCTATTGTTGAATGCATGAAAATATTTTGCCTGCAGAGCACCATGGGATGCCATTTAATTTGATACTTTATATTCTGTATTTTCTATAAAACTGAAAGGTCTAAAGGAATGAATAGATTTAGACTGAACATTTTTGGCAAGAACAATTCATAGGTGATGGTAGTATTTAATATTGTATACCACATTAAGACACACACACACACACACACACAGACACACACAGACACAAGGAGGTTTGCCATAATTAGTAGTGTTAAATGTTTATTTTGTTTTTTGCCCATTTTTTACTTGGGCTATCTGTATTTTGCTATTGAGTTGTATGAGTTCTGTATATAGTTTGGATATTAACTCTTTATCAGATATATGGTTTGCATTTCCCCCCTTATTTCAAAGGTTGTCTTTTCGCTTCATTGGTTCTTTTGCTATGCAGAAGGGGTTTTTTAATAATATTTTTATTATATTACGTTAGTCACCATACAGTACATTCCTGGTTTTTGATGTAAAGTTCCATGATTCATTAGTTGGGTATAACACCCAATGCACCATGCAATACGTGCCCTTCTTACTACCCATCAGTTTGTTGTAGTTCCACTTGTTTATTTTTTTATTTTGTAACTTTTGCTTTAGTTGTCATATCCAAAAAAAAATTGCGTAGACCCATATCAAAAAGATATCTTTCTTTTGTTTTTCTAGGATTTTCTTGCTTTTATAACTTACATTTAAGTTTTAAATCCATTTTGAGTTAATTTTTGTAAGTGGTGTAATATAGGGGTTAAGTTTCATTCTCTTAAAATTTTTCCAGCTCCATTTTTTGAAGAAGCTGCCTTTTCTCCATTGAGTATTCTTTTATAAATATTAAATATTCAATATATAGATATAACAACACAATACTGCATGAGAAATTGGCTAAATAATAAATAAAATGGCAAATCAATATATGTCTCAAAACAAAAAAACATCATATTCCAAAAGCTATGGGATACAGCAAAAGCAGATGTTAGAGTGAATTTATGCTATAAATGCTTGTATTAAGACAAAAAGTTCAAATGCACACCATCAGGAACTAGAAAAATAAGGAACTTAGCTGAAATTTAGTAGAGGAAGAAAATAAGTAGGAAAAATCAGAAATAAAGTAGAGACCAGAATAAAAAATAACATAACATTGAAAGTAATGACCAATTATTCTTTTTTTTATTTTAATGTTTTTTTATTATGTTAGTCACCATACAGTATATCACTGGTTTCCGATGCAAAGTTCAATGATTCATCAGTTGCATATAACACCCAGTGCACCATGCAATACGTGCCCTCCTCACTACCCATCAACAGTCTATCCCATTCCCCAACACCCCTCCCCTCTGAAGCCCTCAGTTTGTTTCTCAGAGTGCATAGTCTCTCATGCTTCATTTCCCCTACTGATTACCCCCACTTTCTTTACCCCTTTCTTCCCCTACCGATCTTCCTAGTTCTTATGTTCCATAGATGAGAGAAATCATTTGATGATTGTATTTCTCTGCTTGACTTATTTCACTTAGCATTATCTCCTCCAGTGCTGTCCATGTAGCAGCAAATGTTGAGAACTCGTTCTTTCTGATAACTGAGTAATATTCCATTGTATATATGGACCACAACTTCTTAATCCTGTCATCTGTTGAAGGGCACTTCAGTTCCTTCCACGATTTGGCTATTGTGGACAATGCTGCTATGAACATTGGGGTGCATATGGCCCTTCTCTTCACTACATCTGTATCTTTGGGGGTAAACACCCAGTAGTGCAATGGCTGGGTCATAGGGTAGCTCAATTTTTAACTTTTTAAGGGACCTCCACACTGTTTTCCAGAGTGGCTGTACCAACTTGCTTTCCCACCAACAATGTAGGAGGCATCCCCTTTCTACACATCCTCTCCAGCAATTGTTGTTTCTACTGCTTCCTCGTGCATGAATAAGGCCTGTCCCTTTGTTGCTATTCCAGCTTCTTGAGGTGAGAATATAAAAACTGCATTTTAGATTTTTCTATCTTTTGAGTGAGGCTTGGATGGCTATGTATTTCCCTCTTAAGACTGCTTTTGCAGTATCCCATAGGTTTTGGACCGTTGTGTTTTCATTCTCGTTGGTCTCCATAAATTGTGTAATTTGATTTTTGATTTTGTTTTATCGAGTCATGCCTGAGCAGGATGGTTGTCTCCAAGTGTTTGAGTTTCTTCCAAATTTTTCCTTGTGGTTGAGTTCCAATTTCAGAGCACTGTGGTATGAGAATATGCAGGGAATAATTTCAGTATTTTGGTATCAGTTGAGACCTGTTTTGTGACCCAGAACATGGTCTATTCTTGAGAATGTTCCATGGGCATTAGAACAGAATGACTATTCTTTGGTTCTGGGGTGTCGTGTTCTATCTATATCTATGATGTCGAACTCGTCAGGTATGGCATTCAAAGTTCTTGTTTCCTTCCTGATTTCTTACTTAGGTGTTCTGTCTATTTCTGATAGTGGAGTGTTGAGGTCCAATAGTGTTAACATATTTTTATCTATAAGTCTCTTTATTCTGGTTAAGAGTTGGCTTGTGTATCTTGTTGCTCCCCTGTTGGGGGCATATATATTGAAAATTGTCATATCCACTTGTTGGATACATCCCTTAAGAATAATATAGTGCCCTTCTGTGTCTCTAACTATAGTCTTTAGTTTAAAATCCAATCTGTCTGATATGAGAATTGCTACCCCAGCTTTCTTTTGAGGTAGGTCCATTGGCGTGAAAGATGGTATTCCATCCCTTTCCTTTCAGTCTGAATGTATCTTTAGGTTCAAAATGAGTCTCTTGTAGACAGCAAATGGATGGGTCATGTCTTTTTATCCAATCTGCAAACCTGTGGCATTGATGGGAGCATTTAGCCCATTCACATTGAGACTGATTATTGAGAGATATGATTTTAATGATGCCATGTTGCCTGTAAAGTCTTTGTTTCTATAGATTGTGACTTTCTGTTCTGTGTCACTCTTGGGGCCTTTTTACTTTTATAGAACCCCCCCTTAATATGTCCTGTAGAGCTGGTTTCATGGTAATGAAATTGGTCAATGACTGGCGATTCTGGAAGGTCTTTATTTCTCCATCCATTCTAAATGACAGCTTTGCTGGATAAAGGATCCTTGGCTGCATGTTTTTCTTTGAAAGAGCTTTACAAATGCCCTCCCAACCCTTTCTCTCATTCCAGGTCTGTGTTGACAGGTCTGACATAATTCTGATACCTTTGCCTTGGTATGTGAGAAATTTCTTTGCCCTGGCTGCTTTCAATACTGTATCCTTGGATCTAATATTTGTGAAATGCTCTATGATGTGATGTAGTGTAGGTTTGTCATGGTTGACTTGGGAGGGGTCCTCTCTGCCTCTTGGACACTAATGTTTGTTTCCATTGTTAGATTAGGGAAGTTTTCAGCTACAATTTGTTCAAATATCTCTTCTAGACATCTGTTTTTCTCCACCCCCTCGGGTATGCTGATGATTCTGACATTGGAACGTTTCATTGAGTCAGTAATCTCCCCTAATCTACATTCCTGAGCGTGGGTTTTTTTGAGTCCAGGTTCTATTTTAGCTTTTTCTTCTACTAACCCATCCTCCAATTTGCTAATATGTTCTTCTGCCTCATTCACCCTGGCCGTCAGAGCCTCTAGTTTTGACTGCATTTGGCTCATAGAATTTTTAATTTCTCCCAGATTCTCTCTCATTTCTGCCCTTAAAGATTCTATATTCTCATTAACATTTTTGTTAATACTTTTCTCAAGTCTACACATCATCTTCACCATTGTTACTCTGAATTCCATTTCTGATAATTTGGTTATATCCATATCCATTAGTTCTGTGGCAGAGGCCACAGACTCCTTGTGTTTTCTTTGCTGGGGGAGATTTCTCCTTCTTGTCATTCTGATGAGGAGAGGTTGCAGGGTTGTCCAGAGCCCAAATTATTGACCGAGACCCAGGCCGTGTGCCCTTATTTTATAGGGATCTTAGGGATGTGGGCTTCTTCATTTTTCAGCCTGCCTTCTGGGGGAGGGGCATGCCACACTGATACTCAGGCAACCTTGTTTGGGTCGAGTCTCCATGTCTCCTGTGAGGGGGGATGGGGATGGGCACACTGTGAGCTGGTATTTCCAGTCTTTTGTTCTCTGGCGGCTTTCCCTGTCGGTTTGCTGTGCCTCTTCTGAGAGTCAGAGCAGCAGTGGCCGAATCTCAGCCTCTGTCTCAGAACAGTGGGATCGCGGACCATTCTCCACTGATGTTCTGGCCACTTTAACTCTGTTTCTGTTGGTGCTGCTCAACCCTGCAGCATCCGGGGATGTGCGCCCCACACGCGGCGTCCCAGCCCTCACTTCCAGGGCTGACGTGTCTCTGTCCTTTTTGTTTCTAACACTGCCAGCCACCAGCTGCCCCCATGCGCTCCAGGAGCTCCTGGTCTCAGTCAGTTCCAGTGAGCACACCGGAGCTCCATTTCAATCTGGTGGCGTACGTTCTCTGGCTCACGGTCTCAGTCTGCTCTCTCGTGGTTGCCGGTCCGTGAGTCCGCCCACTCCCCCGTGCAGGTGGCTACCACTTTTTGGCACCCGAACGCGGCGGCTCCCTCCCCCTTCCATTTATCTTCCGATATCTGTGTGCGGCTTCACGGCTCCCCACTTTGTACCTCAATACTCAGCACTGGAGATGTTCATTTATAGACATCCAAATGTATCTTCTTGCATCTCAGGGTGATTCCGTGGATGTTCAGGCTGGTCTGGTACCTATCCAGCTCAACTCAGGGCACCAGCTGGAAAAGGGGCCCCCTACTCCTCCGCCATCTTAACTCTCCAACCCTATGTCTTTATCATTTATTATCTGGCCCAAAACAATGTAAGTACCATGGCAGCAGAGTTTCTCTTTTGTTCAATGCTGTATCTGAAGCATCTAGAATTTTTCCTGTCACACAGACAGCATTCAATAAATGGTGTGCTGATGAATAAATGAACACTTTAAGAATCACCAAGCCCATGGACACAGGCCCAATTCCACACCTCAATGCCACCCAAGTGGCCCCACCGGTGCCGACTGAGTGAGACGTGCCTCTAAGGTCAGCGCCAACTGTGGCTGAGGGCAGCTTGAGCCTCCACTACCAGGTATTTAAGCCAAGGATACAGATGTAGTGAAAAAAGGGCACATGCACCCCAATGTTCATAGCAACAATGTCCACAATAGCCAAACTGTGGAAGGAGCTAAGATGTCCTTCAACAGATGAATGGATCAAGATGTGGTACATAAATACAATGGGATATTACTCAGCTATCAGAAGAGATGATACCTACCATTTACATTGACATGGATGGAACTGGAGGGTATTATGTTAAGTGAAATAAGTCAATCAGAGAAAGAGAATTATATCATTTCACTCATATGTGGAAAGAAGAAATAGTGCAGCGGACCATAGGGGAAGGGAGGGAAAACTGATTGGGAAGAAATCATAGAGGGAGCCAAACCATGAGAGATTCTTGACTCCAGGAAACAAACTGAGGGTTGTGGATGGGGAGGACTGTGGGGGGATGGAGTAACTGGGTAATGGGCATTAAGGAGGGCATGTAATGTGATGAGCACTAGGTGTTTTGCACAACTAATGAATCATTGAATATTATATCAAAAACTAATGATATACTATATGTTGGCTAATTTAATTTAAAAAAACAAAAAGAAATAAAACAGTATGATACAGGCAGAAAAACAAATAGATCAATGGAACAGAATTGAAACCTCAGAAATAAACCCAAGCACATAGTCAACAAATATTTGACAAAATAATCAAGAATACTCAATTGGAAAATGACAGCAGAGTAGGAGGACCCCAGGTTCCTCTTGTCTCATGAACACAACTAGATAACTATCAAATCACCCTAAATACCCTAGAAATCAGCCTGAAGACTGAAAGAACAAACTCCACAATGAAAGGGACAAAACATGCCACATTGAAGAAATTAGAAGTGCAGAGACATGGTTTAGGGGAAAAACTGATCACGGGTGCTATGGAGCAGAGGGAGCCATGGTCGTGGAGAAGGGTGAGAGAGAGAGAGGAGCACACAGGGAAATGCACAAGGAGAACATTTCCCCAAAGCCATTGGGTAGGAAAACAAGAGGGGCTGAATTTTGCAAGTTCTTGCAACCACCAGGACTTAAACCCTGGAGTTTTAAGTCAGTGGGCTTGGCTGGAATAGAGCCCAAAGGCTCTTATACTGGACCCCACACCACCCTCCCTGCCCCCCTGTGCTCTGGAGGGACTTTCCTTTTTGGTCAAGCTTGCCTCCATTCCAGCTTGACAGGCCCTTCCCCAGAAGACTACTGCAGGCCCCTGCCCACACCACATCTCTAAAACATGGAGTTTTAAAGGTCAACAGACTTGGCCAGGATAGAGCCAGGAAGGCACAGTGCTGATCCTGGGGGGAAGGAAGGCAAACAACCCAGGTGCAGACAGCATGGGAGCAGCAATCTGAAGAATGCCTGGGGCCCACAATGGGGAGATTATTCCCTCCTCTTGGAGAGTGTCCTGGGAGTCAGCATTCACAGAGATGCCTCTCCAGGACCAAATTATCTGGCTGGCACTATTTCCCTCCCCTACCCCTCAGCATAAACACAGAACCACCTGAAAGAAGCAGCTGAACTAAGAAAATAACTGCCTAACTTGCTTATACCAAACCCCATCCCCCTGTGCTCTGGCAGGACTGCCCTTTTCAGTCAAGCTTGCCTCATTCCTGGTATGGTGGGCCCCTCCCCCGGAAGACCAGCACAAACCCTTGACCACACCTTGTCTCCCAACTAGACAGTTCAACAGAGACCGGTTCTGCAGTAATTTGTGACAAGTCTCGTTTCACAAGCAGATGAGAACACACCTATTTAAAACTAGCCACATTCAGGCCAGGGACCAAACATTGCCCATGGGAGGCAAGGAGAATCTCACAGATAACTGGCCTGAAGGATATAGCAGTCAAAACACAACAGCAGAGTGCACACAGCACATATCAGAGACACTCCCTGAAGTGCTAGACCCTGGACACTACATGACCTCTTCTTCATACGGTCATTACAGTCAAGAGCAGGAAACACAACTGGCTTTTCTAACACAAAGAAGGCAGAAAGATGAAATGCCAGGATGGAGGAATTTATCCAAAATGAAAGAACAAGATAAGGCCACAGCCAGAAATCTAAGTGAAACAAGTATAAGTAACATGCCTGATGGAGACTTTAAAGCAAAAATCATAAGAATACTCACTGGGCTTAAGAAAATAATAGAAGATATCAGTGAGATCTTTACAATAGAGATAAAAGAGTTAAAAAAAGAGCAATCAGTGGTGAAGAATGCAATAAACAAGATTGGAAACAGGCTTGATAAAATGAACAGCAGGCTGGAAAAAGCAGATGAATGAATTAGTGACCTAGAAGTTAAAACAACAGAAAATAATGAAGCTGAACAGAAGAAAGAATTATGCAACATGAGAATAGACTTAGGAAAATCGGTGACTCCATCAAACATAATAACATTTGTATTATAAGATTCCCAGTAAAAGAATAGAGGGAAAAGGGGGCACAAAATTTATTTTAAGAACTAATAGCAGAAAACTTCTCTAATATGGGGAAGGAAACAAACATCCAGATCCAGGAGGAACAGAGAACACCCATCAAAATCAACGAAAGCAGGCCAACACCAATGTATATCATAGTTAAATTCACAAAATATAGTGATAAAGAAAAAGTCCTAAAAGCAGGAAGACAAAAGAAGTCCTTAACTTACAAGGTAAGACTCACAAGGCTAGCTGCAGTTCTCTCAACAGAAGCTTGACAAGCCAGAAGAGAGTGGCATGATGTATTCAATGTGCTGAATGGGAAAAATCCTCAGCCAAGAATACTCCATCCAGCAAGACTATCATTCAGAAGAGAAGGAAAGATAGTTCTCCAGACAAACAAACACAAAAAGAGTTTATGACCACTAAACCAGTCCTGCAAGAAATATTAAAGGACACTCTGAGTGGAAAAAAATCTCCAGAAAGAATGACAAAACAGGTAATAAAATGGCAATAAATACATATCTACCAATAATTACTTTGAGTGTAAATGGATTAAAAGCTCCAATCTAGAGAGAGCTGACTGAGACCGGTGAGCCGTGAACGCGTGCCACCAGGCATCTCCCGGAACACCGGAATCCCGGTGTGCTCACGGGATCCAGACTGAGACCGGGAGCTCCCGGAGCGCACGCGGGGCGGCTGGCGGCTGGCGGGCCACCTGCACAGGGGAGCGGGCGGACTCGCGGTCGGCACCCGCGAAACAGCAGACTGAGACCCCGAACCGGGTGCGCGCGCCACCAGGCTTCTCACGAAACTCCGGAATCCAGGTGTGCTCACCGGGCATAGACTGAGACCGGGAGACCCGGGAGCGCGCGGGGCGGCCGGTGGCTGGCAGCATTAGAAACACAAAGGAAAGAGACGCGCAGGCCCTGGAAGTGAGGGCGGGGACGCCGGGTTGGTGCGCACATCCCTGGACGCTGCAGGGTTGAGCAGCACCAACAGTAATAGAGTTAAAGTGGCAAGAACATCAGTGGAGAACGGGCCTCTCCTGCTCTGACTCTCAGAAGAGGCATAGCCGGCCTCCAGGGAAAGCTGTCAGAGAACAAAAGCCTAGAAATACCAGCTCAGAGAGTGCCCATCCCCATTCTCCCTCGCAGGGGACACGGAGACTCTACCCAAACAGGGTTGCCTGAGTATCGGCGCGGCAGGCCCCTCCCCCAGAACACAGAAGGCAGGCTGAAAAATCAAGAAGCCCACAACCCGAGGCTCCTGGGTGGCGCAGTCATTGAGCGCCTGTCTTCGCTTAGGGCGTGATCCCAGCGTTCCGGAAAAGAGTCCCTCATCGGGCTCCTCCGCTGGGAGCCTGCTTCTTCCTCTCTCACTCCCCTGCTTCTGTTCCGTTCTTGCTGACTGTCTGTCTCCCTCTCTCAGATAAGTAAATAAATAAAATCTTTAAAGAAGAAGCCCACATCTCTAAGATCCCTATAAAACAAGGGGCACGGCCTGGGACCCAGTCAATAATTTGGGCTCTGGACAACCCCGCAAACTCTCCTCATCAGAATGACAAGAAGGAGAAGCCCCCCCCCCCAGCAAAGAAAAGACAGTGAGTCTGTGGCCTCTGCCACAGAAGTAACGGATATGGATGTAACCAAATTATCAGAAATGGAATTCAGAGTAACAATGGTCAAGATAATGAGTAGACTTGAAAAAAGTATTAAGGAAAATGTTACTGAGAATATATAATCCCTAAGGGCGGAAATGAGAGCAAATTTGACAGAAATTAAAAATTCTATGAGCCAAATGCAGGCAAAACTAGAGGCTCTGATGGCCAGGGTCACCGAAGCAGAGGAAAGGGTTAGTGAATTGGAGGATGGGTTAATAGAGGAAAAAATGAAAATAGAAGATGGTCTTAAAAAAATCCACGCCCACGAATGTTGGCTACGGGAGATTACTGACTCAATTAAACGATCCAATGTTAGAATCATCAGCATCCCCGAGGGGGTGGAGAAAAGCAGAGGTCTAGAAGAGATATTTGAACAAATTGTAGCTGAAAACTTACCTAATCTAGCAAGGGAAACAAACATTCGTGTCCAAGAGGCAGAGAGGACCCCTCCCAAGCTCAACCATGACAGACCTACACCACGTCACGTCATAGTGCAATTCGCAAATATTAGATCCAAGGATACAGTATTGAAAGCGGCCAGGGCAAAGAAATTTCTCACGTACCAAGGCAAAGGCATCAGAATTACGTCAGACCTGTCTACACAGACCTGGAATGAGAGAAAGGGTTGGGGGAGCATACTTAAAGCTCTTTCAGAGAAAAACATGCAGCCAAGGATCCTTTATCCAGCAAGGCTGTCATTCAGAATGGATGGAGAAATAAAGACATTTCAGAATCGACAGTCACTAACCAATTTCGTAACCACAAAACGAGCCCTACAGGAGGTATTACGGGGGGTTCTATAAAAGTAAAAAGGCCCCAAGAGTGATACAGAACAGAAAGTCACAGCCAATATAAAGAAAGACTTTACTGACAACATGGCAGCATTAAAAGCATATCTCTCAGTACTCAGTCTTAATATTAATGGTTTAAATTCTTGCTTAGAATGCCACAGGGTTGCAGATTGGATAAAAAGAAATGACCCATCCATTTGCTGTCTACAAGAGACACATTTCGAACCCAAAGATGCATTCAGACTGAGAGTAAGGGGATGGAGTACCATCTTTCACGCAAATGAACCTCAAAAGAAAGCTGGGGTAGCAATTCTAATATCAGATAAACTGGATTTGAAACTACAGACTATAGTTAGAGACACAGAAGGGCACTATATTATTCTTAAAGGAAGTATTCAACAAGTAGATATGACAATTATAAATATATATGCCCCCAACAGGGGAGCAGCAAGATACACAAGCCAACTCTTAACCAGAATAAAGAGACACATAAATAAAAATACATTAATAGTAGGGGACCTCAACACTCCAGTCTCAGAAATAGACAGAACACCCTGGCAAAAACTAAGCAAAGAATCAAAGGCTTTCAATGCCATACTCGACGAGTTGGACCCCTTAGATATATATAGAACACTACACCCCAGAACCAAAGAATACTCATTCTATTCTAATGCCCATGGAACATTCTCAAGAATAGACCATGTTCTGGGACACAAAACAGGTCTCAGCCGATACCAAAAGATTGAAATTATCCCCTGCATATTCTCAGACCACAACACTCTGTAATTGGAACTCAACCACAAGGAAAAATTTGGAAGAAACTCAAACACTTGGAGACTAAGAACCATCCTGCTCAGGAATGACTCGATAAACCAGGAAATCAAAAACCAAATTAAACAATTTATGGAGACCAATGAGAATGAAAATACAAAAGTCCAAAACCTACGGGATACTGCAAAGGCAGTCCTAAGGGGGAAATACATAGCCATCCAAGCCTCACTCAAAAGAATAGAAAAATCTAAAATGCAGTTTTTATATTCTCACCTCAAGAAGCTGGAACAGCAACAGAGGGACAGGCCTAATCCACGCACGAGGAAGCAGTTGACCAAAATTAGAGCTGAAATCAATCAAGCAGAAACCAGAAGTACAGTAGAGCAGATCAACAGGACTAGAAGCTGGTTCTTGGAGAGAATCAATAAAATTGACAGACCATTGGCAAGACTTATCCAAAAGAAAAGAGAAAGGACCCAGATTATTAAAATTATGAATGAAAAAGGAGAGGTCACGATGAACACCATTGAAATTGGAAGGATTATTAGAAATTTTTATCAACAGCTATATGCCAATAAACTAAGCAATCTGGAAGAGATGGAATCCTTCCTGGAAACCTATAAACTACCAAGATTGAAACAGGAAGAAATTGATTTCTTAATCAGGCCAATTAATTATGAAGAAATTGAGTCAGTGATAAACCTTCCAAATAACAAAACTCCAGGCCCAGACGGTTTTCCTGGGGAATTCTACCAAACATTCAAAGAAGAAATAATACCTATTCTCCTAAAGCTATTTCAAAAAATAGAAACAGAAGGAAAGCTACCAAACTCATTCTATGAGGCCAATATTACCTTGATCCCCAAACCAGGCAAAGACCCCCTCAAAAAGGAGAATTACAGACCGATTTCCCTAATGAATATGGACGCCAAAATCCTCAACAAGATACTTGCTAATAGAATCCAACAGTTCATTAAAAGGATTATCCACCATGATCAAGTGGGATTCATACCTGGGATGCAAGCGTGGTTCAATATTCGCAAATCAATCAGCGTGATACATCATATCAACAAGAAAAGACTCAGGAACCATATGATCCTCTCAATCGATGCCGAAAAAGCATTTGACGAAATACAGCATCCTTTCCTGATTAAAACGCTTCAGAGTGTAGGAATAGAAGGTACATTTCTCAATCTCATAAAAGCCATCTATGAAAAGCCTACTGCAAATATTATTCTCAATGGGGAAAAGCTGGAAGCCTTTCCCTTAAGATCAGGAACACGAGAAGGATGCCCACTCTCGCCACTATTATTCAACATAGTACTAGAAGTCCTTGCAACAGCAATCAGACAACAAAAAGAGATCAAAGGTATTCAAATCGGCAAAGAAGTCAAAATGTCTCTCTTCACAGATGACATGATACTCTATGTGGAAAACCCAAAAGAAGCCTCTCCCAAACTATTAGAAGTTATAGAGCAATTCAGTAACGTGGCGGGATACAAAATCAATGCTCAGAAATCAGTTGCATTTCTGTACACGAATAACGAGAACGAAGAAAGAGAAATTAGGGAATCCTTCCCATTTACAATAGCACCAAAAACCATACGTTACCTTGGAATTAACTTAACCAGAGACCTAAAGGACCTTTATTCTAGACACTATAAATTACTCTTAAAAGACATTGAGGAAGACATAAAAAGATGGAAAGATATTCCATGCTCACGGTTCGGAAAAATTAACATAGTTAAAATGTCCATGCTACCCAGAGCAATCTACACTTTCAATGCTATCCCTATCAAAATACCGAGGACATTTTTCAAAGAACTGGAACAAATAGTCCTTCAATTTGTATGGAACCAGAAAAGGCCCCGAATCTCCAAAGAACTGTTGAAAAGGAAAAACAAAGCTTGGGGCATCACAATGCTGGATTTTGAGCTGTACTACAAAGCTGTGATCACAAAGACAGCATGGTACTGGCACAAAAACAGACACATAGACCAATGGAACAGAATAGAGAGCCCAGAAATGGACCCTCAGCTCTTTGGGCAACTAATATTTGATAAAGCAGGAAAAAACATCCGGTGGGAAAAAGACAGTCTCTTCAATAAATGGTGCTGGGAAAATTGGACAGCTACATGCAAAAGAATGAAACTTGACCACTATCTCACACCATACACAAAAATAAACTCCAAATGGATGAAAGACCTCGATGTGAGACAGGAATCCATCAAAATTCTAGAGGAGAACATAGGCAGCAACCTCTATGACATCGGCCAAAGCAACCTTTTTCATGATACATCCCCAAAGGCAAGAGAAACAAAAGAAAAAATGAACTTATGGGACTTCATCAAGATTAAAAGTTTCTGCACAGCCAAGGAAACAATCAGAAAAACTAAGAGGCAGCCCACGGAATGGGAGAAGATATTTGCAAATGACACTACAGATAAAGGACTGGTATCCAAGATCTACAAAGAACTTCTGCAACTCAATACATGAGAAACAAATAAACACATCAAAAAATGGGCAGAAGATATGAACAGACACTTTTCCAATGAAGACATACAAATGGCTAACAGACACATGAAAAAATCTTCAAAATCATTAGCCATCAAGGAAATTCAAATCAAAACCACACTGAGATACCACCTTACCCCTGTTAGAATGGCAAAAATAGACAAGGCAAGAAATTAGAATTGTTGGAGAGGATGTGGAGAAAGGGGATCCCTCCTACATTGTTGGTGGGAATGCAAGTTGGTACAGCCACTCTGGACAACAGTGTGGAGGTCCCTTAAAAAGTTAAAAATTGAGCTACCCTATGATCCAGCCATTGCACTACTGGGTGTTTACCCCAATGATACAGATGTAGTGAAAAGAAGGGCCATATGCACCCCAATGTTCATAGCAGCAATGTCCACAATAGCTAAATTGTGGAAGGAGCCGAGATGCCCTTCAACAGATGACTGGATTAAGAAGTTGTGGTCCATATATACAATGGAATATTACTCAGCAATCAGAAAGAACGAGTTCTCAACATTTGCTACAACATGGACGGCACTGGAGGAGATAATGCTAAGTGAAATAAGTCAAGCAGAGAAAGACAACTATCATATGATTTCTCTCATCTATGGAACATAAGAACTAGAATGATCAGTAGGGGAAGAAAGGGATAAAGAAAGGGGGGGTAATCAGAAGGGGGAATGAAACATGAGAAAAAGAGACTTCTCTCTTTTTTTCTTAGTTAATGTACTTAAAGCATTCTCAATTTTGTTTACTTCTTTTTGAACAACTGCTCATGGCGGAGGAGTAGGGGACCCCTTTTTCAGCCAGTCCCCTGAGTCGAGCTGGATAGGCACCAGACCAGCCTGAACATCCATGGAATCAACCTGAGATGCAGGAAGATACATCTGGATCTCTACAGATGAACATCTCCAGGGCTGAGTATTGAGGTATGAAGCGGGGAGCCGTGAAACCACGCACAGATATCGGAAGATAAATGGGGGGGAGCCGCCATGTTCGGGCATAAGGAAGTGGTAGCCACCTGCACAGGGGAGTGGGCAGACTCGTGGACCAGCACCCAAGAGAGACCAGACTGAGACCCTGAGACGGGGAACCCACGCGACTGGACTGAGGGCCAGAGCTTTGGAGCTCATGGGGGCGGCTGGCGACTGGCAGCTGGCAGTATTAGAAGCACAAAGGAGAGAGACACGCTGGCCCTGGAAGTGAGGACTGGGACGCCGGGTGTGGGGCACATATCCCGGGACACTGCTGGGTTGAGCAGCACCAACAGAAACAGAGTTAAAGTGGCCAGAACATCAGTGGAGAATGGTCCGCGATCCCTCTGCTCTGAGACAGAGACTGAGATTTGGCCACTGCTGCTCTGACTCTCAGAAGAGGCGCAGCAAACCGACAGGGAAAGCTGCCAGAGAACAAAAGCCTGGAAATACCAGCTCACAGTTTGCCCATCCCCATCCCCCCTAGCAGGGGACATGGAGACTCTACCCAAAGAGGATTCCCTGAGTATTGGCATGGCAGGCGCCTCCCCCAGAAGGCAGGCTGAAAAATGAAGAAGCCCACATCCCTAAGATCCCTATAAAACATGGGCACACGGCCTGGGTCCCGGTCAATAATTTGGGCTCTGGACAACCCTGCAACCTCTCCTCATCAGAATGCAAGAAGGAGAAATCCCCCCCAGCAAAGAAAACACAAGGAGTCTGTGGCCTCTGCCACAGAACTAATGGATATGGATATAACCAAATTATCAGAAATGGAATTCAGAGTACCAATGGTGAAGATGATGTGTAGACTTGAGAAAAGTATTAACAAAAATGTTAATGAGAATATAGAATCTTTAAGGGCAGAAATGAGAGTGAATCTGGCAGAAATTAAAAATTCTATGAGCCAAATGCAGTCAAAACTAGAGGCTCTGACGGCCAGGGTGAATGAGGCAGAAGAACGTATCAGCGAATTGGAGGATGGGTTAGTAGAAGAAAAAGCTAAAATAGAATCTGAACTCAAAAAAATCCACGCTCAGGAATGTAGGTTATGGGAGATTACTGACTCAATGAAGCGTCCCAATGTCAGAATCATCAGCATCCCCGAGGGGTTGGAGAAAAACAGATGTCTAGAAGAGATATTTGAACAAATTGTAGCTGAAAACTTCCCTACCCTAACAATGGAAACAAACATTCGTTTCCAAGAGGCAGAGAGGACCCCTCCCAAGCTCAACCACAACAAACCTACTCCACGTCACATTATAGTGCAATTTGCAAATATAAGATCCAAGGATATACATTGAAAGCGGCCAGGGCAAAGAAATTTATCACGTACCAAGGTAAAGGTATCAGAATTATGTCAGACCTGTCAACACAGACCTGGAATGAGAGAAAGGGTTGGGGGGGCATTTTTAAAAGCTCTTTCAGAGAAAAACATGCAGCCAAGGATCCTTTATCCAGCAAGGCTGTCATTCAGAATGGATGGAGAAATAAAGACCTTCCAGAATCGCCAGTCATTGACCAATTTTGTAACCACAAAACCAGCCCTACAGGAGATATTAAGGGGGGTTCTATAAAAGTAAAAAGGCCCCAAGAGTGACACAGAACAGAAAGTCACAATCTATAGAAACAAAGACTTTACAGGCAACATGGCATCATTAAAATCATATCTCTCAATAATCAGTCTCAATGTGAATGGGCTAAATGCTCCCATCAATGCCACAGGTTTGCAGATTGGATAAAAAGACATGACCCATCCATTTGCTGTCTACAAGAGACTCATTTTGAACCTAAAGATACATTCAGACTGAAAGGAAAGGGATGGAATACCATCTTTCACGCCAATGGACCTACCTCAAAAGAAAGCTGGGGTAGCAATTCTCATATCAGACAGATTGGATTTTAAACTAAAGACTATAGTTAGAGACACAGAAGGGCACTATATTATTCTTAAGGGATGTATCCAACAAGTGGATATGACAATTTTCAATATATATGCCCCCAACAGGGGAGCAACAAGATACACAAGCCAACTCTTAACCAGAATAAAGAGACTTATAGATAAAAATATGTTAACACTATTGGACCTCAACACTCCACTATCAGAAATAGACAGATCACCTAAGCAAGAAATCAGGGAAGAAACAAGAGCTTTGAATGCCATACTCGACGAGCTGGACCTCATATATATATATATATATATATATATATATATATATATATATATATATATATATATATATATATATATATAGAACACTACACCCCAGAACAAAAGATTACTCATTCTATTCTAATGCCTATGGAACATTCTCAAGAATAGACCATGTTCTGGGTCACAAAACAGGTCTCAACTGATACCAAAAGACTGAAATTATTCCCTGAATATTCTCAGACCACAACGCTCTGAAATTGGAACTTAACCATGAGAAAAAATTTGGAAGAAACTCAAACACTTCGAGACTAAGAACCATCCTGCTCAGGCATGACTTGATAAAATAGGAAATCAAATATCAACTTAAACAATTTATGGAGACCAAGGAGAATGAAAACACAATGGTCCAAAACCTATGGGATACTGCAAAGGCAGTCTTAAGGGGGAAATACATAGCCATCCAAGCGTCACTCCAAAGAATGGAAAAATCTAAAATGCAGTTTTTATATTCTCACCTCAAGAAGCTGGAATAGCAACAAAGGGACAGGCCTAATTCACGCACGAGGAAGCAGTTAACCAGGATTAGAGCAGAAATCAATGAATTAGAAACCAGTAATACAGTAGAGCAGATCAACAGAACTAGAAGCTAGTTCTTTGATAGAATCAATAAAACTGACAGACCTCTGGCAAGACTTATCCAAAAGAATTGAGAAAGGACCGAAATTAATAAAATTATGAATGAAAAAGGAGAGGTCACAACCAACAGCAATGTAATTGGAAGGATTATTAGAAACTTTTGTCAACAGCTATATGCCAATAAATTAATCAATCTGGAAGAGATGGAGGCCATCCTGGAGAACTATAAACTACCGAGACTGAAACAGGAAGAAATTGATTTTTTAAAGAGGCCAGTTAATTATGAAGAATTTGAGTCAGTGATAAACAACCTTCCAAATAAGAAAACTCCAGGCCTGGACGGTTTTTCTGGGGAATTCTACCAAACATTCAAAGAAGAAATAATGCCTATTCTCCTAACGCTATTTCAAAAAAAGAAACAAAAGGAAAGCTACCAAACTCATTCTATGAAGCCAATATTACCTTGATCCCCAAACCAGGCAGAGACCCCATAAAAAAGGAGTATTACAGACCGATTTCCCTGATGAATACAGACGCCAAGATTCTCAACAGGTCCTGGCTAATAGAATCCAGCAGTACTTTAAAAGGATTATCCATCATGACTAAGTGGGATTCATCCCTGGGATGCAAGCGTGGTTCAACATTCGCAAATCGATCAGCGTGATACATCATTTCAACAAGAAAAGACTCAGGAACCATATGATCCTCTCAATTGATGCGGAAATAGCATCTGACAAAATACAGCATCCTTTCCTGATTAAAACCCTTCAGAGTGTAGGGATAGAGGGTACATTCCTCTATCTCATAAAAACCATCTATGAAAAGCCTACAGGAAATATCATTCTCAATGGGGAAAAGCTGGAAGCCTTTCCCTTAAGATCAGGAACACGACAAGGATGCCCACTCTCGCCACTATTATTCAACACTGTGCTAGAAGTCCTTGCAACAGCAATCAGACCACAAAAAGTGATAAAATGTATCCAAATTGGTAAAGAAGAAGTCAAAATGTCTCTCGTCACAGATGACATGATACTCTATATGGAAAACCCAAAAGAATCCACTCCCAAACTATTAGAAGTTACAGAGTAATTCAGTAATGTGGCGGGATACGAAATCAATGCTCAGAAATCAGTTGTATTTCTATGCACGAATAATGAAACTGAAGAAAAAGTAATTAGGGAATCCATCCCATTTACAATAGCACCAAAAACCATACCTTACCTTGGAATTAACTTAACCAGAGATGTAAGGATCTTTTTTCTAGAAACTATAAATCACTCTTGAAAGACATTGAGGAAGACAGAAAAAGATGGGAAAATATTCCATGCTCATGGATCGGAAGAATTAACATAGTTAAAATGTCCATGCTACCCATAGCAATCTACACTTTCAATGTTATCCCGATTAAATACCGATGACATTTTTCAATGAACTGGAACAAATAGTCCTTAAATTTGTATGGAAACAGAAAAGGCCCTGAATCGCCAAAGGACTGTTGAAAAGGAAAAACAAAGCTGGGGGCATCACAATGCTGGATTTCAAACTGTACTACAAAGCTGTGATCACAAAGACAGCATGGTACTGGCACAAAAAATGACACATAGACCAATGGAACAGAATAGAGAACCCAGAAATGGTCCCTCGGCTCTTTGGGCAACTAATCTTTGACAAAGCAGGAAAAAACATCCGGTGGAAAAAAGACAGTCTCTTCAATAAATGGTGCGGGGGAAATTGGAGAGTTACATGCAAAAGAATGAAACTTGACCACTCTCTCACACCATACACAAAGATAAACCTCAAATGGATGAAAGACCTCGATGTGGGACAGGAATCCATCAAAATCCTAGAGTAGAACATAGGCAGCAACATCTATGACATTGGCCAAAGCAATCTTTTTCATGACACATCCCCAAAGGCAAGAGAAACAAAATTGAAAATGAACTTGTTGGATCGTCAAGATAAAAAGCATCTGCACAGCCAAGGAAACAGTCAAAAAACTAAGAGGCAGCCCATGGAATGGGAGAATATATTTGCAAATGATGCTACAGATAAAAAACTGGTATCCAAGATCTACAAAGAACTTCTCAAACTCAATACGCGAGAAACAAATAAACAAATCATAAAATGGGCAGAAGATATGAACAGACACTTTTCCAATGAAGACATACAAATGGCTAACAGAGCCGTGAAAAAATGTTCAGAATCATTAGCCATCAGGGAAATTCAAATCAAAACCACACTAAGATACCACCTTACGCCAGTTAGAATGGCAAAAATTGGCAAGGCAAGAAACAACAATTGCTGGAGAGGATGTGGAGAAAGGGGATCCCTCCTACATTTTTGTTGGGAATGCAAGTTGGTACAACCACTTTGGAAAACAGTGTGGAGGTCCCTTAAAAAGTAAAAAATTGAGCTACCCTATGACCCAGCTATTGCACTACTGGGTATTTACCCCCAAAGATACAGACGTAGTGAAGAGAATGGCCATATGCACCTCAATGTTCATAGCAGCATTGTCCACAACAGCTAATCCATGGAAGGAACCCAGATGCCCTTCAACAGATAACTGGATTATGAAGTTTTGGTCCATATATACAATGGAATATTACTCAGCAATCAGAAAGAACGAGTTCTCAACATTTGCTGCAACATGGATGGCACTGGAGGAGATAATGCTAAGTGAAATAAGTCAAGCAGAGAAAGACAATCATCATATGATTTCTCTGATCTATGGAACATAAGAACTAGTAAGATCGGTAGGGGAAGAAAGGGATAAAGAAAGGGGGGTAATCAGAAGGGGGAATGAAGCATGAGAGACTATGGACTATGAGAAGCAAACTGAGGGCTTCAGAGGGGAGGGCTGTGGGGGAATGGGATAGAATTCTGATCGGTAGTAAGGATGGCACATACTGCATTGTGCACTGGGTGTTATATGCAACTAATGAATCATCTAAGTTTACATCAGAAACCAGGGATGTACTCTATGGTGACTAACACAATTTAATAAAAAAAAACATTAAAATAAAAAAATAAAGTAAAGAAAGAAAGACACATAATTAATTGGCAAAAAAAACCCCACAACAGCCTAGTAGTACAATTGCTGGGTTGTAGGGTAGCTCTATATTTAACTTACTGAGTTAGCTCCATACTCTTTTTCAGAGTGGCTGAACCAGCTTGCATTCATACCAAGAGTGTACGAGGGTTCCCCTTTCTCCACTTCCTTGCCAACATTTGTTGTTCCCTGTCTTGTACCACAATGTTTTAACTACTATAGCTTTATAGTAGCTTGAAGTCAGTAAGTGTGATGCCTCCTACTTTGTCCTTCTTTCTAAGAATTGTTTTGGCTACTCAGGTTTTTTTGGGGGGTCCATACAAATTTCAGATTTCTTTTTTCTACCTCTGTAAAAAAAATGCCATTGATATCTTGATAGGTATGGTAGTGAATCTATAGATCATTTTTGTACTTTGGATATTTTAACCATATTAATTCTTCCAATCCATGAATATGGGATGTCTTCCATTTATCTATGTCTTCTTCAGAGTAGAGCTCTTTTACCTTCTTGGTTAAGTTTATTCCTAAGTATTTTTTCTTTTTTATACTATTGTAAATGAAATAATTTTTTAAATTTAATAATTAGATAATTTGTTGTTAGTGTATAAAACACTACTGACTTTTTGCATGTTAATTTTGTATCTTGCAGATTTACTGAATTTGTTGATTAGGTCAAACAATTTTTTGGCAGAATCTTTAGAATCTCAATATACAAAGTCATGTCATCTGCAAATAGACAACTTACTTATTTCTTTCAGATTCTGATTTTTTTTCTTGACTTATTGCTCCAACAAAGATTTCCAGTATTATGTTGAATAAGAGTGATGAGAATGGGCACCCTTATCTTCTTCCTGATCTAAGGTGAGAAACTTTCAACTTTTTACTATTGAGTATGATATTAGCCATGGTCTTACTTTATATGGCCTTTATTATGTTGAGGTATGTTCTCTCTATACCTAATATGCTAAGTTTTTTTATCATGAACAGATGATGAATTTTGTCTGATGCTTTTTCTGTGTCTATTTTGATGATCATATGGGTTTTATTACTACATTCTATTTGTGTGATGTATCACATTGATTGATTTGCATATCTTGAACCATCTTTGCATCAGCTATATAAATTCCACCTGATCATGGTAGATGATCCTTTTAATGGGCTCCTGAATTTAGTAAGTTAGTATTTTATTGATAATTTTTTGCATCTAATTTTATCAGGGATATTGTTCTATAGTTTTATTTTCTGCTAATGCCCTTGTATAGTTTTGGTATCAGGATGACACTGTCTTCATAAAATATCCTTTTGATTTTTTTTGAAGAATTTGTGAAAGATTGGTATTAACTCTTCTTTTTTTTTTTAAGATTTTATTTATTTGACAGAGAGAGACAGCCAGTGAGAGAGGGAACACAAGCAGGGGGAGTGGGAGAAGAAGAAGCAGGCTCACAGCGGAAGAGCCTGATGTGGAGCTCGAACCCAGATCGCCGGGATCACGCCCTGAGCTGAAGGCAGATGCCTAACCGCTGTGCCACCCAGGTGCCCCAACTCTTCTTTTTTTTTTAATTTGTTATGTTAGTCACCATACAGTAGATCATTAGTTTTTGATGTAGTGTTCCATTATTCATTGTTTGCATATAACACCCAGCATTCCATGCAATACATGCCTTCCTTAGTACCCATCACTGGGTTAACCCATCCCCCCACCCCCTCCCCTCTAAAACCCTCAGTTTGGTAAAATTCACCAGTGTAGCCATCTGGTCCTGGGGTGTTCTTTTTTGGGAGGTTTTTGATTACTGATTCAATCTCCTTACTAGTAATCAATTTATTCAGACTTTCTATTTTTTTCCTGATTCAGTTTGTATGCTTCCAAGAATTTTTTTGTTTCTAAGAATTTTTCCATTTTTCTAGTACATATATATAATACTATATGTATATGTATATGTATATATATATATATATATATATATATATATTCTATATAAAGAAGATGTGATATACACACACACACAATGGAATATTACTCAGCCATCAGAAAGGATTAACACCCACCATTTGCATTGACATGGTTGGAACTGGAGGGGATTATGCTAAGTGAAATAAGTCAAGCAGAGAAAGAAAATTATCATATGGTTTCACTCGTATGTGGAACATAAGGAATAGCATGGAGGACATTAGGGGAAGGAAAGGAAAACTGATGGAGGGGAAATCAGAGGGGGAGATGAACCATGAGAGACTATGGACTCTGGGAAACAAACTGAGGGTTTCAGAGGGGGGGTGGGGGAGGGGGTAATAGGGTGATGGGTATTCAGGAGGACACGTGTTGTAATGAGCACTGGGTGTTATACACAACTAATGAATCATGGAACACTACATCAAAAACTAATGATGTACTATACAGTAGCTAACTGAACATAATAAAAAAATAAACATTACCTTTCCTAGTACAGAAAAAGAAAAAGAGTTGATAACTGTTGTTAAAGGACAACAACCCAAATGCTGCAGCTTAACACAATAAAATTCACTGCCTGCTCACATCACAGTTTAATGAGGATTAGAGGGGCTCATGGGGAGAAGCTGTGCTCCACAGTCATTCAGAGATAGGCTCTTTTTATTTTGTTTCTCTGATCTCCTCTAGGTACAAGGAGTTCTCTATTCAGCTAGTAGATTGGTAAAAAGAGAAGGCATGGAGGTTGGCACAAAATGGCCCATAAAATCCACTCACATTAAAGGGTAAGGTAGTGTAGTCTAGATGTTTGCTCAGAAGAAAAAGGAAATAGAATTTAATGAACAAATGAACAGAATTTCCATTAGTAAGATGTTGAGCAATTCTTTTCCACAATTCCAGATGAAACAAAAAAAATAGGAAAGTTTTAGGAAAGAGAGCTTTAACCTTCAGAACCAAGAAACACCAGAATAAAGAGTTTCTAATATATATATATATATATATATATATATATATATATATATATATATATATATATCTTTAGATGAGGGCCTGATGGATAGTGAGAGAATCAATATCTCATGTGGGGACTTGAGGGATTAAAGGCAGAATGAGAAAGAGAGAAAAAGAGAGAGAGAGAGAGGAAAGAAAGAACATAGTGCTTGCCCTTCCACTAGACACCATAGCAGAATACTTCAAGGGACTTCTGTCCTAACTACTTTTTACTGCCAACTTTGCAAGCTAAAATGTATGTGGATGCCCACTATAATATAGGATAACAAAAAAAGACATGAAGAGACAAGCACCCTTGGCCATCAGCTAGATGTGTACCCTTGGGCCTTAGCTTTCCTAACTGTACCCCAAAGAGCTTGGAGTTTATGCCCTTTGAAGACTCATTCAGGTAGAGGATTTGGCCTGTGAACGGAAGTAGCAACTATCATTTTTGTGGCTATTTACCTTGTCTCTTTAGCTCTGAGGTTTCCCTGGTGACTTTGGGCTTTTGAAAACCTGTAGTATTCTTTATCTATTGCTATGTTACAAAATACCTTAAAAGTGCTACAAAAGTGAGATAAACATTTATTGTCTCACACTATTTGTGTGGATCAGGAATTCAGTAATGACTTAGTTGGGTGGTTATGTTTGGGGGCCTGTAATGAAACTGCAGTCAAGATTTTGACCAGGGCTAAAAGGTGAAGGATCTGCTTCCAAGACGGTTCTATCACTTAACTAGCAAACTAATGTTAGTTGCTGTTTGGAGCTCTGTTTTTCACCATGTGGGCCTCTCTATGGGGCTGCTTGAGTGTCTTCATGACACAGCACCTGGATTTTCATAGAGAAAGTGACCCAAGAAAGAGCCATGACAGAAACTGTAATGTCTTTCATGACCTAGTCTCAGAAGTCACGTTTTCCACATTATCTTATTTGTTAAAAAGGTCAGCATTGCACAAGTTTGGGACTATAGAAGGGTACAAATACCAGGAGGCAAGAATTACTGGGGGCTTACTTGGATGCTGACTACCACGTATACCATGCTGGTTTCATGAATATTTGTGTTTTTCTGGTGTCTGTCCTTCTGCTCTTTAATCCAGGGTCATTATACATAATTATGTTGTTGGGCTCCTGCCTAAGTGGAAAAGAAGATGCTGAGATTGATCCTGAGTTGCAGTTACCAAGTTTTGTATTGGCAGGGCTGCATCATCCCAAAGGATGTGTGCCATCTTCTAATTTTCAATAGGGTACCATCTGAGATACTTGAGCCAAATATCATTTAGATTTGCCTGACTAATTCTATCAAAGACCTTGCTTTGACCTGCCTAGCTTGACCACACCCCATTCTCACCCCCCAGCTCTTACCTCAGACTGTCAGTTTTGTTCTTTGTCTTCTCTCCCAAACTTCCCATTTTCCACCTTTCCCCAGTGAAGCTTCTAGTTTGTACCCAGAGTCCTGTACTTCTCAAACTCTTATTTGTCTAGAAATCCCTGGAAATCCTGTTTAAATGGAAATCCTGTTTAAATGCAAATTTTGTTGCAGCCTGTCTGTGGAGAAGCCTGAGGTTCTCCGTTCCTACCATGCCCATCTGTTGGTCCATGGATCTCACTTTGAGTAGCAAAAGTCTAGAGCCTGCCATGGACTTCCTGCAGCTCTGCCCAGTTTGGGACAGAGAATAACAGTAACAACAATAATGATAATAATGGGAACTTCCTGATGATAATGTCAGGAACTTTTAAAAACATGATTACAAAGACTAACTCATTTAATTCTGAAAATAACCCTGTGAGGTATGTCTATTGTTTTAACTCCCATTTTATACAGGAGAAAACTGAGGCCTAGAATAGCCAAGCTCTTTTGTGGGGAAATAGGCAGTGGCTTGCCCAAGGACACACAGCTAGTGAATGGCAGAGCCAGGATTCTAATCCAGGTGGTCTGGCACCAGAATCCTTGCTCCAAACTTCATCATTACATTATCTCTTGTTTAATCACCTACCATTTGCCTGGACTGTGTTAGGGGCTTTCTACATAGCCTCTCATTTAATCACTATGAGCTAGTCAATATTGTTCCATTCTATAAATAAGCTTAAGTAATTTACTCAAGATAACATAGCCCAGAAAATTGCCATAGGAATCAAATCCATAGCTCTCTGACTCCAAAGCTCATGTGTGAATTTGTTTCAGAACATCCCTTACCTACTTGTCAAGGTGCCAGAAATTTGAGACTTTTTAGTCACTCAAGGTCCCTTACTCAAAGTAATTCCCCTCAAGGGAGAACAGTTTATGTTCTCAACTGGATGAATATACCATGCTGCTTAGAGAGGCCAGTGCTTTCTAAGAGTTAGGGGGAAGGTCCTGAGGATCCAGGGCCCAGACCCTGCATACGGAAGTGGGGTGAGCGGTTTGGAAAGAAGCAGAATAAGTGTCACTGGCAAACTGTGAAGTCTTTCCAGTTTTTCGAGGTCCTTTGAAACTCCTTGGAGGGTATGGAATTATGGAGAGAGTGAAGTGTTGTCTGGGCCTCTGTGAAGACACATTGTTGTTTGGGGGAAGTGAGTCAGAATCCTGCCAGGCAATGTTTTTCTAGCCTGTTCAGGAAGGTGAACTGACATCCTGTGGTGGGAACCAAAAAAACCAGGGACACTCCCTTGAGCCTCTCAGCAGAAAGCATCTTGAGATACCCTAAGATACCCTGGAGGCTCTTTGTACCCAGTGCCCCCCAGATTGAGTATCCAGAATCTCCCTCCTCCACATCTCCCTTCCTCAGACCCGGCAGAACTCTTAAATCTTTATCTGTCTCAGCTCTTAAAAGTCAGTCTCTCTCATCTGCCCCCACTCCTCCCACCAGGCTGGAATCATACCACTCTTCTCAACTTTTTTTGCTCATTCCCTTGTTTACTGAGACCTGTAAATTTTTCAGGAGAGAGCTAAACCTTCTTTCCACAGAAAATAATCAGAATGCTAAATTCACGAAATGTAGAATGCTGAACCCTCTGGGTGAGAAATCATGAAGACTGCCATTTCCTTCTTTTCCTACCAAGGAACAAGTAACAGGGGTCCCTATGGGAGAAAAATACCAGTGGGAGGCAGAAGGCCTGGGAATAGTTCCTCGTTCTCCCACTACTAGGCTGTGTGAGTTTGGGTGCATCCCTTCTCCTCTCTGTGCCTCAATTTCCCCATCTGAAACCTGAAATAGATGTTTTCTGAATATCTGCCCTGTGACAAGCTTTGGACATCAGGGATATACATGTCATAGTTATTTCCCTTCAGGAAATCAGTTTATATCACAACAGAAAAAAATAATAAAACACCATGATTAGTGGTTTAACAAAAGGAGAACAAAGTGCTCCAGCAACACAGAAGAAATAGAGATTAATTCTGAAAGTCTGTAGTAATAGAGTGCTTCTCAGAAGAGGGGACATTTTAGAGAAATCTTAAAACATAAGTAGTATTTTGACAGGAATAAAAGTGGAAGGTACTGCTGGAAAGACAGCATGAATCAAGCCCCTAGAGACATGAAGGCACATAACATGTTTGGAGACTAGAGTCATTCAGAGTGGCTAGAATATGTGATAAAATATAGGAAGGGAATGAAAAAATATGGGGGTAAAGGAGAAAAGGGCCAGATTATAAAGGTTCTTGGATGAAGATTTTTTTAATCACAAGAGATTTTTAAAAACTAGTTTGGAGGTAACTGAAGCTGAGGGAAAGTTTTAAGCAAAAGAATAAATGGATTATATAGTAATAATAATAATAATAATTAGTATTTATTAAAAGATAATTACATGCCAGGACTTGTGCTAAGTATTTATACGTATTTTGTGTTATCCCATTTAATACCACAACTACCTTATGAGATGTATAGAAGGAGAAACTGGTTCCATTTTGTAACTAAGGGCACAAGCAGTTTAGGTAGCTGTGTAAGTCAAACTGTGTTCAGTTTTGGAGCTTTCTGTATATCCACTGCCCTTATGAATGGTCTGAGGCCAGTGCCAGGAAACTAATAAAACTTCAGCTCATCTTCCTTTGGTTTTCCTCTCCGGGCATCAAATAAGAGTGTCTGAGAAAGTCAAGATCTTGTTAGGATCTAGTATAGAGGGGCTCTGCCTGGTCCAGTTCAGGTTTTCATGCTTGCCCCAGGCCTGAGTGCCAGAATTTGGCTGTCATGGAAGATTCCCCTGAGGGTCAGAGGGCATGCTCTGTAGTCTTACGTCTGCCACTCACCTAGGAACATCTCCTAAACTCTCTAGGACTCAACCTCATCACTTGTGATCAAAAGGGGGGTGTGTGTTTCATTCTTTCAGTAAGTGTTTACTTAGCACCTACTATGTGCCATGCACTGTTCTGGGAGCTGGAGGTATAGTGGTGAATAACATAGCTAAATTCCTGGCGTCATGAGGCTAACATTCTAGTGGTGAAAACAAATAAACAAAAAAATGATGATTTTAAATTGTGATGAGGATGATAAAGAAAGCAAAATAGGGTGATGTGATTACAGTGTGACTAGGCAAAGGATGCACCACTGGAGAGTGAACAGGGAGAGCTTCTATAAGGAGGTAACATTTCAGCTGAGACCTGAAGGAAGAAAAAACAATCCAGTGGTGCATAGTAAGGAAAGAACATCCCAGATAATGAAAACAGCAAATACAAAGTCCCAGAGGCAGGAACTAGCTTTGTGTGTTTGAAAGACAGAAGGATGATGGGGTTGGTATGTAGTTAAGCATGTAAAACTTGAGTATAAAATTAAGTCAAAGAGGAGACAGAGACTAGATCACATGTGGATTTCTAAGCCACTAAAAGGAGTTTGGATTCATTTTAATGTGATAGGAAACTACTAGAGGGTTTTAAGTAAAGGCATGACATAATTGGATGCAGGTTTTTAAATATGGTGTCTCTGGTTGTAGGGTGGAGAATGCTTGTAGCAGAGTGGAAGTGCTATGATGAAGCTATTGTACTAATCCATATGAGATATGATTGGTGGTTCAGACTAGGGTTAGTGGAGGAAGAGATGCATGATTGGATTTGGGATATGTTCTGGAGTCAGAATTGCTTTGATTCGTTGATGGCTTAGAAGTTGGGAGAGAGCTGAGAGAAAGAGATAAATCAAGGATGACTTCTAGGTTTGGGATTTTTGTGCAGTAAGACTGATGTGTGTGTGTCATTTCCTGATATGAGAAAAAACTTGGTAAGGAAGCAGGGTAACCAAAGGATTCTGGAGCCAGGCTGCCTAGCTTCAAATCTCAATGGTGTAGTTTGTATCCTTGGTGAAGTTATTTAACCTCTCTGGGCCACAGTTTCCCCATCTGTTTTATGGGGATAATAGCAGTGATAATAGCAATACCTAGAAAATAAGGTTGTTGTGAGGATCACATAAGTTAATAGAGCTAAAGCACTTGGAATAATGCCTGTCATAGAGCAAATGCTCTGTGTTGCTTGTTAAAATATTCCTTTTTAGTGCATGCACTGCAACTTGGTATGTTTTAGCCATCTAAATCTGTGTTCTTGATTTCACTGCATTTTTGCTATTTTGTCCTCTTTTTGCCTCTGACTTTGTCTTCCCTCCAGTGGATCCAGGAGATAAACAGAGGAGGTTTACATAGCAGACTTAGGCTGTGGTGGGTGGGCCATCTGTCAGGTGGAGAAGGTGTCTCAGGCAGGAAAGGAAAGTATACATAGCACTCAGAGTATCTTGAGTCCTCAGGATGGGCTGACTTTGATAAGGTTGCTTAGAGAGCATATATAGAGTTTATATTCGGGGAATGCTTCAGCAAAATGCTAATGTTTCATGAAGGTGGACTCTAGGGCCCTTTTATTCCTTTTCTGGACTGTTTGTCCTATTCTCTGACACTCTTTTCATAAGAGACCTGCAAACTGCTCTTTCCTATATGTCCCCTTCAAATGGATGAACTGCTGCATGTTAATAGTTCCCCCCCCTTCTCAGGGCAGGTGGTGGGAAGGGCGAGGTGTCCTGTGATCAAATTTCATGATAAAGAAAATTATCATGTAGAGACTCTGCTAATATGCATTGTGGATTTCCAAAAGGGAAGATAAAGTTATAGTAATTCTTAAACTTGTTTGAACAGAGAGCACTCTCTTTAGTAGGAGTATGTCACATTTTGGGAAATGCTGTCATAGCCAAAATTACTCTCAAGAGAGCCCAGTACCATGATCCTTTTTTGGATAGAACATGGTGGTGTCTGAGTTCACTGTCCTAGAAGATTTGCCTTCTCAGCTCAATCCTTCAATGTGGAAAGGGGAAAATGTCAGGCTTTGGGACCTGTCAGACCTTGTTTACATTCTGAACAGGTTGAGCAAGTTCCTTCACCTCTCTGGCCTTTGGTTTCCTTATTAGTATAATGGAAAAATCTAATAATACCTGCTCCTCGGGTATATAATGAGAGTTGGAATACTATATTTCAGGGTAACTGGTGCACTAAAGGTAGACCACAAGCTGGAGAAGTTGTATTGTAGACACCAGAAAGCAGGTGGAACATTTAAGTCTTTCTGTTATTCAAGACATGGCATTGCACAGGAAATGACTTGCAGAAGAAGACAGGATGCTTGGGAGACTGATTAGAAATGGTAATGGAATGGCCCTGGCACACAGGCCTGTAATATTAAGATATTACCATTAGAGAGCAAAGACTTATCAGCCTTAGAACCTTAAGACCTTTTATAAGACAAACACATTTCTTTTCAGATTATGAGCCTACAAAATAAATACTTATTTTTTAGAAGATTTAATTTATTTGTCAGAGAGAGAGAAAGCATAAGCCGGGGGGTGGGGAGGGGAAGCAGACAAAGCAGGCAGAAGGAGAAGGCCCCTCACTGAGCAAGGAGCCTAATCCCTGGATTCTGGGATCATGACCTGAGCCAAAGGCAGATGTTTAACCGACTGAGTCACCCAGCCATCCCAAATAAATACTTATTGTAGAAATTCTGGAAAATACTGAAAAATTAACAAAGAACATAAGAAATCTATCATTATTCCCCCCTAGAGACATTGTTAATGAATATTTTATTTTCCTCCAGTGTTTTATGCAACATTTTTATATTTTATGTATATTTTCATCACACTATATATATATATATATATATATATATATATATATATATATATATATATATATATATATATATATATAATTTTGGTTCTTGCTTTATTCATTGAACATAACCACATAAGCATTTCCTTCTCCAACTCATTTGAGAATTTGTTGTCAATATGCAATATATTTTGTAAAAATGCATAGTCTTAATTTATGAATGCTTTATAATTTACCATTTCTACATGAATATAAGTTGAGATTGCTACTAAATGTTTACTATTTTTGTGGTGAACATCCTTGTTCATAAAGTGTTTCTGTATTTCAAGTAATTACCATAGGACCAATTCCCCAAAGTGGGATGGACTCAGCTCTTTCCAGAATAGCTATGCCAATTTTTGTTTCCCCCAGCAGTGTCAGCATACCCTCTCCAGCAACTGGTGTGCAAATTTCAAGTGGGCTTTGCTTATGTCATAGTAGAAAATTGATGGTTTGCCTTAATATGATTTTTTTTATTATGTATGGAGTACTTTTCAACATGTTTATTATCCATTTATACTTTTTTAGTGATGTGTCTCTTCACATCTTTTGATGGGGTCTTGTTCATTCCTATGAATTTTTCATACTTTAAAGTTTTTGAATTTTTGTCTTATTTGTTGTAAGTGGTTTTGAGTTTTTCTTACTATCAAATTTTATCTTATATTTAGGTGTATCAAAAGCTGTTCAAACTCATGACACAGCATTTACAAAGATTGATAAAAGACAAAGCAATAATTTGAAAAGCATTTCAAGATCTTGGAGGCATTAGAAAATCATTGGTGTTGGAGCTATAATAATAATAATGATAGTTCATGTGTATTGAATGATTGCCAGATGCCAGACCCACGGTTGAGTGACATCAGTAATCTCATTTAATTTTCACCCCAATCCCATGAAGAAGGTATTGTAATTACCATCAGAGTCAGAAAGAAAAGTCATTTCTGAAGTCAGCTAGTATTAGCTGTCTCCAGATCCTCCAGTTCTAACCACTGTACTCCATTTCCCTGGTATTGAGTTCTGAGCACCTTGCATATGGTTACACAGGTTGTGCACTGTTCAACTCCAAGGAGCAACATTCATATTGGAGTCCATGTGACTGGTACTCCCTGGAGTTATGCCATGTACAACCTGAATAACCCTATGTAATTTTCCTGTGAGTACTTCTTTTTTGATAAAGGAATTTTGGAGAATATATTTGACCCCTGGAGATATGAGATCTGATTGTGGGGATGTGTTCAAACTACATTGGCTTCTGAATATCAATTTTCCATAGACAAAAGTAATGAGTTCAACTAAATCAATGCTATAAAAAAGTGTAGCATGGGTTCTAGAGGTGGCATAAGACATGCCTACAGAAGGTAATTCACATGATGATTTATTTAACAGTAACATATTTGTTGATTTATTTTTATTATGGTATGTTAGTCACCACAGATCGTTAGTTTTTGATGTAGTGTTCCATGATTCATTATTTGTGTATAACACCCAGTGCTCATTACAACACATGTCCGCTGGAATACCTATCACCAGGCTAACCCATCATCCCACCCCCTCCCCCTCTGAAACCCTCAGATTGTTTCTGGGAGTCCATAGTACCTCATGGTTCTTCTTGCCCTCTGATTCCCCCCGCCCTTCAGTTTTCCCTTCCTTTCCCTAATGTCCTCTGTGCTCTTCCTTATGTTCCACATATGAATGAAACCACACAATAATTGTCTCTCTGTTTGAATTATTTCACATAGTGTAATACCCTCCAGTTCCATCCATGTCAATGCAAATTGTGGGTATTCATCCTTTCTGAAGGCTGAGTAATATTCCATTGTATATAGGGAACACATCTTCTTTATCCATTCATCTGTCAAAAGGCATCTAGGCTCAATCCACAGTTTGGCTATTGTGGACATTGCTGCTATGAACATTGGGGTGCATGTGCTCCTTCTTTTCACTACATCTGTATCTTTGGGGTAAACACCCATTAGTGCAATTCCTGGGTCATAAGGTAGCTCTATTTTTAACTTTCTTTTCTTTTTATTTTTTTCCAATTTACAAATTTTATTATTTTATATCTATATCTAGTGAGTTTTTTTAATAATAGTATTTTTTATTATATTATGTTAGTCACCATCAAAAAGAATGATTTCTCAACATTTACTTTTAACTTTCTGAGGAATATCCACACTGTTTTCCAAAGTGGCTGTACCAACTTGCATTCCCACCCACAGTGTAAAAAGGTTCCCCTTTCTCTATATCCTCACCAACATTTGTTGTTTCTTACCTTGTCAATTTTTGCCATTCTCACTGCTGTAAGGTGACATCTCAATGTGGATTTAATTTGAATTTCCCTGATGGCTAATGATGTTGAACATTTTTTGATGTGTCTGTTAGCCACTCATGTGTCTTCTTTGGAGAAATGTCTGTTCATGTCTTCCACCCAATTTTTGACTTAATTATTTGTTTTTTGGGCGTTGAGTTTGAGAAATTCTTTATAGATCTTGGATACCAGCCATTTATATGTAGTGTCATTTGCAGATATCTTCTCCCATTCCGTTGATTGCCTTTTTGTTTTGTTGACTGTTTCCTTTGCTGTGCAGAAGCTTTTCACCCTGATGAAGTCCCAAAAGTCCATTTTTTCTTTTGTTTCCCTTGCATTTGGAGATGTGTCATGAAAGAAGTTGTTGTGGCCGATGTCGAGGAGGTTACTGCCTATGTTCTCCTCTAGGATTGTGATGGATTCCTGTCTCACGTTGAGGCCTTTCATCCATTTAGAGTTTATTTTTGTGTATAGTGTGAGAGAATGGTCAAGTTTCATTCTTCTGTATATAGATGTCCATTTTTCCCAGCACCACTTCTTGAAGAGACTGTCTTTTTTCCATCGGATATTTTTTCCTGATTTGTCGAAGATCAGTTGAAAATAGAGTTGGGGGTCCATTTCTGGAGTCTCTATTTTGTTCCATTGATCTATGTGTCTGCTTTTGAGCCAATACCATGCTGTCCTGGTGATCACAGCTTTGTACTGTAGCATGAAATCAGGCAATGTGATGCCCCCAGCTTTGTTTTTCTTTTTCAACATTTCCTTGGCAATTCAAGGTCGTTTCTGGTTCCATACAAACTTTAGGATTGTTTGTTCCAGCTCTTTGAAAACCACCAATGGTATTTTGATCAGGATGATGTTGAAAGTATAGTTTGCTCCGGGCAGCAATGACATTTTAACAATGTTTATTCTTCTGATCCATGAACATGGAATGTTTTTTCTATCTTTTTCTGTCTTCTTCAATGTCTTTCATAAGTGTTCTGTAGTTTTTAGAGTCTATACTCCTTTACCTCTCTGGTTAAGTTTATTCCAAGATATCTTATGGTTTTTGTTGCTATTGTAAGTGGAATCAATTCCCAAATTTCTCTTTCTTCAGTGTCATTTGTGTATAGAAAAGCAACTGTGCATTGATGTTGTATCCTGCCACATTAGTGAATTACTGCATGAGTTCTAGTAATTTGGGGGTGGAGTCTTTTGGGTTTTCCACATAAAGTATCATGTCATCTGCAAAGAGAGAGAGTTTGACTTCTTCTTTGCCAATTTGAATACCTTTTATTTCTTTTTGTTGTCTGCTGAGTAAGACTTCTAGTACTATGTTGAACAATAGTGGCAAGAGTCGGCATCATTGTCGTGTTCCTGATCTTAAGGGAAAAGCTCTCAGCTTATCCCCATGGAGAATGATATTCACTGTGGACTTTTCATGGATGGTTTTTATGATATTGAGGAATGTTTGCTCTATCCCTATACTTTGAAACGTTTTAGTTAGGAAAGGATGCTGTGTTTTGTCGAATGCTTTGTCTGTATCAATTGAGAGGATCTTGTGGTTCTGTCTGTTCTTCTATTAATATCACATTGATTGATTTGTGAATGTTGAACCACCCTTGCCTCCCAGGAATAAATCCCACCTGGTCGTGATAGATGATCCTTTTAATGTATTGTTGAATGCTATTGGCTAGGATCTTATTGAGAATTTGGCATCCTTATTCATCAGAGATTTTTTTTATGTTCATCTGCTAATACTGGCATATTACAAGATTCTCCACATATAATAGTGCTCTAAGGTTTCCTTTTAAAATAAATTTTTCTAAGTAAAAAGGTTTATTGATTTAAACAAAAATATTAAGTATAACCATATGGGTAAAACCTTGAATGTTTATTTCTTTATTGCCTGTCTTTATAAACAAGAATGTAATTTTTTTTAGGAGAAGGACTTTTGTCTGTCTTACTCACTACTGTATTCCCAGTTCCTAAACATGCAGAAGGTGCCTAATAAATGTTGTTGGATTAAGGTTAAAAGAATGGATGGACTTCTGGGTTCTGGTCTGGCATGTAAAGAGATTGGAAGTTGTCACTCTCTCCCTCACAATAAGAAAAAAAAAGCTGAACAAGTTGAAAATTATCTCTTTTTAGATTCACACAAGAATTGAATTCACACGGCAAACTGCAGTCTGCAAAATTGGAGACACTAAGGCAGATAGATGGAATCACAGTGTACTAGAGCAGAAGTCCAGGAGCAAAAACATCCAATAAAATAAGTACAGAGGAGTGAAAAGTTAAATCCTAAGAGATTAATTGCTAGAGGCTTACTATGTACAAAGAGGAGCCCACACACGCTTTTGTGAATTTTGCCTCCAGTATCCATACTAGGATAGCACAGGGAAGATCTGAGAAAAAATACCTTCCCATTTCTTGCAGGGGAAGGGGGAAAATATATTTTTTATTTTATATTTTTTAATAATAAGTTTTTATTATGTTATGTTAGTCACCATACAGTACATCCATAGTTTTCTTTTCATTATTATATTAGGTTAGTCACCATACAGTACATCCCTGGTTTTTGATGTAAAATTCGATGATTCATTAGTTCCGTATAACACCCAGTGCACCATGCAATACGTGCCCTCCTTACTATCCATAGTTTTTAATGTAGTGTTCATGATTCATTATTTGCGTATAACACACAGTGATCCATGCAATATGTGCCCTTCTTAATACCCATCACCGGCCTACTCCAATTCCCCACCCCAACCCCTCTGAAGGCCTCAGTTTGTTTCCCAAAGTCCATAGTCTCTCATGGTTCATTCCCTATTGTTACCGCCCCTTCATTTTTCCCTTCTTTCATCTACCAATCTCCCTGCTATTCCTTATGTTCCATAATGAGTGAAACCATATGATAATTGTCTTTCTCTGCTTGACTGATTTCATGTAGCATTATCTCCTCCAGTCCCCTCCATGTTGCTGCAAATGTCGTGTAATTGTTCTTTCTGATGGCTGAGTAATATTCCATTGTATAAGTGGAACACACCTTCTTAATCCAGTCGTTTATTGAAGGGCATCTTGGCTCCTTCCACAATTTAGCTATTATGGACAATGCTGCTGTGAACATTGGGGTGTATATGGCCCTTCTCTTCACTACATCTGTATCTTTGGGGTAAATACCCAGAAGTACAATTGCTGGGTCATAGGGTAGCTCTATTTTGAACTTTTGAAGGGACCTCCACACTGTTTTCCAGAGTGGCTGTACCAACTTGCATTCCCACCAACAGTGTAAGAGGGATCCCCTTTCTCCACATCCTCTACAACATTTGTTGTTTCTTGACTTGTCCATATTTGCCATTCTAATTGGCAGAAAGTGGTATCTCAATGTGGTTTTAATTTGAAATTCCCTGGTAGCTAATGATTTTGAACATTTTTTCACGTGGCTCTTAGCCATTTGTTTGTCTTCATTGAAAAACTGTCTGTTCATATCTTCTGTCCATTTCTTGATTTGATTATTTGTTTCACGTGTACTGAATTTGAGAATTTTTTGCAGAATTGGATACCGGTCTTTCATCTGTAGTGTATTTGCAAATATCTTCTCCCATTCCGTGGGCTGCCTTTTAGATTTTGGACTGTTTCCTTGGCTGTGCAGAAGCTTTTTATCTTCACGATGTCCCACAAGTTCATTTTTTCTTTTGTTTCTCTTGCCTTTGGAGATGTGTCATGAAAAAGTTGCTGTGGCCCATGTCAAAGAGGTTACAGCCTATGTTCTCCTCTAGGATTTTGATGGATTCCTGTCTCACATCAAGATCTATCATCCATTTGGAGTTTATTTTTGTGTATGGTGTGAGAGAGTGGTCAAGCTTCATTCTTTTGCATGTTGCTGTCCAATTTTCCCGGCATCATTTATTGAAGAGAGTGTCTTTTTTCCACTGGATGTTTTTCCTGGTTTGTCAAAGATTAGTTGCCAATAGAGCTGAGGGCCCATTTCTGGCTTCTCTGTTCTTTTCCATTGGTCTATGGGTCTGTTTTTGTGCCAGTACCAAATTGTCTTTGTGATCACAGCTTTGTAGTATAGCTTGAAATCTGGCATTGTGATGCCCCCAACTTTGTTTTTCCTTTTCAACAATTCCTTGGTGACTCGGGGCCTCTTCTGGTTCCACACAAATTTAAGGGTTGTTTGTTCCATCTCTATTAAAAATGTCATTGGTATTTTGATCAGGATAGCACTGAAAGTGTACATTGCTCTGGGTAGCATGGACATTTTAACTATGTTAATTCTTGCGATCCATGAGCATGGAATATTTTTCCATCTTTTTGTGTCTTCTTCAATGTCTTTCTAGAGTGATCTGTAGTTTCTAGAATATAGATCTTTACGTCTCTGGTTAAGTTAATTCTGAGATAATGTAAGATTTTTGGTGCTATTGTAAATGGAATGGATTCCCTAATTTCTCTTTCTTCAGTCTCATTGTTCGTGTATAGAAATGCCACTTATTTCTGAGCAATGATTTTGTATCCCGCCACATTACTGAATTACGCTATAAGTTCTGGTAGTTTGGGGCTTTCGTCTGTTGAGTTTTCCATATAGAGTATAATGTCATCTGTGAAGAGAGACAGTTTGACTTCTTCTTTGCTGATTTGGATGTCTTTTATCCCTTTTTGTTGTCTGATTGCTGTTGCAAGGACTTCTAGTACTCTGTGGAATAATAATGGTGAGAGTGGGCATCCTTGTCGTGTTCCTGATCTTACGGGAAAGGCTTTCAGCTTTTTCCCATTGAGAATGATATTCGCTGTAGGCTTCTCATAGATGGTTTTTATGAAATTGAGGAACGTACACTCTATGCCTACACTCTGAAGGATTTTAACCAGGGAAGGATGCTGTGTTTTGTCAAATGCTTTTTCTGCATCAATTGAGAGGATCATATGGTTCTTGACTCTTTTTCTGTTGATATGATCTATCACACTGATCTATTCGCAAAAGTTGAACCACACTTACATCCCAGGGATGAATCCCACTTGGTCCTGATGGATAATCCTTTTAATGTACTGTTGGATCCTATTAGTTAGGATCTTGTTGAGAATTTTGGTGTCCATATTCATCAGGGAAATCGGTCTATAATTGTCCTTTTTGATGGGGTCTTTGCCTGGTTTGGGGATCAAGGTAATACTGGCCTCATAGAATGAGTTTGGTAGTTTTCCTGTTGTTTCTATTTTTTGAAACAGCTTAAGGAGAATAGGTATTATTTCTTCTTTGAATGTTTGGTAGAATTCCCCAGGGAATCCATCAGGCCCTGGAGTCTTGTTTTGGGGGAGCTTTTGGGTCACTGCATCAATCCCTTCATAATTAATTGGTCTGTTTAAATAATCAATTTCTTCCTGTTTCAGTCTTGGTAGTTTATAGGCTTCGAGGAAGACATCCATTTCTTCCAGGTTGTTTAATTTATTGGCATGTAGTTGTTCATAACTGTTTCTGATGATTGTTTCTATTTCCTTGGTGTTAGTTGTGATCTCTCCGCTTTCTTTCATACTTTTATTAATTTGAATCCTTTCTCTATTCTTTTGAATAAGTCTGGCCAGTGACATATCAACTTATTTATTCTTTCAGACAACCAGCATCTAGTTCTGTTAATCAGCTCTACTGTGCTCCTGGTTTCTAATTCATTGATCTCTGCTCTAATCTTGGTCAACTGCCTTCTTGTACATGAGTTAGGCATGTTCTTTTGCTCCAGCTTCTTTCAGATGAGAATATAAAAACTGCATTATAGATTTAAGTCGATAAGCCACTGGCCAGACTTATTCAAAAGAATAGAGAAAGGACCCAAAATAATAAAATTATGAATGAAAAGGGAGACATCACAACAAAAAACAATGAAATAGGGAGGATCATTAGAAAATTTTATCAACAGCTTCATGCCAATAAATTAAACAACCTGGAAGAAATGGATGCTTTCCTCAAACGTATAAACTACCAAGGCTGAAACAGGAAGAAATTGATTACTTAAAAAGACCAATTAATTGTGAAGTGATTGAAGCAGTGACCAAAAAGCTCCCCCAAAACAAGACTCCAGGGCCTGATGGATTCCCTGGGGGAATTCTACCAAACATTTAAAGAAGAAATAATACCTATTCTCCTGAAGCTGTTTCAAAAAATAGAAACAATAGGAAAACTACCAAATTCATTCTATAAGGCCAGTATTACCTTGATCCCCAAACCAGGCAAAGACCCCATCAAAAAGGAGAATTACAGACCGATTTCCCTGATGAATATGGACACCAAAATTCTCAACAGGATCCTAACTTATAGGATCCAACAGTACATTAAAAGGATTATCCATCAGGACCAAGTGGGATTCATCCCTGGGATGTAAGGGTGGTTCAACTTTTGTGAATAGATCAGTGTGATAGATCATATCAACAGAAAAAGAGTCAAGAACCATATGATCCTCTCAACTGATGCAGAAAAGGCATTTGACAAAATATAGCATCCTTCCCTGGTTAAAACCCTTCAGAGTGTAGGGATAGAGGGTACATTCCTCAATTTCATAAAAACCATCTATGAAAAGCCTACAGTGAATATAATTCTTGATGGGAAAAAGCTGAAAGCCTTCCTGTAAGATCAGGAACACGACAAGGATGCCCACTCTCACCATTATTATTCCACAGAGTACTAGAAGTCCTTGCAACAGCAATCAGACAACAAAAAGGGATGAAAGACATCCAAATCAGCAAAGAAGAAGTCAAACTGTCTCTCCTCGCAGATGACATGATCCTCTATATGGAAAACCCAAAAGACACCACTACTAGAACTTATAGAGCAATTCAGTAACGTGGCGGGATACAAAATCAATGCTCAGAAATAAGTGGCATTTCTATACATGAACAATGAGACTGAAGAAAGAGAAATTGGGGAATCCATTCCATTTACAAAAACACCAAAAATCATACATTATCTTGGAATTAACTTAACCAGAGACATAAAGGATCTATATCCTAGAAACTACAGATCACCCTTGAAGGACATTGAAGAAGACACAAAAAGATGGAAAAATATTCCATGCTCATGGATCAGAATAATTAACATAGTTAAAATGTCTATGCTACCCAGAGCACTCTACACTTTCAATGCCATCCCGATCAAAAGACCAATGACATTTTTCAAAGAACTAGAACAAACAGCCCTTAAATTTGTGTGAACCAGAAAAGGCCCCGAATTGTCAAGGAATTGTTGAAAAGGAAAAACAAAGCTGGGGACATCACTTTGCCAAATTCCAAGCTGTACTACAAAGCTGTGATTACAAAGATGGCATGGTAGTGGCACAAAGCAGACACATAGACCAGTGGAACAGAATAGAGAACCCAGAAAAGGACCCTCGGCTCTTTGGGCAACTAATCCTTGACAAAGTAGATTTTTCTATTCTTTTGAGTGAGCCTTGGATGGCCATATATTTTCCCCTTAGGACTGCCTTTGCAGTGTCCCATAAGTTATGGACTGATGTGTTTTCATTTTTACTCATCTCAGAAAATTGCTTAATCTCCCTTTTAATTCCCTAGTTTACCCAATCATTCTTGACCAGGATAGTTCTTAGTGTCCAAGTGTTTGAGTTTCTTTCAAAATTTTCCTTGTGATTGAGCTCCATTTTCAAAGAATTATGGACTGAGAATATGCAGGGAATAATCTCAGTCTTTTGGTATCGGTTGAGAACTGTTTTGTGACCCAGTACATGGTCTAGTTTGGAGAAAATTCCTTGTGCATTTGAAAAGAATGAGTGTTCTGTTGTTCTGGCGTGCAATGTTCTGTATATATCTATGAGGTCCATCTGGTCCGGTCTGTCATTCAAAGTTCTTCTTTCTTTGTTGATTATCTGTTTAGGTGATCTTTCTATTGCTGAGAGTGGAGTGTTGAGGTCCCCTACTATTAACGTATTACTCTCTATATGTCTCTTTATTCTGGTTGAGATTTGGCTTGTGTATCTAGCTGCTCCCCTGTTGGGGGCAGAGATATTTGTAATTGTTAAATCCTCTTGTTGGATACATTCTTTAAGAATAATAACGTGTCCTTCTGTATCTCTAACTACAGTCTATAGTTTAAAATCTGATCTGTCTGGTATGAGAATTGCTACCCCAGCTTACTTTTGAGATCCATTGGCATGAAAAATGGTTTTCCATCCCTTCACTTTCAGTCTGGTTGTAACTTTAGGTTCAAAATGAGTCTCTTCTAGACATCAAATGCACGGGGCATGTTTTTTATCCAATCTGCATCCCTGTTGAATTTTATGGGAGCATTTAGGCCATTTACATTGAGAGTGATTATTGAGAGATATGATTTTAATGATGTCATGCTGCCCCTGAAGTTTTTTTTTCTACAGAGTGTCAATTTCTCTTCTGTGTCACTCTTGAGGTCTTCTTACTTTTATAGAACCCCCCTTAATATTTCTTTTTTGGCTGGCTTGGTTGTCACATAGTCTTTCAGTTTCTGCCGGTCTTGGAAAGTCCTTTTCTCTCCATCAATTCTGAATGACAGCCTTGCTCGATAAAGGATCCTTGGCTGCATGTTCTTCTCAGTTAGAGCTCTCAAAATACCTTGCCAACCTTTCCTGTCTTGCCAGGTTTCTGTAGACAGGTCTGACATTATTTTGATGTTTCTCCCTCTGTAGGTTAGGATTCTCTTCCCCCTGTCCGCTTTCAAGATTGTATCCTTGGATCTAATATTTGCAAATTGCACTATGATGTGATGGGGTGTAGTTGTGTTCTCATTGATCTGGAGATGGGTCCTGTCTGCCTCTTGGACATGAATGCCTGTTCCTTTTGCCAGATTACGGAAGTTCTCAGCTACAATTTGTTCAAATACCTCTTCTAGGCCTCTCTCATTCTTCAACCCCTTGGGGATGCCGATGATTCTGACATTCGAACATTTCATTAAGTCAGTAATCTCCTGTAATCTACATTCTTGAGATTTAATTTTTTTGAGCCAATTTCTGTTCTTTCCTTCTTCCCTACCATCTCATCTTCCAATTCACTAATTCGTTCTTCTGCCTCATTTACCTTGGGAGTCAGAGCATCTAGTTTAGACAGCATTTGATTCATAGCATTTTTAATTTCTCCAGATTTGCTCTCAGAAGGAAAAAGATGGCAGAGGAGTTGGGGATCCCTGTTTCACCTGGTCCTCTGAGTCGAGCTGGATATGAACCAGACCATCCTGAAAACCCACAGAATCAGCCTGAGACACAGGAAGATACATCTGGATCTCTACAAATGAACATCTCCAGCACTGAATATTGAGGTATAAAGCAGGGAGCCATGAATTCGCACACAGATATCGGAAGATAATTGGAAGGGGGAGAGAGCTGCTGTGCTCAGGCACCACGAAGCAGTAGCCACCTGCACTGGGTAGCGGGCCGGACTCGCAGACCAGCAACTGTGAGAAAGCAGACTGAGACTGTAAGCCTGCAAATATGTGTGACCAGACTTAATACTGGAGCTCTGAAGCGCTCACTGGAGCCAGACTGATACCGGGACCTCGGGAGCTGGTGCCCGTCCAGACTGAAAACCGGAGTTCCAGAGCGCACAGTCAAACTAGACTGAAACTGAGAGTACGGGAGCATACGCGTGACCTGACTGAAAACCGGAGCTCCAGAGCACTCACTGGAACCAGACTGATACCGGGAGCTCGGGAGCCTGTGCGACCGGACTGAAAACCGGCGCTCTGGTGTGCCCAGGAACCACACTGAAAGAGGGAGCTTGGGAACATGCGAGGGAACCAGGAGTGGCTGGCAGAGTTAGAAGCAAAAGGACAGAGACATGCCGGCCCTGGAAGTGAGGGCTGGGACACAGGCTGTGGGGCACACAACTCGGGACATTGCACGGTTTTTGGTAGCACTGACAGAAACAGAGTTAAAGTGGCCAAGAGAGCTCAGTGGAGAGCGGACTGTGATCTCTCTGTTTTGAGACAGAGGCTAGGATATGGCCACTGCCACTCTGACTCTCAGAAGAGTCACAGAAAACTGCCAGGGAAAGCCGCCAGAGAAGAAAAGCCTGGAAATACCAGCTCATATTGTGCCCATCGCCATCCCCCTTCGCAGGGGACAAGACAACTCTACCCAAACAGCTTTGCCTGAATATTAGCACTGCAGGCCCCTCCCCCAGAAAGCAGGTGAATAATCAAGAAGCCCACATCTCTAAGGTCCCTATAAAACAAGTGCACACTGCCTGCGTCCTGGTCAATAATTTGGGCTCTGGGCAACCCCGCAACCTCTCCTCATCAGAATGATAAGAAGGAGAAATCCCCCCCCCAGCAAAGAAAAGATAATGAGTCTGTGGCCTCTGCCCCAGAACTGATGGATATGGATATAACCAAATTGTCAGAAATGGAGTTCAGAGTAACAATGGTCAAGATGATGTGTAGGCTTGAAAAAAATATTAACAAAAATATTAATGAAAATATAGAATCTCTAAGGGCAGAAATGAGAGCAAATCTGGCAGAAATTAAAAATGCTATGAATCAAATGCAGTCAAAACTAGATGCTCTGATGGCCAGGGTAAATGAGGCAGAAGAACGAATTAGTGAATTGGAGGATGAGATGGTAGAAGAGAAAGTTAAAACAGAAACTTGGCTCAAAAATATCCAATCTCAATAATGTAGATTATTCTCTCTCAATAATGGGAGATTACTGACTCAATGAAACGTTGCAATGTCAGAATCATCAGCATCCCCAATGGGGTGGAGAAAGAGGTCTAGAAGAGATATTTGAACAAACTGTAGCTGAAAACTTCCCTATTCTGACAAAGGAAACAAGTATTCGTGTCTAAAAGGCAGAGAGGACCCCTTCCAAGGTCAACCACAGCAAACCTACACCATGTCACGTCATAGTGCAATTCCCAAATATTAGATCCAAAGATACAGTATTGAAAGTGGCAGGGCAAAAAGATTTCTCACGTACAGAGGAGAAGTATCAGAATAATGTCAGACCTGTCTATGGAGACATGGCAGGCTTGGAAGGGGTGGCAGCATATTTTCAAAGCTCTATCCAAGAAGAACATGCAGCCAAGGATCCTTTATCCAGTGATGCCATCATTCAGAATTGATGGAGAGATAAGGACCTTCCTGGATTGGCAGAAACTGACCAAATTCATAACCGTGAAACCAGCTCTACATGAGATATTAAGGGGAGTTCTATAAAAGTAAAATGGCCCCAAGAGTGATACAGAACAGAAATTTACATTCTATAGAAACAAAGACCTCACAGGCGACATGACATCATTAAAATCATATCTTTCAATAATCACTCTCAATGTGAATGATTACCTAAATGCTCCCATAAAATGCCACAGGGTTGCAGATTGGATAATAAGACATGACCCATCCATTTGCTGTCTAAAAGAGACTCATTTTGAACTTAAAGATACGTCCAGAGAGATTCGCTCTCATTTCCACCCTTAGAGATTCTATATTCTCATTAATATTTTCGTTAATATTTTTTTCAAGCCTACACATCATCTTGACCATTGTTACTCTGAACTCCATTTCTGACAATTTGGTTATACCCATATCCTTTAGTTCTGTGGCAGAGGCCACATACTCTGTATCTTTTCTTTGCTGGGGGGGGGATTTCTCCTCCTTGTCATTCTGAGGAGAAGAGTTTGTGGGGATGTATAGAGCCCAGATTATTGACCAGGATGCATGCAATGTGCATTTGTTTTATAGGGACCTTAGGGATGTGGGCTTCTTGATTTTTCAGCCTGTCTTCTGGGGGGAGGGGCCTGCCACGCTGATACTCAGGGAACCCTGTTGGGGTAGAGTCACCCCATCCCCTGTGAGGGGGAATGGGGATGGGAACAATGTGAACCAGTATTTCTGGGCTTTTATCCTCTGGTGGCTTTCCCTGACGGTTTTCTGTGACTCTTTTGAGAGTCGGAGCAGGAGTGGCTGTATCCTAGCCTCTGTCTCAGAACAGAGAGATCATAGTCTGCTCTCCGCTGAGCTCTCTTGGCCACTTTAACTCTGTTTCTGTCGGTACTGCTAAAAACCCCACAGCATCCCAGGTCATGCACCCCAAGAGCCACTATCCCAGCCCTCGCTTGCACTGCTGGTACGTCTCTGTCCTTTGTGCTTCTTACACCACCAGCCACCCCTGGTTCCCACACATGCTCCCATGCTCCCTTTTTCAGTGTGGTTCACTCGCACTCTGGAGCACCAGTTTTTAGTCTGGTCGCCTGTGTGCTCCCAAGCTCCCAGTTTCAGTTTAGTTCGAGTGTGTGCTCCAAAGCTCTGGTTTTCAGTCTGGTCGTGCAAGCATTCCAGGGCTCATGGTCTCAGTCAGCTTTCTTGCAGGTGCCGGTCCCTAGTCTGGCCTGTTCCCCAGTGCATGTGGCTACTGGTTCCCAGGGCCCCGTGAGGTGGCTCCCTCCCCCTTCCGTTTATCTTCTGATATCTGTGCGTGGATTCACAGCTCCCTGCTTTCTACCTCAATATTCAGTGCTGGAGATGTTCATTTGTAGAGATCCAGATGTATCTTCCTACATCTCAGGCTGATTTCGTGGGTGTTCAGGATGATCTGGTAGATATCCAGCTCGATTCAGGGGACCAGCTGAAAAAAGGTCCCCTACTCCTCCACCATTTTTTCTGATCCCCAAAAGTATGCATTTTAAAGTACACTCAACACTCTTCTTGTTGAGGCTTTACCTCAGAGGAAACTATTTCACTGGATCTTAATTGACTTGAGTTTCACTAGAGCCTAACCTACCATGGGGAAGGGAAATAAGAATCTCCTGACCTGTCTCTCCTCTTTCACCTGGCATGGGAAAAACAACTGAAAATTACTTATAAAGGTTATAGCCCAGAGGCACACGAAAAGACTAAGACCTTATCATAAGACTATAGAATTCTCCCCCTCCCTCAAAATCATCATATTATGGGCTCCTGTATTGTAACAGGAATATAGTATAAGAACTGCATATAGAAGAACATATTTAAGAAAGAAATATTTAGGGAAATCCAAAGATAACAAGGAGCTATAACAAGGGTGACAGAGGTAATTGTAGCCTCTGGCATTTATAGCTACAGCAAATAGTAAACATTGACTAACTCCTAGTCACATAAACACAGAAGGTCATGCTATTTACTTCAGGTTCTTTTAGTGAATATATCATGTCCAGCTTTCAAAAAAAAAACTACAAGCCATACTAAAATATCAAAATACAGTTTGAAGAAATAGGAGAAACAAGCATCCACCAGACTCACAATTGGCAAGAAAAATGGAAAATATGAAAATGTAAATAAGTAATGTAAGAGTAAGACAAAACTGCAAATAATAATGAAAAGGAAATAACAGACATCAAACATAATGTAAAAGAAATAAAGAATTCTTTTGACAGGCTCATTGATATATTGAAAATCACCAAGGAAAACATCTGCAAGTTGAAGAAATGTTAATAAAAATTTTTAATGCTGAAATGCAAAGAGAAAAAAAGAAAGAAAAGAAAAAAAACAGAATAACTAAAATTTGTGGGACATTTGCAAAAGGTGTAACATATACATAACGGGAATATCAAAAGGAGAAGAGAAAAAGAATCAGAGGAAATATTTAAAGCAATAATAACTGATAATTTCACAAAAGTAATGTAAGACACTAAGACAATATCCAGGTAGGTTAAGGAACACAAAGCAAGATGAATAACAAAATGATTTTACACCCAGGCACATTATATTCAAACTAAACAGCATCTTCAATCAACTGGCAGAACTTTTACCAAGATAGATCACATTCTGGGTTATAAAACACACCATTGCAAAGTTAATAGAATAGAAATTATACAAAGTTGCTCTCAGACTACAGTGGAATTAAATTAGAAACCAGTAACATAAATGGCTAGATTTTATTCTTTTTTATTTAATTCAATTATCCAATATATAATATATCACAATTTTTTAAATATAATGTTCAGTGATTCACTAGTTGCATATAACACCCAGTGCTCATCACATTACATGCCCTACTTAATGCCCATCAGCCAGTTACCCCATCCCCCCACTGTCCTCCCTATCTGGAGCCCTCAATTTGTTTCCCAGAGTCCAGAGTCTTTTCATGGTTTTTCTCCCTTTCTGATTTCTTCCCATTCATTTTCCCTCCCTTCCCTTATGGTCCTCTGCACTATTTCTTATATTCCACATATGAGTGAAACCATATGAAAATAGTCTTTCTCTGATTGACTTATTTCACTTAGCATAATAACCTCCAGTTCCATCTATGTCGATGCAAATGGCAGGTATTCATCTTTTCTGATGGCTGAATAATACTCCATTGTATATATGAACCACATGTTCTTTATCCTTTTATTTGTTGAAGGATATCTCTGTTCCTTCCACATTTTGGCTATTGTGGATATTGCTGTTATGAACAATGGTGTGCAGGTCCCCCTTCTTTTCACTACATCTGTATCCTTGGGGTAAATACCCAGTAGTGCAATTGCTGGGTAATAGGGTAGCTCTATTTTTAACTTACTGTGGAACTGCCATACTGTTTTCTAGAGTGGCTATACCAGCTTGCATTCCCACAGACAGCGTAAAAGGATTCCCCTTTCTTCGCATCCTCACCAACATTTGTTGTTTAGTGTTTTGTTAATATTAGCCATTCTGACTGGTGTGATGTGGTATCTCACTGTGGTTTTGATTTGTATTTCCCTGATGCCAAGTGATGTTGAACATCTGTTCATGTGTCTGTTGGCCATTTGTATGTCTTCCCTGAAAAAATGTCGGTTCGTGTCTTCTGCCCATTTCTTAACTGGATTATTTGTTTTTTGGGAGTTGAAATTGAGAATTGCTTTATAGATATTGGATTCCAGCCTTTTTCTGTTATGTCATTTGTAAATATCTTCACCCCTCCTGTAGTTTGCCTTTTAGTTTTGTTGACTGTTGTCTTTGCCATGCAGAAGGTTTTTATCTTGAAGAAGTCCCAAAAGTTCATTTTCGCTTTTGCTTCCCTTGTCTTTAGAGGCGTATCTTAAAAGAAGTTGCTGTGGCCAAGGTCAAAGAGGTTACTACCTGTGTTCTCCTCTAGGATTTTAATGGATTCCTGTCTCACATTTAGGTCTTTCATCCATTTTGAGTTTATCTTTGTGTGTGCTGTAAGAGAATGGTCCAGTTTCATTCTTCTGTATGTGCCAGTCCAATTTTCCCAGCACCATTTATTGAAGGGCCTGTCTTTTTTCTGTTGGATATTATATGCTTTGTCGAAGATTAGTTGACCATTGAGTTGAAGGTCCATTTCTTTTTCAACATTCCTGTCATGATTTGGGGTCTTTTCTGATTCCATACAAATTTTAGGATTTTTGCTCCAGCTCTGTGAAAGATGTCAATGGTATTTTGATAGGGATTGCATTGAATGTATAGATTGCTCTGGGAAGCATAGACATTTTGACAATGTTCATTCTTCCAATTCAGGAGAATGGAATGTCTTTCCAATTTTTTGTGTCTTCCTCAATTTCTTTCGTAAGTGTTCTGTAGTTTCTAGAGTACAGATCCTTCACCTCTTTGGTTAGGTTTATTCCTACATATCTAAAGGTTTTTGGTGCAATTTGAATAGGATTAATTCCCTAATTTCTCTTTCTTCAACCACATTGTGTATAGAAAAGCAACTGTTTTCTGTGCATTGATTTTGTATCCTGCCAAGTTGCTGAATTGCTGTATGAGTTCTAGCAATTTGGGGTGGACTTTTTTCAGTTTTCCACATGAAGTAGCATGTCATCTGAAAAGAGAGAGAGTTTGACTTCTTTCCTAATTTGAATGCCTTTATTTCTTTTTGTTGTCTGATTGCTGATGCTAGGACTTCTAGTACTATGTTGGCCAACAGTGGTGCAGTGGGCATCCCTGTCGTGTTCCTGACCTTAGGGGAAAAACTCAGTTTTTCCCCATTGAAAATGATATTCACCATTGTCTTTTCATAAATGGCTTTTATGATATTGGGGTATGTTCACTCTCTCAATATACCTTGAAGGGTTTTAATCAGGAAAGGGTGCTGTATTTGTCAAATGCTTTTTCTGCATCAATTGAGAAAATCATATGCTTCTTGTCTTTTCTTTTATTAATGTGCTCTATCACATTGATTTTTTTGTGAATGTTGAACCTCCCTTGTATCCGAGGAATAAAACCTACCTGGTCATGGTGAATAATCCTTTTAATGTACTGCTGGATCCTTTTGGTTAGTACCTTGGTGAGTATTTTGACATCCATGTTCATCAGGAATATTGGTCTGCAATTCTCCCTTTTTTTTTGTTTTTATAGTTTTTTTTTTTGTTATATTAGTTACCATACAGTACATCCCCAGTTTTTGATGCAATGTTCCATGATTCATTATTTGTGTATAACACCCAGTGCACCATGCAATATGTGCCCTCCTTAATACGCATCACCAGCTTATCCCAATCCCCCACCCCCATCCCCTCTGAAGCCCTCATTCTCCTTTTAGATGGTGCCTTTATTTTGGGGATCAAAATAATGCTGGCCTCATAGAATGAGTTTCGAAGTTTTCTTTCTGTTTCTATTTTGTGAAAAACATCAGTAGAATAGGTATTATTTCTTCATTAAATGTTTGGTAGAATTGTCCTGAGAAGCCATCTATCCCTGGACTCTTTTGCGGGGGGGGGGGGGAGTTTTTGATTACTGCTTCAATTTCATCACTGTTTATAGGTCTGTTCATTTTCTACCTCTTTGTGTTTCAGTCTTGGTAGTTTATAAGTTTCCAGGAATGCATCCATTTCTTCCAGATTTCTAATTTGTTGGCATATAGTTGCTCATAATATGTTTTAAAATTTGTCTGTATTTCCTTGTTCCTGGTCATGATCTCTTCCCTTTCATTCATGATTTTATTCATTTGTGTCCTTTCTTTCTTTCTTTCTTTCTTTCTTTCTTTCTTTCTTTCTTTCCTTCTTTCTTTCTTTCTTTCGATAAGTCTGCCCAGAGGTTTATCAATCTTATAAATTGTTTCAAAGAACCAGCTTCTAGTTTCATTGATCTGCTCTTGTATTTTTAATATTTTTTATTATACTATGTTAGTCACCATACAGTACATCCCTAGTTTTTGATGTACAGTTCCATGATTCATTACTTGCATATAACACCCAGTGCACCATGCAATACGTGTCCTCCTTAATATCAATCACCAGTCTATCCCATTCCCGTAACCCCTCCCGTCTGTATTTCTGGGTTTTCTTCTATTGATTTCTGCTCTAAACATATTATTTCTCTTCTGCTTGGTTTAGGCTTTATTTGTTTTTCTTTCTCCAGCTCCTTTAGATGTAAGATTAGTTTGTGTATTTGTGATTTTTCTAATTTTTTGAGAGATGCTTGGATTGCTATGTACTTCCTTCTTAGGACCGACTTTACTGTATCCCATAGGTTTTGAACAGTTGTGCTTTTATTTTCATTTGTTTCCAAGAATTTTTTAATAATAATTTTTATTTTGTTATGTTAGTCACCATACAGTATATTCATAGTTTTTGAGGTAATGTTCCATGATTCATTAATTGCGTGTAACATCCAGTGCACCATGCAATATGTGCCCTCCTTAATACACATCACTGGCCTATCCCAATCCCCCACACCCCCTCCCCTCTGAATCCCTCAGTTTCTTTCCCAGAGTCCACAGTCTCTCATGGTTCATTCCCCCTTCTGTTTACTCCCGCCTTCATTCTTCCCTTCCTTCTCCTACCGATCTTCCCATTTCTTATGTTCCATAAATGAGTGAAACCGTACGATAATTGTCTTTCTCTGCTTGAGTTACTTCACTTAGCATAATCTCCTCCAGTCCCGTCCATGTTGCAGCAAATGTTGGGTAATCGTTCTCTCTGATGGCTGAGTAATATTCCATTGTATATATGGACCACATCTTCTTAATCCAGTCATCTGTTGAAGGGCATCTTGGCTCCTTCCACCATTTAGCTATTGTGGACAATGCTGCTATGAACATTGGGGTGCATATGGCCCTTTTCTTCACTACGGTTGTATCTTTGGGGTAAAAAGCCAATAGTGCAATTGCTGGATCATAGGGTGGCTCAATTTTTTGGGGCAACTAATCTTTGACAAAGCAGGAAAAAACACCCAGTGGAAAAAAAGACAGTCTCTTCAATAAATCGTGCTGGGAAAATTGGACAGCTACATGCAAAAGAATGAAACTTGACCACTCTCTCACACCATACACAAAGATAAACTCCCAATGGATGAAAGACATCGATGTGAGAGAGGAATCCATCAAAATCCTGGAGGAGAACATAGGCTGCAACCTCTTTGACATCAGCCACAGCAACTTTTGTCATGGCACATCTCCAAAGGCAAAAGAAACAAAAGATAAAATGAACTTGTGGGACTTCATCAAGATAAAAACTTCTGCACAGCCAAGGAAACAGTCCAAAAACCTAAAAGGCAGCCCACGGAATGGGAGAATATATTTGCAAATGACACTACAGATAAAAGACTGGTATCCAAGATCTACAAAGAACTTCTCAAACTCAATACACGGGAAACAAATAATCAAATCAAAAAATGGGCAGAAGATAAGAACAGACACTTTTCCCATGATGACATACAAATGGCTAACAGGCACATGAAAAAATGTTCAAAATCATTAGCCACCAGGGAAATTCAAATCAAAACCACATTGAGATACCACCTTACGCCAGTTAGAATGGCAAAAATTGACAAGGCAGGAAACAACAAATGTTGAAGAGGATGTGGAGAAAGGATCCCTCCTACACTGTTGGTGGGAATGCAAGTTGGTACAGCCACTCTGGAAAACAGTGTGGAGTTCCCTTAAAAAGTTAAAAATAGAGCTACCCTATGACCCAGCAATTGCACTACTAGGTATTTACCCCAAAGGGGAACCCTCTTGCACTGTTGGTGGGAATGTAAACTGGTACAGCCACTCTAGAAAACAGTATGGAGGTTCCTTAAAAATTTAAAAATAGATCTACCATATGATCCAGCAATTACCTAAAGGGTAAAAAGAAAGTGACCCAAAGGGGCACATGCAATCCAATGTTTATAGCAGCAAAGTTCACAGAAGTGAAAATATGGAAAGAACACAGATGTTCATCAAGAGATGAATGGATAACGATGTGGTGTGTGTGTGTGTGTGTGTGTGTGTGTGTGTGTGTGTGTGTGTGTGTGTGTTTAATGGAATATATACATATATATGAATATATATGTATATAAAGTGGTATATATATGTTATATATGTAATAAAACATTGTATAATGGACTATTGCAATGAGGTGGATGGGGCTAGAGTGTATTATGCTAAGCAAAATAAGTTAGTCAGAGAAAGACAAATACAAAATTATTATATATATAATGTATATATAATTATACATTATTTATATAATTATACACACACAAATACAAATAATGTATATATCTATATACATTATATATAATAGGATATATAATTATAAATATAATGGAATATTATTATAATGGATATTACAATGATGTAGATGGAGCTAGAGTTATTTTGCTAAGCAAAATAAGTTAGAGAAAGACAAATACCACATGATTTCACTCATATGTAGAATTTAAGAAACAAACCAGGTGAACATAGGGGGAAAAAAAAGAGAGAGGCAAACCATGAAACAGACTCTTAGCTGTAGAGAACAAACTGTTGGTTGCTGGAGGAGAGGTGGGTGGGGGGATGGGTTAAATGGGTGATGGGTATTAAGGAGGGTACTTGTGATGAGCACTGGGTATCGTAAGTCATGAATCACTAAATTCTGCACCTGAAAGTAATATTACACTATTTATTACCTATCTGGAATTTAAATAAAAAATGTGTAAATAAAAAAAGAAATCTTAACCATGGAACAAAATCTCTTTAGAGCCTGAACTTGCAGGTATAGGGTGTGGAGAAAGGAGATTAGAAGTCTTTTTTTTTTTTTAATGATTTTTTATTATATTATGTTAGTCACCATACAGTACATCCCCGGTTTCCGATGTAAGGCTCGATGATTCATTAGTTGTGTATAACACCCAGTGCACCATACAATACGTGCCCTCCTTACTACCCATCACCAGCCTATCCCATTCCCCCACCTCCCTCCCCTCTGAGGCCCTCAGTTTGTTTCTCATAGTCCATAGTCTCTCATGTTTCATTCCCCCTTCTGATTACCCCACCTTTCTTTATCCCTTTCTTCCCCTACTGATCATCCTAGTTCTTATATTCCATAGATGAGAGAAATCATATGATAGTTGTCTTTCTCTGCTTGACTTATTTCACTTAGCATTATCTCCTCCAGTGCCGTCCATGTTGTAGCAAATGTTGAGAACTCGTTCTTTCTGATGGCTGAGTAATATTCCATTGTATATTATGGACCACAACTTCTTAATCCAGTCATCTGTTGAAGGGCATCTTGGCTCCTTCCACAATTTAGCTATTGTGGACATTGCTGCTATGAACATTGGGGTGCAGGAGATTAGAAGTCTTAATGTTCTATTCCCCACAAAGAATAAGGAGAAAGAATGTGGACCTGTTGTAAACTAGCTGCCCCATTGGATTATGTGATGCCTACAACATTAGAGGACTACTTTGGTGAGGAGGTTGACATAATGTTCCAGGTTCCTGTTTTTCTCAGTAAACCAACTTTCCAGAACTATAATAATTTAACACCTGTTTATGGAACCCACCACTGAATCTGAGATCACTGATCTGAAAACCTCCTTAAGGACAAGGTGATAAGGCCAGTGATTTTTAGCCTATGGTCTCTAAACCTCCGAGAACTTCTCAAAGCTGCCTTGGTGGTAGACTGTCTGGAGACCATAGCTGGAAGCTGAGTAGGTGGTTCAGAGCCCCAACACTAACTCCAACTAGAACAGCCCTACTGGGCTTCTGCATTAAATTTTATCAGAAGAAAGGTTCCACTGCAAAGAAAAAAATTAAAAAATAAAATATAATACTTGGAAAACAGCTGCTTACATCAAACCCTACAATTTTACATGGCCTGCAATGGAGCTGAGAACAAGTGACTACAGTGATGTCGCATTACCAGCCAATGGGAGAGTCGGGACTCAGGGACGTCCTGACACACAACTCTGAAGGGTACAATTTCCATTGTATTTATCCAGAGTTATGCAACGTGGCAGCCCTACACTAGACTAGTTCTTTCCCAGTGTGCAGTTCTGTTATTTTTCATACTGTCATGGACAGACAGCATTAATAAAACAGGTGATTATAATAAGAACATATTTATATTTATATTTCAGTATATTTACTGTGCACCTACGAAGTGTTAGATATTGCATTTGGTGTTTGGAAAACCTATAAGAGGAATATCTAGTTCTCTCCCCACGTAGATTACAGTATAGTGGAGGAGACCCAAGACTTTTGGACATAAAACATGAACCTTATCTTTCAGCTGTCCCTCAAACCTTTTGAGAATTGAGGCAGGTTCTGTTCAGTAGCATGCTGGTAAATGTTAACTGACTCTCCAGGAAGAAAACCAACCTGATTTGTATTCTTTTCCAATTCCCACGGTGTAAATACTCCAACCATGGCTAATTTCAAGCTGCCACATGACAATGTGTAGGTGGGAAGAAATGCCTCTATCACCTTTCCCACCACTTGGTACAGAACAGCTCTAGCACACTATTAGAAGAAACACTTTCCTTTAAACTCCCTCCTAAACTTTATATGCTTAGTTTTGTCCTGTGTGCATGGACAACTTTCTGTTCTATTTTCCAATTATCATGACGGTAAATGCATACATGAACACGTTTTTCACACTAATTGTTTTATTATTATTCTTATGTTAGTCACCATACAGTACATCATTAATTTTTGATGTGGTGTTCCATGATTAATTATTTGTGTATAACACCCAGTGCTTATTAGAACATGTGCCCTCCTTGATACCCATCACACTTATTTTTGATTGAGAGTGAGGAACATATCCTCTGTTGCACCATGCCTTTCCTAAAGAGCACCGTATTGGTAATCAGGCTCTTAGTGCCCTACCTCTTCTAGTTCCCCTTTCTTGTAGCCATTCAGTCTATTTCTTTCTGTTCTTGGCTTCTACAACCAGACAATACTTCAAAAGCAATGTGACAAGTCTCCTAATCAGAAGATGGGTATATAGTAGGGCTGGGAAAGCTGGCATTTATTAGGGGGTTATGAAGCTGATAGAGGGGAACTTGACACAACCTGGAAAGAAATACTTCCTTTTGCCCAGGACAATGCATATTCCCTACCTCATTGTTGACACCTTCCCTCTTTGTCTGACAACTCTATCACCACCCAAATGATGGAGTCTATGATAGGAAGGTTGCCTCACAGTACCTATCAAAAAGGTAATTTAGCTTTTCTGCTTTCTCCGCTCAGGAATTCTAGTTTAACATGTATACCTAACATGTTCCTTATTCACAAAGTCAATGGTGGGTGGCATGGGGCTTCTTTCAGAGACTCCAGAATTTGGAATCACTTAAGAGGGGTTGGCATGAGGATTTTCTGTTAGTGTAGGTAACCTCAAGAAGTAGATAGGAGTTGCTTTTAACAGGCTGCTGTAAACTCAATGAGGCTCTAACACAGAAATCATGACTTGTGTATTAACAGGCTGCTGTAAATTCAATGAGGCTTGTGTATTAACAGGCTGCTGTAAACTCAATGAGGCTCTAACACAGAAATCATGACTTATTTTATTCCTCAATGGCACCTGTGATTGTATAAATGTCACGCACACCAAGTAGCTTTTGCAGTGTGTCATTCAGTCAATCTGTTTTCTTTTTTTCTTTATTTATTATTATTTTTTAATAATATTTTTTATTATACTATGTTAGTCACCATACAGTACATCCGTTGTTTTTTTTTATATTTTTTTAAATCAAATTTTTATTTATTTACTTTAATTTTATTTATTTATTATTTATTTATTTATTTGATGTAAAGTTCGAAGATTCATTAGTTGCATATAACACCCAGTGCACCATGCAATACATGCCCTCCATACTACCGATCAGCAGTCTATCCCATTCCCCCACACCCCTCCCCTCTGAAGCTCTCAGTTTGCTTCCCATAGTCCATAGTCTCTCATGCTACATTCCCCCTTCTGATTATCCCCCTTTCTTTATCCCTTTCTTCCCCTACTGATCTTACTAGTTCTTATGTTCCATAGATGAGGGAAATCATATGATGATTGTCTTTCTCTGCTTGACTTATTTCACTTAGCATTATCTCCTCCAGTGGGGTCCATGTTGCAGCAAATGTTGAGAACTTGTTCTTTCTTTTTTTTTTAATTTTTTGTTGTTATTTTTTTATATAATGATTTTTTATTATATTATGTTAGTCACCATACAGTACATCCCTGGTTTCCGATGTAAGGCTCGAAGATTCATTAGTTGTGTATAACACCCAGTGCACCATGCAATATGGCCCTCCTTACTACCCATCACCGGCCTATCCCATTCCCCCACCCCCTCCCCTCTGTAGCCCTCAGTTTGTTTCTCATAGTCCATAGTCTCTCATGTTTCATTCCCCCTTCTGATTAACCCCCTTTCTTTATCCCTTTCTTCCCGTACTGATCATTCTAGTTCTTATGTTCCATAGACGAGAGAAATCATATGATAGTTGTCTTTCTCTGCTTGACTTATTTCACTTAGCATTATCTCCTCCAGTGCCGTCCATGTTGTAGCAAATGTTGAGAACTCGTTCTTTCTGATAGCTGAGTAATATTCCATTGTATATATGAACCACAACTTCTTAATCCAGTCATCTGTTGAAGGGCATCTCAGCTCCTTCCACGATTTAGCTATTGTGGACATTGCTGCTATGAACATTGGGGTGCATATGGCCCTTCTCTTTACTACGTCTGTATCTTTGGGGTAAACACCCAGTAGTGCAATGGTTGGATGATAGGGTAGCTCAATTTTTAACTTTTTAAGGGACCTCCACACTGTTTTCCAGAGTGGCTGTACCAACTTGCATTCCCACCAACAATGTAGGAGGGATCCCTTTTCTCCACATCCTCTCCAACAATTGTTGTTTCTTGCCTTGTCTAGTTTTGCCATTCTAGCTGGCGTAAGGTGGTATCTCAGTGTGGTTTTGATTTGAATTTCCTTGATGGCTAATGATTTTGAACATTTTTTCATGTGTCTGTTAGCCATTTGTATGTCTTCATTGGAAAAGTGTCTGTTCATATCTTCTGCCCATTTTTTGATGTGTTTATTTGTTTCTCGTGTATTGAGTTTGAGAAGTTCTTTGTAGATCTTGGATACCAGTCCTTTATCTGTAGTGTCATTTGCAAATATCTTCTCCCATTCTGTGGGCTGCCTCTTAGTTTTTCTGACTGTTTCCTTGGCTGTGCAGAAACTTTTAATCTTGATGAAGTCCCATAAATTCATTTTATCTTTTGTTTCTCTTGCCTTTGGGGATGTATCATGAAAAAGGTTGCTTTGGCCATGTCGTAGAGGTTGCTGCCTATGTTCTCCTCTAGAATTTTGATGGATTCCTGTCTCACATCGAGGTCTTTCATCCATTTGGAGTTTATTTTTGTGTATGGTGTGAGAGAGGTCAAGTTTCATTCTTTTGCATGTAGCTGTCCAATTTTCCCAGCACCATTTATTGAAGAGACTGTCTTTTTCCCACCGGATGTTTTTTCCTGCTTTATCAAATATTAGTTGCCCAAAGAGCTGAGGGTCCATTTCTGGGCTCTCTATTCTGTTCCATTGGTCTATGTGTCTGTTTTTGTGCCAGTACCATGCTGTCTTTGTGATCACAGCTTTGTAGTACAGCTCGAAATCCGGCATTGTGATGCCCCCAGCTTTGTTTTTCCTTTTCAACAGTTCCTTGGAGATTCGGGGTCTTTTCTGGTTCCATACAAATTTAAGGACTATTTGTTCCAGTTCTTTGAAAAATGTCCTCGGTATTTTGATCGGGATAGCATTGAAAGTGTAGATTGCTCTGGGTAGCATGGACATTTTAACTATGTTAATTCTTCCGATCCATGAGCATGGAATATCTTTCCATCTTTTTATGTCTTCCTCAATGTCTTTTAAGAGTGATTTATAGTTTCTAGAATAAAGGTCCTTTAGGTCTCTGGTTAAGTTAATTCCAAGGTAACCTATGATTTTTGGTGCTTTGTAAATGGGATGGATTCCCTAATTTCTCTTTCTCCAGTCCCATTGCTCGTGTATAGAAATGCAACTGATTTCTGAGCATTGATTTTGTATCCCACCACATTACTGAATTGCTCTATAACTTCTAGTAGTTTGGAAGTGGATTCGTTTGGGTTTTCCATATAGAGTATCATGTCATCTGTGAGGAGAGACAGTTTGACTTCTTTTGCTAATTTGGATACCTTTTATCACTTTTTGTTGTTTGATTGCTGTTGCAAGGACTTTGAGTACTATGTTGAATAATAATGGCGAGAGTGGGCATCCTTGTTGTGTTCATGATCTTAAGGGAAAGGCTTCCAGCTTTTCCCCACTGAGAATGATATTTGCTGTAGCGTTTTCATAGATGGTTTTTATGAGATTGAAGAATGTACCCTCTATCCCTACACTCTGAAGGGTTTTAATCAGGAAAGATGTTGTATTTTGTCAAATGCTTTTTCTGCATCAGTTGAGAGGATCATATGATTTTTGGCTTTTTTCTTGTTGATAAAATCAATTACACTGATAGATTTGTGAACGTTGAAGCACTTTTAGATAGGAGTTTCTAATAATCCTTCCAATTTCATTGGTGTTGGTTGTGACCTCTTCTTTTTCATTCATAATTTTATTTTATTTTATTTTTTATTATTTTTTAAAGATTTTATTTATTTATTCGACAGAGATAGAGACAGCCAGCGAGAGAGGGAACACAAGCAGGGGGAGTGGGAGAGGAAGAAGCAGGCTCGTAGTGGAAGAGCCTGATGTGGGGCTCGAACCCATAACGCTGGGATCACGCACTGAGCTGAAGGCAGACGCTTAACCACTGTGCCACCCAGGTGCCCTTCATTCATAATTTTATTAACTTGGGTCCTTTCTCTATTCTTTCGGATAAGTCTTGCCAGTGGTTTGTCAATTTTATTTATTCTTTCAAAGAACAAGCTTCTAGTTCTGTTGATCTGCTCTACTGTGCTCCTGGTTTCTAATTCATTGATCTCTGCTCTAATCTTGATCAACTGCTTTCTGGTGGGTGGATTAGGCCTGTTCCTCTGTTGCTGTTCCAGCCTCTTGAGGTGAGAATATAAAAACTGCATTCTAGGGGCGCCTGGGTGGCACAGCGGTTAAGCATCTGCCTTCGGCTCAGGGCGTGATCCCGGCGTTCTGGGATCGAGCCCCACATCAGGCTCCTCTGCTATGAGCCTGCTTCTTCCTCTCCCACTCCCCCTGCTTGTGTTCCCTCTCTCGCTGGCTGTCTCTCTCTGTCAAATAAATAAATAAAATCTTTTTTAAAAAAGGATCTATATTCTAGAAACTACAAATCATTCTTGAAAAACATTGAAGAAGACACAAAAAGATGGAAAAACATCCCTAGTTTTTTTTTTTTTTTAAAGATTTTATTTATTTATTCGACAGAGATAGAGACAGCTAGCGAGAGAGGGAACACAAGCAGGGGGAGTGGGAGAGGAAGAAGCAGGCTCCTAGCGGAGGAGCCTGATGTGCGGCTCGATCCCATAATGCTGGGATCACGCCCTGAGCCGAAGGCAGACGCTTAACCGCTGTGCCACCCAGGCGCCCCATCATCCCTAGTTTTTGATGTAAAGTTCCATGATTCATTAGTTGTGTATAACACCCAGTGCACCACGCAATACGTGCCCTCCTTACTACCCATCACCAGCCTATCGCATTCCCCCACCCCCCTCCCCTCTGAAGCCCTCAGTTTGTTTCCCAGAGTCCAAGGACTCTCATGCTCTCATGGTTCATTCTCCCTTCTGTGTACCCTCCCTTCTTCTTCCCTTTCTTCTCCTACTGAGCTTCCTACTTCTTATGTTCCATAAATGAGTGAAACCATATGATAATTGTCTTTCTCTGCTTGACGTATTTCACTTAGCATTATCTCCTCCAGTGCCGTCCATGTTGCAGCCAATGTTGAGAAACTGTTCCTTTTGATGGCTGAGTAATATTCCATTGTATATATGGATCACAGCTTCTTAATCCAGTCATCCGTTGAAGGGCATGTCAGTTCCTTCTATGATTTACCTACTGTGGACAATGCTGCTATGAACATTGGGGTGCATATGGCCCTTCTCTTCACTACACCTGTATCTTTGGGGTAAATACCTAGTAGTGCAATTGCTGGATCATAGAGTATCTCTATTTTGAACTTTTTAAGGGACACAATCAATCTGTTTTCTAATTTTTAAAAAGATCATCTTTGTGTGGGTCCAGATTACAGGTGTTCTTCTCTCCCTGGGGTGGAGGAAAGAGGGCGACAATTGTTAAATAAATAAAATTAATTAAAATATTGTCCAGTTTAATTGATTTGGATATTAAAGCTTTAGAAATCTTTATACTGACTATGAAATAGAAATATTGATTTGTGGAATTAATAGAGTTTTATTGCTTGGAAAAGGTCATTCTGACCTCTTTGTTGTATAAATGAAAACAAACAAACACTGAGACCTAGAGAGTAAATAACTTGTCTAAGATAATACAGGGGATTCATGACAGCACCAGGACTAAAACCAAGAAAAAGAAAAGATAAAAAAAAAGATTTTGCTACTCTTTAGCCAAGATGGTAAATTAAAGCCTTTCATGTCACTAAATTTAAAAAGCAGGGCTGACCATTTAAAAAGTGATCTCAGATTTTGGACTGATCCCCATGAAGTGTTATTTCCACCATACCTTGTTTATAGTTGGTTCTTGAGGTCAGTACTATGAAAAATTGGACAAGTCTGCAAGTCCCAGTTATGACATTGTCTTTATGGAAACATCAGACTCAGCTTACATTTGGTTTGCCTATGTGTGCCTTTTCTAGAAAATTGTTTTGCCCAAGGTCTGAGGATTGTCTATGTTTTTAATGTGGAATGGGGGGAGCTTACCAGGGGGAGATGATGCCAACTTTATACAAATTGTCATGTGAAAAATTAAATACTCTACAGTTTCTTGAGGTTCATTTCCTGGATAGTTAATGGGGAAAAGGTGTCCAAGTTAACAAGGAAAACTCCCTAAATGCCAGATGCCAGGGCATTGTAAGGAGATATCCCAGGGACCTGGTCACTGCTAGGGTTTCTCTCTTTTTCTCTCTAGGAACATTGTACCAAGTGAAAACTCTTTTCCAGGCTGTCAGGTACATGGATGCCCTGTGCTCTTGGAACCTTTTGATCCTGCAGCCAAATGTTAATAATGTGCACATTTATTGGCCTGAAAGGGCAGGTTCCATTTTGACCTCTTCATACTCTACCTCTTGCATATTCGGGCATAAGTCCCTTTTCTGACCGATAGAGGGAAAGAGACAAATGTTTGCAAAAGGAAGTTCATTTTGGGGAGATTGTGGCTCACGGACTGCCAGGATTATGAGGCGGAAGACATTTATTTTTTTTAGTTGGGTGAAGAGGGGTCCTCCATTACCAAAGTAGTCACTAATTCTTTCTTATTCTCCTCCAATCTCTCTAACTCCTTGTACCTATAGTGATGATACCATGGTTTGGGATCCTGGCACTGTTGCTTATTAGTTGAGTAGCTTTGGGAAAGGGGCTTACCTTTCTTCCAGTTCAAACCTTTCAATGGCTTTTCAGCCTACATGGAATAATTTTGGAAGTCCTGAAAATGGCTTACAGAGACCCTACATGATCAGATACTCTCTAACTTCATCTCCTACTCTTTCCCTGTTGCTCATTCCACTCTAGGCATGTTGGCTTCCTTGCTTTTTTAAGCACACAGGTGCCCTCTTGAGTTAGTCCTTGAACCTGTGATCTCCCTTGCATGGAATGCTCTGCTCTCAAATAATCAATGGCTTATTCCTTCACTTCTTTCAGGCTGCTACTTAAATGCCACTTTATCAGAAAGGCTCTTGTTAATCTCAAAGAGCATTCCTTGTATCTCTCAATACCCTTACCCTGGTTTATTTTGCTACATAACATTTATCCTCATCTGACAAATATTTTGTCATTTGTTTATTGTCTGTCTCTCCTCTCTAGAGCTTACTTTTTCCTGTGGCATCTACAATAACTGGCATGTAATAGGTGCCCAATAAGTATATATTGAATGAACATATGGATGAAGGAATGAATGGAATCTCCAAGAGCCATTGTGAAATTTCAATGAAATAATATACATAACCATGATTAGGAAACAGTAATGTATAGATTGCTGTTTTTGTATGTGCATGTGTGTTTCCTGCATTGAATTCTCTATTTTGTTGTGGTTATTGTGTTTTAGAAAGGGAGAGAGGGGGTATAGGGCAGAGGGAGAGGAAGAATGGGAATCTCAAGCAGGCTCCACATCCAGCATGGAACTCAATGCAGGTCTCCATGTCACAACCTTGAGATCATGACCTGAGCCAAAATCAAGAGTCAGATGCTTAACTGATTGAGCAACCCAGGCACCCCATTCCATTTTTTTTGGTGGTCCTCTATCCATGCAGGTGCTCAAGTCTTTGGCCCTTGGACTAGTTCAGGTAATTTGTTGTCTTGTGTATATTCATCTCTTTCTTCAATTTATATTTCAAACTCATGTTCATAATTGTTGGAGGACATGTCTTTTGTATACTCTGTTATCTCAAACACAACCTATTTAAAATGGGCTTGCTCTATTTTTCCTTGCCTCTTTCTACAGAACCTGCTACACTATGCCCTTATTAAGGGTATTTTCACTTATTCCCCATCCTACCCTGGCTCTAAACCTTTCTATTTCTCTCTTCTGTCTTTGACAATCAATCAATATATCTTATCAAGTCTTCTTTTGTCCTGTCAGATTCCTTTTATTCCTTTCTGTTTCCCTGATCCAGGTTTTTATACTCTTTAGTTTGGGTTAATGAAACAATATTCCATACTTTTCTGTCTTCAGTCTTTCCAGCCCATAATGTGAGGTTAAATCCTCCTAATATCAAGCACTTCAGCCCTCAAGAACCCACAGCCTCCCTGTTGTAAAAGAGTAGTCTGTCATCAAAAGCATAAGGAGTTGTCAGAAAGATGGCCTGGATTCTGGTACTGACCCTTAGAAGTGGGCACTATGATAGGAAGGGGAAAGCCACAGCACTTTAGACTAGACCACTCTACCAAGGCTTAACAATTTAAGATATATTAATTTCCTTCTGTGGCCCAAGCATTAACCCTAGCTTTTCCATCTGCAAAATGAAAAGATTGGACCAGATAAGTGGCTTACATTTTTTCATAGTAACGGTATCCCATGTTGCAAAGAAATCTGACCCAGAAGCAAATATGCAAAATAAGTAAAAACAGGTTTTTTTATATATTTTCCTCCAGTAACCCCTCTGTGATCTCTTCTGTCCCAAGATCTCACATTTCTGAATTCCTCTAACACGTAGTCTGTAAATATAAATTTGGACTTGATTATTCACTATCTTGATATATATTTTTTTCAGTTTCACTTATATGTTTTATATACTCTGCTAGACTGTAAACTTTTTAAGAGCAGGTAATTTGTATTGCTCATAAGGCAGGAAAACCTCACAATAATATGGCACTTTATAGTTTACAAAGTAATTTGCTCTCTATGATCTTATTTGCACCCCAAGAAAATCTTGTAAAAGTGACAGAACAGAGAAGTTATATCCATTTTGTTAAAAAGGATATTAAGAGGGAAGGTAACTTTCTTAAGGTCACACAGCAGAGCAGAGATTCAAACCCCTTTCTCCTGACAGTTTGTTGTGATTTTGCTACTCTATAGTGAATATAGTAGAGTCCTGCTCAATGTTTGTTGACTTGACTGAAAACAAGAAAAGTTAGCATGAAGCAATGGCTCAGCTTTAATGTCTTCCTGAGCCCATGCCTGGCTAAACACATAGAACACACACTCAATCTTGTTCAATGTATTTTTATTCCTTTGTACCCATGAGACATAGGCAAATTGCTATTGTGGAAATCTCTGCACACCAATTTTACTGATACCTGTAACATTAAAGTACCCACTTGTCAATTTTACTTGAAATCCAGGTCATTGATTTCATCGAAAATCTAGATCATGGAAATCTCCACTTATCAATTTCACCTAAAATGCGCATCATTAAAATTCTCAAACATCAATTTCTCTAAAGATGTGCATCATTTAAATCCAACAGGTCAATTTGTTTTGCTGCTATCCCCTGCCACTTACTTAGCCAAATAAATCTCCTGAGATAATATGTATGGGCCAGAGTGGGTACTGCTTTTTAATTTTCCTGATTGTCTCTGGAAGATGTTGATCTAAATAGTTCAGTAATCCAATAGTAAGGAAATATCTGTCTTGCTGTGTGTGTCTGTGCATATGTGTGTGTTTAATGAGTGAGTATGGGAACAAAAAACAGAAAGAATGGGGGAGGAGAGAAGTAACCAAGGCCCAGGGCATTGAGCCCCTAAAATCACCAGTTTTGAGTTATCCAGAACTGGCTGTCATTTTATGCTTCCTTTTCTCCTACTTAATTTTATCAGAGGGCACTGAGTTGCCTGCACATGCTCTGAGCAATATCCCAGAGGTCATAGCAATGCTAGCTCAATGCAAAACACCTTCAGTCACAATACCAAAGATCAGCAGGACTGTCAGGGCTCTCTGAAACTACAGATTTGGACCCCTTCATTTTAGAAGTGAAGAGGCCAAGACACAAAGAGGAAAAGGGACTTGTTCAAGGTCACACAGCAAAATTAGAATCTTTCTGCATTCTCTTCCTAATAACAATAATCTAACTTTTATACTCAATTAAATCATGTATATATGTTTATATGGATATGTGTGTATTTTTCTGTATGTATCATATATTATATACATAATCTTTCCAACTAGAATATTATTTTTTATCCTTATTATTATTCTCTTTTCCACTCCATCCCAGTGTCTCTTTTACCACTATTACTTAGTAGAATCAAAACCTAGAATACGTAACTGCAAGAAAATGTGTCCACAGTCAATATAAAACAGATCTTTTGCTACGGTGGGATAAACAAGAAAAAATCAAAGTTTCACTAAATAAGATGTTTTTGGGGCTTCTGTTTCTTTGAAATATGTGTGTGTGTGTGTGTGTGTGTGTGTGTGCACTTCCTTTGAGATAAGAGTCTATGATGCTTATGTTTAACGTTAAGGAGCTTAAGTTTCTCTAATAGCAATAGATTTATATAACGCACTCTCATCAGTAACAGAGCTGAAACCTCAGAAAATTTCCGTACTATTTCCACACATTTGTCCTCAGTCTGGCTTGATTTTTGCTTCTTTTTTTTTTTTTTTTTTTTTTGCCAGCCTTAACTCTTCTGATCTGAATACTGGTATTTAGACTTCCCTTGCCTGGGGGCTTGGTTTAATATACAGGTGGTTTTCTTCTCAAGATATTTGCAAGCCTACAACTAGCCAGGCTTCCCAGGGGCCTCATGTCTACCTTTTGCCTAAGGCGAGAATTAATTCAGCTGGAGAATCTTTGCTCCTTTCCTTAACCCACGTAAAAACAAAAACAAAAAAAAAAACACAAAAAACCTGTTCTGCAACATTTTTTGATCACATCTCAGAATCAGGAAGTGTTTGATGATGTCCAACTAGAAGCCCAACTGTTGCTCTTGGCATCATTTGGAAGTTTATGATCACCTCTATCTTTCCCCTTAGTTATCATTAAGGGCCCCTTAACAAAGTTAGAGCTGCTGTATAGGATTGCACAGACTGTGCTCTGTATAACTCTAGGGAGTGCCAGTCACCTAGATGTCAATGTGCATGGTGTCCCTTGGAGTTGAGCAACGTACTAGCCCTCTGAGAGTCTTAGGAGCTAGAAAGATCCCAAGGGAGCCCAAATGGTGTGTATAGCAAGCAAAGATTCTGCATTCTTCTTATGTACTTCCATAATGCTGAAAGCAGATGGGGAGGAAATGAGACAACCCCCACATCCCCTTTGTGCAGAAGCAACAGTAATAATGGATATACCTTAACTTCCCTTTCCTCTTACAGTCTCAATCATCACTAACAGTCCCCACACAAGACTAAAAGAGAGCTCAAGAGAGGGAAGACTTCTTTCTTCTTCTTTAAGTCTATTGCCCCAATATATTTTCATTTCTTAATCAATGTAATGCCCCTGCCAACCATCTTTAGAATTCTCTGCACAAGACATGGCTCTTTCAGAAGCAGGAGAAATGTTTCCCTGGTTGACTTTTTGGTGTGGATTAAACAAAAGTGTTTAATAATGTAACATCGTAGCTCTATCCACTAACATTTTAATTCCTTTAAAGTGTACTTCTTTACCATTTCATGGTTAATAACAGTCTTTACTTTCCACAACTCTAAGACACTTGCCCACTGGGATGGATAGTTCTGCTGATTAGGGACACACTTCTTCCAGGAAGTCATTGTGAAATGCAGTAAGGAACTTCAAACAACCAGAGAAGGCCCTCCTCTAGGAGGAATCCTTTGGATTCATAGCCAATCATGATTCTGGAATGGAAGACATAGGGGAGAGATAGATAAGTCCCCCAATATGGGGGGGACTTATCTTAGATATCAAATATCTAACCACTCTTTGGCTAGTGTCAGGACCACTGAAGCTAGTTTCTGTGATAACTTGAGAAGGAGTGACCACTTTGCAGAAAATCCTGCAGGGGAGAGCCTGCCCACTGGGGTCACAGCATCTGAACTACAGGCTTATTTTATATGAAGAGATGCTTGTTTTGGTATATGACTCACTCCCAGAGTTGTGAGAAAGGAACTGCTTCAGCAATGGTGTGGGCACAACCCAGAGTCACAGAGCCTGGGCCTAATGCCAAGATGTGGTGCTCAGAAGAATGCAAGACGTGAAAAGCCTTTGAGGTCATTTTTCTTTGCTCAGGAGTCAGTAAACTAGTCCCCTTCCTCTTCTTACTCTCATCTTTCTGCCTACTGGGTAATTAAAAAAACAATATGTTCTTTATTTTTTCCTCCTATTTTAGATTTATTAGTTCTTCCAGTTGGAATACTGGGCAGGGCAGTCTGCACCTTTTTAGTTCTGAGTTTTGTTGTAATAGATGAACTTGTCAATATGCTAGTCAAGACCTCTTTAGGCAGGAAAACCAGGAAGCAGCAAACTAGAGAAACCCTTCCTGGTCCCAACAAACACACACAAACACACACACACAGACACTCTAAGGTGCACACAAATGCAGTTTAGCACAGGAAACTAGAAATGGAAAACCTAGCTTGGAGAGGATGGCAAGACACCAAATCACCATTCAGTACCTTGCTGGCTTGACTAGGGACACACAACCACAGATGGCAGTAAATTCTTCAACCTTGGCTGCAACAACTTCTTGCAAGAAATGTCTCTAAAGGCAAAGGAAACAAAAGCAAAAATGAACTACTGGGATTTCATGAAGATAAAAAGCTTCTGCATGGCAAAGGAAATAGTCAACAAAACTAAAAGAAAACCTACAAAATGGGAGAAGATATTTGAAAATGGCACTACAGCTAAAGGACTGGTATCCAAGATCTATAAAGAACTTCTCAAACTCAACACACACACACAAAACAAAGAATCCAGTCAAGAAATGGGCAGAAGATATGAACAGACACTTCTCCAAAGAAGCCATACAATTGTCCAGCAGACACAAGAAAAAAAATGCTCAACATTACTTATCATCAGGAAAATACATATCAAAACCACAATGAGATATGACCTTACACCAATTAGAATGGCAAAAATTAACAAGAGAGGGAACAATAAATGTTGGTGAGATGTGGAGAAAGGGGAACACTCTAAACACCGTTGGTGGTAATGCAAGCTGGTACAGCCACTCTTGAGGTTCCTCAGGATATAAAAGATAGAACTACCCTATGATCCAGCAATTGCACTACTGGATATTTACCCCAAAGATACAAATGTAGTGAAAAGAAGGAGTACCTACACCCCAATGTTCATAGCATCAATGTCCACAATAGCCAAACTGTAGAAGGAGCCGAGATGTCCTTCAACAGATGAATGGATAAAGAAGATGTGGTATATATATACAATGGAATATTACTCAGCCATCAGAAAGAATGAATACCTACCATTTACATTGACATGGATGAAACTAGAGGGAATTATGATAAGTAAAATAAGTCAATCACAGAAAGACATCTGTCATATGGTTTCACTCATATGTGGAATATAAGAAATAGTGTAGAGAACAATTGGGGAAGGGGGAGGAAAACTGAATGGGAAGAAGTCAGAGAGGGAGACAAACCATATGAGACTCTTGACACCAGGAAATAAACTGAGGGCTGCAGAAAGGGAGGTGGGTGGGGGGATGGGGCACTGGGTGACGGTCATTAAGTAGGGTGTGTGATGTGATGAGCACTGGGTGTTATGTGCAACTAATAAATCATTGAACCTTATATAAAAAACTAATAATGTTGGATAATTGAATTTAAATTAAAAATAAAACAAAAACAAAAAATCCAAAAAAATATGGTTTATTTTTTAAAAAGGAATTGCTAATGTATTTACTTCTCCAAGATCTTGTACAAGTCTATCTTTCTTTTTTACCATGCTTGTCAATTTCATCTTTTTTTAACTGAATGTATAGTTGTATTACAGAATAAGTGCTCTTTTAAAAAATTATTCCTTGAATATCGAATTCACTTATAAGTGACATAATCTCTTCTACTTAGGCCCTTGACAAACCCATATGTTACATATGGCCATGACTTACCCTTTGTTAAAAAAAATCAGACTTCTTTTTGTGATAATTGTAGATTCACATGCAGATTTAAGAAATAATGAAGAGACATTTCACAATGTTTATTCTTCCTATCCATGAGCATGGAATGTTTTTCCATCTCTTTGTGTCTTCCTCAACTTCTTTTATAAGTGTTCTGTAGTTTCTAGGGTATAGATCTTTTATCTCTTTGGTTAGGTTTATTCCTAGGTATCTTATGGTTTTCGGTGCTACTGTAAATGGGATTGATTCCTTAATTTGTCTTTCATCAGTCTCATTGTTAGTGTATAGAAATGCAACTGATTTTTTGTGCATTGATTTTCTATCCTGCCACATTACTGAATTGCTGTATGAGTTCTAGTAATTTGGGGGTGGAGTCTTCTGGGTTCTCCACATAAAGTATCATGCCATCTGTGAAGAGAGAGTTTAACTTCTTCTTTGCCAATTTGAATACATTTTATTTCTTTTTGTTGTCTGATTGCTGTTGCTAGGACTTCTAGTACTGTGTTGAACAATAATAGCGAGAGTGGGCATCCTTGTAGTGTTCCTGATCTTAAGGGAAAGGCTCTCAGCTTCTCCCCCTTGAGAATGATATTCACTGTGGGCTTTGCATAGATGGTTTTTATGATATTGAGGTAGGTTCCCTCTATCCCTACATTGTGGAGCGTTCTAATCAAGAAAGGATGCTGTATTTTGTCTAATGCTTTCTTTGCTTCAATTGAGAGGATCATATGGTTCTTGTACCTTCTTTTGTTTATGTGATCTATTGCACTGATTGATTTCTGAATGTTGAACTACCCTTGCATCCCAGGAATAAACCCCACCTGGTTGTTATGAATAATCATTTTAATGTACTGTTGGATCCTTTTGGCTAGGATCTTGTTGAGTCTGACAAATTAAACTATTTAAGGGCAGAGCCCTCATTTAAAGTACTCCCCAGATAGGTCTTCCAAATCAAAAAGAGTCAAAATTTGGATCCTGAGTCTTTGTGTTAATGCCTTGTGTAGTTAAACATAAACAACCAATATTTTTAAATGCCAACCCCCCCACACACACACAAAAAGAAATAATGAAGAGAGACCTTTTGTACTCCTTGCTGGGTCTCCCTAATGGTGACATCTTGCATAAATATAATACAATATCACAACCAGAATTAGTGCTTATACAATTAGCCTTATTCAGATTTTATCAGTTTTACATGCACTGAAATGTGTGTGTGTGTGTGGTAATTGAGTTCTATTTAATTATACACATGTGTAGATTTGTGTAATCAACACAACAACTATGCCATAGAACTGTTACATAGAAAGTATCCCTCATGCAACTCTTTTATAGTCAGTCACCACGATCGCACTCACCTCCCTAACCACTGGAAATGACTAATCTTTATAACATTGTCATGTCAGAAACGTTATAGAATTGGAATCATGCACAATGTACCTTTTAGGATTGCCTTATTTCTCCCTCAGTATAATCCTCTCTAGGTTCATCCAAGTTGTGTGTATATTGATAGTTTGTTTCATTTCATTCCTGAGTTGCATTCTATGGTTTGGATGTGACACTGTTGGTTTACCATTCATATGTTGTTTCTTTCTTTCTTTGCATGGTTTTATTATGTTGTTAGCCACCATACAGTACATCATTAGTTTTTGATATAGTGTTCAACGATTCATTAGTTTCATATAACACTCAATGCACATTACAACACATGCCCTCCTCAATATCCATTATCCAGTTACCCTACCACCTTCCCCTCTCCTCAGAAACTCTCAGTTTGTTTCCCAGAGTCCACAGTCTCTCATGGTTTGTCTCCCTCTCTGATCCCCTTGTCATCACTTTTCCCTTCCTTCTCCTAGTGTCCTCCATGTTATTCCTTATGATCCACATAAGAGTGAAACCATATGATAATTGTATTTCCCTGCTTGACTTATTTCACTTAGCATAATCTCTTCAAGTTCCATACATTCTGAACTGAATGGCAGGTATGCATCATCTCTAATGGTTGAGTAATATTCCATTGTATATATGAACCACATGTTCTTTTTCCATTTTTCTGTTGAAGGACATCTCAGCTCCTTCTACAGTTCGGTTATTGTGGACATTGCTGCTATGAATGTTGGGGCACATGTGCCCCTTCTTTTCACTAAATCTGTATCTTTGGGGTAAACCATTGGCCAGACTTATTCAAAATTAAAGAGAAAGGACCCAAATTATTAAAATTAGGAATGAAAGGGGAGAGATCACAACTAACACCAAGGAAATAGAAGCAATCATCAGAAACAGTTATCAACAACTATATGCCAATAAATTAAGCAACCTGGAAGAAATGGATGCCTTCCTGGAAACCTATAAACTACCAGGACTGAAACTGGAAGTGATTGACATCCTAAATAGGCCAATACCCAGTAATGAGATTGAAGCAGTGATCAAAAATCTCCCGAAAAACAAAAGTCCAGGGCCTGATGGCTTCCCTGGGTAATTCTACTAAACACTCAAAGAAGAAATAATACCTATTCTCCTGAAGCTGTTTGAAAAAATAGAAACAGAAGAAAAACTTCCAACTCATTCTATGAGGCCACAATCACCTTGATCACCAAACCAGGCAAACACCACATTAAAAAGTAGAAGTACAGACTGATATCACGGATGAATATGAATGCCAAAATCCTCAACAAGATCCTAGCTAATAAGATCCAATAGTACATTAATAGGATTATCCATCACGATCAGGTGTAATTCATCCCTGGGATTCAAGGGTGGTTCAATATTCGCAAATCAATCATGTGATAGAATACATTATTAAGAGAAGAGACAAGAATCATATCGTCCTCTCAATTGATGTAGAAAAAGCATTTGACAAAATACAGCATCCTTTCCTGATTAAAACCCTTCAGAGTGTAGGGATAGAGGATACAATCCTCAACTTCATAAAAACTAACTATGCAAAACCCACAGGTAATATAATTCTCAATGGGGAAAAGCTGAGAGCCTTTCCCTTAAGATCAGGAACACTACAAGGATTCCCACTCTCACTATTATTGTTCAACATAGTACTAGAAGTCCTAGCAACAGCAATCAGACAACAAAAAGAAATAAAATGTATTCAAATTGACAAAGAAGAAGTCAAACTCTCTCTCTTCACAGATGGCATGATACTTTATGTGGAGAAGAACCCAAAAGACTCCACCCCCAAATTACTAGAACTCATACAGCAATTCAGTAATGTGGCAGGATAGAAAATCAATGCACAAAAATTCAGTTGCATTTCTATACACTAACAATGAGACTGATGAAAGAGAAATTAAGGAATCGATTCCATTTACAATAGTACCAAAAACCGTAAGGTATCTTGGAATAAACCTAACCAAAGTGGTAAATGATCTATGCTCTAGAAACTACAGAACACTGATGAAAGACATTGAGGAAGACACAAAAAGATGGGAAAATATCCCATGCCCATTGAACAGAAGAATAAACATAGTTAAAATGTCTATGCTACTCAGAGTAATCTATACTTTCAAAGCCATTGCAATCAAAATACCAATGACATTTTTCAAAGTGCTGAAACAAGCAATCATAAAATTGGTGTGGAACCAGAAAAGACCCTGAATCACCAAGGAAATTTTGAAAAAGAAAAACAGAGTTGGGAGCATCGTTGCCTGATCTCAACCTGTGATCACTAATATAGCATGGTACTGGCACAAAAACAGACACATAGATCAGTGGAACAGAATGGAGACTCCAGAAATGGACCCTCAATTCTATGGTCAACTAATCTTTGACAAAGCAGGAAAAAACATCCAATGGAGCAAAGACAGTTTCTTCAATAATTGGTTTGGGAAAATTAGACAGCTATATACAGAAGGATGAAACTAGACCATTCTCTCACACCATACACAAAGATAAATTCTAAATGGAAGAAAGACCTCGATGTGAGACAGGAATCCATGAAAATCCTAGAGAAGAGCATAGGCAATAATCTCCTCAACATAAGACACACCAACTTCTTTCATGACATGTCTCCAAAGGCAAGGGAAACAAAAGCAAAAATGAACTTTTGGGATTTCATCAAGATGAAAAGCTTCTGTACAACAAAGGAGTCAGTCAACAAAGCATAGACGCAACCCACAGAATGGGAGGATAAATTTGCAAATGACACTACAGAGAAAGGGCTGCTATCCAAGATCTATAAAGAACTTCTCAAACTCAACACCCAAGAAACAAATAAATCAAAAAATTGGCAGACAATATGAACAGACACTTTTCCAATGAAGACATTCAAATGGCCAACAGACACATGAAAAAATGTTCAACATACGTAGCCATCAGGAAATTCAAATCAAAACTATGTTGAGATACTACCTTAAACCAGTCAGAATGGCAAAAATTGACAAGGGAAGAAACAACAATTGTTGGAGAGGATGTGGAGAAAGGGGAACCCTCTTACACTGTTGGTGGGAATGCAAGTTGGTACAGCCACTTTGGAAAACAGTGTAGAGGTTCCTCAAAGAGTTAAAAATAAAGCTACCATATGTTCCCAGCAATTACACTACTGAGTATTTACCCCCAAAATACAGATGCAGTGAAATGAAGGGGAACATGCACCCCAATGTTCATAGCAACAATGTTCACAATAGCCAAACTGTGGAAGGAGCCAAAATGCCCTTCAACAGACAAATGGATAAAGAAGATGTGGTCCATATATACAGTGGAATATTACTCAGTCATCAGCAATAATGATCACCCAATATTTGTATTAACAGGGAGGGAACTGGAGGAGATTATGCTAAGTGAAATAAGTCAAGCAGAGAAAGACATTTATCTTATGGTATCGCTTATTTGTGGACCATAAGGAATAGCATGGAGGACATTAGAAGGAAGGGAAAAATGAAGGGGGTGGGAATCAGAAGGGTTGAGGATCCATGAGAGACTATGGACTCTGGGAAACAAACTGAGCGTTTCAGAGGGGAGGTGGTGGGGTCTGGGTTAGCCTGATGATGGGTAATAAGGAGGGCAGTTACTGCAATGAGCAATGGGTTTTATAGACAAACAATTAATCATGGAATACTACACCAAAACTAATGAAGTACTCTATGGTGACTAACATAACCTAATTAAAAAAAGAATTCTCAAGTGTAATTCCTTCTTTCCCAAAACTGTAGACCCAGAGAAATTACTGATAAGGAAATTGATTGGGTCTCAGCATCCTCTCTAGCCATCCAACTGTTACCAAATAAATCCTAATTATTATCTGCCTGAATTCAGGAGACCTGAAGATGTCCTATCCACAGTGTTTTGGGTAATTTTTCTAGGAGAGGGCCAGGGATAGGTTTTATACTAACTTCAAAAGTGTACATTAGCATATAGCAATAAAACTTCAACTTGTCACGGCAGAAAACTTCTTTTACTCTGTCTTCAGTCCTCCCTGAGAGACTCCAGAAACACAGAATTAGGCATTCAAATAGGAAACACAAAGCTTACTTCCATTTACGCACTGGGGTATGAAAGCCAGTCAGAGGATTCTTCCTAAGCATCTCCTCAAGCTCTTATCACTGTATCAGTATTAAGATTGTTATACTTATGATAATTGTTTCATTAAAGAGTGGCTGGATGTTAGGTCTTTTGCAGAAGCCTATTGAAATGAGGGCTAACTATATGCTGGCTAACTGAACATAATAAAAAAATTAAAAAAATAAATGTATTAAGGTTAAATTAAAAAAAAGAAATGAGGGCTTAGCCTTGATGCAGCTGGAAATAGGCAAATTCAGAAGCTTGAATGTTCCTACAATTTGAAGACTGAAGTGCAATTCTTTGGGTAAGGCTGAGGAAGCATCTGGACATGGTCTGTTAGTTAATAGTTAATGACCAGCCTCTAGACTGCCTCTTCCTCAAAAGATAATAAACCAAATTTCAGGTGTGAGACATCACCTCTCCTAGGGGATCCTTTCCCCTGTTAGAAGCTCTAACCAGCCCTGAAGTCTTTAGAACTGTGCCTAAAGGAATTCATGTAAAGAAATAACCTCTCTTGTCTTTCCAGTTTATATACCATGTAATATGTTCAGATGAGATAATGTATATGGACACTAGTATTCAGAAACATTCAGAATGAGTCCTTCCCTGACTTCTGTTTAAATGAGAGGTGTTTAAAGTCTTTTATGGGCCTTGATACGCAACTGTAATTGCCAGGTGGTGACTTTAGGCACAGAGGGAAAAAAAAGGTATTTGGAGACAGGAGCTAAACTCATAGTGACAGAGAAACAGGAAGATAATGTGATTGTCTAGGCGAGACAGTGCCTGAGACCTATGTGGAAGCTGATGACTAAGCTGTCAGCTGAATGACTGTTAAAGCTGAAGCACCTGGGATGTGACTGTGAGTACAGGGAGAAGAATAAAGTGACCTAGTCTTTAAACCTGTCCCAAAGTCTATGAAGAAATGTGTTCTAGTGACCTTAGGGATAGAAGCCCAAGGCCAGGACTTCAGGAAGTTGTGGTTCCCATGAAATTGGGAGGGTGACAATCCCTCTTGCAGCCTTTCCTTGGTACACAAGGACTGAGGATTCCATACTGGGAGCCCTAAATGATCCCAAACAACCAGACTGCTTGTAAATCAGGCACCAAGGACCTACTTCCTCAAGAGCAGTCGGGAAAGTTATTATCCCGTTCCCCTCCCCTAGGTCACAGGTATATGGCCAGAAGCATACTGGAAATGTGTGATTTGATCCCTATGGAGAAAGACCTGGTCAGACCAGAGATGGGAAATCATCAGAGAAGGACATGAGAGAAAAAAGACCTGGTCTGACCAGGCAGCAATTTTCCACAGACTCCCACAGTCTTGCTCTTTGTGTGATGGAGTGGGGAATAAGACTTGGTTTTCTTTGTGTTTTCTTTCTAATGCTGGACAGTTGGTTTAGAGAACTTGCCATTAAAAAAGAAAGAGGAAAAAAAAAGAAAGAAAGAAAGAAAGAAAGAAAGAAAGGAAGGAAGGAAGGAAGGAAGGAAGGAAGGAAGGAAGGAAGGAAGGAAGGAAGGAAGGAAGAAGAGAGAGACCCACTGCTAGGACTTTTAAACTGCCAAGGTCTCTCTTATGGCCAGTTTGGGGCCCAAATGTGAAGTTGATGAAGTGTGTCACTGCCCCAGTTCTGTGCTCTTGCCTCCCTTAATGTGCCCCTACGGCCATCTAGTAAGTCCTGAATCCTCCATTGTCATCCATTTATTAGAATGAGCCTTTAGGGAAGGAGCTGATAGACCCTATAAGGGCTCTCTCTGGAGGGTTGAAATACAGTCATCCTCTCCTCCTCTACCCCTTACCTAACCAACTACGTTTACACAAGTCTTCTTGACTCCAATTTTGGTAATCAAAGATGTTGCTTATGCAACCAAGCAATTTGTTTTCCAACAAATTTGTAAACTGCCCTGAGTAGTCACTGATTCTCTTCCCGTGGAAACAGATCCAGAAAAAACGGCCATCTCTATACCCAAAACAGTTTTTTCAATGGGGACTCACAGCTGGCTTTGAGAAAGTAATTGTTAATATCTCACATTCATCTTTTCTACTGTAATTTTTTCTCAGACACAAATAACTTTACACTTGGAAGAAACATTTGCGAATTTCTTGCTTTACATTATTTTACAGTGGGTAGGGAAACTGAGGCCCAGACAAAGAAAATGATGTTCCCAAAATCTTACTGCCATTCAGTAACACAATCAAGACTTGAACTCAATTCCCCAGACTCCTAAGTCAAGGTTCTTATTGTGCAAAAATTATCTTTGTAGAGCTTGAACCAAGCCAGCTTCCTACATACCTACATAGGAGTAATGCTTGGCCTGACTTTACAGGTATATGAATCTAAGTATAGAAGGCAGGCATGAGAATGCCATGAAGTGGGAGCTCTTACCCAATTAGGGTTAACCAAAGAGCCCAGAACACCGGGTGTCTGTTTTAATGAAGATCAGCCTGGGAGGAAAGGTATAGGTAAAGTTTATCCCTCAGGTAACTAGTACATTCCCTGTTCCCCAGGTGCCAATCCCATAGTCTTCTTGGGCCTGAGAACAGGGCAGTAGCTCCTGGAGTCATTCTAATATTATCAAAGGTGATGGTGGGGCACCTGGGTGGCTCAACAGGTTAAGCACATCTGGCTCTTGGTTTCAGCTTAGGTCATGATATCATGGGTCATGGGATCAAGTTCCATGCTCAGTGAAGAGTCTGCTTGAAGATTCTTTCCCTTTGCCCCTCCCCCCATTCTTTGTGTTCTCTCTCTCTCTCTTTCTTTCTCTCTCTCTCTCAAATAAATGAATAAACCTTTTAAAAACGTGGTGGTATTTAAATTTGGTGCATGAGTTTGGTTGAAGTATTTGGCCCAGTCTAAAGAACTGTAGTCACCATGGCTCACCCCAAAACAGCAAAGGGAGATAGGGCATGTTTGTCCTTTTCTCTACTTCCTCCTCCCTCCCTCTCTTTCAGATTATTGGGCTTTGACTGACAAGGATATTGCACCACTTCTTTTGTGGAGTGCTTCCTCCTGTCAGCTCTCCATCATCATCCCCTCGCCCCCTGAAAGACTATGCACCAACAGTGCAGGAGGGTACCATTTTCTCCACATCCTCACCAACACCTGTTGTTTCCTATGTTGTTGATTTTAGCCATTCTGACAGTTGTGAGGTAATAACTATTGTAGATCTGCTTTGCATTTTCTGATGGCAAGTAATGTTGAGCATCTTCTCATGTGTCCGTTGGACACCTGTATGTCTTCTTTGGAGAAATATCTGTTCATACTACATCTAAAACTAATGATGTACTATATGTTGGCTAATGGAATTTAAATAAAAAAATCTGCTCGTGTCTTTTGCCCATTTTAAAATTGGATTGTGTTTTGGGTGTTAAATTTTGTAAATTCTTTATACATTTAGGATATTAACCTTTTATGAAATGTATCATTTGCAAATATCTTCTCCCATTCTGTAGGATGCCTTTTCCTTCACTGTGCAGAAGACTTTTATTTTGATGAAGTCTCAGTAGTTCATTTTTTTAAAATAATTTTTATTTTGTTATATTATTCACCAACAGTACATCCCCAGTTTTTGATGCAATGTTCCATGATTCATTATTGCATACAACACCCAGTGCACAATGCGATATGGGCTCTCCTTAATACCCATCACCGGCCTATCCCAATCCGCCACTCCCCTCCCCCCTGAAGCCCTCAGTTTGTTTCCCAGAGTCCACAGTCTCTCATGGTTCATTCCCCCTTCTGTTTACCCCCCCTTCATTCTTCCCTTCCTTTCCCTACCAGTCTTCCTATTTCTTATGTTCCATAAATGAGTGAAACCATATGATAATTGTCTTTCTCTACTTGACTGATTTCACGTAGCATAATATCCTCCAGTCCTGTACATGTTGCTGCAAATGTTGTGTAATCGTTCTTTCTGACGGCTGAGTAATATACTATTGTATATATGGACGACATCTTCTTAATCCAGACATCTGTTGAAGGGCATCTCGGCTCCTTCCACAATTTAGCTACTGTGGACAGTGCTGCTATGAACATTGGGGTGCATATGGCCCTTCTCTTCACTACGTCTGTATCGTTGGGGTAAATACCCAGTAGTGCAATGGCTGGATCATAGAGTAGCTCTATTTTTAACTTATCTTAATGTTTTTTTATTATATTATGTTAGTCACCATAGAGTACATCCCTGGTTTCCGATGTAAAGCTCCATGCTTCATTAGTTGCATATAACGCCCAGTGCACCATGCAACGTGTGCCCTCCTCACTACCCATACCAGTCCATCCCATTCCCACATCCCCGTCCAATCTGAAGCCCTCAGTTTTTTTCTCAGTCCATAGTCTCTCATGCTTCATTCACCCTTCTGATTACCCCCGCTTTCTTTATCCCTTTCTTCCCCTACCGATCATCCTAGTTCTTATGTTCCACCGATAAGAGATATCATATGACAATTGTCATTCTCTGCTTGACTTATTTCACTTAGCATTATCTCCTCCAGCGCCGTCCATGTTGCAGCAAATGTTGAGAACTCGTTCTTTCTGATAGCTGAGTAATATTCCATTGTATATATGGACCACAACTTCTTAATCCTGTCATCTGTTGAAGGGCATCTCAGTTCCTTCCACAATTTGGCTATTGTGGACAATGCTGCTATGAGCATTGGGGTGCATATAGCCCTTCTCTCCACTACGTCTGTATCTTTGGGGTAAATACCCAGTAGTGCAATGGCTGGGTCAACGGGTAGCTCAATTTTTAACTTTTTAAGGGACCTCCACACTGTTTTCCAGAGTGGCTATACCAACTTGCATTCCCACCAACAATGTAGGAGGGATCCCCTTTCTCCACATCCTCTCCAACAATTGTTGTTTCTTGCCTTGTCTATTTTTGCCATTCTAACTGGCGTAAGGTGGTATCTTAGTGTGGTTTTGATTTGAATTTCCCTGATGGCTAATGATTTTGAACATTTTTTCATGTGTCTGTTGGCCATTTGTATGTCATCATTGGAAAAGTGTCTGTTCATATCTTCTGCCCATTTTTTGATTTGTTTATCTGATTCTCACGTATTGAGTTTGAGAAGTTCTTTGTAGATCTTGGATACCAGTCTTTTATCTGTAGCATCATTTGCAAATATATTCTCCCATTCCGTGGGCTGCCTCTTAGTTTTTTTTTTTTTATGGTTTCCTTGGCTGTGCAGAAGCTTTTTATCTTGCTGTAGTCCCACAAGTTCATTTCATATTTTGTTTCTCTTGCCTTTGGAGATGTGTCGTGAAAAAGGTTGCTTTGGCCGATGTCATAGAGGTTGCTACCTATGTTCTCCTCTAGGATTTTGATGGATTCCTGTCTCACATCAAGGTCTTTTGTCCATTTGGAGTTTATCTTTTTGTATGGTGTGAGAGTGGTCAAGTTTCATTCTTTTGCATGTAGCTGGACAATTTTCCCAGCACCATTTATTGAAGAGACTGTCTTTTTTTCCATTGGATGTTTTTTCCTGCTTTATCAAAGATTAGTTGCCCAAAGAGCCGAGGGTCCATTTCTGGGTTCTCTATTCTGTCCATTGTTCTATGTGTCTGTTTTTGCACAAGTACCATGCTGTCTTGGTGATCACAGCTTTGTAGTACAGCTTGAAATCTGGCTATGTGATGCCCCCAGCTTTGTTTTTCCTTTTCAACAATTCCTTGGCGGTTAGGGGTCTTTTCTGGTTCCATACAAATTTAAGGACTATTTGTTCCAGTTCTTTGAAAAAAGTCATTGGTATTTTGATTTGGATAGCATTGAAAGTGTAGATTGCTCTGCGTAGCATGGACATTTTAACTATGTTAATTCTTACAAGCCATGAGCATTCAATATTTTTCCATCTTTTTGTGTCTTCCTCAATGTCTTTCAAGAGTGATTTATAGTTTCTAGAATATAGATCATTTATATCTCTGGTTAAGTTAATTCCAGGGTAACGTTTGGTGTTTGGTGCTATTATAAATGGGATGGATTCCCTAATTTCTACTCCTTCAGTCACATTGTTAGTGAATAGAAATGCAACTGTTTTCTGAGCATTGATTTTGTATCCCGCCACATTACTGAATTGCTCTATAACTTCTAATCGTTTGGGAGTGGCTTCTTTTGTTTTTTCCATATAGAGTATCATGTCACCTGCGAAGAGAGACATTTTGACTTCTTCTTTGCCGATTTGGATACTTTTTATCCCTTTTTGTTGTCTGATTGCTGTTGCAAGGACTTCTAGTACTATGTTGAATAATAGTGGTGAGCGTGGGCATCCTTGTCGTGTTCCTGATGTTAAGGGAAAGGCTTCCAGCTTTTCCCCATTGAGAATGATATTTGCTGTAGGCTTTTCATAGATGGTTTTTATGAAATTGAAGAATGTACCCTCTATCCCTACACTCTGAAGGGTTTTAATCAGGAAACGATGCTGTATTTTGTCAAATTCTTTTTCGGTATCAATTGAGAGGATCATATATTCCTGAGACTTTTCTTGTTGATATGATGTATCACATTGATTGATTTGTGAATGTCGAGCCACACTTGCATCTCAGGGATGAATCTCACTTGGTCATGATGGATAAACCTTTTAATGTACTGTTGGATTCTATTAGCCAGTATACTGTTGAGGATTTTGGCGTCCATATTCATTAGGGAAATCGGTCTGTAATTCTCCATTTTGATGGGCTCTTTGCAGGGTGTGGGGATCAGGTAATATTGCCCTCATAGAATGAGTTTGGTAGCTTTCCTTCTGTTTCTATTTTTTGAATTAGCTTTAGGAGAATAGGTATTATTTCTTTTTTGAATGTTTGGTAGAATTCCCCAGGAAAACCATCTGGGCCTGGAGTTTTGTTATTTGGAAGGTTGTTTATCACTGACTCAATTTCTTCATAATTAATTGGCCTGTTTACAAAATCAATTTCTTCCTGTTTCGGACTTAGTAGTTTATAGGTTTCCAGGAAGGCCTCCATCTCGTCCAGATTGCTTAATTTATTGCCATATAGCTGTTGATAAAAGTTTCTAACAATCCTTCCAATTTCATTGTTGTTGGTTGTGACCTCTCACTTTTCATTCATAATTTTATTAATGTAGGTCCTTTATTCTTTTGGAGAAGTCTTGCTAGTGGTCTGTCAATTTTATTGATTCTCTCAAAGAACTAGCTTCTAGTTCTGTTGATCTGCTCTACTGTACAACTGGTCTCTAATTCATTGATTTCTGCTCTAATCTTGGTCAACTGCTTCCTCATGAGTGGATTAGGCCTGTCCCTCTGTTGCTGCTCCAGCTTCTTGAGGTAAGAATATAAAAACTGCATTTTAGATTTTTCTATTCTTTTGAGTGAGGCTTGGATGGCTATGTATTTCCCCCTTAGGACTGCCTTTGCAGTATCCCAAAGGTTTTGGACCATTGTGTTTTCATTCTTGTTGGTCTCCATAAATTGTTTAAGTTGATTTTTGATTTCCTGGTTTATCGAGTCATTCCTGAGCAGGATGGTTCATAGTCTCCAAGTGTTTGAGTTTCATCCAAATTGTTCCTTGTGGTTGAGTTCCAATTTCAGAGCATTGTGGTCTGAGAATATGCAGGGAATAATTTCAGTCTTTTGGTATCTGTTGAGACCTGTTTTGTGTTCCAGAACCTGGTCTATTCTTGAGAATGTTCCATGGGCATTAGAATAGAATGAGTATTCTTTGGTTCTGGGGTGTAGTGTTCTATATATATCTATTAAGTTCAACTCGTCGAGTATGGCACTCAAAGCTCTTGTTTCTTTGCTGATTTCTTGCTTAGGTGGTCTGTCTATTGCTGATAGTGGAGTATTGAGGTCTCCTACTATTAGTGTATTTTTAACTATATGTCTCTTTATTGTGCTTAAAAGTTGGCTTGTGTATCTTGCTGCTCCCCTGTTGGGAGCATATATATTGATAATTGTCATATCCCCTTGTTGGATACATCCTTTAAGAATACTATAGTGCCCTTCTGTGCCTCTAACTATAGTCTTTACTTTAAAATCCAATCTGTCTGATTTGAGAATTGCTACCCCAGCTTTCTTTTGTGGTCCATTGGTGTGAAAGATGGTATTCCATCCCTTTCCTTTCAGTCTGAATGTATCTTTAGGTTCAAAATGAGTCTCTTGTAGACAGCAAATGGATGGGTCATGTCTTTTTATCCAATCTGCAACTCTGTGGTGTTTTATGGGGGCATTTCGGCCATTTACATTGAGACTGATTATTGAGAGATATGGTTTTAATGATTCCATGTTGCCAGTAATGTCTTTGTTTCTATAGATTGTGACTTTCTGTTCTGTATCACTCTTGGGGCCTTTTTACTTTTATAGAACCCCCCTTAATATCTCCTGTAGGGCTGGTTTTGTGGTTACAAAATTGGTCAATGACTGGCGATTCTGGAAGATCTTTATTCCTCCATCCATTCTGAATGACAGCCTTGCTGGATAAAGGATCCTTGGCTGCAAATTCTTCTCTGAAAGAGCTTTACAAATGCCCTCCCAATCCTTTCTCTCATTCCAGGTCCTGCAGACAGGTCTGACGTAATTCTGATACCTTTGCCTTGGTACGTGAGAAATTTCTTTGCCCTGGCCGCTTTCAATACTGTATCCTTAGATCTAATATTTACGAGTCGCACTGTGACGTGACGGGGTGTAGGTTTGTCGTGGTTGAGCTTGGGAGGGGTCCACTCTGCCTCTTGGACATGAATGTTTGTTTCCTTTGCTAGATTAGGGAAGTTTTCATCTACAATTTGTTCAAATATCTCTTCTAGACCTCTGTTTTTCTCCACCCCCTTGGGGATGGCGATGATTCTGACATTGGAACGTTTCATTGAGTCAGTAATCTTGCATAACCTACATTCCTGAGCGTGGATTTTTTGGAGTCCAGATTCTATTTTAGCTTTCTCTTCTACTAACCCATCCTCTAATTCGCTGATACTGATACGTTCTTCTGCCTCATTCACCCTGGCTGTCAGAGCTTCTAGTTTTGACTGCATTTAGCTCATAGAATTTTTAATTTCTGCCAGATTCGCTCTCATTTCCTCCCTTAGAGATTCTATATTCTCATTAACATTTTTGTTGATACTTTTTTCAAGTCTACTTATCATCTTGACCATTATTACTCTGAATTCCATTTCTGATAATTTAGTTATATCCATATCCATTAGTTCTGTGGCAGAAGCCACAGACTCATTGTGTTTTCTTTTCTGGGGGGGATTTCTCCTTCTTGTCATTCTGATGAGGAGAGGTTGCGGGGTTGTCCAGAGCCAAATTATTGACCAGGACCCAGGCCGTGTGCCCTTGTTTTATAGGGATCTTAGGAATGTGGGCTTCTTTTTTTTTTTAAGATTTTATTTATTTATGTGACAGAGAGACAGCCAGCGAGAGAGGGAACACAAGCAGGGGAGTGGGAGAGGAAGAAGCATGCTCCCAGTGGAGGAGCCCGATGAGGGACTCGATTCCGGAATGCCGGGATCACGCCCTGAGCTGAAGACAGACGCTTAAGGACTGGCCACCCAGGCACCCTGGGATGTGGGCTTCGTGATTTTTTAGCCTGCCTTCTGGGGGAGGGGCCTCTCTTGCCAATACTCAGGCAACCCTGTTTGGGTAGAGTCTCCATGTCCCCTGCAAGGGGGGATGGGAATTGGCACACTGTGAGCCGGTATTTCCAGGTTTTTGTTCTCTGGCGTCTTTCCCTGGTGGTCTGCTGTGCCTCTTCTGAGTGTCAGAGCAGCAGCGGCCGAATTTCAGCCTCTGTCACAGAACAGAAGGATTGCAGCCCATTCTCCACTGATGTTCTGTCCACTTTAACTCCATTACTGCTGGTGCTGCTCAACCCTGCAGTGTCCCGGGATGTGCGCCCCACACATCACTTCCAGGGCCTCACTTCCAGGGCCCTCACTTCCAGGGCCATCGTGTCTCTCTCCTTTGTGTTTCTAATACTGCCAGCCGCCAGGCGCCCCCATGCGCTCTGACTCTCTGGCCCTCAGTCTGGTTGCGCGCGTTCCCCGGCTCAAGGTCTCTGTCTGCTCTCTCGCGGGTGCCGGTCGGTGAGTCCGCCCGCTCCCCCAGTGCAGGTGGCTACCGCTTCCCGGCGCTAAAACGTGGTGCCTCCCTCCCCCTTCCATTTATCTTTCGATGTCTGTGCGCGGTTTCATGGCTTCCCGCTTCGTACCTCAATACTCAGTGCTGGAGATGTTCATTTGTAGAGATCCAGATGTATCCTCCTGTGTCTCAGGCTGATTCCGTGGATGTTCAGGCTGGTCTGGTACCTATCCAACTTGACTCAGGGGACTGGCTGAAAAAGGGGTTCCCTACTCTTCCACTATCTTAACTCCTTCCCCCCCCAGTAGTTCATTTTTGCTTTTGTTTCTCTTGCGTCAGGAGACATATCTAGAAAAAGCTGATAGGGCTGATGTCAAAGAAGTTACTGCCCATGTTTTCTTCTAGGATTTTCATGGTTGCAGGTCTCACATTTAGGTCTTTTATCCATTTTGAGTTTATTTTTGTGTTTGGTATAAGAAAATGGTCCAGTTTCAGGGCACCTTGGTGGCGCAGTCATTAAGGTCTGCCTTTGGCTCAGGGCGTGACCCTGGCGTTCTGGGATCAAGCCCCACATCAGGCTCCTCTGTTTCTTGCCTTGTCAATTTTTGCCATTCTAACTGGTGTAAGGTGGTATCTCAGTGTGGTTTTGATTTGAATTTCCCTGATGGCTAATGATTCTGAACATTTTTTCATGTGTCTGTTGGCCATTTGTATGTCATCATGGGAAAAGTGTCTGTTCATATCTTCTGCCCATTTTATGATTTGTTTATTGGTTTCTCACGTATTGAGTTTGAGAAGTTTTTGTAGATCTTGGATACCAGTCTTTTATCTGTAGCAACATGGACGGCACTGGAGGAGATAATGCTAAGTGAAATAAGTCAAGCAGACAAAGACAATTATCATATGATTTCTCTCATCTATGGAACATAAGAAGTAGGAAGATCGGTAGGGGAAGAAAGGGATAAAGAAAGGGGGGGTAATCAGAAGGGGGAATGAAGCATGAGAGACTATGGACTATGAGAAACAAACTGAGGGCTTCAGAGGGAAGGGGGTGGGGCAATGGGGTAGAGTGGTGATGGGTAGTAAGGAGGGCACGTATAGCATGGTGTACTGGGTATTATATGCAACTAATGAATCATCGATCTTTTCCTCAGAAAAAAATCATATGATAGTTGTCTTTCTCTGCTTGACTTATTTCACTTAGCATTATCTCCTCCAGTGCCGTCCATGGTGCAGCAAATGTTGAGAACTCGTTCTTTCTGATAGCTGAGTAATATTCCATTGTATATATGGACCACAACTTCTTAATCCAGTCATCTGTTGAAGGGCATCTCGGCTCCTTCCACAATTTAGCTATTGTGGACATTGCTGCTATGAACATTGGGGTGCATATGGCCCTTCTCTTTACTACGTCTGTATCTTTGGGGTAAACACCCAGTAGTGCAATGGCTGGATCATAGGGTAGCCCAATTTTTACCTTTTTAAGGGAGCTCCACACTGTTTTCCAGAGTGGCTGTACCAACTTGCATTCCCACCAACAACGTAGGAGGGATCCCCTTTCTCCACATCCTCTCCAACAATTGTTGTTTCTTGCCTTGTCTATTTTTGCCATTCTAACTGGCGTAGGGTGGTATCTCAGTGTGGTTTTGATTTGAATTTCCTTGATGGCTAATGATTTTGAACATTTTTTCATGTGTCTGTTAGCCATTTGTATGTCTTCATTGGAAAAGTGTCTGTTCATATCTTCTGCCCATTTTTTGATGTGTTTATTTGTTTCTCATGTGTTGAGTTTGAGAAGTTCTTTGTAGATCTTGGATACCAGTCCTTTATCTGTAGTGTCATTTGCAAATATATTCTCCCATTCCCAGTAGGGGAAGAAAGGGATAAAGAAAGGGGGGTAATCAGAAGGGGGAATGAAACATGAGAGACTATGGACTATGAGAAACAAACTAAGGGCCTCAGAGGGGAGGGGGGTGGGGGAATGGGAAAGGCCGGTGATGGGTAGTAAGGAGGGCACGTATTGCATGGTGCACTGGGTGTTATCCACAACTAATGAATCATCGAGCCTTATGTCGGAAACCGGGGATGTACTGTATGGTGACTAACATAATAAAATAAAAAATCAGTATAAAAAAAAGAAAAAAAAAGAATAGGGTTGAGCTCAGCACCCTCATTCCCACCAATGAGATGACCAGAGTTTAGAAGCAATTATGTGCTGGCATTATATTCTAATTAGATGAGATCCAAATAATCAATAAAATGGAGATGCATAGAATTGGTTTTATTGAATACCTTGTTTTTATAATAAAAACAATGTTAATTTAAAAAAAATAAAGGTGTTGTCAGGGTTGTTCCTCCGAAGGCTCTGGGGAGAATCCATTCATTGCTTCTTCTGGTTCTTGGTGGCAATTGGAATTCCTTGTCTTGTACCTTCATTAGTCCAATCTTCAGGGTCAGCATATTCAAATCTCTCTCTGCTGCTCCATTTTCGTATCATTTTATTCTGTGTGTAAAATCTCCCTCTGTCTCCCTCTCACAAGGATATATGCAATTGCATTTTGGGGCCCCCTGGATAATCCAGGATAATCTCCCCATCTCAAAATCCTTAATTTAGTTATCTTTTTGTCATAAATTAACATATTCACAAGTCCCAGGATTAAGATATGGACATCTTTGAGAAGCCATTATTCAGTCTACTAGAAAAGGTTTAAATTTTAAGGCTAATGGAAGGGGTAAGACACAGGTTTGAACCTAGGAGGAAAATGGCAAGATGACAGGTAAGGCATAGATTTTTCTCTATATAACACCAGCTGGCCCATATGGAATTTATAAACAAGACCAAGGTCTGTTCAGTATGGTACTCAACAACTCATTAGTAACACTAATGCACTGTTTTGAATATAAGCAGAGAAGACCATAGTCAATGAATCCCTTTCAAGTATTAACAAGGCTGTGGCAAAAGGCTTGGGAATATAGGATATATGCACTGCTTAACTTTTGATAAGAAAAGTCTGTAGTAGCAATTTGGTTACAAAATGTTAGTTCAGTTTTCTATAGTGGAAAATGAGATGCAGAAGATGTTAGGTGTGGCAACTGTTGTTTGCTTATTTACCTTATCTCCTGGATTGACAGAGGTTCCTTAAAGGCAGTATCTGGGCCTTTCCCATCTTTGTGTCACCCATGGAACATAGTCGTTTTGCTTCTTGGCATAGGAGTCCATTGTTTTTGTTTTGTTTTTTGTTTTGTTTTTTTTATTTTGTTTTCTTTTCTTTTTACTTCTCAAATGGCTTTTCCCCTAGGAATCTTGAAACAGAAGTAATTCTTATGGTAAGGGCCTGTTGGGCGGCAAGCAGCTGAATAAAATACGTTTCCACATGGGCAGAATCTAGAAAAGCCTTTCTCAGAAAAAAAATAATCTTCCTACTCCCATCTCTGTCTCCTTCCCCATTGCAGAGGCTGTTATTCAGCACAGGAATTATTGTTATTGTTATTGTTGTTATTATCAAGGTGAATATGATAAATAGAAATAGAGCAATCAAAATACTCTTGTCTGTATTTTCAAAAGTGTGCTTGCCACTACACAGTGCATGTAGGAAGCATGTAGCCTCTAATCTGAGCTCATCAAGACAGACCCTATGAAAAGAGTAAAGAGACCTGCTTCTAAAGCAGGAGGCCAGGCCCTTTCCTTCAGAGTGTAGTTAACCACTGGTGATCTGGCTCTGCCTTCATCAAGAGCGATGGGACATGTATGACAACAGGGTATCTCAGAGGCACTATCTTTCATTTTGGAAAGGGAACAGAATCAAGCACTTACAGAGTTCTGATTATGGACCAGGCATAGACCAATGCATTGAATCCTTTCTGAAATATTGTGAAGAAGGTCTTCTTATTGTGGTCATTTGACAGATGAAGAATACTGAGGCTCCAAGGTGGTAAAGTGCCCTGCTCAGTTTGGAGGTGGTGAGGTCCTTTCAGTCTCCCATCAACTACTTACATATCCTGGCAGGAAGACTAGGATCAGGAGGTGGGCAGTGAGAGGTAGGAAAGGAGTCCGTGAAGTGAGATGTGAGGGAAGCCCCAGATCTGGCTTCCCTGCAGAGCTGACAGGCTATCTTGGAAGCCAACACCAACATGGTATCTCCATGGCAACTTCTAGGATAAATTTGTTTGATTTATTCATTTGTCACAGATGGCTGTTTTTCTGTCTTCTGGCAGAATTTCAAGGGAATCAAGGGGATGTTGCCTCACATAACTGCTTCCATTGTACAATGACATTTTCAGAGGGCCGAAGTGATATGTGGGAAATTTTTTTCCCTGTGGGATATTATACAGATTTATTAGTATAAATGCCAGGTAAATTAGCCTAATTTCTCTATTTAAAAACAGAGGTGTGTCCATTAAACCCTCCTGCCAAATTCTAATGTCAGTCCCTCCCACCTAACAAGCAAGGGCTCATGTACAGATTTCCCCAGCCAGGAGGCAAGATCCTTTGTCTTAGTACACACCTGGTGAGAGCTGAGGGAAAGCACCATCCAAGTTCCTGGGCCCACTGCATTCCAGCCCTGTTTTTTCTCAACTGCCCAGGCTTGTTGGTTGGAAGCTTGTGATTACAGAGCTAATAAAAAAGGAGTGGGGGTGGGGTGGGGTAAATGCGCATTGTGACTAACAAGGGGGAAATCTGCCCTCCTGGGGATATGGAAACCTGGGAAACAGCTAAGAGTGGATTGAATGGATCCAGGAAAACGGTTGTCTACAGTTGGTAGCACCCTCCCACTCCACCTCCTCTTCCCCTCAAGTCTTCCAGGCCTCCCAGGGACTGGAGGCAGGGGCCCCAGGCGACAGTGTGGCGGTCCGTGTGGCCCTTGGGTGGGGGGTGCTGGCCCCTCAGCTTGACCTGCAAATGGTAGTACCCCTTAACCCGCCATCCCAGCCATTTGTTTCTGGGAGCTCTGTAATTTGGCCTATGGAATGTTTGGGTTAAAAATTGTAGTTTGGCCAAACAGACAGAACTGCCTGAAGAGAACAGGCAGTCACAGTACGGGGTTGGGGGAGGGGGGCGTAGTGGGCAAGGAATTAGCTCCCTCCAGAGCAGCCCGGTTTGACACGCCCTTGCCCTGGCGCTCACCTTTGCTGGGACGCGCCAGACTACACCCCTGGAATAGCGAGGTTTCCAAGACCTCTTCTGGGGAGCACTAGAAGGAGTTTGCATTGGCCTTTGGCCAGCCTCCTCCAGCCTGGCCACAGATTTCAGATCTGAACTTCAGGGTTGGGGCCCTTCCCCCTCCCCAAGCCCCACCCCTCCCTTCGCTTGCCTCTTAGGCTCCATCTTCCGTCAATTGTGACCCTAGGAACGCTGCCCCTATGGCAAGTAGCTGGCCAGAGGCAGCGGCTGGGGGAGGCTCCTTTGAGTAAAGATCTCTTTAACCTCTAGCTGGCTCCGAGTGCATCTCTGCTGGTGCTGCCGTGGCCCCAGGAAGTGTGGCTGCGGGACAGAGGGGGATCACATCAACACTGCAGCTCTCTTGCTTGGGGTGGCAAAGAGGCGCCCACCAGAGCTCAGCCGCAGGCGTACTCCCTCCGAAGCCACCTCCGTGCCAGCTGCTGGTCTCCAGTCAGTGTGGCCATCCGGCCCCACTCTGCGCGGGACGTGGGACCTAATCGTGGCACAGTTTTTCTGAGAAAGTGCAGCCTAGGTGCAGAGCCCCTCCACTTGCAGATCCAGTCTTCCCACCGAGCTCTGCCACTCCTGCTCACAAGGTAAATCCTGCTGCCTGCTCCTAACCAAACCAATGCTAGTGCCCCTAAGGGAATAGCCAAATTATGCCACCAGTTTGGAGAAAGTGGCAGAGACTGGAGATACCCTGGGGCATGCCAGAGTAGAGAGTTGAGCAGGGATGCCCACCTGGTGCGAGTTATGGGCCAAAAACCAGTTTGCATGGTTCACCAAGGGAGGTTAATGGATTTAAGGATGTGGTGTAAAATCTTACCCACTCCTGAAGAGTCCTCCCTTGGGGATGGGATAGGGGAATGGGGAAGAGAGGAGGTGGGGATATTGCCCAGCCAAGGGCAGGGGATGCGGAAGCTGCCAATGGCTGAAGAAAGTTGTTGGCTACCATAAGGGCCCCAATCTCATGACATTTCACCATTTGGCTGCCTTGAGGTGTTGAGCTCCTATCACTCTTTGCTTGTGGCATAAGGGGCTGGAGGCCACAGGGTAAGAGCACTTCTGTAGGCCCAACTCTCCAGGCCGAGACTTGGTGACAACCTCTGGTGAAAATGCCATGATTTTGTGGAAAGTGAGGCCAACCTTAAGCCACAGCAGGAAGATGAAATCTGGATGGATGGAGAGTAGTCTTACAGTGAATTATGGTGGATGAAGGAAAGCAGGGCAGGGGTACTCTCTTCAAATGTCTACAAAGCTGTCATGTGAAAAAGAATTACATTTGTCTTGTGTGGCCCAGAAAGGAGAAACCAGGATAGGTCTGAATTCAACAGGCTGGAAGCCACCAGGAGGCAGAATTAAGCTTACTATAAGGAATCCCTTTTTAATAGGGAGGAAGGAGTGCTTTTACTGTGTATCAGTCATTTCACTAAGTATTTTACACAAATTATCCCACTTAACATTTAGCAAGGCTTGGATGTATTCAATGATAAAATGGAATAGCCTGGAAGTAGTGGGGGGTCACTAGAAGCCCCTAAGCACAAAAAAGGTCAAAGAACCACTTGATTGCTATATTGTGAGGGATAATCAAACTTCATGTGGGAACTTATACTATAAAGCTAATAGGCATTTTCAGATGTTGAGCATTCAGAGTCCTAAATTAAGGCATCAGGTTTTGCTTTTTTTGCTTTTTTGTTTTGGTTTTTGTTGTTGTTGTTGTTTGTTTTTTAAAGAACAGAAAGAATCTGACACCCCGGAGGATCTCATGTCCAGACTCTTCACTATACCACTCTGTGATTCCCTGGGTTGAAGGCTCAGGATTAGCAAGAAATGGTTACACAGGAAGCCTGCAAAAGCAGCCTCTCTGGGTAACTAATAGGTTGGAAAAAAATGTGCGGTTAACTCCAGGATAATTGTTCCAGCTGGACACCTTGAGGGAAGTCTGAGCTCTTGAAAGTCTAGATTGGTTCAGTGTGCACAGCTGGAGACACCTTCCTTTGACAAGAAGGGTGTGTGTGTGTGTGTGTGTGTGTGTGTGTGTGTGTGTGCCTGATAGTCAAAGACAGGATGTTCCTATCAAACAAACAAACAAAATATGCCCCTTCCATGTGAAAGGAGACACTGTGCTAATCTACGCTGAGCTCTTTCTGATCCCAGGTTAAGATGAGGTTGATGACAACCACCTGTTGATTTTGTGGAATTGAAAGAAGTTTGCACAAGGAATTGAGAGATTCTGTAACCCATTTATGTTGTATCCTTAGGGAAGTCCCAGCATCTCTCTGAGCCTCAAGTTCCCCATCTGTAAAACCAGAAAGTTGGACTTCACTGGGTATCTCAAAAGACCCATTAGACCAGTGAAAATAAAAATTAAAACAAACTAGGCTGTGGTTTCTTGCACATTTGTATTTATGAGAGTTGTAGAATCAGAGTTTTATAACATCTTGAAAATGGGCCGCTACAGGGGAACTAAAATGCCACTCTACTCCTTTTCTTTCATTGGCTAAGATATGACTGAAGTCCATTCAACAAAAATAGGCTTTCAATGGCTGCAGTGTTTCTAGACAGTCAAGGTCTCTGAAGGGTTAAAAACTCAGGGACCTCTTTGATGTCACTTGGATTTTCCTATGGCAGCTGTGTTGCTTTCTAGTTAATGCCAAGGCATTTACCCTGGCTTACTGCGAAGAATCTGCTGGTGTGATGCATTGTGCTAAGCAACTGGAGATGAGACCAGAGAGGACTGATTAATGTAGGCTCCTGCACTTAGGAATCTGTAAGTCTGTTGAAAGAAATTACAAGACAGAAATTTCCTTTCACGGGGGGGAAAGGAGGAACAGAGAAGGCAGAAGTCATGTGAAACAATAAAAAATACACAGGACAAGAAGTTTGGGACCCTTGGGTTTTTCTGTTTTGTGGTTTTTTAAAATTTTTATTATGATATGTTAGTTACCAAATAGTACATCATTAGCTTTTGATGTAGTGATCCATGATTCATTCTTTGCATATAACACCCAGTGCTCCATGCAGTATGTGCCCTCCTTAATACCCATCACCAGGCTAGCCCATCTCCACACCCCAATATCCTCTAAAACCCTTAGTTTGTTACCCAGAGTCCATAGGCTCTCATGGTTCGTCTCCCCCTCTGTTTCCGCCACCTTCATTTCTCTCTTCCTTCTCTTAATGATCTCCCTGCTATTCCTTATGCTCCACAAATAAGTAAAACCATATGAAAATTGTCTTTCTCTGCTTGACTTATTTCACTTAGCATAATCTCCTCCAGTTCCATCTATGTTGATGCAAATGTTGAGTAATCATCCTTTCTGATGGCTGAGTAATATTCCATTGTATATACGGACCACATTTTTTTAAAAGATTTTATTTATTTATTTGACAGAGATAGAGACAGCCAGCGAGAGAGGGAACACAAGCAGGGGGAGTGGGAGAGAAAGAAGCAGGCTCATAGCAGAGGAGCCTGATGTGGGGCCCGATCCCATAACGCCGGGATCACACCCTGAGCTGAAGGCTGACGCTTAACCGCTGTGCCACCCAGGAGCCCCTGGACCACATCTTCTTAATCCAGTCATCTGTTGAAGGGCATCTCGGCTCCTTCCACAGTTTGGCTATTGTGGACAATGCTGCTATGAACATTGGGGTGCATGTGCCCCTTCTTTTCACAACGTCTGTATCTTTGGGGTAAACACCTAGTAGTGCAATTGCTGGGTCATGTGTAGCTCTATTTTTAACTTCTTGCGGAACCTCCACACTGTTTTCCAAAGTGTCTGTACCAACTTGCATTCCCACCAACAATGGTAGGAGGGATCCCTTTTCTCCACATCCTCTCCAACATTTGTTGTTTCCTGCCTTGTCAATTTTTGTCATTCTAACTGGTGTAAGGTGGTATCTCAATGTGGTTTTTTGTTTGTTTGTTTGTTTGTTTGTTTGTTATAATAATTTTTTATTATGTTAGTCACCATACAGTATATCCTTAGTTTTTGATGTAATGTTCCATGATTCATTAATTGCGTGTAATACCCAGTGCACCATCCAATATGCGCCCTCCTTAATACCCATCACTGGCCTATCCCAGTACCTCCCCCCCCCCGCCGAAGCCCTCAGTTTGTTTCCCAGAGTCCATAGTCTCTCAATGTGGTTTTGATTTGAATTCCTGATGGCTAATGATGTTGAACATTTTTTCATGTGTCTGTTACCCATTCATATGTCTTCATTGTAAAAGTGTCTGTTCATATCATCTGCTTATTTTTTGATTTGATTATTTGTTTTTTGGGTGTTGAGTTTGAGAAGTGCTTTATAGATTCTGGGTATCAGCCCTTTATCTGTAGTGTCTTTTGCAAATATCTTCACCCATTCTGTGAGTTGCCTCTTTGTTTTGTTGACTGACTCCTTTGCTGTGCAGAGGCTTTTCATCTTGATGAAGTCCCAAAAGTTCATTTTTGCTTTTGTTTCCCTTGCCTTTGGAGACGAGTCATGAAGAAGTTGCTGTGGCCTATGTCGAAGAGGAGACTGCCTATATTCTCATATATTATTGTGATGGATTCCTGTTTCACATCGAGGTCTTTCAACCATTTAGAGTTTATCTTTGTGTATGGTGTAAGAGAATGGTTGAGTTTCATTCTTCTGTATATAGCTGTCTAATTTTCCCAGCACCATTTATTGAAGAGACTGTCTTTGTTCCATTGGATGTTTTTTCCTGCTTTGTCAAAGATGAGTTGACCATAGATTTGAGGGTCCATTTCTGGAGTCTGTATTGTGTTCCATTGATCTATGTGTCTTTTTTTGTGCCAGTACCATTCTGTCTTGGTGATCACAGCTTTGTAGTATAGATTGAGAACAGGCAACGTGAAACCCCCACCTTTGTTTTTCTTTTTCAACTTTTCCTTGGCTCTTCGGGGTCTTTTCTGGTTCCACAGAAATTTTAGGATTGTTTGCTCTAGCACTTTGAAAAATGACATTGGAGTTTTGATCGGGATGACATTGAAAGTATAGATTGCTCTGAGTAGCATAGACATTTTAGCTATGTTTAATCTTCCGCTCCATGAGCATGGAAAGTTTTCCCGTGTTTTTGTGTCTTCTTCAATGTCTTTCACCAGTGTTCTGTAGTTTCTAGAGTATAGATCCTTTACCTCTTTGGTTAGGTTTATTCCAAAATATCTTATGATTTTTGGTGCTATTGTGAATGGAATTGATTCCTTAATTTCCCTTTCTTCAGTCTCATTGCTAGTGTATAGAAATGGACCTGATTTTTGTGCATGGATTTTGTATCCTGCCACATTACTGAATTGCTGTATGAGTTCTAGTAAGTTGGAGGTGAAGTCTTTTGGGTTTTCCACATAAAGTATCATGTCGTCTGTGAAGAGAGTTTGACTTCTTCTTTGCCAATTTGAATACATTTTATTTCTTTTTGTTTTCTGATTGCTGTTGCTAGGACTTCTAGTAGTCTATTGAACAACAATGGTGAGAGTGGGCCTGTGATGTTCCTTTTCTTTCCCCCATTGAGAACGATATTTGCTGTTTGCTTTTCATAGATGGCTTTTATGAATTTGAGGAATGTACCCTCTATCCCTACACTCTGAAGGGTTTCAATCAGGAATGGATGCTGTATTTTGTCAAATGCTTTTTCTGCATCACATGAGAGGATCGTTAAGTTTCTTATCTCTTTTCTTATTAAAGTGTTCTATCACATCGATTGATTTGTGAATGTTGAAGTACACTTTCATTCCAAGGAGAAATCCCACCTGCTCTGGATGGATAATCCTTTTAATCTACTGTCAGTTCCTATTGTCTAGGATCTTTCTGAATATTTTGGCATCCATGTTCATCAGGGATATTGGTCTGCAATTCTCTTTTTTGATGGGGTCTTTGCCTGGTTTTGGGACCAGGGTAATGCTGGCCTCATAGAACGAGTTTCTATTTTTTGTTCTTTTTTTTTGAAACAGCCTCATGGGAATAAGTATTATTTCTTCTTTAAATGTTTTTTAGAATTCCCCTGGGAATCCATCAGACACTAGACTCTTGTTTTTTGGGACGTTTTTGATCACTGCTTCAATTTTGTTACTGATTATTGATCTGTTCAGATTGTTAATTTCTTCTTGTTTCAGTCATGGTAGTTTATACATTTCCAGGAAGGCATCCATTTCTTCCAGTTCGCTTTATTTTTTGGCATATAGTTGTTGCTAATAATTTCTAATAACTGTTTCTATTTCCTTGGTGTTTGTTGTGATCTCTCCCTTTTCATTCATAATTTAATTAATTTGGGTCCTTTCTCTTTTTTTAGATATGTCTGGCCAGTGGTTTATTGATCTTATTCATTCGTTCAAGATTCAGCTTCTTGTTTCATTGATATGCTCTATTATATTTCTGCTTTCTAATTCATTGATCTCTGCTCTGATCTTTATTATTTCTCTTCTCCTGCTTGGCTTAACCTTTACTGCTTAGGAAATGAGGAAATAGAAATAAGCTGAAAATAAGCACAGATACACACACTTAAATAATGGAATTTCCTTATCTGTCTTGGGATCCCTGGTTTATCTGACGATTTCGTGGTGGAGTGCAATCAATAGACACAGGGAGAAGTGTGGAACAACCTGGGATGTGTTTAGTGCTGACAGATATACTTTCTCTGAGAGAGGTGATATGCAGATTATAGCTTATTGAGGGAGGCAAGGAGGTGTCTATGGTTGGGACCCACAGAGCTATTGTTGTGTAATTAATGCTTCAAGGGCTGCTGATTTGCCAGAGTCATTCTGAATGTAATATGGGTGAAGTTACTTTGTTATGTCACCTTGGACAAGCTTCCTGTGCACTCTGCGATTTGAGTTCTTTCTGGGCCTTCCTTTGCTATCTGTAACACTGGGTTGGACTAAGTTTGTGGTTTTCTTTTTTTAAGATTTTATTTTTTTGTTGGAGAGAGAGAGAACACAAGTAGGCAGAGTCGCAGGCAGAGGGAGAGGGAGAAGCAGGCTCCTCACTGAGCAAGGAGCCTGATGCGGGACTCAATCCCAGGTTCCTGGGATCATGACCTGAGCTGAAGGCAGATGCTTAACTGACTGAGCCACCCAGGCATCCCTAGATTTGTGATTTTCAACAAGGACAACTTCCATGAAAGCCCAGTATGCTAACAGTGGAACTCCTCTGAGATCAGCTACTGGGTTGGTGCCCATGGGATGGTCTAGAATAAGTTAAATAATCTCCAAGGGTCCTTCTAGTTCTATGAATCTATCCCTCTAGGTAACTATATCACTACCACTGTTTTCTTGGTGAAAGCCAAGATAGATGCACAAAACGTGGCTCTTCCTTCCTTCCTACCTATTTGTAGGTCCTGCATCACACTTCTTTCCCAGCCCCTGTGTTCCCTCCACTTTTCATCCAGGGTCTGTGGCCTGCCTCCTGGGACCGGCTATTTTTGGATCTTGTGCACAGATACCAAGGTCATTGATAATGCCTGCAGACTAACCTCTCTCCTTCAGCAACCCCAGTTGAGGGCCGTGATAGCAGGGACCAATGGGTGAGGAAAGGAGGCACAACCTGACTTCCCATAGTCTTTTACGGAAGCTCACAGGCCAGGACCTACTGGGTTATAAGGGGGGTGGGGTATCATTAGTGGCATAAGTGGCCCACAGAGATTTGCTAAACATTCTCTGAGTTTGATCCTCAGAGTTTATAACTAGCTTACAGTTACTATCTGAAGTCATTCCTGGTTTGGGGGACTCATTAGCAGATGGTGCCAGTCCTTGCCTAGTACCTGAAACCAAACTCTCAGTCTAACCTTTAAGGCACCCTTCTAAATTGTCCTATCTCTCCCATTTCTTCATTCTTTTATTAGGGCAACTGAATCCTAGAAAAACTAATTGAAGATCAAATTCAAGTAAAATGTAGCTGAACTCTAGATAGCCTTATTAAGGACCACATTCAAATAAAACAACACAATCTGGTCCATTCTAGAAAGAAACTTTCCTGGTTTAAAAAAAAAACAGAAAGGGAAAACTGTATTCAACGTGTTTAAATTCCCCTCAACTATGCTTCAATCCATATAATGGCCAGTTAAGGGCTGAGGAGAGAAACAAAGGGGAGGGAAAAGGAGGAAGAAAGATGGGGTGAGGGGAAGTGGGATGAAAGTCAGTGAGTGACACAGGTACTCACAAAAGGGAAAATGATGGAACTCTTAAATTGCTCTTTATCCTTGAGCTTTCAGAGCTCCCCTCTGAATGAGAGAGAAACTGCTCATAACAACTCATCAGAGGCAGTGATTAGAGTCATTACCCAGTGTCTTTTGTCTCCCATAAGTAGGCCCCCACCAACAAGCCATTTCTTCTCTTCTTCCTCACATTCCCCACCACCCCATACACAACCTGATTGTTGCTACTTTGGTGCTTTCATTGATATTATTCTGCAAACTAGGCTAGGGTTCAGGGGGTCAGGGACTGGGCTGTTAAAAGATAAGGATGGATAGGGAAGGAATGATCCTCAGTTTGAGGACATTGAAGCCAAAAGTATGAGTTTGTATAGTCAGTTCTTTGTTCTTCATGGCCTTGGTAATGGGAGGATGTTGGGAGTTGGGGATAGAGCTGGACAACCAAAGAATGTAGGTTACAGAGCTTAGGTCATGATCAATGTCCAACTCAAATAATCCTAAAGCTTGGTTTCCCTAAGAGCCTCCATTTTTTCCCCAGTCCCAAAACAGTGATGAAGGTACATTTGGCTTCTCTACACTTCCCATTTTACTCCTATGGAACAAAATGAGGAAGAGATGGGGAAGGGAAAGATCTGGGAGTGGGGTAGGGTGAACAAAGAGACAGCTGGAGTTTCAGAGGACAGCTGGCCATCAGGACAGAGGGAATAAAAGGGTTCCTGGAGCAGTGCAGGGGCTGGTAGGCAGAGGTTCTCTGTCCATCTCTCCTGGTTCCTGATAGATTCCTGAGAAGGTAGCAAGGGTGTATTGATTTTTCTCTGAACATGTAGGACAGGTGTCTGTGGCCTCGTCAGCCTGCAAGAGAAGGCAAAGGGCTGATGGGAAAGTACTAGGCCCTGTGATATGGGATTTCTTCTCTTCCCATCCCCCATCCCTGATGACTTGGTCTACTTTCCTTTTTTAATTCCTTGTTCTTTTTTTTTCTTTTTTTTAAATTTTATTTTTTAATGTTTTTTTTATTACATTATGTTAGTCACCATACAGTACATCCCTGGTTTCTGATGCAAGTTTTTTTGTTTGTTTGTTTAAATTCTAGTCAGTTAACAGATAGTGTAATATTAGTTTCAGGAGTAAAATTTCATGATCCAGCAACTTACATATAACACCCAGTGCTCATCACAGGAAGTGCCCTCCTTAATACCCACCACCCATTTATCTCATCCCCTGTCCACCTCCACTCTAGCAACCCTCAGTTCCTTCTTTATAGTTAAGAGTCCCTTATGGTTTCCCTCCCTCCCTTTTTTTTCCATCCCCTATGTTCATCCACTTTGTTTCTTAAATTCCCCATTGAGCGAAATCATATGGTATTTGTTCTTATCTGACTGACTTATTTCACTTAGCATAATACACTCTAGATCCAGCCACATCATTACATGCAGCAAGATTTCATTCTTTTGATGGCTGAGTAATATTCCATTGTATACATATATACCACCTCTTCTTTATCTATTAATTGGTCAATGGGCATTTGGGCTATATCCATGACTTGGCTATTGCTAATAATATTGCTATAAATATCAAGAAGCATGTGCCAATTGGAATCAGTATTTCTGTATCTTGTGTCCTCAGTAAATAAGGAGCAGTGCAATTCCTGGGTCAAAGAGCAGTTCTATTTTTAACTTTTTGAGGAAACTCTATACTGTTTCCCACAGTGACTGTACTAGTTTGCATTCCCAACAACAATATGAGAGGGTTCCCCTATCTCCATATCCTCACCAACACCTTTTGTTTCCTGTGTTGTTAATTTTAGCCATTCTGGCAGGTGTGAAGTGGTATTCATTATGGTTTTGATTTTTATTTCCTGATGATGAGTGTTGAACATCTTCTAATTTGTCTGTCAGCCATCTGGATGTCTTCTTCAGAAAAATTTCTATTCATGCCTTCTGCCCATTTCTTAACTGGATTATTTATTTTGGGGGGTGTCCAGTTTTATAAGTATTTTATAGATTTGGGGTACTAACACTTTATCAGCTGTGTCATTTGCAAATATCTAATCCCATTCCAAAGGTTGCCTTCTGGTTTTGTTGTTTCCTTTTCTGTGAGAAAGTTTTTATCTTGATGAAGTCCTAATAATTAATTTTTGCTTTGTTTCCCTTGCCTCTGGTGACATGTCTAGTAAGAATTTGCTATGGCCAAGGTCAAAGAGGTTGCTGCTTGTGTTATCCCCTAGGATTTTGATGGTTTCCTAACACATATTTAAATCTTTCATCTATTTTGAATTTATTTCTGTGTATGATGTAAGAAAGTGGTCCAGTTTCATTCTATTGAATGTTGCTGTCTTTTTTCCAAACACCATTTGTTGAAGACATTGTCCTTCTTCTATTGGGTATTCTTTCCTGCTTTGTTGAAGATTGGCTGTGCATACAGTTGTGTGTCTATTTCTAGGTTTTCTATTCTGTTCCATTGATCTATGTTTCTGTGTTTGTGCCAGTACCATACTATCTTGATCACTACAGTTATGTAATATAGCTTGAGGTCTGGAATTGTGATTCCTACAGCTTTGGTTTTCTGTTTCAAGATTGCTTTGGCTATTCAGGATCTTTTGTGATTCCATACACATTTATGGTTGTTAGTTTTTAACTTGGTGAAAAATGCTGGTGGTATTTTGATAAGGATTGCATTAAATGTGTAAATTTCTTTCATACTATAGATATTTTTAATGATATTAGGAGGGAATAGGCAAGATGTTGGAGGAGTAGGAGACCGTGTTTCAACTGGTCCCCTGCATTTAGGTGGATATCTACCAAGCCATTCTGAACACCCACTAATTCAGCCTGAGATGTAAGAATATATATCTGGTTTTCTACAAGCAGAAAAACTGATGGTCGTGAAGTAGGAAGGGTGGGGTTGTGAGTCTTTGGGCAGATATTGGAAGATAAACAGAACGGGAAGGGAGCATCTGTAAGCTGGAGCCTGGAAAGTGATATAACACCAGAGCTCAAAAGCTTCCTGAGCCGGGGGCCAGGCAAAAACTCACAGAGCAGTAGGAGCTGGGAAGGGCTTTAGAGCAGGGCCCAGAGAGGATCCAGAAGCTGCAGGGGTGCAAGGGTGAACCCGGGGTGGCTCACAGTTTTAGAAGCAGCAGAGACACACCCTGGACATGGAGTTGACCTCTGAGAGAGTTGCTATGGGCACACACCACTGCAAAACACTGTGGTTTTCAGCAGCACATACAGAAATGGAGACTGTGTTCTGGAGGTCTCAGTGAAGAGCAGATGGCAATTTCTTTCCTCTGGGACAGAGATTCAGGTGCGGAGTTAAGATGGCGGAGGAATAGGGGACCCCTTTTTCAGCCGGTCCCCTGAGTCGAGCTGGATAGGTACCAGACCAGCCTATATAACCACGGAATCAGCCTGAGACGCAGGATGATGCATCTGGATCTCTACAAATGAACATCTCCAGCGCTGAGTATTGAGGTACCAAGAGGGGAGCTGTAAACCGTGCACGGATATCAGAAGATAAACGGAAGGGGGAGGGAGCCGCCGTGTTTGGGCGCCGGGAAGCGGCAGCCACCTGCACGGGGGAGTGGGCGGACACACAGAGGGCACCCGCGAGAGAGCGGACTGAGACCGGTGAGCCGTGAACGCGCGCGCCACCAGGCATCTCCCGGAACACCGGAATCCCGGTGTGCTCACAGGATCCAGACTGAGACCCGGAACTCCCGGAGCGCGCGCGGGGCGGCTGGCGGCTGGCGGGCCACCTGCACGGGGGAGCGGGCGGACTCGCGGTCGGCACCCGCGAAACAGCAGACTGAGACCCTGAACCGGGTGTGCGCGCCACCAGGCTTCTCACGAAACTCCGGAATCCAGGTGTGCTCACCGGGCATAGACTGAGACCGGGAGACCCGGGAGCGCGCGGGGCGGCCAGTGGCTGGCGGCATTAGAAACACAAAGGACAGAGACGCGCCGGCCCTGGAAGTGAGGGCAGGGTCGCCGAGTTGCTGCGCACATCCCGGGACGGCCGCAGGGTTGAGCAGCACCAACAGTAACAGAGTTAAAGTGGCCAGAACATCAGTGGAGAACGGGCCGCAATCCCTCTGTTCTGTGACAATGCAGCCTCTGCTGCTCTGACCCTCAGAAGAGGCATAGCCGGCCGCCAGGGAAAGCCACCAGAGAACAAAAGCCTGGAAATACCGGCTCAGAGAGTGCCCATCCCCATCCTCCCTCGCAGGGGACACGGAGACTCGAACCAAACAGGGTTGCCTGAGTATTGGCGCGGCAGGCCCCTCCCCCAGAACACAGAAGGCAGGCTGAAAAATCAAGAAGCCCACAACCGGAGGCGCTTGGGTGGCGCAGTCATTGAGCTCCTGTCTCCGGCTTAGGGCGTGATCCCAGCGTTCCGGAAAGGAGTCCCTCATCGGGCTCCTCCGCTGGGAGCCTGCTTCTTCCTCTCTCACTCCCCTGCTTCTGTTTCCTTCTTGCTGACTGTCTGTTTCCCTCTCTCAGATAAGTAAATAAATAAAATCTTTAAAGAAGAAGCCCACATCTCTAAGATCCCTATAAAACAAGGGGCACGGCCTGGGACCCAGTCAATAATTTTGGGCTCTGGAAAGCCCGCAACCTCTCTTCATCAGAATGACAAGAAGGAGAAGCCCCCCCCAGCAAAGAAAAGACAGTGAATCAGTGGCCTCTGCCACAGAAGTAACGGATATGGATGTAACCAAATTATCAGAAATGGAATTCAGAGTAACAATGGTCAAGATAATGAGTAGACTTGAAAAAAGTATTCAGGAAAATATTACTGAGAATATAGAATCCCTAAGGGCGGAAATGAGAGTGAATTTGACAGAAATTAAAAATTCTATGAGCCAAATGCAGGCAAAACTAGAGGCTCTGACGGCCAGGGTCACGGAAGCGGAGGAAAGGGTTAGTGAATTGGAGGATGGGTTAATAGAGGAAAAAATAAAAATAGAAGATGGTCTTAAAAAAATCCACGCCCACGAATGTTGGCTACGGGAGATTACTGACTCAACGAAACGATCCAATGTTAGAATCATCGGCATCCCCGAGGGGGTGGAGAAAAACAGAGGTCTAGAAGAGATATTTGAACAAATTGTAGCTGAAAACTTCCCTAATCTAGCAAGGGAAACAAAAATTCGTGTCCAAGAGGCAGAGAGGACCCCTCCCAAGCTCAACCATGACAGACCTACGCCACGTCACGTCATAGTGCAATTCGCAAATATGAGATCCAAGGAAACAGTATTGAAAGCGGCCAGGGCAAAGAAATTTCTCACGTACCAAGGCAAAGGCATCAGAATTACATCAGACCTGTCTACACAGACCTGGAATGAGAGAAAGGGTTGGGGGAGCATTTTTAAAGCTCTTTCAGAGAAAAACATGCAGCCAAGGATCCTTTATCCAGCAAGGCTGTCATTCAGAATTGATGGAGAAATAAAGACATTTCAGAATCGACAGTCACTAGCCAATTTCGTAACCACAAAACCAGCCCTACAGGAGGTATTACGGGGGGTTCTATAAAAGTAAAAAGGCCCCAAGAGTGATACAAAACAGAAAGTCACAGCCAATACAAACAAAGACTTTACTGACAACATGGCAGAATTAAAAGCATATCTCTCAGTACTCAGCCTGAACATTAATGGTTTAAATTCTGGTTTCAAACGCCACAGGGTTGCAGATTGGATAAAAAGAAATGACCCATCCATTTGCTGTCTACAAGAGACTCATTTCGAACCCAAAGATGCATTCAGACTGAGAGTAAGGGGATGGAGTACCATCTTTCATGCAAATGGACCTCAAAAGAAAGCTGGGGTAGCAATTCTCATATCAGATAAATTGGATTTTAAACTACAGACTATAGTTAGAGATGCAAAAGGGCACTATATTATTCTTAAAGGAAGTATTCAACAAGTGGATATGACAATTATAAATATATATGCCCCCAACAGGGGAGCAGCAAGATACACAAGCCAACTCTTAACCAGAATAAAGATACATATAGATAAAAATACATTAATAGTAGGGGACCTCAACACTCCACTCTCAGAAATAGACAGAACACCCTGGCAAAAACTAAGCAAAGAATCAAAGGCTTTGAATGCCATACTCGACGAGTTGGACCTCTTAGATATATATAGAACATTGCACCCCAGAACCAAAGAATACTCATTCTATTCTAATGCCCATGGAACATTTTCAAGAATAGACCATGTTCTGGGACACAAAACAGGTCTCAGCCGATACCAAAAGATTGAAATTATCCCCTGCATATTCTCAGACCACAACGCTCTGAAATTGGAACTCAACCACAAGGAAAAATTTGGAAGAAACTCAAACACTTGGAGACTAAGAACCATCCTGCTCAGGAATGACTCGATAAACCAGGAAATCAAAAATCAAATTAAACAATTTATGGAGACCAATGAGAATGAAAATACAACAGTCCAAAACCTATGGGATACTGCAAAGGCAGTCCTAAGGGGGAAATACATAGCCATCCAAGCCTCACTCAAAAGAATAGAAAAATCTAAAATGCAGTTTTTATATTCTCACCTCAAGAAGCTGGAACAGCAACAGAGGGACAGGCCTAATCCACGCACAAGGAAGCAGTTGACCAAAATTAAAGCTGAAATCAATCAAGCAGAAACCAGAAGTACAGTAGAGCAGATCAACAGGACTAGAAGCTGGTTCTTGGAGAGAATCAATAAAATTGACAGACCACTGGCAAGACTTATCCAAAAGAAAAAAGAAAGGACCCAGATTATTAAAATTATGAATGAAAAAGGAGAGGTCACGACGAACACCATTGAAATTGGAAGGATTATTAGAAATTTTTATCAACAGCTATACGCCAATAAACTAAGCAATCTGGAAGAGATGGAATCCTTCCTCGAAACCTATAAACTACCAAGATTGAAAAAGGAAGAAATTGATTTCTTAAACAGGCCAATTAATTATGAAGAAATTGAGTCAGTGATAAACAACCTTCCAAATAACAAAACTCCAGGCCCGGACGGTTTTCCTGGGGAATTCTACCAAACATTCAAAGAAGAAATAATACCTATTCTCCTAAAGCTATTTCAAAAAATAGAAACAGAAGGAAAGCTACCAAACTCATTCTATGAGGCCAATATTACCTTGATCCCCAAACCAGGCAATGACCCCCTCAAAAAGGAGAATTACAGACCGATTTCCCTAATGAATATGGACGCCAAAATCCTCAACAAGATACTTGCTAATAGAATCCAACAGTTCATTAAAAGGATTATCCACCACGATCAAGTGGGATTCATACCTGGGATGCAAGCGTGGTTCAATATTCGCAAATCAATCAGCGTGATACATCATATCAACAAGAAAAGACTCAAGAACCATATGATCCTCTCAATCGATGCTGAAAAAGCATTTGACAAAATACAGCATCCTTTCCTGATTAAAACCCTTCAGAGTGTAGGAATAGAAGGTACATTTCTCAATCTCATAAAAGCCATCTATGAAAAGCCTACTGCAAATATTATTCTCAATGGGGAAAAGCTGGAAGCCTTTCCCTTAAGATCAGGAACACGACAAGGATGCCCACTCTCGCCACTATTATTCAACATAGTACTAGAAGTCCTTGCAACAGCAATCAGACAACAAAAAGGGATCAAAGGTATTCAAATCGGCAAAGAAGAAGTCAAAATGTCTCTCTTCGCAGACGACATGATACTCTATATGGAAAACCCAAAAGAAGCCACTCCCAAACTATTAGAAGTTATAGAGCAATTCAGTAACGTGGCGGGATACAAAATCAATGCTCAGAAATCAGTTGCATTTCTGTACACGAATAAAGAGAACGAAGAAAGAGAAATCAGGGAATCCATCCCATTTACAATAGCACCAAAAACCATACGTTACCTTGGAATTAACTTAACCAGAGACGTAAAGGACCTTTATTCTAGAAACTATAAATCACTCTTAAAAGACATTGAGGAAGACATAAAAAGATGGAAAGATATTCCATGCTCATGGATCGGAAGAATTAACATAGTTAAAATGTCCATGCTACCCAGAGCAATCTACACTTTCAATGCTATCCCGATCAAAATACCGAGAACGTTTTTCAAAGAACTGGAAGAAATAGTCCTTAAATTTGTATGGAGCCAGAAAAGACCCCGAATCTCCAAGGAACTGTTGAAAAGGAAAAACAAAGCTGGGGGCACCACAATGCCGGATTTCGAGCTGTACTACAAAGCTGTGATCACAAAGACAGCATGGTACTGGCACAAAAACAGACACATAGACCAATGGAACAGAATAGAGAGCCCAGAAATGGACCCTCAGCTCTTTGGGCAACTAATATTTGATAAAGCAGGAAAAAACATCCGGTGGGAAAAAGACAGTCTCTTCAATAAATGGTGCTGGGAAAATTGGACAGCTACATGCAAAAGAATGAAACTTGATCACTATCTCACACCATACACAAAAATAAACTCCAAATGGATGAAAGACCTCGATGTGAGACAGGAATCCATCAAAATTCTAGAGGAGAACATAGGCAGCAACCTCTACGACATCGGCCAAAGCAACCTTTTTCATGAGACATCTCCAAAGGCAAGAGAAACAAAAGATAAAATGAATTTATGGGACTTCATCAAGATTAAAAGTTTCTGCACAGCCAAGGAAACAGTCAGAAAAACTAAGAGGCAGCCCACGGAATGGGAGAATATATTTGCAAATGACACTACAGATAAAGGACTGGTATCCAAGATCTACAAAGAACTTCTCAAACTCAATACACGAGAAACAAATAAACAAATCAAAAAATGGGCAGAAGATATGAACAGACACTTTTCCAATGAAGACATACAAATGGCTAAGAGACACATGAAAAAATGTTCAAAATCATTAGCCATCAAGGAAATTCAAATCAAAACCACACTGAGATACCACCTTACGCCAGTTAGAATGGCAAAAATAGACAAGGCAAGAAACAACAATTGTTGGAGAGGATGTGGAGAAAGGGGATCCCTCCTACATTGTTGGTGGGAATGCAAGTTGGTACAGCCACTCTGGAAGACCGTGTGGAGGTCCCCTAAAAAGTTAAAAATTGAGCTACCCTATGATCCAGCCATTGCACTACTGGGTGTTTACCCCAAAGATACAGACGTAGTGAAGAGAAGGGCCATATGCACCCCAATGTTCATAGCAGCAATGTCCACAATAGCTAAATCGTGGAAGGAGCCGAGATGCCCTGCAACAGATGACTGGATTAAGAAGTTGTGGTCCATATATACAATGGAATATTACTCAGCAATCAGAAAGAATGAGTTCTCAACATTTGCTACAACATGGACAGCACTGGAGGAGATAATGCTTAGTGAAATAAGTCAAGCAGAGAAAGACAACTATCATATGATTTCTCTCATCTATGGAACATAAGAACTAGAATGATCAGTAGGGGAAGAAAGGGATAAAGAAAGGGGGGGTAATCAGAAGGGGGAATGAAACATGAGAGACTATGGACTATGAGAAACAAACTGAGGGCTACAGAGGGGAGGGGGGTGGAGGGAATGGGATAGACCGGTGATGGGTAGTAAGGAGGGCACATATTGCATGGTGCACTGGGTGTTATACACAACTAATGAATCATCGAGCCTTACATCGAAAACCGGGGATGTAGTGTATGGTGACTAACATAATATAATAAAAAATCATTATTAATAAAAAAAAACAAAAAAAAACAAAAAAAAAACAAAAGGGAAAAAAAAAAAAAAGAGATTCAGGTGCGGCCATTTTTACTCTGACTCAGAAGAGGCACAGAAAGCCGCCAGGGAACAAAAGCCCCCAAAACCTGTTACCACTGAACCCAGCCCCCCAACAGGGGGCAGAGCAACTCTGCCTGAGCAGGGTTGCCTGAGAAACAGTGTGGCAGGCCCCTCCCACAGAAGACAGGCTGAGAGGACAAGAGGACGACAACCCTAAGTTCCCCATAAAATGGGTGCATCTCGGTTAGGTTGTGGTTAATACTTTGGACTGTAGACATTCCGTCAACCACCTCTCAATAGAATGACTAGGAGGAGGAGCTCCCAATAAAGAAAACAACAAGAGACAATGGCCTCCCCCACAGACCTAATGGATATGGATATAAGCAAGATGTCACAGATTGACTTCACAGTAGCAATTATGAAGTTGATATCTAGGCTTGAGAAAAATATTAGTGATAATATAGAATCCCTAAGGGCAGAAATGAGATCTAATCAGGCCAAACTTAAAAATGCTATGAATGAGATTCAGTCTAAACTGAATACCCTAACAGCCAGGGTAAATGAGGCAGTAGAATGAATTAGTGAGCTAGAAGAAAGATGACAGAAAGGAGAGAGGCTTAGGAGGACTGGGATAAACAGCTAGAAGCCCATGGGAACAGACTTAGAGAAATCAATGATGCCATGAAATGTTCCAATGTCAGAATTATTTGGATCCCTGAGGGGGTGGAGAGAGAGAGAAGACTAGAAGCTATATTTGAGTAAATCATGGCTGAGAACTTCCCTAATCTGGGGAAGGAAATAAGCATTAGTGTCCAAGAGGCAGAAAGGACCCTTCCCAAGATCAGTAAAAACAGACCAACACCACAGCATATAATAGTAAAACTTGCAAATCGTAGAGCCAAGAAGCTATCCTGAGAGCAGCTAGGGGGAATAGATTTTTTTACCTACAGAGGGAGGAACATCAGAATAACGTCAGACCAGTCCACAGAGACCTGGCAAGCCAGAAAGGGCTGGTAAGACATTCACAGTACTAAATGAGAACATGCAGCTGAGGACACTTTATTCAGCAAGGCTGTCATTCAGAATGGATGGACAGACAAGGAGCTTCCAGGACTGGCAGAAACTGAAGGAATATGTGACCATCAAGCCAGCCCTGCAAGAAATATTAAGGGGGATTCTATAAAAGAAGAAAGACCCCAAGAGTAATATAGACCAGAATTTTGCAGAGACAATCTATAGAAACAGGGACTTCACAGGCAATATGATGGCACTAAACTCATATCTTTCAATAGTCACTCTCAATGTGAATGGCCTAAATGCTCCCATGAAACATCACAGGGTTGCAGATTGGATAAAAAGACATGACCCATTCACATGCTGTCTTCAAGAGACACATTTTGATCCTAAAGATACCTCCAGATTGAAAGCGAGGGGATGGAGAACTATTTATCATGACAATGGACTTCAAAAGACAGCTGGGGTAGCAATTCTGATATCAGACAAAATAGATTTTAAACAAAAGACTGTAGTAAGAGATGTAGAGGGACACCATATCATACATAAAGGGTATATCCAACAAGAAGATCTAACAATTGTAAATATCTATGCCCCCAACATGGGAGCAGCCAACTACATAAGTCAACTGTTAAACAAAATAAAGAAACATATAGATAATAATGCATTAATAGTGGGAAACCTCAACACTCCACTCTCAGCAATGGACAGATCATCTAAGCAGAAGAACAACAAAGAAACAAGAGCTTTGAATGACACATTGGACCAGATGGACTTCATAGATACATACAGAACATTCCACCTTAAAACAACTCGTTCTTCTCAAGCACACATGGAACTTTCTCCAGAATAGACCACATACTGGGTCACAAATCAGGTCTCAACTGATACCAAAAGATTGAGATTATTCCCTGCATATTCTCAGACTACAATGCTTTGAAACTGGAACTCAATCACAAGAAACAATTTGGAAGGAATTCAAACACTTGGAAGCTAAAAACCATCCTACTAAAGAATGTTTGGGTCAACCAGGAAATTAAAGAACTTAAACAATTCATGGAAAACAATGAGAAGGAAAACACATTGTTCCAAAACCTATGGTATACAGCAAAGGCAGTCCTACAGGGGAAATACATAGCCATCCAAGCCTCACTCAAAAAAGTAGAAAAATCCAGAATGCACAAGCTAACCTTACACCTAAAGGAGGTGGGGGAAAGAAGAGCAAATAAAACCTAAAGCAAGCAGGAGAAGAAAAATAATAAAGATTAGAGTAGAGATCAATGAAATAGTAACCAGAAAACAGTAAAAAAAAGATCAAAGAAACTAGAAATTGGTTCTTGAAAGAATTATTAAGATCGATAAACCACTGGACAGACTTAACCAAAAGAAAAGATAAAGGACCCAAATTAATAATATCATGAAAGAAAGGGGAAAGATCATGACTAAGAACAAGGAAATAGAAACAGTTATTATAAATTGTTACCCAATACTATATGACAACAAACTAAGCAACCTGGAAGAAATGGATGCCTTCATGGAAACTTATAAACTACCAAGACTGAAACAGTAAGAAATAGACAATCTGAACAGACCAATAAGCAGTAATGAAATTGAAGCAGTAATCAAAAATCTCTGAAGAAACAAGAGTCCAGGACCAGATGGTTTCCCAAGGGAATTCCACCAAACATTTAAAGAAGATATAATACCTATTATTCTGAAGCTGTTTCAAAAAAACATGTGGGGAACAGGGAAGCTTCTTACACTGTTGGTTGGAATGCACGCTGGTACAGTCACTCTGGAAAACAGCATGGACGTTCCTCAGGACATTAAAAATAGAGCTACCCTATGACCCAGAAGTTGCACTACTGTGTATTTACCCTAAATATACAGATGTAGTGAAAAGAAGGGGCACATGAACCCCAATTTTCATAGAAGCAATGTCTACAATAGCCAAACTGTGGAAGGAGCCAAGATGCCCTTCACAGATGAATGGGTAAAGAATATGTGGTTCATGTATACAATGGAATATTACTCAGTCATCAGAAAGGATGAATACCCACCATTTGTACTGACATGGATGTAACTGGGGGGATTATGCTAAGTGAAATAAATCAAGCAGAGAAAGACAATTTTCATATGGTTTCACTCATATGTGGAACATAAGGAATAACATGGAGGGCATTAGGGAAAGGAAGGGAAAACTGAGGGGTGGAAATCAGAGAAGGAGACAAACCATGAAAGAGTATGGACTCTGGGAAACAAACTGAGGGTTTCAGAGGGGAAAGGGGTGGGGCGATTCAGAAGCCTGGTGATGGGTATTAAGGTGTTGTAATGAGCCGTGGGTGTTATACTCAACTAATGAATCATTGAACACTATATCAAAAACTAATGATGTATTGTATGGTGGCCAACTTAATAATAAAAAATTTAAAAAAACAATATTAGTTTTTCCAATCCATGCACATGGAATGTTTTTCCAAATCTTTTTGTCCTCTTCAACTTCTTTCATAAGTGTTCTATAGTTCTCAGAATACTAATCTTTTACCTCTTTGGTTGGGTTTCTTCCTAATCATCTCATAATTTTTGGTGCTGGTGTAAATGGGATCAAGTCCTTCATTCCCTTTCTGCTGTTGCATTACAGGTATATAGAAATGCAACACATTGTTTTACATTGATTTTGTATTCTGCAACTTTGCTGAATTCCTGTATTAGTTCCAGCAATATTTTGGTGGAGTCTTTTGGGTTTTCTACATAGAATATCATGTTGTCTGTGAAAAGGGAATGTTTGACTTCTTCCTTGCCCAATGGATGCCTTTTTTGTTTGTTTGTTTGTTTGTTTGTTTGTTTGTTTGCTGAGGTAAGACTTCCAATACTATGTTAAATATCAATGGTGAGAGTAGAAATCCCTGTCTTGTTCCCGACCTTAAAGGAAAACTCTCAGTTCTTCCCCACCGAGGATGATATTATCTGTGGGTTCTTTTGTATATGTCCTTTATGATGTTGACATATCTCCCCTCTATCCCTAATTGTTGAGGGTTTTTATCAAGAATGGATGCTGTACTTGGTCAAATGCTTTTTCTGCATTTCTTGAGAGGATCATATGGTTCTTATCCTTTCGTTTATTACTCTGGTTTATCACGTTGATTGATTGTAGATGTTGAACCACCCCAGCAGCCCCGGAATAAATTTCACTTGATTGAGGTGAATGATTAATGTACTGCTGGATTTGAATTGCTAGTGTCTTGTTGAAAATTTAGGCACCCACGTTCATCAGAGATATAGGCCTGCCATTCTTCTTTTTAGTGGGGTCTTTGGTTTTGGAATCAAGGTAATGTTGGCCTCATAGAATGAGTTTGGTAGTTGTCCTTCCATTTCTATTTTTTGGAATGGTTGAAGTTAAATAGTTATTAGCTCTTCTTTAAATGGCTGTTAGAGTTCTCCTGGGAAGCCATCTGGCCTTGGACTTCTGTTTGTTCAGAAATTTTTGATTACTGATTTGATTTCTTTGTTGGTGATGGGTCTGTTCAAATATTCCACTTCTTCCTCTTTCAGTTTGGTACACTGTAGGTTTCTAGGAATTTGTCCATTTCTTCCAGATAGCTCAGTTTGCTGGCATATAATTTTTCATAATAGTCTCTCAATGATTTGTATTTCTGTTGTGTTGTTTATTATCTCTCCTCTTTCATTCGTGATTTTATTTATTTGGGTCCTTAGTCTTAATTTTAAGTCTGGCTAAGGGTTTATCAATTTTATTTATTTTTTTCAATCAACCAGCTCCTAGTTTCATTGATCTGTTCTACTGTGGGGTTTTTTGTTTCTATATCATTGATTTCTGCACTAATCTTTATTATTTCCCATCTACTGCTGGCTTTAGGCTTTATTGACTGTTCCTTTTCTAGCTCCTTTAGGTGTAAGATTAGTTTGTGTATTACACACTTTTTTGCTTCCTGAAGTAGGCTTGCATTGCTATATACTTCCCTCTTCTGACTGCTTCTGCTGCATCTCAAAGATTTTGAACTGTTGTGTTTTCATTTCCATTTGCCTCTATGTATTTTTTTAAATTCCTTCTTTAATTTCCTGGTTAACCCATTGATTCTTTAGTAGGATGTTCTTTAATCTCCATGCATTTGTGGTCTTTCCAAATTTTGTGTTGTGGTTGACTTCAAGTTTCGTTGCTTTGTGGTCTGAAAATATGCATGGTATGATCTGTTTTTCTGTATCTGTTTAGGGCTGATTTGTGACCTAGTATGTGACCTATTCTGGAGAATGTTCCATGTGCATTTGAAAAGAATGTGTATTCTGCTGCTTTAGGATGAAATGTTCTGGATATACCTGTTAAAGCTGTGGGGTTCAGTGTGTCATTCAAAGACATTGTTTCCTTGTTGTTTTTCTGCTTAGACGATTTGTCCTTTGCTTTGAGCAGGGTGTTGAATTCCCTTACTGTTATTGTATTACTATCAATGTGTTCCTTTATGTTTGTTATTAATTGATTTATACATTTGCATGCTTCCAATTTGGGGCATAATTATTTACAATTGTTATATCTTCTAGTTTGATAGACTCCTTTATTATGATATAGTGCCCTTCTTTATCTCTTGTTACAGCCTTTGGTTTGAAATCTGCTTTGTCTAATGCAAGTATGGCTACTCTGTGTTTCTTTTGATGTCCATTAGCACGATAAATGGTTCTCCATCCCCTCACTTTCAGTTTGTAGGTATCTTTAGGTCAAAAATGAATCTCTTGTAGGCAGCATATAGATGGGTCTTGTTTTGTCATCCATTGTGATACCCTATGTCTTTTGATTGGAGACTTTAAGCCATTTGCATTCAGAGTCATTATTGATAGATATGAATTTAGTGCCATTGTATTACCTGTAAAGTCATTGTTTCTGGAGATTTTCTCTGTTCCTTTCTAGTCTTTATTTCTTTTGGTCTTCTTTTTTCCACTCAAAGAGTCCCCTCCAATATTTCCTGGAGGGCTCATTCAATGGTCATGAATTCCTTTAGTTTTGTTTGGGAAACTATCTCTCCTTCTTTTGTGAATGATAGTTTTGCTGGATAAAGTATTCTTGGCTGCATACTTTTTTCCCCATTCAGCATGTTGAATATATTGTGCCACTGTCTTCTGGCTTGCCAATTTTCTGTGAATGAATTTGCTGCTAACCTTATTTGTCTTCCCTTAGGTTAGGGATTTTGTTTCCCTTGCTGCTTTTAGGATTTTTTCCTTATCTCTGTAGTTTGCAAATTTTACTATGGTATGTATTGGTGTTGGTCTGCTTTTGTTGATTTTGATGCGAGTTCCCTGTGCCCCCTGGATTTGGATGTCTTTTCCTTCCCCAGATTAAGAAAGTTTTCAGCTGTAGGTTCCCCAAATAAGCCTCCTTCCCCATTTTCCCTTCCTTCTTTTTCTGGGACTCTTATGATACAAATGTTATTATGTTTTACAGAGTCACTGAGTTCCCTAAGTCTGCATTTGTGACCCTACATTTTTCTTTCCTTCTTTTCAGTTTCACTTTTGCCATAATTTTATCTTTGATATAGCTTATTCCTTCCTCTGTGTCCTCCATCCTTGTGGTCATTACATCCAGTCGGTTTTGTGTCTCAGTTATAGAATTTTTTTATTTTGGCCTGACTAGTTTTAGGTCTTTTATCACTGTGGTGAGGGACTCCCTGCTGTCTTCTATGCTTTTCTCAAGCCCAACTAATATCCCCTGCCTCTGCCTTCTTTCTCCATAGGAGTACTGCTACACCTGCCAGACTCAACACCAGCAGTGGCGTGGACTTCTAAAAGTCCAGACTTTGAGCTCTGCTGCTTATAAAATCTTGCAGTAATCAACCCCTCTCGTTTTCCCTATCAATGGTTTTAGGGAAGTATTTTTCTAGTGCAATCCTTTGCACACTGCTCTCTCTCCCTCTCTCTCTTTTTCTCTCTTCTTTCCATCATGAGTGCTCCCTCCCCTCCATAGCACCCATGATTCTTTTCTCCCACAGATCGTGTCTTTGCACATCCTATTTTCCATGATGTGTCCTCTTTCCTCCCTCTAGTTTTGCTGTTTGTTCCCTCAGTCCTCAAATTAATTTGTTAGGTGTTCAAAGTATTTTGATATTTATCTATCTGTGTTTCAGTGATAAGGTCCCCTTCAGTGTAGGGTCCTACACCCATTCAGTGTAGGGTCCCCCTACTACTCTGTCGTCTTCTATCGCAAACACTGACCCATTCATTGCTTAGTAGTATGTTGTTTAACCTCCATGTATTTGTATTCTTTCCAAACTTTTTCTGTGGCTAACTTCAAATTTCATAGCATTGTGGTCAGAAATTGTGCATGGCATAATCTCAATCTTTTTGTACTTTTTGAGACTTGACATGTGAGTTAGTATGTCATCTGTTCTGGAGAATGTCCCATGTGCCCTCGAAAAGAATGTGTATTCTGCTGTTTTAGGATGAAATATTCTGAATGTATCTGTTAAGTCCATGTGGTATAATGTGTCATTCAAAGCCATTGTTTCCTTGTTGATTTTCTGCTTAGATTATCTGTGCATTGATGTAAGTGTGGTGTTAAAGTCCCCTACTATTATTCTATTATTACCAATGAGTTTCTTTATGTTTGTTTTTAATTGTGTTATATATGTGGGTTCTCCCATGTTGGGGGAATAAATATTTACAATTGATATATCTTCTTATTGGATTGTCCCCTTTAATGCTCTTCTACATCTGTTGTTACAGCCTCTGTTTAAAATCTATTTTGTCTGATATAAGTATTACTACCCTAGCTTTTTTTGATGTCCGTTAGCATAATGAATATTTCTTCAACCCCTCACTTTCAATCTGCAGTGTCTTTAGTTCTAAAGTAAGTCTCTTTTAGACAGCATATAGCTGGGTGCTGTTTTTTTTTTAATCCATTCTGGCATCCTATATCCTTTGATTGTTGTGTTTAGTGCTTTTATGTTCAGAGTAACTATTGATCAATATGTATTTATTGTCATTGTATTACTTCTTTTGTCATTGTTTCTGGAGATTTTTCTCTCTGCCTTTCAGTTTTTGTTGGTTTTGGTCTTTACTTTCCCCTCAAAAAATCTCCTTTTTCTAAGATTTTATTTTATTTTTATTTATTTTATTTGAGAGAGAGAGAGAGAGAGAGCAGAGGGGAGGGAGAAACAGACCACAGCTGAACAGGGAGCCCAGTGCGTGCTCCATCCCAGGATCCTGGGATCATGACCTGAGCCAAAGGCAGATGCTTAACTCACTGAGCCACCCAGGAGCCCCATAGTCTCCTTTTATATTTCTCACAGGGCTGGTTTCATCATCACAAACTCCTTTTTGTGTCTGGTAAATTCTTATCTCTCCTATTCTGAATGATAATCTTGCTGAATAAAGTGTTCTTGACTGCATATTTTCCCCATTCAGCACATTGAATATATCATGTCGCTCCCTTATAGCTTGCCAAGATTTGATTAAGAAATCTGCACTTAGCTTTCTGTGTCTTCCCTTGTAAATTAGGGACTTCTTTTGGCTTGTTGCTTTAAGATATATTTTTCTTATTGCCATGTGTTACAAATTCAATTACAATATGTCTTGGTGGTGGCCTTCTTATGTTGATTTTGATGGCAGTTTTCTGTGTCTCCTGGATTTGGAAGTCTCTTTCTTTCCCCAGATTAGGGAAGTTTTCAGCTATAACTTCCTCAAATAAACTTTCTGCCCCCTTTTCTCTCTTCTTCTTTTGGGACTCCTATAATATGAATGTTATTATGTTCGATGAAGTCACTGATTTTCCTAAGTTTATTCTTGTGTTCCATAATTCGTCTTTCTCTCTTTTGTTCAGCTTCATTATTTTCCATTATTTTATCTTCTATATCACTTATTTATTCCTCTGTTTCTTACATCCTTGTGGTCACTGCATTTGGTGTCTTCTGAAACTCAGTTATGGAATTTTTCATTTCTGACTGTTTTTTAACTACTTTATCTATGATGTAATGGCCTCCCTGAAGTCTTCCATTCTTTTCCCAAGCCCAGTGATTATTCTTATGATTGTTGCTTTAAATTCTCCACCAGCTGTATTACTTATATCTGTTTCAGTTAGATCTGTGTCCCTGTCCTTTCCTTATTTTATCTTGGATGAATTTCTCCATCTTGACATTTTGCTTATGTCTCTGTCTTCTGTGTTAGAAAAGTCTGTTATGTTTCCTGTTCCCAAGAGTAATGGCTTTATGAAGAGGTCATATAGTGTCCAGGGACTGGTGTTTCAGGGAGTGTCTGTGGTGTGTGTTGCACATGATCTACTAGTGTGTTTTGGTTGCTCTATCCTTCAGGCCAGTCATCTGAAGAGGCTCTCTTTGCTTGCAGTAGATGTAGTTTGGGCGTTGGGGAGAGTGTGGTAATATTTAACTAAGCGTGCTCTTGTCTGCTTATTAAATGAGAGCTGATACTACTTTCAGTTGAACTGAAACCTTGGAGATCTCTGTGGCTGGGAGACATGTTTAGTGCATGTGTTTCCACTGGTCTCCTGGGGAAGGGGCCTGCTGAGCTAGGTCTGAAGCACACCTGCCAAAGGAGGGCAGTACTGGCAGAGCACAGTAGTGTAAGACTTGGTGTAAAAAGGTTAGGCAGCCAGAGAATTGCTGTGCTGTTTATTGAATCTGTTTTACGTGGTGAGTCTGGGGAGGGGAAATGGTGCCAGACAGCTCCTTTGTCCCTGGAGAGACATCTCTGTGTTTGCTGTTCTCAAGGAAGCATTCCCAGAGGAGCTAATATTCTGTATCTCAGGCATTTTTCAGAATGCCATTTTCATGCTGTCTGTCTCCAGTTTGCTTGGCTGCCAGGAAAAGTACAGTGCACTTCGGGCTCTATTCCAACCAAGCCTATTGACATTTTTTTATTATATTATGTTACTCACCATATAGTACCAAACATTATTACCGAGGGAGAAAGGGGAAAGATGGCTGAGGAATAGGGGACCTTATTTTAACTGGTCCCTGAATTGAGCTGGATATCTACTAGACCATTCTGAATACCCACAAAATCAGCCTGAAATATAAGAAGATATATCTGGATCTCTACAAACAGAACATCTCCAGTGGCTGGTCTCCAGGCATGAAGCAGGGAGCCAAGGTTCTGAGAGTAGATACCAGAAGATAAATGGAAGGGGGAGAGAATCTCTGTGCCTTGTGCCAGGAAGGCAAAGCCTTCTACTGGGGGACCAGGCACAGACTCACAGACCAGTTGGGAAAGAAACTTAGGGCAGCCCCCCTGACTGAAACCTGGAGCTATGGGAACATGCACAAACTAGAGGTGGCTGGTGGTTTTAGAAGCACAAAGAGCAGAGACGTGTCCAGCCCTGGGAGTGAGGACTGGGAGTGCTGCTGTGGGGCACAGAACCCAGGACGATGCAGGTTTTTAACAGCACAGACAGAAATGGAGTAAGTGTGGCCTGGAGAGCTCAGTGAAGAGCAGACTGTGATCTCTCTGTTTTGAGACAGATACAGTCACTGGTACTCTGACTGTCAGAAGAGACACAGAAAGCCACCAGGGAAAGCTGCCAGAGAAGAAAAGCCCCCCAGAACCAGTTCTCACTGAGCCCATTCTCCTCCCACAGGGGGCAGGACAATTCTGCCCAAAGAGGGTTGCCTGAGTAACAGCGAGATAGGTCCCTCCCCAAAAAGGCAAGCTGGAAGAACAAGAGGTCCACAACCCTAAGTTTGCTGTAAAACAGGTGCATCTTGCATGGATTGTGGTCAATATTTTGGACTCTGTACATTCCCACAACCACCTCTCAACAAAATGACTAAGAGGAGGAAGCCCCAACAAATGAAAGAAACAGACTGTGGCCTCTGCCATAGAAATAATGATTATGAATATAACTAAGATGTCAGAAATGGATTTCAGAGTAACAATTATCAAGGCCATTGTTAGGCTTCAGAAAAATATTACAGAAAATGTAGAATCTCTAAGGGCAGAAATAAGACCTGACCAGGCCAAACTTAAAAATGCTACAAATGAAATAAATTCTAAACTGGATGCTCTGACTGCCAGGGTAAACAAGGCAGAAGAATGAATTAATGAGTTAGAGGATAAGATGATAGAAAAGAAGGGAAATGAGGTGGCATGGGAAAACAAATTAAATTTCAAGGCATGAAAATGAGAGATTAGTGACTCAATGAAAATTTCCAATATCAGATTTATTGGGATCCCTGAGGAGGTGGAGAAAGAGAAAGGTCTAGAAATACATTTGAACAAATCTTAGCCAAGAACTTCCCTAACCTGGGGAAGGAAACAAGCACTGCTGTCCAAAAGGCAGAGAGGACCCCTCCCAAGATCAATGAGAACAGGCCTACAACATGACATATAATAGTACAATTCCCAAATCTTACATCCAATGAAACAATCTTGAAAGTGGCATAGGGAAAGAGATTTTGTACACACAGAGGGTTGAATATAAGAATAATGTCAACAGAGACCTGACAAGGCAGAAAGGGCTGGCAAGATATATTCACAGTATTAAAAGAGAAGAACATGCAGCCAAGGATACTTTATCCATTCAGAATGGATGGAGAGACAATGAGCTTCCAAGACCAGCAGAAACTGAAAGAGTATGTGACCACCAAGCCGGCTCTGCAAGAAATATTAAGGGATGTTCTATAAAAGAAGAAAGACCTCAAGAGCGATATAGAACAGAAATTTATAGAGACAATCTATAGAAACCAGGACTTCACAGGCAACACGAGAACATTAAAATCATATCTCTCAATAATTATTCTCAAAGTGAATGGCCTAAATGCTCCCATAAAATGACACAGGGTTGCAAATTTGATGAAAAAAGATGACCCACCCATATGCTGTCTACAAGACACTCACTTTGAACCTAAAGTTACATCCGGACTGAAATTGAAGGGATGGATAAGCATTTTTCATACCAATGGACCTCAAAAGAAAGCTGGAGTAGCAATTCTCATATCAGAAAAATTAGATTTTAAGCTAAAGACTGTAGTTAGAGATACACAAGGACACTATATCAATCTTAAAGGGTGTATACAAAAAGTGGAACTAACAATTATAAATATCTGTGCCCACAACATGAGAACAGCCAACTACATAAGCCAACTGTTAAACAAAATAAAGAGATGTACAGATAGTAATACATTAATAATAGGGGACCTCAACATCCCACTCTCAGCAATAGATCATCTAAGCAGAAAATCAACAAAGAAACAAGAGCTTTGAATGACATACTGGACCAGATGGACTTCATAGCTATATACAGAACATTCCACCCTAAAACCACAGAATACTCATTCTTCTCAAACACACATGGAACTTTCTCTAAAAGAGACCACATACTGGGTCACAAAGCAGGTCTCAACCATTACCTAAAGATTGAGATTATTGCCTGCATATTCTCAGACCATAACGGATTGAAACTGGAACTCAATCACAAGAAAAAATTTGGAAGGAATTCAAACACGTGGAAGCTAAAGACCATCCTGCTTAAGAATGTTTGAGTCAACCAGGAAATCAAAGAAGAACTTAAACAATTTCCGAAAACCAATGAGAATGAAAACACATTGGTCCAAAACCTATGGGATACTGCAAAGGCAGTCTTAAGTCAGAAATACATAGCTATCCAAGCCTCACTTGAAAGAATAAAAAATCTAGAATACAAACTCTATATTTACACCTTAAACAACTGGAGAAGAAACAACAAAGGAGGTCTAAGCCAAACATGAGAAGACAATTATATAGATTAGAGCAGAGATCAATGAATTAGAAACCAGGAATACAGTAGAACAGATCAACGAAACTAGAAGCTGGTTCATTGAAAGAATTAACAAGATCGAGAAACCACATGCCAGACTTATCCAAAAGAAAAGAGAAAGTTCCCAAATTAATAAAATTATGAATGAAAGGGGAGATATCATGACTAACACCAAGGAAATAGAAACAATTATTAGAAATTATCATCAACAACTTTATGCTAATAAAGTAAGCAACCTGTAAGAAATGGATGCCTTCCTGGAAACCTATAAACTACCAAGACTGAAACAGGAAGAAATAGACAAACCAAATAGACCAATAACCGTAACGAGATTAAAGAAGTGATCAAAACCTCCCAAAAAACAAGAGTCCAGAGCCTGATGGTTTCCCTGGGGAATTCTACCAAACATTCAAAGAAGAAATAATACCTATTCTAAAGCTGTTTCAAAAAATAGAAACAGAAGAAAAACTTTCAAACTCATTGTAGGAAGCCAGCATTACCTTGACCTCAAAACCAGACCAGGACTCCATCCAAAAGGAGAATTACAGACCCATATCCCTAGTGAATATGAATACGAAAATTATCAACAAGATCCTACCTAAGAGTATCCAACAGTGCATTAAAAGGATTATCCATCACGACCAGGTGGGATTCATCTCTGGGATGCAAGGGTGCTTCAACATTCACAAATCAATAAGTGTGATAGGATACATTAATAAGAGAAGAGACAAGAATCATATGGTCCTTTCAATCGATGCAGAAAAAGCATTTGACAACTCTTCAGAGTGTAGGGATAGAGGGTACATTCCTCAATTCCTCAATTCCAAAATCTATGAAAAGCCCAGAGCGAAGATCATTCTCAATGGGGAAATGCTGAAAGTCTTTCCCTTAAGATCAGGAACACAACATTCTTGCCATTTTTGTTCAACATAATCCTAGTCAGCAATCAGAGAACAAAAAGGGGAAAAAAAGGTATTCAAATGGACAAGGAAGAAGTCAAATTGTCTCTCTTCGCAAATGACATGATACTTTATGTTGAAAACCCAAAAGACTCCACCCCCAAATTACTAGAACTCATACAGCAATTCAGTAATGTGGCAGGATACAAAATCAATGCACAGAAATCAGTTGCTTTTCTATACACTAATAATGAAACTGAAGGAAGAGAACTTAGGGAATCAATTCCATTTACAATAGCACCAAAAACCATAAGGTATCTTGGAATAAACCTAACCAAAGAAATAAAGGGTCTATACTCTAGAAACTACAGAACACTGATGAAAGAAATTGAGGAAGACACAGAAAGATGGAAAAACATTCCATGTTGGTGGATCAGAAGAACAAACTTTTTATATTATTATTATGATATGTTAGTCACCATACAGTACATCATTAGTTTTTGATGTAGTGTTCCATGATTCATTGTTTGCCTGTAACACCCAGTGCTCCATAAAATATGTGCCCTCCTTAATACCCATCACTGGGCTAGCCCATCTCCACAGCCCCCTCCCCTCTGAAACCCTCAGTTTGTGTCCTAGAGTCCATAGTCTCTCGTAGAAGAACATTTTTAAAATGTGTATGCTACCAAGAGCAATCTATACCTTCAATGCTCTCCCGATCAAAATACCAATGGCATTTTTCAAAGAGCTAGAATAAACAATCCTAAAATTCATGTGGAACTAGAAAAGACCCCAAATGCCAAGGGAATGTTGAAAAAGAAAAACAAAGCTGGGGCATCAAGTTTCCTGATCTCTAGCTATACTACAAAGCTATGATCACCAAGACAGCATGGTACTGGCACAAAAACAGACACATAGATCAATGGAACAGAAAACAGACTCCAGAAATGGACCCTCAAATCTATGGTCAACTAATCTTCAACAAAGCAGGAAAAAACATCCAATGGAACAAAGACAGTGTCTTCAATAAATGGTCCTGGGAAAATTAGACAGCTATATACAGAAGAATGAAACTTGACCATTCTCTCACACCATACACAAAGACAAACTCTAAATGGTTGAAAGACCTTGATGTGAGATAGGAATACATCAAAATCCTGGAGAAGAACATAGGCAGTAACCTCGACATCGGCCACAGCAACTTCTTTCATGACACGTCTCCAAAGGCAAGGGAAAGAAAAGCAAAAATGAACTTTGGGACTTCATCAAGATGAAAAGCTTCTGCACAGCAAAGGAAACAGTCAACAAAACAAAGAGGTCACCCTCGGAATGGAAGAAGATACTTGCAAATGACACTTCAGATAAAGGGCTGGTTTCCAAGATGTATAATGAACTTCTCAAGCTCGACACCCATGAAACAAATAAATCAATAAATGGACAGAAGATATAAACAGACATATGAATGGCTAACAGACACATGAAAAAATGTTCAAGGTCATTAGCCATCAGGGAAATTCAAATCAATGCCACATTGAGATACCAACTTACACCAGTTAGAATGGCAAAAATTGACAAAGCAAGAAACAACAAATGTTGCAGATGATGTGGAGAAAGGGGATCCCTCTTACACTGTTGGTGAGAATGCAAGTTGGTACAGCCACTTTGGAAAACGGTGTGGAGGTTCCTGAAGAAGTTAAAGATAGAGCTACCCTACGACCTAGCAATTGCACTACTGGGTATTTACCCCAAAGATACAGAGGTAGTGTAAAGAAGGGCCATATACACCCCAATGTTCATAGCAGCATTATCCACAATAGCCAAACTGTTGATGGAGCTGAGATGCCTTTCAACAGATGAATGGATAAAGAAGATGTGGTCCATATATACAATGGAATATTACTTAGCCATCAGAAAGGATGATTACCCAACATTTTCATCAACATGGATGGAACTGGAGGAGATTATGCTGAGCGAAATAAGTCAAGGAGAGAAAGACAATTATCCTATGGTTTCACTTATTTGTGTAACATAAGGAATAGCACGGAGAACATTAGGAGAAGGAAGGGAAAAATGAAGTGTGGGGGAGAAACAGGGGGAGATGAAGCATGAGAGACTATAGACTACAGGAAACAAACAAGATTTTAACGGGGGGGGGGCGGTGGGGGGATGGGTTAGCCCAGTGATGGGTATTTAGCAGGGCAGGTATTGTGAGGAACACTGGGTATTATAGGCAAACAATGGATTATGGAACACTACATCAAAAACTAGTGATGTACTGTATGGTGACTAACATAGCATAATAAAAAAAAGAACAAAAAACATAACATAAAAAAAAGAAAAAAGAAAGAAAATCTGAGGCAGATTTGACGGGAACTCTTTGGCATCTTTGATGGATATACTAATTAATCCCAAGTAGTTTTAAGTAGTATAGAATAGAAAGGGCTTTAACCTAATAAGCCCTTTTTAGTACCAAAACGAACTTTCAGCCACCAGTTCTTCCTTGTGGTGTATTAAGTTCTCACAACTGCCATGTACCATCTTGCTGATGGTTAGAAGGTACTATGCTAGCAATCTCAAATGCCTTCAGACCAGTCAGCTATGGTGAAACAGGGAGCCCCTCCCCACCCCCTCAATTGCAACTGGTTTTCAAACATTGCCTGGAAATTTGTTCTGGCTTCCCATTTTTATTAATCTAACCATATGCAAATTTTTAGGGCTACTAGATCACTTACCCTAGTCTCTTTTTGAAGAACCTGACACTTTTCACATGTGGCTTGAATCACAGACACCTACAATGTATATCATTTCTTATCAAACTTTTATTTTAAAAATTATCTTACTATTTTAGTCATTTTGTTTTAATGATTTTAGTTTCTGCCATAATCCTAACCTTAATACCAGGGCTTTTAACACTCTAACAACAGTTAGACTTATTGGACATGAAAGAAATCAGTCTTGAACTTACCTCAAAATAAAGTTCAAATGAAGCAGACAACAACAACAACCACAAGAACAACAAGAAAAACAAAAACCTCCAAACCTTAGGCACATGCTATTGCAGGGGCCCACACTGGTCCTCTGGGGGACCGATGAAGGTTTGAGCACAAAGGGCAGTTTTGCCAGAGTGCAGAGTCATGGGACTTGTAGCAAGCAGGCTAGACAGCCAGTGTTGGGGTGAGCCACCCTCAACAGGTGGTTCTTCATCTATGCCAAAGAGCAGAGGGAAATGGTGCCCACCAGCTCTTTAGTCCCTGGAGAGGTGTCTCTGGGAATTCCACCTTTCACAGGTGTGCTCCAAGAAGAGTGAACAATTTCTCCCCTGTGAGCCCAGCGAGACAAAATTCAAATTCAGGACTACCTCATCCTCTTATTAGTACTTTCTTTAACACAGACAGATAAGTAGGGCTAATAGTATCATTTTTTCCAAGATAAATAATATTTTAATGTAATATTTTTCTGGCTTTTCTGATGTGTCATTATGGATAGGTTATTATTAACTAAAGTTTATAGTTTACATTAGGGTTCACTGTTGGTACTTATTCAGTAGGTTTGAACAAATACACAGTATATAATGTATGAGTTGTAATATATAGTATTATAATGTATATGGTATAATACGTATTGTAATACTAATATATGACATACTAATATATATGGTATAATACAAAATAGTTTCACTGCCCTAAAAATCACCAGTGTTCCACCTATTCTTCTCATTTCCTCATACTGAAGCCCTGAAAACCACTGATCTTTTTATTTTCTCCTTAGCTTTGCCTTTTTTCAGAATGTCATATTTTCACAATCATACATTACGTAGCATTTTCAGACTGGCTTAATTCACTTACCAATATGCATTTACGTTTACTTATGTATTTTTGGCTTTGTATCTCATTGTTAACTGCAGAATAATATTCCATTGCACGGATGTGCTACAGGTTGTGTATTCGTTCACCTACTGAAGGACATCTTGGCTGCTTCCAAGTTTTGGGAACTATGAATAAATCTATGATAAATACATGCGTATGGGTTTTTGTGTAGGTATAACTTTTCAATTCATTTGAGTAAATACCATAGAGCATGATTGCTGAATCATAGTGTATGAGTATGTTTCATTGTGTAATAAACTGCCAAGCTATCTTGTATCATTTTAGCTATATCATTTTGTATTTCTACCAGTGATGAATGAGAGTCCCTGTTCCTCCATATCCTTACTAGTGTTTGGCGTTGTATTTGGTATTTTAACCATTCTAATAGGTGTGTAGTGTTATTTCATTGTTGTTGTAATTTGTAATTCCCTAATAATATATCATGTTGAGTATCTTTTCATATGCTTATTTGTCACCTGTATATCTTCTTTGGTGAGGTGTCTGTTCAGAATTTTCCACATTTTTAAAATGTTTTTTCTTATTATTGAGTTTTAAGAGTTCTTTATGTATTTTGGAAACCAGGACTTTTCCAGATATATGTTTTACAGATATTTTCTCCCAGTCTGTGGCTTCTCTTTTCATTCTCTTAACAGTGTATTACACTGAGCAGATGTTTTTCATTTTAATAAAGTCCAAATTTTCTATTTTTTCTTTCATGGATCATGATTTTAGTTTTGTATCTAAGATGTCACTGCCAAGAAGACATGAACAGACATTTCTCCAAAGAAGATATACAAATGGCTAACAGACACATGAAAAAAAAAAAAAAGCTCAACATCACTCAGCATCAGGGAAATATGAATCAAAACTACAATGAGATGCCACCTCACACTGATCATAATGGCTAAAATGAACAACTCAGGAAACAACAGATATTGGCTATGATGTGAAGAATGGGGAACTCTCATGCATGGTTGGTGGGACTGCAAACTGGTGAAGCCACTCTGGAAAACAGTATGGAGGTTCCTCAAAAAAGTTAAAAATTAGTACTACCTTATCACCCTCCACTTGCACTACAAGGTATTTATCCAAAGCATACAAACATAGTGACCTGAGGGGGCACATTAACCCCAATATCTACAGCAGCAATGTCCACAATAGCCAAAATATGGAAAGAACCCAGATGTCCATTGATAGATGAATGGATAAAGAAGAGGTGAGATATCTATATCTGTATCATCTATATCTATATATCTGTCTATATCTATAATGGAATATTACTTGGCCATCAAAAAGAATGGAATCTTGCCATTTGCAAGGATGTGGATGGAACTAGAAGGTATTATACTACATGAAATAAGTCAGTCAGAGAAAGACAAATACCATATGATTTCACTGATATGTGGAATTTAAGAAACAAAACAGATGAACATAGGGGAAGGGAAAGAAAAATAGAAGAAATAAAAATAGAGAGGGAGACAAACCATGAGACTCTTAACTCTAGGAAAAAACTGAGGGTTGCTGGAGGGGAAGTGGATGGGGAGATGGGGTAATTGGGTGTTGGGCTTTAAGGAGGGCACTTGATGTGATGAGTACTGTGTGTTATATGCAACCAATGATGAATCACTGAATTCTACCCATGAAACTAACTAAATTGAATTTAAATAAAAACTTTTTTAAAAAATAAAAATTAAAAAAAATGTCACTGCCAAACACAAGATCACCTTAATATTTCTGACACTTTCTAGGAGTTTTGGAGGTAAAGTCAAAAACATATCTAGAATGTGCCTGATTCTACTACCAGTCTGCCAGATTCGAACCACTCTCATCTTTCAAACACAACAAACTTGCTGCTACTTCATGATTTCACCCTGTTTTTTTTTTCCAGCGTAGAATACTATTCCTTTAGCTTAATGGCTCACTACCTCATTTCATTAATTTATCTATTCCAATGTCACATGGCAGAGGTGTTTTCCCTGATATCTCAAATAACAACCCCTATCATTCTGTCCTCTTTTTCCACTTCATTTTCAGAGCACTTGCCATCACCCAAAATGTTGCATATTTGTTTACTGTCTATCTTTTCCTGCTAGAATATGAGCTCTGTGAGGGCTCCATGAGGGCAAGGTCCTTGTCTGATTTCTTTGTCCCTGTATTTCAGCTTCTGAACAGGCACGGAAACTAGTGGGTGCTCACTAAAAATACACTGAAACAAAAAATCAAAGTCACATGGCTAGTGACTTGAGAAGTCAGCATTCTAACTCAATCTGTGGAAACTCAAATCTGGTGTTCTTTCTCTTACTCCACAGAAGGCCTTTCTTCAAAATCTTAAGGACAGATTTCAGACTAGCCGTGGAGTGGATGTGGCCTTATGTGAGAAGGAAAACAGGGAGCAAGGCCCAGTAAAAAAGAGGCAAAACTGATGCCCTGGGGAATCTGAGGTGAAGTAGGGCTTATATTTCTCCCCCGTACAAATAGGAGGCAGTCAGCATAAGATGTAGATGAGGCAAGCAAGTGTAGTGTAGGAGAGTTTGATGACTCTGTGGTGTGATTTAATAGGTGCCAGGAAGGTTCCCTGCCCCCAAATTTCTTTCCCACATATCTGAAATTCTACTCTCAGTGATGCATTTTTTTCAAGTACTTACTTTACTGATGGATTGTGCAGACAAAACTGTCTGTAGCTTACTGGCCTGAAAGGGAGTTCTCTGAAACTTGTGGTAACTCTTTGTGAAGATCTGAGGAACAACTTGGGAAAGACATCTCAAAGACCTAGCAGGCTTGGGAGGGCTACAGAACATGTTAATAGAATAAAGGGATGAGCACATTGATGGAAGAAAAGGATGAGAACCCTCCCTCCAGCATTTGCTAAGAGGTACTTTAGCCTCTTTCTATTCAAAGTACTGTTTCTTGATCAGCGACATCTGTATCATTTGGTAACTTGTTAGAAATGCAGACTCCCAAGCCCCGATCTTTACATAGTGATTCAGAACCTTTATTTTAGCAAGATCCTCACATTATTCATGTACACATTCAAATGTGAGAAGCTAGAGTTGTTCATAGTTATAGTTCTTTTATTTCCATTGCTATATGGTATTATACTGTTTGAATATACCACAACTTATATATCCAGAAGCTAGAAACTTCTAGATTCACAAATTCCTGTGGGCATGTAGTGTGGTAGTCCCAATTTAGTTCCTCCTTGCCTCACTGCCTTCTTGGAATGCTTTTGCCTGTGCTCTAGTGTTGTTTCCCCTGTCTCTCCTAGAACACAGCTCAACCTAGACACAGACAGACCCTGGGATTCTCTGTTGAAATTCATCAATAAAAAAGTTAAGTAAAGGCAAACAAAAAAACTAATCAATGAAGAAATTGCAAAGAGCATACATAATAACACTCGGGTTTTCAAAATGCACCTTTTTTTTCATATTACAATAGCATTTTTTTCGTACCTGAGGAACCACCAACATGATAGCCCCTTGGGAAAATATGAAGTACAGGTTTCTGAGTCTATAAATGTAGTAAGCACAGCCAATGAAATGTTTCCCTGAGACTCTTTTGTTCTTCTCTTAAGCTAACTAATTCCCTTCTTGTCTCCGATGGACTGACTTTGCCCTTCAGTCACTTTGCTTGGGTCTTCTTCCTCCCAAGCCCCTCCCAGCAACACCAGACAGGCACTGTCTTATCTCCTACTACATGACAGTGGCCTACCATCATCAAGAACAGATACCAAAGAACTCCACTCTACTTTTCAAACTTCCTAAATGACCCAAGGTCCTTAATCCATCAATTCCAGTTTAGAATAGACTTATGGGTAGACAAATGGACATTTGCTGAATCCCAAGAGGACAAGTAGTTGAGGAGTTTAAACAACAGAAGCTCTGGACAGTACTTTTCACAGGGTCTGGTCAATTTCTGTTCATCTCACTGTGAGAAGCTCAAGTTCTTAGGATCCCCCACCTTTGGAGCTTTCTGGGATAATTCATACAGGAGTGGGTCCCCCTATTTTTTTTTCCTCCCAGTCCTTCTATGGTGATATGGCCTGATGGTATCCCCTTTATAAGTTTGTTAGACAATAGAACTTTAAGCATGCAACCCACATAACCTGAATGATGACAAGTATACTCATGTGCCAACTAGAGGCTCGTTTGCACACTAAGGCAGCTTTAGTCAGGAGAATGACAGCAGAAAAGAATGATAAGAAATGTTGAGGTATGGAATTAAGGCTATTAAGGAAAGCAAGAAGATGAAGTAGTAGGTAGAAAAAACAGGACCAGAGAAGCTGAAGAGGCAGGGGAGGAAAGTGTCGGTTTCTTAATGCTTTCATGCTGCAGTTTCAGAATTTGATTTCCACAAAGGAACATTTCTGATTGAAGTGGGAATGCATTTGGACTGATAATGTGGAGAGGTAATAGCAGCTCTCAGATCTGGTTTTATGTTTGAAAGAATAGCTTCTCAAAATAGATCTGGATATATAGATAATGTCCCCCTAGAACTTTTTTCTTTAACAATCTTAAACTGATGCAAGGTCATTTGGGGCACCAGTGCTGTTTGGACTCATGCCAGGGAGGTGCATCAGGCTGCTCAAGGTGTTGATGAGTGAGGCTTGGAGAGGAAGCTTCCCTTCCTAATTAGCAACAAATATTCACAGAATGAAATACACCAGTGAAACACTGCTTATTCTTAGGCCCTAGTTTTCAAACTCCAGTGTGCTTCAGAATCACTGAGGGGGCTTGTTAAACATGCAGATTCTTTGGTTCCAATTACCAGAGATTTTGTTTCAGGTAATTCTGACTAAGGTGGTCCATACCACACTTTGAAAAACGTTATCTTAGGGGAAAGATGCTGGCCAAATGAGAGAAGGGTTTTTAATAAACAATGTTTATTCCCTTTTTTGGTTCACAGTGTTTCTATTAGTTCCATTTTGGGTTGGCTGGGCAGATACTCCCTGTGTATGTATATGCAAATTAGTCAGTGTGTGTCCTATGATGGAGAAGGCAGGGGGCATGAAAGCTAAGAAAAATGTCTGGGCCTACATTTGAAAAAAGTCCCAAACCAACCAGGAGTCTGGCTAGGTGAGCAGATTGGAGAGGAGTTGAAGGAGCTGGGACTTTATAACTTCAAGAGAAAATTCAAGTTATGGTAAAGACCAAAGGACAAAAGACTTCAGAGGACCTAATATGGGGAAGGAGCAGACAGGGTCTGTGTGGATCCACCCATGCACAGAAGACAAAGTGGGAGGAAATAAATATTTACTGAATATATAGGTACCTGAAAGCTACAAGGTGACAGATTTCAATTCACAAAAGGACAAAATGTCTAATGATAAAATGGCTGTCATAAGGGTAATAGGCTAAACATCACTGGAGGGGTATAAGAGTTTGTTTTATGGGAATGCCACAGGGAATATTTAAATATTAGCAATTGTGGTTGGGGAAATGAGTAGAGGAGAGGGTTAGATCAGATTTCTTTTAGGGTCCTTTGGCAAAACACTAAGAGGCAGTAAAGTTAGCCTTTGTCAAGCCTACTTCAATTTCTGTGCCCTGTCATCCTCAGAACGTCGTCTAGCCTGTTAGGGATGTTCAACGAGGCTTCAGGGACCAAAGCAATGCTCTTCTCCCTCCAGAGTTGTTGGTATTTTAAAAGCAGTCCAGGTGGAGGAGTTAAGATGGCAGAGGAGTCGGGGATGCCTTTTAAAGATGGGCCCCTGAGTCAAGCTGGATAGGTACCACACCAGCCTGAACATCCATGGAATCAGCCTGAGACACAGGAAGATATATCTGGATCTCTACAAATGAACATCTCCAGCACAGAGTATTGAGGTATGAAGTGGGGAGCCGTTAAACTGTGAACAGATATCAGAAGATAAACGGAAGGGGGAGGGAACCACCATGTTCAGGCGCCGGGAAGCAGTAGCCACCTGCACTGGGGAGTGGGCGGACTCACGGATGGCACCCGCAAGAGAACAGACTGAGACCATGATCCGGGGAGTGCATGCCACCAGACTTCTCACGGAACTCCCGTGTGCTCACTGGAACCAGACTGAGACCGGGGGCTCCGGGAGCGCACGGGGCAGCTGGCAGTGTTAGAAACACAAAGGACAGAGACGTGCCGGCCCTGGAAGTGAGGGCTGGGACGCGTGGTGTGGGGTGCACATCACGGGACACTGTAGGGTTGAGCAGCACCAACAGTAACAGAGTTAAAGTGGCCAGAACATCAGTAGAGAACGGTCCATGATCCCTCTGTTCTGAGACAAAGGCTGAGATTCGACCACTACTGCTCTCACTCTCAGAAGAGGCACAGCAAAATGCCAGGGAAAGCCGCAAGAGAACAAAAGCCTGGAAATATCGGCTCACAGTGTGCCCATCCCCATCCCCCCTCCCAGGGGATATGGAGACTCTACCCAAGCAGGGTTGCCTGAGTATAGGCGGGGCAGGCCCCTCCCCCAGAAGGCAGGCTGAAAAATCAAGAAGCCCACATTCCTAAGATCCCTATAAAACAAAGGTGCACGGCTGAGGGAGTTAAGATGGTGGAGGAGTAGGAGACACCTTTTTCAGCCGGTCCCCTGAGTCGAGCTGGATAGGTACCAGACCAGCCTAAACAACCACGGAACCAGCCTGAGACGCAGGAAGATGCATCTGGATCTCTACAAATGAACATCTCCAGCGCTGAGTATTGAGGTATGAAGCAGGGAGCCATGAAACCGTGCACAGATATCGGAAGATAAACGGGAGGGGGAGGGAGACGCCGCGTTCGGGCGCCGGGAAGCGGTAGACACCTGCACAGGGGAGTGGGCGGGCTCGCGGACAGCACCCACAAAACAGCAGACTGAGACCGTGAGCCGGGTGCGCGCGCCACCAGGCTACTCATGGAACTCCGGAATCCCGGTGCGCTCATCTGAAATAGACTGAGACCGGGAGATCCTGGAGCGCGCGCGGGGTGGCTGGTGGCTGGCAGCATTAGGAACACAAAGGACAGGGGCGCCTGGGTGGCACAGCGGTTAAGGGTCTGCCTTCGGCTCAGGGCGTGATCCCGGCGTTATGGGATCGAGCCCCACATCAGACTCCTATGCTATGGGCCTGCTTCTTCCTCTCCCACTCCCCCTGCTTGTGTTCCCTCTCTCGCTGGCTGTCTCTATCTCTGCCAAATAAATAAATAAATAAAATCTTTAAAAAAAAAAAAAAAGGAACACAAAGGACAGAGACACGCCGGCCCTGGAAATGAGGGCTGGGACGCCGGGTGTGAGGCGCACATCCCTGGACACTGCAGGGATGAGCAGCACCAACAGTAACAGAGTTAATGTGGCCAGAACATTAGTAGAGAATGGGCCGCAATCCCTCTGTTCTGTGACAGAGGCTGAAATCGGCCACTGCTGCTCTGACTCTCAAAAGAGGCACAGCAAACCACCAGGGAAAGCCGCCAGAGAACAAAAGCCTGGAAATACTGGCTCAGAGAGTGCCCATCCCCATCCCCCCTTGCAGGAGACGCGAGACTCTACCCAAACAGGGTTGCCTGAGTATCGGCGCGGCAAACCCTCCCCCAGAAGGCAGGCTGAAAAATCAAGAAGCCCACAACCCCGGGTGCCTGGGTGGCGCAGTCATTGAGCGCCTGTCTCCGGCTTAGGGCGTGGTCCCGGCATTCCGGAAAGGAGTCCCTCATCAGGCTCCTCCGCTGCGAGCCTGCTTTTTCCTCTCCCACTCCCATGCTTCTGTTCCCTCTCTCTCTGGTTGGCTGCCACATAAATAAATAAATAAAATATTGAAAGAAGAAGCCCACATCCCCAAGATCCCTATAAAACAAGGGGCACGGCCTGCGACCCAGTCAATAATTTGGGCTCTGGACAACCCTGCAACCTCTCCTCATCAGAATGACAAGAAGGAGAAGCCCCCCCCCCCAGCAAAGAAAAGACAGTGAGTCTGTGGCCTCTGCCACAGAAATAATGGATATGGATGTAACAAAAGTATCAGAAATGGAATTCAGAGTAACGGTGGTCAAAATGATGAGTAGAATTGAAAAAACTATTAACAAAAAGGTTACTGAGAATATAGAATCCCTACGGACAGCAATGAGAAAGAATCTGACAGAAATTAAAAATTCTATGAGCCAAATGCAGGCAAAACTAGAGGCTCTGACGGCCAGGGTCACCGAAGCAGAGGAAAGGGTTAGTGAATTGGACGATGGGTTAATAGAGGAAAAAATGAAAATAGAAGATGCTCTTAAAAAAGTCCACACCCACGAATGTAGGTAACGGGAGATTACTGACTCAATGAAACGATCCAATGTCAGAATCATCAGCATCCCCGAGGGGGTGGAGAAAAACGGAGGTCTAAAAGAGATATTCGAACAAATTGTAGCTGAAAACTTCCCTAATCTAGCAAGGGAAACAAACATTCGTGTCCAAGAGGCAGAGAGGACCCCTCCCAATCTCAACTAAGACAAACCTACGCCACGTCACGTCATAGTGCATTTCGCGAATATTAGATCCAAGGATACAGTATTGAAAGTGGCCAGGGCAAAGAAATTTCTCACGTACCAAGGCAAAGGCATCAAATTATATCAGATCTGTCTACACAGACCTGGAATGAGAGAAAGGGTTGGGGGGGGGGCATTTTTAAAGCTCTTTCAGAGAAAAAAAAATGCAGCGAAGGATCCTTTATCCAGCAAGGCTGTCATTTAGAATTGGTGGAGAAATAAAGACATTCCAGAATCGCCAGTCATTAACCAATTTTGTAACCATGAAACCAGCCCTACAGGAGATAATAAGGGGGGTTCTATAAAGGTAAAAAGGCCCCAAGAGTGATACAGAACAGAAAGTCACAACCGATACAAACAAAGACTTTACTGGCAACATGGCATCATTAAAAATCTATCTCTCAGTTCTTAGTGTCAATGTAAATGGTTTAAATGCTCCCATAATGCCAAAGGGTTGCAGGTTGGATAAAAAGAAATGACCCATCCATTTGCTGTCTACAAGAGATTCATTACGAACCCAAAGATGCATTCAGACTGAGAGTAAGGGGATGGAGTACCATCTTTCATGCAAATGGATCTCAAAAGAAAGCTGGGGTAGCAATTCTCATATCAGATATATTGGAATTTAAATTAGAGACTATAGTTAGAGACGCAGAAGGACACTATATTATTCTTAAAGGAAGTATTCAACAAGTGATTATGACAATTATAAATATATATGCCCCCAGCAGGGGAGCAGCAAGATACACAAGCCAACTCTTAACCAGAATAAAGAGACATATAGATAAAAATACATTAATAGTAGGGGACCTCAACACTCCACTATCAGAAATAGACAGAACACCCTGGCAAAGACTAAACAAAGAATGCCATACTAGACGAGTTGAACCTCATAGATATATATAGAACACTACACCCCAGAACCAAAGAATACTCATTCTATTCTAATGCACATGGAACAGTCTCGAGAATTGACCATGTTCTGGGACACAAAACAGGTCTCAACCGATACCAAAAGATTGAAATTACCCCCTGCATATTCTCAGACCAGAACGCTCTGAAATTGGAACTCAACCACAAGGAAAAATTTGGAAGAAACTCAAACATTTGGAGACTAAGAACCATTCTATTCAGGAATGACTTGATAAACCAGTAAATAAAAAATCAACTTAAACAATTTATGGAGACCAACGAGAATGAAAACACAACAGTCCAAAACCTATGGGATACTGTAAAGGCAGTCCTAAGGGGAAAATACATAGCCATCCAAGCCTCACTCAAAAGAATAGAAAAATCTAAAATGCAGTTTTTATATTCTCACCTCAAGAAGCTGGAACAGCAACAGAGGGACAGGCGTAATCCACTCACGAGGAAGCAGTTGACCAAGATGAGAGCAGAAATCAATGAATTAGAAACCAGAAGCACAGGGGCGCCTGGGTGGTACAGACCGATTTCCCTAATGAATATGGATGCCAAAATCCTCAACAAGATCCTTGCTAATAGAATCCAAGAGTACATTAAAAGGATTATCCATCATGACCAAGTGGGATTCATACCTGGGATGCAAGCATGGTTCAACATTCGCAAATTGATCAGCGTGATACATCATATAAACAAGAAAAGACTCAGGAACCATATGATCCTCTCAACTGATGCAGAAAGCATTTGACAAAACACAGCATCCTTTCCTGATTAAAACCCTTCAGAGTGTAGGAATAGAGGGTACATTTCTCAATCTCATAAAAGCCATCTATGAAAAGCCTACAGCAAATATTATTCTCAATGGGGTAAAGCTGGAAGCCTTTCCCTTAAGATCAGGAACACAACAAGGATGCCCACTCTCGCCACTATTATTCAACATACTACTAGACGTCCTTGCAACAGCAATCAGACAACAAAAAGTTATCAAAGGTATCCAAATCGGCAGAGAAGAAGTCAAAATGTCTCTCTTCGCAGATGACATGATACTCTATATGGAAAACCCAAAAGAAGCCACTCCCAAACTATTAGAAGTTATAGAGCAATTCAGAAACGTGGCGGGATACAAAATCAATACTCAGAAATCAGTTGCATTTCTATACACGAATAACGAGAGTGAAGAAAGAGAAATTAGGGAATCCATCCCATTTACAATAGCACCAAAAACCATACGTTACCTTGGAATTAACTTAACCAGAGACGTAAAGGACCTATATTTTAGAAACTATAAATCACTCTTGAAAGACATTGAGGATCTTAAAAAAAAAAAAAAGAAGACATTGAGGAAGACAGAAAAAGATGGAAAAATATTCCATGCTCATGGATCGGAAGAATTAACATAGTTAAAATGTCCATGCTACCCAGAGCAATCTACACTTTCAATGCTATCCCGAACAAAATACCGAGGACATTTTTCAAAGAACTGGAACAAATAGTCCTTAAATTTGTATGGAAACAGAAAAGGCCACGAATGTCCATGGAACTGTAGAAAAGGAAAAAAAAAAAAACTGGGGGCATCACAATGCCGGATTTTGAGCTGTACCTCAAAGCTGTCATCACAAAGACAGCAAGGTACTGGCACAAAAACAGACACATAGACCAATGGAACAGAATAGAGAGCCCAGAAATGGACCCTCGGCTCTTTGGGCAACTAATATTTGATAAAGCAGGAAAAAACATCTGGTGGGAAAAAGACAGTCTCTTCAATAAATGGTGCTGGGAAAATTGGAGAGCTACATGCAAAAGAATGAAACTTGATCACTCTGTCACACCATACACAAAAATAAACTCCAAATGGATGAAAGACCTCGATGTGAGACAGGAATCCATCAAAATTCTAGAGGAGAACATAGGCAGCAACCTCTACGACATGGCCAAAGCAACCTTTTTCATGACACATCCCCAAAGGCAAGAGAAACAAAAGATAAAATGAACTTATGGGACTTCATCAAGATCAAAAGCTTCTGCACAGCCAAGGAAACAGTCAGAAAAACTAAGAGGAAGCCCACAGAATGGGAGAATATATTTGTAAATGACACTACAGATAAAGGACTAGTATCCAAGATCTACAAAGAACTTCTCAAACTCAAAACATGAGAAACAAATAAACAAATCAAAAAATGGGCAGAAGATATGAACAGACACTTTTCCAATGAAGACATAGAAATGGCTAACAGACACATGGAAAAATGTTGAAAATCATTAGCCATCAGGGAAATTCAAATCAAAACCACACTGAGATACCACCTTACGCCAGTTCGAATAGCAAAAATAGACAAGGCAAGAAACAACAATTGTTGGGGAGAATGTGGAGAAAGGGCATCCCTCCTACATTGTTGGTGGGAATGCAAGTTGGTATAGCCACTCTGGAAAACAGTGTGGAGGTCCCCTAAAAAGTTAAAAATTGAGCTACCCTATGATCCAGCCATTGCACTACTGGGTGTTTACCCCAAAGATACAGACGTAGTGAAGAGAAGGGCCATATTCACCCCAATGTTCATAGCAGCAATGTCCACAATAGCTAAATCATGGATGGAGCCGAGATACCCTTCAACAGATGACTGGATTAAGAAGTTGTGGTCCATATATACAATGGAATATTACTCAGCTATCAGAAAGAACGAGTTCTCAACATTTGCTACAACATGGACGGCACTGGAGGAGATAATGCTAAGTGAAATAAGTCAAGCAGAGAAAGACAGCTATCATATGATTTCTCTCATCTTTGGAACATAAGAACTAGGAAGATAGGTAGGGGAAGAAAGGGATAAAGAAAGGGGGGTTAATCAGAAGGGGGAATGAAACATGAGAGACTATGGACTATGAGACACAAACTGAGGGCCTCAGAGGGAAGGGTGATGGGGGAATGGGATAGACCGGTGATGGGTAGTAAGGAGGGCACGTATTGCATGGTGCACTGGGTGTTATACGCAACTAATGAATCATAGAGCTTTACATCAGAAATCGGGGATGTACTGTATGGTGACTAACATAATATAATAAAAAATCATTAATTAAAAAAAAAAACAAGGGCACACGGCCTGGGTCCCGGTCAATAATTTGGGGTCTGGACAACCCTGCAACCTCTCCTCATCAGAATGACAAGAAGGAGAAATCCCCCCCAGCAAAGAAGACACAAAGAGTCTGTGGCCTCTGCCACAGAACTAATGGATATGAATATAACCAAATTACCAGAAATGGAATTCAGAACAACAATGATCAAGATGATATGTAGACTTGAAAAAAGAATTAATGAAAATGTTAATGAGAATATAGAATCTCTAAGGGTGGAAATGAGAGCAAATGTGGCAGAAATTAAAAATTCTATGAGCCAAATGCAGTCAAAACGAGAGACTCTGACGGCCAGGGTGAATGAAGCAGAAGAACATATTACCAAATTGGAGGATGGGTTAGTAGACGAAAAAGCTAAAACAGAATCTGGATTCTAAAAAATCCACGCTCAGTAATGTAGGTTAAGGGAGATTACTGACTCAATGAAATGTTCCAATGTTAGCATCATCGGCATCCCCGAGGGGGTGGAGAAAAACAGAGGTCTAGAAGAGATATTTGAACAAATTGTAGCTGAAAACGTCCCTGATCTAGCAAGGGAAACAAACATTTGTGTCCAAGAGGCAGAGAGGACCCCTCACAAGCTCAACCATGACAGACCTACACCACGTCACGTCATAGTGCAATTCGCAAATATTAGATCCAAGGATACAGTATTGAAAGCGGCCAGGGCAAAGAAATTTCTCACGTACCAAGGCAAAGGTATCAGAATTACATCAGACCTGTCTACACAGACCTGGAATGAGAGATTGGGTTGGGGGGGCATTTTTAAAACTCTTCCAGAGAAAAACATGCAACCAAGGATCCTTTATCCAGCAAGGCTGTCATTCAGAATGGATGGAGAAATAAACACCATCCAGAATTGCCAGTCATTGACCAATTTCGTAACCATGAAACCAGCCCTACAGGAGATATTATGGGGGGGTGTTCTATAAAAGTAAAAAGGCCCCAAGAATGATACAGAACAGAAAGTCACAATTTATAGAAACAAAGACTTTACTGGCAACATGGCATCATTAAAATCATATCTCTCAATAATCAGTCTCAATGTGAATGGCCTAAAAGCTCCCATAAAACACCACAGGGTTGCAGATTGGATAATAAGACAGGACGCATCCATTTCCGGTCTACAAGAGACACATTTTGAACCTAAAGATACATTCAGACTGAAAGTAAAGGGATGGAATACCATCTTTCACGCCAATGGACCTCAAAAGGAAGCTGGAGTAGCAATTCTCATATCAGACAGATTGGATTTTAAACTAAAGACTATAGTTAGAGGCACAGAAGGGCACTATATTATTCTTATAGGATGTATCCAACAAGTGGATATGACAATTATAAATATCTATGTCCCCAACAGGGGAGCAGCAAGATACACAAGCCAACTCTTAACCACAATAAAGAGACATATAGATAAAAATACGTTAATAGTAGGGTCTTCAACACCCCACTATTAGAAATAGAACACCCTGGAAAAAACAAAGCAAAGAATCAAAGGCTTTGAATGCCATACTCGACGAGTTGGACTTCATAGATATATATATAGAACACTACACCCCAGAACCAAAGAATACTCATTCTATTCTAATGCCCACGGAACATTCTCAAGAATAGACCATGTTCTGGGACACAAAACAGGTCTCACCCAATACCAAACACTGGAATTATCCCCTGCATATTCTCAGACCACAACGCTCTGAAATTGGAACTCAAACACAAGGAATAATTTGGAAGAAACTCTAACACTTGGAGACTAAGAACCATCCTGCTCAGGAACGACTCGATAAACCAGGAAATCAAAAATCAATTTAAACAATTTATGGAGACCAACGAGAATGAAAACACAGCGGTCCAAAACCTATGGGATACTGCAAAGGCAGTCCTAAGGGGGAAATACATAGTCATCCAAGCCTCACTCCAAAGAATCGAAAAATCTAAAATGCAGTTCTTATATTCTCACCTCAAGAAGCTGGAACAGCAACAGAGTGACAGGCTTAATCCACTCATGAGGAAGTAGTTGACGAAGATTAGAGGAGAAATCAATGAATTAGAAACAAGAAGTACAGTAGAGCAGATCAACAGGGCTAGAAGCTGGTTCTTTGAGAGAGTCAATAAATTGACAGACCACTGGCAAGACTTATCCAAAAGAAAAGAGAAAGGACCCAAATTAATAAAATTATGAATGAAAAAGGAGAGGTCACGACCAACAGCCATGAAATTGGAAGGATTATTAGAAACTTTTATCAACAGCTATATGCCAATAAATTAAGCAATCTGGAAGAGATGGAGGCCTTCCTGGAAACCTATAAACCACCAAGACTGAAACAGGAAGAAATTGATTTCTTTTTTTTTTTTTTTAAGATTTTATTTATTTATGTGACAGAGAGACAGCCAGCGAGAGAGGGAACACAGCAGGGGAGTGAGAGAGGAAGAAGCAGGCTCCCAGCAGAGGAGCCCGATGTGGGACTCGATCCCGGCACGCCGGGATCACGCCCTGAGCCGAAGGCAGACGCTTTAACGACTGCGCTACCCAGGCGCCCCAGAAATTGATTTCTTAAACAGGCCAATTAATTATGAAGGGATTGAGTTAGTTATAAACAACTTTCCAAATAACAAAACTCCAGGCCAGGACAGTTTTCCTGGGGAATTCTACCAAAGATTCAAAGAGGAAATAATTCCTATTCTCCCAAAGCTATTTGAAAAAATAGAAACAGAAGGAAAGCTACCAAACACATTCTATGAGGCCAGTATTACCTTGATCCCCAAACCAGGCAAAGACCCCATCAAAAAGAAGAATTACAGACCGATTTCCCTAATGAATATGGACGACAAAATCCTCAACAAGATCCTGGCTAATAGAATCCAACAGTACATTAAAAGGATTATCCATCATGAACAAGTTGGATTCATACCTGGGATGCAAGCGTGGTTCAACATTCGCAAATCAATCATCATGATACATCATATCAACAAGAAAAGACTCAGAAACCATATGATCCTCTCAACTGATGCAGAAAAAGCATTTGACAAAATACAGCATCCTTTCCTGATTAAAACCCTTCAGAGTGTAGGAATAGAGGGTACATTTCTCAATCTCATAAAAGCCATCTATGAAAAGCCTACAGTAAATATTATTCTCAATGGGGAAAAGCTAGACCTTTCCCTTAATATCAGGAACATGACAAGGATGCCCACTCTCACCACTATTATTTAACATAATACTAGAAATCCTTGCAACAGCAATAAGACAACAAAAAGTGATAAAAGTTATCCAAATCGGCAAGGAAAAAGTCAAAATGTCTCTCTTCACAGATGACATGATACTCTATATGGAACACTGAAAAGAATCCACTCCCAAACTCCTAGAAGTTATAGAGCAATTCGGTAATGTGGCAGGATACAAAATCAATGCTCAGAAATCAGTTGCATTTCTATACATGAATAATGAGACTGAAGAAAGATAAATTAGGGAATCCATCCCATTTACAATAGCACCAAAAACCATACGTTACCTTGGAATTAACTTAACCAGAGACATAAAGGACCTATATTCTAGAAATTATAAATCACTCTTGAAAGACATTGAGAAAGACAGAAAAAGGTGGAAAAATATTCCATGCTCATGGATCGCAAGAATTGACATAGTTAAAATGTCCATGCTACCCAGAGCAATCTACACTTTCAATGCTATCCCGATCAAAATAAAGGGGACATTTTTCAAAGAACGGGAACAAATATTCCTTAAAATTGTATGGAAACAGAAAAGTCCCCGAATCGCCAAGGAACTGTTGAAAAGGAAAAACAAAGCTGGAGGCATCACAATGCCGGATTTCGAGCTGTACTACAAAGCTGTGATCACAAAGACAGCATGGTACTGGCACAAAAACAGACACATAGACCAATGGAACAGAATAGAGAACCCAGAAATGGACGCTCAGCTCTTTGGGCAACTAATCTTTGATAAAGCAGGAAAAAACATCCAGTGGAAAAAAGACAGTCTCTTCAATAAATGGTGCTGGGAAAATTGGACAGCTACATGCAACAGAATGAAACTTGACCACTCTCTCACACCATACACAAAAATAAACTGCAAATGGATGAAGTACTTTGATGTGAGACAGGAATCCATCAAAAATCTAGAGAACATAGGCAGCAACCTCTACATCGGCCAATGCAACCTTTTTAATGACACATCTCCAAAGGCAAGAGAAAGAAAAGATAGAATGAGCTTGTGGGACTTCATTAAGATAAAAAGCTTCTGCACAACCAAGGAAACAGTCCAAAAAAAAACTAAGAGGCAGCCCACGGAATGAGAGAATATATTTGCAAATGATGCTACAGATAAAAGACTGGTATCCAAAATCTACTAAGAACTTCTCAAACTCAATACGTGAGAAACCAATAAAAAAATCATAAAATTGGCAGAAGATATGAACAGACATTTTTCCAATTATGACATACAGACGGCTAACAGACACATAAAAAAATGTTCAACATCTTTAGCCATCAGGGAAATTCAAATCAAAACCGCACTAAGATACCACCTTACGCCAGTTAGAATGGCAAGAATTGACAAGGCAAGAAAGAACAATTGCTGGACAGGGTGTGGAGAAAGGGGATTCCTCCTACATTGTTGGTGGGACTGCAAGTTGGTCCAGCCACTCTGGAAAACAGTGTGGAGGTCCCTTAAAGAGTTAAAAATTTTGCTATCCTATGACTCAGCCATTGCACTACTGGGTATTTACCCCAACGATAGAGACGCAGTGAAGAGAAGGGCCATATGCACTCCAATGTTCATAGCAGCATTGTCCACAATAGCCAAATCGTGGAAGGAACCGAGATGCCATTCAACAGATGACTGGATTAAGAAGTTGTGGTCCATATATACAATGGAATATTACTCAGCTCTCAGAAAGAACGAGTTCTCAACATTTGCTGCAACATGGACAACACTGAAGGTGATAATTCTAAGTGAAATAAGTCAAGCAGAGAAAGACAATTATCATATGATTTCTCTCATCTATGGAACATAAGAAGTAGGAAGATTGGTAGGGGAAGAAAGGGATAAACAAAGGGGGGGTAATCAGAAGGGGGAATGAAGCATGAGAGACTCTGGACTCTGGGAAACAAACTGAGGGTTACAGAAGGGAGGGGTTTGGGGAATGGGGTAATCAGGTGATGGGTATTAGGGAGGGCAGGTGTGGTGATGAGCACTGGGTGTTACATGCAACTAATGAATTGTTGAACACTACATCAAATACTTATATGTTGGCTAACTGAACATAATAAAAAAAATAAAGTCTAGGGGTGTCTGGTTGGCTCAGTCAGTTAAGCATCTGCCTTCTGCTCAGGTCGTGATCCTACGGTCCTGGGATCAAGCCCTGCCTCTCCATAGGTCTCTCTGCTCAGGAGAGAGTGTGCTTCTCTCTCTCTCTCTCTCTCCCCCTCTTCTCCTCCCCCCTCATACTCTCCTGTGAGTGCTCTCTCTGTCTCTCTTAAATAAATGTATAAAATCTTTTAAAAAGTTGTTAATGTCTAGGATGGACTGCATGTGTTCCATATTAAAATGCAAGTTTAGCCAGCCCAGGCCTCCCCATCAGCTTTCTCTTGTTCACCTCTCATTTATGGTTTGGGTATGAGCCTGAGAAAGAACCAGAGGAAAGTACTTGAAAGGATTATAATTGCTTAACTATTTGTTATATAATTGGGTTAAAGTTGGCCCCCGTATGTTGGCCCAATGTTGTTTAATTCTTCACTGAAGTCTGAGGCTGTCCAAGAGCCCACTAGCATCAAACTCAAGTTTTTACGTGCCCAGTTGTTTTAAATATAGCCCAAATAGCATATTTTTAGGTCATTTAGAGTGTACCTGCTTTGCATACCTTACAAAACTTCATTCAATATCTGCCAGCTATACAAGACTCCAAGTCACTTCAGAGTTCTCTGACCAAGAGACTTGGTCTCTGGACCAAGAATCCCCATTCTTCTGTTGAACAACATGAGCTACACGTTAAGCCCCCTCTCTGACCCCCCTCCCCCTTGCTTTCCTCCCCTTATGTCTTAAGGACCTTCACCATTGCCTCTAGAATGTATCGTGCTGTGAAGGGTTTCCTTTAACCTTAAGTCTGCCTTAAAGTTACCCAAACAAATTTTATAGTGTGTTATTGCTATATATATGTATTTATTTATTTATTTATCTTGATCAGTCCTGAAATCCCTTGAATCTACTATACCTTCCCCTTTACTCATTAGTAGACTCACATTGGAAGTATGCTACGATCCTACCTGCTGACCCAGGTGGCTCCTTAGCTCAAATGTCACCTCCTTTGAGAGGCTTTCCATGATCCTCTACAATCCTTCCCATCCCCAGAGGCACTTACTTCTTTTTTTTTAATGTTTTTTTTTTATTATATTATGTTAGTCACCATACAGTACATCCCTGGTTTCTGATGTAAAGTTTGATGATTCATTAGTGGTGTTTAACACCCATTGCACCATGCAATTCGTGCCCTCCTGACTATCCATCACAAGTCTATCCCATTCCCCCACCCCCCTGCCCTCTGAAGCCCTCAGTTTGTTTCTCATAGTCCATAGTCTCTCATGATTCATTCCCCTTCTGATTACGCCCCCTTTCTTTATCCCTTTCTTCCCCTACAGATCTTCCTAGTTCTTATGTTCCATAGATGAGAGAAATCATATGATAATTGTCTTTCTCTGCTTGACTTATTTCACTTAGCATTATCTCATCCAGTGCCGTCCATGTTGCAGCAAATACTTCTTTTTTTTAAAGATTTTATTTATTTGTTTGACAGAGAGAGACAGCCAGCGAGAGAGGGAACACAAGCAGGGGGAGTGGGAGAGGAAAAAGCAAGCTCCCAGCAGAGGAGACTGGTTCGGGGCTCAATCCCAGAACACCAGGATCATGCCCTGAACCAAAGACAGACGCTTAAGATCTGAGCCACCCAGGTGCCCCAAGAGGCACTTTCTTCTAGCTGCAATTATTTTGTTACTTATTTCATCTGTCTCTCTCCACTGGGATATCAACTCCATGAGGGTAAGAATCTTGTTTGTCATGTTCACTGCTCTATCTCCAGCAACTAGATTGGAAGTACAAATTGGAAGTACCCAATAAAGATATTTTTTACTGAATTAAAGAATGGCTAGAATATAAAATTTTACGGGGTTCAGCTAAAGCACACTAGCAGGGGAATTTATAGCACTAAATGCTTATATTATAAAAGAAGGAAGGTCTCATATCAATGACCTTACCTTCTACCTCAAGAAGCTAGAAAAAAACAAAACAAAACAAAAAACTCCAAGTAAGCAGAAGAAAGGAAATAATAAAGAAGACCAGACTGGAGATCAATAAAATAGAAAACTGAAAAACGCTAGAGAAAATAAGTGAAAACAAAACCTTTTTTTAATAATTAGAAGATCGATAGTGTACTGATCACTCAGTTCCAGTGTGAATTTGTGTGTGTGTGTGTGTGCGTGCGCACGCACGCATGTGTGAGTGTGTGTGTGAGGGAGTTTCCACATGCATCCAAGCAATTTTGCAACCCCCACCTGAAAGTCCTACAATTCAACTCAACTCTGACACTATCTACCTGGAAAAAGCATCATATCCCACAGGTTAAGGGCTCAGTCCCACAAGACTCTGCCTCCTCCCCAGCAACCTTAGATGCCAGTCATAAGACCAGTTTATCACTTGTGCTTCTGACTGACTGCCTATAGAAGTCCAAATGATACCCTTCTCCTTGGTTTTGACTAACTTGGAGTAGCTCACAGAACTCAGAGAAACATTTTACTTACTAGATTACTGTTTTATTATTATAAAAAGATATAATTCAGAAACAGCAGTATGGAAGAGATGCATAGGGAAAGGTACAGGGAAAGAGTGCAGACTTTCCGTGCCCTCTCAAAGCATGCCACTCTGCCCAAATCTCCACATGTTCACCAATCTGCAACCTCTCCAACCCAGTCTTTTGGGTTTTGATGAAGATTAAATCACAAAGATATGAAGGATTGAATCATTTTTCATTGGTGATTGATTCAATCTACAACCCCTTTCCTCTCTCCCAGGGGGATGGGACTGAAAGTTGCAATTTTCTTATTTTTTTTCACAAAGATGCCCTCAGCAGCATTATTGATTTTTATTTTTCTATTACGAAGAATGTCAAGGATACACAGAGAGGTGCATGCAGTGAGGTCCCATATATCCACCACCCAGATTTAATCCTTTACTGTCATACTTGTTTCAATTAACACATTTTCCCTTAAAAATATGCTTAAGAATTTTATTTATTTACTTTTTAATCATAATAATATTTTTTATTACATTATGTTAGTCACCATACAGTACATCCCTGGTTTCTGATGTAAAGTTCCATGATTCATTAGTTACGTATAACACCCAGGGCACCTTGCAATATGTGCCCTCCTTACTACCCATCACCAGCCTAGTCCATTCCCCCACCTCCTCCTCTCTGAAGCCCTCACTTTGTTTCTCAGAGTCCATAGCCTCTCACGCTTCATTCCCCTTTCTGATGACCCCCCATTCTTTATCCCTTTCTTCTCCGACTGATCTTCTTACTTCTTACGTTCCATAGATGAGTGCAATCATATGATAATTGTCTTTCACTGCTTGAATTATTTAACTTAGCATTATCTCCTCCAGTGCCACCCATGTTGCAGCAAATGTTGAAAAATTTTTCTTTTTGATAGCTGAGTAATATTCCATTGTATATATGGGCCACATCTTTTTTTGGGGGGGAATTAATATTTTTATTTTTAATATCATAAAAAGTAGTCCCCACCTCACCCTCACCCCCACAATATTTAAAATTTGTATTCAACTACATCATGTTGGTCATTAAATTATTTCTGAAAACTCAGCATTGCTTTTCAGAATTGTTTGGGAAATAAACAAGTAATTTCACTTCCTGCCCAAGCTGGGTGAATTTTTTTTTTAACCTAGAATATTAAAGCCAATTTCCTGAAACCAATAAATTTTGTCATAGTTTTCTTTCCTGATTTTGATCTGCCCCCAGACTGATAAAGCTGGTAGCTGGTATTTGTTAGTTCTTAAATGAACACATAACCTCTGTGTTGAAAGCAGTGTGGCTCAGTGCAAAGACCAGACAATCCTCAGACTTGGTTCAAAGGGCAGCTCCTTTTCTTAAAGTTCTGTGTGACCTTGGGCAAGATTCTCTGATTCTTAATCACCTCATCTATAAAACCAGAGTGGGCATTCATTCTGCCATGAACAGTCATGACAGGAGGTGGGCCACATCTTCTTAATTCAGTCATCTGTTCAAGGGCATCTCGGAACCTTTCACGATTTAGCTATTGTGGACAATGCTGCTATGAACATTGGGGTGCATATGGCCCTTCTCTTCACTACATCTGTATCTTTGGGGTAAATACCCAGTAGTGCAATTGCTGGATCATAGGTAGCTCAATTGTTAACTTTTTAAGGGACCTTCACACTGTTTTCCAGAGTGGCTGTAGCAACCTGCATTCCTACCAACAATGTAGGAGGGATTCCCTTTCTCCACATTCTCTTCAACAATTGTTTCCTGCCTTGTCAATTTTGCCATTCTAACTGGCGTAAGGTGGTATCTCAGCGTGGTTTTGATTTGAATTTCCCTGATGGCTAAAGATGTTGAACATTTTTTCATGTGTCTGTTAGCCATTTGTAGGTCTTCATTGGAAAAGTGTCTGTTCATATCTTCTGCCCATTTTATGATTTGTTTATTTGTTTCTTGTGTATTGAGTTTGAGAAGTTCTTTGTAGATCTTGGATACCAGTCTTTTATCTGTAGTGTCATTTGTAAATATATTCTCCCATTCTGTGGGCTGCCTTTTTGTTTTTTTGGACTGTTTCCTTGGCTGTGCAGAAGCTTTTGATCTTGATGATTTCCCACAAGTTCATTTTATCTTTTGTTTCTCTTGCCTTTGGAGATGTCATGAAAAAGTTTGCTGTGGCCGATGATGTAGAGGTTGCTGCCTATGCTATCTTCTAGGATTTTGATGGATTCCTGTCTCACATCGAGGTCCTTCATCCCTTTGGAGTTTATCTTTGTGTATGGTGTGAGAGTGGTCAAGTTTCATTCTTTTGCATATAGCTGTCCAATTTTCCCAGAACCATTTATTGAAGAGACTGTCCTTTTTCCACTGGATGTTTTTTCCTGCTTTATCAAAGATTAGTTGCCCAAAGAGCCGAGGGTCCATTTCTGGGTTCTCTATTCTGTTCCATTGTTCTATGTGACTGTTTTTGTGCAGTACCATACTTTGTGCTCACAGCTTTGTAGTACAGCTTGAAATCCGGCATTGTGATGCCCCCAGGTTTGTTTTTCCTTTTCAACAATTCCTTGGCGATTTGAGCCTTTCCTGGTTCCACACAAATTTAAGGGCTGTTTGTTCCAGTTTTTTAAAAAATGTCATTGGTATTTTGATTGGGATAGCATTGAAAGTGTAGATTGCTCTGGGTAGCATGGACTTCTTAACTATGTTAATTCTTCCGATCCATGAGCATGGAACATTTTTCCATCCTTTTGTGTCTTCTTCAATGTCTTTCAAAGGTGATTTGTAGTTTCTAGAATATAGATCTTTTATGTCTCTGGTTAAGTTAATTAAAAGATAACGTATGATTTTTGGTGCTATTGTAAATGGAATGGATTCCCTGATTTCTCTTTCTTCAGTCTCATTGTTCGTGTATAGAAATGCAACTGATTTCTGAGCATTGATTTTATATCCCAACACAGTACTGAATTGCTCTATGACTTCTAGTAGCTTGGGGGTGGATTCTTTTGGGTTTTCCATATAGAGTATCATGTCATCTGCGAAGAGAGAGAGGTTGACTTCTTCTTTGCCAGTTTGGATACCTTTTATCCCTTTTTTTGTCTGATTGCTGTTGCAAGGACTTCTAGTACTATGTTGAAAAATAATGGCGAGAGTGGGCATCCTTGTTGTGTTCCTGATTGTAAGGGAAAGGCTTCTAGCTTTTCCCCATTGAGAATGATATGTGCTGTAGGCTTTTTATACATGGTTTTTATAAGACTGAGGAATGTACCCTCTATCCCTACACTATGAAGTGTTTTGATCAGGAAACGATGCTGTATTTTGTCAAACGCTTTTTCTGCATCTATTGAGAGGGTCATATGATTTTTTACTTTTTTCTTGTTGATATAGTCTATCACACTGATAGATTTGCGAATGTTGAACCACCCTTGCATCCCAGGGATGAATCCCACTTGGTCATGATGGATAATCCTTTTAATGTGCTTTTGGATCCAATAGCTAGGAGCTTGCTGAGAATTTCGGCATCCATATTGATCAGGGATATCGGGGTGTAATTCTCCTTTTTGATGGGGTCTTCATCTGGTCTGGGGATCAAGGTAATATTGGCCTCATAGAATGCATTTGGTATATTTCCTTCTCTTTCTATATTTTGAAACAGCTTCAGGAGAATAGGTATTATTTCTTCTTTGAATGTTTGGTAGAATTCCCCAGGGAATCCTTCAGGCCCTGGAGTTTTGTTTTTTGGAAGGTTGTTAATCACTGCTTCAATCTCTTCATAATTAATTGGTCTGTTTAAAAAATTAATTTCTTCTTGTTGCAGTCTTGGTAGTTTATAAGTTTCCAGGAAGGCCTCCATCTCTTCCAGGTTGCTTAATTTATTGGCATAAAGCTGTTGATAAAAGTTTGTAATGATCCTTCCTATTTCATTGGTGTTGGCTGTGACCTTTCCCCTTTCATTCATAATTTTATTAATGTGGGTCCTTTCTCTATTCTTTTGGATAAGACTTGTCAGTGGCTTATCGATTTTATTTATTTTTTCAAAGAACCAGCTTCTAGTTCTGTTGATCTGCTCTACTGTGCTCCTGGTATCTAATTCATTGCTCTCTGCTCTAATCTTGATCCACTGCCTTCTCATGCATGGGTTAGGCCTGTTCTTCTGTTCCAGCTCCAGGTTCTTGAAGTGAGAATATAAAAACTGCATTTTAGATTTTTCTATTCTTTTGAGTGAGGCTTGGATGGCTATGTATTTTCCCCTTAGGACTTCCTTTGCAGTGTCCCATAGGTTTTGGACCATTGTGTTTTCATTCTCATTGGTTTCCATAAATTGTATAAATTGATTTTTGATTTCCTGGTTTACCGAATCATTCTTGAGCAGGATGGTTGTTAGTTTATAAGTGTTTGAGTTTCTTCTGAATTTTTCTTTGTGATTGAGTTCCAATTTCAAAGCATTGTGGTCAGCATTGTGGTCTGTGAATACTCAGAGAATAATTTCAGTCTTTTTTTTATCGTTTGAGACCTGTTTTGTGACCCAGAACATGATCTATTCTGGAGAATGTCCCATATGCATTAGAATACAATGAGTATTCTATTGTTCTGGGGTATAGTGTTCTATAAATATCTATGAGGTCCATATGGTCTACTATGGCATTCAAAGCTCTTGCTTCTTTGTCGATTTTCTCCTTAGGTGATCTATCTATTGCTGATAATGAAGTGTTAGATCCCCTACTATTAGCGTATTTTTATCTATATGTGTCTTTATTCTAGTTAAGAGTTGGCTTGTGTATCTTGCTGCTCCCCTGTTGGGGGCATACATATTTATAATTGTCATATCCACTTGTTGGATACATCCTTTAAGAATAATATAGTGCCCTTCTGTGTCTCTAACTATAGTCTTTAGTTTAAAATCCAATCTGTCTGATATGAGAATTGCTACCCCAGCTTTCTTTTGAGGTCCATTGGCATCAAAGATGGCTTTCCATCCTTTTACTTTCAGTCTGAGTGCATCTTTAAGTTAAAAATGAGTCTCTTGTAGACAGCAAATGGATGGGTCATGTCTTTTTATCCAATGTGCAACCCTGTGGTGTTTTATGGGAACATTTAGGCCATTCACTTTGAGGGTGATTTTTAAGAGATACGATTTTAATGCTGTCATGTTGCCTATAAAGTCTTTGTTTCTATTGATTGTGACTTTTTGTTCTGTATCACTCATGGGACCTCTTTACCTTTATACAACCCTCCTTAATATCTCTTGTAGGGCTGGTTTCGTGGTTACGGAATATGTCAATGACTGGCAATTCTGGAAGGTCTTTATTTCTCCATCAATTCTGAATGACAGCCTTGCTGGATAGAGGATCCTTGGCTGCATGTTTTCTCTGAAAGAGCTTCGAAAATGCCCCCCAACCCTTTCTCTCATTCCAGGTCCGTGTAGACAGGTCTGACGTAATTCTGATGCCTTTGCCTTGGTACTTGAGAAATTTTTGCCCTGGCCGCTTTCAATACTGTATCCTTGGATCTAATATTTGCGAATTTCACTAAGACATGATGTGGTATAGGTTTGTCATGGTTGAGCTTGGGAGGGCTCCTCTCTGCCTCATGGACATGATTGCTTGTTTCCTTTGCTAGATTAGGGAAGTTTTCTGCTACAATTTGTTCAACTATCTCTTCTAGACCTCTGTTTTTCTCCACCTCCTCGGGGATGCCGATGATTCTAACATTGGAATGTTTCATTGAGTCAGTAATCTCCCGTAACCTAGATTCTTGAGATTGGATTTTTTTCAGCCAAGTTTCTGATTTAGCTTTCACTTCTACCAACCCATCCTCCAATTCACTGACTCATTCTTCTGCCTCATTTACCCTGGCCATCAGAGCGCCTAGTTTTGACTGCATTTGATTCATAGCATTTTTAATTTCTGCCAGATTTGCTCTCATTTCCACCCTTAGAGATTCTATATTCTCATTAATATTTTCATTTATATTTTTTTCAAGTCTACATATCATCTTGACCATTCTTACTCTGAACTCCATTTCTGATAATTTGGTTATATCAATATCCATCAACTCTGTGGCAGAGACCACAGACTCATTGTCTTTTCTTTGCTGTGGGGCATTTCTCCTTCTCGTCATTCTGATCAGGAGAGGTTGTGGGGTTGCCCAGAGCTCAAATTATTGACCAGGACCCATGAAGTGTGAGCTTGTTTTATAGGGACCTTAGGGATGTGGGCTTCTTGATTTTTCAGCCTGCCTTCTGGGGAAGGGGCCTGCTGCGCCGATACTCAGGCGACCCTGTTTGGTAAGGTCTCCCTGTCCCCTGCAAGGGGGGATGGGGATGGGAACACTGTGAGCTGTTATTTCCAGGCTTTTGTTCTCTGGAGGCTTTCCCTGGTGGTTTGCTGTGCCTTTTCTGAGAGTCAGAGCAGCAGTGGCCAAATCCCAGCCTCTGTATTAGAATAGAGAGTTAGGAGTCTGCTCTCCTCTGAGCTCTTCTGGCCACTTTAACTCTGTTTCTGTTGGTGCTGCTCAACCCTACAGCGTCCCGGGATGTGCGCCTTACAGCCCGCCTCCCAGCCCTCACTTCCAGGGCTGGCATGTCTCTGTCCTTTGTGTTTCTAACACCGCCAGCCTCCAGCTGCCCCCGTGTGCTCCAGGGCTCTGTTTCAGTGTGGTTCGCGCCCACTCTGGAGCTCCAGTTTTCAGACTGGTTGCATGGGTTCCCCGGCTCACTGTCTCAGTCTGCTCTCTTGCCGGTGCCAGTCCATGAGTCAGACTGCTCCCCAATGCAGGTGGCTACCGCTTCCTGGCACCTGAATGCAGCGGCTCCCTCCCCCTTCCGTTTATCTTCCAATATCTGTGCGCGGATTCACGGCTCCCCGCTTCATACCTTAATACTCAGTGCTGGAGATGATCATTTGTAGAGATCCAGATGTATCTTCCTGCATCTCAGGCTGATTCCGTGGGTGTTCAGAATGGTCTGGTAGCTATCCAGCTCGACTCATGGGACCAGCTGAAAAAGGGAACCCCTACTCCTCTGCCATCTTAACTCCTCCTTCATTGGATATTCTATTCTGCTTTGTTGAAGATTAGTTGATCATAGAGTTGTAGGTCCATTTATTGGTTTTCTATTCTGTTCCATTGATCTATGTGTCTGTTTTTTGTGCCAGTACCATACTGTCTTGATTACTATAGCTTTGTAATATCACTTGAAGTCCAGAATTGTGATGTCTCCAACTTTGCTTTTCTTTTCCATTGGCTGTTCAGGGTATTTTGTGGTTACATAGAAATTTAAGAATTTTTTTTTAGCTCTGAGAAAAAAAAATGCTCTGGGGGAAAAATGCTGTTGGTATTTTGATAGAGATTATATTAAATGTGTAGATCACTTTGGATAGTATAGACATTGGAGCATATTCCAGAATAAATCATATATTATTAGGTCACAAACTGACCTCAACAAAGGAAAATTATTGAAATTATACCATGCACATTTCTGACCACCATACTATGATACTAGAAGTCAACCACAAGAAAAAATGTGGAAAGACTACAAGTATATGGAGGTTAAACAACATGCAATTAAGCAATAGAAGGTCAACAAGAAAATCAAAGGGAAAATGCATGCAAATGAATGAAAATGAAGACAAAATAGTGCAGAACCTTTAGAAAGCAACAAAAGCAGTCCTAAGAAGGAAGTATATAGCAATAAGGCCTACAGCAAGAAGCAAGAAAAATCTCAACTAAGCAACTTAATCTTCAACCTCAAGGAGCTAGAAAAAGAACAAAACCTAAAGTCAGCAGAAGGAAGTAAATAATAAAGATTAGAGCTGAAATGAATAACATGCAAACAAATAAACAAACAAACCAAAAACAAGCAAGCAAAACAAGAACAAGAACAAGAACAACAACAACAACAACAACAACAACAACAAAACCCAATGGAACAGAACAATGAAACCAGAAGCTGGTTCTTTGAAAAAATTAATAAAATCGATAAACCTCTAGCAAGACTTATTAAAAAGGAAAAAGAAAGAAACAAAAGTAAGTAAAATCACAAATGGGAGAGAAGAAATACAACCAAAACAGAAATACAAACAATTATAAGAGAATATTATGAAAACAATATGCCAAGAAATTGGACATTGTAGAAGAAATGCAGAAACTGTTAGAAATATATAAACTACAAAAACTGAAACAGGAAGAAATAGAAAACCTGACAGATTCATAACCAGCAAAGAAATTGAATTAAAAATCAAGAATCTCACAACAGACAAAAGTCCAGGGCCAAATGTCTTCACAAACCAATTCTTCCAGTTAAAGAAGAGTTAATACCTAGGCTTTTCATGCGGGGTCAGAAAAAGATAGCAGAGGAATAGGGGAACTTTTTCAGCTGGTCCCCTGAATCAAGCTAAATATCTACCAGATCATCCTGAACACCCATGAAATCAGCCTGAGATGTAGGAAGATACATCTGGATCTCTACAAATGAACATCTCCGGGGCTGAGTATTGAGGTACAAAGCTCGGAGCTGTGAATCCGTGCAGAGGTAGTGGAAGATAAATGGAAGGGGAGAGAGCACCAGCACTTGGGCACATGGAAGCAGTAGCCACCTGCACAGGGGAGTGGGCCAGACTCGCAGACTGGCACCCAAGGGAAAGCAGACTGAGACTGTGAGCATGGGAACACGTACACGACCAGACTGAAAACCTGAGCTCTGGAGAGCTCACTCAACTGGACTGATACCAGGAGCTTGGGAGCACACGTTTGTGTGCCCAGACTGAAAACCAGAGCTCCAGAGCGCACACTCCAACTAGACAGAAACCTAGAGCTCGGGAGTGTGCCTGCGACTGGACTGAAAACTGGCGCTCCGCATGTGCATGAACCAGACTGAAACAGGGACCTTGAGAGCGCGTGCAGGAACTGGGAGAGGCTGGCGATGTTAGAAGCACAAAGGACAGAGGCTGGGAGAATGGCTGTGGGACACAAAACACAGGAAGCTTTGGGGTTTTTAGGAGAACCAACAGAAACAGAGTTAAAGTGGCCAGGAGAGCATAGTGGACAGCAGACTGTGATCTCTCTGTTCTGAGACAGAGGCTAGGTTACAGCCACTACTGTTCTGACTCTCAGAAGAATCATGAAAAATCTCCAGGGAAAGCCATCAGAGAACAAAAGCCTGGGTCTCTTAGCCATCTGTATGACACATGAAAAAATGTTCAAAATCATTAGCCATCAGGGAAATTCAAATCAAAACCACACTAAGATACCACCTGACGCCAGTTAGAATGGCAAAAATTGACAAGGCAAGAAACAACAGTTACTGGAGAGGATGTGGAAAAAGGGGATCCCTCTTACATTGTGGGTGGGAATGCAAGTTGGTACAGCCACTCTGGAAAACAGTGTGGAGGTCCCTTAAAAAGTTAAAAATTGAGCTACCCTATGATCCAGCCATTGCACTACTGGGTATTTACCCCCAAGATACAGATGTAGTGAAGAGAAGGGCCATATGCACCCCAATGTTCATAGCAGCATTGTCCACAATAGCTAAATCATGAAAGGAACTGAGATGCCCTTCAATAGATGACTGGATTAAGAAGTTGTGGTCCATATATACAATGGAATATTACTCAGCTATCAAAAAGAACAATTTTTCAACATTTGCTGCAACATGGACGGCACTGGAGGAGATAATGCTAAGTGAAATAAGTCAAGCAGAGAAAGACAATTATCATATGATTTCTCTCATCTATGGAACATAAGAACTAGGAAGATCGGGGGCGCCTGGGTGGCACAGCAGTTAAGCGTCTGCCTTAGGCTCAGGGCGTGATCCTGGCATTCTGGGATCGAGCCCCACATCAGGCTCCTCCCCTATGAGCCTGCTTCTTCCTCTCCCACTCCCCCTGCTTGTGTTCCCTCTCTCGCTGGCTGTCTCTATCTCTGTTGAATAAATAAATAAAATCTTAAAAAAAAAGAACTAGGAAGATCGGTAGGGGAAGGAAGGGATAAAGAAAGGGGGCAATCAGAAGGGGGAGTGAAGCATGAGAGACTATAGACTATGAGAAACAAACGGAGGGCTTCAGAGAGAGGGGTGGGGGAATGGGATAGGCTGGTGATGGGTAGTAAGGAGGGCACATATTGCATGGTGCACTGGGTGTTATACGCAACTAATGCATCATCGACCTTTACATCAGAAACCAGGGATGTACTGTATGGTGACTAACATAATATAATAAAAAAACATTAAAATAAAAAAAAAGAAAGGATGAATACCTACCATTCACAAAAACATGGAGGGGATTATGCTTAGTGACATAAGTCAAGCAGAAAAAGACAATTATCATATGGTTTCACTCATTTATGGAACATAAGAAATAGCAGGAAGATTGGTAGGAGAAGACAGGGAAGAATGAAAAGGGGGTAAACAGAAGGGGGAATGAACCATGAGAGACTGTGGACTCTGGGAAACAAACTGGGGGCTTAAGAGGGGTATGGTGGGGGAATGGGAGAGACTGGTGATGGGTATTAAGGTGGGCACGTATTGCATAGTGCACTGGGTGTTATACACAAACAATGAATCCTGAAACTTAACATCAAAAGCTAAGGATATGCTGTATGGTGACTAACATAACATAATAAAAAATTATTATAAAAAGAAAGAGAACAAAAGCCTGGAAATACAAGTTCACATTGTGGCCATGCCCATCCCCCCTCGCGGGGGACAGGGCAACTTTACCCCACCAGGGTTGCCTGAGTATCAGTGTAGCAGGCCCCTCCCCCAGAAGGCAGGCTGCAAAATAACGAAGCCCACATCCCTAAGGTCCCTATAAAACAAGTGCACATTGCTTGGGTCCTGGTCAATAATTTGCTCTCTGGGCAACCCTACAATCTCTCCTAATTAGAATGATGAAGAGGAGGAATTCCCCCAACAAAGAAAAGATAATGAGCCTGTGGCCTCGGCCACAGAACTAATGGATATGGATATAACCAAATTGTCAGAAATGGAGTTCAGAGTAACAATGGTCAAGATGAAGTTTAGGCTTGAACAAAATACTAATGAAAATATTAATGAGAATATAGAATCCCTAAATTTGGAAATGAGAGCAAATCTGGCACAAATTATAAATGCTATGAATCAAATGCAGTATAAACTGGATGCTATGATGGCCAGGGTAAATGAGACAGAAGGACGATTAGTGGATTGGAAGATGGGATGGTAGAAAAGAAGGAAAAAATGGAAACTTGGCTCAAAAAAATCTGATCTCAAGAATGTAGATTACGGGAGATAACTGATTCAATGAAATGTTCCAATGTCAGAATCATCAGCATCCCTGAGAGGGTGGAAAAAGAGAGAGGACTAGAAGAGATATTTGAAGAAATTGTAGCTGAGAACTTCCCTAATCTTGCAGAGGAAACAAGCATTAGTGTCCAAGAAGCAGAGAGGACCCCTTCCGAGATCAATGAGAACAGACCTACACCATGTCACATAATAGTGAAATCGCATATATTAGATCCAAGGACACAATCTTGAAAGCAGTCAGGGGGAAGAGAATCCTCACGTACAGAGGGAGGAATATCAGAATAATCTTTCTACAGAAACCTGGCAAGCCAGGAAAGGTTGGCAAGGTATTATCAGATCTCTAACTGAGAAGAATATACAGCCAAGGATCCTTTATGCAGCAAGGCTGTCATTCAGAATTGATGGAGAGATAAAGGCCTTCCAAGACCGGCAGAAACTGAAAGACTATGTGACCGCCAAGTGAGCCCTAAGAGAAATATTAAGGAGGGTTCTATAAAAGTAAAAAGACCTCAAGAGTGATATGGAACAGAAATTTACAATCTATAGACACAAAGATTTCACAGGCAACATGATATCATTAAAATCATATCTCTCAATAATCACTCACAATGTGAATGGCCTAAAAGCTCCCATAAATGCCACAGGGTTGCAGATTGGATAAAAAGACATGACCCATCCATTTGTTGTCTAAAAGAGACTCATTCTGAACCTAAAGATACATCCAGATTGAAAGTGAAGGGATGGAAAACCATTTTTCATGCCAATGGATCTCAAAAGTAAGCTGGGGTAGCAATTCTTATATCAGACAGATTAGATTTTAAACTAAAGACTGTAGTTAGAGATACAGAGGGACACTATATAATTCTTAAAGGATGTATCCAACAAGTGGATATGGCAATTATAAATATTTATGCCCCTAAAAGGGGAGCAGCCAGATACACAAGCCTACACTTAACCAGAATAAGGAGACATGTAGATAATAATACCTTAATAGTAGGGGATGTCAACACTCCACTCTCAGCAATAGATCACTGAAGCAGAAAATCAACAAAGAAACAAAAGCTTTGAATGACATACTGGACCAGATGGACCTCATAGATATATACAGAACACTACACCCTAGAAAAACACAATATTCATTCTTTCCGAATGCACATGGAACATTCTCTAGTATAGGCCATATACTGGGTCACAAAACAGGTCTCAACTGAGGCCAGAAGACTGAGATTATTCCCTGCATATTCTCAGACCACAATGCTTTGACACTGGAACTCAATCACAAGAAAAATTTGGAAGAAACTCTAACACTTGGAAACTAAGAATCATCGTGCTCAGGAATGATTGGGTACACCAGGGTATTAAAAAGGAGATTAAAAATTTTTGTAGATGAATGAAAATGAAAACACATTGGTCCATAACCTATGGGACACTGCAAAGGCAGTCCTAAGGGGAAAATACATAGCCATCCAAGCCTCACTCAAAAGAATAGAAAAATCTAAAATGCAGTTTTTATATTCTCACCTCAAGAACCTGGAACTGGAATGGAAGAACAGGCCTAACCCATGCATGAGAAGGCAATGGATCAAGATTGGAGCAGAGATCAATTAATTAGAAACCAGGAGCACAGTGGAGCAGATCAACAAAACTAGAAACCAGTTCTTTGAAAGAATAAGATTGATAAGCCACTGGCCAGATTTATTCAAGACAATGGGGAAAGGACCCAAATTAATAAAATTATGAATGAAAGGGGAGAGGTCATGACCAACACCAATGAAATAGGAAGGATCATTACAAACTTTTATCAACAGCTTTATGTCAATAAATTAAACAACCTTGAAGAAATGGATGCTTTTCTTTAAACCTATAAACTACCAAGACAGAAACAGGAAGAAATTGATTATTTAAACAGACAAAATAATTATAAAGAGATTGAAGCAGTGATTAAAAACCTCCCAAAACCAAGAGTCCAGGGCCTGACGGATTCCCCAGGGAATTCTACCAAACATTCAAAGAAGAAAAAATACCTATTCTCCTGAAGCTGTTTCAAAAAAATAGAAGCAAAAGGAAAACTACCAAACTCATTCTATGAGGACAGCATTACCTTGATCCCCAAACCAGGCAAAGACCCCATCAGAAAGGAGAATTACAGACCAATATCCCTGATGACACCAAAATTCTCAACAAGATCATAACTAATAGGATCCAACAGTACATTAAAAGGATTATCCATCATGACCAATTGGAATTCATCCCTGGGATGCAAGTGTGGTTCAACATTCACAAATCTATCAGTGTGATAGATTATATCAACAAGAAAGGACTCAAGAAACATATGATGCTCTCAATTGATGCAGAAAAAGCATTTGACAAAATACAGCGTGCTTTCCTGATTAAAACACTTCAGAGTGTAAGGATAGAGGGTACATTCCTCAAATTAAAAAAAACCCTTCTATGAAAAGCCTACGGTAAATATGAATCTCAAAGGGGAAAAACTGAAAGCCTTCCCCTTAAGATCAGGAACACAAGGATGACGACTCTTGCCATTATTATTCAACATAGTACTAGAAGTCCTTGCAATAGGAATCAGAGAACAAAAAGGGATAAAATGTATCCCAATTGGCAAAGAAGTCAAACTGTCTCTCTTTGCAGATGACATGATACTCTGTATGGAAAACCCAACAGACTCCACCCCCAAACTACTAGAAGTTATAGAGCAATTCAGTAATGTGGCGGGATACAAAATCAATGCTCAGAAATCAGTTTCATTTCTATGCACGAACAATGAAAATGAAGAAATAAAATTAGGCAATATATTCCATTTACAATAGCACCAAAAATCATACGTTATCTCAGAATTAACTTAACCAGAGGAGGAGTTAAGATGGCGAAGGAGTAGGGTCCCCTTTTTCAGCCAGTCCCCTGAGTCAAGTTGGATAGGTACCAGACCAGCCTGAACATCCACAGAATCAGCCTGAGACGCAGGAAGATACATTTGGATCTCTACAAATAAACATCTCCAGCGCTGAGTATTGAGGTACGAAGCGGGGAGCCATGAAACCGCGCACAGATATCGGAAGGTAAACGGAAGGGGGAGGGAGCCACCGCATTCAGGTGCCGGGAAGCGGTAGCCACCTGCACCGGGGGAGCAATCGGACTCACGGACCGGCACCCACTAGAGAGCGGACTGAGACCGTGAGCTGGGGAACGCACGCTACCAGACTGAGGGGCAGAGCTTCGGAGTGCAAGGGGCGGCTGGTGGCTGGCGGTATTAGAAACACAAAGGACAGAGACGCGATGGCCCTGGAAGTGAGGGCTGGGACGCCGGGTGTGGGGCACATATCCCAGGACGCTGCAGGGTTGAGCAGCACCAACAGTAACGGAGTTAAAGTGGCCAGAACATCAGTGAAGAATGGTCCGCGATCCCTCTGTTCTGAGACAGAGGCTGGGATTCAGACACTGCTGCTCTGACTCTCAGAAGAGGCACAGCAAACCGCCAGGGAAAGCCGCCAGAGAACAAAAGCCTGGATATACCGGCAAACAGTGTGCCCATCCCCATCCACCCTTGCAGGGGACACGGAGACTTTACCCAAACAGGTTTGCCTGAATATCGGCACAACGGGCCTCTCCCCTAGAAGGCAGTCTGAAAAATCAAGAAGCCCACATCCAGGGCGCCTGGGTGACGCAGTCCTTAAGCGTCTGCCTTCGGCTCAGGCCATGATCCCGGCGTTCCGTGATCGAGTCCCGCATCTGGCTCCTCTGCTGGGAGCCTGCTTCTTCCTCTCCCACTCCCCTGCTTGTGTTCCCTCTCTCACTGGCTGTCTCTCTGTCACATAAATAAATAAAATCTTTTTTTTAAAAAAAAAAAAGCCCACATCCCTAAGATCCCTATAACACAAGGGCACACGGCCTGGGTCCCAGTCAATGATTTGGGCTCTGGACAACCCCGCAACCCCTCCTCATCAGAATGATGAGAAGTAGAAATCCCCCCCAGGAAAGAAAAGACAATGAGTCTGTGGCCTCTGCCAAAGAACTAATGGATATGGATGTAACCAAATTATCAGAAATAGAATTCAGAGTACCAATGGTCAAGATGATGTGTAGACTTGAAAAAAGTATTAACAAAAATGTTAATGAGAATATAGAATCTCTAAGGGTGGAAATGAGAGCAAATCTGGCAGAAATTAAAAAATTCTATGAGCTAAATGCAGGCAAAACTAGAGGCTCTGACAACCAGGTTGAAAGAGGCAGAAGAACGTATCAGCGAATTGGAGGATGGGTTAGTAGAAGAAAAAGATAAAATAGAATCTGGACTCAAAAAAATCCACGCTCAGGAATGTAGGTTACGGGAGATTACTGAATCAATGAAATGTTCCAATGTTAGAATCATCAACATCCCCGAGGGGGTGGAGAAAACCAGAGGTCTAGAAGAGATATTTGAACAAATTGTAGCTGAAAACTTTCCTAATCTAGCAAGGGAAACAAATATTCATGTCCAGGAGGCACAGAGGACCCCTCCCAAGCTCAACCATGACAAACCTACACCATGTCACGTCACAGTGTGATTCACAAATATTAGATCCAAGGATACAGTATTGAAAGCAGTCAGGGCAAACAATTTCTCACATACCAAGGCAAAGGTATCAGAATTAGGTCAGACCTGTCTACGCAGACCTGAAATGAGAGAAAGTGTTGGGGGGGGGTATTTTCAAAGCTCTTTCAGAGAAAAACATGCAGCCAAGGATCCTTTATCCAGCAAGGCTGTCATTCAGAATGGATGGAGAAATAAAGACCTTCCAGAATTGCCAGTCATTGACCAATTTTGTAACCACGAAACCAGCCCTACAGGAGATATTAAGGAGGGTTCTATAAAAGTAAAAAGGCCCCAAGAGTGATACAGAACAGAAAGTCACAATCTATAGAAACAAAGACTTGACTGGCAACATGGCATCATTAAAATCATATCTCTCAATAATCAGTCTCAATGTAAATGGCCTAAATGCTCCCGTAAAGCACCACAGGGTTGCAGATTGGATAAAAAGACACGACCCATCCATTTGCTGTCTACAACAGATTCATTCTGAACCTAAAAATACATTCAGACTGAAAGTAAAGGGATGGAATACCATGTTTCACACCAATGGACCTCAAAAGAAAGCTGAGGTAGCAATTCTCAAAGCAGACAGATTGGATTTTAAACTAAAGACTATATAGTTAGAGACACAGAAGGACACTATAGTATTCTTAAAGGATGTATCCAACAAGGGGATATGACAATTCTCAATATATATTACCCCAACAGGGGAGCAGCAAGATACACAAGCCAACTCTTAAGCACAATAAAGAGACATATAGATTAAAAAAACCCTAATAGTAGGAGACCTCAACACTCCACTATCAGCAATAGACAGATCACCTAAGCAAGAAATCAGCAAAGAAACAAGAGCTTTGAATGCCATACTCGATGAGTTGGACCTCATAGATATATATGCAACACTACACCCCAGAACCAAAGAATACACATTCTATTCTAATGCCCATGGAACATTCTCAAGAATAGACCATGTTCTGGGTCACAAAACAGGTCTCAAGCGATACCAAAAGACTGAAATTATCCCCTGCATATTCTCAGACCACAACGCTCTGAAATTGGAACTCAACCACAAGGAAAAATTTGGAAGAAACTCAAACACTTGGAGACTATGAACCATCCTGCTCAGGAATGACTTGATAAACGAGGAAATCAAAAATCAACTTAAACAATTTATGGAGACCAACGAGAATGAAAACACAGCAGTCCAAAACCTATGGGATACTGCAAAGGCAGTCCTATGGGGAAATACATAGCCATCCAAGCCTCACTTCAAAGAATGGAAAAATCTAAAATGCAGTTTTTATATTCTCACCTCAAGAAGCTATAACAGCAACAGAGGGACAGCCCTAATCCATGCACAAGGAAGCAGTTGACCAAGATTAGAGCAGAAATCAATGAATTAGAAACCAGGAGTACAGTAGAGCAGATCAACAGAACTAGAAGCTGGATCTTTGAGTGAATAAATAAAATTGACAGACTGCTGGCAAGACTTATGCAAAAGAATAGAGAAAGGACCCAAATTAATAAGACTATGAATGAAAAGGGAGAGATCACAACCAACACCAATGAAATTGGAAGGATTGTTAGAAACTTTTATCAACAGCTATATGCCAATAAATTAAGCAATCGGGAAGAGATGGAGGCCTTCCGGGAAACCTATAAACTACCAAGACTGAAACAGGAAGAAATTGATTTTTTAAACAGGCCAATTAATTATGAAGAGATTGAGTCAGTGATAAACAACCTTCCAAATATCAAAACTCCAGGCCCCGATGGTTTTCCCGGGAAATTCAACCAAACATTCAAAGAAGAAATAATACCTATTATACTGAAGCTGTATCAAAAAATAGAAACAGAAGGAAAGCTACCAAACTCATTCTATGAGGCCAGTATTATCTTGATCCCCAAACCAGGCAAAGACCCCATCAAAAAGGAGAATTACAGACCGATTTCCCTAATGAATGTGGATGCCAAAATCCTCAACAAGATACTGGCTAATAGAATCCAACAGTACATTAAAAGGATTATCCATTATGACCAAATGGGATTCATCCCTGTTAAGCAAGCGTGGTTCAACATTCACAAATCGATCAGCATGATACATCATATCAACAAGAAAAGACTCAGGAACCATATGATCCTTTCAATAGGTGCAGAAAAAGCATTTGACAAAATACAGCATCCTTTCCTGATTAAAACCCTTCAGAGTGTAGGGATAGAGGATACATTCCTCAATCTCATAAAAACCATCTATGAAAAGCCAACAGCAAATATCATTCTCAATGGGGAAAAGCTGGAAGCCTTTCCCTTAAGATGAGGAACACGACAAGGATGCCCACTTTCACCTCTATTATTCCACATAGTACTAGAAGTCCTTGCAACAGCAATCAGACCACAAAAAGGGATAAAAGGTATCCAAATTGGCAAAGAAGAAGTCAAAATGTCTCTCTTCGCAGATGACATGATTCTCTATATGGAAAATCCAAAAGAATCCACTCCCAAACTATTAGAAGTTATAGAGCAAATCAGTAATGTGGCGGGATACAAAATCAATGCTCAGAAATCAGTTGCATTTCTATACACGAATAATGAGACTGAAGAAAGAAATTAAGGAATCCATCCCATTTACAATAGCACCAAAAATCATACATTACCTTGGAATTAACTTAACCAGAAACATAAAGGATCTATATTCTAGAAACTCTAAATCACTCTTGAAAGATATTGAGGAAGACAGAAAAAGATGGAAAAATATTCCATGCTCATGGATCGGAAGAACTGACATAGTTAAAATGTCCATGCTACCCAGAGCAATCTACACTTTCAATGCTATCCCGATCAAAATACCAATGACATTTTTCAAAGAACTGGAACAAATAGTTCTTAAATTTGTATGGAACTAGAAACGTCCCTGAATCGCCAAAGAATTGTTGAAAAGGAAAAACAAAGCTGGGGGCATCACATTGCCGGATTTCAAGCTATAATACAAAGCTCTGATCACGAAGAAAGCATGATACTGGTCTTCAGTTTAAAATCCAATTTGTCTGATATGAGAATTGCTACCCCAGCTTTCTTTTGAGGTCCATTGCCATGAAAAATGATTTTCAATTCCTTCACTATCAATCTGGATGTATCTTTAGGTTCAAAATGAGTCTCTGTTAGACAACAAATGGATGGGTCATGTCTTTTTATCCAATCTGCAACCCTGTGGCTTTTTATGGGAGCATTTAGGCCATTCACACTGAGAGTGATTATTGAGAGATATGATTTTAATGATGTTAAATTGCCTGTAACGTCTTTGTTTCCATAGATTGTAAATTTCTGTTCCGTATCACTCTTGAGGTCTTTTTACTTTATAGAACCCTCCTTAACATTTCTTTTGAGGCTGACTTGGCGATGACATAGTCTTTCAGTTTCTGTCGGTCTTGGAAGGTCCTTATCTCTCCATCAATTCTGAATGACAGCCTTGCTGGATAAAGGATTCTTGGCTGCATGTTTTTCTCTGAAAGAGCTTTTAAAATGCCCCCTCCATCCCTTTCTCTCATTCCAGGTCTGTGTAGACGGGTCTGACGTAATCCTAATATTCTTCCCTTTGTACGTGAGAAATTTCCTTGCCCTGGCCACTTTCAATACTATATCCTTGGATCCAATATTTCCAAATTGCACTATGATGTGACATGGTGTAGATTTGTTGTGGTTGAATTTAGGAGGGGTCCTCTCTGCCTCTTGGACATGAATGCTTGTTTCCTTTGCTAGATTGGGGGAATTTTTCAGCTCCAATTTGTTCAATTATCTCTTCTAAATCTCTCTCTTTCTCCACCCCCTCGTGGAAGCCAATAATTCTGACATGGGAATATTTCATTGAGTCAGTAATCTCCCATAACCTATACTCTTGAGATTGGATTTTTTTGATCCACATTTTTGTTTTAGCTTTCTCTTCTACCATCCCATCCTCCAGTTCACTAATTCGTTCTTCTGCCTCATTCACTCTGGCTGTCAGAGCATCTAGTTTTGACTGCATTTGATTCATAGCATTTTTAATTTCTGCCAGATTCGCTCTCATTTCCACCCTTAGAGATTCAATATTCTCATTAATATTTTCATTAATATTTTTTTCAAGTCTACACATCATCTTGACCATTGTTACTCTGAACTCCATTTCTGATAATTTGGTTATATCCATATCCATCAGTTCTGTGGCAGAGGCCACAGGCTCATTATCTTTTCTTTGTTGGGGGGGGAAGATTTCTCCTTGTCATTCTGATGAGGAGAGTTTGCGGGGTTGCCCAGAGCCCAAATTATTGACCAGGACCCAGGCAGTGTGCTCTTGTTTTATAGGGACCTTAGGGATGTGGGCTTCTTGATTTTTCAGTCTGCCTTCTGGGGGAGGGGCCTGCCACACTGATGTTCAGGCAACCCTGTTTGGGTAAGGTGTCCCTGTCCCCTGCAAGGGAGGGTGGGGATTGGCAGAATGTGAGCTGGTATTTCCAGGCTTTTGTTCTCTGGTGACTTTCCTGGCAGTGTTCTGTGACTCTTCTGAGAGTCAGAGCAGCAGTGGCCATATCCTAGCCTCTGTCTCAGGGCAGAGAGATCACAGTCAGCTCTCCACTGAGCTCTTCTGGCCTCTTTAACTCTGTTTCTGTTAGTGCTGCTAAAAACCCTGCAGCCAGCATCCCAGCCCTGCCTTCTAGGGCTGGCATGTCTCTGTCCTTTGTGTTTCTTTTCTTTTTTTAAATATTTTTTTATTATATTATGTTAATCACCATACGGTACATCCCTGGTTTTTTATGTAAAGTTCGATGATTCATTAGTTGCATATAACACCCAGTGCACCATGCAGTATGTGCCCTCCTTACTACCCATCACCAGCCTATCCCATTCCCCCACCCCCCCAAAGCCCTCAATTGGTGGGAATGCAAGTTGGTACAGCCACTCTGGATAACAGTGTGGAGGTCCCTTAAAAAGTTAAAAATTGAGCTACCCTATGATCCTGCAATTGCACTACTGGGTATTTACCCCAAAGATACAGACATAGTGAAGAGAAGGGCCATATGCACCCCAATGTTCATAGCAGCTCTGTCCACAATAGCTAAATCGTGGAAGGAGCCGAGATGCCCTTCAACAGATGACTGGATTTAGAAGTTGTTGTCCATATATACAATGGAATATTATTCAGCTATCAAAAAGAACGATTTCTCAACATGTGCTGCAACATGGACGGCACTGGAGGAGATAATACTAAGTGAAATAAGTCAAGCAGAGAAAGACAATTATCATATGGTTTCTCTCATCTATGGAATATAAGAACTAGGAAGATCAGTAGGAGAAGAAAGGGATAAAGAAAGGGGGATAATCAGAGGGAGGAGTCAAGCATGAGAGACTATGTCCTTTGGTTTCTAACACTGCCATCCACCAGCCACCCCCGTGCACGCTCCCGAGCTCCCTGTTTCAGTGAGGTTCGCGCACACTCCCGAGTGTAGGTTTTCAGTCTGGTCCCGCGCGTGCTCCTGAGCTCCCGGTCTTAATCTGGTTCCAGCGAGCGCTCTGGAGCTCTGGCTTTCAGTTTGGATGCACACGCCTTCCCAGGCTCACAGTGTCAGGTGCCGGTCCGCGACTCCGGCTCGCTCCCCAGTGCAGTTGGCTACTGCTTCCTGGCCCTGAGCATGGAGGCTCCCTCCCCATTCCCTTTATCTTCCGATATCTGTGCACGGATTCATGGTTCCCTGCTTCCTACCTCAATACTCAGTGCTGGAGATGTTCATTTGTAGAGATCTAGATGTATCTTCCTGTGTCTCAGGCTGATTCCATGGGTTTTCATAATGGTCTGGTATCTTTCCAGCTCGGCCAAAAATCTATACTTTCAATGCCATCCTGCTAAAAAATACAATTGCATTTTTCAAAAACTGGAGCAAACAATCTTTAATCTTTAAATTTTTATGGAACCAGAAAAGACCCTGAATCAACAAGGAAATGTTGAAAAAGAAAAACAAAGCCTGGGGCATCACAACGCCTGATCTCAAGCTATATTACAAAGCTGTGTTCACCAAGACAGGATGGTATTGGCACAAAAACAGACACATAGATTAATGGAACAGAATAGAGAGCCCACATATGGACCCTCAACTCTATGGTCAACTAATCTTTGACAAATCAGGAAAGAATATCCAATGGAAAAAAGGACAATCTCTTCAAGAAATGGTGCTGGGAAAATTGGACAGCTACATACAGAAGAATGAAACTTGACCATTCTCTCACACCATACACAAAGATAAACTCAAAATTGATGAAAGACCTCGATGTGAGTCAAGAATCCATCAATATTCTAGAGGAGAACATAGGCAGTATCCTCTCCGACATCAGCAACTTCTTTCATGACATGTCTCAAAGGCAAGGGAAGCAGCAAAATTGAACTTTTGGGGCTTCACCAAGATCAAAAGCTTCTGCACAACAAAGGAAACAGTCAACAAAACAAAGGGGCAACCCACGGAATGGGAGAAGATATTTGCAAAAGACATTACAGATAAAGGGCTAGTATCCAAGATCTATAAAGAACTTCTCAAACTCAACACCCAAAAAACAAATAATCTAATCAAAAAATGGGCAGAAGATACGAACAGAGAATTTTCCAATGAAGACACACGAATGGCTAACAGGCACATGAGAAAATGTTCAACATCATTAGCCATTAGGGAAATTCAAATCAAAAGCACAATGAGATACCACCTTACACAAGTTAGAATGGCAAAAAATAACATGGCAAGAAACAACAAATGTTGGCGAGGATGTGGAGAAAGGGGAACTGTGTTACACTGTTGGTGGGAATGCAAGTTGGTACAGACGCTTTGGAAAACAGTGTGAAGGTTCCTTAAGACGTTAAAAATAGAGCTACAATGTGACCCAGCAATTGCACTATTTGGTTTTTACCTCAAAGATACAGATGTAATGAAAAGAAGGCACACATGCACCCCAATATTCATAGCAGCAATGTCCACAATAGCCTACCTGTGGAAGGAGCTGAGATGCCCTTCAACAGCTGAGTGGATAAAGAGGATGTGCTCCATGTATATAATGCAATATTACTCAGCCATCAGAAAGGATAAATAAATACCCACCAGTTGCATTGACATGGGTGGAACTGGAGGAGATTATGCTAAATGAAATAAGTCAAGCATAGAAAGACAATCATCATATGGTTTCACTTATATGTGGAACATAAAGAATAGCAGGGAGAACATTAGGAGAAGGAAGGGAAAATTGAAGGGGGTAAATCAGAGGGGGAGATGAATGATGAGAGACTACGGACTCTTGGAAACAAACTGAGGGTTTCAGAGGGGAGGGGGGATGGGTTAGCCTGCTGATGTGTATTTATGAGGGCAGGTATTGCAAAGAGCACTGGGTGTTATACGCAAACAATGAATCACGGAGCACTACATAAAAAACAATCGAAATACTGTATGGGGTCTAACATAACATAATTTAATAAAAAGGAAAATTTTAAACTGAAAGATAAATGAGTCATGAGGAAAAAACCTCAAATTCTACATACTATTTTCCCCTAGCCCTGGTGTTTTGCAGTCCTGTGTGCTCTATAAACTTTGTATTTGCCTTTCATTTCAGCTGATCTTCTGGGGAAGGGGCCTGCTGCTCTGCTTCTCATTTGTCTTTGCCTGGGTGGAGTTGCACCACCCCTTGCCATGGGGGCAGGCTCAGTGCAAGCTGCTTCTGGTTGCTTTATGTGGCTTTTGTTTCCTGAAGGCTTTCCACACCTCTTTAGAGTATGAAAATAAAAATGGCCATAACCTGATCTCCGGCTCCAGAGCTGAAAAATCCGGGTACCCTCTCATCACTAAACCCTCACGGGTAAGCAGTCTTCACTTTTGTGTGTGCCAAACTCTGCAGACTCCTGCTGTGCATGCCCACTCATCCTCCAGGGGGAAGGCAGAGGGTCGCCGCATTTCTGCCCTTTGTAAGACCCCCACACAGAGAATGGTTGCCCAATTGTACCACAGTTCACTGTTTATGGCAAACGGAGCTGAGAGGCCACTCCTCAGTTTGCTGACCCTAATTAGTTTCCCTGCTCCAATGCTTAGGAACTCTGCCAACTCAGGCACCCTCATTCTTTCTGTGACCCCAGGGATCCTGAGACTACAATGTCCTACCTAGGATTTTGCCCGGCTTCACCACCTGAGCACCTTTAAGGCAGGGATGTCTCTCACTGGAGCAAATTGTAAAGGTTCCAATTTTGCATGCTGGGGCTTTATCACTTCTTGGTAGCAGCTTATGGAGGCTTCCTCTCCCTGCTGCATATCTTCCAATATATCCCCCCAGATTCACTTCTCTGCACCTCCTACCTTGCATAAAGTGATTTCTTTTCTATTTGTAGAATTCCAGCAATTCTTTTCTTACATCTTAGGTTGAATTCATAGGTGTTCAGAATGATTTGTTGGTTATGTAGCTAAAGTCAAAGGACCAGATGAAACGAAGTCCCCTACTCTTCTGTCATTTTGCCCCCTCACTGTCTTTCATAAATGTTCTGTAGTTTTCAGAGTACAGATCATTTATCTCTTTGGTTAGGTTTCTTCCTAGGTATCTTATGGGTTTTGGTGCAATTGTAAACAGGATTGATTACTTGATATATCTTTATTCTGCTTTATTGTTGGTGTAGAGGCATGGGACTGATTTCTGTGCATTGATTTTATATCCTGCTACTTTGCTGATTTCCTGTATCAGTTCTAGCAATTTTTTTTCGTGGAAACTCACAACTGTTATTTAACATAGTGCTGGAAGTCTTAGCCTCAGCAGTCAGACAACAAAAAGAAATAAAAGGCATCCAATTTGTCAAGTTAGAAGTAAAACCTCCACTCTTTGCAGATGACATTATACTCTATATAGAAAATCTAAAGGACTCCACCAAAAAAACTGCTAGAGCTGATAACTGAATTCAGTAAAGTCGCAGGATACAAAATCAACATACAGAAATCTGTTGCATTTACATACACCAATAATGACGGAGCAGAAAGAAAAATCAAGGAATCAATCCTGTTTACAATTGCACCAAAAACAAGGTACCTAGGAATCAACCTAGCCAAAGAGGTCAAAGACCTCTGGTATGAAAACTATAATATACTGATGAAAGAAATTGAAGATGACACAAAGAAATGGAAAAATAGTCCATGCTCATGGATTGGAAGGACAAATATTCTTGATGACTTTTGTGGATATAATGTGGTTAAGACATTTAGTCTCTTTGGGTCTAGTCTTCCTTATCTACTAAATGACAGATTAGATTAGATGAGCTCTAACTCTTCCTTTCTATTATTGGTTTCCAAAGCACTATTGTGTTTTAGGTAAGAAAGGACTATGTATGCAGCTATTTGTGCCCGGGGTGGCAGGGTGTTTACAGGAAAGGGAAACTGAAAGAGTCCTGAATTTAGCAAGGTTGCAAGATGAGCAAAATAATCAGGAAGGGCAAGCAAGCCATCTGCAACTAGAGCCTTTCAGCCTTCCCTAACCTCTGGGAATGGATCTGATGGAGATCTTGGGCCACATCTCTGCTGGTTTCCCCTGCTGGTTTGTGTTTTCATCCATCCTTCAGGCTAAGCCAGGATCTCTGTGCTCCCAGGGCTTCAGACACCAGGTGTCTCTTCTCCTTAAGACAAGAGGGACAGGCTGATGAGGATGCCACTTATCAAGGAAGCACCTCAGAGAATGTATATCAAAGTGCAATTGGTATTTCTGAAAATGGTCCAGGTTCACCATCCACTTGGGCAACTTTATGAGAGGTGGAATTTCCATCCTGATATTTGCTGAGTTAAGGCTTTATACTGAAGACTTTTGGCATGTTATCACATTGAATTCTCATACCAACTCAATGAGGGGGATTTTTTCCTCATTTTGCAGATGTAGAAACTGACACTTGGAGAGAGGAAGTGGAATGCCCAAGGTCACAGTGAGGATGTGATAGGGATGGGTTAGAAGTTTTGTGCCTATTACTCTATTATTTGAAATTAAATCTAAAATGTAGGAAGGGGTGCCTGGGTGGCTCAGTTGGTTAAACATCTGACTCTTGATTTCAGCTCAGGTGATGATCTCAGGGTTGTGAGATCAAGCCCTGTATCCAGCTCTGCACTGGGTGTGGAGCCTGCTTAAGATTCTCTCTCCCTCTCCCTCGGCCCTCCCCTCTGCTTGTGCTCACTCTCTTTCCCTCTTGAAAAAATGTGGGAAAAGATAGTCAAGTAACCTATTTTTTCTCTCTGCTGAGGAAGAACAAAGGTAAGTGGTATGAGACAGATGGAATGATTAGCTATGAGCCCAAAGGAAGCAATCCACCACGACCATTATTACCTTCTTCTTTTGTTTTTTTTTAAATATTTTTTTATTATTATGTTCAATTAGCCAGCATATAGTACATCATTCGTTTTTGATGTAGTGTTCAATGATTCATTAGTTGCGTATAACACCCAGTGCTCATCACCACACGTGCCTTCCTTAATACCCATCACCTGGTTACCCCATACCCTCACCCCTCCCTTCTGTAACCCTCAGTTTTGTTACCTTCTTCTTAAGCAGTCTTTAAAGGCCTTATTTCTTGTGCCTTGTCTTTATGAAGTGTATTATCCTATTTGTCTTTCTACAGAAAGTGAAAAATCTGAAAAGCAGCTCATACTCTACTGGAACCATTTGGGGGAAAGTGAGCATTATTCCCTCAGGTCTTGTTTACCCCAAAGCTCCATTCTCTTTTCTTTATACCACACTGTCTGGAATGAGAGAGGAGGGTCATGATCTTTAGGTGGTTTTCCAGGTTTCTTCAAGGCCTGAATCTAATCTCCTCCTCTAGAGTACTGAGCACATTGTTAGTGCCAACCATCTGCTAGCTGTGTTACTTTTGCCAAGTTTCTTAGTCTCTCAGCTTCCTCAATTGCAAAATGGAGATAATACTACCAACCTCACTGTGAAATTTTGAATGTTCAACTAATTAATACATAGTATAATGTCTGCTACATAGCAAGCATTCAATAAATGGTGATAGATGCTTAAAAAATAGAAAGTAAAACATAATCTAAGAATTGCTAATTGAGTGGTATGATATGCCAGATATTGTTATACTTGGAGGGGCAGTGTGGCTGGTGATTAAAGAACATAGGCTCTGGCATCAAATGCATCTGGTTCAAATCCTGGCTCTAACTGTGACCTTGGGTAAGCTCTCTCTACTCTGAACCTTCTTTTTTGCATTTAAAATGGAGATCATTATACTATGTAGCCATGTGATGACGATTAGTGAGATGACATATAAATATAGTGCTTAACCCAGTGCTTGGTTCGGAGTAAGTGCTAACGACATATTACTCATTATCACCCTTATTGTGTTAGGCATTATCTCATTTAACATTCATAGCGCCTATATGGCACAGAAAGCTGATTGCAAGATTGTTTGATATTTAGGAGAACTGTGTTCAGATTTCAAGTGAACTTGGGAATAAGTGTCTGTCGACCTAAACAATTCTTGTGTCATGCAATGAATGTTACATAGGTAGAAATTAGCAATGAATCTTCTTTCATTATCCTACTTAAGGCTCCTAAGGAAGGAGTCAGATGCAGGACAGTGGGTATTGGACTTGACACTAGATGCCCAGTGTTCTCATCCTAGCACTCCCATTCATTGCCTATGGGGCCAGGAGCTTTTGACTAGATAAATGAAACATGTTTCTATTGCTTAATCTTACCTGTTTGTGGAATACTGAGTGATACAAAGCAGTTTGCTCTCCTGAGTCCCATTGTGACTATCTCTAAAATGGACTCGTAGATGCCACTCTATAGGAATGTAAAAGTATTAAACTATAGAGGACTATACATGCAAAACATTACTTAGAGCAGAGGTCAGCAAACATTCCTTGTAAAGGACCAGATAATAAATATTTTAGATATTTGAGGGCCATGCAGTTTCAATTGAAAGTACTCATTCTGCTATTGCAGCCAAAAAAAAAAAAAAAAAAAAAAAGCAACCACAGAAAATAAATAAAAGAATGAGTGTGACTGTGTTCTAATAAAATTTTACAAAACCAGGTGGCAGACCTTGGTTTGCTGACTACTGATTTAGATCTTCATTATTGAGCACCAACTATATGCCAGTCACCTAGCAAGCACTGAGGAAGAGCAAGGTAAATGAGACCCAGTATTTATCTTGGGAAAGCTCCCAGTTTATGGGGAAGTCAGACACATAAACAAGTAATCAAAATGCAGGATAATAAGTGCTCTATAGCAGCATGAATGGAGTTTGCTTTATGAAAAGGAGGACCCCGTTGTTGTGTGCTGTCACAATGGCTCTAATTGTCTCTTAGGAAGAGTCTTTTTGGTTTAGTGAAACATAAAATTTATCAATTAAGGTTTCACCTCATATTTCCCCCTTGTTAACCTTAATTATATCCTGAGACTCTTATATATGCTCAGACCAAATGGCATTTTTCTAAACAAAAGATACATTTTTCTTGTGTCCATCCTTAAGTCTCCCCATAGGAAATTCTGCTTTGTAGTCTTCCTTTTTGTTGGTGGATTTCCTCTAAACACTAGAGTGATGAGAGAACCAGAGGGGCACAGTAACCTGGTCTGCATATTGGGAAGCCTGGCCCTACTCTTTCATTCACTAGTTGTGTGCTGGTAGAAGTTCCCTTGACCTTCATCATCTTGACAAAGCAGCTTGAGGGGCCCAGCTAAATGGTTTCCAACATCTTTTCCAGCTCTGCTGTTGTGGTTGGTGCACAAGTACAGAGTGTACACCTGGCATGCTTTTCCTTTGAATTTTCTGTGCCTCAGTTTCATCCTGTGAAATGGTGGATCAGGCAGACTAAGGGATCCCAAAGTTCTTTTTGATTTTAAGTTGCACTTAGAGACTAAGACTGGCTCTTTTTAGGGCATATTCTTTTTCAGGATATACTTGGAGCAAATCCCAAGGGGAAGGGCTATGGCCAGATGGAAAATTAGGGAAAGTGAGAGTCCTTAGTTGAACTGCTTAATTTGGGAAGGCTTTCTGTAGGCGGGTTATCAGGTACAAGTGGTCATCTCCCACCAACTTCCCTGTCCCCACCATGTCCCACTCTGGGTCCTGGCACCAAGAATGTGGCCAGATGCCTTTTAGGAAGATTGTTCTGCTCTGGTACTACCAAATAAATTCAAGAGACAGGTAGGGCAACAGGAAGACTTGTGTATGGACCATCCTCTGTATACAAAGCCTTGATCTAGAAAGGAAGTACAGTATAATGGTTAAGGTCATGGCTTCTGGTGTCACCCTGTCTGGATTCAAACATCAACTCCATTAGTGACTGTGGAGAACCTAGGCAAATAATTTAAGGTTTCTAGACCTCAGTTGAACCATTTTTAAAATGAGGATGACAGTAGTACTCATTTCATAGGGTTGATGTGAGAAAAAAAATAAAGAACTTATGTGATGCCTCACACTTACAAATGTTAACTGTTATTATTATCATCCCGAGTTGGCCAGACAGCCTACTTGGGGAAATAGAACTTGAGGATGAGAGTTGCAGTGTGGGACAGAATTAAAGGCTCTTCCTAGCCTGGGAGGCAGGAGGACAAGGCTTTTATTCTTGGCCTGCCACTGGCTTGACATGTGTGACCTAGGTCAAGTCTCTGACCCTTTTTGGTCCTGTCATATATATATCTCAATTGTCAAGATCTGATAATAATAGCTTTAAGTTATGTCCCTCTCAAGTACATTTGCATTTAAGTAGGAATCAAAGCTTTCCTTGGTACAAAGGATAAGCTGTGATCTCCTTCAATCCTAAACTAGTGGGGTCTAAATTAATAAAGTTTTGCTTTGTAAAGGTCCTTAATGTTTGATGGCTCGGAGGTGACAATGTATATGCTATGCATTTGATCATGACAAATCTGTAAAGAGCCCTGTTTGTGGCTTTGTCTAATGTAGCTATCCTCTCTTTCTCCCATTTAGCTGGAAATAACTGGCCAGAGCTCACTCTGTGCCTTGGTGGCCCCATCCCTTGCTCTGATCATGGAGACTCTCAGCAGCTGCCGGACTGCCTCTCTTTCTAAGCTGGTGCCCAATGGTTACCTGGATCAGGTCTTCCCAGGTCACCCTGATATAGAAGGCCTGGCTAGGGAGATAGGGTTGCAGGAATCTGAACACTGTGACCAGGGTGACTTGAGTCCCAGGGAAGAGAGTGGCCAGAATAAGAAGAAAACCAAAGCCAACAAGATCTGGAATTTTGTGAACCGCAAAAAAAGGCCCTCCAGTCAGGGGAAACGACCCCAGTCCATGATTTTACTGGAAGACCACTCCAGGCCATCAGAATTGAAAACCAAAATCACGTTACTGGATCGAATGAAGTCTTTCAAGAGGTTGAAGCCCTCAATAAGGGCCTCTAAGAATAGTCCCCCTAGGAACAGCAAGGCCCAGGAACACCAAAAACCCTCAGGTATCTACTGGATGAGGAAGGCAGAGGAAGCCATAAAGCCCTTCCGCCATTCTTATGCAGGCCACATTGAGGGCTTGGAGCCCTTCCTTTCAGGTGTGCAGAGGCCAGTGCACATTTCCAAGAAAGTGAATCAGAAAGTGCTAGCTTTTGATGACTTTGGCATTCAAGTGGAGGAAGACTCTTGGGAGGAAGAGGATCCTGAGCAGTCCAGTAGCAGCAGGCGGTCCAGGAGCTACCTGAAAAGCATGTTCCTTGGGGACCATGAAGCCCCACATACATCTGGACACTCCAGAATCCAGGAACCCAAGGCTTCCATCAAGGGCATGTGGAAGGAAGCAATGAGGAGAAACCTGGGCACCTACGCCAAGACAGGGCCATGCCTTTTGGTGGTGTTATCAAGTTCTTCAGCAATGTGGCTGAGGTGACCCGCAAGTGGAGGGTATTCTCCCGGCAAGAGTCGCAGATGGGCCACCACCGTGAGGCTTACTTTGTCAGTGACAATAAAAGCTTCATCTTGGAGGGCACCACTTCTCAGGGCTCCTATCCTCTTGACCTGCCCTGCCAGCCCCCTGAGGCTGCACTGTGGGACAGTGCCGTTGGGAGGTGCCTGCACTGCCAACACAAGGCCTCACAGGCCTCAGACACCTTCAAAATGAGCACTGAGGGTGAGGAGATGTCAGACAAGTCCCTCACCACTTCTGCCTTGGCCTCAGCTTCGGCCTCATCAGCTATCTTTGAGTTCCAGGATGATCCAATGGCACCGAATGGCTGCAGCGGCCACTACTCTTGTGCTTTCACCAGGGAACACTCTTCTTCCAAGGAGCTCAATGAAGACAATGAGATTGTGGTCAGCTTCCTCAAGGAAAGTGACAGTCCTGGAGAGTCCCCTGGGATGGGCACCTGTGTCAGGAGGGTCACCACTGATGCTATCATGGAGAAACTAGAGGAGAAGCCTAGCGAGACGGAAGAGCAGAAGGCCTGCAGGGGGCCCAAGGGGTACAGCCAGGCAGGGCAGCCCCAGGAATCCAACTTGGGTATGGGTGCAGTGAAGGCAGAGAGTAAAGCCAGCAAGGCTTACACTGGAGTCCCCAGTATTCAGGTGAGGTGGAAGCTGGCTCTTCCAAAGTACCATTTGAAACATTCAGAACCCCCAAAGCCAGCTAAACTCCTATGCTCTCCCCACAGCCCCACCTTTCACCAGGAATATCCTGGGAGGAATTCTCCTATCAGTCAGGTGCCTGAGACTCGACTGATCCTAAAATCCTGTGCAATGTTTGCTCCTTCCTTGGACAGAATTCCTGTAGTCACACCTCAGTTCAACCTAGAACCAAAACTGAAGCTCTGGGAATGGAAGCCAAGTGACCTGGATCATTTAATGATGTCTAAGACAGCTATTTTCCTTAGGTTGTGGGACATTTCCCTGGCCTTGCAACCTTCCCCCCACCCCAGCAGGAGATGAATCCAGAGACTGGTGAAAAGGAAAGTCTCTGGGCTGAGTGTCAGGAGACCTGGATTTATGTCATAGCTCTGTGCCCTGTCGTCTGTATAACTTTGAGACAAGCCCTTTCACCTTCCTGGACCTCAGCTTCCTTATGGAGGGAAGGGTGCTGTCTTGGTGTCTTAGAGATCTCTAGGCATCTTCTGGTAACAGCACTCTGTGTTATTTGACCTGAAGAATGTAGGCAGAGGACAGCCCAATAACATTCCTCTTAGAACATTCACTGAGTGGTAGCTTTATGTCTAGTATTTTGCAGGGTGCTGTCATGTACATTGTTTTCATTTAATTCTTAAAATAACCTTGTAAAGTGGGAGTGATTATCCTCACTTTACCAGTGAGGAAACAAGCTCAGAGAAGTTCAGTGACTCATACAAAGTCATTCACATAGTGACAAAATTTGGATTCAGATCTCACTTTTGACTTCAACTCTAGTGTTTTTGTCTAGCTCACTATACTTTTCAGGGGGTTCAATTTGAGGGGTGACAAGCAGGTGCTAGAACTATAGCAGGAGGAATGTTGAATAAACAATAGAAGGAACTTTCTGGCTTTGAGACTGAAGAATGTCTTGATAGTTGTGATGAAGTAATGAATCATGGAACTTTACATGAGAAACTTGGGATGTACTGTATGGTGACTAACATAACATAATAAAAAATTATTTAAAAAATAGTTGTGATGAGCACTGGGTGTTACGTGCAACTAATGTATCTTTGAACACTATATCAAAAACTAATGATCATAAAACAAGAATGTCTTAATAAGGGGATATGCTATAGTTTCTACAGATAATTTTAGGGTAAAGTATTTTTAAGAGAAGTTAATTACAATTCTTATTTGGGGTGGTAGGGGGTCTAGCTTGATAGTTCTCAATCAACCTCTTGTATTGTCATCTTTTACATCCCACTTTCAGAAAACTGGACCACATCATGACAGAAGCAATAGTCTTCTTTTTTTAGAGAAGGATATTAATATGTTTACAAGCATTCTCTTTCTATATTTATCATTCTTGGTAAGCTTTAAAGACACAAAAATTAGAATAATATTATTGGAAGTAAATTTAATTGCAGTGGTTTTAAAGACCAATCAAGCAAGTAAACAAACACACCTAATGACTCCATTGACTGATAGTTGCAATTTGGTACTATAAGTCAAGGTTACCAGTTGCTAGAAAAAGGGTCACAGATGAGTACATCTTACTAAGGTGCTGTGTGGAGTAGGTGCAGAGATGCCTTGTTGGTTCTTTAAAAGCACAGGCTTTGGAGTCACAAAGTCTTAAGTGTGACTTGCCTTCTAATCAGTGAAATGGGACAAAGCACTCCACACCTAAGAGGGCTGCTGTGGGGATTCAAATGAGCCAGAGTATGTAAGGTGCCTAGCCTAGCACCATTTGTGACATGTTGTAGGCATCCACAGAGTGGTAGCTGTTGTCATTATTGAGATTTGATAAATTATTAGGTGAACAATATGCAGCTAGAGAAATAATTCAAGACAGTACTATAGCAGCAGCTAGTCAATGCAGTTGAAGGAGCAGTGTCTAAGCTCAGGACACTGGCTTCTAGTCTCATTTCTTTTTTTTTTTTTTTAAAGATTTTATTTATTTATTTGACAGAGATAGAGACAGCCAGTGAGAGAGGGAACACAAGCAGGGGGAGTGGGAGAGGAAGAAGCAGGCTCATAGCGGAGGAGCCTGATGTGGGGCTCGATCCCGTAACGCCGGGATCACGCCCTGAGCCGAAGGCAGACACTTAACCGCTGTGCCACCCAGGCGCCCCTCTAGTCTCATTTCTACCCCTGATTTTCTTTGTGACCTTGAGACAGATCCTTCCCCTCACTCGACCTCAGTTTCTCCATACGAACCAGAGAATTTGCATCAGATAATTCCTGAAAATCTTTCCTGCCTATCTCCAGTTATTTCCTCCCAGCTAAGCCTTTAATTGTTTCTTTGAGTCCAAGGGGAGATTCTTGCTGCCCAGTGGCTTATTTCAGAATAGCTTTCATTGGCAGGTTTCCTGTGCCCTCTGCTGGTTGCTGAGAGATGCTGACTATCTTTGGAGTGTTATAACACCTTGGAGTGTTATAAACACCTCTACAGACAGGGGCTGAAGTCCAGGGAAAAAGTAAAATGGAGTGGAAAAACTGAATGTCAGGGGGCATTGATGTAGGTCAGGGGCACCATTGACCATCTGGTTCAATCGTTTCATTTTATACTGAGTCCCAAAGAAAGGAAAGGATTTACCAACACACAGAAACTGGAAGGCAAGAGGATCTGAGAGGTCTACTGTTGGCTCTGTCACAAATCCTACTAACAAACCCCCTTCTCTCTCTGGGTTTTAGCATTCTTCTCTGCTAACTGGAAATCCTCATCCTACTCTCAGGCACCTTGCAAGTCTACGGTGAAGCTAAGTTGAGGTAATGAATATAAAGACAGTGTATTGTTAACTAGGAAATTCTATGTGATTGTGATTGAAAGTCTATGTGGATCATTATTAGAAAATGGAAGTGAAAAAACCTGAGTAGCAGAATGACTTAGATCCTTTTGTATTTCCCAGGGAAGCTGGGCTTTGACAGACTTCATCTAGGTTATTTGATTTGTAAGGTCTATTTATGCAACACTCCAGAGCTAAGTGGCTCCTGAAACTATAGCTGTTTTGGCCCAGATTTGGCTGTAGTCAAGCCCAGGAAGTGGTGCAGCTTCAAGAGGATGATGTCAGAAGGCAGGGTGGGATCTCTTCAGAGCTCTTTATTCGCGGAGGTTTTCAAGGGTCAACGGGGACTGTAATTTCTCTGTGGTTCACTCCTTGAATTAGGAAAATAAGGAGAGTAATACTAATGATTGTACTTAACATTTACACGGTGCTCATTATGTGCCCAGGCACTATTCTCAGCCTTTTACATATATAAGCTCATTTTACCACATAACTACCCTATGAGTCAGGGACTATCATTAAAATGAGGATGATAATAATGCCTACCTTATAGGATTGTTCACATAAGTACTTGTAACAGTGTGTGGCCAAAAATCATTGTGTAATACTGTTAACTATTTGCATTGGTTATTAAAGGCAAATACCACAGAGAGGGACTGTACCTCAAGTCTGTTATTAGCTAACACCTTAGTGAGAATTAGTAGAACACAAGTTGAGGGAGGAAGAGGAAGAATAAGCACTCTTTAGATTTGTATAGGACTTTATACTTTGCAGATTGCTTTCTCATATATAAATTGACTTGCAAAGCTATTCTAATTATAATTGTCATTATTATTATCATTATTTCCATATGACATGAGGAATTTGACTCATGCTATATGAGGAACAAGACACTGAAGTTGAAGTCAAAATGGCTAGTTTCAAAGTTCTGGCTCTTTTACTTTATTGGGTATGTGGCCTTTTTAAAAATTTAAATTCAATTAGCCAAGTTATAGTGCATCATTAGTTTTTGATGTATGTGACTTTTGATAAGTCATTTAACCACTTTGAATCTTGGTTTCCTTCATTTGTCAACTGGAAAGAAAAGTCTCCCCTCTTTCCTTCCTAGGAAAGAAAGAAAACATAGATATATTGGATACCTACTATGTGTTTTTACTTCTATTATTTTTTTACCCCCCCCAGGGTCCCTGCTTTATTGATCTCATCACCAATCCAATTTATTATGCTTCTGCCTGCAGATGGTACTCACAACCATACTCAGAAGCAGTTAGGGCAGTGGCTATTGTCCCTGTCTCACAGCTGAAGAGAACGATCCTTGTCTAAAGATGCAAAGTGGTAGATGTGGGATCAAGACATAGGGATCCTGGCCTTTATGTCAGTGCTAGATCTATACTCTCTCTCACTACATTCTGGGGTTTCTTGAGAATTATTGACCCCAATTTCCCCATTCTCTTAGCTACTGTACATCTCAAAGCTGGTGGCGCAAACTATGGACTACAGTCAGGCTTTGCAGACCAATTTGCCAGCTATTCTGGCCTCTCTCATCTGCTCCCCCTCCCCAATCACTGACTCCTGTACTTTCTATGGGTTCAGCTTCTTTTTCCTGGTGGAGAAGCAGGGAGAGATGGGCAGGGTACTCCCTGAGTGAGCAAGGCTGCCTCCCTGCTATAGGTTCTGCTATCTAGAATGTCAGGGACATTTGACAAAAAAAGAAAGCCCAAAATGGGTATCATATCAAGATATTTCTGGACACCCAGAATTATGAAGTTGATGCTATAAGAGCTTCGGTTGGGGCAGGCAGGTAGTAAATATCCTGTAAAGACATTAGGGGCCACAGAGATTGTAACCTTAATTCAGGCTGGGCTTTAGCAAAAGTATGAATGGCTGCCTTCCACCTTTCTTTTCTTACTCTCTTCCAGCTGTGGGGGCCATTGCCCTATCCTCTAAGCTTCAAGCTGCTTAGTTCTGGCCCCTTCCCAAGTTGCAATTTCCAAAAGGCTTTGTCCTTCTGTATTGGGTAGAAATGTGTCCCTCCAAATACATCTTCAAGTCCTGATCCTCAGTAGCTGTGAATGTGATCTTATTTGGAAATAAGGTCTTTGCAGATATAATCAAGGAAAGATGAGGTCATATTGAATCCAACGACTGGTATCTTTATAAGAGGAGATTTGGACACACCGACAAAGACAGACATAGGGAAGAAGGCTATGTAATGATGGAGACAGAGATTGGAGTGACACAGTTGCAAGCTAAAGAATGCCAGAAATTGCTGGAAGGCACCAAGAGCTGGGAGGCAAAACAGTATCTTCCCTTAGAGACTTCAGAAAGAGCATGGCCCTGCTGACACCTTAATTTCAGACTTCTGGCCCGCAAAACAATCAGAAAATAAATTCTGATTGTTTTAAACCACTGAGGTTGTGGTAATTTGTTACCGCAACTTTAGGAAACTGATATGCCTTCTGCCCCTTAAACCAGATCTCTAGGTCCACATACAGTCTGGAAAGCAATCTGATTAGGCTAATTCATATGGAGATTTGTTTTCATCCTCACGGAAAAGTGTAAACCCCTACCTCTACAATGTTGCTGAAATTGGTGGACTTTCAATCATTGTGACCAGTGAGGTGGAGATGATGAGGTCATATAAAAGAAAGAGGATTTGGGGACAGGTATCCTGAAAATCTTACCACAGAGCTTGATTGCATGTTCTGTAGGTAGCTCCCCCTCCTTCTATCCAGAATCAAAATAATTCAGTGATCCAGTGCCTTCCATTACTGAACCTCAGGTTTGTTTATTTTTTTCCATCTATTCAATGAGGGGGTTACATTGTATGACCTAAAAGAGGGCTTTCAGCTCTAACAGTGTATGGGTCTATAAAACAAAGAAAATAAGTTAGGATTAGGGGAATGGTAAAAAGCAACCTTGAGTACATGTCTTAGGATTCATACAGATTTGGTACAGTCTCCTGTACCTTCCACGACTCTATTTTCAGTACTACCCAGTGAGTTTCACTGTGCATAAGGATGAATCAGCTTTGGTAGCTAGTCTCTGCCATTAGAAATTGGGTTAGCAATTGGTCAGAGACCCTTCCCTGAGTCATCCAAACTCTTAGCTGCTCCCCACATCCAATCATCTCAAAGGTGAATGATACATGTGGAAGAAACCTGTATTGTGCTCATAGTGACTTAGGAGTGTTGAGGAAGAACTTGAAGGATGTAGGTGTCCAAGAACTACTTTTATTTTGTCTAGAAAGTCAGAGTGACAGATAGACCTTACTATCTCTTATGGAGTAGCTGTGAAGACTGAATGAGATAGCATGCATAAATATACTCAGCAAGGTATCTGATACATACTAGGTGCTCCATAGATATCTCACAGATGTTAGTTTCTTTACCCCTTTTCCATTTGGAGGTCAGGATTTTGGAAAAGAAAGAAGAACTTGGGATGAAAGCACCTGGCTATGTTACTAACAAAGGAGAAGAATTGAACTTAGCTAAGATGTCCTTCTGGCAAGAAAGTTGTGTTTTTTTTTTTCTGTCTCTTTGGTTCTCTATCTCTTTCACACATACACATACACTTTTTAAAGTACTTTATTATATGTTTTAATATATGTGCATTATCTAATTTTCTCACCTAGCAACTCTGCAAGGTAGGTATTATCACTATTCCTTTTATGCAGATGAGGGAACTGGGACTCAGAAAGATGAAATCATTTACCCCAGTCTCACACTGAATAAAGGTTAAAGCCTATAACAAATGCAGAATCCTTACTCCCCCTCTCCCAATACAAACCAAACACACACAAAAAATGCCCAAGAAAGGAGAAACAAAATAGATGTTTTCTTTATTTTTAAAATTAATTTTATCTTTTTATTGAGATATGATTGACATGACATTATATTAGTTTCAGGAATACAATGTAATGATTTGATATTTGTATATAATGCAAAATGATCATCAGTTAACAGTCCAGTTAACATCTATTATCATACATAGTTACAAACTGTTTTTTTTTAAAGAGAATTTTCAAGTTCCACTCTCCTAGCCACTTTCTATCTACAGTTTCTTAAATACTTAGAGTAAGAGTAGTGTTTTATTGTCCAGGAGGCTGAAAATGCCATAGACACATTTGTAATGATACCTAATGTGAATTTCAAATAATACTTTAAATATTGAGTTTTTATTTTCAAAGCACTCTTTAAATACTTAAAAAAGAAAAAAAAAAGAAAGAATACATTAAAAAGGGGTTTTTTTGCATGAAACTAAGAATTACTACATTTAAAGCACTATTCTTTTAAGTTTTTTATTTCAATTCCAGTATAGTTAACATAGTGTTCTATTAGTTTCAGATATACAATAGAGTGATTCAACAGTTTTATACATCACTACTCAGTGTTCATCATAAGTGTACTCTTAATTTCCTTCACTTATTTCACCCATCCCCCTTTCTTCCCCTCTGATATGCTTTTTTTAAATAATTTTTATTTTGTTATATTAGTCACCATACAGTACATCCCCAATTTTTGATGCAATGTTCCATGATTCATTATTTGCGTATAACACCCAGTGCACCATGCAATATGTGCCCTCCTCAATGCCCATCACCAGCCTATCCCATTCCCCCACCCCCCTCCCCTCTGAAGCCCTCAGTTTGTTTCCCAGAGTCCATAGTCTCTCATGCTCTCATGGTTCATCCCCCCTTCTGTTTACCCCCCTTCATTCTTCCCTTCCTTCTCCTACAGATCTTCTTATTTCTTATATTCCATAAATAAGTGAAACCATATGATATGCTTTATTTTAAGTGAGTACCCTCAGTTAAAGTTATTTTTCTCAACAAGAACATTTTTTTACTTGAACCATATTTCAGAATACATGGTTCTAAAACATTTCATCCAAGAAAAATAGAATACACATTTTCCTCAAGTACACACAGAAGAATCCCCTGGTTAAATCACATAAAAAGAGACATAACAAATATTACAAATTTAAGAAGACTGAAATCATATTTCCAACCATAATGGTATAAAACTAAAGCTCAACAATAAAACAAAGCTGGAAAATCTGCAATGTAAATATTAAATAATTAATATGTAAATATTAACACACCACTGCACAATCAGCCACATAACAAATCAAATGTCAAATCAAAATATGTCTTGAAACAAAAGAAAAAGAAAACACAATGTTCCAAAACCTATGGGTTGCAGCAAAAACAGATGTTAGAGTGAAATTTATGCTATAAATGCTTGTATTAAGGAAAAAAAGTTCAAAAAAACAACTTAACATTATACCCAGGGAACTAGAAAAAGTAACTTAGCTGGAATTTAGTAGAGGAAGGAAATAACAAAGAAGAATCAGAAATAGCGACCAGAATAAACAATAGCATAACATTAAAAGTAATGACCAATTTTTCCAAAAAAAGATAAAATTGACAATACTTTAACTGCATTAACTAAGAAAAAAGAGAGAGAAGACTCAGAAGCAAACTGAGAAATAGAAAAGAAAGCACTACAACAGATAACCACAGAAATACATAGTGTGATAACATTACTATATACTAACAAACCAGATAACTAGGGAAAAAAACCTAGATAATTCCTAAAAACACACAAGTTACCAAGATTGAATCATGAATCTTGAATGCAAGATATAGGAAATCTTCTTAGACCAATAACAAGAATGAAAGCTAAATTAGGAATCAAAAATCTCCCAGCACAGAAAAGCCCAAGATCACAATGGTTTCCTTGGGGAATTCTCCCAAACATTTAAAAAAAAAAAATAATGGCAATCTTTATCGAAAGTTTACAAATAATGGAATAGAGGGAACACATTAAAAATCATTCCATTAGGCCAGTACTACCCTGATACCAAAGCAGGATAAAAACAATGCAAGGACAAAAAAGTCTAGTTTGTCCTATGTTAAGTATTGCTATCCTTTCTTTAAATCAGCTGTCTGATTTTCATTTTCTCCACTGCTTGATGTCTTTTAGACTTTTGGTAGTTGGATCTTTGCTTGCATTTGTTGATGATCCATGGTAACCCTGCCTGGATTTGGGAACTGGACCAGATGATATTTCAAATTTGGAAGCTCTGCTATTTAAGCCAAGTGTTGGCCCATTTCCCACTCCCATTAACTAAACCTAATTGGTTTTCTTGCAGACTTTCCTTCCCCCAGCTGAATCATCACCAAGGACTCCACCCCACAAATTCCTCCTGGAGAAATGTCATTCTCTGCCCATTTCACAGAGCATCCCCATGGAGCTGGATCAAGTGAGCTGGAGGAGACCCAGAAAGCCTTGCACAGGTGTGCCTTTTACGTCCTGGTTTCAGTGGCAGGACAGGACAAGCAGTCCTTATGCATAGACAGGCTGTATTGACATTTACCCTCCTTCTTCCTCACGGCGCCCTCCCCATCACCCAGAGCTCTTCCTCACTGGTATCTGAAAATCCACCATTAGCAATGGCTTGGAATAGACTTTTCTCTCTCCATGCTCTTCTATTAAAATGCAAATTTCCTCATTTTGGGGACCCTTTAACTCAAAGCACTCAAATATACCATCTTCTTAAAGCCTGTTTCTTTTTTTCCCCCCAGTCCCTCTGTACCTAACATTTTCCAGGTCTCATAAGCTCCAGTTGCTCCCTCCACCCTTTTCTCAGTGTTCTTATATACATACTTTTGGCCTCAAAGGAACCAGTCCCGTAGTCCCCATCCCCCGTGAGGTCATCATAAGCCCTCCCTCTCTTGCATCTTGCCTGGACTTACTCTCTGTGGATCCCAGATCTTTCCTTTCCTTCACTGACCATGGACATGGAAAGCTCCTCAAGGTTCAAGGCAGCTTCATTTGTCCCACTCAAAACCTAGAGGCTTCCCCGGTCTTAAATGTTGGAATGACAAGCCTTAGTTCCATTTAAGCTCACCTGAACTGGAATTGCCAACCACCTTCTTCCTCCCAGGGAGACTAGGTGCTGGGCACAAACTAAGTCATCAAAGCAGCAGCAGATGCTTGCCATATTTTGTAAGTCCTCTGCCTTGGGAATAAGGTACTTTCTCACAACTCCCTGGGAGATCAGGCCAGGGAGTGTAATGCAGGTTATCTGGTCACAGCTGTTCCTCTCCTCCCTCCCTCTTAGGAAGTGATCCCAACCTTTGGAAATTCAGAGGCTTTTTTTAGCAGCTGTTAACCACTTCACTACCAGTGTATCAACACGCACCCCCCACTAGCCCCCTGATTGTTAGGAACAGATGAAAGCCCCTTGGGGAAAGGCCTGGCAAAGCTAGGGTTAATACCTACCTTGTGGAATGCTCTGGGGTTATTTATAAATAACCCCATGGGTTTGAAAATGTACCCCTGAGATTGGCACAGGTCCTACCATCACCTCAGCAGCCACTCTCACCTCTGGGATAAAAGTGGCTCCCACATTATGGCTCTGCTTCTCAAGTTCCTGAACAAACACTTGGTCTAAAGATATCACTAGGAAGGAGGATGACATCAGAATCCCATTTCAGAAGCCAGTTGTCATTTTACTCCTCTTATATCCCCTGACTCTGCTGGCAATGGGAAGGATCCCATTCCCGTTATGTTTAGTGCCTTTTTTTTTTTACCTTTATCTTGCTCAGAGTCTGAAAGATTCAGTTTGTTTTCTAGTGCTCAGTCTCTGTCCTTCCATCTTCCACCACATATACATCTACCAGTTTCTCCCTCTCAGCTTCTAATCTGAAGGCTCCCAGGACAAACCAGTATAGTGGACACAGGATCAACTTTGGAGTTGGACAGACCCAAGTTCAAATTCTTATTCTGCCACCTAGGGCAAGTTGCATAACCTCTCTGAGCCTATTTGCCCATCTGAAGAATGAGATGTGGGATGACATTTGACTCATGGGATCATTGTGAGTATGGAGTGACATAGAGTCTATGAATGTCCCTGCCACAGTTCCTGGAATGCAGGGGTGCTCAGTCATGGGATATTCCTTCTCTCCACTGCCTTTTACCAATTCTATATGCCCAGGGACTTACCCAAACACACACATATACACCACCGTGGGATTCAACCTAAATATGCCCTAGTACATGAACTACTTCCTCTCATTCATTATTCACTCACTCACTCACTCACTCACTCACTCACTCACTCAACAAACATTTCTTGAACAGAATCAGAAAGGCAGTGAAGTTTGCCTTCTGATAGCCTGGTGTGCTAGAAAGGACAATAGTTTTGAAGTGAAACATACCTGGATTTGAATCTTGGCTCTGTCATTTACTGGCTATGTGACCTGGAATAAGTCATTTTACCACTTTGAGACTCAGTTTTCTTATCTGCAATATTAGGGTAATAATTTGAACATTGGAGGGAATACTTTAAGGCTCAAAAGGGCTAAAAAACATAAAAATACTTTATTGTTTCTGCATTGCTATACTACTAAATGGGAATGATAATGGGCAATAAAAACAGCCCAGTTAGAGATAAGAAATACATCTTATACCTATCCAAGGCCTTTAATAGTTGATAGTCCGTAAATAACTGTTGATACCAATATAAGAACTCAAGATTTAAAAAAAAAAAAAGAACTCAAGATTTACTTTCCAAATTAGGTAGAGGGGTTCTTCTACTAAAAGGATCAGACTCCCATAAGCAGCCCCACTGCAGGCATACCCACATGCATATAACTCTACATATTGCTGAGCTCTGTTCAAACCACTTGAAGCTTGGCTGTCTCAGAGGCCTATTTTGACAGTGATATTCAGATCATTTCCCACTGAGGCCCTGTTTTACCCAGTAGGGGTAGCTCTGGGTTGGTGTTAGTCTAAAGGGTACAGCTAGACAAACCTAACACCACTTGAATGAATGGCCCTGGAGTAGATGGAAGCAATCTTAGGCAAGACACTGTCTTCTGAGCAGGTAAGAAGACACTGATATATCTTTACCCATTATTTGAGTATTTCTGCAGTGATGGTATCATTTAACCATGTTTGATATCTGAACTGGGTTGTCAGAAGACCTGTGTCCTGTTGCTGGGTTTCTGCATGTAATTATGTAGGGTCAATTTTAATCATTCTCCTTTGGTGAGCCTCACTATCCTCATCTTGGAAATGGGGACAGTGTTGTTTGGCTGTTCTGAGATTTCACAGATTTCTATTCTGATTTCACTTCTTAATTGGGTCTGATTTAGATATGTACTTGGTTCCTCCTTTTACTCCTTGTTTTTTTTCTTTCTTTTCTTTTTCTTTTTTCTTTCTTTCTTTCTTTCTTTCTTTCTTTCTTTCTTTCTTTCTTTCTTTTTTTTTTTGACACATCAACTGCTCACATTTCCTCTTAACAGGTGGGTTACAGAAAGGTATGAAAATTTACAACTGTTTATGTTACTCTTAGTAAGTGTTGGGAGAGGCAAGAAATTAGACCTGATGGTGGAAACAAGGTTTTGACAATATTTGTATATTTTAATTAACCAAGATCTCCATACCACATAAGACTTCAAGTACTAAAGAATTGTGCAGACCTGGAATTCTTACTTTGTAATTCCAGACAAGAGCCTAAGGTTCCTCTGTTCCCAAGATATTCCCTGTTCAATGTAAAAAACTTCAGGGTACTTCAGATACTGGTTTTGGATTTTTTTCTTGACTAATTTCAACCCAGTTTTTCCCCATCACTGGTATCATGTGAACCTAATCTTTCCTCCCATTCTCCAACCACTTCAATCCTGGTGGCTCTGAAATATGGACCAAGGTGACCAGGAGTCAGACCTCTCTAAAAGGAGCTGAAGTCTGGACCTAACATAAAAGGTATTCTCTCACCATAGGTAACTTGGACCAGGGCTCCAAGACACTAGAAACCTACAGGAACACTGATGGATACTGGAAACCCCAGGGACCAAGATACAAGCAAGTTAATGAAGTAAGACCTCTTTCTTAGTTTCATTAGAACTTGCCAGGCCTCTAGGACCATTTATTTCCTCTAAGCTTTCCTTTTCCTAGACATATTTCAAGTGTTGGAGCTTCCAACATGAGGAATGGAAACTATTTTAAAAATGGGTTTCTGGGCTATTTTATGGCTCCATAAAAGTTGGGAGCATTAACCTTTTTTCCTTGAGGTTAATTTTTCTGAGATAAATCAAGGACTTTTTGTGGCTTTCATGCAGCCTACTGCTGCTGTTGTCTTTAGCTGCCTTTCCCAGAGCAGATGGGGGAGCTGTGAGATTTCAAACCCTGGGTACTTTGGTTTGCTTTTATTACATTCTTTGCATTCATTATCAACTTCAGTGCTAACCAGTGGCATATTTATAGGCATTTCCTTGGATAAAATGTTTCATAAATGCAGATATAATAGCTGGTGTTTAGGAATACAGTATTAGCAGGCTTGTGTACCTCTAGGTCTTTCTATCCATGTCTGTTGAGTATTTATGTGAACCTTTGTTTTTTTAAAAATTTTATTTAAATTCAAATAATTAGCATATAGTGTATTATTAGTTTCCAAAGTAGAGTTCAGGGATTCATCAGTTGCATATAACACCCAGTGATCATTACATCACGTGTCCTCCTTAATGTCCATCCCCCAGTTACCCCATCCCCCTACCCACCTCCCATCCAGCAACCCTCAGTGTGTTTCCTATAGTTAAGAGTCTCTTATGGTTTGTCTCCCTCTCTGATTTTATCTTATTCCCCTGCCCTTCCCCTATGTTCATATGTTTTGTTTCTTAAATACCACGTGTGAGTGAAATCATATAATTGTCTTTCTCTGACTTATTTCGCTTAGCATAATACCCTCTAGTTCCATCCACGTCATTGCAAATGGTAAGATTTCAATTTTTTGATGGCTGAGTAATATTCCAGTGTGTGTGTGTGTGTGTGTGTGTGTGTGTGTGTGTGTGTGTGTGTGTGCGCATCACATCTTCTTTATCCTTTCATCTGTTGGTGAACATCTGGGCTCTTTCCATAGTTTGGCAATCAACATTTTTCATGGAACTGGGACAAATAATCCTAAAATTTGTATGGAATTATGTGGGCCTTTACAAGTGTACCTTTCTTGCTATATCTCTGAGTTTGTGGATGCCTGTCCACATATGCCTATATATGCATGTTTGCCCATCTATATGACTGTTAAACTACTTTGATGCATTACAAGTGCCCCTGAGCACCATGAGACTACAATGTGAGTTTTTTTAACTTGACTCTCTGCTTGTGTGTGCCTGTGTGTGTACACACACACACACACACACACACACACACACACACACACATCCTTTTGTCCGGGTATATCTTTGGGTGTTTTAATATCTGGTGCTTTTTTTGTATATGTTTGAATCTAATGAGCCTGTCCATTTGCATCTTTTTGCTTGAGGGTGTATACAAATGCCTGCCTTCCAGTGTGTCTTTGTATCTTCATGAGACTGTCTATCTGGGAGCAAGTGTGCTTGGACATATAAGGGTATAGCTCTATGGCAAAACCCTGGTGAGCAATGAAAGCTGAGAATGTAACTCCAAGAGATATCTGGCCTAGTAGCTTAACTTTCACAACTACCACCCACACTCTTGAATGTTGCCACTCAGAAATGGGTTTGTAGTCATAGCAGTTCAAGCTTGTTTCATGAAAACTATCACTTAGAAACACTTGGCCAGGGAGATGTGTTATGAAGTTGAGTTACCTTGGTTTGTTTTGTTTTGAGTTTGAGAGCTGACCCGATCCACATTCCATATTTCAACTTGGGGAAGATTGTAGGATATCTGTAGTAAATCTTAAAGGAAATAGATCTAACCATATTCTGCCTCTGCCACCCACACTATCTGTTATCTTCTCTACAGTCCCAGCTTGGCTGGCCTTGACCTTGGGAAACAGAACCAGCTGATGGTCTCAAACAGAAAAACATGCTATGATGGTGGCAAGTTAGGAAGCTCTGATGGGGATACACTGGAGGCAAAACCAATGTCCAGGCCCCCATTTTTCTGAAGGAAAAATGTTGTTGGCTCCCATTCAGTGTGTTTTCTTTTCCCTTCTGCAAACTTTGTGTGTCACCAGTCAAGAAGCCAGCCAAACTTTCTCGCATAAGTTAAAAGTAAACAGGCACTTATTGCATGGTGCACTGGGTGTTATGCGCAACTAATGAATCATCGAACTTTACATCAAAAACCAGGGATGTACTGTATGGTGACTAACAAAATATAATAAAAATATTATTATAATAAAAAAATAAATAAAAGTAGACAGCCTCTTTTTCCCAAGTCTAGGCTGAGAAAAAAATTTTCCAATGGCAAATTATTAATCAGCTGATGAGCTCTCTTAGAGGAGTTGGTGAGAGTGAGCTTTGTTGTTCAGGATCGATTCTATTTCCCTTGACTTTGGGTTCTAGGCATTCATCTCTGGATTTGGTTAAATTTTTCTGTACAGAGTACAGATTCTGATCACAATAATGTAAGTGTTGAACTTTTTTAAGTGCAGCCATATATGTTATCTCATTGGAGACTTGTACCCTGGGAGGCCAAGACAGGTATTGCTGTCTTTATTTAACAGAGTCAGAGAATACCTTAGAGAAGTTAAAAAAAAAAACTTGTTTAACATCACTTAGTTAACTATCGACAAAACCAGAATTGAGAGTTCTGTATTATCAGGTCTGTGTTCTTCTTACTACATCTAACTGGATTACCTTCATGGTCTTGGAATTTAAAGCTCTTTTGTTCCTGAGAATACAGACCATTTTTGATCAACTTCATAACTATATAATTTGCATATAATAAAATTCACCAAGTTTAAGTCTACAATTTGTTGTATTTTAACAAATATGTATAGTCATGTAACCACCAAAACAATCATGATATAGAGCATATTCATCACTCCAAAAAGGTCCCCCATGTCTATTTATAGACAGTTCTGTCTCCCCACCCTCCTGGCAACCACTAATCTTCTATCTCTACAATTTTACCAGAACGTTGAAACTGAATGGGAAGAAATCAGAGAGGGAGACAAACCATGAGAGACTCAACTCCAGGAAATAAACTGAGGGTTACAGAAGGGAAGGGGGTGGGGGGATGGGGTAATCAGGTGATGGGTATTAAGGAGGGCATGTGTTCTGATGAGCACTGGGTGTTATACACAACTAATGAATCATCAAACACTACATCAAAAACAAATGATGTACTATATGTTGGCTAATTGAACATAATAATAAAAAATTTAAAAGATTTAAAATTTAAAAAAAGAATGTTAAAATTGGCAATAACTAGCTTATCTTCAAAAAGTTGTGAGGACAGTAATGATCCCTGTTCTAAATCTTGCAAACTTACGGGAAGTGAAATTATTTTCTTTAAGCCATTTCTTTATTCATTTAGAAAACAGAGACTGTGTTCCAAAAGCTGAGCTGGGTGCTGAGATACACAATTTAAAAAGAAATCTGTGCTAGCAAGAAGTTCACAGTCTCATCAGGGAAAGAAAAACAAAAACAAAAACAAACAAGCAAAGAAAACAAACCAATGAGGAATCAGAGCAATGCCTGAGAAAAAAAAACTTGCACTTAGGTTTATAGAAGAACTGCTTAATTCTGTTTGAAGAAAACAAAGAAACAGAATGGCTTCTGAATCCCAGAAGAGGTGTTCTTTTTTTTTCAGTTTTTATTTAAATTCCAGTTAGTTAACATACAGTGTAATATTAGTTTCAGGTATACAATGTAGTGATTCAGCACTTCCATACAACACCCAGTGCTCTTCACAACAAGAGCACTCCTTAATCCCCATCATCTATATAACCCATCCCCCCATCACTGTCTCCTCTGGTAACCATGTTTGTTCTCTATATTTAAGAGTCTGTTTCTTGGGGCACCTGGGTGGCTCAGTCATTAAGCGTCTGCCTTCGGCTCAGGGCGTGATCCTGGTGTTTTGGGATCGAGCCCCACATCGGTCTCCTCTGCTGGGAGCCTGCTTCTTCCTCTCCCACTCCCCCTGCTTGTGTTCCCTCTCTCGCTGGCTATCTCTCTCTCTGTCAAATAAATAAATAAAATCTTTAAAAAATAATAAGAGTCTGTTTCTTGGTTGGTGGCTCTCTCTCTCTTTCTTTTTTTTCCCCCTTTTCTTCATTTGTTTGGTTTCTTAATTCCATATACAAGAGAAACCATATGGTATTTGTCTTTCTCTGACTGACTTATTTTACCTAGCATAATACTCCAGCTCCATCCAAGTCCTTACAAATGACAAGATTCCATTCTATTTTATGACTGATATTCCATTGTATACATATACAAGCACTCATTTATCCATTCACGAGTCAATGGACACTTGGGCTCTTTCCATAATTTGGCTAAGGTAATAATGCTGCAACAAACATCAGGATGCATATATCCCTTTGAATTAGTTTTTTGTATACTTTGGGCAAAAGTCTTGGTGGTGCAATTGCTGGATTGTAGGGTAATTCTATTTTAAACTTTTTGAGGATCCTCCATACTATTTTCCAGAAAGGCTGCACCAGTTTGCTTTCCCACCAACTGCGCAAGAAGGTTTCCCTTTCTCCAATCCTTGCCAACACCTGTTGTTTCTTCTGTTGTTGATTTTAGCCATTCTGACAAGCTTGAGATGATATCCCATTTTAGTTTTGATTTGCATTTCAGTCACGATCAGTGATGCTGAGCATCTTTTCATGTGTCTGTTAGCCATTTGTATGTCCTCTTTGGAAAAATGTCTATTTGTGTCTTCTGCCCATTTTTAAATTAGATTATTCATTTTTTGAATGTTGAGTTTTATAAGTTCTTTAAGATATTTTGGATACTAATCCTTTATCAGATATATCATTTGGAAATATCTTCTCCCATTCAGTAGGTTGCATTTAGTATTGTTGATTGTTCCCTTCACTGTGCAGAAGCTTTTTATTTTGATGTAGTGCCAATAGTTTACTTTTGGTTTTGTTTCCTTGCCACAGGAGACATATCTAGAAGGAAGTGCTGTGGCCAATGTCAAAGAAGTTACTGCCTGTGTTCTCTTCTAGGATTTTGATGGTTTCCTGTCTCACATTTAGGTCTTTTATCCGTTCTGAATTTATTTTTGTATGTGGTGTAAGAAAGTGGTCCAGTTTCACTCTTCTGCCTGTTGCTGTCCAGTTTTCCCAATACCATTTGTTGAAGAGACTGTCTTTTTCCTGTTGGATATTCTTTCCCGCTTTGTTGAAAATTAATTGACCATAGAGTTATGTGTTCATTTCTGGGTTTTCTATTCTGTTCCATTAATCTATGTGTCTGTTTTTCTACCAGTACAATAATGTCTTGTTCACTACAGCTTCATAATATAACTTCAAGTCTGGAATTGTGATGCCTTCAGCTTTGCATTTCTTTCTCAAGGTTGCTTTGGCTATTAGGGGATGTTTGTGGTTCCAAACACAGTTTAGGAGTGTTTGTTCTAGCTCTGTGAATAATGCTGGTGGTATTTTGATAGGGATTACATTAAATGCATAGATTGCTTTGGGTAGTAGACACATTTTAACAGTATTTGTTCTTCCAATCCATGAGCATGGGATATCTTTCAATTTCTTTTTGTCGTCTTCTCTTTCATCAGTGTTTTATAGTCATCAGAGTACACATCTTTTACCTCTTTGGTTAGTTTATTCCTAGGTATCTTATGGTTTTTGGTGTAATTTTAAATGGGATTAATTCCTTGATTTCTGTTTCTGCTGCTTCATTATTTGTATATACAAATTCAACAGATTTATGTACATTGATTTTGTATCCTGCAATGTTACTGAATTTATTTATCACCTCTAGCAGCTTTTTGGTGGAGTTTTTCATGTTTTCTATATAGAGTATCATGTCATCTGCAAATACTGAAAGTATGGCTTCTTCCTTGCCAATTTGAATGTTTTTTTTAATTTCTTTTTGTTGTCTGATTGCTGTGACTAGGACTTCCAGTACAATGTTGAATAACAGTGGTGAGAGTGAACATCCCTGCCTTATTCCTGACCATAGAGGAAAAGCCCTCAGTTCTTCCTGATTGAGGATTATATTAGCCATTTTTTGTTATATATATATATATATTTTTTTGTTATATATATATATATTTGTTATATATATATATATATTTGTTATATATATATTTTGTTATATATATATTTTGTTATATATATATATTTTGTTATATATATATATTTTGTTATATATATATATATATATATATATATATATATATATATATATATATACATATACACACAGCCTTTATTATGTTGAGGTAGTTTCCTCTAACTATACTTTGTGGAGATATTTTATCATGAATGGATGTTGTACATTGTCAAATGCTTTTTCTGCCTCTGTTGAAATGATCATATGGTTCTTATCCTTCTATTACTGTGGTGTATCACATTGATTGATTTGCAAATATTGAACCACCCTTGCAACCAAGTAATAAATCCCATTTGATCATGGAGCATGAATTTTGTAATGTATTGTTGAATTCAGTTTGAGAGCATTTTATTGAGAGTTTTTGCACCCATGCTTATCAGGAATATTGTCCTGCACGTCTCTTTTTTAGTGGAATCTTTATCTGCTTTTGGTACCAGGGTAATGCTGGCCTCATAGAATGAATTTGGAAGTTTTCCCACCTGCTTTATATTTTTTTAATAGTTTGAGAATAATAGGTTTGAACTCTTTTAATGTTTGGTAGAATTTGCCTGTGAAGCCATTTATTTTAATAATTTTTTCAAAGAATCAGCTCCTGGTTTCATTGATCTGTTCTACTTTTTTTAAGTTACTATACCATTTATTTGTGCTCCAATCTTTATTATTTTACTTCTGTCGGCTTTAGGCTTTGTTTATTGTTCTTTTTCTAGCTCCTTTAAATGCAAGGAAGGTTGAAATTTTTCTTGTTTCTTGAAGTAGGCCTGTATTGCTATATACTTCCCTCTTATGACCACTTTTCCTGCATCCCAATGGTTTTGGGCCATCGTGTTTTCACTTTCATTTATTTCCATATATTCTTTTGTATTTCTTTGATTTCTTGGTTGGCCCATTCATTGTTTATTATCATGTTGTTTAACCTCCATGTATTTTTGGACTTTCCAGATTTTTTCTTGTGGTTGACTTCTATTTTCATAGTGTTGTGGCCAGAAAAGTTGCCTGATGTGACTTCAATCTTTTTATAGTTGTTGAGGCCTATTTTGTGACCTAATATATGATATATTGAGCATATTGTACTATGTGCACTTGAAAATAATTTGTATTCTGCTCTTTTATGATGGAATGTTCTGAATATATCTGTTAAGTCCATCCTTTCCAGTGTGTCATTCAAAGCCATTGTTTACGTGTTGATTTTTTGTTTAGATGATCTGTCCATTGATGTAAGTGAGGTGTTAAAGTCCACTCCTATTATTGTATTATTATCAATTAGTTCCTTTATGTTATTAATTTTGTTTTATATATTTAAGTGTTCCTATTTTGGGTGCATAACTACTTACAATTGTCTTATCTTCCTGTTGGATTGTTCCCATTGTGATTATACAGTGACCTTCTTTGTCTCTTCTTACAGTCTTTTTTTTGTTAAGTCTAATTTGTTTGATATAAATATTGCTATTCCAGCTTTCCTTTGACATCAATCTGTATGGTAAATGTTTCTCCATCCCCTCACTTTCAACGTACAGTTGTCTTTAGGTCTAAAATGAGTTCCTTTTAGGCAGTATATAGATGGGTCTTGTTTTTTTAATCCATTCTGACACCCTGTCTTTTGATTGGAACATTTAGTCCACTTACATTCAAATTAATTGTTGAGATATATTTATTTATTGCCATTTTATTAGTTGTTTTTCCATTGTTCCTGGAAAGTTTCTCTGATCCTTTCTTGATTTTTCACTTTTGGTGTCTGCTTTCCATTTAGAGTCTCCTTTCGTATTTCTTGCAGGATTGGTTTAGTGGTCACAAACTCCTTTAGTTCTTGCTTGTCTGGGAAACTCTTTATCTTTTCTTCTATTCTGAATGATATACTTGCCGTATAGAGTATTCTTGGCTGCAGATTTTTCCCTTTCAGCATGTTGACTGTATCATGCCACTCCATTCTGGCGTGCCAAATTTCTTTTGAGAAATCTTCAGTTAACCTTATGGTTTTTCCCTTATAAGGTAAGGACTCCTTTTGTTTTGCTGCCTTTAAGATTTTTTCCATTTATCACTATATTTTACCAATTTAATTACAATATGTTTTGGCTTTGGCCTGCTTTTGTGGATTTTGATGGGAGTTGGCTGTGTGTCCTGGATCTTGATGTCTTTTTACTTCCCAGATTAGGGAAGTTTTTAGCTATTATTTCCTCCAATAAATTTTCTGCCCTCTTTTCTCTCTCTTCTTTTTCTTGGACTACTATAATATGAATTTTATTACTTTTGATGGAGTCACTGAGTTCCCTAAGTGTATTGTCGTCTTACATAATTCTCCTTTCTCTCTTTTGTTCAGCTTCGTTACTCTCAATTACTTTGTCTTCTAGGTCACTAATTCATTCATCTGCTTTTCCAGCCTGATCTTAATTTCCTCAAGTGAATTTCTTTTATTTTCACTTTCTTCTTTTTTTTAATGATTTTTTATTATATTATGTTAGTCACCATATAGTACATCCCCGGTTTCCAATTAAAGGCTCGATGATTCATTAGTTGCGTATAACACCCAGTGCACCATGCAATACGTGCCCTCCTTACTACCCAACACCGGTCTATCCCATTCCCCTACCCCCCTGCCCTCTGAGGCCCTCAGTTTGTTTCTCATAGTCCATAGTCTCTCATGCTTCATTCCTGCTTCTGATTAACCCCCCTTTCGTTATCCTTTTCTTCCCCTACTGATCATCCTAGTCCTTATGTTCCATAGATGAGAGAAATCATATGATAGTTGTCTTTCTCTGCTTGACTTATTTCACTTAGCATTATCTCCTCCAGTGCCGTCCATGGTGCAGCAAATGGTGAGAATTCGTTCTTTCTGACAGCTGAGTAATATTCCATTGTATATATGGACCACAACTTCTTAATCCAGTCATCTGTTGAAGGGCATCTTGGCTCCTTCCACGATTTAGCTATTGTGGACATTGCTGCTATGAACATTGGGGTGCATATGGCCCTTCTCTTCACTACGTCTGTATCTTTGGGGTAAACACCCAGTAGTGCAATGGCTGGATCATAGGGTAGCTCAATTTTGAACTTTTCAAGGGACCTCCACACTGTTTTCCAGAGTGGCTGTACCAACTTGCATTCCCACCAACAATGTAGGAGGGATCCCCTTTCTCCACATCCTCTCCAACAATTGTTGTCTCTTGCCTTGTCTATTTTTGCCATTCTAACTGGCGTAAGGTGGTATCTCAGTGTGGTTTTGATTTGAATTTACCTGATGGCTAATGATTTTGAACATTTTTTCATGTGTATGTTAGCCGTTTGTATGTCTTCACTGGAAAAGTGTCAGTTCATATCTTCTGCCCATTTTTTGATTTGTTTGTTTCTCGTGTATTGAGTTTGAGAAGTTCTTTGTAGATCTTGGATACGAGTCCTTTATCAGGACTGTCATTTGCAAATATATTCTCACTTTCTGTGGGCTGCCTCTTAGTTTTTTTGACTGTTTCCATGGCTGTGCAGAAGCTTTTTATCTTGATGAAGTCCCATAAGTTCATTTTATCTTTTGTTTCTCTTACCTATGGGGATGTGTCATGAAAAAGGTTGCTCCGGCTGATGTCATAGAGGTTGCTGCCTATCTTCTCTAGAATTTTGATGGATTCCTGCCTGACATCGAGGTCTTTCATCCATTTAGAGTTTATTTTTGTGTATGGTGTGAGAGAGTGGTCAACTTTCATTCTTTTGCATGTAGCTGTCCAATTTTCCCAGCACCATTTATTGAAGAGACTGTCTTCTTCCCACCGGATGTTTTTTCCTGCTTTATCAAAGATTAGTAGCCCAAAGAGCCAAGGGTCCATTTCTGGGCTCTCTATTCTGTTCCATTGGTCTATGTGTCTCTTTTTGTGCCAGTACCATGCTGTCTTTGTGATCACAGCTTTGTAGTACACCTCGAAATCCAGCATTGTGATGCCCCCAGCTTTGTTTTTCCTTTTCAACAGTTCTTTGAAGATTCGGGGCCTTTTCTGTTTCCATACAATTTTAAGGACTATTTGTTCCAGTTCTTTGAAAAATGTCCTCGGTATTTTGATCGGGATAGCATTGAAAGTGTAGATTGCTCTGGGTAGCATGGACATTTTAACTATGTTAATTCTTCCGATCCATGAGCATGGAATATTTTTCCATCTTTTTATGTCTTCCTCAATGTCTTTCAAGAGTGATTTATAGTTTCTAGAATATAGGTCCTTTATGTCTCTGGTTAAGGTAATTCCAAGGTAACGTATGGTTTTTGGTGCTATTGTAAATGGGATGTATTCCCTAATTTTCTTTCTTCGGTCTCGTTATTCGTGTATAGAAATGCCACTGATTTCTGAGCATTGATTTTGTATCCCGCCACATTACTGAATTGCTCTATAACTTTTAATAGTTTGGGAGTGGCTTCTTTTGGGTTTTCCATATACAGTATCATGTCATCTGTGAAGAGAGACATTTTGATTTTTTCATTGCTGATTTGAATACCTTTGATCCCTTTTTGTCGTCTGATTGCTGTTGCAAGGACTTCTAGTACTATGTTGAATAATAGTGGCGAGAGTGGGCATCCTTGTCGAGTTCCTGATCTTAAGGGAAAGGCTTCCAGCTTGCCCCATTGAGAATAATATTTGCAGCAGGCTTTTCATAGATGGCTTTTATGAGATTGAGAAATGTGCCATCTATTAATACACTCTGAAGGGTTTTAATCAGGAAAGGATGCTGTATTTTGTCAAATGCTTTTTCGGCATCAATTGAGATGATCTTATGGTTCCTGAGTCTTTTCTTGTTGATATGATGTATCACGCTGATTGATTTGCAAGTATTAAACCACGCTTGCATCCCAGGTATGAATCCCACTTGATTGTGATGGATAATCCATTTAATGTACTGTTGGATTCTATTGGCAAGTATCTTGTTGAGGATTTTGTTGTCCATATTCATTAGGGAAATCGGTTTGTAATTCTCCTTTTTGAGGGGGTCATTGCCTGGTTTGGGGATCAAGGTAATATTGGCCTCATAGAATGAGTTTGGTAGCTTTCCTTCTGTTTCTATTTTTTGAAATAGCTTTAGGAGAATAGGTATTATTTCTTCTTTGAATGTTTGGTAGAATTCCCCAGGAAAACCGTCCGGGCCTGGAGTTTTGTTATTTGGAAGGTTTTTTAAAACTGACTCAATTTCTTCATAATTAATTGGACTGTTTAAGAAATCAATTTCTTCCTGTTTCAGTCTTGGTAGTTTATAGGTTTCCAGGAAGGATTCCATCTCTTCCAGATTGCTTAATTTATTGGCATATAGCTGTTGATAAAAGTTTCTAATAATCCTTCTAATTTCAGTGGTGTTCGTCGTGACCTCTCCTTTTTCATTCATAATTGTAATAATTTGGGTCCTTTCTCTTTTATCTTCGATAAGTCTTGCCAGTGGTCTGTCAATTTTATTGATTCTCTCAAAGAACTAGCTTCTAGTCCTGTTGATCTGCTCTACTGTACTTCTGGTTTCTGATTGATTGATTTCTGCTCTAATTTTGGTCAACTGCTTCCTCGTGTGTGGATTAGGCCTGTCCCTCTGTTGCTGTTCAAGCTTCTTGAGGTGAGAATATAAAAACTGAATTTTATATTTTTCTATTCTTTTGAGTGAGGCTTGGATGGCTATGTATTTCCCCCTTAGGACTGCCTTTGCAGTATCCCATAGATTATGGACTGTTGTATTTTCATTCTCATTGGTCTCCATAAATTGTTTAAGTTGATTTTTGATTTCCTGGTTTATTGAGTCATTCCTGAGCAGGATGGTTCTTAGTCTCCAAGTGTTTGAGTTTCTTCCAAATTTTTCCTTGTGGTTTAGTTCCAATTTCAGAGCATTGTAGTCTGAGAATATGCAGGGGATAATTTCAATCTTTTGGTATCGGTTGAGACCTGTTTTGTGTCCCAGAACATGGTCTATTCTCGAGAATGTTCCATGGGCATTAGAATAGAATGAGTATTCTTTGGTTCCGGGGTGTAGTGTTCTATATATATCTATGAGGTCCAACTCGTCAAGTATGGCATTCAAAGCCTTTGATTCTTTGCTTAGTTTTTGCCAGGGTGTTCTGTCTATTTCTGATGGTAGAGTGTTGAGGTCCCCTACTATTAACCTATTTTTATCTATATGTCTCTTTATTCTGGTTAAGAGTTGGCTTGTGTATCTTGCTGCTCCCCTGTTGGGGGCATATATATTTATAATTGTCATATCCACTTGTTGAATACTTCCTTTAAGAATAATATAGTGCCCTTCTGCATCTCTAACTATAGTCTGTAGTTTAAAATCCAATGTATCTGATATGAGAATTGCTACCGCAGCTTTCTTTTGAGGTCCTTTTGCGTGAAAGATGGTACTCCATCCCCTTACTCTCAGTCTGAATGCATCTTTGGGTTCGAAATGAGTCTCTTGTAGACAGCAAATGGATGGGTCATTTCTTTTTATCCAACCTGCAACCCTGTGGCATTTATGGGAGCTTTTAAACCATTTACATTGACACAAAGAACTGAGAGATAGAATTTTAATGATGCCATGTTGTCACTAAAGTCTTTGTTTGTATTCGCTGTGACTTTCTGTTCTGTATCACTCTTGGGGCCTTTTTACCTTTATAGATCCCCCCTAATATCTCCTGTAGGGCTGGTTTCGTGGTTACGAAATTGATTAATTACTGGCGATTCTGAAATGTCTTTATTTCTCCATCAATTCTGAATGACAGCCTTGCTGGATAAAGGATCCTTGGCTGCATGTTTTTCTCTGAAAGAGCTTTAAAAATGCCCCCCCCAACCCTTTCTCTCATTCCAGGTCTGTGTAGACAGGTCTGACGTAATTCTGATGCCTTTGCCTTGGTACGTGAGAAATTTCTTTGCCCTGGCCGCTTTCAATACTGTATCCTTGGATCTAATATTTGCGAAATGCACTATGACGTGACGTGGCGTAGGTTTGTCGTGGTTGAGCTTGGGAGGGGTCCTCTCTGCCTCTTGGACACGAATGTTTGTTTCCCTTGCTAGATTAGGGAAGTTTTCAGCTACAATTTGTTCAAATATCTCTTCTAGACCTCCGTTTTTCTCCACCCCCTCGGGGATGCCGATGATTCTGACATTGGATCGTTTCACTGAGTCTGTTATCTCCCGTAACCTACATTTGTGGGCATGGATTTTTTTAAGACCAGCTTCTATTTTCGTTTTTTCCTCTATTAACCCATCCTCCAATTCACTAACCCTTTCCTCTGCTTCTGTGACCCTGGCCGTCAGAGCCTCTAGTTTTGCCTGCATTTGGCTCATAGTATTTTTAATTTCTGTCAGATTCACTCTCATTTCTGTCCTTAGGGATTCTATATTCTCAGTAACCTTTTCGTTCATACTTTTTTCAATTCTACTCATCATTTTGACCATCATTACTCTGAATTCCATTTCTGATAATTTGGTTATATCCATATCCATTATTTCTGTGGCATAGGCCACAGACTCACTGTCTTTTCTTTGCTGGGTGGGGGGGGGGGGGCTTCTCCTTCTTGTCATTCTGATGAGGAGAGGTTGCAGGGTTGTCCAGAGCCCAAATTATTTACTGGGTCCCAGGCCGTGCCCCTTGTTTTATAGGGATCTTGGGGATGTGGGCTTCTTCTTTTAAGATTTTATTTATTTATATGTGCCAGCGAGCCAACCAGCGAAAGAGGAATCACAAGCAGGGGAGTGCGAGAGGAAGAAGCAGGCTCCCAGCGGAAGAGCCCGATGAGGGACTCCTTTCCGGAACGCCGGGATTACACCCTAAGCTGGAGACAGGCGCTCAATGACTGCGCCACCCAGGCGCCCTGGGTTGTGGGCTTCTTGATTTTTCAGCCTGCCTTCTGTGTTCTGGTGGAGGGGCCTTCCGCGCCGATACTCAGGCAACCCTGTTTGGGTAGAGTCTCCGTGTCCCCTGTGAGGGGGGATGGGAATGGGCACGCTGTGAGCCGGTATTTCCAGGCTTTTGTTCTCTGGTAGCTTTCCCTGGCGGTCTGCTATGCCTCTTCTGAGAGAGCAGCAGAGGCGAATTTCAGCCTCTGTCACAGAACAGGGGGATTGTGGCCCTTTCTCCACTGATGTTCTGGCCACTGTAACTCCGTTACTGTTGGTGCTGCTCAACCCTGCAGCGTCCCGGGATGTGTGCCCCACACCCGGCGTCCCACCCCTCACTTCCAGGGCCTGCGCGTCTCTCTCTTTTGTGTTTCCAACGCCGCCTGCCGCCTACTGCCCCACGCACGCTCCCGGAGCTCCTGGTCTCAGTCTGGATCCTGTGAGCACACCAGGATTCCGGAGTTCCATGAGATGCCTGGTGGCGTGCGCTCCCGGCTCACAGGTGTCAGTCTGTTCTCTCGTGGGTGCCGTCCCGAGTCTGCCCGCTCCCCCGTGCAGGTGGCCACCGCTTCCCGGCGCCCGAACGCGACGGCTCCCTCCCCCTTCCGTTTATCTTCCAATATCTGTGCGTGGTTTCAGGGCTCCCCTCTTCGTACCTCAATACTCAGCGCTGGAGATGTTCATTTGTAGAGATCCAGATGTATCTTCCTGTGTCTCAGGCTGATTCCGTGGTTGTTTAGGCTGGTCTGGGACCTATCCAGCTCGACTCAGGGGACCAGCTGAAAAAGGGGTCCCTTACTCCTCCTCCATCTTAACCCCCAAAAAATCGTCAAGTGGATTTCTAATCTCATTTATCGCATGCTTCATCTCTGATCGCATCCTTTTTAGCTCTTTATTTCTGTTATGATGTTCTCACTGATACCTTTTCTTTTTTCTTCTCAAGCCCAGCGAGTATCCTTATGGTTGTTGCTTTACGTTCTCCATCAGGGACATTACTTATGTCTGTTTCACTTAGATCTCTGGCCGTGGCCTTATCTTGTTCTTTCATTTGGGATAAATTCTTCCACCCTGGCATTTTTGTCTATATCTCTGCCTTCTTGTCTGTGTTAGAAAAGCCAGTTATGTCTCCTGTTCCTGAATGTAATGGCCTTATGAAGATGCCATGTATATTACAGGGACTTCAGATTGTGAGGGATTTAGACCTAGGAGTTGATGAATATGTCATGAAATTGTTATGCTACCAGCTCAGCTGTAGTTTGCTATGAACTTTAGAGCTAGATGAACCTCAGTCTCCTGGAAGCTGAAGTCTTCCCTGAAAGGGAAAATTTTCTCACCCAACACTTGCCATGAGGCTCATAAATTGGGTTCTGGAGTCATAAAAGGTTTTCCATCTACAGCTTGGCTAGGATAAGGACCTGAAGGGTGTTTTTCTTTTCCCTGCTGATACCAACCAATTCTATGATTCTCTGACACCAAATGGGTGTCCTACAATTCAGTTGTGACACTAACTACACAGAATTAGCATCAAACTACACAGGTTTAAGATCTCAGTCCCACAAAACTGCTATCACTTTAGAAACAGTCCTAAGTATCAGGTCCCTGAGTTACTCACAATTATGTCCCACTTTGCCATAAATTTTGAGTTTCTCACTACCCACCCATGGTTCAATAATTCACTAGAACACCTCACATAACTCATAAAAGTAATTTACTTACTATTACTGGTTTCTTACAAAGGATACAAATCATGAACAGCCACATGAAAGATATGTAAAGGGCAAGGTATATAGAGAGAGGTGTGGAGCTTCCATGTTCTCTCTAGGCACACTACTCTCCCAGCACCTTGTGTTCACCAACCTGAAAGTTCTGTCAGCCTTATTGTGTAGGGGGGTTGATCATGTCCTAATTGATTGGTCGTTGGTGATTGAAGTCAATCTCAGCCCCTTGCCCCTTCCCAGGGAATCAGGGACTGGGGCTAAAAGTTCCAACACTCTAATTTCATGGTTTGGTCTTTCTGGCAGCTAGCCCCCATCCTGAAGCTACCTAACCCCCAGCTCTTCATTCTGACCTTTACATGTCATCTCATTAACATATAAAAGATACTCTTGTCACTTCTCACGCTTAAGATTCCAAGGGTTTTAGGAGCTCTTGCACCAGGAACCATGGACAAAGACCAAGTATTTATTATTTTTTATTTAAATTCAATTAATTAATATATAGTATATTATTAGTTTCAGAGGTAGAGTTCAGTGACTCATCAGTAGCATACAACACCCAGTGCTCATTACTGCAAGTGCCCTCCTTAATGCCCATCACCCAATAACCCCATCCTCTCACCCACCTCCCCTCCAGCAACTCTTAGTTTGTTTCTTATAGTTAATAGTCTCTTATTGTTTGCCTTCTTCTCTGTTTTCACCTTATTTTGCTTTATCTTCTCTTCCCCATGCTCATCTGTTTTGTTTCTTAAATTCAATAGGGGCGCCTGGGTGGCACAGCGGTTAAGCATCTGCCTTCGGCTCAGGGCGTGATCCCGGCGTTCTGGGATCGAGCCCCACATCAGGCTCCTCCACTGGGAGCCTGCTTCTTCCTCTCCCACTCCCCCTGCTTGTGTTCCCTCTCTCGCTGGCTGTCTCTATCTCTGTCGAATAAATAAATAAAAATCTTTAAAAAAAATAAAATAAAATAAATTCAATATATGAGTAAAATCATATGGTGTTTGTCTTTCTCTGACTGATTTATTTTGCTTAGCATAATACCCTCTATACTATAGGACCCAAAGACCTCGTCTGATGGCAATCCATAGAAAAAGTAGTAAATGAAGAGTGAGAAGCCCTGGGCTTTACTAGCCCTGGCCTTGGGTTACTGAAGGCTCTTTTCTCTCCCATCCCTATGTCCCAGTTTCTTCCTCTGGACATAAGAAAGTTGAATTGGGTGCCCTCAGAGGTTCGTTAAGCCTTACCAAAATATGTTCTGGTGACCAAAGAGTCTCTCATAGCTGTCCTCATAAAGCCAGGCTCCACCATTGTCTCGGTTGCTCAGGAAATGGGTGTTACAGGTCCATAGCAACAGCAGCATTGGACAAAGCCAAGTAATCAGAGATGTGCTTTTCCTTCTGCCCCACCTAGTCCCACCAGGATGAGGTTAGTGAAGCATTTGCCCTAGGCACAAAATTTAAGGAATCATTTAAAAAAGCCTCATTGATCAGGATCAATAATATTTTAATACAATATTTTTAAAAATTGAAATTAACGTAAAAATCCACATTAAACAAAGTATTAAAATTTTAAGTAAAGACAGGATCAGCATTACCGATTTTTCCCTTTTCCTTAGGTTCCAAGACTTGGCACAACACCGCTCAACCCCCTCTCAATTCTCCCCAGTAAACAAATATACATCACCTAGGGATCCAAAATGAGGCTGTATTTCTGTTATGATAGTTGAATTTGGGCCTGCTAAGTGATGAGTACATAACAAGAGCATAATGGTTAAGAGTAGAGCCTCTGGAGCTAGAAAGTGTGCATATGAAATCTAAGGCTGCTACTTATTACATGTGTGACCTTGGACAAGTTATTTAACCATTATGTGTCTCAGTTTCCTCTTCTATAAAATAGGAATAATGATACTACCAACTGCTCAGGGCTGTTCTGATGTGTGTTTTTTTTTTAAGTGTTGTCAGATTTATTAATCTTTTATTTCAGGCTTTCTGGGTTTGTTGTAAATCAGAGAAAGGCCTTTCCAATTGTGAGATTCTTTCTTTTATAATAATATTTTTTATTATATTATGATAGTCACCATACAGTACATCCTTGGTTTTTGATGTAAAGTTCGATGATTCATTAGTTGCGTATAACACCCAGTGCACCATGCACTGATGGTTAAATTAATAAATATACGTTAATATCCAAGCAAGGGATCTGGCATGTTGTTTGTACTGAACATTTGCTCTTGTTATATTTAGGAAGAATTTAGTTTAGAATATCTTAAAGATTAGTAGTGATACAGCAATAAATGACTGGAGCAGATTATTGGGGCATTTTTTCCTGCTGCTCTATAAAAGCTCTGCAGGGATTTGAATAAAGTGTTGCTTGAGGCAGAGAAAGTACATGACTTCTTAAAGTTGTTTCCATTTACTACGATGCCTATGACAAAATAGGTTTCAAATTTGGTTGAGTGCCACTATTTTTATTGATCTATCCAAACTACCCCAAAAGTGCTGAACTGTTTGATGAACTATTTCCTACACTTTGGCTTCAAGATCACACTAAGCATCATAGCCAATGGAACTTCCTTGAGATTCTAGAAGAGTTCCATGATCCACTATCTCCTTAGGCTATGAGGTGAATGGGGCATTGCCCAAATGTAGAACTCTCTGAAGCTAAAGACTAAGCATAAGATTGATTGATTACTTTATTTTCATCTACTTAGTAAGCATTGGTTGAGTGTCTTCTTTGTTCCAGGTCCTGTGCTAAAGCCCTCAAGATACGGGGAAGAGTCAGACCCAGGCCCTGACTAAAAGGGGCTTCTTTTCTACTAGGGGGAAGAAACATGGTCTCTTCTAACTTGAAATAAGATCCCTTTTCCCATTCTGTATTAGTCAAAGTTCCCCAAAGAAAAAGAACCTATGCATATTTGTGTGCATGCATATATACACATGAATATAAAGAGATTTATTATAAAGAATTGGTTCACATGATTGTGGAGGCTGTCAAGTACAATTTGCAGAATAGGCCAGTAGGATATAGACCCAGTGTGCAAGGCAAAGTTCCAGTTATAAGGCCATCAAAGAGGAAGAGGAAGATATGGGCTGGAAGATGACAGAATAGGATGACCCTAAGCTCACCTCTTCCCATGGATAAAACTAGATAACATTCACATCAGTGTGACTAACCCAAAAAATAACCTGAACACTGATAGAAGAAACTTGACAACTAAATGTAAAGAGGCCATATTGAAGAGGTTAGGAAGGGTGGACATGCAGTGGAGAGTTAAAAGGGACCAGTGGGACTGTCCATGGGAGGGAAGCACCTACAGGTGTGGAGATGGGAGAGAAACAGATTATCACATCAGGAAGCTCACACAAGGAAGAAAAATCCCCATAATATTTGGCTTTGAAGTCCAGAGGGGTAGAATTTCATGAGTTCCTAAAACCAGCTGAACTAAAAACCTGGAATTTTAAAAATCAGTGGGATCAGCTCTGGGAGACCCAGGAGGGCAAGAAGAAACTGAGACCTTCCCTTAAAGAGACATCACAAGTAGCTCCTGGAGATACAGCATAGAAGCAGCAGTTTGAAAAATGCCTGGGGTATACAGGAGGGAGAGTTGTTTACTAATCTCAGAGCATGTCCTAGAGGGACAGACATCCGTGGGAGACTACTCCAGGAACAAAGAATCTGGCAGGTGCTATTTCTCTATCCCAGGCTCCAGCATAAACAGAGCTACCTACAGGAACCAGTGCAGCACTGACACTACTTAACTTGCTAGCAGCATGCCCAGCACCCTCACACACACAAGCTTTGGTGGATCTGCCTTCTATAGCTAGACCTGTCTTAGTTCTGGCACTGCAAATCCCCTCCCCCAGAAGACCAATGTAAACCCTGTTAACACTGTGCATCCCAACCCTGCACACACAGGAGATCCACCACCTTCAATATGCTCTTGGCCAAAGTCCATCCAAAGTGGTGCCATAAGCCTGGGAGTGTGCAAACATCCCAGACAGGGGCCACCACTACTACAAAGTGAATTATGCTCTAGGGAGAGGGGGAGACAATGACACACACACACAAGTCATACTGGATCTAGCAGTGGGCTGGGGGCACATAGCTGGTCTGACTGCCAGCCCACCCACCAATGAAAGTTTCTCAGGGGACAACACAGGGAAAGTGTCTTGTACTTCGTTGTTACTGCATGTCTGACAAATGCCTGGTCTGATGCAATTCAAGACCAAAGCAGCCCCAAACTGGCCCAGTAATACCACAGGGAGCAAACACTGCCCACAACAGGCAAACAGCCACTGCAGATGATAGGACTGAAGGAAAATGTGGCTTAACCACAACAGCAAGTGCCAGGTTCTGGTGAACAAGGGACACTACATAACAGGGGACTACAGGACTTCCTCATAAAGAGGCTACTTTCAAGAGCAAGAGACATAGCTGATATTTCTAATACATAAATAGACAAAGAGACTAAGGTAAAATGAGGAGTCAGAGGAATATATCCCAAATGAAAGAACAGGACAAAGTCACAGCAAGAGATCTAAGCAAAACAGAGATAAGTAATATACCTGATAGAGAATTTAATAATCATAAAGATACTTACTGGACATAAGAAAACAATAGAGGACATCAGTGAAACCCTTAACAAACATAAAAAGGAACTTAGTGATAAAAAGCACAGTGAATGAAATTAAAAATACACTAGATGGAATACATTGTAGACTAGAAGAAGCAGAAGAACAAATCAGTGACTGGAGGACAGAGTAATGGAAAGTAATCAAGATAAACAAATGACAGAAAAAAGTATGCAAAATGAAAATAGTCTTAAGGAACTCAGTGACAACATCAGGCATAATATAATTCACATTACAGGGAACCCAGATGGAGAAGAGAGAGAAAAGGGGGCAGAAAATGTATTTGAACAAGTAATAGCTGAAAACTTCCCTAATCTGGGAGAGGAAACAGAAATCCAGATTCAGGAGGCACAGAGATCCTCACAAAATCAACCCAAAGAAGGCTACAAGACACATAATAGTTCAAATGTCAAAAAGAGGCGATAGAGACTTTTTAAAGGAGCAGGAGAAAAGAAAAAAAACAGTTACATACATACAAAGGAAACCTCATTAGATTATCAGCAGACTTTTCAGAAGAAACTTTGCAGGACAGAAGAGGGTGACATGATATATTCAAAGTGCTGAAAGGAAAAAAATCTGCAGCCAAGAATACTCTATCCAGCAAAGCTATCACTCAGAATACAAGAATAAATAGTTTTCCAGACAAAAAAAGAAAAAGAAAAGAAAAGTTAGAGGAATTCATGACCACTAAACCAGGCCTAAAAGAAATGTTAAAGGGGACACTGAGTGGAAAGGAAAGACCATAAGTAAGAGTAAGAAAAGTAGGAAGCACAAAAGAAGTAAAAGTAAATGTGTCCATAAAAATCAGTCAAGGGACTCACAAAATAAAGGAATGCAAAATATGACACCATACACCTAAATCATGAGAAAGAAGAGTAAAGAGTGGATTCAAACTCAAGCAACCATAAACTTCATATGGACTGCTATATGCAGAAGATGTTATATACAAACCTAATGATAACCACAAGTTAAAAAAACAGTAATATATATGCAAAAATTAAGAGAAAGGAATCTATATATATTGCTGAAGAAAACCAACTAATCATGAGAGACGAGAACAAAGGAAAAAAAGGAACAGACAAGAACACAAAAAGAACCGTAAAATAAGTAACAAAATGGCAATAAATACATACCTATAAATAATTACTTTGAATGTAAATGGACTAAACACTTCAGTCAAAAGACATAGGATGACAAAATAGATTTAAAAAACAAGACCTATGTATATGCTGCCTACAAATGATTCATTTCAGACTTAGAGACATATGGAGATTGAAAGTGAGGGGATAAAGAAGTATTTATCATGCAAATGTATGTGAAAAGAAAGCCAGGGTAGCAATACTTATATTGTACAAAATAGACTTTAAAACAAACACTGTATCAAGAGACAAAGAAGGACACTATATAATCATGACAGAAAAATCCAACAAGAAGATATAACAATTGTAAATATTTATGTACCCAATATAGGAGCACCCAAACACATACAGTAGTTAATAACAAACATAAAGGAACTAATTGATAGTAATGCAATAATAGTAAGGGAAGTTAACATTCCATTTACATCAATGGACAGATCATCAAAACAGAAAATAAAAAAGGAAACAGTGCTTCTGTGTGACACACAGAGCCCAACAGATATAACAGATATATTCAGATCATTCCATCCTAAACCAGCAAAATACACATTCTTTTCAAGTGCACAAGGAACATTCTCCAGATTAGATAACAAATTAGGACACAAAAAACATCTCAACAAATTAAAAAGATTGAAGTCATACCATGTATTTTGTTTGACCACACGATGAAACTAGAAATGAAACACACACACACACACACACACACACACACACACACACACACGCACACACTGGGAAGACCACAAATACATAATGATTTAATAATATGCTATGAAGCAGTGACTACATAGAGCAAGAAATCAAAGAGGAAATATATTTTCTTTGTTTATTTTTTATTATGTTGTGTTAGTCACCATAGAGTACATCCTTAGTTTGTGATGTAATGTTCCATGATTCATTATTTGCATATAACACCCAGTGCACCATGCAATATGTGCCCTCCTTAATACCCTTCACCAGCCTATCACATTCCCCCACCCCCTTGCCCTCTGAAGCCCTCAGATTGTTTCCCAGAGTCCATAGTCTCTCATGGTTCATTCCCCCTTCTGTTTACCGCCCCTCCAATCTTCCCTTCCTTCTCCTACCCATCTTCCAATTTCCTATGCTCCATAAATGAATGAAAACATATAAAAATTGTCTTTCTCTGCTTGACTTATTTCACTTAGCATAATCTCCTCCAGTCCCATCCATGTTGCTACAAATGTTGGGTAATCGTTCTCTCTGATGGCTGAGTAATATTCCATTGTATATATGGACCACAACTTCTTAATCCAGTCATCTGTTGAAGGGCATCTCAGCTCCTTCCACAATTTAGATATTGTGGACAATGCTGCTATGAACATTGGGGTGCATATGGCCCTTCTCTTCACTACGTCTGTGTCTTTGGGGCAAATTTCCAGTAGTGCAATTGCTGGATCATAAGGTAGCTCAATTTTTAACTTTTTAAGGGACCTCCACACTGTCTTCCAAAGTGGCTGCACCAACTTGCATTCCCACCAACAGTGTAAGAGGGATCCCCTTTCTCCACACCCCTCCAACATTATTTGTTTCCTTCCTTGTCAATTTTTGCCTTTCTAGCTGGCATAAGGTGGTGTCTCAATGTGGTTTTGATTTGAATTTCCCTGATGGCTAATGATTTTGAATATTTTTCATGTGTCAGCCCTTTGTATGTCTTCATTGGAAAAGTGTCTGTTCATCTCTTCTGCCCATTTTTTTATTTGATTATTTGTATCACGTGTATTGAGTTTGAGAAGTTCTTTGTAATTTTGGATACCAGTCTTTTATCTGTAGTGTCATTTGCAAATATCTTCTCCCTTTCCGTAGGCTGCCTCTTAGTTTTGTTGACTGTTTCCTTGCCTGTGCAGAAGTTTTTATCTTTTTTTTATGTAATATTTATTTTGTTATATTAGTCTCCATGCAGTACATCACCAGTTTTTGATGCAATGTTCCATGATTCATTATTTGCATATAACACCCAGTGCACCATGCAGTATGTGCCCTCCTGAAAACCCATCACCAGCCCATCCCAATCCCCCAACCCTCTCCCCTCTGAAGCCCTCACTTTGTTTCCCAGAGTCCACAGTCTCTCATGGTTCATTCCCCCTTTTGTTTACCCCCTCCGATTCTTCACTTCCTTCTCCTACTGATCTTTCTATTCTTATATTTTATAAATGTGTGAAACCACATGATAATTGTCTTTCTCTGCTTGACTTATTTCACTTAGCATAATCTCCCCCAGTCCCATCCATGTTGCTGCAAATGTTGGGTAATCATTCTCTCTGATGGCTGAGTAATATTCCATTGAATATTTATGGAGCACATCTTCTTAATCCAGTCATCCGTGAAGGGCATCTTGGCTCCTTCCACAATTTGGCTATTGTGGGCAATGCTGCTATGAATATTGGGGCGCATATGGCCCTTCTTTTCACTACATCTGTATCTTTGGGGTAAATACCCATTAATGCAATTGCTGGATCATAGGGTTGCTCAATTTTTAAATTTTAAGGGACGTCCACACTGTTTTCCAAAGTGGCTGCACCAACTTGCATTCCCACCAACAGAGTAAGGGGGATCCACTTTCTCCACATCCTCTCCAGCATTTGTTGTTTCCTGCCTTGTAGATTTTTCCCATTCTAACTGGTGTAAAGTGCTATCTCAAGGTGGTTTTGATTTGAATTTCCCTGATGACTAATGATGTTGACTATTTTTTCATGTGTCTATTAGCCATTTGTATGTCTTCATTGGAAAAGTGTCTGTTCATCTCTTCTGTCCATTTTATGATTTGATTTTATGTTTCTCATGTATTGAGTTTGAGACGTTCTTTGTAGATCTTGGATACAAGTCTTTTATCTGTAGTGTCATTTGCAAATATATTCTCCCATTCCGTGGGCTGCCTCTTAGTTTTTTGACTGTTTCCTTGGCTGTGCAGAAGCTTTTTATCTTGATGAAGTCCCACAAGTTCATTTCTTCTTTTGTTTCTCTTGCCTTTGGAGATGTGTCATGAAAAAAGTTGCCATGGCTGATGTCAAAGAGGTTGCAGCCTATGATATCCTCTAGGATTTTGATGGATTCCTGTCTCACATCGAGGTCTTTCATCCATTTGGAGTTTATCATTGTGTAAGGTGTGAGAGAGTGGTCAAATTCCATTCTTTTGCATGTAGTTGTCCAATTTTCCCAGCACCAATTTTTGAAGAGACTGTCTTTTTTCCACCGGAGGTTTTTTCCTGCTTTATCAAAGATTAGTTGCCCAAAGAGCCGAGGGTCCATTTCTGGAGTCTCTATTCTGTTCCATTGGTCTATGTGTCTGTTTTTGTGCCAGTACCATGCTGTCTCGGTGATCACAGCTTTGTAGTACAGCTAGAAATCTGGCATTGTGATGTCCCCAGCATTGTTTTCCCCTTTCAACAGTTCCTTGGCGATTCAGGGCCTTTTCTGGTTCCATACAAATTTAAGGACTATTTGTTCCAGTTCTTTGAAAAATGTCCTCGGTATTTTGATCAGGAGAGCATTGAAAGTGTAGATTGCTCTGGGTAGCATGGACATTTTAACTATGATAATTCTTCTGATCCATGAGCATGGAATATTTTTCCATCATTTTTTGTCTTCTTCAATGTCTTTCAAGAGTGATTTGTAGTTTCTAGAATATAGGTCCTTTACGTCCATGGTTAAGTTAATTCCAAGGTAATGTATGATTTTTGGTGCTACTGTAAATGGGATGGATTCCCTAATTTATCTTTCTTCAGTCTCTTTATTCATGTATAGAAATGCAACTGATTTCTGAGCATTGATTTTGTATCCTGCTACATTACTGAATTGCTCTATAATTTCTAATAGTTTGGGAGTGGATTCTTTTGGGTTTTCCATGTAGAGTATCATGTCATCTGTGAAGAAAGACATTTTGACTTCTTCTTTGCTGATTTGGATAAATTTTATCCCTTTTTGTTGTCTGATTGCTGTTGCAAGGACTTCTAGTACTATGTTGAATAATAGTGACGAGAGTGGGCATCCTTGTTGTGTTCCTGATCTTAAGGGAAAGGCTTCCAGCCTTTCCCCATTGAGAATGATATTTGCTGTAGGCTTTTCATAGATGGTTTTATGAGATTGAGGAATGTACCCTCTATCCCATACTCTGAAGGGTTTTAATCAGGAAAGGATGCTGTATGTTGTCAAATGCTTTTTCTGCATCTATTGAGAGGATCATATGGTTCCTGAGTCTTTTCTTGTTGATATGATCAATTTGTGAATGTTGAACCATGCTTGCATCCCTGGTATGAATCCCACTTGGTCATGATGGATAATCCTTTTAATGTACTGTTGGATTCTATTAGCCAGGATCTTGCTCAGGATTTTGGCGTCCATAGTCATTAGGACAATTGGTCTGTAATTCTCCTTTTTGATGGGGTCTTTGCCTGGTTTGGGGATCAAGGTAATATTGGCCTCATAGAATGAGTTTAGTAGCTTTCCTTCTGTTCCTAATTTTTGAAATAGCTTTAGGAGAATAGGTATTATTTCTTCTTTGAATGTTTGGTAGAATTCCCCAGGAAAACCGTCCGGGCCTGGAGTTTTGTTATTTGGAAGGTTGTTTATCACTGACTCAATCTCTTCATAATTAATTGGCCTGTTTAAGAAATGAATTTCTTCCTCTTTCAGTCTTGGTAGTTTATAGGTTTCCAGGAAGGCCTCCATCTCTTCCAGATTGCTTAATTTATTGGAATACAGCTGTTGATAAAAGTTCTAATAATCCTTCCAATTTCATTGGTGTTGGTTGTGATTTCTCCCTTTTCATTCATAATTTTATTAATTTGGGTCCTTTCTCTATTCTTTTGGATAAGTCTTGCCAGCAGTTTGTCAATTTTATTGATTCTCTCAAAGATCCAGATTGTAGTTCTGTTGATCTGCTCTACTGTACTCCTGGTTTCTAATTCATTGATTTCTGCTCTAATCTTGGTCAGCTGCTTCCTCATGTGTGGATTAGGCCTGTCCCTCTCTTGCTGCTCCAGCTTCTTGAGATGAGAATATAAAAACTGCATTTTAGATTTTTCTATTCTTTTGAGTGAGGCTTGGATGGCTATGTATTTCCCCCTTAGGACTGCCTTTGCAGTATCCCATAGGTTTTGGACCGTTGTGTTTTCATTCTCATTGGTCTCCATAAATTGTTTAAATTGATTTTTGATTTCTGGGTTCATCGAGTCGTTCCTGAGCAGGATGGTTCTTAGTCTCCAAGTGTTTGAGTTTCTTCCAAATTTTTCCTTGTGGTTGAGTTCCAATTTCAAAGTGGTGTGGTCTGAGAATATACAGGGAATAATTACAGTCTTGTGGTATTGGTTGAGACCAGTTTTGTGACCCAGAACATGGTCTATTCTTGAAAATGTTCCATGGGCATTAGAATAGAATGAGTATTCTTTGGTTCTGGGGTGTAGTGTTCTGTATATATCTATGAGGTCCAACTCGTCGAGTGTGGCATTCAAAGCCTTTGTTTCTTTGTCAATTTTCCACATGGGTTTTCTGTCTCTTTCTGATAGTGGAGTGTTGAGGTCCCCTCCTATTAACCTATTTTTATCTATATGTCTCTTGTGGTTAAGAGTTGGCTTGTGTATCTTGCTGCTCCCCTGTTGGGGGCATAGATATTTATAATTGTCATATCCACTTGTTGGATACATCCTTTAAAAATAATATAGTGCCCTTCTGTGTCTCTAACTATAGTCTTTAGTTTAAAATCCAATCTGTCTGATATGAGAATTGCTACCCCAGCTTTCTTTTGAGGTCCATTGGCGTAAAAGATGGTATTCCATCCCTTTACTTTCAGTCTGGATGTATCTTTAGGTTCAAAATGTCTCTTGTAGATAGCAAATGGATGGGTCATGTCTTTTTATCCAATCTGCAACCCTGTGGCATTTGATGGGAGCATTCAGGCCATTTGCATTGAGACTGATTATTGAGAGATATAATCTTAATGATGCCATGTTGCCAGTAAAGTCTTTGTTTATATAGATTATGACTTCTGTTCTGTATCACTCTTGGGGCCTTTTTACTTTTATAGAACCCCCCTTAATATCTCTTGTAGGGCTGGTTTCATGGTTACAAAATTGGTTAATGACTGGCAATTCTGGAAGGTTTTTATTTCTCCATCAATTCTGAATGACGGCCTTGCTGTATAAAGGATCCTTGGCTGTATGTTTTTCTCTGAAAGAGCTTTAAAAACGCCCCCCCCAATCTTTCTCTCATTCCAGGTCTGTGTAGACAGGTCTGATGTAATTCTGATACCTTTGCCTTGCTACGTGAGAAATTTCTTTGCCCTGCCGCTTACAATACTGTATCCTTGGATCTAATATTTGCGAAACGCACTATGACATGACCTGGTGTAGGTTTGTCATGGTTGAGCTTGGGAGGGGTCCTCTCTGCCTCTTGGACACGAATGTTTGTTTCCTTTGCTAGATTAGGGAAGTTTTCAGCTACAATTTGTTCAAATATCTCTCCTAGACCTCTGTTTTTCTCCATCCCCTTGGGGAGGCCAATGATTCTGACATAGGAACGTTTCATTGAGTCAGTAATCTCCTGTAACCTACATTCCTGAGCATGGATTTTTTTGGGTCCAGATTCTATTTTAGCTTTTTCTTCTACTAACCCATCCTCCAATTTGCTGATACGTTCTTCCACCTCCTTCTCCCTGGCCATCAGAGCCTCTAGTTTTGACTGCGTTTGGGTCATAGAATTTTTAATTTCTGCCAGGTTCGCCCTCATTTCCGCCCTTAGAGATTCTATATTCTCATTAACATTTTCATTAATACCTTTTTCAAGTCTACACATCATCTTGACCATTGTTACTCTGAATTCCATTTCTGATAATTTGGTTATATCCATATCCATTAGTTCTGTGGCATAGGCCACAGGCTCATTGTCTTTCCTTTGCTGGGGGGCGATTTCTCCTTCTCGTCATTCTGATGAGGAGAGGTTGCAGGGTTTTCCAGAGCCCAAATTATTGACCGGGACCCAGGCCGTGCGCCCTTGTTTTATAGGTATCTTAGGGATGTGGGCATCTTTTTTTTTTTTTAAGATTTTATTTATTTATGTGACAGAGAGACACCCAGCGAGAGAGGGAACACAAGCAGGGTAGTGGGAAAGGTAGAAGCAGGCTCCCAGCAGAGCAGCCCTAAGTGGGACTCGATTCCAGAACGTTGGGGTCATGCCCTGAGCTGAAGACAGATGCTTAAGGACTACACCACCCAGGTGCCCCGGGATGTGGGCTTCTTGATTTTTCGGCCTGCCTTCTGGCAGAGGGGCCTGCCACGCTGATGCTCAGGCAACCCTGTTTGCCTGAGTCTTCGTGTCCCCTGCGATGGGGGATGGGGATGGGCACACTGTGAGCCGGTATTTCCAGGCTTTTGTTCTCTGGTGTCTTTCCCTGGCGGTTTGCTTTGCCTCTTCTGAGAGTCAGAGCAGCAGTGGCCGAATCTGAGCCTCTGTCTCAGAACAGAGGGATTGTGGACAGTTCTCTACTGATGTTCTGGCCAGTTTAACTCCGTTACTGTTGGTGCTGCTCAACCCTGCAGCATCCTGGGATGTGGGCCCCACACCTGGTGTCCCAGCCCTCACTTCCAGGGCTGGTGCGTCTCTGTGCTTTGTGTTTCTAACACCATCAACCGCCAGGGGCCAGTCACCCCCGGGCGCTCTAGAGCTCTGTTTCAGTGTGGTTCGCGTGCACTGCGGAGCTCTGGTTTTCAGAGTGGTCGTGCGCGTTCACCGGCTCACGGTCTCATCCTGCTGTCTCGATGGTGCTGGTCTGTGAGTCCGCCCTCCCCCCAGTGCAGGTGGCTACTGCTTCCTGGCGCCCGAACACGGCGGTTCCTTCCCCCTTCCATTTATCTTCTGATATCTGTGCGCAGCTCCCCGCTTTGTACCTCAATACTCATTGCTGTAGATGTTCATTTGTTGAGATCCAGATGTATCTTCCTGTATCTCAGGCTGATTCTGTGGATGTTCATGATGGTCTGGTGCCTATCCAGCTCGACTCAGGGGACCAGCTGAAAAAGGGGACCCCTGCTCCTCCGCCATCTTAACCTGGGTTTGGATCTTCTGAGGAGGGAATAATTTCTTCAGCTCTTTCACAAAATAGTTTTTCTGGTTATTGAAAAATTTTGTCTTCTACTCTCCAGTTTCCTGCTACCTGCTAATTACCAAAAGGAAAAAGGCAGAGTCTATGAGTGAATATTAAAGTACTTTCAGCTAATTTGAATGTACAGGGAGGTCATGCTGGTAGTTTCAGACTGGAACTTGTGGAGCGGAATGTTTTGGTGAGGTATTATGTAGGATAATAACCTTAAATTAGCTGACCCAGGCTAAGGGGACCTTGTTGGTTCTCAGAACGTTATCATAGGCTTTGAATAACAAGAGGCATTGGCTATTTCTTTCTTCCCTGGGAGCAGTAATAAGCCCTCGTTTCCATAGCACTTAAATTTACATGTAAAAACCTACAATCTCATAAATCCTCTCACTAGTCCAGTGGTGAGAGAAACAGAGCTTACTTTCTCCTTTGGACAGATGAATAATCAAAGATGCAAAGAAGGGAAGTAACTTTTAAAGTTGTACAGAAATTCAGAGTCAGGGCTGGAAGTTGAGTAAACATTTTCTAACTTTATCCTTGACAATCTCACTAATCCTAGCGTTCGGGTGGACTGAAAATTCCTTCATGGCTTTGTTTTCATTGAACCTCAGGTTCACTCTTGCAGCAGTCTTTGTATCCTGCCTCTCCCCCCAGTATTTTCCCAGCCACTCAAAATGTCAGCATCAATTTAGTACCAGCCAAGATCATTCTCAGACCATTATTAGTATTATTGTGGGAAGTGGAATTTGGGGGGAATTTAACGGTAAGTCAGTCTTTAAAATCTCCTCTTGCATTTTAAGATTTGTGTCTAACAGTCATTAGTTGTTTTTCAATGGAGGCACCATTGACCTGTTGGGTGGGATAATTTTCTATTGTGTTATTTGGTCTTGTGTAGCTCATGAAACTTCACATCCCTTGTCCTCTCTTACTAATTTCCAGTAGAGCTCCTTAGACTTTGTGACAATTAAAAATGTTCTCTCCCCATTTGTAAACACTAGTTTCTATGCTTTATTGAGAAATGCCAGTAGACCCTGCACCAGTGGCCTTCTTGGGGTAGGGAATAGGCAGGGGCTCTCTGAGGTGCTGGATGTTGTAGTGCCTTTATTGATCCTGGACTCCCAAACAAAATGAGGTCTTAGGGTTCTCTTTTGAGACTAATTCTAATAATATGGCACTCTACACTCTTAACATGGATATTATCTCACAATTTTCTCATGATACTTAATAGAAATTGGATATGTCTTCTTTGGTGGTTCATCATTGAAAGTAGCCTATAAGCAGTCTATGGAAAGCAGTGTGGTGTGGTCTAAAGAATAAGGGTTTAATAGCCAGACAGACCTGTGTTCAACTCTCAGCTTTACTACTTATGATCTGTGTAAACTGGGAAAGTTACTTAACCTTTTTGATCTTCAAGTCTTTGGCTATAAAAATGGAGGTAATACCTTGATGGGTTGTTGTGAAGAGAACAGATGTATCTTCCTGCATCTCAGGCTGATTCCGTGGATGTTCATGATGGTCTGGTGCCTATCCAGCTCGACTCAGGGGACCAGCTGAAAAAGGGGACCCCTGCTCCTCCGCCATCTTAACCTGGGTTTGGATCTTCTGAGGAGGGAATAATTTCTTCAGCTCTTTCACAAAATAGTTTTTCTGGTTATTGAAAAATTTTGTCTTCTACCCTCCAGTTTCCTGCTTGGAAATGAATTAATGAATATAAGCAACAGAGCATATAGTAGGCCCTCAATAACTATAGTTTTCTTCTCCCTGTTAATTCTGGGGAGTAGGCTTATATGGATAGGTAGAAGGAGTAAGTAGTCACAAAAGCTAAGGTGGAGACTCTAAGAAATGCTTCCAGTTGTGAGGTAGATCAAAGGTCCTGGATTTTACACCCAGTTTGCCCAGAGTCATCTAGAAGAATACTGAGGCTCAGCAGCTTCCCACAGACACCTCCAACATTGGCTTTGATCCTGACTGGTGTATGATAATTACCTAAATTAAATTGACATACTGTTAATAACCTCTAGGAGGGTAAGAGGGATCTCCTTAAGGTGGAAGCCTTAAGCCTTTTCATAATCAAGCAGCATTAGCCTTTGGAAAGGTAAATAATGTTGATCTCCCCCTTCATTTGCTAAGTTGTAGGGGTTTTGTTAATTTTCCCCCCATACCACATAAGGGCTAGCGGTTTAAGCTCAAGTAGCCAAAAACACTGTCAGGGTCTTAAAAGTAGCCAACAGAGCACTTACTATGTTCCAGATGCTGTTGCAAGCAATTTATAAATATAAACTCATTAATCTCACAATGTCCCTTTGAGGTAGGTAAGATAATTCGTAATATTCCATACATAGGAGAACAGGTATACAGAAGTTAAGCAGTTTTCCTCAGGTCATGTAGCTAGTAAGTTGTACAGCAAGAATATGAGCCCAGCAGCCCGATTTAAGAGCCAATATTTATTTTAAAGATTTTATTTATTTATTTATTTATTTATTTATTTATTTGAGACAGAGAGTCAGTGAGAGAGAAAACATGAGTGGGGGTGGGGAGGGGCAGAAGGAGATGGAGAAGCAGACTCCTCACTGAGGTGGTAGCCTAATGCAGGGATAGATGCTGGGACCCTAGGATCATTACCTGAGCCAAAGGCAGACGCTTCCCTGACTGAACCATCCAGGCTCCCTGAGAGCCCATATTCTTTTTTGTCGTTCCATTCTACTATCTCTCCGGTTTTATTGTTATTTTTTCTTTTAAATTTTTTAATATGTAATGTTAGTCACCATACAGTACATCATTAGGTTTTGATGTAGTGTTCCATGATTCACTGTTTGGATATAACATGCAATGCTCCATGCAATACGTGCCCTCCTTAATACCATCACCAGGATAGCCCATCCTCTTACCCCCTCCCCTCTAAAACCCTCAGTTTGTTTCCCAGAGTCCATACTCTTTCGTAGTTCATTCACCCCTCTGTTTAACCCCCTTCATTCTTCCCTTCTTTCCCCTACCGGTCTCCCTGTTATTCCTTATGTTCCACAAATGAGTGAACCATATGATAATTGTCTTTCTCTGCTTGACTTATTTCACTTAGCATAATCTCCTCCAGTCTTGTCCATGTTGCTGCAAATGTTGGGTAATCGTTCTTTCTAATGGCTGAGTAATATTCCATTGTATATATGGACCACATCTTTTTATCCATTCGTCTGTTGAAGGGCATCTCAGCTCTTTCCAGAGTTTAGCTATTGTACATAATACTGCTATGAACATTGGGGTACATATTGTCCTTTTCTTCACTACGTCTGTATCTTTTTTGGTAAATACCCAGTAGTGCAATTGCTGGATCATAGGGTAGCTCTATTTTAACTTTTTAAGGGACTTCCACACTGTTTTCCAAAGTGGCTGTACCAACTTGCATTCCCACCAACACTGTAAGAGGGTTCCCCTTTCTCCACATCCTCTCCAACAATTGTTGTTTCTTGCCTTGTCAATTTTTGCCATTCTAACTGGTGTAAGGTGGTAACTCAATGTGGTTTTGCTTTGATTTTCCCTGATGGCCAGTGATTTTGAAAAATTTTTCATGTGTCTGTTAGCCATTCATATGTCTTTATTGGAAAAGTGTCTGTTCATATCTTCTGCCCATTTTTTGATTTGATTATTTGTTTCTCATGTATTGAGTTTGATAAGTTCCTTATAGATCTTGGATACCAGCCTTTTATCTATAGTTTCATTTGCAAATATCTTCTCCTATTCTGTGAGTTGCTTCCTTGCTTCCTTTGCTGTGCAGAAACTTTTATCTTGATGAAGTCACAAAAGTTCATTTTTCTTTTGTTTCTCTTGCCTTTGGAGATGTGTCATGAAAGAAGTTGCTATGGCCAATGTCAAAGAGGTTACAGCCTATGTTCTCCTCTATGATTTTGATGGACTACTGTCTCACATTGAGCTCTTTCATCCATTTGGTGTTTATCTTTGTGTATGGTGTGAGAGAATGGTCAAGTTTCATTCTTCTGTATATAGCTGTCTAATTTTCCCAGTGCCATTTATTGAAGAGATTGTCTTTTTTCCACTGGATGTTTTCCTGCTTTGCCAACGATTCACTGACCATAAAGTCGAGGGTCCATTTCTGGAGTCTCTATTCTCTTCCATTGGTCTATGTGTCTGTTTTTGTGCGAGTACCATGCTATATTGGTGATCACATCTTTGTAGTATAGCTTGAAATCAGGCAGTGTGATGCACCCAGCTTTGTTTTTCTTTTTCAACCTCTCCTTGGCAATTCGGGGTCTTTTCTAGTTCCACACAAATTTTAGGATTATTTGTTCCAAATCTTTGAAAAACGTCATTGGTATTTTGATGGGGATGGCGTTGAAAGTGTAGATTGCTCTGGGTACCATAGACATTTTAACTATGTTTATTCCTCTGATGCGTGAACCTGGAATGCTTTTCCATCTTTTTGTGTCCTCTTCAAAGTCCTTCATCAGTGTTGTGTAGTTTTTAGAGTATAGATCATTTACCTCTCTGGTTAAGTTTATTCTGAGATATCTTTTGGTTTTTGTTGCTATTGTAAATGGAAACCATTCCCTAATTTCTCTTTCTTTAGTCTCGTTGTTCATGTATAGAAATGCAACTGATTTCCTAGCATTGATTTTGTATCCTGTAACATTACTGAATTGTTCTATGAGTTCTAGTAATTTGTGGGTGGAGTCTTTTTGGTTTTCCAGGTAAAGTATCTTGTCATCTGTGAAGAGAGAGTTTGACTTCTTTGCCCATTTGAATACATTTTATTCTTTTTGATTGTCTGATTGCTGTTGCTAGGACTTCCAATATTATGTTGACCAATAATGGTGTGAGTGGGCATCCTTGTCTCATTCCTGATCTTAGGGTAAAGGGTTTCAGCTTTCCTCCATTGAGAATGATATTCGCTGGAGGCTTTTCATATATGGTTTTTATGAAATTGAGGATTGTACCCTCTATCCCTACATTCTGAAGGGTTTTAACCAGAAAGGATGCTGTATTTTGTCAAATGCTTTTTCTTCATCAATTGAGAGTCTCATATGGTTTGTGTCTCTTCTTTTATTAATGTGATCTACCACACTGAACGATTTGCAAATGTTGAACCACCCTTCCATCCCAGGGATGAATCCCACTTGGTCGTGATGGATAATCCTTTTAATGTACTGTTAGATCCTATTAGCTAGGATTTTATTGAGAATTTTGGTGTCCATATTCATCAGGGATATCGGTCTGTAATTCTCCTTTTTGATAGGGTCTTTGTCTGGTTTTGGGGATCAAGGTAATACTGGCCTCATTCTATGAGGTAGTTTTTCTTCTGTTTCTATTTTTTGAAACAGCTTCAGGAGAATAGGTATTATTCCTTCTTTGAATGTTTGTTAGAATTCCCCAGGGAATCTATCAGGCCCTGGACTCTTGTTTTTTGGGAGGTTTTTGATCACTACTTCAATCTCTTCATGGTTAATCGGTCTGTTTACATAATCAATTTCTTCCTGTTTCAGTCAAAGTAGTTTATAGGTTTCTAGGAAGGGATCCATTTCTTCCAGGTTGTTTAATTTATTGGCATTGTTGATAATAGTTTCTAATGATTGTATTTCCTTGTTTTCGTGATCTCTCCCCTTTCATTCATAATTTTATTAATTTGGGTCTTTTCTGTATTCTTTTGAATAAGTCTGGCCAGTGGCTTCTCGATCTTATTAATTCCTTCATAGAACCAGTTTCCAGTTTTGTTAATCTGCTCTTCCATGCTCCTGATTTCTAAGTCATTGATCTCTGCTCTAATCTTAATCAATTGTCTTCTCGTGCGTGGCCTGTTTTTCTCTTCCAGCTCCAACTTCTTAAGATGAGAATGTAAGGACTGCATTTTAGATTGCTCTATTTTTTTGAGTGAGGCTTGGATGGCTATGTATTTTTCCTTAGGACTGCCTTTGTGGTGTCCTGTAGGTTTTGGACTGATGTGTTTTCGTACTCAGTGGTTTCCATAAATTGCTCAAGTTCTTCTTTAATTTCCTTGTATACCCAATCAATCTTAAGTAGTATGGTTCTTAGTTTCCAGGTGTTTGAGTTTTCTCCAAATTTTTCCTTGTGATTGAGTTCCAGTTTCAAAGCATTGTGGTCTGAGAATATGCAGGGAAAAATCTCAGTCTTTTGGTAATGGTTGAGCCCTGTTTTGTGACCCAGTATGTGGTCTATTATGGAGAAAGTTCCATGTGCATTAGAAAAGAATGAGTATTGTGTTGCTCGGAGCTGTAGTGTTCTGTATATATCTATGAGGTCCATCTGGTCCAGTATGTCATTCAAAGCTCTTGTTTCTTTGTTGATATTCTGCTAAGATGATCTGTCTATTGCTGAGAGCATAGTGTTGAGGTTCCCTACTACTAACATATTATTATCTATATGTCTCTTTATTCTGGTTAAGAGTTGGCTTCTGTATCTGGGTGCTCCCCTGTTGGGGACATAGATATTTATAATTGTTAGATCCTCTTGTTGTATACACCCTTTAAGAATCATATAGTGCCCCTCTGTATCTCTACCTACAGTCTTTAGCTTAAAATCTAATCTGTTTGATATGAGAATTGCTACCCCAGCTTTCTTTTGAGGTCCATTGGCATGAAAAATGGTTTTCCATCCCTTCACTTTCAGTCTGGGTGCATCCTTAGGTTCAAAATGAATCTCTTGTAGACAGCATATGGATGGGTCACGTCTTTTTATCCAATCTGCAACACTGTGGTGTTTTATGGGAGTATTTATGCCATTCACATTGTTAGTGATTATTGAGAGATATGTTTTTAATGTTGTCATGTTGCCTGTGAAGTCTTTGTTTCTATAGATTGCAAATTTCTGTTCTGTATCACTCTTGGGGTCATTTTTACTTTTATAGAACTCCCGTTTATATTTCTTGTAGGGCTGGCTCAGTGGTCACATATTCTTCAGTTTCTGCTGGTCTTGAAAGGTCCTTGTCTCTCCATCAATTCTGAATGACAGCCTTGCTGGGTAAAGGATCCTTGGCTGCATGTTCTTCTCACTTAGTGCTCTGAATATGTTTTGCCAGCTTTTTCTGGCTTGCCATGTCTCTGTAGACAGGTCTCAGATTATTCTGATGTTACTGCCTCTGTACATGAGGACTATCTTCCCCCCTGGACACTTTCAAGATTGTTTCCTTCAATCTAAGATCTGTGAATTGTACTATTATGTGACGTGGTGTTGGTCTGTTCTCATTGATCTTGGGAAGGGTCCTCTCTGCCTCTTGGACACCAATGTTTGTTTCCTTCACCAGAGTAGGTAAGTTCTCAGCTACAATTTGTTCAAATATGTCTTCTAGACCTCTCTCTCTCCACCCCCTCGGGGATGCCGATGATTCTGACATTGGAACGTTTCATCGAGTCAGTAATCTCCCGTAGTTTTTTTTTTTTCTTGAAAGTGGAGTTTTTTAAGCCACGTTTCTTCTCTTTCTTTCTTTTCTATCATCTCATCCTCTAACTCACTATTTCATTCTTCTGTCTTATTTATCCTGGCCATCGGAACATCCCATTTAGACTGCATTTCATTCATAAAATTCTTAATTTCCACCAGATTCATTCTCATTTCAGCCCTTAGAGAGTCTACATTTTCGTTAATATTTTTTTCAAGCCTACACATCATCTTGACCATTGTTACTCTGAAATCCATTTCTGACAATTTGGTTATATCCATTTTCATTAGTTTTGTGGCAGAGGCCACAGTCTCCATTTATTTTCTTTTTGGGGGTTCCTGCTCCTTGTCATTCTGATGAGGTGTGGTTGTGGGGATGTATAGAGCCCAAATTATTGACCAGGACCCAAGCAAGATGCATTTGTTTTATAGGGACCTTAGGGATGTGGGCTTCTTGTTTTTTCAGCCTACCTTTTGGGAGAGGGGCCTGCCATGCTGATACTCAGGCAACCCTGTTTGGGTAGAGTTGCCCTGTCCCCTCTGTGTGTGGGGGGGGGGGCGGATGGGCATAGTGAGAACAGGTTTTTCAGGGCTTTTTTTCTCTGGTGGCTTTCTATGACTCTTCAGAGGGTCAGAGCAGCAGTGACCCTATCAAAACCTGTCTCAGAACAGAGAGATCACAGTCTGTACTTCACTGAGCTCTCCAGGCCACACTGACTCCTTTTCTGTTAGTGCTGCTAAAAACCTGCAAAATCCTGGGTTGTGCGCCCCACAGCCACTCTCCCAGTCTTCACTCCCAGGGCCAGGTATATCTCTGCCCTCTGTGCTTCTAAAACCGCCAGCTGACTCTGGTTCACACAGGCACTCCTGAGCTCCAGGTTTCAGTCCGGTGCAGCATCCAAAGACTTTTCCCAGCTGCTACCGGTCTACTAGTCCAGCCCGCTCCCCAGCATGGGAGGCTTCTGCCTTCCCAGTGCATGAGCACGGAGGCTCCCTCCCCCTTCCATTTATCTTCTGATATCTGCCTGCAGACTCTCGGCTCCCCACTCATACCTCGAGACCAGGTGCTGGAGATGTTCTGTTTGTAGCGATCTGGATGTATCTTCTTACGTCTCAGGCTGATTTCGTGAGTGTTCAGGATGGTCTGGTAGATATCCAGCTCGATTCAAGGGACAGGCTGAAATAGGGTCTCCTACACCTCCACCATCTTTTTTCCTCCTCTGGTTATATTGCTAATAGGGAGTTAGAGCTAAAAGGAGCCTTCCTTAGAGATCATCTATAGTAAATCCTTCTCTAGCCCATTTTATAACTGGTAAATCTGAGGTTGTTTTGGTAAATTGTCCAGGGTTGTACAGATAGTGAATTTTAGTGCCAGACCTTGAACTTAGGCACTTTAATTTGAAGTTCAGCTGTCTTTCATTATACCAGGCTACCTTTATTCATTGACTTTGCTAAATCCCTACACCTAAAACAGTTTCTGATATAAAATATTCTGGGTGGATGGATGGATGGATGGATGGATGGTTAAGTTGTTAGATGCCAGAATAGTCCTAGCCCAAGGCCCAGGACTACAGAAATAACTTTGGAATTGGTGCCTCCATCCATCTGTCAAAATGCACTACTCGAAGCCCTCCTCATTTAAGTTCTCCTAGGGCCTTCTTAGGCCCTAAACCTGCATTACCCATAGAAGCATTGAAAACCTAGAGAATTGAGGAGCCAAATCCATTTTGTGATATAAGGACCAGGCTAAGAAAGTTAGGTTAGAATCTACAAGGCAGGCATTGGTATTTTTGTTACCCATAAGTAGAAGGTCAGGTCAAAATATGCTACTCTAGATTGTCACTTACACATGGTCTCTAGTAGTTATTTCATATAAGTGCAGAGATAATCACATATGATCCCTTCTTTTATAGACCGGGTAAGTGATACTCAGAGAAGTCCAGTAACTTGCCCAAGGATACACATACAGACCAAAGCAGGAGCCCAACTAGAGATTAGGTCTTCTGATACCCTATGTAGAAGGTTCTTCCCACTTACCCATGGTATTCTTGAGGGTGGGACAGAATCAGTGACTCATGGGGCAGGTGATCATGCAGGGAAAGCATTAGGCCTTAGAATTCTTGGGTGATTTGTACAGATTCCTGGGGGCCAAGATGATAAACATACAGGGTATTTTGGCCAGCTCTGGTCCCCACAGCCTCCTGGCTCAGCCACTAATGGGACAGAAAACACAGTCCTTGCTAAGCTACAAGCATCTGCTTTGTTGGCTAGCTGGCATCTGTCTCCTGAGATAATGCTGTTAAATAGATTTGCATAAAATTTCCATGTTCATTTAATTCATTTATAATATCTCTTGAACTAATATCAACATATATAGAAATCTCCTCTACCCCACACATGAATCAGAGGGTTCTTAATGTTTGCACATAGAAGGTGTGTGTCATTAAGCAGTCTGTCTTGTCTCAAGAGATGAAATTTCTAACTAAGAATATTTACTTTGGGGAAGGGTTTGTGTTTACAGAAATTGCTGTTAAAATACATACATACCCTGGGGCTAATCACACCTGTTAACAGCTTTCTCGTCTTGGCAGGATTTGGTTTATCAATCAGCCAGCAAACCATGAGGTAGTGAAACAAAGAACTACTTAGTGTTGACGTAAGCCAGACCTGAGTAGAAATTCCAGCTCTGCTATGTGACTATGTAACTCAAGACATTTTGTCCCACTTATCTGAGCCTTGGTTTCCTCTGTTATCACACAGCACTGATATAACAACAGATGTGATATTTCATGTGGCTCTTGTGAAGATTAAAGGAGACAATTTAATATATCTTTATGTAAATTGCACTGGGTAATCTGCAGGTCACAGTATGGCACTGGGTTTGATTGGATTGTTCACTAAGAGAAAAGGAAATTTCTTGGGGCTTGCTAAAACCAAACTATTTGGGTTCAAATCCCAGTCTTAATATGTGTTAGTTGTGAAATTTTGGACATGTTATTTAATCTTTCTATGCCTCAGTTTCCCTTTTTTATAAATCAATGGTAAAGATGGGCCCTCCCTCATAAGTTTGTTTTGATGATTAAAAGAGTAAATATATCTGTATATCTATAGCTACATAGCTATATTTCTTAGAACAGTGCCTGACATGTGTTAAGTGCCATATGAATGTGAGCTATTCTGTTTCACTGATTGTACTGGTTCCTTAGAACACTATCCTCTCTACTTCCTTTCTAATCTCTCCTCCTCTCACCCATATCCCCAACCTTTAGAAAGTCTGCTGTCACATGCGGTTCTGGCAGAAAACACTCTCAAAACTCTCCAGACATGCAGCAGCCACCCTGGGAGCCCTAAACTGGCCTCACTAGTCCTAAAATCAGAACTGCTTTGCAGGTTCTGGTGTTTTATGTTCTGAAATGGGGGAAAGAGGGGGTCTCCCAATTAGCAAGAATAATGGTGGGAAAAGCATTTGGGAGATTCTTTGGTGTCCTATGGACCTGAGTTCAAATATCACTCTGCTAATTACTAGACACAGGGCCTGGGCTAAGTCAATTTTCCTCAATGTATCAAGTTATTTCCCTTTCTGGGGGCCTTAGTTTTATCTACTGAAACATGTGGATACTTACCTCATAGATTTGTGGTAGTAATTAATGAAATAATGCAGGCAGATAACCCCATCTAATACCTAGCACAGGGGCACCTGGGTGGCTCAGTCATTAAACGTATCCTTTGGGTCAGGGCATGATCCCAGGGTCCTGGGACCAAGCCCCGCATCAGGCTCCCTGCTCTGCTGGGAGCCTGCTTCTTCCTCTCCCACTCTCCCTGCTTGTAATCTCTCTCTCTCTGGCTGTGTCTCTGTCAAAAAAATAAATAAAATCTTAAAAAAAATAATACCTTCATTGGAAAAGTATCTTTTCATATGTTGTGCCCATTTTATGATTTGTTCATTTGTTTCTTTTTTATTATAATAATTTTTTATTATGTTATGTTAGTCACCATACAGTATATCCCTGGTTTTTGATGTAAAGTTCAATGACTCATTAGTTGCGTATAACACACAGTGCACCATGCAATACATGCCCTCCTTGTGTATTTGTTTCTTGTGTATTGAGTTTGAGAAGTTCCTTATAGATCTTGGATACCAGTCTTTTATCTGTAGTGTCATTTGCAAATATCTTCTCCCATTCCATGGGATGTGTCTTAGTTTTTTTTACTGTTTCCTTGGCTGTGCAGAAGCTTTTATCTTGATGAAGTCCCACAAGTTCATTTTTTCTTTTGTTTTTCTTGCCTTTGGAGATGTGTCATGAAAAAGTTGCTTTGGCCGATGTTGTAGAGGTTGCTGCCTATGTTCTTCTCTAGGATTTTGATGGATTCCTGTCTCACATCGAGGTCTTTCATCCATTTGGAGTTCATCTTTGTGTATGGTGTGAGAGAGTGGTCAAGTTTCATCTTTTTGCATGTAGCTGTCCAATTTTCCCAGCACCATTTATTGAAGAGACTGTCTTTTTTCCACCAGATGTTTTTTCCTGCTTTATCAAAGATTAGTTGCCCAAAGAGCCAATGGTCCATTTCTGGAGTCTCTATTATGTTCCATTGGTCTATGTGTCTGTTTTTGTGCTAATACCATGCTGTCTTTGTAATTACAGCTTTGTAGTATAGCTTAAATATGGCAATGTGATGCCCCCAGCTTTGCTTTCCTTTTCAACAATTCCTTGGCAATTCAAGGCCTTTTTTGGTTCCATACCAATTTAAGGGCTGTTTGTTTGTTCCAGTTCTTTGAAAAATGTCATTGGTATTTTGATCAGGATGGCATTGAAAGTGTAGATTGCTCTGGGTAGCATGGGCATTTTAACTATGTTAATTCCGATCCATGAGCATGGAATATTTTTCCACCTTTTTGTGTCTTCTTTAATGTCTTTCAAGAGTGATTTGTAGTTTCTAGAATATAGATCTTTTACGTCTCTGGTTACGTTAATTCCAAGATAACATAGGATTTTTGGTGCTATTGTAAATGGAATGGATTCCCGAATTTCTCTTTCTTCAGTCTCATGCAAATGGCTAACAGACACATGAAAAAAAATGTTCAAAATCATTAGCCATCAGGGAAATTCAAATCAAAACCACACTGAGATACCACCTTATGCCAGTTAGAATGGTAAAAATTGATAAGGCAAAAAACAACAATTGTTGGAGAGGATGTGGAGAAAGGGGATCCTTCCTACATTGTTGGTGGGAATGCAAGTTGGTACAGCCACTCTGGAAAACAGTGTGGAGGTCCCTTGAAAAGTTAAAAATTGAGCTACCCTATGATCCAGCCATTGCACTACTGGATATTTAACCCAAAGATACAGACATAGTGAAGAGAAGAGCCATATGCACCCCAATGTTCATAGCAGCATTGTCCACAATAGCTAAATCGTGGAAGGAGCTGAGATGCCCTTCAACAGATGACTGGATGAAGAAGATGTGGTCCATATGTACAATGGAGTACTACTCAGCTATCAAAAAGAATGATTTCTCAACATTTGCTGCAACTGGATGGCACTGGAGGACATAATGCTAGGTGAAATAAGTCAAGCAGACAAAGACAATTATCATATGGTTTCTCTCATCTATGGAACATAAGAAGTAGGAAGATCAGTAGGAGAAGAAAGGGATAAAGAAGGGGGGGTAATCAGAAGGGGGAATGAAGCATGAGAGACTATGAACTCTGGGAAACAAACTGAGGGCTTCAGAGGGCAGGGCAGTGGGGGAATGGGATAGGCCGGTGGTGGGTAGTAAGGAGGGCACGTATTGCATGGTGCACTCGGTGTTATACGCAAATAATGAATCATGGAATTTTACATCAAAATCTAGTGATGTACTCTATGTTGACTAACATAATATAATAAAAAAGTATTATTATAAAAAAATAAATAAATAATACCTAGCATATAACTCAATAAATGATAGTGCCTACTCTTACCATTAACAATAACAACAAAAGGTGCTTTTTATGCTTCCTATGCCAGACATTAACACTCCTGCCTCTTGAACTTTCCAGCCTGTCACGAGTTAAGTTATATCCTCTTCAATTTGTATGTTGAAGTTCCAACCACCAGTACCTCAGAAAGTGAAGTTTTTTGGAAGTAGGGCATAGCAGACGTAATTAGCTAAGATGAAGTCATACTGTAGTAGGGTGGGACCCTAATCCAATATGACTGTTATAAGAAGGGGCATAGACGGAGCATATGAAAGAGCATAATGTACAAAAATGAAGGCAGTGATATACAAGCCAAGGGACATCAAAGATTACCAGCAAACCACCAGAAATTAGGAGAGGCATGGAACAGATTCTCACTTACAGCCTTCAGAAGGAACTAACCTTGTTGACACTTTGATTTCAGATGTGTAGCCTCCAGAACTGTGAGATGATAAATTTCTGCTGTTAAAGCTATTCTGTTTATGGTACTCTGCTATGGAAGACCTAGCAAAAAACAAAAACAAAAACAAACAAACAAACAAACAAAAAACACAGTTCAACAAACTGTCTGAGCCCAGGTATTCTCACTGTGTCCTGGGAAATTATCTTCTCCCTCTGTTTCTACCATCAATCCTAGAAATACAGCAGCTGCTGCTGCTTCTGGCATTCTGCTGACAATCGCTTTGCAGATGCACTAGGATCTGGCTTGGCACTGCTCTTTGTCCAATTGCCTGCATGGTGCTAACTGTAGTAGAAACTTATTTGTGTCAGAAAAGAAAGAAGGGACTAGAAGCTCGAAGCCACTGGAGTGTAACTTCATTTCTGTTACAAGTGACTATTTTTATCATCACTTTCCACCTAGAAGTGATCCCCTAGCTAGAGAATTTCAATAACCATTTTAGTTACAGACTCTATTCTCTTCCTCTTCCGCCTTCCAAATATAGAGTGCTCTAGGATCAGGAACCAATTTTTCTGGCTCTCTGAGATGGGGTCTGAGAATTAGCCTGAGTGCTACTTCTGTCAGGCCAACTTCTAGGCCTAAAACAAAGACTTATGGGATGGGCATATATGTCAGTGGCTCTGTCTTAGTTGTCACTCTTTTCTACAGAGGCTTAATCAAAATAATAACCACATACCACAGCAGGAAAGAGGCCTGCAATCCATCAGATCCACTTGGCAATTCATTTGCCATCACTGAATTGCATTTTCTCACCTGCTGTGTGCACACAGAACTCACTGTTCTAGTTACAAAAGGAAGAATGCGTAAGCTAGTAAGAAGGGGTTGGTGGGAAATGAAAGAGGAAGAAGGAAAGTTTGGGGATAAATAAAACAAGAAAACAAGGCCAAGTATCTGATTTCCAGTTTTATCTTTGGTGTCCATGAAAAACTATAGTACAGGAGAATAATGGATCTCAATGCTGTATGACACCATATGGACCAGCCCCTGCTTGATGCTCTCCACAAAGTAGTCATTTTCCAAACAACAGCAGCAATTTGGGATAATCACAATAGACCAGGGAACAAAGGGAGATCTGAAATATGAAAGAGTTCCCCTAGTAGAATGAACATAACTCATGGCACATTAGGAAGATGATAGATAAGTCAATTCATAGTCAAAACTGATAAATACCCCCAGAAGCCACCCTTATAAGTTAGCCGACTGCTAGTATATTTACTAACCTGGAAAGAAGGGCCTAATCAGATGACTCTTCAATGTCCTTCCTAGCTTTATCTTCTGGACTGTAAGATATTGGGGTCATATTTGTGCTTAATATTTTAACCTCTGAGAGAATTTCACTTTGGGTGAATTGGCACTGGTATCTATAGGAACAAGACTGTTTTTAAACTTTTGCACTTTGATATTTTTATTATTATTACATTGGGCCTAATACTTTTCTCTGGGTCATTTTGGCAGAACTACTAATAAGAAAAGACTTTTTAATGAGTATTACAATGGCTCTCTGGGTTATTGTGGTGCTTGGAAATAGCTTTCAGGTTGGAGGTAAAAAAAAAAAAAGCAAGAGATCAAGTGAAGAAACTGTCTTCAGGACAAAAGACTATGGAATGGGGGCGCCTGGGTGGCACAGCGGTTAAGTGTCTGCCTTCGGCTCAGGGCGTGATCCCGGCGTTATGGGATCGAGCCCCACATCAGGCTCCTCCGCTATGAGCCTGCTTCTTCCTCTTCCACTCCCCCTGCTTGTGTTCCCTCTCTCGCTGGCTGTCTCTATCTCTGTCGAATAAATAAAAAAAAAAAAAGACTATGGAATGGCTCATGAGAGCCTTTAGCCAAATGACACCCACATTTATGGCATGTAAATTCCTATCATTTTTGACCTTCAGGAAAATAGTGAATCCACTGCAGATTCGGATTAGGCACACCTATCACTCTTTATTCCTTGGGGCCTCCAAGGGATGAGGGAAATACATACAAATAACTCAAACCCAGAGAACAAATGAATTCCATGCACTTGTGATGAGCACAGAATGTTGTATGTAAGTGTTCAATCACTAAATTGTACACCTGAAATTAATATTACACTGTATGTTAACTAACTGGTATTTAAATATTTTTTTTAAAAAAGAAACAGTATAGAACAAGTCCTCTAAACCTGCACAGTTCCAAACATTGACCTTGAGAACATCTGGTATAAAACATTTAATAGAGCCTGCTAGAACCTAGATTGCCTATAAACATGTGCTTGTTCTGTCCCCAGACTAGAGCTATAGATGGGGACTTAACACCAACTGTTCTCTGCCTTCTGGATTTCCTGCTCTAATTTGGACAGAGAAGTCCTGGCTTCATTTTCCATATTATAAGAGACTCAAATCACCCTCACTGCTTCTCAGATCTCTGAGGCTCTGTCCCCAACTAAGGTGTAATCAACAGGGTCTACAACCTTAACCCAATCAGGGCTCCCAGTTTCAGGTTGGAGATGGTTTCTCCAGAATAGAATTGAGTGGCTCTTTGAACTGAGAGAACATCTAGTAAAACCCCTTCACTTACTAACTGTTATAACATTGGGCAAACTACTTCATCTTTCTGTCTCAGTTTCCTTATCAGTAAAATGAAGATGAAATGAATAGAAGCTACTTCCTAGGGGCTTCATAAGGTTTAAATGAGTGAATATATGTAAAGCACTTAGAACAGTGCCTGACACACAGTGAGCATATGTAAGTGTCAACTATGATGATGATGATCATGACGATTATCTTGCCACCTCCATGTTACAAATGAGGAAACTAAGACACTGAGAGGTAAAATAATTTGCTTAAGTTGCCATAGGTAGTATTAAACCCAAGCTTTAGCCCAGGTCTCTTGACCCAATGTCCTTTCTTCTAAGTCAAGAGGAAACCACGGATGCAGAAAATTATTTCATAGGCATCTCAGAGCCAGTTTTGGCCAATTCCAGATTATTGGTCGAAAATGAATTATGTCATGTCTGGATTATCGAAATTCCTAGGAAGTATTCCAGAGTCTACCACATAGAGGTACTCAATTAATATTCATTGAATAGTGCGTTGCTCCAAGATTCTTCCCTACTTTCTTAACATACAATAGCTGGGAGGCCAATCTAATGCCATGCTTTAAGATTGGGTTTCCACTTCCATGTTGGAAAAGAAATGTTAAAATGCAATAGGAGGAACTCGGGGTCATTCTAGGGGAAGCATTTATTGGCAGTGAAAGTTTGCTAAGCCTTGGAACTAGTGGTGTGCTCATACATGTTTAACAATAAGCCCTCCGACTGAGTGTTATATGCAAACAATGAATCATGGAACACTACATCAAAAACTAATGATGTACTGTATGGTGACTAACATAACATAAAAAAAAACCCAAATAATAAGTCCTCTGGTGTGGTGGAGGTTTGAGGGGAGAGACCTAATTTGTAGCATGTGACAATCTCAAACTATCAACTCCATGTTATTAAATGCAGAGTGGGGAAGAGATGCACAGTAGTGGGATATTACATAGTATTTCCACCATGCAAATACTGATGTACAGATGTCAATTATATATCATAAATATGTATGTAATACAGTAATAATAATGTAGAAAAATAGTAAAATGTAGTAAGATATTTTGGAAGTGATGAGCTCACAGTACTTATTACCCTTGTTTTTAATATTAATGAAACTTAATATTACTAAAACACTGAATTGTAAGTAGATATAATTTACTTAAGAAGTAATTTTTCATTTTTAAATTAATTTTTTAAAATTCTAGTATAGTAAACATACATGTTATATTAGTTTCAGGTGTACAATACAGAGATTCAGCAATTCTATACATCACCCAAAGCTCATCACGACAAGTGCACTCTTAATCCCTATCACCTATTTCAAACACACACCCCCTCACTGGTCTGCCATGTGATAACCATGAGATTGTTATCTATAGCTGAGGGTCTGTTTCTCATAGGGTTACTGAATGAATAAAAAGAACAAGAACCATCTATATGCTGCATACAAGAGACACATTATAGACCTAAAGATACTGCAGGTTTAAAGTGACAGTATGGAGAAACATCTTTCATGCAAATGGATGTCAGAAGAAAGCCAGATGGGCATTTTTTATATTTAAAAAATACTGGAACAAGACACAAAGAAAGACACTCTACAACAATCACACAAAAGGCATAATAACTGTAAATATTTATACACCTACATAGGAATACCCAAATACATAAAATGGTTAATAACTTAAAGGAACTGATCAATAATAATACAAAAACAGTAGTGGACTCTAACACCCCACTTGCATTTATGGACAGATCATCTAAACAGAAAATCAGAAAGGAAGCAGAAGCTTTGAATGACACACTGGAATAGATGGATTTAACAGATATATTCAGAATATTCCATCCTAAAACAGCAGAATACACATTTTTTTCAAGGGCACATGGAAAATTCTCTGGAAGAGATAGCATATTAGGCCACAAAACAATTCTCAACAAATTCAAGAATATCAAAATCATACCAGCATATTTTTATAATAATTTTTTATTATGTTATGTTAGTCACCATACAGTACATCCTTAGTTTTTGGTGTAATGTTCCATGATTCATTGTTTGCATATAACACCCAGTGCTCTGTGCAATATGTGCCCTCCTTAATAACCATCACCGGCCTATCCCATTCTCCCACCCTCTCCCCTCTGAAGCCCTCAATTTGTTTCCCAAAGTCCATAGTCTCTCATGGTTCATTCCCTCTTCTGTTTACCCCCCTTCATTCTTCCCTTCCTTCTCCTACCAATCTTCCTGCTATTTCTTATTTTCCATAAATGAGTGAAACCATATAATAATTGTCTTTCTCTGCTTGACTTATTTCACTTAGCATAATCTCCTCCAGTCCTGTCTATGTTGCTGCAAATGTTGGGTAATTGTTCTTTCTGATGGCTGAGTAATATTCCATTGTACATATGGACCACATCTTCTTAATCCAGTCATCTGTTGAAGGGCATCTCAGCTCCTTCCATAATTTTGCTATTGTGGACAATGCTGCTATAAACATTGGGGTGCCTATGGCCCTTCTCTTCACTACGTCTGTAACTTTGGGGTAAATACCCAGTAGTGCAATTGTTGGATCATAGGGTAGCTCTATTTTTAACTTTTTAAGGGACCTCCACACTGTTTTCCAAAGTGGCTGTACCAGCTTGCACTCCTACCAACAGTGTAAGAGGGATCCCTCTTTTCTTCCAAGATTTTATTTAAATTCAAGTTAGTTAACATATAGTGTAGTATTGGTTTCAGGAGTAGAATTTAGTGATTCATCACTTACATACAACACCTAGTGTTCATCCCAAAGTACCCATGTTAATGCACATCACGCATTTAACCCACACCCACACCCACATCCCCTCTAGCAACCAACACTTTGTTCTTTATAGGTAAGTGTCTCTTATGGTTTGCTCCCCTCTGGTTTTATCTTATTTTATTTTTCCTTCTTTTCCCCAATGTTCATCTGTCTTATTTCTTAAATCCCACATGTGAATGAAATCATATGACATTTGTCTTTCTCTGATTGACTTATTTCACTTAGTATAATACAAGCTAGTTGCATTCATGTCATTGCAAATGGCAAGATTTCATTATTTTTGATGGCTGAGTAATATTCCATATATCACCACTTCTTTATCCATTCATCCATCAATGGACATATGGACATTTGGGCTCTTTACATAATTTGGCTATTGTTGATAGTGCCACTATAAACATTAGGGCGCATGTGTCCCTTTCAATCAGCATTTTTGTATCCTTTGGCTAAATAACTAGTAGTGCAATTCCTGGGTCATATGGTAGTTCTATTTTTAACTTTTCAAGGAGCCTCCATAATGTTTTCCAGAGTGGCTGCACCAGCTGGCATTCCCACAAAACTCGCCATCATTTGTTGTTTCCTGTGTTGTTCCATTTAGCCAATTGGACAAAAGTGAGGTGGTATCTCATTGTGGTTTTGATTGGTATTTCCCCCATGCTGAGTCATATTGAACATTTTTTCATGTGTTTGTTAGCCGTTTGTATGTCTTCTTTGGAGAAATGTCTGTTCAGTTCTTCTGCCGATTACTTCATTGGATTTTTTTAAAAATTTTGGGGGTGTTTGTCCACAATAGCTAAATCGTGGAAGGAGCTGAGAGGCCCTTCAACAGATGACTGGATTAAGAAGATGTGGTCCATATATAAAATGGAATCTTACCCAGATATCAAAAAGAACGATTTCTCAACATTTGCTGCAACATGGACGGCACTGGAGGAGATAATGCTAAGTGAAATAAGTCAAGCAGAGAAAGACAATTATCATATGGTTTCTCTCATCTATGGAACATAAGAAGTAGGAAGATCGGTAGGAGAAGAAAGGGATAAAGAAAGGGGGGTAATCAGAAGGGGGAATGAAGCATGAGAGACTATGGACTCTGGGAAAGAAACTGAGGGCTTCAGAGGGGAGGAGGGTAAAGGAATGGGATAGACTGGTGATGGGTAGTAAGGAGGGCACGTATTGCATGGTGCACTGGGTGTTATATGCAACTAATGAATCATGGAACTTTACATCAAAAACCAGGGATGTACTGTATGGTGACTAACGTAATATAATAAAAAAGTATTATAAAAAACATAAAAGTCACTTTATTTCTTTAAAAAATAAATAAATTTGGGGGGTGTTAAGTTGATATATTCTTTATAGATTTGGATACTAGCCCTTTATTTAATATGCCATTTGCAAATATCTTCTCCTGTTCCATAGGCTGCCTTTTAGTTTTGTTGATTGTTTTCTCTGCTGTGCAGAAGTTTTCTATTTTGATGAACTCCCAATAGTTCATTTTTGCTTTTGTTTCTCTTCCCTCTGGAGACATATATAGTAAGAATTTGCTAGGGGCAAGGTCAAGGAGCTTGCTGCCAGTGATGATCTTCTCTAGGATTTTGATGGATTCCTATCTCACATTTGATGATTCCTATCATTTTGATGGATTCCTATCTCAAAATGGACATTCAGCCATTTTGAGTTTATTTTTGTGTATGATGTAAGAAAGTGGTCCAGTTTCATTCTCTTCCTTATGGCAGTCCAGTTTTCCCAACACCATTTGTTGAAGAGACTCTCTTTTTTCCATTGGGTATTCTTTCCTGCTTTGTCAAAGATTAGTTAACCATAGAGTTGAGGGCCCATTTCTGGGTTTTCTATTCTGTTTCATTGATCTATGTGTCAGTTTTCATGCCAGTACCATACTGTCTTAATGATTACATCTTTGCAATACAGTTTGAAGTCCGTAACTATGATGCGTCCAGAGTCTGTTTTTTCAACATTACTTTGGTTATCCGAGGCTTTTTCTAGTAATGTACAAATTTTAGAATTGTTTGTTCTAGCTCTGTGAAAAATGCTGGCCTTATTTTGATAGGGATTTCATTGAATTTGTACATTGCTTTGGGTAGCATAGACATTTTAACTATATTTGTGCTCCCAATCCATAAGTATGTAATATTTTCTCTTTTCATCATATCTCCAATTCCTTTTACAAATGTTCTATAGTTTTTACAGATCTTTTACATTTTTGGTTAGGTTTATTCCTAGGTATCTTATGATTTTTGATGAAATTGTAAATGAGATCTATTCTGTAGTTTCTCTTTCTCATGCTTCATTATTAGTGTATAGAAATGCAACAGATTTCTTTACATTGATTTTATTTTATTTTTTTACTAGAAAGAAGTTTTAATAAAATTAAACCAAAAAGCTTAATTAAACACAAGTGGTAACAATTATTATAGCCACAATAATACAGACTAAAGCCAGCTTACGATAATAAACAAAAAAGGACTTTAGGGGAGCGCCTGGGTGGCACAGCAGTTAAGCTTCTGCCTTAGGCTCAGGGCGTGATCCCAGCGTTACGGGATCGAGCCCCACGTCAGGCTCCTCCACTATGAGCCTGCTTCTTCCTCTCCCACTCCCCCTGCTTGTGTTCCCTCTCTCACTGGCTGTCTCTATCTCTGTCAAATAAATAAATAAATAAAATCTTTTAAAAAAAAAAGGACTTTAGGTTATGAAATCTGAATTTCAGCCCTGGCTTGAGCACTATCCATTACTTAGCCTGGGTGAGCTTCTACTGACCAATCTGTGAAATGGGAATGATCATTTCAACCTAACAAGATAGTATGAGAGTAAAAGAGTAATGCAAAAGCACTTCGAAAACATTACATATTATAATATGTGTACATTTTACACATATTTTACATTATTTTTAAATGAATATGTTTCTAAATCCATAAAAATTTGTTTATCTCTTTTTACCTAATGCCCCATCCCTTTTTTATATACTGCAACATTCCTGAATTTTTCTATCAGTTCTAGCAATTTTTTTAGTGGAATGTTTTGGTTTTTCTACATAGAGTATCATGTCATCTGCAAATAGTGAAAGTTTGACTTCTTCCTTGGCAATTTGGATGGATTTTATTCCTTTTTGTTGTCTGATTGCTGAGGCTAGGACTTTGTTAAATAGTACTATGTTAAATATGTTCAATAGTAATGCTGAGAGTGGACATCCCTGTTGTTTTCCTGACCTTAAGGGAAAAGTTATCAGTTTTTCCCCATTGAGGATGATATTTGCTGTGGAACTTTAATATTTGGCCTTTATGAGGTATGTTGTTTTATCAATATTTTTTGAAGGTCTTTATCAATAAAGGATGCTAAATTTTGTCAAGCTCTTTTTTCTGCATTTAATGAAAGGATCATATGGTTCTTATCCTTTTATTATTATTATTACAGTGGTGTATCATGTTGATTTATTTTTTTAATGATTTTTTATTATATTATGTTAGTCACCATACAGTACATTCCCGGTTTCCAATGTAAGGCTCGATGATTCATTAGTTGTGTATAACACCCAGTGCACCATGCAATACGTGCCCTCCTTACTACCCATCACCGGTCTATCCCATTCCCCCAACCCCCTCCCCTCTGAGGCCTTCAGTTTGTTTCTCATAGTCCATAGTCTCTCATGTTTCATTCCCCCTTCTGATTACCCCCCCTTTCTTTATCCATTTTTTCCCCTACCGATCATTCTAGTTCTTACGTTCCATGGATGAGAGAAATCATGTGATAGTTGTCTTACTCTGCTTGACTTATTTCACTTAGCATTATCTCCTCCAGTGCCGTCCATGTTGTAGCAAATGTTGAGAGCTCGTTCTTTCTGATAGCTGAGTAATATTCCATTGTATATATGGACCACAACTTCTTAATCCAGTCATCTGTTGAAGAGCAACTCGGCTCCTTCCACGATTTAGCTATTGTGGACATTGCTGCTATGAACATTGGGGTGCATATGGCCCTTCTCTTTACTACGTCTGTATCGTTGGGGTAAACACCCAGTAGTGCAATGGCTGGATCATAGGGTAGCTCAATTTTTAACTTTTTAAGGGACCTCCACACTGTTTTCCAGAGTGGCTGTACCAACTTGCATTCCCACCAACAATGTAGGAGGGATCCCCTTTCTCCACATTCTCTCCAACAATTGATGTCTCTTGCCTTGTCTATTTTTGCCATTCTAACTAGCATAAGGTGGTATCTCAGTGGTGTTTTGATTTGAATTTCCTTGATGGCTAATGATTTTGAACATTTTTTCATGTGTCTGTTAACCTTTTGTATGTCTTCATTGGAAAAGTGTCTGTTCATATCTTCTGCCCATTTTTTTATTTATTTGTTTCTCGTGTATTGAGTTTGAGAAGTTCTTTGTAGATGCTGGATACCAGTCCTTTATCTGTAGTGTCATTTGCAAATATATTTTCCCATTCCGTGGGCTGCCTCTTAGTTTTTCTGACTGTTTCCTTGGCTGTGCAGAAACTTTTAATCTTGATGAAGTCCCATAAATTCATTTTATCTTTTGTTTCTCTTGCCTTTGGGGATGTATCATGAAAAAGGTTGCTTTGGCCGATGTCATAGAGGTTGTTGCCTATGTTCTCCTCTAGAATTTTGATGGATTCCTGTCTCACCTCAAGGTCTTTCATCCATTTGGAGTTTATTTTTGTGTATGGTGTGAGATAGTGGTCAAGTTTCATTCTCTTGCATGTAGCTGTCCAATTTTCCCAGCACCATTTATTGAAGAGACTGTCTTTTTCCCACCGGATGTTTTTTCCTGCTTTATCAAATATTAGTTGCCCAAAGAGCCGAGGGTCCATTTCTGGGCTCTCTATTCAGTTCCATTGGTCTATGTGTCTCTTTTTGTGCCAGTACCATGCTGTCTTTGTGATCACAGCTTTGTAGTGCAGCTCGAAATCCGGCATTGTGATGCCCCCAGCTTTGTTTTTCCTTTTCAACAGTTCCTTGGAGATTCAGGGCCTTTTCTGGTTCCATACAAATTTAAGGACTATTTGTTCCAGTTCTTCGAAAAATGTCCTCAGTATTTTGATTGGGATAGCATTGAAAGTGTAGATCGCTCTGGGTAGCATGGACATTTTAACTATGTTAATTCTTCCGATCCCTGAGCATGGAATATCTTTCCATCTTTTTATGTCTTCCTCAATGTCTTTCAAGAGTGATTTATAGTTTCTAGAATATAGGTCCTTTACGTCTCTGGTTAAGTTAATTCCAAGTTAACGTATGGTTTTTGGTGCTATTGTAAATGGGATGGATTCCCTAATTTCTCTTTCTTCAATCTCGTTATTCGTGTATAGAAATGCAACTGATTTCTGAGCATTGATTTTGTATCCTGCCACGTTACTGAATTGCTCTATAACTTCTAATAGTTTGGGAGTGGCTTCTTTTGGGTTTTCCATATAGAGTATCATGTCATCTGTGAAGAGAGACATTTTGATTTCTTCTTTGCCGATTTGAATACATTTGTTCCCTTTTTGTCATCCGATTGCTGTTGCATGGACTTCTAGTACTATGTTGAATAATAGTGGCGAGAATGGGCATCCTTGTCGAGTTCCTGATCTTAAGGAAAAGATTTCCAGCTTTTCCCCATTGAGAATAATATTTGCAGTAGGCTTTTCATAGATGGCTTTTATGAGATTGAGAAATGTACCCTCTATTCCTACACTCTGAAGGGTTTTAATCAGGAAAGGATGCTGTATATTGTCAAATGCTTTTTCAGCATCAATTGAGAGGATCATATAGTTCCTGAGTCTTTTCTTGTTGATATGATGTATCACGCTGATCGATTTGTGAATATTGTACCACGCTTGCATCCCAGGTATGAATCCCACTTGATTGTGATGGATAAACCTTTTAATGTACTGTTGGATTCTATTAGCAAGTATCTTCTTGGGGATTTTGGCGTCCATATTCATTAGGGAAATCGGTCTGTAATTCTCCTTAATCATGGGGTCTTTGCCTGGTTTGGGGATCAAGGTAATATTGGCCTCATAGAATGAGTTTGGTAGCTTTCCTTCTGTTTCCATTTTTTGAAATAGCTTTAGGAGAATAGGTATTATTTCTTCTTTGAATGTTTGGTAGAATTCCCCAGGAAAACCATCCGGGCCTGGAGTTTTGTTATTTGGAAGGTTGTTTATCACTGACTCAATTTCTTCATAATTAATTGGCCTGTTTAAGAAATCAATTTCTTCCTGTTTCAGTCTTGGTAGTTTATAGGTTTCCAGGAAGGATTCCATCTCTTCCAGATTGCTTAGTTTATTGGCATATAGCTGTTGATAAAAGTTTCTAATAATGCTTCCAATTTCAATGGTGTTCGTCGTGACCTCTCCTTTTTCATTCATAATTTTAATAATCTGGGTCCTTTCTCTTTTCTTTTGGATAAGTGTTGCCAGTGGTCTGTCAATTTTATTGATTCTCTCAAAGAACCAGCTTCTAGTCCTGTTGATCTGCTCTACTGTACTTCTGGTTTCTGCTTGATTGATTTCAGCTCTAATTTTGGTCAACTGCTTCCTCGTGCGTGGATTAGGCCTGTCCCTCTGTTGCTGTTCCAGCTACTTGAGGTGAGAATATAAAAACTGCATTTTAGATTTTTCTATTCTTTTGAGTGCGGCTTGGATGGCTATGTATTTCCCCCTTAGGACTGCCTTTGCAGTATCCCATAGGTTTTGGACTGTTGTATTTTCATTCTCATTTGTCTCCATAAATTGTTTAATTTGATTTTTGATTTCCTGGTTTATCGAGTCATTCCTGAGCAGGATGGTTCTTAGTCTCCAAGTGTTTGAGTTTCTTCCAAATTTTTCCTTGTGGTTGAGTTCCAATTTCAGAGCATTGTGGTCTGAGAATATGCAGGGGATAATTTCAATCTTTTGGTATCGGTTGAGACCTGTTTTGTGTCCCAGAACATGGTCTATTCTTGAGAATGTTCCATGGGCATTAGAATAGAATGAGTATTCTTTGGTTCTGGGGTGTAGTGTTCTATATATATATCTATGAGGTCCAACTCATCGAGTATGGCATCCAGAGCCTTTGATTCTTTGCTTAGTTTTTGCCAGGGTGTTCTGTCTCTTTCTGTTAGTGGAGTGTTGAGGTCCCCTCCTATTAATGTATTTTTATTTATATGTCTCTTTATTCTGGTTAAGAGTTGGCTTGTGTATCTTGCTGCTCCCCTGTTGGGGGCATATATATTTATAATTGTCATATCCACTTGTTGAATACTTCCTTTAAGAATAATATGGTGCCCTTCTGTGTCTCTAACTATAGTCTGTAGTTTAAAATCCAATTTATCTGATATGAGAATTGCTACCCCAGCTTTCTTTTGAGGTCCATTTGAGTGAAAGATGGTACTCCATCCCTTTACACTCAGTCTGAATGCATCTTTGGGTTCGAAATGAGTCTCTTGTAGACAGCAAATGGAAGAGTCATTTCCTTTTATCCAATCTGCAACCCTGTGGCGTTAATGGGAGCATTAAAGCCATTCACATTAAGACTGAGTACTGAGAGATATGATTTTTTTTTAAAGATTTTATTTATTTACTTGACAGAGAGATACAGCCAGCGAGAGAGGGAACACAAACAGGGGGGGTGGGAGAGGAAGAAGCAGGCTCATAGCGGAGGAGCCTGATGTGGGACTCGATCCCAGAACGCCGGGATCACGCCCTGAGCCGAAGGCAGACGCTTAACGACTGTGCCATCCAGGCGCCCCGAGAGATATGATTTTAATGATGCCATGTTGCCAGTAAAGTCTTTGTTTGTATTGGCTGTGACTTTCTGTTCTGTATCACTCTTGGGGCCTTTTTACTTTTATAGAACCCCCCATAATATCTCCTGTAGCGCTGGTTTCGTGGTTATGAAATTGGTTAGTGACTGGTGATTCTGAAATGTCTTTATTTCTCCATCAATTCTGAATGACAGCCTTGCTGGATAAAGGATCCTTGGCTGCATGTTTTTCTCTGAAAGAGCTTTAAATATGCTCCCCCAACCCTTTCTCTCATTCCAGGTCTGTGTAGACTTGTCTGACATAATTCTGATGCCTTTGCCTTGGTACGTGAGAAATTTCTTTGCCCTGGCTGCTTTCAATACTGTATCCTTGGATCTAATATTTGCGAAATGCACTATGATGTGACGTGGCGTAGGTTTCTCATGGTTGAGCTTGGGAGGGGTCCTCTCTGCCTCTTGGACACGAATGTTTGTTTCCCTCGCTAGATTAGGGAAGTTTTCAGCTACAATTTGTTCAAATATCTCTTCTAGGCCTCTGTTTTTCTCCACCCCCTCGGGGATGCCGATGATTCTAATATTGGATCGTTTCATTGAGTCAGTAATCTCCCGTAACCTACATTCGTGGGCTTGGATTTTTTTAAGAGAAGCTTCTATTTTGTTTTTTTCCTCTATTAACCCATCCTCCAATTCACTAAGCCGTTCCTCTGCTTCTGTGACCCTGGCCATCAGAGCCTCTAGTTTTGCCTGCATTTGGCTCATAGAATTTTTAATTTCTGTCAGATTCGCTCTCTTTTCTGTCCTTAGGGATTCTCTATTCTCAGTAACTGTTTCATTAATACTTTTTTCAATTATACTCATCATTTTGACCATTGTTACTCGAATTCCATTTCTGATAATTTGGTTACATCTATATCCATTATTTCTGTGGCAGAGGCCACAGACTCACTCTCTTTTCTTTGCTTGGGGGGGGGCTTCTCCTTCTTGTCATTCTGATGAGGAGAGGTTGCGGGATTGTCCAGAGCCCAAATTATTGACTGGGTCCCAGGCCGTGCCCCTTGCTTTATAGGGATCTTAGGGATGTGGGCTTCTTCTTTAAAGATTTTATTTATTTATCTGAGAGAGAGAGACAGACAGTCAGCAAGAACGGGAACAGAAGCAGGGGAATGGGAGAGGAAGAAGCAGGCTCCCAGCGGAGGAGCCCGATGAGGGACTCTTTCTGGAATGCCGGGATTACGCCCTAAGCTGGACACAGGCGCTCAATGACTGTGCCACCTAGGCGCCCTGGGTTGTGGGCTTCTTGATTTTTCAGCCTGCCTTCTGTGTTCTGGGGGAGGGGCCTGCCACGCTGATACTCAGGCAACCCTCTTTGGGTAGAGTCTCCGTGTCCCCTGGGAGGGGGGATGGGGATGGGCACGCTGTCAGCCAGTATTTCCAGGCTTTTGTTCTCTGGAGGCTTTCCCTGGTGGTCTGCTATGCCTGTTCTGAGAGTCAGAGCAGCAGAGGCTGAATTGTCACAGAACAGAGGGATTGCGGCCCATTCTCCACTGATGTTCTGGCCACTTTAACTCCGTTACTGTTGGTGCTGCTCAATCCTGCAGCATCCCGGGATGTGCACCCCACACCCGGCGTCCCTGCCCTCACTTCCGGTGCCGGCGTGTCTCTGTCCTTTGTGTTTCTAACGCCGCCAGCCGCCAGCCACCCCACGCACTCCCGGATCTCCCAGTCTCAGTCTATGCCCGGTGACCACACCAGGATTCTGGTGTTCCGTGAGAAGCCTGGTGGCGAGTGCACCCGGTTCAGGGTCTCAGTCTGCTGTTTCGCAGGTGCCGACCGTGAGTCTGCCGCTCCCCCGTGCAGGTGGCCCACCAGCCACCAGCCACCCCGCGCAAGCTCCGGGAGCTCCCGGTCTCAGTCTGGATCCCGTGAGCACACTGGGATTCTGGTGTTCCGTGAGATGCCTGGTGGTGCGCACTCCCGGCTCACCGGTCTCAGTCCGCTCTCTCGCGGGTGCCGTCCATGAGTCCGCCCGCTCCCCTGTGCAGGTGGCTGCTGCTTCCCGGCGCCCAAACGTGGCGGCTCCCTCCCCCTTCCGTTTATCTTCCGATATCTGTGCGCGGTTTCACAGCTTCCCTTCTCGTACCTCAATACTCAGCGCTGGAGATGTTCATTTGTAGAGATCCAGATGTATCTTCCTGCATCTCAGGCTGATTCCATGGTTATTTAGGCTGGTCTGGTACCTATCCAGCTCGACTCAGGGGACCGGCTAAAAAAGGGGTCCCCTACTCCTTCGCCGTCTTAACTCCCCGTCTATCACGTTGATTTATTGCAAATATTAAACAACCCCTGCAGCCCAGGAATAAATCTCACTTGAGTGTGGTGAATAATTTGTTCAATGTACTGTTGGATTCTATTTGCTAGTGTATTGTTGAACATTTTTGCATCCATGTTCATCATGGATATTCAACTGTAATTCTCCTTTTTAGTGGGATCTTTGTCTGATTTTGAAATCAAAGTAATACTGGCCTCCTAGAATGAGTGCCAAAGTGTTCCTTCCACTTATATTTCTTAGAACAGTTTCAGAAGAAAAGGTATTAACTCTTCTTTAAATGTTTGGTAGAATTCCCCTGGGAAGCCATCTGGCCCTGGAATCTTTTTTTTGGGAGATTTTTGATTACTGATAAAATGTCTTTGCTGATTATGGGTCTGTTCAAATTTTCTATTTCTTCCTGTTTCAGTTTTGATAGTTTATATGTTTGTAGCAATATACCCATTCTTTCCAGGTTGGCCAATTTGTTGGCCTATAATTGCTCATAGTATTCTCTAATACTTGTTTCTATTTCTGCGATGTTCGTTGTCATCTGTTCTTTTTCATTCATGATTTTATTTATTTGGGTTATTTTTATTTTCTTTTTGATAAGTCTGGCTTGGTGTTTATCAGTATTATTAATTCTTTCAAAGAACCAGCTCCTAAATTTGTTGGTCTGTTCTACTGATTTTTTTGATTTCTATATAATAGATTTTTGCTCTAATTTTGATTATCTCTCTTCTGCTGGCGTAGGCTTTATTTGCTGTTCTTTTCCCAGCTCCTTTAGGTATAAGTTTAGATTGTGAATTTGAGGCTTTTCTTGTTTCTTGATAAATGCCTGTATTGCTATATACTTCCCTCCTAGGACTGCCTTTGCTGCATCCCAAAGGTTCCGAACTGTCGTGTTTTTATTTTCATTTTTCCATGTATTTTTTATTCTTTAATTTCCTGGCTGACCCATTCATTCTTCAGTAGGATGCTTTTTAACTTCCAAGAATTTGTGTTCTTTCCAAACTTTCTCTTGTACTTGATTTCAAGTTTTAAAGTATTGTAGTATGAAAATATGCATGGTGTGATCTCAAACTTCTTATATAGGTTGAACCCTAATTTGTGACCCAGTATGATTTATTCTGGAGAATGTCCCATGTGCACTTAAAAAAATGTGTATTATGCTGCTTTAGGATGAAATCTTCTGAATATATCTATGAAGTCCATCTGGTCCAGTGTGTCATTCAGAGCCTTTGTTTCCTTATCAATCTTCCGCTTAGATGATCTGTGCATTGCTGTGAGTGAAGTGTTAAAGTCCCCTACTATTATAATATCATTAGCAGTGTGTTTCTTTAATTTTGTTATTAATTGGTTTATATAATTGGCTGCTCCCAATTTAGGGGCATAAATATTTATAATTGTTAGATCTTCTTGTTGGATAGACCATTTTATTATGATAAAGTGTCCTTCTTCATCTCTTATTACAGTCTTTGGTTTAAAATCTAGTTTGTTTATATAGGGTTGGCTACTCCACTTTTCTTTTGATGTACGTTAGCATGATAAATGGTTCTTTACCCACTCATTTTCAGATGAGATTGGGCGCATTCAGGGTGGTATGGCTGTAGACATTACCCACTCATTTTCAATCTGGAGGTTTCTTTGGGTCCACAATGAGTCTCTTGTAAGCAGCACATTGATGAGTCTTGTGGGTTTTTTTTTAATTCAATCTGATAGCCTATTTCTTTTTATTGGAGTGTTGAGTTCATTTACACTCAGAGTAATTATTGAAAGACATGAATTTAGTGCCATTTTATTATCTGTCTCTGTTTCTTACTGGTCTAAATTACTTTTGGGCTGTCTCTTCTCTCAAGGGATCCTTTAGTATTTCTTGCAGGGCTGGTTTAGTGTTCAACAATTCCTCTAGGTTTTTTTTTTTTTTCCGTCCTGGAAATTCCTTATCTCTTCTTCTATTCTGAATTACAGCCTTGCTGAATAAAGTATTCTTGGCTGCCTAGTTTTCCCATTTAGCACATTGAATATATCATTCCAGTCCTTTCCAGCATGACAAGTCTCTGTGGACATGTCTGCTGCCGGCCTTATATTTCTACTCTTGTAGGTTAAAGACCTCTTTTCCTGAGCTGCTTTCAGGATTTACTTTTTATCTCTGAAATTTGCAAGCTTCACTATTATATTTCATGTTCTTTACCTATTTTTATTGATTTTGAAGTGGGTGTTCTGTGTCTCCTGCACTTGAATGCCTGTTTCCTTCCCCAGATTTGGGATGTTCTCAGCTACAATTTGTTCAAATATACCTTCTTCCCCACTCTCTCTCTCTCTCTCTTCATCTTCTGGGACCCCTATTTTTTTAATATTATTTCGCTTTATGGTATTGCTGATTTCTCAAAGTCTCACTTAGTGATCCAGTAGTTGTCTTTCTCTCTTCTTTTCAGCTTCTTTATTCTCCATCATTTTGTCTTCTATATCACTGACTTTCTCTTCTGACTCATTTATCCTTGATGTTACAGGGCCCATTTTTTACTGCATTTCAGTAATAACATTTTAAATTTCAGCCTGATTAGATTTTAGTTCTTTTATTTCTATAGTAAGGGATTTTCTAGTGTCTTCTATGCTTTCTTCAAGCTCAGCTAGTATCTTTATAATAATTGTTTTAAATTCTAGTTCGGACATCTTGTTCTATCCATACTGCTTAAATCCCTGGCATTGAGTACTACCTCCTGTTCTGTCTTTTGTGGTGAATTTCTCTGTCCCATCATTATTTCCAGAATAGAATAGAAGAAAGAGAGAGGAGATAGCAACAAAAAAAGAAAGAAAAACATAAGAAAACAAAAGCCAAACAAAATAAGAAAAAAAACAAAAACAGAAACAAAACAGAACAAAACAAAATAGTAGATCCTGTGTGTATTTTGGTCTGTTTGTTAAAAGAAACTAGGTCCCAAAATAAGAAAGAATGAAAAAATTTTCTATTTACAAAAATAAATAAAGATAAAATAAAATACAATGAATGGAATATGTATATATAAAGAATTGAAAAAAAATTTAAAAAATAGCTGGAAAAAAACCCTGAAACTCTAAAGAATAATTTTCAAAAATGCCACAAATGCTACATACTCTTTTCCACAAGAGCTAAAGTTTTGCAGTTCTCTATGATCAGTAACCTTGGTGCTAGCCAGTTGTTCCTGCTGATTTTCCCGGGGAGGGGCCTGTCCTGCTGATTCTCATGTGCCCTTGCCCTGGTGGAATTATGCCTCCCTCCATGTAAGCAGTTCTCGATTACACTATGTGGTGCTCTTTTGCTCCCTGGAGGCTTACTGCAACAATGGGAGAGATAAAGATGGCAGTGCCCCACTCTCTAGCCCCAGAGCTGAAAGTTTGCACCCCCCACTCTTCAGTGAGCCTTCACAGAAAAGCAGCCAATCACCTTTGTCTTCCTGGTTTCCATCTAAACTCTATGTTCACTCAGCCAGTGACCAAGTGTTTTTATCTCAGGCACACACCTGAGTTTCAAGTTGCCAAATTTTATGGACTCACACAGTGCAGACCCTCACCTTTCCTCCCAGAGAAGAGGGAGGGGATCTCACCATGGTCTGCTTTTTGATGAGCCCCTGCCCAGAGAGCAGCAGTTCATAGTTTATGGCAACACTGAGCAGAAAGCAGCACCTAGACTCACTGTTTTTAGCTGGCTTCCCTGCTCCAATGCCTGGGACTCTGCCACACTCAGGCACTCTCCATTATTCTTGTGACTCTGGAGATCCTGAGAACACACTGTCCCACCTGGGAATCTTCCCCCCACCCCCGCCACCTGAGCACCTTTAAGTCAGAGACATCCCCCACCATAACAGACTTCTTAAAGTTCCAATTTTGCACTCCACTTCTTATAATACTTTGTGGTATCCTCCTTACACCGGCTCCCATATCCTCCAATATATCACCCAAGATTTGTTTCCACAGATCTTACCTTCCAAAAAGTGGTTGCTTTTCTGTTTGTAGAATTGCAGCATTTCTTTGTTCAGCTCTCCCAATGATTTATCAGGGATTCAGAATGATTTGATAATTATCTAGCTGAATTCCAGGGACCAGACAGACTTAGGGTCCCCTACTCCTCCGCCATCTTAACTCCTCCTTCAAACTCCACTTCTAATTGTAATTCTCTTCCTATTTCTGCCACATTTGCAGTTATTGCCTCCACTGAAGTCTTGAATCTCTCAAAATCATACATGAGGGTTTGAATCAATCTTTCCCAAATTCCTGATTAACGTTGATATTTTGACCTCTTTCCATGAATCACAAATGTTCTTAATGGCATCTAGAATGGTGAATCCTTTCCAGAAGGGTTTCAATTTGCATTGCCCAGATCCATCAGGGGAATCACTATTCATGGTAGCCAAAACCTTACAAAATGTATTTCATAAATACAAAGACTTTAAAGTCAAAATTACTCCTTGATCCATAGGCTGCACAATAGATATTGTGTTAGCAGGCATGAAAACAATGTTAATTTCATTGTACATCTCCATCAGAGTTCTTTGGTGACCAGGTACATTGTCAATGAGCACACGTATTTTAAAAGATATATTTTTTTCTGAGTAGTTCTCAACAGTGGGCTTAAAATATTCAGTAAACCAGAGGGAGGAGATAAGATGATTAAGGAGTAGAGGGACCCTAAGTTTGTCTCATACCTTGAATACAAATAAATAGTTATCAAATCATTCTGAACACCCAGGAAATCAATTGGAGTTCTGAGAAAACAAATCTGCAAGTCCACAAGTAGAAAAGTGACCTCTGTTAAGAAAGTAGGAGGTGTGGAGACTTGAATCAGGTGAGATATAGCTGAGTATGTGCTGGAGGAGAGGGAGCCTGCTTACAGAGGCTACTGCAAAGTATTATAAGCAGCGGAGTGAAAAATCAAGACTATTAGAAGTCTACAAGAGAGGGGGATGTGCATGTCTTAAAGGTGCTCTGGTGGCAAAGGGAGCAGAATCCCAGGTGTGACAGCATGGTCTGAGGATTCCCTGGGTTGCAAAAAGAAGGCACAGCACCTAAGTGAGCCATGTTTTCCAGGCATAGGAGCATGGAAGCCAGCTGAGGACAACCAGTCTAAGTGCTGGCTTTCTGCTCTGTGTTGCCATAAACTGTGAACTGCTGCATAGTTGTGCAACTGCTTTCCTGGAACAGGTCCAACAAAAGGCAGAAGCATGGTTACTCTGGGAGGAACCACAAGGGTCCATGCCAGGGGAGTCCTAAAAATTTGGAGTTTTGAAACTCAGTCATATGCCTGAGATAAAAAACAAAAACAAAAACAAACAACCCCCCCCCCCACAAACCTCAGACACAGGCAGGGTGAACTCAAAATTCTGATGGAAAGGGGGAAACATGAGTGATTAATTGCTCTTCTGTGAGCAATTTTCAGCTCCAAGGTTAGAGAGCAGGGTGCTGGCATATTCAACCCACCTGCCAGTGCTGAAAGACTTCAGGGAGCAAAACAGCACCACCTCAGGGAATCCAGAGCTGCTTACACGAAGCTGTCTCCCTGTGCATTGGAGGTGCATTTCCACTAGGACAAGCCCACCTGAGAATCAGTGCAACAAGCCCCTCTCCCAGGAGACCAACACAACGAGGTTGCACCAAATTTATTGATAATAGAGAGCTGCAAAGATTCAGCTCTAGGGGAAAACAGTATGTACCATTCTTTGTATTTTGATTCTTTAGCCTTTATTATTATTTTTCCATTATTTTCTTATTTTTTCAATCCCTTTTTTATTATTTTGTAATTTTTTATTTTTATATGTATGAGAGAGAGAGTGTGTGTGTTTCCTTTTTAGTATAGTTTATTACACATTTCTTTCTTTCTTTCTTTCTTTCTTTCTTTCTTTCTTCTTTCTTTCTTTCTTTCTTTCTTTCTTATTTTGGGATCTAGTTTCTATTAACAAGCAGAATAAAATATACACAGGATCTAGTTTTGTTTTGTTATTGTTGTTGTTGTTTTGTCTTTTTCTTTCTTCTTTTATTTTCTGGACAGAATGATGAAACAGGAGAAATTCACCCCAAAAGAAAGAACAGGATGTAGTATTCACAGCCACGTGTTTAATCAATACCAATAAGTAATATGTCTGAATTAGAACTTAAAACAATGATTATAAAGATGCTAGATGGGCTTGATAAAAACCTAGAAGACACTAGAGAATCCCTTACTGTAGAGATAAAAGGACTAAAATATAGTCAGGCTGAAATTAAAAATGCTACAACTGAAATGTAGTCCCAAGTGGAGGACATAAAAATGAGTATGAACAAAGCAGAAGAACAAATCAGTAATAGAGAAGACAAAATTATGGAAACTAATGAAGTTGAAAAGAAGAGGGAAGGAAAACTATTAGATCAGGAGGGTAGATTTAAGGAATGTAAATGTTCCATAAAGCAAAATAATATCCATTTTATAGGAGTCCCAGAAGAAGAAGATCAGGAAAAATGGGCAGATATTGTATTTGAACAAATTATAGCTGAGAACATCCCTGATCTGGGGAAGGAAGCAGGCAGGCAAGTCTAAGAGGCATAGGGAACTCCCCTCAAAATCCACAAAAATAGGTCAACACCATGATATATTATAGTGAAACTGGCAAATTAAAAGATAGAGAGAAAATACTAAAAGCAGCTAGGGAATAAAGGCCCTTAGCCTGCAAGGGTAGACACATAAGGCTGGCAACAGACCTGTCCACAGAGACCTGACAATCCAGAATGAACTGGCATGATATATTCCACATGCTAAATGGGAAAAATATGGAGCCAAGAATACTTTATCCATGAAAGCTCTCATTCAGAAGAAAAGGAGAGATAAAGAGTTTCCAAGACAAAAACCAAAAAACAAAACAAAACATAAAAAAACAAAAACCAAAAACCAAACCAAACCAAACCAAAACAAAACAAAAAAACCCTAGGGGAGCTTGTGAACACTAAACCAGCACTTCAAGAAATATTAAGGGATTAAAGGCGACCCTTTGAATGGAAAGAGACCAAAAATAACAAAGAGCAGAAAGGAATAGAGACAATCTACAGGGTAAGTAGAATTTATAGGTAATACAGTGGCACTAATTTCATATCTTTCAATAATTATTCTGAATGTAAGTGCTCCAATCAAAAGACATAGGGTACCAGAATGGATTAAAAAAAAAATCAATATGCTACTTACAAGTGACTCATTTTAGACCCAAAGACACCTCCAGATTGAAAATAATAAAGAACCACTTATCATGCTAATGATAAACCAAACACTGTAATAAGAGATGAAGAAGGACACTATATTATAATAAAATGGTCTATCCAATAAGAAGATCTAACAATTCTAAATATTTATACCCCTAACATAGAGGCAGCCAGATATATAAATAAACAAATAAAATTAAAAAAAATCATTGATAATAATACAATAACAGGGAATTTAACACCCCATTTACAACAATGGACAATTCATCTAAGCAAAAGATCAGTAAGGAAACAAAGGCTTTATATGATAAAAATGGACCAGATGGACTTAAACAGGTATATTCAGAACATTTCATCCTAAAACAGCATAATACACATTATTTTTGAACGCATACGGAACATTTTCCAGAATAGATCACATATTGGGTCATAAATCAGGACTCAACTGGTACAAAAAGATTGAAATAATACCATGCATATTTTCAGACTACGATACTATGAAACTTGAAGTGAACCACAAGAAAAAAAATGGGAAGTACTCCAATACATGGAGGTTAAAGAATATCATACTAAAGAATGAATAGATCAGCCAGGAAATTAAAGAAGGATTTAAAAAATAGATGGAAGCAAATGAAAATGAAAACATGACAGTTGAAAACCTTTTGGATTCAACAAATGCGGTCCTAAGAGGGAAGTATATAGCATTACAGGCCTTCCTCAAGAAGCAAGAGAAGTCTCAAATACACAAACTTACACAAACTAACCTTACAACTTAAGGAGCTGGAAAAGGAAGAGCAAATAAACCCTAAATCCAGCAGGAGAAGATAAATAATAAAGACTGGAGGGGAAATCAATTATATAGAAAGAAAAAAAAACAGTAGAGGAGATCAATGAAACTAAGAGCTGGTTATTTGAAAGAATTAACAAGATTGATAAACCTCAAGCCAGATTTCTCAAAAAGAAAAAAGAAAGGACCCAAATTAATAAAATCATGAATAAAAAAGGAGAGATCACAACTAATACCAAATAAATACAAATAATTTTAAGAGTGTATTATGAGAAATTATATGCCAACAAATTAGGCAATCTGGAAGAAACAGATACATTAAACATATAAACTATCAAACCTGCATAACCAGCAACAAAATTGAAGCAGTAATCAAAATTCTCCCAACAAATAAGATACCACGGCTGGATGACTTCCCAGGGGAATACTACCAAATACTAAAGAAAAATTAATACCTAACTTCTGAAACTGTTCCGAGAGAGAGAGAGAGAGAGAGAGAGAGAGAGAGAGAAATGGAAGGAAAACTTCCAAACTCATTCTATGAGGCCAACATTACCTTGATCCCTAAGCCAGACCAAGACCCCACCAAAAAGAAGAATCAAAGACCAATATTCCCAAAGAACATGGATGCAAAAATTCTCACCAAGATATTATCTAATAGAATCCAACAGTACATTAAAAGGATTATTCAACAGGACCAAGTGGCATTTATTCCTGGGCTGCAGGGGAGGTTCAACATCCACAAATCAATCAATATGGTACAACATATTAATAAAAGAAAAGAAAAGAATATTATGATCCTCTCAATTGGTGCAGGAAAAGCATTTGAAAAATACAGTATCCATTCTTGATAAAATCCCTCTACAACATAGGAATAGAGGGAGCATATCTCAGGATCATAAAAGCCATAGATGAAAGACCCACAGCGAATATCATCCTCAATGGGGAAAAACTGAGAGCTTTTCCCTAAGGTCAGGAACACGACAGGGATGTCCACAATCACCACTGTTATTCAACATAATACTGGATTATGTTATTATTATTATTGCCTCAGCAATGAGACAACAAAGAGAAATAAAGGTCATCCAAATAGGCAAAGAAGAAGTCAAACTCCCACTCTTCACAGATGACATGATACTCTATGTGGAAAACCCAAAAGACTCCACCCCAAAATTGCTAGAACTTACACAGGAGTTCAGCAATGTGGCAGGATATAAAAGCAATGCACAGAAGTCAGTTGCACTTCTATACACTAACAATGAGGCACAAGAAAGAGAAATCAAGGAATTGATCGCATTTATAGTTGCACCAAAAACCATAAGATACCTAGGAATACACCTAACCAAAGAGGTAAAAGATCTGTACTCTGAAAACTATAGAATACTTAGGAAAGAAATTGAGGAAGACACCAAGAAATGGAAAAACATTCCATGCTCATGGATTGGAAGAACAAATATTGTTAAAATGTCTATGCTACCCAAAGCAATCTATACATTTAGTGCAATCCCTACCGAAATACCACCAGCATTTTTCACAGAGCTGGAACAAACAATTCTAGAATTTGTATGGAACCAGAAAAGACCCTGAATGGCCAAAAGAAAGTTGAAAAAGGAAAGGAAAGCTGGAGGCATCACAATTTCAGATGGCAAGCTGTATTACAAAGCTATAATCATCTAGACAGGGTGGTACTGGCACAAAAACAGACACATAGGTTAGTGGAACAGAATAGAGAATCCAGAATAGACCTTCAACTGTATGGTCAACTGATCTTCGACAAAGCCGGAAAGGATATTCAATGGAAAAAAGACAAATGGTGTTGGGAAAATTGGACAGCCACATGCAGAAGAATGAAACTGTACCACTTTCTTACACCATACACACAAAAAACTCAAAATGGATAAAAGAGGGGTGCCTGGGTGGCTCAGTCAGTTAAGCATATGCCTTCAGGTAGGGTCCTGATCCCAACGTCCTGGAATGGAGCCTGCTTCTCCCTCTCCCTCTGCCTGCCACTCTGCTACTCCTCCCCCACCACTTCTTGTCCCCACACACAAACTTTTTCTCTCTGTGTGTTAAAATAAATAAATACAATCCTGTTTTTAAAAAATGAATGAAAGAGCTAAATGAGAGACAGGAATACATCAAAATTCTAGAGGAGAACACAGGCAGCAACTTCTTTAACTTAGGCTGCAGCAACTTCTTGCTAGTCACATCTCCAGAGACAAGGGAAACAAAAGCAAAAATGAACTATTGGGATTTCATCAAGGTAAAATGCTTCTGCACACCAAGAAAACAATCAACAAAACTAAGGCAACCGAGAGAATGGGAGAAGATATTTGCAAATGACATATCAGATAAAGGGCTAGTATCCAAAATATATAAAGAACTTATCAAACTCAGCACCCCCAAAAAACAAAAAAAAATCTCATCAAGAAATTGGCAAAAGACATGAACAGACATGTCTCCAAAGAAGACATACAAGTGGGGACGCCTGGGTGGCTCAGTCTTTAAGTGTCTGCCTTCAGCTCAGGTCAGGATCCCGGCATTCTGGGATCAAGTCCTGCATCGGGCTCCCTGCTCAGCGGGAAGTCTGCTTCTCCCTCTCCCACTCCCCCTGCTTGTGTTCCCTCTCTTGCTGCTTCTCTCTCTGTCGAATAAATAAATAAAATAATTAAAAAAAGACATACAAATGGCCAACAGACACATGAAAAAATGCTCAACATCACTTGGAATCAAGGAAATGCAAATCAAAACCACAATAAAGCACCACCTAGCACCAGTAAAATGGCTAAAATTAACAACAAAGGAAACAACGGATGTTGGCTGGGATGCAGAGAAAGGGGAACCTTTTTACACTGTTGATGGGAATGCAGCTGGTGCAGCCACTCTGGAAAATAGTAAGGAGGTTCCTCAACAAGTTAAAAAATAGTACTACCCTGTGAGCCAGCAATTGCACTAGATACTTATCCAAAAGATATAAATATAGTGATTCAAATGGGCACATGTACACTGATATTTATAGCTGATAGCAGTAATGTCCACAATTGCCAAAAAATGCAAAGAGCCCAGATCTCTATCGACAAATGAATGGACAAAGATGTGGTGCATATATGCAATGGAATACTACTCAGCCACCAAAAAGAATAAAATCTTGCCATTTGTAACAATGTGGGTAGAATTGGAAGATATTACGCTAAGTGAAATAAGTCAGTCAGAGAAAGATAAATACCATATGATTTCATTCATATGTGGAATTTAAAAAACAAAGTAGATGAAAATAGGGGAAGGGAAAGAAAAAATTAAAAAAGATGAAAATAGGAAGGCAAACCATAAGAGATGCTGAACTCTAGGAAACAAACTGAGGGTTGCTGGAAAGGAGGTCGGTGGGGATGTAGGGTAATTGGGTGATGGGCACTAAGGAGGGCACTTGATGTAATAATGAGCACTCATTGTTATATGCAACTGATGAATCACTAAATTCTAACCCTGAGCTAATAATACAGTATATGTTAACTAAACTGAATTTAAATAACAAATCTTTAAAAAACAAGACAGCTTTAACCTTCTCCCCAAATTACTTTTGATGAATGTTGAGTTGGAGGGTATATAAGCCTACCCATCCCCATTCCAGTCTCTATTCCCAGGAATAGATGCTTTCCAAACAGCATTGGTTGCATGAACGTGACAGGGCATTCTCATTGTGTCAGGATCTAATGAAATGAGAGGCTATAATTTTCTAGCCTTTGAAAGTTCTTCTTCAAGCCCTCTAGTCTCACCTGATGGAGGCAAAAAAGTGCTAATTATTCAAATCCAGCTCAGCTCCAAGTGCCAGATACACAGGTTCCTGGAGAGAAGGATCATCTTTTGTTGGGGTTGGAACCCAAGCTTCCCTGCTGCGTGGGCCCTCTGCAGCTGTTGTGTCTTTCTCCATAATAGGGCCCACTGCATGGGTCAGTGACATCCACAAATAATCCAAAAACTTTCCTTCAGCTACTATCATACTATCAAAATCTCCTCTCCAATGATATGTGTTTTTTTTTAACTTTTGACTGCAGAAATTTTCAAACATACATACAAGCAGATAAAGTCATATAGTGAATCCCCATGTACTGATACATAGCTTCAATAGTTAGCAAATCATGGTTACTCCTCATTCCATTCAAGTTCGTTTCCACACACAAACCTTCTTTACAGAATATTACAAAGCAAATCCCAAACATACCATCATATCATTTTACCCATAAATACTTCAGACTATAGGCACACCTGGTTTTATGCACTTTATTGTGTTTCACAGATAAGGAGTTTTTTACAAAATAAAGTTTTGGGGCAACCATCAAGTTTACCAGTGCCATTTTCCCAACAGGATTCTCTCACTTCCTATCTCTGTGTCACATTTTGGTAATTCTTGCAATTTTTCAAATTTTTCCATTATTATATTTGTTATGCTAATCTGTGTTCAGTGACCTTCAATGTTAATATTATAATTGTTTCGGGGCACCATGAACTACACCCATAAAAGATGGTGAACTTAATTGATAACTGTGTGTATTCTGACTGCCCCAATGACCAGCCATTCCTCTATCATTCCCTGAGACACAACAATACTGAAATTATACCAATTAATAACCCTACAACGGTCTTTAAGTGTTCAAGTGAAAGGAAGAATTCACATATCTCTCACTTTAAATGAAAAGCTAGGGATGATTAAGCTTAGTGAGGAAGACATATTGAAAGCCAAGATAGGTCAGTCAAGGGCTAGGCCTCTTGAGCCAGTTAGTCAACTTATGAATGCAATGGAAAAATTCTTGAAGGAAATCAAAAGTGCTATTCCAGTGAACATGCCAATGATGAGAAAGTGAAACAGTCTTATTGCTGATATGGAGAAAGTTTTAGAAGTCTGGATAGAAGATAAAACCAGCCACCACATTCCCTTAAGCTAAAGTAAGGCCCTAACTCTCTCCTCAACTCTGTGAGGGCTGAGAGAGATGAAACGGCTGCAGAAGAAAAGTTTGAAGCTAGCTGAGGTTGGTTCATGAGGTTTAAGGAAAGAAGCCGTCTCCATAACATAGAAGTACAAGGTGAAGCAACAAGTGCTGATGCTGAAGCTGCAAGTAATCCAATGATCTAGCTAATATAATTAATGAAGGTAGCAGCTACACTAAGTAACCAATTTTCAATATAGATGAAACAGCCTTCTATTGGAAGAAGATGCCATCTGAGAATTTCTTTTTTTAATAATAATATTTTTTATTATATTATGTTTGTCACCATACAGTACATCACTAGTTTTTGATGTAAAGTTCCATGATTCATTACTTGTGTATAACACCCAGTGCACCATGCAATACGTGCCCTCCTTAATACCCATCACCATCTGAGACTTTCATAGCTAGAGAGGAAAAGCCGTGCCTGGCTTCAAAATTTCAAAGGACAGGCTGACTCTTTTGTTAGGGGCTAATGCAGCTGGTGACTTGAAAATCCTAGAGCTCCTTAAGAGATATGCTAAATACCTACGCCTGTCCTCTATAAATGGAACAACAAAGCATAGATGACAGCACATCTATTTACAATATGGCTTACTGAATACTTTTCATTATATCAAGTGCCCTCTTTCATGCCCATCACACAATTACCCCATCCCCTCACCCAGCTCCCTTCTAGCAACACTCAGTTTGTTCCCTATAGATAAAAATCTATTATGGTTTGCCTACCTCTACATTTTTATCTTATTTATCCTTCCCTTCTGTTATGTTCATCTATATTGTTTCTTAAATTCCACATATGCGTGAAATATTATGGTATTTGTCTTTCTCTGAGTTATTTTGCTTAGCATAATACCCTCTAATTACATCCACATCATTGCAAATGGCAAGATTTCATCCTTCTTGATGGCAGAGTAGTATTCCATTATATATGGGCACCAAGTCTCTTTATCCATTCATCAGTCGCTGGAGACCTGGGCTCTTTCCATATTTTGGCAATTGTGGACATTGCTGCTACCAGCTATAAATATCGGAGTGCATGTGCCCATTTGAATCACTATGTTTGTATCCTTTGGATAAATACCTAGTATTACAACTGCTGGCTCACAGAGTAGTTCTATTTATAACTTTTTGAGGAACCTCAATACTGTTTTCCACAGTCTGTATTCTCACCAACAGTGTAAGAGGGTTCCCTTTTTTCTGCATCCTAGCCAACATGTGTTGCTTCCTCAGTTGTTAATTTTAGCTTTTCTTACTGGTGCTAGGTGGTACCTCATTGTGGTTTTTATTTGTATTACCCTGTTGCCAAGTGATGTGGAACATTTTTTCATGTGTCTATTGGCCATTTGTGTATCTTCTTTGGGTACATGTCTGTTCATGTCCTCTGCCTATTTCTTTTTTTTTCTTTTTTCTTTTTATTAATACTATTTTTTATTATATTATGTTAGTCACCATACAGTACCTCCTTAGTTTTTGATGTAGTGTTCCATGATTCATTATTTGTGTATAACACCCATTGCTCCATGCAATATGTGCCCTCCTTAATACCCATCACTGGCCTATCCCAATCCCTCACCCCCTCCCCTCTGAAGCCCTCAGTTGTTTCCCAGAGTCCATAGTCTCTCATGCTTCATTCCCACTTCTGATTACCCCCCTTCTTTATCCCTTTCTTCTCCTACCGATCTTCCTACTTCTTATGTTCCATAAATAAGTGAAACCATATGATAATTGTCTTTCTCTGCTTGACTTATTTCACTTAGCATAATCTCCTCCAGTCCTGTCCATGTTGCTGCAAATGTTAGGTAATCATTCTTTCTGATGGCTGAGTAATATTCCATTGTACATATGGCCTAAATATTCTTAATCCAGTCATCTGTTGAAGGGCATTTTGGCTCCTTCCACAATTTAGCTATTGTGGACAATGCTGCTATGAACATTGGGGTGCATATGGCCTTTCCCTTCACCACATCTGTATCTTTGGGGTAAATACCCAGTAGTACAATTGTTGGATCATAGGGTAGTTCTATTTTTAACTTTTTGAGGGACCTCCACACTGTTTTCCAAAGTGGCTGTACAAACTTGCATTCCCACCAACAGTGTAAGAGGGAATCCCTTTTTCCACATCCTCATCAACATTTGTTGTTTCTTGTCCATTTTTTCCATTCTAATTGGTGGAAGGTGGTATCTCAATGTGGTTTTGATTTGAATTTCCCTTATGGGTGATGATTTTGAACATTTTTTCATGTGTCTGTTAGCCATTTGTATGTCTTCATTCGAAAAGTGACTGTTCACAACTTCTGCCCATTTTTTGATTTGATTATTTGTTTCTCATATATTGAGTTTGAGAAGTTCTTTGTAGATCTTGGATACCAGTCTTTATCTGTAGTGTCATTTGCAAATATTATCTCCCATTCTGTGGGTTGCCTCTTTGTTTTGATGACTGTTTCCTTGGCTGTGAAGAAGCTTTTGATCTTGATGAAGTCCCACAAGTTCATGTTTTCTTTTATTTCTCTCACCTTGGAGATGTGTCATGAAAAAAGTTGCTGTGGCTGATGTCAAAGAGGTTGCTGCCTATGTTCTCCTCTATGATTTTGACAGATCCCTGTCTCACATCGAGGTCTTTCATCCGTTTGGAATTTATCTTTGTGTATGGTGTGAGAGAGTGGTCAAGTTTCATTCTTTTGCATATAGCTGTCCAATTTTCCCAACACCATTTACTGAAAAGACTGTCTTTTTTCCACTGGATGTTTTTTCCTGCTTTGTCAAAGATTACTTGCCCATAGAGCCGAGGGTCCATTTCTGGGATATCTATTCTGTTCCATTGGTCTATGTGTCTGTTTTTTGCCAGTACCATGCTGTCTTTGTGATCACAGCTTTGTAGTAGAGCTTGAAATCAGGCAAGGTGATGCCCCCAGCTTTGTTTTTCCTTTTCAACAATTCCTTGGAGTTTCAGGGCCTTTTCTGGTTCCACAGAAATTTAAGGGCTGTTTGAAAAATGTCATTGGTATTTTGATCAGGATGGCATTGAAAGTACAGATTGCTCTGGGTAGCATGGACATTTTAACTATGTTTATTCTTCCAATCCATGAGCATGGAATATTTTTCCATCTTTTTGTGTTTTCTTCAATGTCTTTCAAGAGTGATTTATAGTTTCTAGAAAAAGATCCTTTACCTCTCTGGTTAATTCTGTGTTAATGCATGATTTTTGGTGCTATTGTAAATGGAATGGATTCCCTAATTTCTCTTTCTTCAGTCTCATTGTTCGTGTATGGAAATGCAACTGATTTCTGAGCATTGATTTTGTATCCTTCCACATTGCTTAATTGCTCTATATTTCTAGTAATTTGGGGATGGAGTCTTTTGGGTTTTCCATATAGAGTATCATGTCATCTGCAAAGAGAGACAGTTTGACTTCTTTGCTGATTTGGACACCTTTCATCCCTTTTTGTTTTCTGATTGCTGTTGCAAGGACTTCTAGTACTATGTTGAATGATAATGGCGAGAGTGGTCATCCTTGTCGTGTTCCTGATCTTAAGGGATAGACTTTCAGCTTTTCCCTATTGCGAATGATATTCACCGTAGGCTTTTCATAGATGGTTTTCATGAAATTGAGGAATGTACCTTCTATCCCTACACTCTGAAGGGTTTTAATCAGGAAAGGATGCTGTATTTTGTCAAATGCTTTTTCTGCATCAAGTGAGAGGACCATATGGTTCTTGACTCTTTGCTTGTTGATATGATCTATCACAGTGATCGATCAAATGTTGAACCACCCTTGCATCCCAGGGATGAATCCCACTTGGTCATGATCGATAATCATGGGGTATGTATAAAGCTGGTGGGACTGGAAGGGTGAGGGGGTACCCTACGTTCTGGGGTAAGCATCCTGGGCTTGCTGCTGATGGAGTTGAGAAGGAGAGGGGACGAGGCAGGAGAAAGTATGGAGCAGACAATCCTGCGAGTTTGCCTTGAAGGGAGAGGTCAGCCTCTGGCAATGCTGCTCTTTGTGGAAGGGAAAGAGGGGTTTTCCAGGTTTGTTAAAAAAAGACTCTTTCTGACTAGAGATTACCTGGTGACTAGTTGGCAAGTTCAGAGTCTTAGTGCAGACTGGTTCATCTGATTTCTGTCCATTTTCAATTCCCATTATGCTTCAAGGACCAAAGCGGGCTACAAATTGAGCATAGGTGGTCTGGGAAGCCTTAAGACTTGGACAGACCGTAGCAGGTCATCTTCATCCCCCACCCTTCCTATGAAACCCCTCAATTTCTTTTCCCTCCAGTTCTGTTTCCTTCTTTACCAATCTTCACCACTGGGCAGTTTTTTCTCCAAGTTAACTCAAACCCTTCCTAACAAAGTATAAACCCATTTTCTCCTTTGTGGAGAGGAAGAACAGCTCTTAGCTCAAGGACCTAGTACTTAGTTCAGACCTTTATTATATCCCAGGCTGCTGATTACACCAATCTTTGCGTCATTTCTCACTGCTTCTATCATTATCATCCAGTCTGTGGCCAGATTAATCTTCACAAGGCACAGCACTGCTCATGTTAGAAAAGCTGTAGAATGTTGTGGTCAGAGTGTGGGCTATACAAGCCAGACTTCCTGCTTGAGCAACTATCCTGGTTCAACTACTTTCTAGCTGTGTGACCTTAACCTCTCTAGACCTCAGTTTCCTCATTTGTAACAGGATATATTGTGATGATTAAATGAGTTGGTACATATCAGGAACTTAGAACAATGTCTGATACATAGTTTTGGCTTTGGTTACGACATTTCTTCTCCTGGAACTAACCATTGCCTATTATCCTCCACTTCAGCTTTTTGAAATCCTACCATGCTTCTAAGCCCAGCTTAAGTGCTGCTTCCTCTCTGAAGCCTTTCCTGAGCTTTTGCAACCTCTTCCTCTGCTACATTCTCAGAGAATTTATGTGTTTGTACAGCTCTTATGAAATCTCCACATATTGTCATCATTGTACACATGTGATATCTTAATGGTACTCCCTTAAGAAAAATTGCCTGACGCACTTGCTACTTAGCCCAGTGCTCAATCAGTGGAGATGATATTATTCCTATATGCTTTGTTGTTTAAACCAGTGGTTCAGTCCTAGCTGCAAACTGGAATCACCTAAGGTTCTTTAAAAACTGCTGATGCCTGGGTCCTACATCTAGAGACTGTAATGTCACAGCTCTGGGGTGGGGCCCAAGGATTTGTGTTTTTAAAATCTCTCCAGGTGATTTTGATGTATAGCCTGGGCTGAGAATCCCTGGTTTAAAAGTTTTAGTAACAATATTGTTCCTATATAAGCCTCAAAACAACATTGGTAGGTTACACTGTAGACTAACATTAATAATGTTTTATAAATGAATAAACTGAGACTCAAAAACTTTAAAATGTCTAGTCCAAGGTCACACAGAGCTCAATTAGCAGATTGGAGAAGTACAGAAAAAGTTTGTAACTCCAAGTTCAGTGCTCTGTCCTTCAGAAGACAGATTTCTTAGCCTCTCCTACCACATTGGTTGCTCCTCAAAATCAAGAACTGTGTCTTAAAGGTTAGGAATGTTTTTTCAAGGATAGAAATATATCCTCAAGGTAGGAGATTGTGTTTTACTCTCCTACGTACTCTGAGCGTGTGGTATTGGGTGGTGAAAGGTGAAGAATGAAATGTATCAATTACTCATGAAACAACAATGTAGAGGTGGGGTAAGTTGGCATAGGCGAGGAATGCTGGGACAAACATTTTGAAGAAAGATATTGAGGCAAGGATTAGCAAGTGTTCTCCTAATATAGTGTTCCTCCTAATGTGGTGTTCTTTCCACTATATTCCACCACCTTTCAAAGAGAGAAAGAGAGAGAGGGAGGGAGGTGGGGAGGGAGGGAGGGAGGGAGGGAGGGAGGGAGGGAGGAAGGAAGGAAGGAAGGAAGGAAGGAAGGAAGGAAGGAAGGAACTTAGTCTGAGGTAAATGTTTAAATGACAGCACCATAAAAAATTGCTAAAGAAAACAAAGATGTTTGGCAGTGTCCCTCACATTGCAGATTGCTGTTAACAGGTACACAGGCCTTGCTTCTGAAGAGTCTTTCCTGAAAGATATCTAGACTGTAGGGGCTATTGGCCAGACTGGGATACCTGTTATGACCTATAAATCATTACAAGATACAATAACCCGCCTGTGTCTGCACAAGATTGAATCTATAGATGGAGAATGAAAACGGGAAAGAAGAAAATTTTGTCAATGGGTGTTGGAACTGTGGAGAAAGTGGAAGTCAGGGCATAGGAGGAGGTATGCTCTTAGTGAACAGAAAGAATATATATGGTACCATCCCAGGTTAGCAGGGAAAATGCATACGAGAGAGAGAGAGAGAGAGAGAGAGAGAGAGGGAGAGAGAGGAGAAGAAATAAGTGGAGGGGAGAAGAAAGGAGGGAAGGGGAGAAGAAGGAATGGGAAAAGGAGTAGAGGGAAAGTGAAGGGGAGAGGGGCAAAAGCAAAAGCAGCCCTGGGAAGGGGGTTGATACAGCAATCTTGGAATGCTTGATTCTTCTCACAGTGTGAATAAAAACTTGTCACCCCAGTAAAGCTTGATGAAGATAACCCTTACCACCACCCAATGTCCTTTTTTTCAAGTTCACCAAGAAGCCTCAGTGAGATGCTCAGGGTAGGGATTCTCGGTCAGATTACAGGCACTGTGGAATTGAGTGACCTCTCTTAAGTCATGAGGTGAGTTTATTGCTCAGCCAGGACTAGAACTTCCCTTTCCTTTTAGCCAGTCCTGTTCTGCTTTTGCTAAACTACTGGGCTCAAAAAGCCATCCAACCCTCTGCATTTTACTTGGTCTTAGAATCAACAATTAGACCTTCCTTTGAAGAGCCTTGAAGGGATTTTTTTAGGTTGTTATGACCCTAAGAAAATGTAGATGTTCTCTCAGAGGGATCACCCCTTAAGCATTCTGTATCAGCAGAATGGGGAGAATGCCAGAGACAAACTTTCTTCACAATTTTTTTAAGGAGCTATATCCCAGACATCAGGCTTTTCTACACCCAGGCATATACTTTCATTCCCTGGGGTCATTTACAGACAGTAACTATCCTTTGGAGGAATTCTCATCATTGGAATTTCAGCACCGTCACAGTCGGTGGTGTAGGGAAAATACAGGGGAATTTGTCTCATATATCACCTCTTAGAGGGAGCTGCCTGCTCCAGCCATGCACATGGTCAGCTCTGATTGAATGCAGGGTGGTGATTATCAATTCAATTATTTTTAGTTTTAGTTTAATTTTGTTTAGTTCCCAAGGCCTGGCTAATTTGAATACCTGAATCAATCTCTCCTCTCTCTCTCTCTCTCTCTCTCTCTCTCTCTCACACACACACACACGCACGCGCGCGCGCGCACACACACACACACACACACACACACACACACACACAGAGTCATCCTTTCATTCTTTGTATGTGAATTTCTCAACCATTGGCCTCTTTTCTGGGTGGTGATTCTTTGAGTCAGATACTCAGGCCTACACATGGTGAGGAGAGAAAGGAGGCAATGGCTCTCTACTTGAAAAGCAATTTCAGGTTGTGTGCCATGAATGTGTGTTAATGAGTGTTCTGAGGGTATGGGATATTATGCACTAATCTCCTTATCTAATTCTCCCAGAAACAAAGTGACTATACCAGGAATGACAAAGCCCATCTATTCATAATATAGGAAAAAGGACTTCCTTTTCCCATCTCTCTTACCCAAGGGCCATTATATGGTGTATTGTAGGGATAGGAAATATGCTACCCCTGTTCAGTCTATGCCCAAAGCAGACATCAATAATCAATGATATGGGTGCCTGGGTGGCTCAGTCTGTTAAGTGGCTAGCTCTTGATTTCTGCTCAGGTCATGATCTCAGGGTCCAGGAATCGAGCCCAGCATAGGGCTCTGTGCTGGGCATAGAGCCTGCTTAAGATTCTTTCTCTCCCTCTCCCTCTGCCCACCCCACCTCCAGTGCTCACACTCTCTCTCAAATAAAATAAATCAATTATAGCCCTCTTTTCCAACAAGTCCTAATGCAGCCTTCCAATCCTCAACAAGCACTCTAGGCAGCCACCACTCAACTGATCAAGGGCTATATCAGACAAGAAACCCATTTGCTTTCCTTGAAGCCAGGAAAAATCAGGGCTTTCCAATCAAAAAAGCTTGAGTTTTCTTTTCACTTCTGCCACTTACGAGCTCTATAACCTTTGGCAGTTTTCTTCTCAGAGCCTCAGTCCCCTTATCTGTGAAATAGGGAAATTAGGATGGTCATGAAAATTCAATGTGATAAAGCACTTGGAACATAGTGGATTTCCATACCTGTTATTGCTGAGTTCCAGAATCTCACATTTAACATCTGCCTTTTGGATTTTTCTTTAAAATGGGGCATGGGCATGTGAGGACTTTTTAGCAGCTGGTATGGCAAAGGCTCCAGAGAGGAGATACAAGGCCCCCAAAGACAAACCTTACTGATATTAGCATTTTTCTAAAGTCAGACCCTGGCAAGGAGATCTTGTTTCCCTTGACTCTGAGCATCTGAACTTTTTATCCCCAACCTGTTCCTTCTCCAGCATTTCCTAACTCACTATTTTATTTCCTGGTCAACTAACAAATTTTCAAGAAATTTAATCAGAATGAAACATTACATTGTTGAAAGCCACTTTCCTGTTTTCCTGCTACCTCTTGGAATGCTCTATTGCAGGTTCCTTGGCTGGCTTCTCTCACTTTGTCCAGCCATTACCTATAAGGGTTCTTAAGCCTTACATCCTAGGTTGACTTCTCAATTCAAATGCTGTCTTTGATTATTTTCAGCCACTCCTAGAACTTTAACTCCTAGTTGGATAGTTTGCTAGGCCTGCCATAAAAAAGCATCAGAATTGGAAACAATGGAAATATGGGGGCGCCTGAGTGGCTCAGTCGGTTAAGCATTTTGCCTTCAGCTCAGGTCATGATCCCAGAGTCCTGGGATCGAGTCCCACATCGGGCTCCCTGCTCAGAGGGAGCCTGCATTTCCCTCTGCCTGTGTCATGTGACCACCCTCCTTTGGGCTGTTAATACCTCTCCAACAGCACTTGACATGTTCTAGCTTGTTCCAGAGCTGTAGTTATATGTTATCTCCATTATCTCCCTCCCCCCACCACACACACACTAAAACAATGTGATTGTGTTAAGCCAAGATCTGAATATTCCTCATCAGGGTATTCTACATGTCTGGCTCACAGCAGTGAGCCAATAAATACTGGTTGAATGATTTGAAAAACCTTGGAGCTTGCTGCCCTGGTCTCTGTGTACTGCTGTATATTGCAGCATAGAAAGCAGCCCTCTCAGGTTTAAAAAAATCTTCTAAATTGGGTCAGCTTATAGACTAGGCATATCAGCTGCTTAGCGCTCAGCAACCTCCTCAGCAAGTACCCTCCAGTGAGCTGATAGGGAAGCAGGGGCAAAGAGGGATTGGACGAGCTCCCCCCACCTAGCAGCAGCTGCTGAGCAGTAGGATGGGGGAGGCTCAGAGAGCAACAAGGCCAAATATACAGGTCAAAACCCGATTTATACAGGGAAAAAAAATGTGTGGTGACCTTAATGGCAAGGAGACTTATCTGAAACCTACAGTAAAAGAGAGCCCAGGGTCTTTCAGTGGGGGACACCTCTCCAGCCCACCCCCATTCTAAACTTCATTTGAATCCTTCTTTGACTTTCCCTTGAAATGAAGTCTATTTTTTTTGCCTCTAAGCTGTCACTTAGTATACAAAAATAATCATTTTTATATCCTATGTTGCTAAATCTGGACACAAAGCTATTTCCTCTGCCCGCTTCCCAGCAGTGGAGCTGAAGATATCAGAAAGGAGGACTGACTTATGCAAGGTCACATTGCAAGGAGGGGCCCAGACTGGAATTTACAAGCTGCCCTTGCCATCTTTTCTCCTTGCAGGAATCCAAGGATAGGGTGATGCACCACTGGGAATGGGCTCCCCAAAGGATTAGAGGGTGCAGGTGGAGAGATGTCCCTAGGCAGAATCTTAGACCTAGAAAACCTAAGAGCACCACTGCAGCAAATGCCAAGGGAAAGGAATTGCCAGCAGCTTAAGAGCGTGGGCGTTGGAGTCTGATAGTCAGGTAAACAAATGACCAAATGCATATTGCTAAGTCGTGTTAGGGCCACAAAGAGGAAAGTGTGTGTATGTGGGCGGGGAGAGAAAGAGCACACACACATGGGTGTACATGTGCACATGCATTTCAGCAAGCCCCTCTGAGGAGAGAGATTCAGTGCTAATCTTTGGCAAATTACATGAAAGTCCTTATCATTATTCTGACGTGGAGTTTGCACAGAGGCCTGCTGAGGCTGCAGTCAAGCCAACAAAATACAGAGACAGGAGGTCCAGGCAACTGGAAGTGCAGCAAATGCTGGCCAAGATGATTCAGTAGATTGAGTTCAAGTCCATTATCTCCCAACTCTTTCCCTGTAGTCCCAAAGCACCTGTTTCCTCACTGAAAGCAAGCAAGATCCCAGCGGGAGAGAGAGTCAGTCATGATTTCTAGAACTTTTCACCCTCTGTGGAGGGTGTTTAATGGAAAGTTTATTTATGACCCCCAGCCTGCACTTATCACCCCATTCTATAGTACCGATAGGGCCTCCATACAAGATTGCCTTTTTTCTTCCTATGGCAAGGTTTTCTCCCTATCATTTGCTTGTTGTGAAACATAGCAGTGAAGAGTATGTGAGCTCTTCAAACTGCTTGTGTTTGAAGTCTGTCCCTGTTAATTCCAATTAGTGTGATTTTTGGTAATATGGTTAATCTCTCTGGGCCTCAGTATCCTTTTCTGTAAATCAAGGATGATAATATAGGTATCCCCCACTTGTTGAAAGTTTGTGTTAGGCCACTTTGCTTTTATGAAACACCTACATTAGTCCCTGTTTTTGCTAACTGGAAGAAATCCAAAGAGGGTTTTTGCTTTTATGAAAGAAGCCAAAGAGTGAAAATAGTGTTCAGTATTTGTTTTGCAGCAAGTCATTATAGGGGCAGCACACCCCTAGCAGTGAGAGTAGCACTGTCAAGGTTCTTCCCTGGGAACTACACATAGCATCTCAGCATCAAGCTTTGAATTGTGTCTGTGAGCATATATGCTTTATCTCAATTTTTTTTATTATGTTATGTTAGTCACCATACAGTACATCCTTAGTTTTTGATGTAGTGTTCTACGATTCATTGTTTGCACATAACACCCAGTGCTCCATGCAATACGTGCCCTCCTTAATACCCATCACTGGCCTATCCCAATCCCCCACCCCGCTCCCCTCTGAAGCCCTCAGTTTGTTTCCCATAGTCGATAGTCTCTCATGGTTCATTCCCCCTTCTGTTTACCCCCCTTCATTCTTCCCTTTCTTCTCCTACTGATCTTCCTGCTATTTCTTATGTTCCATAAATGAGTGAAACCATATGATAATTGTCTTTCTCTGCTTGACTTATTTCACTTAGCATAATCTCCTCCAGTCCCTTCCATGTTGTTGCAAATGTTGGGTAATCGTTCTTTCTGATGGTTGAGTAATATTCCATTGTATATATGGACCACATCTTCTTTAATCCAGTCGTCTGTTGAAGGGCATCTCGGCTCCTTCTCAATTTATTTTTATGCATTTATTAGCAAGATATGTCCTAAGGTATCAGAAAAGTCTAAGAGAGGTTATTTCTGGGGTCAGGGACTGCTCAAAAATGTTTCCAAATAAAAATAATGGTAATTGCTTCTTTACTTTATCCCACTTAGGCTTAGGAAAGGTTTAATAGGAATGTTCTACTTTCAGATAGCAAGGGAGACATGAAATAACTACCTCACTGAATTTTTGTGAGCATTCAGTAACTTGTTTCTGTTAAAGCTACTAGAATTGTGCCTGGCTTATAGAAAGTACTATACAGTGACTAACTGAACACAATAAAAATAAACAAATAAATAAATAAAATTAAAAAATTAAACTGGACTTATTTTGACAATGATCTTTAAAAAATAAATAAAAGCTTTATAGTTTCATCCGATAAAAAAAGGAAGTGCTATATAATTTACAACTTAAGATCTTGCTTTAGTTATTCCCCTTTTGGAGTCCCCTTATTTCCTCATGTCTGCAGTGTAATAATGCTTACTTTGTATAGCTCCTGAAGTCAGGGAACAAGTGGATGAGAAAAGATTTTACTAAGAGAAGTCATGCAAAATGCATTGTACTGGCAAGGTAGGTATAGTATCTGGGGCATATTTCAACTGGGTTTTGACTATAGCTATAATACAAATTATAGAAATCAAGGTGTGGACTCCAGTGTTTACAGCAGCAATGTCCACAATAGCCAAACTATGGAAAGAGCTGAGATGTCCATTGACAGAAGAATGGATAAAGAAGATGTGATATATATGATGGAATATTACTCAGCCATCAAAAAGGATGAATACTAACCATTTACATCAATGTAGATGGAACTGGAGGGTATTATACTGAGTGAAATACGTCAATCAGAGAAAGACAATTATTACATGGTTTCACTCATATGTGGATATAAGAAGAAAGGGATAAAGAAAGGGGGGTAATCAGAAGGGGGAATGAAACATGAGAGACTATGGACTATGAGAAACAAACTGAGGGCCTCAGAGAGGAGGGGGTGGGGGAATGGGATAGACTGGTGATGGGTAGTAAGGAGGGCACGTATTGCATGGTGCACTGGGTGTTATACGCAACTAATGAATCATCGAACTTTACATCGGAAACCGGGGATGTACTGTATGGTGACTAACATAATATAATAAAAAATCATTAACAAAAATAAAAAATAAAAAAATAAAATAAAATATTCCCATTAAAAAAAGAAAAAAGAAACAGAGCGGAGGACCATAGAGGAAGGGAGGGAAAACTAAATGGAAATAAATTAGAGAGGGAGACAAACCATGAGAGATTCTTTTTTTTTTTTTTTTATTTGACAGAGATAGAGACAGCCAGCAAGAGAGGGAACACAAGCAGGGGAAGTGGGAGAGGAAGAAGCAGGCTCATAGCGGAGGAGCCTGATGTGGGGCTCGATCCCAGAACGCCGGGATCACGCCCTGAGCCGAAGGCAGACGCTTAACCGCTGTGCCACCCAGGCGCCCCACCATGAGAGATTCTTAACTATAGAAAACAAACTGAGGATTGCTGGTGGGGAGGTGGGTGGGGGGATGGGGTAATTGGGTGATGGGCATTAAGGAGGGCACATGATGTGGTGAGCACTGGGTGTTTTATGCAACTGATGAATTACTGAACTTTACATCTGAAACTAATGATGTACTATATTTTGGCTTATTGAATTTGAATAATAAAAAATTAAGGTGTGGATATGATTGGCAACCTTTATGTATTGACTTAGAAAGCTGAGGATGGGTATTAAGGAGGGCACGTATTACATGGTGCACTGAGTGCTATACGCAACTAATGAATCATGGAACAAGAAAGAAAGAAAGAAAGAAAGAAAGAAAGAAAGAAAGAAAGAAAGAAAAGAAGAAAGAAAGAAAGAAAGAAAGAAAGAAAGAAAGAAAGAAAGGGAGAGAAAGAAAGAAAGAAAGAAAAAGAAAGCAAGCTGAGATTATCTGTTATCTGTGGAGGGTGGTACTAATCTGTATTTTGTTTGATATTTGGGGGTCTCTCTCTCACACATGCCTTAATTTCCAAGACAGTGAAGTATTTCACAGTTCTGTGTTACTTTTGACTATTACAACTTAAGTTACATGTAGTTAGGTTATAGATGACATTTAATAAGGTCAGAGCTTATTTTAGTCAGTCTTGTTAAAGGAATCAAAGATAATTTACTTATTTAAAAACTTAAAAGAATATATAACATTGTGGTAAGTAACCTTTAATCTTATGCTGGGGTTTGGGAATTTTCACGTGAAAAAAAAAGGCCACGTGAAACATCAGAAATGTGAATAGAGTCCAGTCCAAGTGTCAGTTTCACCATCAATAAACTGGAATTGTTAATCTCTTCTCTTCCCTGGTTGTCTGGCAGGACCATAGTATAATTTAAATATGATAATGAATATCGAAATGTGTAAAAATTGTAATAGACACATGTGAATTATAGTAACAGTAATACTAGCTACAATGGTCATGTATTGACCTAGCTTTTGGCTAGGTACTCTTTTTTTAAGATTTATTTATTTATGAGAGAGAGAAAGAGAGAGAGAGAGAGAATGCAGCGGGTAGGAGCAGACGGAGAAGGAGAGAAAGTTTTAAGTAGACTCCATGCTGAGGACTGAGCACAGAGCCTGACATGGGGCTCGATCTCACCATGCTGAGATCACAACCGGAGCTGAAACCAAGAATCAGATGCTTAACCTGAAACTAAGAGTTGGATGTTTAACCAACTGCACCACACAGATGCCCCCTTTTAATAATGATAGCCAACACCAATTGTAGTGTTACTCTATGCCAACTCTTATTCTATAAACTTTACATGAATACTCACAACAGTCCTAGGTGGTAAGTACATCATCCTTGTGGTATAGAGATGATGCTGATGTACAAAGATGTGAAATCACTTTCTCTAGGCTACACAGCCAGTAAGTGGCAGATCTGAGATTTGAAGCCAGGTTGTTTGTGGAATGCATGCTTGTAACCACGATACTACATGCTTTCAGAAAAACTTTCCAGAGTTTGTGTGGGGTAATGTTGTTCAATGACAGTTATTCCAGCCTTAAAATCCCTCCCACTGGCCAAGTATTGGCACATAAAACAAAAACATTCACACACACAAAAGGATGACAGCTAATTGAAATGAATGAGTCCGTAAGAGTTTGAATCTATAAGCATACTAAAAAAGAGCAAATCAAGAAACTGATTCAGTGGAATTGGGCAGATATGACTCAAACAGCAACAATAGTGATAATAGCTAGCATTTATTGAGTTCAATGTCTATTGAGTTTATTAGCTCATTTACTATGGGCCAATAACTGTTCTAAATAATTTACACATATTAGCTCATTTAATCCTCACAACTACCCTACGAGGTAGACACAATTATTATCATTCCCATTTTACACATGAGGTAAATGAGGCATAAGGAGGTTACATATTATGTTCAAGGACCTAAGGCTGGTAAATGGTAGGACTAGGATTTACAACCCAGGTAATCTGTCTCCAGAATCCATTGTGCTCATCCCCATACAATACTGCCTAAATGCAGTCATTTATGTTCTTTTCTGAGGCTAAAGCCTGGGTTGATAAGTATAATAATTAACATTTATCGAGTGCTGACTGTGTGTCAAGCATTGTGACAAGACCAATTACACATAAATAATGTACTTAATCTTCACAGAAATCCTGAGAATCAGGGACCATTTTTTTAAAATTCCCATTTGACAAAAGCAACAGAAGTAGAAAGGATTATATAAGTTACTACTACAAACAAAACATCTAGAATTATGCCTGATGCAAGTGTCCAGAAGGGAGATCTAACATAGTAAAACTAGTAAGCATTGGAGTTGGCATTTGAACTCATATTTTTCTCCCATCCACATCTATGGCAACAATACCTTTTCAATTTATTTACCTTCAAATATCCTCTCTAGATCTGCTCTCCACACTTCAGCCAGAGCGATCCTTTTAAAATGTAAATCTAAACAAACCCATTTAAGGGATTTCCTTTGTTTGTTTTTTGATAAAGTCCCTCAAGGAGAATCAAGTGGCTATAGCTCAGGGGGTTGGGAGGAGAGAGGAGTCTTAGGCAAATAACTTCAGAGGGATCAGCAGGTGACAGATCAAGCAAAGACCTGCGGCGGTGGTAAGGAGTTTGGGTTTTGTCCTGTTGTGAGAAGCCACCAACAAGTTTGAGCTGGGCAGTGAAAGGATTTTAATACTTTCTGGTTTCTGGGAGGAGAATGGTCTTTAGGGCCCATGGGAGCCAGGAGTGAGGAGGCTCCTACAACACTCAGGTGGGAGGAGAGGGGTACTGGTTTACACCAGGTGGTCAGAGTCTAGATCTATTTAGAAGGTAAAACTAACAAACAGGCTTAGCTGGTGGGCTGAATAGAGGTGTGAGGGAAAGCTAGAAATTAAGGATTACTGCTAGGTTTTGCAACTTGGTGAATGGTGGCACTGCTGGTTAAAGAAATGGGGAACATGGGATGGTGGTAGGGAATCAGTGAAAAGTGAGATTTTTTTTTTCTGGCCATCTTTGATATGCTTATAAGAGAAAGAAGCCATGGGAATTCAAAGAAGGAGGAAAATATTTCCAGATGAGGAAATAAGGGGAGACTACAACGAAGGTGGCATCTATGCTATGCTAGGCTTGGAAGAAGAGGTAGTATTGGGTATACAGACGTAGTGGAGGGACGGAGCATAGGGAGAGTTTAGAGAAGTGTTTAGCAAACTTCAGAATTTTTGCCTTTTGCAGGCACCATTTTACTTATTATTTTGCCTTAAAGTGAGTCACGTTTGAAAAGTTTCATAATTGCTTTTAAAAAGCTTTATACTGGTGCTATATAAGTTGATTGTAGCTATCTGTTCCTAAATACACATTTAAAATAAACATCTCTTAAAGATTTTGTTGATATAATAATAGCTAGGATTTGTTGAGTACTTAATATGTCCTAGGAGTAGTTCTAAGTGCTTCAAAATGATAATTTAGTTTTGCGTCGACACTAATTGCTTATAAATCTTGTTTTAAGTGCTGAACATGTACTAACTCATTTAATCCTTGTGAAAGTATTATGCTACAGCGATATTGTCTTCCCTCTTTTATTTTTTTTAATTTTAATGTTACTTTTATTATATTATGTTAGTCACCACACAGTACATCCCTGGTTTTTGATGTAAAGTTCCATGATTCATTAGTTGTGTATAACACCCAGTGCACCATGCAATACGTGCCCTCCTTACTACCCATCACCAGTCTATCCCACTCCCACACCCCCCGCCCCTCTGAAGACCTCAGTTTGTTTCTCAGATCCACAGTCTCTCATGCTTCATTCCCCCTTCTGATTACCCGCACTTCCTTATCCCCTTCCTCCCCTACCAATCTTCCTAGTTCTTATGTTCCATAGATGAGAGAAATCATATGATAATTGTCTTTCTCTGCTTGACTTATTTCGCTAAGCATTATCTCCTCCAGTGCCGTCCATGTTGCAGCAAATGTTGAGAAATCGTTCTTTTTCATAGCTGAATAATATTCCTTTGTATATATGGACCACAGCTTCTTTTTTTTTTTAATGATATTTTATTATATTATGTTAGTCACCATACAGTTCATCCCCGGTTTCCAATGTAAGGCTCGATGATTCATTAGTTGTGTATAACACCCAGTGCACCATGCAATACGTGCCCTCCTTACTACCCATCACCGGTCTATCCCATTCCCCCACCCCCCTCCCCTCTGAGGCCCTCAGTTTGTTTCTCATAGTCCATAGTCTCTCATGTTTCATTCCCCCTTCTGATTACCCCCCTTTGTTTATCCCTTTCTTCTCCTACCGATCTTCCTAGTTTTTATGTTCCATAGATGAGAGAAATCATATGATAATTGTCTTTCTCTGCTTGACTTATTTCACTTAGCATTATCTCCTCCAGTGCCGTCCATGTTGTAGCAAATGTTGAGAACTCGTTCTTTCTGATAGCTGAGTAATATTCCATTGTATATATGGACCACAACTTCTTAATCCAGTCATCTGTTGAAGGGCATCTCGGCTCCTTCCACGATTTAGCTATTGTGGACAATGCTGCTATGATCATTGGGGTGCATATGGCCCTTCTCTTCACTACGTCTGTATCTTTGGGGTACTCAGTAGTGAAATGGCTGGGTCATAGGGTAGCTCAATTTTTAACTATATAAGGGACCTCCACACAGTTTTCCAGAGTGGCTGTACCAACTTGCATTCCCACCAACAATGAAGGAGGGATCCCCTTTCTCCACATCCTCTCCAGCAATTATTGTTTCTTGCCTTGTCAATTTTTGCCATTCTAACTGGCATAAGGTGGTATCTCAAGGTGGTTTTGATTTGAATTTCCCTGATGGCTAATGATTTTGAACATTTTTTCATGTGTCTGTTAACCTTTTGTATGTCTTCATTGGAAAAGTGTCTGTTCGTATCTTTTGCCCATTTTTGATTTCGTTATTTGTTTCTCGTGTATTGAGTTTTTACAAGTTCTTTGTAGATCTTAGATACCAGCCTTTTATCTGTAGTATCATTTGCAAATATATTCTCCCATTCCGTGGGCTGCCTCTTAGTTTTTTTGACTGTTTCCTTGGCTGTGCAGAAGCTTATTGTCTTGATGAAGTCCCACGAGTTCATTTTATCTTTTGTTTCTCTTGCCTTTGGAGATGTGGTATAAAAAAAGTTGCTGTGGCTGATGTCGTAGAGGTTGCTGCTTATGTTCTCCTCTAGGATGTTGATGGATTCCTGTCTCAGATCGAGGTCTTTCATTGATTTGGAGTTTCTCTTTGTGTATGGTGTGAGAGAGTGGTCAAGTTTCATTCTTTTGCATACAGCTGTCCAATTTTCCCAGCACCATTTATTGAAGAGACTGTCTTTTTCCCACCGGATGTTTTTTCCTGCTTTATCAAAGATTAGTTGCCCAAAGAGCAGAGGGTCCATTTCTGGGCTCTCTATTCTGTTCCATTGGTCTATGTGTCTGCTTTTGTGCCAGTACCATGCTGTCTCTGTGATCACAGCTTTGTAGTACAGCTCGAAATCCGGCATTGTGATGCCCCCAGCTTTGTTTTTCCTTTTCAACAGTTCCTTGGCGATTCGGGACCTTTTCTGGTTCCATACAAATTTAAGGGCTGTTTGTTCCCATTCTTTGAAAAATGTCTTCGGTATTTTGATCGGGATAGCACTGAAAGTGTAGATTTCTCTGGGTAGCATGGACATTTTAACTATGTAAATTCTTCTGATCCATGAGCGTGGAATATTTTTCCATCTTTTTGTGTCTTCTTCAATGTCTTTCAAGAGTGATTTATAGTTTCTAGAATATAGGTCCTTTACGTCTCTGGTTAAGTTAATTCCAAGGTAACATATGGTTTTTGGTGCTATTGTAAATGGGATGGATTCCCTAATTTCTCTTTCTTCAATCTCATTATTAGTGTATAGAAATGCAACTGATTTCTGAGCATTGATTTTGTATCCCGCACATTACTGAATTGCTCTCTAACTTCTAATAGTTTGGGAGTGGCTTCTTTTGGGTTTTCCATGTAGAGTATCATGTCATCTGCGAAGAGAGACATTTTGACTTCTTCTTTGACGATTTGGATACATTTTATCCCTTTTGGTTGTCCGATTGCTGTTGCAAGGACTTCTAGTACTATGTTGAATAATAGTGGCGAGAGTGGGCATCCTTGTCATGTTCCTGATCTTAAGGGAAAGGCTTCCAGCTTTTCCCCATTGAGAATGATATTTGCTGTAGGTATTTCATAGATGGTTTTTATGAGACTTAGAAATGTACCCTCTATCCCTACACTCTGAAGGGTTTTAATCAGGAAAGCATGCTGTATGTTGTCACATGCTTTTTCTGCATCTATTGAGAGGATCATATGGTTCCTGAGTCTTTTCTTGTTGATATGATATATCATGCTGATCGATTTGTGAATGTTGAACCACGCTTGCATCCCAGGGATAAATCCCACGTGGTCATGAAGGATAATCCTTTTAATGTACTGTTGGAGTCTATTAGCCAGGATCTTGTTGAGGATTTTGGTGTCCATATTCATTAGGTAAATAGGCCTGTAATTCTCCTTTTTGATGGGGTCTTTGTCTGGTTTGGGGATCAAGGTAATATTGGCTTCATAGAATGAGTTTGGTAGCTTTCCTTCTGTTTCTATTTTTTGAAATAGCTTTAGGAGAATAGGTATTATTTCTTCTTTGAATGTTTGATAGAATACCCCAGGAAAACCATCCGGGCCTGGAGTTTTGTTATTTGGAAGGTTGTTTATCACTGACTGAATCTCTTCATAATTAATTGGTCTGTTTAAAAAATCAATTTCTTCCTTTGCAGTCTTGGTAGTTTATAGGTTTCCAGGAAGGCCTCCATCGCTTCCAGGTTGCTTAATTTATTGGCATAAAGCTGTTGATAAAAGTTTCTAATAATCCTTCCAATTTCATTGATGTTGGTTATGACCTCTCCTTTTTCATTCATAATTTTATTAATTTGGGTCCTTTCTCTATTCTTTTGGATAAGCCTTGCCAGTGGTCTATCAATTTTATTGATTCTCGCAAAGAACCAGCTTCTAGTTCTGTTGATCCGCTCTACTGTACTCCTGGTTTCTAATTCATTGATTTCTGCTGTAATCTTGGTCAACTGCATCCTCCTGCATGGATTTGTCCTGTCCCCCTGTTCCTGTTCCAGTTTCTTGAGGTGAGAATATAAAAACTGCATTTTAGATTTTTCTCTTCTTTTGATAAGGCTTGGATGGCTATGCATTTCCCTCTTAGGACTGCCTTTGCCATATCCCTTAGGTTTTGGACCATTGTGTTTTCATTCTCCTTGGTCTCCATAAATTGTTTATATTGATTTTTGATTTCCTGGTTTATCAAATCATTCCTGAGCAGGATGGATCTTAGTCTCCAAGTGTTTGAGTTTCTTCCAAATTTTTCCTTGTGGTTTAGTACCAATTTCAAAGTGTTGTGGTCTGAGCATATGCAGGGAATAATTTCAGTATTTTGGTATTGGTTGAGACCTGTTTTGTGACACAGAACATGGTCTATTCTTGAGAATGTTCCATGGGCATTAGAATAGAATGAGTATTCTTTGGTTCTGGGGTGTAGTGTTCTGTATATATCTATGAGGTCCAACTCATCGAGCATGGCATTCAAAGCCCTTGTTTCTTTGTCGATTTTCTGCATGGGTGCTCTGTCTCTTGCTGATAGTGGAGTGTTGAGGTCCCCTACTATTAACGTATTTTTATCTGTATGTCTCTTTATTCTGGTTAAGAGTTGGCTTGTGTATCTTGCTGCTCCCCTGTTGGGGGCACATATATTGATAATTGTCATATCCACTTGTTGGATACATCCTTTAAGAATAATATAGTGCCCTTCTGTGTCTCTAACTATAGTCTTTAGTTTAAAATCCAATCTGTCTGATATGAGAGTTGCTACCCCAGCTTTCTTTTGAGGTCCATTGACATGATAGATGGTATTCCATCCCTTTACTTTCAGTCTGGATGTATCTTTAGGTTCAAAATGAGTCTCTTGTAGACAGCAAATGGATGGATCATGTCTTTTTATCCAATCTGCAACCCTGTGGCACTTTATGGGAGCATTCAGGCCATTTACGTTGAGACTGAGTATTGAGAGATATGATTTTAATGATGCCATGTTGCCAGTAAAATCTTTGTTTCTATGGATTGTGACTTTCTGTTCTGTATCACTCTTGGGGCCCTTTAACCTTTATGGAACCCCTTTAATATCTCCTGTAGGGCTGGTTTTGTGGTTACGAAATTGGTCAATGACTGGCAATTCTGGAAGGTCTTTATTTCTCCATCCATTCTGAATGACAGCCTTGCTGGATGAAGGATCCTTGGCTGCATGTTTTTCTCTGAAAGAGCTTTAAAAATGCCTGCCTGACCGTTTCTCTCATTCCAGGTCTGTGTAGACAGGTCTGACATAATTCTGATACCTTTGCCTTGGTATGTGAGAAATTTCTTTGCCCTGGCCGCTTTCAAAACTGTATCCTTGGATTTAATATTTGCGAAATGCACTATGACGTGACATGGTGTAGGTTTGTCGTGGTTGAGCTTGGGAGGGGTCCTCTCTGCCTCTTGGACACGAATGTTTATTTCCCTTGCTAGGTTAGGGGAGTTTTCAGCTACAATTTGTTCAAATATCTCTTCTAGACCTCTGTTTTTCTCCACCCCCTCATGGATGCCGTTGATCTGTCATTGGAATGTTTCATTGAGTCAGTAATCTCCCATAACCCACATTCCTGAGCATGGATTTTTTTGAATCCAGATTCTATTTTAGCTTTCTCTTCTACTAACCCATCCTCCAATTCGCTGATATTTTCTTCTGCCTCATTCACCCTGGCCGTCAGAGCCTCCAGTTTTGACTGCATTTGGCTCACAGAATTTTTAATTTCTGCCAGATTCGCTCTCATTTCCGCCCTTAGAGATTCTGTATTCTCATTAACATTTTTGTTAATACTTTTTTGAAGTCTACACATCATCTTGACCATTGTTACTCTGAATTCCATTTCTGATAATTTGGTTATATCCATATCCATTAGTTCTGTGGCAGAGGCCACAGACTCACTGTCTTTTCTTTGCTGGGGGGGACTTCTCCTTCTCATCATTCTGATTAGGAGAGGTTGTGGGGTTGTGCAGAACCCAAATTATTGACCGGGACCCAGGCCATGCGTCCTTGTTTTATCAGATCTTACGGATGTGGGCTTCTTAATTTTTCAGCCTGCCTTCTGGGGGAGGGGCCTGTCACGCCGATACTCAGGCAACCCTGTTTGGGTAGAGTCTTCGTGTCCCCTGCGAGGGGGGATGGGGATGGGCACACTGTGAGCCGGTATTTCTGGCTTTTGTTCTCTGGTGGCTTTCCCTGGCAGTTTGCTGTGCCTCTTCTGAGAGTCAGAGCAGCAGTGGCCGAATCTCAGCCTCTGTCTCAGAACAGAGGGATAGCGGACTCTTCTCCAGTGATGTTCTGGCCACTTTAACTCTGTTACTGTTGGTGCTGCTCAACCCTGCAGCGTCCTGGGATGTGCGCCCCACACCTGGAATCCCAGCCCTCACTTTCAGGGCTGGCTTGTCTCTGTCCTTTGTGTTTCTAAAACTGCCAGCCTCCAGCTGCCCGCCACCCCCGCGTGCTCCCGGAGCTCCTGGTCTCAGTCTGGTTCCAGTGAGCACACTGGAGCTCCGTTTCAGTCTGGTGGCACATGTTCCCCGGCTCATGGTCTCAGCCTGCTCTCTTGCTGGTGCCAGTCTGTGAGTCCTCCCGCTCCCCGTGCAGGTTGCTACCTCCTCCCGTCGCCCGAACGCGGTGGCTCCCTCCCCTTCCGTTTATCTTCCGATATCTGTGCACGTTTTCATGGCTCCCCGCTTCATACCTCAATACTCTGTGCTGGAGATGTTCATTTGTAGAGATCCAGATGTACCTTCCTGCGTCTCAGGCTGATTCCATGGATGCTCCGGCTGGTCTGGTACCTATCCAACTCGACTCAGGGGACCAGCTGAAAAAGGGGTCCCCTACTCCTCTGACATCTTAACTCCAACCTGTCTTCCCTCTTTTAAAGATGGGGAAGCCATAGCCCAGAGGGGTCAGGCAACCTGCCCAGAGTTGTACAAATAATGAGTATCAGAGCTGGGCTTTGAGCTGCAGGTCCGTATTCTGAATCACTACCCCATTGATGCTCATAAGTGGCTGCATATGAGAATCACCTGGGGATTTTTTTTTTAATACTCATGCCTAGGCCCCATTCAGACCAAGTCAGTCAGAATTTTGGGGGTGGATCTCCAGCATCTGTGTCTTTGCAAAGTCCTGGGTGATTATTATATACAGCCAGGGGTAAGAACATCTGCCCTTATGTAATAAGGGCTCCACCACCTGTAATCATCTCTTAACTATAACACTCTGGGTAACATGAGCTTAGGTCATTTGAGGCAGAGAAGTGCTTAGGCGAAAGCATGAAGATGTTTCTTAGTAGTTCAAGGAAATGCATGTAGCCCCCTTTATATTTACAGAGGTCCCAGAATTCATGCTTCTGGTGGGGAAGTAGCAGCCCACACTGGGGGTATACTTGGTAGAAGGTCACTCAGTCCTCTGATACGAGTTTGGGTCACCTAGTTCCCAATTAACATGCTCTCTGATCTTTTCACCAAATTTAATTTGCTGGCAGATTATTAACTTCCAGTTGTTGAAGTATATTGGGACTGAATGAGGGAAGGAAGCCCAGCAACCAATTACATGGCTTAGCAACCAAATTCCACACCTTAGTTAAAGCAGATGTGGGAGTCTGTCTACAAAATTGTCACTGCTGGAGCTGGGAAGACAAGTCAACAAACTAGCCACACAGCCAGCCACAGATGTCAGGTAAGGGGGAAAGCTCACTGCCACTAACTCACTGGATGAGCTTAGGCAAGTCAGTTACTTGTTTCTGGAATTTTTTTCTCCAACTATGAAATAGTGATAGTTTGCATGGATCAAATGAAAAATGTCTTCACTTTTTCAGCGAACACAAGTTTGGATTAAGATCAGTTAAGCATCAGGCTCTTGATTTAGGCTCAGGTCCTGATCTCACAGTCTTGAGATTGCACACCCTTCCCCTCCCTCTCAGGGTCTGAGGGGTCTGAGCTCTCTGTGGTGGGGTGCAGAGTCTGCTTGTTTCTCTCCCTCTGCTTCATTGCTCCTTCCCCAGCACCCCCCCCCCCGCCTGCTGCCATGTACAGGTGCACTCTCTCTCTCTCTCAAAATAAATAAAATCTTTTTAAAAAGAGTCATTTAGTTTTGTATTTATCATTTGTAGAGCATTTACCAAGTGTATTGGTTTTCTATTGCTGCTGAACAAATTACCACAAATATGGTTTAATATACAAAAATTTATTATCTTAAAAGTCATGGAAGGTAAGTCTGAAGTGGGTCCCATTAGCTAAAATTGAGGTGTCAGCAAGACCACATTCCTTTATGAAGGCTTTAGAAGAGAATCTGTTTTCTACTTCTCCCAGCTTCCAAAGGCTGCCAGCATTCCTTAGCTCTTGGCTACCTTCCATCTTCAGAGCCAGCAATAGCAGGTCAAATCTTTCTCATACCACATCACTCTGAATCAACTCCTATGCCTTCCTCTTCCACATTTAAGCACTTTTGGGATGACATGAGTCCACTGGATAACTCAGGATAATCTCCCTGTTTTAAAGTGACTGATTAACAACCTTAATTCCATCTGCTACCTTAATTCTCCTTTGTCATATTATCTAACATATTCATAGGTTCCAGGAATTAGGACATAGACATCTTTGGGGGACCTTTATTCTGCTTACCACATCATGTGTCAGGTACTATTCTAAGTGTTTAACATGTATTAACCTCAGTTAATCCTCACAATGACACTTCTGAAATAGAGAGTATTACTATTTCCATTTTACACACAAGGAGACTAAAGCATGCAGTTTAAGTAGGATCTCAAGGTCCCACAGCTAAGAAGTGGTGGAGTTAGAATTTGAACCCAGACAATCTAACTCCTGAGTTTATACTCTTATCCACCCAACTATGCTACAGATGTTCCAATCAGATTGGGATAGAGTCTTGTTCAACTGTTTTTAAGCCACTGCCTAGTGCAGTGCCAGGCTTACCTGTCTACTAAGGTGAATGAAGTAAGTAGGCATTTATTTGAGAGCTGGTATGTATAGTTGACTAGAGGCAAAAAAGGTAAAAAGTATAATTTATGAAAAAGAAATGAACTGCCTAGGGCAGGAGGAAGGACCAAGGGAAAAATGCTTATTTTTAAAGGTGTTTTACAAACATATGACAGTTATTAGGGTTAGACCTAATTATGTGGTTCTGCCCAGCATTTATCTTTACCACCCCAAGGCCAAGAACTTTTATGCTTATTTTATCTGATAGGAATTACACTTAGCTGCTAGTAACAGAAATGTGATATAACAGTGGCTTAAATAAGACAGATATTTTTCTATCATGTAAAAAAGATCTAGAGGTGGGTCATTCAAAGCTGGTATGGTGACTCCATCACCCTTAGCAGATGGTTTTCATCCTCAAGGTTGTGAGATAGCTACTGGAACTCCAGACATTACATCCATATTGTAAACATTGGGAAGGGCACAAATGTCATATGCTACCTGTCACTATTTTTAAGTCAAACTATAGTTGACACACAGTGTTACATTAGTTTCAGGTGCACAGCAAAGTGTCTGACAAGTTTATACATTCTGTTAATGCTCACCACAAGTGTAACTACCATCTGTCACCATACAATACTCTCACAATATCATTGACTATATTCCTTATGTTGTACCTTTTATCCCCATGATTTATTCATTCCATAATTGGAAGTGTATATATCCCACACCCCTTTGCCCATGACTATTGCCACTTTAAGGAGTTTTCCTGGAAGCTCTACCTAAAAACTTCCACTGACCTCTTATTTGCCACTCTTAGTAACAAAAGAGGCTGGGCATATTCATACTCAAGAGAAGGGAAAATAGATTTTTGGTAGGTAGTCTCTCTACCACAATGGTTAAAAGGGGGAAACAAGCTTCTTACCATTCATAGTCCATGGCCCTGCTTACTTAGCTCATGTTCTTCCTGAGAACTCTGGGAAGGGAGCTTCTATTTCTTGTTTGAGAGGATGCAACAAGGTTTAGGGTTTAGGAGGTCAACCACAGAGGCCTATAAGGGGCTTGGTTGGTAAGTTATATGACAGATACTGCAGGTTGAATGTATTTGAGAGAGGTGGGGGAGCATTGTACTACTACTACTACCACTACTACTACTGAATGAGGCTGCCACTACTCAGTTCCACTGGATCTTGGCCATTTGGGAAAATGGACCTATTTTTCCAGATCTTCTGATTTTGTTCAATGGAATTTGGAAATCCAGATTTTCTTGTGCAATATTCTGGTTTTTAAATGCTTTTTTTTAAATGTGTGGGATAAACTAAACATAGAATCTAGCCCCAGGACACTAGTTTTCAACAATCGGTGTAAATAGAAAGAATACATTTGGAGAGCAAGATTCTAGCCCCAGATATACTGTATGACCACATATGTAAGTATCTTCCTGTCTCTGGGCTTCAGATTCCCCATCTTTAATCTGGAGATATTTGACTAAAGATTTTCTGTGGAGTCTTTGAGCCTTGATGTTCTATGATTTTTTCCTTATATTTAATATCCAAATGAGAGATTACTTTCTTCAAAGCTTTTCAGATGTCTACTTTAAATTTTACTTTTTGGGAGCTACAACCCATCATATTTTGATTTACCATCTCTGGAAATGTCATCTGGGAAAATATCTAGTCACTTATTTATTATTTGTTGTCAAGACTTCCTTAGATGAAACCTATTTGCTTCATCCAATTCACTTAGAAATTTTAAGGTAACTGAAAGTCCTATTGAACTCAACATTTTTTTAATGTGCTGTGTTCAAGGGTGACGTTCAACTAATAATGGTTGGTATCACTGTCTAGTTCAATTATTTCTGATAACTCTTAGCAAAGGTTGTGGGGAGAATATGGGGGGCTTGGAATGAGTCAAATATAAGAGGAATTTCTTCGGGAAGAGTGCAGGAAACAGAGAGCTGATGACAGAATGAGTATAAAATTAATAATAGGAAACTTCTATTTTTGAGTACCTGCAGGTACTTTAGATAAAATATATCATTTGATCTACTCACAATCAAATTAGAGATATTATCTTTTCCATTTTATAGTGTATAACAGTGCTGATTAACTTTTTCTTTAAAAGGCCAGAGGGTAAATATTTTAGACTTTGCAAGCCACGTTATGTCCCTGTTGCATATTTTTCTTTCTTTTTTTTTTTTTAAACAACGCTTTAGAAATGTACAAAAATGTATAAAAACAGGCCATGGGCAGGATTTAACCTAAACCTGCTAATGCCTGGTGTAGAAGGTTAAGAACATGTACACTGGAGACAGCAGGGTTAAAATCCTGGCTTGATCTCTCATTAACTGTGCAATTGAGCAAGTCACTCAGCCTCTCTCTGCCTCAGTTTCTTTGCCTGTAAAAATGAGATGATTACAGAACTCATCTCACAGCGTTGTTGTGAGGATTCGCCGAGCTATTATTTTGTAAGTTGTTAGAACGTTGCCTCACATGTAGTATATGTTAAATAATTAAGAAAGCCTAGAATTGGTCTTGTTATGGGAGAGGCATGATAGAGGAGTGAAGCCTCTCTAGTATGCTTCTGATTATACCCTATACATAACTACTCCCTATATCTGTGACTGATGGGCCAGGTAGTGGCTCACTATTCCAGCTGCTCTACTTTCTGTATCATATCCCTCAGATGGCACACCAATCATACAGGATTGCTGTCTAATCCAGCTCAGGTCCGTGTGCCTTTCAGACTGGAAACTTGATGCCACACTACCTCTATACAGGCCACTCACGGAGCTGTTAGTTAAGGAACAAACATTTCCTCTTCCCTGAGAACACATACCGCTGCTGCATCAGCTTGCCATGGGGCTAGATCTCTGTCTGATCCCTAAAAGAACCTTTCTCAGTAGCACTTGACAAAGTTGACCACTCTTTCATCCTTGAAATGCTGTCTTCCTTGGTTTCCAGAACACCGCATGCTTCTGGTTTCATTCCTACCTCACTGATTACTCCTTCTTGGATTCCTATGCTATTTTCTCATTTCCCCATGCTCTATATGTTAGAAGTCCCCTGGGTGCAGTCCTTGGATCTCGTCTCCATTTATACTCCTTTTTTGGTGACTTCATCTAGCCTCATGGCTTTAAATAACATTTATACATTAATGCCTCCCAAATTTATACCTCTAGCATGGCCTCCCTTGACTCATATATCTTACTGCTTATTTAACAACTCCACCTGGATATCTAATGAGCATTGTGAACTTAATATGTCCCAAACTGAGCTCTTATAAGACCCCCAGATCTGCTTCTTCTGCACTCTCCTCTGCCTCTATTAATAATAACTTCTAGATGCTTCCTTCTAGATGCTCAGACCAAAATCCTTGATGATTCATTTTTTCTCACACCCCACATCCAATCCCTCAGGAAATCCTATTTGTTCCACCTTCAACATTCATATAGAATCAATTACTTCTCACAACCCCCCTGCTACCACCCTAATCTAAACCACCATCATCTGTCACTAGGAGAACTACATTATTCTCTTTACTGTTCTCTGTTTCATCCCTTTACCTCCCGCAGTCAATTCTCTACACAGTAGCCAGAGTCAACTTAAGTCAAATCATGTCACATGTCACTCCTCTACTTAAAACCCTTCATGTGCCTCCCAACTCCCTCAGAGTAAAAGCCTAATCCTCACAATAAACTATAAGACCCCACATGATCAGACCCCAGTTACCTCCATGATCTTATCTCCCACCACAGTCTCCAGTGCTCACTCCATTCCAGTCACACTGTTCTCCCCTCTTCTTCAAAGCCACCAGACACACTCCAGCCTTAAGGCCTTGCTTGCTATTCCTTTCACCTAAAACACTCTGGCCTCAGATATCTTCATTGTGTTCTTACCTCAGGTCTGGTCCACATGTCTCTTTCTCAGTGAGATTGTCCTTCACTATCCTTGTAAAAATTGCACACTTGCTACTCCCATTATCCTTGTGGCTTTTTCCCCCTCAACAGCAGTTATAACCATCTGACATACCATAAGTGTTATTCATTTGTTTGTTTCTTTGTTATTTGTCTCTCCCTGCTAAAATATAAGCTCCATAAAAGCAAGGATTTTAACTGTTTCAACCACAAAAAAATCCCGAATGCCAGGAACAGGAAGTACCTAGCACATAGAAGCTACCCAATAAATATTTTTAAATAAATGAAAATAACTGCTCTCCCCCAGTGCCTCCTTATATTGCTTTTCCTCTCTCCAAGAATATAAAATAGACCTAACTACCCTGAAAGCATCCAGAGGTAAGTTCACAGAGGAATCACACCCCAAAAGGAGGGAAAGAGTGGTAGAAAATAGGCAAGTGGTCTTATTCCTATCTATATTTCATTTGCCTGGCTGCCAGTGTTTCATGAGACTTTTTCAGTCCAAGCCCTGAGCTTTGGAGACTAGCATATTTTCACTGCTCCTAACACAATCCTCCCCCCAAAATGGGCCCCATTTTCCACCTGGCCATCTTGGATATTATACCCCAAAATCTCCCTCTATGACAGGATCAGATTCCTTACAGGTGTGAAGCAACAGGCACACCCGGCTGCTGGTAGAGAATAAAGGTTGTGTGGGGCCATTAGGTACATGAGTGTGTGTACGTGTGTGTGTGTGTGTGTGTGTGTGTGTGTGTGTGACTACTGTATATAGTTTGCATCATATCTATATCTATTGTGTATTGGTATTAGTCCATGTGGCCTGCAATAAGTCTAGCAAGGTCTTTCACCATCCTTGGAGGTTCTTACTGTAATCCCTTTAACTTTACCCCTACCTCCAATCCCTAGTTAATGACCATCACCAAAGCTAATACATGCCAGGGCACTGGGCTAAAGGCTTTATGTACAGTCACTTGTTTACTCCTCACAGCAACTATTTGATATAGGTATTATTATTATTATTCCTGTTTTCAGATCAAGAAACAGATTCAGAGAGGTAAAGTAACTAGCTCAAGTATTTATCTTGCTGCTAGCTGATGTTGGTTTAGTATAGCATATTTCAAACTGTTCTGTGACCCACGTTAAAAAAAATATATAGTCTACATCACAACTAACACATGAAATTGAAACAGACTTTCCATGAAATAATACTCTTACTATTTGTTTTGTAGTCTGACATTTTCTCTTCAGTTAAAAAAAAAAAAACAAAGCTAGTCAGGACATGCTTAATTGATTTTTACCACCTAAATGAGTCCACTTCACCATTCATTAAAGGCTTGCTAACTACCCTTTTAAAATCACTGCTTTAGGGTGGGTGCCCCGTTTTAAGGCTATTTGTAGTTCTCAGAGACCTCCAAAATGTCTCTAGCTTCAAAGAGGGTCATTCTAAATATGGAATGTGAGAACTCAAGAGAGACATGGTGGGGGGAAGATGGAGGCACTTTTAGCATGCCTCAGAATGCCAGGTGAAAGTTAAACCCTCTCTTGTTCACGCTGCTCCTCTCAGAATCTGCTCAGCCTTTTGTGCTCTCTTCTTTGAGCATAAATTCATTCAACAAGCATTTTCTGAACCCTTCAACACTAGGTGCTCTGCTAGAGGCTATGGGGAAGCAAAATTATGTGGGGGAGACAAGCATATAAACAGCTAACTACATAAAGTAAGCAGTAGCAAGTGGCATAAAAAAGGGTGCCCATGAAATGTCATGAGCACACAGAGAACGGGAGTGGGATTTCAACTTGAGCTGAAGCTTTATAAAAGAGATTGCTTTCGAGCCAAACCTGGAAGGGTGACTAGGATTTACACAAACAGAAGCAGGGGAAATGAAATTCTCAGATGTTAAAAAAAAAAAGCATATGAGCTGGACAATGCAGATGTGTAGAAAGACTGAAGAGCATTTAGAAGAGGATTTTAGGCCAGGTTGTTGAGAATTGTGAATATCTTCCTAAAGAGTTTGAACTTTGTCTTGTAAGCAATGAGGAGTTATTAAAAGTGTTTCATCAGAGGAGGATCAAGCAATACTTTAAGGTTCTAACTGGCAGCAGTGTGAGAATGGATTGGAGGGCAGCAAAAATGGAGGTAGGTCAACACCTAGGAGGCTGATATAATGGTCTAGGAGAGACATGAATGAGGGCCTGACCTGGAGTAGTGGTTATGGGTGTGTAAAGGAGGGGGCACACAGAAGAAATGGCATTGGGGTAGAGGCAACAGGACGTGGCAATTAATTATATATGTGTAGTGTAGAGGTGATGTCTTCTCTCCTCCTTCCTGGTTTGCCCCTCACCTCAGGGCTTCCATAGCAGCCTAATGAACTCTGTGAATTCATCCACAGCAGAAAGAGGAAGCATGGGTATGTGTGGGTGGCTCCTTACCTATGGGTAAGGAAGAGGAGACAGTTCGTCATAGGCAAGCCGGGAGGCCAGGCTGGATGGAGCCAGCTCATCCTGTTGCCATAGCATTTCAGAAGATCATAGAATTTTAGAGCTGGAAAGGGACCTTAGGATCCTGCTGTGAGGATGTCCTATTGTGAGGAGGGGCAAATGAGGATGGAAGTGTCTAACAAGGAAGGAAACTTTAGGAAAAGCCTCAGACTTGATACTTGATCCTGTAAGCTCCCCTCTTCCCCCCTCCTCCTCTCCCTTCTCCCCCTTCATCCTAATTTCATCTTCCTTTTCATGTACCACTGCCTCTTCCTCCTCCTTCTTTTCCCTACCTTTTCCTCTCCATCTCTTCCTCCTCTGTACTCACTTCTTTCTTCTCTCCCTTTTCTTCTCATCCACCTCTTCAACTTCCTCCCCTTCTTTTTCTCCTTCTTTATCTCTCTCTTTCTCTTCTCCCTTCTCTCCCTGACCCTCCTCAGGATCTTCACCAACAGAACAAGTTTCCCTTCGAGTTCAGGAGTCAGCACTTCAAACCTGAAAGGTCACTCAAGCCATCCCAGGTTGGGGAGGGCAGATCCCCTAAAATGAGCCTTATCTTCCATTAAGTAGATACCTTGCCCGCTTTCTTTGTGATGTTTTTCCAGGTCAAGCACTCCTCTGACCGAGGGAATCTCTTTTTCTCTTTTTACCACCTCCCTGGAGAATGGTTTACTAGGCCTATTGAACAGAGGTTTAGCAGTTTCCCCAATGCAGTGAATGAAGGTCAGTGGAAGCTGGGGCTGGAGGCCACGGCTCTTGCTTCTCTGCTTCTTGCTCTTTCTACAATCTTCTTACTTCTGTAATTTTAATCCATGGACCAGCAGCATATCACCTGGGAGTTTCTTAGAAATGCAGAACTTCAGGACCCACCCTACACTTACTTAATCAGAATATTCATTTTAACAAGAACATCTGTGAAAATTAAAGTTTGAAAAGCCCTGTTCTGCATAGATTATATCCCTTTACAGGCACTGTCTTTCCTAGAGCAACCCATTCTGGGTTTGCCTGGAACTTTAGGGGGTAAAGAAGCTGAAGGTCTTAGAGCCCTAGAGGGCAGAGATCACCACTCAGATAGCTGCAGAGGCTAGGGAGGGACCTGTAGGGAGGGACTCTGACTCTAAAAGAGGCAGCTGTCACTCAGCTCCAGCTAATTGTTGCAAGGTAAGAATACTAGACCAGGGCTACCACATCTTCTGATGTTTTAAAAGAAGCTGGAATTCTAGATTATTAAATGAAATATTCTGATTAAAAATTATATATATAATTATATTAATAATAATATAATATAATATTAGTTTAACATCCAACAAACTTAAAACACTGTGGTGAGTTGTTGGCCAGACTTCTGTTTACAGCCTCTGATGTAGTCTAGGCTTGTTTGTTTGTTTTTAGCAGCAGGGACTCTTTATTTAATCACAATCTTACCCAGAAGCTTAATGTATTAAGCAGAAGAAAAGAGAACCACTCTGGTTGAAATGGGGCCCAGCAATCCCTGCATGTCCCACAGGGCAAGAAGTAGCCTCTGATGGACCCTCCCTACATTCTATAAAAGCACAGGTCAAAAAGCATTAAGAAACTCTAACAATACCATTTGACAGATGAAGAGACTGAGTGTCTTGTCCAGCAATTTATCAGTCACCTGACTTCCAGTCCAGTGCTCTTCTCGTCTTGGTTCGCTGACTTCTTTGCGTGGTTCTCTAGCACAGCCCTCCATTGATGGAGGATTCATTCTACAGCATGTCTGGCAGGTACTCTCCCAGACTTTGCTTGGATGACTTCAATGATGGGAAGCTCATCATTTTATAAGATTGGACATGAACATGTGAGTTTGCCTTGCCTAAGAATTTTTAAGCAGATACATATTGTTTGTGAGCTCTGCAGGTCCTGAATCTGCCCAAGTGGTTTAAGCAACACTTCAACCTAAATGGGGGTTAAATCTGCTCATCTAATTGAAACTCCTTATGAAATTATTTCTGTTCCTGCCTTTGTACTGAAAATGAAGAGTGGACTGGAAAGCAAATTTCTTAGATACACAAGAAGTTGTTTGAGGCTGAAGGCATGACATGGGGGAAAGAGAAGAAGGAGCTAAAGAGGAAAGGGGTGAGTGCTTGGAAAGGGGTGGATGAGGTAAACTTTAAGGCATTTATACTAACTTGAGAGTAAAGAACCCGTGGAGAGCTTAGAGGAGGAGAATAACTAATGGGTCCCTAACCACAGTGGAATGAATATGATTTTCATCTGTCTGGTCCCTATGATCAAGCTGAAGTAGCCCTGTGGGGAGGCTTTTGGGCCAAGGCCCCCTGCATTCCAAGATGGTACTTTCTGTAGCAGCCCATTAAGCAGCATCTCACCCTGTTTCCACACTCTGCCTGTTGAGGCCTGAAGAAAAACAAGTATAGCTACTTCCTCTCTGCCCTTCCCTGAACTGCTTGGAGCTTGCTCCAAATGGCTGTAGAGTGTACTGAGTCTTTTGTCTGGCCTGAGTCTATAGGGTCAGGTAGGTGCTTGGGAAACCTAGGGATGAGGAATTGCATTCCCAGGTGAATGACTGTTTTAGCTGATATTCCCACAGAAAAAATGGGAGCCCATATGCCCAGCAAATCTTCTTCCCCAAATTAGGAACATTGACTGTCCTCAACATCTCTGACTATTAATCTAAATACAGATGAAGATGTTTCCTATTCTTTTTGAGGCAAAAGAACTTATCTCAAACTTATCTTCAACATACTGATAAGAGTTTGGTCTAGAGCTGGGCTTCTCCCATTTTAATGTGCATGTGAATCACTGGGAATTTTGTGAAAATGCTAATGCTAGTCAGTAGGTCTGAGGTGGGCATGGATTCTGCATTTGTATTAAGTTCCCAGGTGATGTTGATGCTGCTGGTCTGAGCCCCAAACTTTGAGTAGTAGCTAGGGGATAGATGACCTTAAGAATTCATCCAGCTAAATTTTACTTTTCAAAGTCTAAACTAGATTAATCTATACATACTTTTACTATTACACTAACATCTTACTTTGAATTCTTTCCTGTGTTAGCTTATTTGGGATGACATCTATCATGTTTCCCATTTCTTCATCTCCTGTCTTCACAACTCCTAGCTTCTTGGAAGCACATGCCATCTGCCTCTGCCACCCACTATCCCTTCTTTTTACTTCCATCTCCTGACATTTTGGCCCTGACTACTTCTCTGTCATCATCTCCCACCACTGTCTTACACATCACTATATTCTGCCATGCTGACCTTCTTCTGCTCCTTGCACATATCAGTCTCATTTTCATCTTTGAACCTTTGCTTTTGTCATTCCTTCATGTTTAGAATGCTCTTCCTCCAGATCTTTGCATCACTGATTTCTTCTCATCATTCTGGTGTCAACTCAGATGTCACCTCCTAAGAGAGGCCTTCCTTGACCATTTAGATAAGATGGTGTCTTTCTTCCTCAATTACCTTCTATTATATCACCTTATTTATTATTATTGTAGCTATTCAATATCTAAGATTATTTACTGGTTTTTGGGTTCATTGTCTAAATCCCTTCATTAGAATATAAGTTCCTTGAGGATAGAGACCAAGTCTGTCTTGCTCACTACTGTGTCTCCAGTACCTAGAACAGAACCTGGCACATAGTAGGTACTTTACACATAATTCTTGGCTGACAGATTGTCTTTCTGGACATTCTTCCTTACTCACTGAAGACTTTAACTCCTGGATCATCACTGTCTTCATCTTTCCCTTGTCTCCCAAACCTCAACACTCCCTATTAGATGTCATATTCAACTGTGGCCTCACTTTCAAAAATCTCTTTCTTCATCTTACTACAGCTAGAAAACTCCTATGGTAATACCCTAGATCCGGATTTCCTCCAGAATCTTGATTTCAGGCATCTCTTCTCTGATCACTGCCCTGCTTTTCCAGCTCATTTCCTGCAAACCCTACTATATGTCACTGATATGTTTGCTTTTCCATTTTCTCTAAGACAGTGGTTCTCAACCCCAGTTGCACATTTAGGATCATCTAAGGATCTTATAAAAATCCTGATGCCTAGGCCATACCTCATTCTGATTAAGTCATAATCCCTGAAGGTGGGATTTAGACAATTTTTTTAATACCCCTGGTGATTCCAGTGTGCAGCCAAGGTTGAGAACTACTGCTCTGAGAGGACTATTTCATACCTGTTCCTCTTTCCTGTAATTTCCAATGACTCCTTCCATATTCTTCACTTAGCTTTGTCTCTTTTTTGAGGAAATAGATACCATTTTAGGGGCATTCCCTCCTCCTTCATTCACCAAATCTATAGGCCCACTGGCACTTGTACCCTCACTCACTTTCTCTTTCTTCCTGCTAGAGTGTACAAGGTGGCCCTGTTTCTGTCAAGGGGAAATATTTTCTCTGGGCCCCATCCCCCCACCTTCTCAAGGACTTTGCTCTTGCAAGTATCCCCTTTTCTACACCAATGCTTTACAGACTTTGGTGTACATGCAGATCACCTGGGGATGTAGCTAAAGTGCAAATTCAGTAGGTCTGAGATGGGGCCCAAGGTTCTGCATTTATAACAAGTACCCAGGTGATGATGATGCTGTTGATCTGTAGACCATGCTTCAAGTAGCAAGGTCTTGTATTGTCAGACTCTCCTCATTCCCATAATCATATAAGCATGCTCCTAACCCCATGTTGAAAGAAAAAAAAATGCTTCCTTATATACCCATTCAAATATTACCCTATTTCTCTTATTCCCTTCAGAGCAGAACTTCTCAAAGAGTTCTCTGAACTTGTCTCCACTTTACCTTCATTCACTTTCCCCCCTCTTATTCACTCTTCAAGTACCCCAGAATGACTTCTGTTACCCTTGTGCCAATGAAGCTACTCTTGTTAAAACCATCAATGGCAGCCATGCTGCCAATACAATGGACATATCTGTCATCATCCATTCAACTTCTCAATGTCATTCCTTAAAACTTTTTTCACCTGAATGTAATTTCTTCTGGTTTCCTACCTTATTGACCACTACTTCCCGGTCTCCATTTTTATCCTTCTTTTCTATTCAACTCTAGTCTAATTGTTGGAGAGCCTCAAGACTTGGTTAGGGCACTTTTCTATTTATACTCTCTCCCTAGATGATCACATCCTGTTGTGTGACTTTAAATACCATCTATATGATGTACTATATGTTAGCTAATTGAATTGAAATATAAATAAATAAATACATACATACATACACACACGCATGCATACATACATACCATCTGTATGATGATGACTCCAAAATGTATATCTCCAGGCAGATCTTCTCTCCTGAGCTCCAGGCTTGTGTATTCAATTGTCTTTCTTACATCTCCTCTAATATGACTAATTGACAGTTCACAGTTTTTAATACATCCAAAATGGAAGTTTTGCTTTCTTCCCCTCCTCAAACTTGCACTTATTCCACTCTTCCCACATCAGCAAATGATGCCACCATCTATCCAGTTGTTTAAGCCAAAAACCTGGAGTCATCTATAATTCCTCTTTCCATTCCTTCACACTCCACATCCAACCCATCGCCAAGTTCTGGTGTTTCTACATCTAAAATATATCCTAAGAATGTTTATCTTTGTCTGTTGTCTTCATTGACCTTCCAATCCATTTACATCATCTCTCCCCCGGATGACAATAGCTGCAACAGTTTCAACCTCTTGGCTCTTCTTTAATCTGTTTACCACACAGCAACCTTTTTTACAAATGTAAATCAAATCAATTTATTCTCTTGCCTAAAACCACTCAATTACCTTCCCTCTCTTTCTGTTGTCCTAGGATTAAAATACAAATTTTCTACTGTGACTTTCAAGGCTGTATGTGACCTGGTTTCTGTCAAATTTGTCTCCTATAACTCTTCCCCTTTCTCTCTGGGTTTCAGCCTCGTTGTGCTTCTAATTCCTGGGACACTAAGCCCATTCAAACCTTTGGACTTTTGGACTTTCTGTTTTCTGTGCCTGGAATACATTTTCCCTACCGCTTTATTTAGCAGGCTCACTTTAAGCCTGTAGGCCTCAACTAAATGTCATCTCCTTGGAGAATCCTTCTTTATCTAAATTCTCTCTCCCCTCCCCCACTAACTTTTCACTTTCTTTCATAGCACTTATCACCATCTGTTTTAGCATATTTATTTATTTACCTTATTTACTTGTTTATTATTAAATTTACAAATGAATGAATAAGAATAGGTAGTGATCTATGTACTAAATAATATCATTTTTTCAAAACAACTTGGGTTATAGTATAGATGTTAGCCTTAGGATCTCAATACTAGCATTATAGTAGTTGTGTACTTCTAATTTTTATCCTTTTTTTTTTTTTTTTTACTATTGCATTCCACTCACTGTTGAGAATCAGGAGTCTGAGTTTTCAGTCCAGCTCAGCCACTAACTTTATGATTTTGGAAGTCCCTTTCATTCCCAGGAGCTATATTTTCTCATTTGTAAAATAACAATGTTGGAGGAGATAATCTTTAAGATCTTTGCCAACTCTGATCTATGGATAAGTGATTGCTTAACACTATTAGGTAAATAGTAATTAGTGTGTTCATTGTATGGTTGGGGAACCTGAGACACAAAGAAACTGGGTGCTGTCTCAGGTTACCCATCAGTAGTGAATTCAGCTTTTCACTCAGCTCTGCACACAGGTAGGGACCAGCTTGCCTCTGGGTTCCTTGAATCACTATGGACTCAAATAAAGAAAACGCGGTAGACAGGGGACTTTCCTAAGATTGTCCTGCTCCTTAAGCTGCTCATGGCTGAAGAGAAGGCAGCATTTGGTTCTTGTCCACTGGAGAGCTGGTGCCAGGCTAAGTACCAAATAGGCTTCTAAGAGATCACAGGGCTTCAAGGGAGAGGTCTAGGACAAGGAGATTGTGGAAATCTCTTTTCCAAATTTCTATTATCCTGTCCTGAATGTTTACTGGTTGCCAGACCCTGTGGTAAATGCTTTGTTCCCATGGATGAATTCATCAAATCTTATGAAACACACACTATTATTATCCCTATTTTACAGATAAGGAAACTATCAAGATAGAGGACATTAAATAACCTTCCCAAGTAAGTAGCAAAGCCAATAATTGAATCCAAGCAGTTCTGGAGTTAGAGCTTATACTCTTACCTACTACATTATATCACCTCTAACTGTTCATAGGTACATAAGACATACTGGATTCAATTGCCTCTATGCCTTTGGGATCAACATTTATTCTTTTGAAAGAGTTTCTAGGCACATACATTAACACAGGGCTGTCTTCTCTCAGATCCATTCCCCACTCTTCTTCTGCACATTAAATTTCTTAGGCTCCCTTGTTGTCTCACTTCTTCTGTCCAATGGGAGACACCTGAGGGAGCTTAGTGAGCAGGTAGAAGGAAGAAACCAGGGTATTTCCTTTATTCCCCACCCGTATGCTTCAGAGAGGTATATTCTGGAAATGGCTATATCTCCTACACAATTCCATCATCCGTTTAAATACTCCTCCATTCATGGCTTCTGAACCATCAGGCCCCCTACCCCATGCTTTTAGCTTCAGTTTCTGGGTTCTGTCAACATTACCTTTCCCATTATCTATCTAGCCCTAGGGGTGGTAGCAGTTTTCTGTTGTTGCTAAATGTTGGATTTCCTCGCCATCTCCTGTCTGACTTTTTAGCCCCACAGGTAAGATGCATTTCCTGTATTAAATGCTCTCTCTTTAAAAGATCTAGGGTGATTTCTATTTTCTTGACTGGATTATAATTGATATAGACAACTTCTATAATCCCAGGACGACTCACTATCACATAAATTGGTTTATAATCCTTCAAAGCATATATCAACCTTTAATTATTTTGTTTGTTTACTCATTTGTTGTCTATTTTTCCTCCATTCAAAGTAGATTGTAGGTCCATGAGGAAATTTGTCTTGCATCCTGAACATCTATCACAATGCTTGGTACATAGGGGTTCAATAATATTGTTGAATGAATGTATCCCTCAAAAAAAAAATCCAGGTTTTTATTGGATATCTCCTATGTGACAGTCACCATTGTAGTAAATACCAAGGTGAGTGATTCATTGTCCCTGATTTAAAAAAAAAAACACCTTATAATTCCATTTAAATGACAAGACATAGAAAAATGTGCACATGACCAGTGTACTAGTTTGTCAGGACTGTCATAACAAAGTACCAAAGACTGGGTGTCTCAAACAACAGAAATTAATTTTCTCAAAATTCCGAAGGCTAAGAGTCTAAGATCAAGGTGGTCTCTTCTGAGGCCTCTCTCCTTGGCTTACAGATGGCTACCTTCTCCCTTTCTTTTCACATGGTCTTTCCTCTGTACCCATCTATGTCCAAATTTCCTCTTCTTATAAGGACGTCAGATATATTGGATAAGAGTCTATCTTAGTGATTTTATTTTAACTTCGTTATCTCTTTAAAGATGCTGTCTTGGGGCGCCTGGGTGGCTCAGTTGGTTAAGCTTCTGCCTTCGGCTCAGGTCATGATCCCACTGTACTGGGATGGAGCCCTGCATCATCTAGCTCCCTGCTCAGTGGGAAGCCTGCTTTTCCCTCTCCCTCTGCTTCTCCTTCACCCTCTGCTGCTCCCCCTGCTTGTGCTCTTTTGCTTTCTCTGTCAAATATATAAATAAAATCTTTAAGAAATAAAATTAAAAAAAATGCTGTCTCCAAATAAAGTCACATTCTGAGGCATTGGGAGTTCAGACTTCAACATAAAAATATTTGGGGGACACAATTCAGCCTGTAACAACCAGTAAGCAAAAGATTATTTTCAATTGAGAAGGATAAATGGTAGTGCTATAGGAGTTAGATAAAAGATGATAAAACCAGGGCCTGGAGTATTCCAGGAAATCTTCCTAGAGGCGGTGTGCCTAGTGCTGGATCCTAAAGAAATCTTAGAGTCATGATAGCCTGACTGAGCTGGTTGGCAAGGGAGGTGCATCCAAGAGGCTCAGTGTGAGTGAAGGCTCAGAGATGAGAAAGTGAGGAGACCACTGTAGAATTACTAGACTATCAGCCTTGGGAGGAAGTTGAAAGGCTACTCAGGATAAGCTCCTATTTGATTCAAGAATCCCTTGCCTGCCAAAGGACAATTCACCTTCTGCTCCTATCCCTTTCAGGACTGGGTGCTCATCAAAGCAGCTGCTCAGATCTTTGTCCAGCTCAGTCTAGCCAAAAGAAATGGCTTGGATGAAGTGGGGAGAATCTGCTAGGACATAGAGGAAAATAAGTTTGTGTGTGTAGCATGCCAGTGATGTCTTCTTACCAATCATCTTCAGGCACTTCTTCCTGATGGCATATTTTAATTCCCTCTTGCTGAAGCTGCAATCTTTATTTTTGTAATCCCATTCTTGCCTGCCCTGCCCTGTGGGTCAGGAGACTTGGATTTTTCTCTTGTTTAGCCTTGCTACCTTAGACAAATGTCTTTCAATCTTTGGGCTTCAGTATTTATGTGTGTAAGAGGGGGCTACTTAATGCTCCCTGTCACGTTCTTCTTACAGGGTAATTGTAAGGACTGTATGGAATAATAATGGGTGTGAATGTGACTAACAATGTCAACACTCAGCAGCGGTAAAGTTGTCAGCCTGGGTTGCATGGTGGGTGGTTTCTCCGTTTGCCTGTTTTGCTGATGTTCTTTTGACTCATTCTCAGCAAAATAAGCAAATGGAAAATTCATCCATCAACAAGCTACCTTTTATATTCCCGAAGATGTGAGGGAGAACCCTGGAATGGTGCCTGTGTGCGGGCGCGCGCACGCGCGCGGGCGCGTCCGCACGCACGCGCTCTTGCGTTAGCAAAAAGAAGCTTGGAAAGCTGCAGAGGGTAAAGTTGAGGCTTTATCTTTTTTATGTGACCTTAGATAGGTCCCTTCCATCTTCTAAACCTCCATTTATTTATCTGTAAAATGAAGATACTATTGCCTGTGTTCACAGGGTTGTTTTGAGAAGCGAAAGTAATGAGGATGAAAGCCCCCAAAGAGTACACGATAGGAGAGAGGATCCGAGGGGAGTATGCAGAGGGAGGGGTGGGGAAAGGGAGGCAGGAGAGTGTTGTCAGGGCTCCACTGGGGCAGGATCTTATTATTTCAGAGGTTGGCCCAACACCTCTGGCAACTTTGGAGAGGACTTTTCGCTGACTCGACACAATTAGCGCAACTGGGGAGCCCCACGATAAACAGCATCTAACTACAGCACTGGGGGGTGGGGGTGGGGCAGGAAGAGGTGGCCTCCGCCTTCTCCCGGGTGAAGGTCATTTACCCCCATCCTCTCCCTGCACCCCACCTCCCAGTTCTGAAGCCTTGGCAGGGGACAAAGGCAGTCGGTTGGGACCCTCCTCCTACGCTTCTCCCAGCCAAGCACCCCTGGAGCTGCAGGGCGGAGAGGCAGAGCCTGCCAGCTGGGATGGAACAACCTGACTGAAGGGGAGGTCCGGGGCGGAGGGGATTGGGCTGTAGGGCTGTGGAGGAGGGGAGGCGGAGGGGGCGCTTGGGCTTTCACTTGATCCAGCCCTGCCAGCCCAGCCTGGCTGTGACAACCCGCACCAGCCACGCAGGCCTCAGAGAAGCCGGACTTCGCAGGCACCATGCAGTGGATAAGGGGCGGATCAGGAATGGTGAGTGCATATAACCCCCGCTTACCCTTCCTGAGCCTCAGTCCCCAACCCCCCCCCCCCGCCCTGCCCCCAGGCTTCTTCACCAGCCGTCCTGCAGTGAGCCCCCTGGCTTCTGCCCACCGCCCTCTCTGCCGCTGTCCTTGAGACAGTAGCGAGCTTGCTGTGGCCATTTTAGGAGCCCTTGCTCGCTCGCCTGCTGAAGAAAGACCCCTCCAGCCCCCTCCGCATCCCTACCTACTCCCCAACACCCACTGGGGTGGGATAAGAGTGGGGGTCACCTGGAAAGCCAATGAGGCAAGGGGAGCTGGCAGAGGGTCTCTGGGAACTGTGAGTCTTGAAGGCAGCCGGTGAGCTGGTATGGGTTTGGAAGGGCGAGGGTAGTCAAAAAGCCTGGGATTTTGGAGAAGGCAGTATGGGAGAGCTTCATGGTCCCCCAAATAGGCTGCATGCACCCCTTCACCCTGGCCAATCTCAGGGCTTGAGGGCCAGGGAGTGACTCTCAGGGACACTGCATAGCTGGGCCCTGGAGCTCTTCCTTGCCTGGGCTGGAGTCACCCTGGCCACACTTGGGGTTTTGTAAAGGAAAGAGAGCTGCAGAAACCCTCAGCTGGAAATGGGTCTGAGCCCCATTCAGTTAGAAGAGCTCTTTTCTCATCCCCACCCCCATCCAAGGAGTGTGTACTTGTGTGTGTGTTTAGTATTATCCTCCAACAGTTCATTTTATGCTGTGGTTCTCCCTTCTCTACCTGGAGACCTTGGAATGACTTCCCTTGGAGAGAGGAAGTGGTGGCGGCATCTTGATGCTTCTCTCACTCAGCCAGAGGTAGCTCAAGTCTGGTCAGGGACTCTGGGGGGTAGGAGGCATGGGCAAGAGGGTCTTAGAGGGCAGTTGGGTTGGGTCAGCAGGCACTGATGGCACTCTTAACCCACACTTCTGTACTGCCAGCCACAACCCACAGCTGAAGGAAAGTTGCCTGAAGCAGTTGGGTAAAAACTGATATTTAACTCTTTATTCACTCCTGTTGTTCTGGAAGGGAAGAGGAATTCGGTATGGATTAGGACTGTATTCAAAGGAGCTGTCCTCCTCCTTTCCTCATGGTTTCCTTAGGATTCTGTTTCACTGGTTCTTAAAGGCATCTGGTTTATATTCCTATATGCCAGAGTTTTAAGACACTCTTCTCAGACTTCCCTCCTTCCCTGGGGTCCCATCAAAGGTGTTTCAAATGTTTGTAGAACCAGAAAATGTTAGATCAGGAAAAGACCTTCAGGTCCTTGTCATCCATCCAGGAGAGCTGCAACCCAGAGAATGGGAGATAATTGCCCAGGGCCACACAGCTCCATGAAGGCAAAGCTGAGTCTAGCACAGGAGTCTTCTGTCTTTTCATCATTGCTCTCTACTGCTTCACAGAATCATCAGTTCAAATGGTGCTGATAGGGAGAGAGGAACAAACAGTCATGATCTTGGGAAAGACCTTCAGGATGAACTAATGCCATGAAATTTGACTGAAAAACAAAACAAAACATGACAGTCCTGGTATTTCTGGCAGCTGAATATGGGTGAGACCTCCCACCTTTTCTAAATATATTTTAGTATAGGGGTCCAGAGCCACCCATTGACAACAGATTAAATTAATGGGAAAAATCTGAGGTTTTGCCAATTGTGTGTGAGAGAAAAGAGGGAGTAACAAACCTTGTAGAGACTATGGAATTAAAGATTGATTGATGGGGAATTCTTAAAATATTTTTAGGGGACTTCAGTGGTGAATATTATGATTGCAGTGATGAAAGCATTTATTTAATCATTTGCCAGAATTCAAGAAACTTTATTCTAGTTTGGAGGCAGGAAACCTCTAGTCTTCGTCCTGCTATTATTTTGATAGGAATATTTGGGCCTCAGTTTTCTCACCTGTTAAATGGGGCTATTAATGATTACCAAAATTCCTTGGAGGTCTGAGATTCTCAGATTCCTAAAAGTAAACGTTGGACAAAATGGCTCTAGTGGCTCATTATGAAAAAAAAAAAAAAAATATATATATATATATATATATATATGGAATATTTATTTAGCCACCATTTTATAATGTGGCCAGTCAAAAAGTCTTTACTCCTTGTTCTTTCATTTGCAAAGTGCTTGAAATTTATATTAGGCTTTTTATAACAGTGGGATTTCTTTTTAGAACATTTGACTATTTTAACTGATTGCAAGAGTCACATGTGAATGAAAGTCCTTGAACATAAAATACCAGTAGGGATTTTACAGAATAAAATCTGTCTCAGTAGAGAGTGTTAAAAAAACAGTGAGTTCACTTTTGATGGTAAATTGTTTAGTATATTTATTCATAACTTCTGTTTGCAATGCAATTTGTGCTGAGTAGGGCTAGAGTGGAAAGAATGCTGGTCTCAGAGTCACAAGTCTGAGGTTGAAGTCCTGGTTTTTATACTTCTCAGCTTTGAAACACTTGCCAATTGTCAAACTTCTTTCATCCTCAGTATTCTTATTTATAAAATGGGTGCAAAATACCTTATTTTATAGGTGCTATTGAGATTGGTTTTTTTTTTATTTTAATGTTTTTTTATTATATTATGTTAGTCACCATACAGTACATCCCTGGTTTCTGATGTAAAGTTCAATGATTCATTAGTTGCGTATAACACCCAGTGCACCATGCAATACGTGCCCTCCTTTACTACCCATCACCAGTCTATCCCATTCCCCCACCCCCTCCCCTCTGAAGCCCTCAGTTTGCTTCTCAGAGTCCACAGTCTCTCATGTTTCATTCCCCCTTCTGATTACCCCCCCTTTCTTTATCCCTTTCTTCCCCTACCGATCTTCCTAGTTCTTATGTTCCATAGATGAGAGAAATCATATGATAATTGTCTTTCTCTGCTTGACTTATTTCACTTAGCATTATCTCCTCCAGTGCTAATTCATTAAAAAATATAGAGTATCTACTATGAGTTGGCACTGATTTAGGTATTGGGGAGAGCGCAGTGAACAAACACAAATTCTACGTTTTCATGGATCTTACATTCTGGGGACTGGATGTTCACTAAACAATTACACAAATTAATATACAGTATGGCAGGAGGTACTAAGCACTAAGAAGAAAAAGAAAACCTGGTAAGAGAATAAAGAGAAATAGGGGATGAGATGATATATTAGACAGATGATTCAGAGCCTCTCTGATTAAGAGACATTTGAGCAGAGATGTGTAGGAAATGAAGAAATAAGCTCTATGCAGATATTTAGGAGAAGAGAGTTCTAGACTTAAGAAACAGCCGGGTGGGGGGGGGGGGTAGGGGGAGAGATGGAGTGCAACTGGTTTGTTTAAGAAACAGCATGGAAGCCAGTTTCCTGGGGACATTTAATCTGAATGAGATTGGTGGCTTTTGGAAGGTTTGAACATGTAAGGGACATAATCTGACTTAAAATTGAACAGAATAAATTGTAGTGGGGCAAAGGTAAAAGATGTAAGGATGCTCTTACAATAGTCCAGGTTAGGGGTGATGGTGTGGCTTGGATGAGGGTAAAAGTGTTATACCCAGAACCATTTGTAGATAATTTGTGTCTTTTTCCTTTCTGACTACCCATCTGATTCTCATATGGCTTAGTGTGGGCCTAGAATGAATGAAGAATGGGTGGATGGAGGAAAGGACATTTCACATCTAAGTCAATGATCTAATGATCTGCTTTGGGTTCCTGGCCTCTGATAGGGCTAATTGCGGGTTGGTTCTATGTGAATTACCAGTGAGCCAGTTCCTTGCTTTCTAGGATTCTGAACAGTAAGATTAATTATATTATTACTACTTTAGAGATGTGGTATACTTAGCATATGTGATATCTGGAATTACTCATTTTAATACTCCCATATATATGACAAAAATATTTTCAGTAGTAAACATGTAGTAATCAGTACTAATAATTATTTTATTGTTTTGCTTTTAATTTTAAAATAATTAGCAATGAAAAAGAGAATAAACTTCAATTTAAAAGATATTTAAATTCAGTAACATCTCACATATAACCTAAAGTATGCACTTACTGAACAAAACTAGTACACATTGCAGTTTGTATTGTTTTTGTTGTTTTAAATTTTAAGCACAGGTAAAAACTCCAATTGGTCAAATAGAATAACAGAAATGAAGTGACTTACATTCTGTTTCTTTGACTTTACTATCCCTGTGCTATCATTATTTACTTTGAACCTACTGTTTAAATGATGGAACATATAATACCAGAGGGATTGCAGACATGAAATGCACCCAAAGCTACCTTGAATGATTCTAAAGATTTGCAAGTGAAACGAACTGAAGGAACAACCTGTAAAGTCTGTGTATGTGGCAGCAGGGCGGGGGGGGGGGGGCAGTGCGACCGAATCCACTGCCCTGTAGAATACAGTGTTATTAAAGGATAAGTAATATAAGGTGCCTATTTAAAACTCAGTAGTAACAACAATTGCTTAGAACTTCGACCAACAAGGGGCGCCTGGGTGGCACAGCGGTTAAGCATCTGCCTTGGCTCAGGGTGTGATCCCGGCGTTGTGGGATCGAGCCCCACATCAGGCTCCTCCGCTATGAGCCTGCTTCTTCCTCTCCTACTCCCCCGGCTTGTGTTCCCTCTCTCGCTGGCTGTCTCTATCTCTGTCGAATAAATAAATAAAATCTTAAAAAAAAAAAAAAGAACTTCGACCAACAAAAACTTTTATTCAGGGAGGAGTATTTTATTACTGACATTATTTAAAATTACTGATTCATAGTGATAAAAAATACTTTAACTTTTCATCTTTTAAAAAAATTCTATAGATAGTGCACTCCTTCATTGCCTGCACTAAGGGTGGTCCATTTCTACTGTCCCACCCTTGGTATGCCACTGCTTTGGAGAAGAATATGAAATCACTAAATTCCATACCAAATTTCATGTGACCTTTATAAAAGCCACAATGTTGGAGTTGGTGGAAATCTCTGCATAGGTAAGCTAAAATGGCCAGCTAGTGAGTTTAATAGTTGGCTTGATTCTGCTGTGAATAACAGAGATCTATCTACACTGGCTTAAAACACACAGGTTTTATTTCCCATAAAGGAAGTTAGGAGGTAGTCATACCAAGGCCAGTATGGCAGCTTCATGAAGCTTTTAGGAACTTCTCTGCTCCACCATCCCAGCATTTGGCTTTCACTGTTGAGGTTGCTTAATGGCCCAAGATGGGTGTGGAAGCTCCAGAACATCTGTTAACATCCAATTCTAAGAAACAGAAAGGTTAAAAGAAGAGGAAACAAACTTGACTATCCTTTTTAAAGAAATCTTCCTGAATGTCCTATTTAATATTTCTACTTATATCTCATTGGTCAGAACTGAGTCACAAGAATGCTTCCAGTTGCAAGGGAAGCTTGGGAAAGTAGTCGTGTAAACTGGGTGGCAATGTACACAGCCAACAATCAGGGACAAGTTTTCTGATACAAAGGAAGAAGGGGAGAATGGACTGTGGGGAGACAACCTGCAGTCATTGTTACAGTTAATTCACATGTATGTCTACCAGGGTAAAAACTCAGAATCTCAGGACTTGAATTTGGCTTTGGACTATGAGCCATAGCCTGATGGATGTGGCCATACTAAAAATACTGCCATCAGTCTGGTGAAAGAGCAATCAAGATGTGACATACCCTACTCTTCCTTTGCTTCCTCCCAGTGAGAGTCTTCTTATGAAACCAAATGAATGGTGATATCCCTCACAGAAATGGGTAATGCAAAATGAGGACCAGTGTTTAGGGAAGGGGTGGAGAGAGGAGATGACAAGTACAGTCTGAGCCATGTTGAGTCTGAGATGTTAAGACAGCCTTGTATGGGGCATGTCCAATAGGCAGTTGGTGATCTGTGTATTGAGCTCAGAGGATTGGGAGGTGTTAGTGACAGTTGAAGTTCTGACAATAGATGAGCTACTAAGTATTTCAAAATTCAGTTCGGCCTGGGGAAATGAGGGATGGGACCAAACTTGAGCCTTCTCCTTTTTTGAGGTGTTTTCCTAACCTAGAACAGATTCAGTCCTTTCTGTTATCTGCTTTCCAGAATTTCATGGCAAATATAGTTTCAGGCTTTATTCTTTATAATGCTCATGTTGCTTCTGGGCTGCCTCAGCTATAATGTCCAAGCTGACGGACATTGGGAATAATTTAATCCAACTCCTTAGATCGGGGGTCAACAAACTACAGTCTGCCAGTCAAATCCAGACTACAGGCTAAGAATAGTTTTTATATTTTTAAATGGCTGGAAAAAGATTAAAAAAAAGAGAATAATATCTTGTGACACATATATGAAATTATATGAAAATTTATATGAAATTCAAATCTCAGTGTCCATAAATTAAGTTTTATGGGAACACAGCCATGCCCATTCTGCCTTTATGATACAAAGGCAGAGTTGAGCAGTTGTGACAGAGACCATATAGCCTGCAAAGCCTACAACATTCACTATTTGACCCATTACAAAAAAGGTTTGCAGACCCCTACCTGAATGCCCTAGAATTACCATGGCAGTGCCTCAAGGAGAGGAGGTGGGCAGGAGCAGCCAGAAATTTGGGTCTCCCACCTTTGATCTTCGAAGAGCACCTGGGCTTTTGCTTTATATGTTGGATTGTTAATTATGGTTTTGGAAAAGGGTTTTGCTTGCCCTGCATTCCCCCCTACCTGCTACACAAAATGTTGAATACCGCTCATTTTATAGATTGCGAAAACTGAGTCTCAGAGAGGGAGGGTGCTTGACCCAAGACCACACAACTACTCAGTAACTGGGAAAAGAATCCACATATCTCAATTCCCAGTTAAATGTGCCTTCTGCAATCTTCATTAGTAGGAGACAAGGGAAGGGAAGCTCACCTGTTATATGCCAGTTATACTAACTGTAATCTCAGTCAATCCTCACATTAGCCCCTACAAAATGGGTTTTAATGTCCACATTTGTTAGTTTATAAGTTCATATTAATTAATATTTACTAAGCACCTCCCATGTGACAGGTACTCTTCTAGTCACTGGGGTTATAGCAGGGAATGAAACAGAAAAATGTCCCTGCCCTTTGGGAGTTCATAGCCTAGTCTGGCTTAGAAACAGGGATGTACTGTATGGTGACTAACATAATATAATAAAAAAATATTATTATAAAAAAATAAAATAAATTCTAGTTAGTTAAAAAAAAAGAAGCAGGGATAGAGAGTTTAAGTACCTTGCTCAGGGATAAATAAAGGGCAGCATCAGATTTCAAATCAAGATCCGATTTAAAAAGCTATACTCTCTCCACAACCTACCCACCTAGCTACAACCCATTCACCCCCATCCTTTATCCATCCCTCATTCTCTCAGTGATTTACTCACCCATGCACACATCCATTTATTTGGTCCATCCATTCATACATTTATCCAATGTATTTATTGATTATTTGTAAACACTAGGTGCTGGTGATACAGCAGGCAGACTACTCTAGCTTCCATCACTCCATCTTGGTATTAGTAACACTGTATAATGTTTAGGAGCACAGATTCCCTGCATTCAAATACTTGCTCTGGCCACTTATTATCTGTGTGGTCTTGGGCAGCCTACTTAACCCCTCAGGGTCTGCATTTTTAAAGTTGGGAAGAGAGTAGTACATACCCATTTGAGTGTTGTTGTGAGGATTAAATGAGTAAATGCATGTAAGATATTTTGAACAATGCCTGGAGGAGAGTAAAAGCTATATAAATATTGTTTTTATTTTTATATTCCCTTATTTTTATATTCCCCTGAGCCAGAGCTCATCCCAGTTGGCTCAAAACCACAGCTTCATTTGTTTGCAATTGCTAACTAATCATATTACATTCCTCAGGGTCCTTTCTAGCTAATCTGAAAAAGAAATTTATGTCAATACTTAATAACAACTCAATATGTCCTTTCCCCATGTAATAGATGCATGACAAAATTTATTTATCCTGAATAGGTAATATATGCACATGGTACAAAATTCAAAGAGCAGGGAAAGTATTGAGGTAAAAATTGAGTCTTCATAAGTTTTTTTTTTTATGCCCCTTGTCCTCAGTAACACAGTCTAGAGACATCCACTGTCATAAGTTTCTTAGGTGTTTGTATAGATATATCCTATGCCTTTTCACACATTTACTTATGTACATACATACGCATACACACACAAACACACTTTCTTTTTGTCATATAGTTAGCATATTCAACAGTTTTGTGCTTGCCTTTTTTTCAATTAACAATAGTTTTGAAGATTATTCCATACCATTACGTGCAGATATGCCTCTTTTTGTATGGCTACATAGGATTCTATTATGCCCTTTATTAATGGCCAATTAGTTTGTGTCCAGTCATTTGCCATGATAAACAATGCTGCAATGGATTTTAACAGGCCATTTAAGAAGATGGATGTTTATCAGTGAGCTACTCTTTCCAGGGCACTATCTCAGGCTGAGGTATGGAATAGTCAAGACAAAATGTGGTTTATGCCTTCAGGAGCTTATAATTCAGTAGGGGAGACATAAGTCAGCCTGGATGAAATGCTATAGAAGGCACAAAGATAGTGATGTGAGTATAGGAGAGCAAGAACATGTTTGAAGGGATTCAGAGGATTGGGCATGACTTCCTAGAATAGATAGTGTTTAAGCTCTACTGTCAAGATTTCAGATGATAGAGTTTACTTTGTGTGGAGAGTGGACATGGTAGGTGAACCAAAAAATGTTCCCAGCAGAGGGAACAACATTAGACAAAGAATTGAGGCATGAAAGGGATAGTATGTTCTGGAAATACAATATGGGTGCTCTGGTGTGGCCAGATCCAGTAATTATGGCAAGGTGAACTGGGGCCACATCAAGAAAGACCTTGAATCCTTGAATGCCAGGCTCAAAAGTTTTGCCTTGTTAGAAAGGGCAATGACCTATCCCAATCCCCCACTCCCCTCCCTTCTGAAGCCCTCAGTTTGTTTCCCAGAGTCCATAGTCTCTCGTGGTTCATTCCCCCTTCTGTTTACCCCCCTTCATTCTTCCCTTCCTTCTCCTACCAATCTTCCTATTTCTTATGTTCCATAAATGAGTGAAACCATATGATAATTGTCTTTCTCTACTTGACTTATTTCACTTAGCACTTGGGCCAGTGATGGGTATTAAGGAGGGCACATATTGCATGGTGCACTGGGTGTTATATGCAAATAATGAATCATGGAACATTGAATAAAAAACTAGGGATGTACTGTACGGTGACTAATATAACAAAATAAAATTATTTAAAAAAAAAAAGAAAAAAAGAAAACCTGGGATATATAGGTACCAAGAAAATGCATAGACATTGATTTATTGAATCTATGAACAGAGGTTCTAATTCTGGAAACCCAGGTTAAACATTTGTATGTTAATTTCATAATGATTAGCAGTAAAATAATTGAAATCCAATATGTTTAAAATCAAAATGCATTTCAAAATTATGAATATAAAAAAAGAGGGCAATGACATGATAAGACTGAGTGGTTGAGGGTTCCTTTTGTGGCACAGATGGAGAGGGTAAGAGAAGAGGAGAGGTTGCATTGATAGCTGGAGGTAGTATACACACACACACACACACACACACACACACACACACAATGTCCTAGCCTAAGCTGTCAGGCTGGAGGAGTTCCCTCTTAGCCTTTTTGTTTTTTTCAGGTATTCAATTGATTGGATGGGACCCATCAACATTGGAGAGGACACTCTGCTTTACTCAATGTATGGATTCAAATGTTAATCTCATCCAGAAACACCCAGAATAATGTTTGTTCAAATGTCTGGATACCCTGTGGCCCAGTCAAGTTGATATATAAAATTAACCATCACATAGACTCGCTTATCTTCTGAGTCTGCTGTGAGAATCAAATGAGTGAGTAGACAGGAAAGAGCTGTATGAACTCTGCTATTCTCTACCCATATAAAGAGTAATTAGTATTTCTGACAAGACACACTTGGGTGGGAAGAATACAATCTTCTCTTCTGCCGTGAATTCAGACCTCAGAAGACCAGACCTAACTTTTTGCTGAGTGCTAAGAGATGCAGTAAGAATTTCATTCATAAGGAAAATCCTCCCAACCCAAGCCTGAGCCTTCCTGAATTCTCTGCTTGAGGAGAGACTGAGAAAGGCCCCAAACACATGACATGATGAGAGGAACTTCTTAGGAGCCCATTGCTTTGAGAAGTTTTCTCATCATGCTATTTTTGGTATGTCTATGTGTGTGTTAGAACATGACTAGTTCTGCAAGTGATTAAGCTGTTCAGTAATAGAAACCAGGCAGTGGGGGGAACTAAATACATTCAGCTAGGTCTAAGAAGCCTTATTGTCATGAGGAAACATTTTGTAAAAGGGTCTGCCTAGCATACATAGGGAAGTGCCATTAAGTTAAGTCAACTGTGTAGAGATTTGGGGAAAGATCCAGTAACTTTGGATTATAAAAGAAAAGAAGGAGACAATGAGGTTTGTGGGGAGTTTGGGGAAGACAGCAGGAATAGCATGTACAAAGTCCTTGAGGTTGAAACAGTCTGCTATGCTTGAGGGAAAGAAAGAAGGCCAGTATGACTGGAGCACAGGGAGAGAGGAAAAGGTGTCATGATAGAATGGTAGAGAGTCAGGCAGGGAGCAGCTCACACAGGACCTTGTAGGCCCAGGGAGCTTGTAGGCCCAGGGAGGGTGTGCATCAGCTATCCTCAAAGGCAGTATGGTTCCATGGTTAATAGCACACACTCTGGAACTAGACTGCCCAGGTTCAAATTCTGACTCTGCTACTTCTTAGTTTTGTGACCATGACCATGTTACCTAAACTTTCTGTGCCTCAGTTATGCCCTCTCAAAAATGGGGATAATAATGGTACTACCCATGTGTTATTATGAGGATTAAGTGAGTTAATATATTCAGTGTACGTGACAGTGCTGGACACTATCAAGAGCTATTTATTCTAAGTACAATAGGAAACATTCGAAGCAGTGGAATGATGTGGTTGACTCACTAATCTAAGAAGTTGACTTTTATAAACTCTATAGAGTGTGGATTGAGGAGGACAAAAGTGGAGATGGCAAGCCCAATTAAGAAACTGCTGTAGAAATGAAGTCAGCAAGGTTGGGGAGAGGAGGGAAAATTTAACATCAATTTTGGATATAGAATCAATGTTAATTGCTGCTGGATTGATTGAAAGAGGTGTAGGACAGGGAGGAAACAGGATGATCCTTAGCCTTCTGGCTCTGCCACTGACTAGCTGTGTAATTGTGGGCAAGGAATTTAACCATTCTAATCTTCAGTTTCCTTTTATATTAGGGTTCTCCAGAGAAACAGTAGCAACAGGGTGTATATGTGTATGTGCGTGTGCGTGTGTGTGTCTATAGAGGGAGTGGGAGAGAGATTTTAAGTAATTTGTCCATGTGAATATAGAGGTACAAGTCCAAAACCTGCAGGGTAGGCCAGCAAAGCTAAGAGTTGCAGTCTGAGTCTAAAGGCAGTCTGCTGGCAGAATTCCTTCTTGCTCAGGGGAGGTCAATCTTTGTTCTATTAACACCTTCAACTGATTAGATTAGTCCCACTCACATTATAGAATATTATTTGTTTTATTCAAAGTCCACTGATTTAAGTGTTAATTTCATCAAAAAATACCTTTACAGAAATATTCAGAATAATTTTTGACCAAATATCTGGGCATCGTGGTCCACTCAAGTTGACACATAAAATTAACCACCATACCTTATCTATGAAACTTGAATAATAGTAGTACCTGGTTGTTGGTACTATTGTGAGGATGAAATGATTTACTCTGCGTAAAGCACTTGGTACTGTGTCTTTCACATAGCAAGGGCTCAATTAATGCTAGCCTTTATTATTTTAATACAGTAATCCCTCACATTTGTTTGGTGTTTTGCATTTTCAAAGCACCTTCACACGTGTGAATTCATATAAGTCTCACAACAGTGTTTGTACTTTAAAGTTGGGGAAACTAAACCTGGGAGAGATGAAGAATCTTCTTCACACACCTATCTCCAAATGGAGCCAGGATGAGAAATAGATCTGTAACTTTATAGTGACTCCTCAAGCATTACTCTCCCCGCTTGTCAGAAGTGGATGTTTGCCTGGCCTCCTTCATTCCAGAGGTGAGGAGTACCAGTAATAGGATCATGAATGCAATAAGGCTTGAGAAAATAGCTGATATTTACCAAGCCAGCATTTATTTTGTGCCAGGCACTTTTCTAAGTGTTTTACATGTGTATCTAATTTAATCTTTCCAAACATCCTATGAGGTAGACACAATTCTGTGGGACTCTCAGGCCACATGCTGAGAATTCAAGTACCTTTTTCTCCTCTCTCCCTCACTACTATATAGTCCAGGGATGGTGAAGACTCAGGGAAACCTTTTGAGTGTGTATGAGTTTTGGGATGTGTAAAGGGAAATGAGGCCTGACAGAGTACCTTTTGTGTACATAGCAGACACTCTGAATATTTGTGGAATGGAAGAGTGTGCTGATGAAGGAGTGAACCCCAGGCTACCTGTAGCCACCATGCCTGGAGCTGGGCCAAGAAAGGCATTTGTAGTAAATGTTCCCTTTGCCCAGGTAAGATGTCCCTGAACCGGCCAGGCTGTAAGGTGAGGGAAATAGGCTGAAATGGTGAAATGGGAAACTTCAGAAGTCCTTCCTGGGAAAAATTAACTCCTCTGGATATTATTAGTTTGCTCATAAGCAAAACAGGTCATTCTTTCTCTTTCATTCTCTCTGTCTCTCCTTGTCTCTGTCTCTCTCTACACACACACACCCATACACACCACATACACATTTATTCATTCACTTATTCGATAACATTTGAGCATATGCTAGGTACCGGGCACTGTTCTAGGCACTAATGGTGAACAAAACAAAAAATCCTGTCCTCATGGAATAGATTTCCTAGTAGGGAAGATACATGCTAAGCAAATGATTAAATAGTACATATTATGAGAAAAAATACAGCAGGAAAGAGGAATAAGTATGTGTGAGGGTGTTTAAAATTTTTAACTTCTATTTCCTGCTGTACTTCTCTCAGAAGGTTGCCATGAAGTTGAAATGCCATAAAAGGCTGCAATACTTAGGATGTTGTGAAGTTCTGTTTAAATATAATTTGCTATTATTCTTGTAGGGATAATTGTCTCTTGGTCCTTATTTGCTGTTTCCTTCTCTGCCATAAGTGCAGCAAGAGTTCTGGTCTGGAAGACAGGAAATTTGGGTTCTAGGCATGGCCCTGGCATGACAGTTTCTTAAAATCCCAAATGTATAGAACTTTACAGATTTTAACGCAGTTTTCCTAGAACTTGGTCTTGTTCTTTCCATTCTCCCAGGAAGCTGTGAGAGCTAGGGTAAGTTGCTTTCCCTCTGAGAAGCAGAGTGTTCATCTTCTATAAAATAGGAATGATTACCCCTCACCCCTTGACAGCCTTCTTGGCTGTTATAAGGTGTAAGCCATATAATGGGGATAAAAGAGCATTATATGTCATAAAATGAACATGTAAGGGTAGGTTGTCAGGATCTGGAGAATTACTATTCCTGCTTAAGTGAATAGTATTGTACTTTGTAAACTGGGCATATGGTGTGGAAGGTGGAGAGAGACTCCAGGACTGGATGCCACTTATTTTCCTTTCTGAGAAGCTGCTAAGGAAGGTAGGGGTATCACTGAGCCTCAGAACCTCCTAGAAATAGGAACATCTACGTGGAAACACATGGCATCTTAGAATGGAGTGGCGACCACTGGTAGGAGGATACTTTTGGCCACTCTTTTTTAGAGAGGTGGGAACCAGGACTCATCTCCTGACATTTAATATACAAATAACTCATGAAAAAAATATACAAATATCTCATGGCCTTTATTTATTTATTTTTTGTAATAAATTTTTATTATATTATGTTAGTCACCATACAGTACATCCCTAGTTTTTGATGTAAAGTTCCATGATTCATTAGTTGTGTATAACACCCAGTGCACCATGCAATACGTGCCCTCCTTACTACCCATCACCAGCCTATCCCATTCCCCCAAACCCATCCCCTCTGAAGCCCGCAGTTTGTTTCTCAGAGTCCATAGTCTCTCATGCATCATTCCCCCTTCTGATTACCCCCTTCTTTATCCGTTTCTTCTCCTACCGATTTCCCTACTTCTTATGTTCCATAGATGAGTGAAACCATACAATAATTCTCTTTCTCTGCTTGACTTATTTCACTTCGCATTATCTCCTCCAGTGCTGTACATGTTGCAGCAAATGTTGAGAAATCATTCTTTTTGATAGTTGAATAAGATTCCATTGTATATATGGACCACAACTTCTTAATCCAGTCATCTGTTGAAGGGCAACTCGGCTCCTTCCACGATTTAGCTATTGTGGACAATGCTGCTATGAACATTGGGGTGCATAAGGCCCTTCTCTTCACTACGTCTGTATCTTTGGGGTAAATACCCAGTAGTGCAATGGCTGGATCATAGGGTACCTCAATTTTTAACTTTTAAAGGGACCTCCACACTGTTTTCCAGAGTGGCTGGACCAACTTCCATTCCCACCAACAATGTAAGACGGATCCCCTTTCTCCACATCCTCTCCAACATTTGTTGTTTCCTGCCTTGTCAATTTTTGCCATTCTAACTGGTGTAAGGTGGTATCTCAGTGTGGTTTTGATTTGAATTTCCCTGATGGCTAATGATTTTGAACATTTTTTCATGTGTCTGTTAGCCATTTGTATGTCTTCATGTCTTCATTGGAAAGGTGTCTGTTCATATCTTCTGCCCGTTTTATGATTTGTTTATTTGTTTCTTGTGTATTGAGTTTGAGAAGTTCTTTGTAGATCTTGGATACCAGTCTTTTATCTGTAGTGTCATTTGCAAATATATTCTCCCATTCCGTGGGCTGCCTCGTAGTTTTTTTGACTGTTTCCTTGGCTGTGCAGAAACTTTTTATCTTGATGAAGTCCCAGAAGTTCATTTTATCTTTTGTTTCTCTTGCCTTTGGAGATGTGTCATGAAAAAAGTTACTGTGGCCGATGTCGTAGAGGTTGCTGCCTAGGCTCTCCTCTAGGATTTTGATGGATCCCTGTCTCACATCGAGTTCTTTCATCCATTTGGAGTTGATCTTTGTGTATGGTGTGAGAGAGTGGTGAAGTTTCATTCTTTTACATGTAGCTGTCCAATTTTCCCAGCACGATTTATTTATGTATGTATGTATGTATTTATTTATTTAATGATTTTTTATTATATTGTTAGTAACCATATAGTACATCCCCGGTTTCCGATGTAAAGTTCGATGATTCATTAGTTGCGTATAACACCTAGTGCACCATGCAATACGTGCCCTCCTTACTACCCATCACCGGTCTATCCCATTCCCCCACCCCCCTCCCCTTTGAGTCCCTCAGTTTGTTTCTCATAGTCCATAGTCTCTCATGTTTCATTCCCCCTTCTGATTATCCCCCCTTTCTTTATCCCTTTCTTCCCCTACCGATCATCCTAGTTCTTATGTTCCATAGATGAGAGAAACCATATGATAATTATCTTTCTCTGCTTGACTTATTTCACTTAGCATTATCTCCTCCAGTGCTGTCCATGTTGCAGCATATGTTGAGAATTTGTTCTTTCTGATAGCTGAGTAATATTCCATTGTGTATATGGACCGCAACTTCTTAATCCAGTCATCTGTTGAAGGGCATCTCGGTTCCTTCCACGATTTAGCTATTGTGTTCCCAGCACGATTTATTGTAGAGACTGTCTTTTTTCCACCGGATGTTTTTTCCTGCTTTATCAAAGATTAGTTGCCCAAAGAGCCGAGGGTCCATTTCTGGAGTCTCTATTCTGTTCCATTGGTCTATGTGTCTGTTTTTGTGCCAGTACCATGCTGTCTTTGTGATCACAGCTTTGTAGTACAGCTTAAAATACGGCAATGTGATGCCCCCAGCTTTGTTTTTCCTTTTCAACAATTCCTTGGCAATTCAAGGCCTTTTCTGGTTCCACACAAATTTAAGGGCTGTTTGTTCCATTTCTTTGAAAATATTATTGGTATTTTGATCGGGATAGCATTGAAAGTGTAGATTGCTCTGGGTAGCATGGATATTTTAACTATGTTAATTCTTCTGATCCATGAGCATGGAATATTTTTCCACCTTTTTGTGTCTTCTTCAATGTCTTTCAAGAGTGATTTGTCGTTTCTAGAATATAGATACTTTACGTCTCTGGTTAAGTTAATTCCAAGGTAACGTATGATTTTTGGTGCTATTGTAAATGGGATGGATTCCCTAATTTCTCTTTCTTCAGTCTCATTGTTCGTGTATAGAAATGCAACTGATTTCTGAGCATTGATTTTGTATCCCGCCACATTACTGAATTGCTCTATAACTTCTAGTAGTTTAGGGGTGGATTCTTTTGGGTTTTCCAAATAGAGTATCATATCATCTGCGAAGAGAGACAGTTTGACTTCTTCTTTGCCAATTTGGATACCTTTTATCCTTTTTTGTTGTCTGATTGCTGTTGCAAGGTCTTCTAATACTATGTTGAATAATAGTGGCGAGAGTGGGCATCCTTGTCGTGTTCCTGATCTTAAGGGAAAGGCTTCCAGCTTTTCCCCATTGAGGATGATTTTTCCTGTAGGCTTTTCATAGATAGTTTTTCATGAGATTGAGGAATGTACCCTTTATCCCCACACTCTGAAGTGTTTTAATCAGGAAAGGTTGCCTTATTTTGTCAAATGCTTTTTCTGCATCAAGTGAGAGGCTCATATGATTCTTGGCTTTTTTCTTGTTGATATAATCTATCACACTGATAGATTTGCGAATGTTGAACCACCCTTGCATCCTAGGGATGAATCCCACTTGGTCCTGATGGATAATCCATTTAATGTACTGTTGGATCCTATTGGCTAGGATCTTGTTGAGAATTTTGGCGGCCATATTCATCAGGGATATCGGTCTGCAATTCTCCTTTTTGATGGGGTCTCTGCCTGGTTTGGGGATCAAGGTAATATTGGCCTAATAGAATGAGTTTGGTAGTTTTTCTCTGTTTCTATATTTTGAAACAGCTTTAGGAGAATACACTTACCTTTTAGATGTGATCTCATTGAAAATGCTATAGGTGACAGTAGGGAGCCTTGAATAGGTAGAATCTCAATTTAGTATACCCCCTAACTTTACTATAAACAATTCTTCACATTTAATTATATTTATTTTATTTTATTTTCAATTTTTATTTTAATTTTAGTTAACATACAGCACAATATTGGTTTCAGGAGTAGAATTCACTGATTCAACATTTACATACAATACCCAGTGGTCATCTTAAGTACCCTATTCAATACCCATCATCCATCTAGCCCATCCCCCACCAACCTCCCTCCATCAACCCTCAGTTTGTTCCGTATCATTAAGAGACTCTTATGGTTTGTTTACCTCTGTTGGTTTTTTCCCCCCTTCCCATATGGTCATCTGTTTTTTTTTTTTAAATTTCACAAGTGAAATCATATAGTATTTGTCTTTCTCTGACTGACTTACTTCACTTAGCATAATACACTCTAATTCGGTCCATGATATTGCAAATGGCAAGATTTCATTCTTTTTGATAGCTGACTAATATTCTATTACACACACACACACACACACACACACACACACACACACACACACACCATTGTTGTCCATTCATTATTTGGGTTCTCTCCATAGTTTGGCTATTGCTGATAATGCTGTTATAAAGATTGGGGTCCATGTACCCCTTCAAATATGTATTTTTTTTATCCTTTCTGTAAATACCTAGTAGTACAATTGCTAGGTTATAGGGTAGTTCTATTTTTAATTGTTTTTTTATTTAAATTCAATTAGCCAAAATATAGTACATTATTAATTTTTTTTAAAGATTTTTATTTATTTATTTGACAGAGATAGAGACAGCCAGCGAGAGAGGGAACACATGCAGGGGGGAGTGGGAGAGGAAGAAGCAGGCTCATAGCAGAGGAGCCTGATGTGGGGCTCGATCCCACAATGCCAGGATCATGCCCTGAGCCGAAGGCAGATGCTTAACCACTGTGCCACCCAGGCACCCCTACATTATTAATTTTTGAGGAAACTCCATAGTATTCTCCAGAGAGACTGCACTAGTTTCCATTTGCACCAACAGTGCAAGATCATTCCAATTTTTCTGCATCCTCCCCAACACCTGTTCTTTCTTGTGTTGTTAATTTTAGCCATTCTGACATGTAGGTTGTATCTACCTCCACTATGAGGTGGTATCTCATTGTGATTTTGATTTGTATTTTCCTGATTACAAGAGATGATCAGCAAGTTTTCATGTGTCCTTTAGCCATCTAGGTGTCTTCTTTGGAAAAGTGCCTATTCATGTCTTCTGACCATTTCTTGATTGGATTATTTGTTTTTTGGGTATTAGATTTGATAAGTTCTTTATAGATCTTGGATACTAGCCCTTTATCTGATAACATCTTCTCCCATTCCGTAGGCTGACTTTTAGTTTTGTTGACTGTTTCCTTTGCTATGCAGAAGCATCTTATTGTGATGAAGTCCCAGTAGTTCATTTTTGTTTCCCTTACCATTGGAGATGTGTCTAGCAAGAAGTTACTGTGTCTGAGGCCGAAGAGGTTACTGCCTGGGCACTCCTCTAGGATTTTGTGGGAACCTGTCTCATATTTAGGTCTTTCATCCAGTTTGAGTTTATTTTTGTGTATGGTGTAAGAAAATGGTCCAGTTTCATTTTTCTACATGTGGCTGTCCAATTTTCCTAGCAACATTTATTGAAGAGAATTTTTCATTGGATATTCTTCCCCGCTTTGTCAAAGATTAGTTGACCACAGAGTTGAGGGTCCATTTTTAGGGCTTCTATTCTATTCCATTGATCCACGTGTCTGTTTTTCTGCCAGTATCATACTGTCTTGATGATTTAGCTTTGTAATATAGCTTGAAGCCTGGCATTGTGATGCCCCCAGCTTGGTTTTCGTTTTCAACATTCCTCTGGCTATTCAGGGTCTTTTCTGGTTCCATACAAATATTAGTATTATTTGTTCTAGCTCTCTGAAAAATGATGATGGTATTTTGATAAGGATTGCACTGAATGTATAGATTGCTTTGGGTAGCATAGACATTTTAACAATATTTATTCTTCCAGTCCATGAGCATGGAATGTTTTTCCATCTCTTTGTGTCTTCCTAATTTCTTTCATAATTGTTCTGTAGTTTTTACACTAGAGATCTATTCCCTCTTTGGTTAGGTTTATTCCTAGGTATCTTAATGTTTCTGGTGCAATTGTAAACGGGATCAATTCCTTAATTTCTCTTTCTTCTGTCTCATTGTTAGTATATATAAATGCAACTGATTTCTGTGCATTGATTTTGTATCCTGCCTCGTTGCTGAATTCCTGTATGAGTTCTAGCAATTTTAGGGTGGAGTCTTTTGGATTTTCTACATAAAGTATCATGTCATCAGTGAAGAGTGAGAGTTTGACTTATTCTTTGCCAATTTGAATACTTTTTATTTCTTTTTGTTGTCTGATTGCTGATGCTAGGACTTCTGGTGAGAGTGGCCATCCCTGTCATTTTCCCTGTCATTTTTCTGCATTGAGAATAATATTCTCTGTGGGCTTTTTGAGGATAGATTTTATGATATTGAGGTATGTTCCATCTATCCCTACACTCTGAAGAGTTTTAATCAAGAAAGGATGCTGTATTTTGTCAAATGCTTTTTCCGCATTGAGAGGATCATATGGCCCTTGTCCTTTCTTTTATTAATATGATGTATCACACCCTGACTGATTTCCAAATGTTGAACTACCCTTGCAGGCCAGGAATAAATCCCACTTGGTCATGGTGAATAATACTTTTAATGTACTGTTGGATCCTATTGGCTAGTATCTTGACGAAAATTTATGCATCTATGTTCATCAGGGATATTGGCCTGTAATAATCCTTTTTCATGGGGTCTTTCTCTGCTTTTGGAATCAGGGTAATGCTGGCCTTATAAAACGAATTTGGGAGTTTTCCTTCCATTTCTATATTTTGAAACAGCTTTAGAAGAATAGGTATTATTTCTTCTTTAGATGTTTGGTGACATTCCCTTGGGAAGCCATCTGGCCCTGGACTCTTGTTTTCTGGGAGCTTTTTGATTACTGCTTCAATTTCCTTGCTGGTTATTGATCTGTTCTGATTTTCTATTTCTTCCTGTTTTAGTTTTGGTAGTTTATAAGTTTCCAGCAATGCATCCTTTTCTTCCAGATTGTCTAATTTGTTGGCATATAGTTGCTCATAATATGTTCTTGAAATTGTGTTTCCTTGGTGTTGGTTGTGATCACTCTGCTTTCATTCATGATTTTATTAATTTGAGTCCCTTCTCTTTTCTTTTTGAAATGTCTGGCTAGGGGTTTATCGATCTTATAAATTATTTCAGAAAACCAGCTTCTAGTTTTGTTGATCTGTTGTACTGTTTTGCTAGTTTCTATTGCATTGATTTCTGCTCTAATCTTTATTATTCCTCTCCTCCTGCTTGGTTTAGGCTTTCTTTGATATTCTTTCTCCAGCTCCTGTAGGTGTAAGGGTAGCTCATGAATTTGAGATTTTTCTAATTTTTTGAGAGAGACTTGTATTGATTGCATTGTACTTCCCTCTTAAGACTGCCTCTGCTGGGGCGCCTGGGTGACACAGTCGTTAAGCGTCTGCCTTCAGCTCAGGGCGTGATCCCAGCGTTCTGGGATCAAGCCCCACATCAGGCTCCTCCGGTAGGAGCCTGCTTCTTCCTCTCCCACTCCCCCTGCTTGTGTTCCCTCTCTCACTGGCTGTCTCTCTCTGTCAAATTAATAAATAAAATCTTTTTTTTTTAAAAAAAGGCTACCTTTGCTGTATTCCAAAGATTTTGAACAGTTGAGTTTTCATTTTCATTAGTTTCCATGAATTTTTAAATTCTTATTTAATTTCCTGGTTGACCCATTCATTCTTTAGCAGGATGCTCTTTAACCTCCTAGTCTTTAAGCTCCTTCCAAATTTCTTCTTGTGATTGAGTTCCAGTATCAAAACATCGTGGTCTGAAAATATGGAGGGAATAATCACAATCTTTTGGAATCAGTTGAGACCTGATTTGTGACCCAGTATGTGATCTATTCTGGAGAAAATTCCATATGCACTCAAGAATGAGTATTCTGTTGCTTTAGTTATATACAGAATGCTCTGTATATATCTGTGAAGTCTATCTGGTCCTGTGTGTCATTCAAAGCCCTTGTTTCCTTGTTGATCTTTTGCTTAGATGATCCTTCCATTGCTGTGAGTGTAGTGTTGAAGTCCCCTACTACTATTGTATTATTATCAATGTCTTTAATTTGGTTATTAATTGGTTAATATAATTGGCTGCTCCCAAGTTAGGAGCATAAATATTTATAACTGTTAGATATTTTTGTTGAGTAGAGTCCCTTTGAGTATGATATAGTGTCCTTCTTCATCCCATACTACAGTCTTTGGTTTAAAATCTAATTTGTCTGATATGAGGATTGCTACACCAGTTTTCTTTTGAGGTCCATATGCACGATAAATGGTTCTCACCCCCTCACTTTCAGTCTGGAGATGTCTTTAGGTTTAAAATGAGTCTGTTATAGACAGCATATGGATGGATCTTGCTTTTTTATCCAATTTGATACCTTTGATAACTTCAAAAGATATTAATTTAGTGCCATTGTATTACCTGTAAAGTCCCTGTTTCTGTAGATTGTCTCTGTTTCTTTCTGGTCTGTTTCTCTTGGGCTTTCTCTTCACTTACAGTATCCCCCTTAATATTTATTGCAGGGCTGGCTTAGTGGTCATATATTCTTTCAGTTTCTGTCTGCCCTGGAAGCTCTTTATCTCTCCTTCCATTCTGAATGACAGCTTTGCTGGATAAAGTATTCTTGGCTGCATGTTTTTCTCATTTAGTACTCTGAATATATCATGCCAGCCCTTTCTTGCCTGCCAGGTGTCTGTGGATAGGTCTGATGCCAGTCTAATGTTCCTATACCTGTAGGTTAGTAATCTCTTGTCTCAAGCTGCTTTCAGGATTTTCTCTTTACCTCTGAGATTTGCAAGCTTCAACATTTACATTGGGGTTTGGGAGGGGTCCTCTCTACCTCTTGGACATGAATGCCTATTTCCTTCCCCAGATTAGGGAAGTTCTCATCTATGATTTGCCCAAATATACCTTCTGGCCCTTTCTCTCTTTCTTCTCCCTCGGGCACTATAGTATTTCTGAAAGTGATTTGTTTAATGGCATCACGGATTCCTCAAAGTCTCCCCTCATGGTCCATTAGTTGTTTTTCTCTGTTTTCCTTAGCTTCCTTCCTTTCCATCAATTTGTCTCCTGTCTCACTTACTCCCTCTCCACCTCATTTACCCTAGCTGTTAGAGCATCCAATTTAGACTGCATCACAGAGCATTTTTAATTTCAGCCTGATTAGATCTCATTTCTGCACTAAGTGATTCTTTGGTGTCTTTTATGCTTTTTTCAAGTCCAACTAGTACCTTTATAATTGTTATCCTGAATTCCAGCTCTGACATTTTACTTATATCCATATCGCTTATATCTCTTGTAGAGAGTATTACCTCTGCTTCTTTGTTTGAATTCCTCCTTCTAGGCATTTTGCCCAGTGAAGAATGGATTAGTGAGTGAATCGAAAATATCAACCACAAGCTAAGCAAAATATACACTAGACAAATCTGAAGAGGTCAGGAACCAAAAAAGAAAAGAGAAAGAAAGAGAAAGAGAAAGAAAAAGGAAACAAAAAAAAAAAAGAAAAAGAAAATAAAGGGTGGGTGAGAGAGAATATAATCTCACAGGGTGAAGAACACAGGGTGATCCACTCAGTCTGAGTGTATTTTGGTCTGTGTGTTAGAAGACACTAAATCCCAAAATTGAAAAGAAAGCAAAATTTTATACACACACACACACACACACACACACACACACACACACACAAATAAAATTGAATAGTGAAAGGAAGCCAAAAATGAAGAATATATCTATAAAATGTAAATGTAAGAAATGAAAGTTAAAAAAGACTTAAAGAGTTGATAAAATAAGAAACTCATTGAAAAGGGGAAAAGGGAAAAAGGAGAAATGCAAAATTTTAAACTGAAAAGTAAATGAATCATGAGAAAAAACCCTCAATTTCTATATACTATTTTCTCCTAGTGCTGGAGTTTTGCAGACCTGTGAGGTCCATAAACATGGTGTTCACCTTTTTTTCCAGCTGGTCTTCTGGGGGAGGGGCCTGCTGTGCTGATCTCACGTGTGTTTGCCTGGGTGGAGTTGCACCACTTCTTGCTAGTGGGCCAGGCTCAGTGTAACCTCTTTCTGGTTGCTCTGTGTGGCTTTTGTTCTCTGAAGGCTTTCTGGACCTGTTTAGAGGATCAACATAAAAATGGCCACCCACTGATCTCCAGACCCAGAGCTGAAAGATTGTGGTTCCCTCTCCTCAGTAAATCCACTGGGATAAGTAATCTAAACTTTTGTGTGTGCCAAACTCTGCAGACTCCTGCACTGCATGCCCACACTGATCCTCTGGGGGGAAGGCAGAGGGTGACCCATTACTGTACTTTACAGGGCCCCTGCACTGAGAGCTGTCACCTGGTCGTGCACACACCTGCTCCACCCCTCTCACAGAAAGGTGAGAGTCAGTGTGTCCCTGTCCTTTGCATGGTCCACACATGGAGAGTAGTGTCACAATTGGGCCTTGACTACCAGTTAATGGTGAATTGAGCTGAGAGCCCCTTCCCAGGCTCATTGACTATAACCAGTTTCCCTGCCCCATTCCTTGGGAACTCTACTGGCTGAGGCATTCCCTTTCTTTCTGTGACTCTGGGGTCCTGAGACCACTCTGTTCCACCTAGAATTCTGCTCTGTTTCACCACATGAGCACCTTTCAGGCAGGGGTGTATCTCACTGGAGCAGATTTCTAAGAGTTCCAATTTTATGCTCCAGGGTCTATCACTTTCCAGTAGCCAGCCTATAGAGGCTCCTGCCCTTTATCTTTTGATATATCCCCTCGGATCCACTTCTCTGCACCCCCTATCTTGCAAAAAGTAGTCGCTTTTCTACTTGTAGAGTTCCAGATATTCTTTTCTGACATCTCAGGTTGAATTCATGGGTATTCAGATTGATTTGGTAGTTATCTAGCTAAATTCAAGGGACCAGATTACACTTGTGGGTCCATTTCTGTATTTTCTGTTCTGTTCGCTTGACCTCTGTGTCTGTTTTTGTGCCAATACCATACTGTCTTGAATAACTACGGTTTCGTAAGATTGCTTAAGTCCACAATTGTGATGCCTCCAGTTTTGCTCTGGTTTTTCAGTATTGCTTTGGCTATTTGGGGCCTTTTGTGGTTTCATACAAATTTTAAGATCCTTTGTTCTAGCTCTGTGAAAAATGGTGGTAGTATTTTGATAGGGATTGCATTAAATGTGTAGATTGCTTTGGGTAGTATAGACATTTTAACGGTGTTTGTTCTTTCAATCCGTGAGTATGAAATGCATTTCCATTTCTTTGTGTCATCTTCAATTTCTTTCATAAGTATTCTATACTTTTCAGAGTACAGATCTTTAACCCCTTTGGTTAGGTTTATTCCTAGGTATCCATTGTTTTTGTTGTAATTGCAAATGAGATCAATTCCTTGATTTCTCTTTCTGTTGCTTCATTATTGGTAGTGAAGAAATTAAACAGATTTCTCTGTTGATTTATATCTTACAAATTTACCTAATTCATGTATTAGATCTAGCAATTTTTTGTTGGAATCTTTCAGGTTTTCTACATAGAGAATCATGTCAACTGCAAATAGTGAAAGTTTGACTTCTTCCTTGCCGTTTGGATGTCTTTTATTTCTTTTTGTTGTCTGCTGAGGGTAAGACTTCTGGTAGTGTAGTAAATAGTGTTGGTGAAGGTGGAAACCCCTGTCTTATTCTTGACTATAGTGGAAAAACTCTCAGTTTTTCCCTATTTAGGATGATATTAGCTCTGGGTCTTTTATAGATGGCCTTTATGATGTTAATGTATGTTCCATCTTGTCCTACTTTGTTGAGGGTTTTCATCAAGAATGGATGCTGTATTTTTCAAATGCGTTTTCTGCATCTATTGACAGGATCACATGTTTCTTATCCTTTCATTTACTACTGTGATGTATCAGGTTGATAGATTTCAGAAAATTGAAACAAACTGTCCACCCAGAAGTAAATCCCATGGGATCATGGTGAATAATTCTTTTAATGTATTGTTGAATTTGATTTGCTAGTATCTTATTGAGAATTCTTGCATCCATGTTCCACAGGGATAATGGGCTGTAATTCTGCATTGTAGTGGAGTCCTTCTCTGGTTTGGAATGAAGGTAATGCTGTCCTTATAGAATGAGTTTGGAAGTTTTTTTTTTCATTACCATTTTTTGGAACAGTTGAGAAGAATGGAATTAACTATTCTTTAAATGTCTGGTAGAATTCAACTGTGTAGCCATCTGGCCCAAGACTTTTTTTGGGAGATTCTTTTTATGTTTAATTAGCAAACATATAATACATCATTAGTTTTTATTAATAATTTTTAAACAAATTTTAATGCTTTTTTATTATGTTAGTCACCATACAGTACATCCCTGGTTTCCGATGTAAAGTTCGATGATTCATTAGTAGCGTATAACACCCAGTGCACCATGCAATACGTGCCCTCCTTACTACCCATCACCGGTCTATCCCATTCCCCCAACCCCACCCTTCTGAAGCCCTCAGGTTGTTTCTCAGAATCCACAGTCTCTCATGCTTCATTCTCCCTTCTGATTACCCCCCCATTCTTTATCCCTTTCTTCCCCTACCGATTTTCCTAGTTATTATGTTCCATAGATGAGAGAAACCATATGATAATTGTCTTTCCCTGCTTGACTTATTTCACTTAGCATTATCTCCTCCAGTGCCGTCCGTGTTGCAGAAAATGTTGAGAAATCGTTCTTTCTGATAGCTGAGTAATATTCCATTGTATATATGGACCACAACTTCTTAATCCAGTCATCTGTTGAAGGGCATCTCGGTTGCTTCCACGATTTAGCTATTGTGGACAATGGTGCTATGAACATTGGGGTGCATAAGGCCCTTCTCTTCACTACGTCTGTATCTTTGGGGTAAATACCCAGTAGTGCAATGGCTGGGTCATAGGGTAGCTCAATATTAAAATTTTTAAGGGACCTCCACACTGTTTTCCAGAGTGGCTGTACCAACTTGCATTGCCACGAACAATGTAGGAGGGATCCCCTTTCTCCACATCCTCTCCAGCAATTGTTGTTTCCTGCCTTATAAATTTTTGCCATTCTAACTGGTGTAAGGTGGTATCTCAGGGTGGTTTTGATTTGAATTTCCCTGATGGCTAATGATTTTGAACATTTTTTCATGTGTCCGTTAGCCATTTGTATGTCATCAATGGAAAAGTGTCTGTTCATATCTTCTGCCCATTTTATGATTTGTTTATTTGTTTCTCGCGTATTGAGTTTGAGAAGTTGTTTGTAGGTCTTGGATCATAGTCTTTTATCTGTAGCATCATTTGCAAATATATTCTCCCATTCCTTGGGCTGCCTCTTAGTTTTTTGACTGTTTCCTTGGCTGTGAAGAAGCTTTTTATATTGATGAGATCCCACAAGTTCATTTTACCTTTTGTTTCTCTTGCCTTTGGAGATGTGTCATGAAAAAGGTTGCTTTGGCCGATGTCGTAGATGTTGCAGCCTATCTTCTCCTCTAGGATTTTGATGGATTCCTGTCTACATCGAGGTCTTTCATCCATTTGGAGTTTATTTTTGTGTATGATGTGAGAGAGTGTTCAAGTTTCATTCTTTTGCATGTAGCTGTCCAATTTTCCCAGCACCATTTATTGAAGACACTGTCTTTTTCCACTGGAAGTATTTTCCTGCTTTATCAAAGATTAGTTGCCCAAAGAGCCGAGGGTCCATTTCTGGGTTCTCTATTCTGTCCATTGTTCTGTGTTTCTGTTTTTGTGCCAGTACCATGCTGTCTTTGTGATCACAGCTTTGTAGTACAGCTCGAAATCCGGCATTGTGATGCCCCCAGCTTTGTTTTTCCTTTTCAACAGTTCCATGGAGATTCGGGCCTTTTCTGGTTCCATACAAATTTAAGGACTATATGTTCCCATTCTTTGAAAAATGTCATCGGTATTTTGATCCGGTTAACAATCAAAGTGGGTAGCATGGACATTTTAACTATGTAAATTCTTCTGATCATATGAGCATGGAATATTTTTCCATCTTTTTGTGTCTTCCTCAATGTCTTTCAAGAGTGATTTATAGTTTCTAGAATATAGGTCCTTTACGTCTCTGGTTAAGTTAATTCCAAGTTAACATATGGTTTTTGGTGCTATTGTGAATGGAATGGATTCCCTAATTTCCCTTTCTTCAATCTCATTATTCGTGTATAGAAATGCAACAGGTTTCTGAGCATTGATTTTCTATCCCGCATATTACTGAATTGCTCTCTAACTTCTAATAGTTTGGGAGTTCCTTCTTTTGGGTTTTCCATACAGAGTATCACGTCATCTGCGAACAGAGACATTTTGACTTCTTCTTTGCTGATTTGCATACCTTTTATCCCTTTTTGTTGTGTGATTGCTGTTGCAAGGACTTCTAGTACTATGTTGAATAATAGTGGCGAGAGTGGGCATCCTTGTCATGTTCCTGAACTTAAGGGAAAGGCTTCCAGCTTTTCCCCATTGAGAATGATATTTGCTGTAGGCTTTTCATAGATGGTTTTTATGAGATTGAGGAATGTACCCTCTATCCCTAGACTCTTAAGGGTTTTAATCAGGAAAGGATGCTTTATTTTGTCAAATGCTTTTTCTGCATCAATTGAGAGGATCATATGGTTCCTGAGTCTTTTCTTGTTGATATGATGTATCACGCTGATCAATTTGCGAATGTTGAACCACGCTTGCATCCCAGTAATGAATCCCACTTGGTCATGATGGATAATCCTTTTAATGTACTGTTGGACTCTATTAGCCAGGATCTTGTTGAGGATTTTGGCGTCCATATTCATTCAGTAAATCGGCCTGTAATTCTCCTTTTTGAGGGCGTCTTTGCCTGGTTTGGGGATCAAAGTAATATTGGCTTCATAGAATGAGTTTGGTAGTTTTCCTTCTGTTTCTATTTTTTGAAATAGCTTTAGGAGAATAGTTATTATTTCTTCTTTGAATGTTTGGTAGAATTCCCCAGGAAAACCATCCGAGCCTGGAGTTTTGTTATTTGGAAGGTTGTTTATCACTGACTCAATCTCTTCATAATTAATTGGCCTGTTTAAAAAATCAATTTCTTCCTCTTTCAGTCTTGGTAGTTTATAGGTTTCCAGGAAAGCCTCCATCTCTTCCAGATTGCTTAATTTATTGGCATATAGCTGTTGATAAAAGTTTCTAATAATGCTTCCAATTTCATTGGTGCTGGTCGTGACCTCTCCTTTTTCATTCATAATTTTATTAATTTGGGTACTTTCTCTATTCTTTTGGATAAGTCTTCCCAGCGGTTTGTCAATTTTATTGATTCTCTCAAAGAACCAGCTTCTAGTCCTGTTGATCTGCTCTACTGTACTTCTGGTTTATAATTCACTGATTTCTGCTCTAATCTTGGTCAACTGCTTCCTTGTGCGTGGATTAGGCCTGTCCCTCTGTTCCTGTTCCATTTTCTTGAGGTGAGAATATAAAAACTGTATTTTAGATTTTTCTATTCTTTTGAGTGAGGCTTGGATGGCTATGTATTTCCCCCTTAGGACTGCCTTTGCAGTATCCCATAGGTTTTGGACCATTGTGTTTTCATTCTCGTTGGTCTCCATAAATTGCTAAAATTGATTTTTGATTTCCTGGTTTATCAAGTCATTCCTGAGCAGGATGGTTCTTAGTCTCCAAGTGTTTGAGTTTCTTCCAAATTTTTCCTTGTGGTTGAGTTCCAATTTCAGAGCGTTGTGGTCTGAGAATATGCAGTGGATAATTTCAATCTTTTGGTATCAGTTGAGACCTGTTTTGTGTCCCAGAACATCATGTATTCTTGAGAATGATCCATGGGCATTAGAATAGAATGAGTATTCTTTGTTTCTGGGGTGTAGTGTTCTGTATATATCTATGAGGTCCAACTCGTCGAGTATGGCATTCAAAGCTCTTGTTTCTGTGTTGGTTTTCTGCTCTGGTGCTCTGTCTCTTGTCTCTTGCTGATAGTGGAGTGTTGAGGTCCCCTACTATTAATGTACTTTTATTTATATGTCTCTTTATTCTGGTTAAGAGTTGGCTTGTGTATCTTGCTGCTCCACTGTTGGGGGCATATATATTTATGTCTTATCCACTTGTTGGATACATCCTTTAAGAATAATATAGTGCCCTTCTGTGTCTCTAACTATAGTCTTTAGTTTAAAATCCAATCTGTCTAATATGAGAATTGCTACCCCAGCTTTCTTTTGAGGTCCATTGACATGATAGATGGTATTCCATCCCTTTACTTTCAGTCTGAATGTATCTTTAGGTTCAAAATGGGTGTCTCATAGACAGCAAATGGATGGGTCACGTCTTTTTATCCAATCTGCAACCCTGTGGCACTTTATGGGAGCATTTAGGCCATTTACATTGAGACTGATTATTGAGGGAGATGATTTTAATGATGCCATGTTGCCAGTAAAGTCTTTGTTTCTATCGATTGTGACTTTCTGTTCTGTATCACTGTTGGGGCCCTTTTACCTTCATGGAACCCCCCTTAATATCTCCTGTAGGGCTGGTTTTGTGGTTACGAAATTGGTCAATGACTGGTGATTCTGGAAGGTCTTTATTTCTCCATCCATTCTGAATGACAGAATTGCTGGATAAAGGATCCTTGGCTGCATGTATTTCTCTGAAAGAGCTTTAAAAATGCCTGCCCGACCGTTTCTCTCCTTCCTGGTCTGTGTAGACAGGTCTGACGTAATTCTGATACCTTTGCCTTGCTACGTGAGAAATTTCTTTGCCCTGGCCGCTTTCAATACTGTATCCTTGGATCTAATATTTGCGAAATGCACTATGACGTGACGTGGGGTAGGTTTGTCATGGTTGAGCTTGGGAGGGGTCCTCTCTGCCTCTTGGACACAAGTGTTTGTTTCACTTGCTAGAGTAGGGAAGTTTTCAGCTACAATTTGTTCAAATATCTCTTCTAGACCTCTGTTTTTCTCCACCGCCTCGTGGATGCCGATGATTCTGTCATTGAAATGTTTCATTGAGTCAGTAATCTCCTGTAACGCACATTCCTGAACGTGGATTTTTTTGAGTCCAGATTCTATTTTAGCTTTTCATCTACCAACCCATCCTCCAATTTGCTGATACATTCTTCTGTAAAATAGTTTTTATTATGTTATGTTAGTCACCGTGCAGGATATCTTTAGTCTTTGATGTAATGTTCCATGATTCATTATTTGCATATAACACCCAGTGCACCATGCAATATGTGCCCTCCTTAATACCCATTACCAGCCTATCCCAGTCCACCACCCACCACCCCTCTGAAGTGCTCAGTTTGTTTGGGGATTAGGGTAGTGCTGACCTCATAGAATGAGTTTGGAAGTTTTCCTTCCATTTCTATTTTTTTGAAACAGCTTTAGAAGAATTTGTACGATTTCTTCCTTAAAAATTTAAAGAATTCCCCTGGGAAGTAATCTGGCCCTGGACTCTTGTTTTTTGGGAGATTTTTCATTACGGTTTCAATTTCCTTGCCTTTTATTGGTCTGTTCAGATTTTCTATTTCTTCCTGTTTCAGTCTTGGTAGTTTATAAGTGTCCAGGAGTGCATCTCTTTCTTCCAGATTACCTAGTTTGTTGGCATATACCTGCTGGTAATAAGATCTAATAACACTATTTCCTTGGTATTGGTCATGATTCTCCCCTTTTCATTTATGATTTTATTAATTTGGGGCCTTTCTCTTTTCTTTTAGATAAGTGTGGCCAATGTTTTAGCAATCTTGTTAATTCTTTGAACAACCAACTTCTAGTTTTGTTGATCTGTTCTTTTGTTCTTCTAGTATCTATTTCATTCATTTCTGCTCTAATCTTTTTTACTTCTCTTCTCCTGCCTTGTTTAGACTTTATATGCTGTTCTTTTTCCAGATCCTATAGGTGTAAGGTTAGCTTTTGAATGTGAGATTTTTCTAATTTTTTGAGAGACTTGGATGGCTATGTACTTCCCTCTAAGGACTCACTTTGCAGTACCCATCGATATGGAACCAATATGTTTTCATTTTCATTGGTTTGCATGAATTTTTTAATTTCCTATTTAATTTCCTGGTTGACCCATTCATTCTTTAGCAGGATGCTTTTTAACCTCCAAGGTTTTAAATTCCTTCCAAGTTTCCTCCTGTGATTGAGTTCCAGTTTCAATGCATGTGGTCTGAAAATATGCAGGGAATAATCTCAATATTTTAGTGTTGGTTGAGACCTGATTTGTGGCCCAGTATGTGATCTATTCTGGGGAAAATTCTGTGTACATTTGAGAAAAATGAGTATTCTGTTGTTTTAGGATGGAATGTGCTTTATATATCTACAAAGCCCATGTGGTCCACTGTGTCCTTCAAAGGTCTTGTTTCTTTACTGATCGTGTGCTTAGTTTATCTGTCTAATGCTGCGAGTGAAGTGTTAAAGTCTCCTACTATTTATGTATTATTATCAATATGATTCTTTATTTTGGTTAATACTTAGTTTATGTACTTGGCTGCTCCCATGTTGGAGGCATAGATATTTACAACTGTTAGATCTTCTTGTTGGGTAGACCTTTTAAGAATGATATAGTGTCCTTCTACATCTCTTACTACAGTCTTTGGATTAACATCTAATTTGCCTAGATTGGGCGGGGGGAAAGATGGTTTAGGTGTAGGGGACCCTATTTCAACCGGTCCCCTGAATTGAACTGGATATCTACCAGTCCGTCCTGAACACCCACGAAATCAGCCTGAGATGTAAGCAGATACATCTGGATCTCTACAAAAAGAACACCTCCAGCACTTGGTCTCGAGGGATGAAGTGAGGAGCCAAGAGTCTCTGTGTAGCTATTAGAAGATAAATGGAAGGGGGAGGGAGCTGCTGTGCTTGGGCACCAGGAAGGCAGAAGCCACCCGTGCTGGGAAGAAGCCACAGTAGCAGACCACTAGCAGCAGGGAAACGAAACTGAAACCTGGAGCTCGGGAGCACATGCGTGAACCAGGGGTGGCTGCTGGTTTTATAGCACAAAGGGCAGAGACATGCCAGCCCTGGGAACAAGAACTGGGAGTACGGCTGTGGGGCACAAGACCCAGGACCCTGCAGGTTTTTAGCAGCACCGACAGAAACAGAATCAGTGGGGTCTGGAGAGCTCAGTGAAGTGCAGACTGTGAACTCTCTGTTCTGACACACTTTTGGATAAGGTCACTGCTGCTCTGACTCTCAGAAGAGACACAGAAAACCACCAGGGAAAGCAACCAGAGAGCAAAAGTCTTGAAAAACTGGTTCTCACTGTGCCCCCCCCCCCCGGAGGCAGGGCAGCTCTGCCCATACAGAATTGCCTGAGTTATCAGTGCAGCAGGCCCCTCCCCCAGAAGGCAGGCTGAGAGAACAAGAAGCCCACATCCCTAAGGTCCTTTTAAAACAGGTGCATCTTTCTTGGGTCTTGGTCAATAATTTGGGCTCTGTACATCCCCGCAACCACACCTCATCAGAATGACCATAAGGAGGAATCCCCAAAAAGGAAAGAAACAGAGACTGTGGCCTCTGCCCAGAACTAATGGATATGGATATAACCAAACTGTCAGAAATGAATTTCAGAGTAACAATTATCAAGATGATGTATAGGCTTGATAAAAATATTAATGAAAATATAGAATCTCTAAGGGCTGAAAGGAGAATGAATCTGGCGGAAATTAAGTATTCTATGAATCAAATGCAGTCTAAACTGGATGCTCTGACTGCCAGGGTAACGAGGCAGAATAATGAATTAGTGAGTTAGAGGATGAGATGCTAGAAAAGAAACAAAGAGAAGTAACATGGGAAAAAAAACTCCATTTTCATGAAAAAAAGCTACGGGAGATTACTGACTCAATGGAACTTTCCAATGTCGGAATTATCATCCCCAAGGGGGTGGAGAAAGAGCTCTAGAAGAGATATTTGAACTAATTGTAGCTGAGAACTTCCCTAATCTGGTGAAGGAAACAAGCATTCATGTCCAAGAGACAGAGAGGACCCCTCCCAAGATCTATGAGAACAGACCAACACCATGACATACAATAGTATAATTCGCAAATCTTAGATCGAAGGACACAATCTTGAAAGTGGCCAGGGGGAAGAAATTTCTTTTTTTTTATGTTTTTTTTATTGTATTATGTTAGTCACCATACAGTACATCCCCGGTTTCCGATGTAAAGAAGTTCAATGATTCATTAGTTGCATATAACACCCAGTGCACCATGCAATACATGCTCTCCTTACTACCCATCACCAGTCTATCCCATTCCCCCACCCCCCTCCCCTCTGAGGCCCTCAGTTTGTTTCTCATAGTCCATAGTCTCTCATGTTTCATTCACTCTTCTGATTACCCCCCTTTCTTTATCCCTTTCTTCCCCTACCGATCTTCCTAGTTCTTATGTTCCATAGATGAGAGAAATCATATGATAACTGTCTTTCTCTGCTTGACTTATGTCACTTAGCATTATCTCCTCCAGTGCCGTCCATGTTGTAGCAAATGTTGAGAATTCGTTCTTTCTGATAGCTGAGTAATATTCCATTGTATATATGGACCACAACGTCTTAATCCAGTCATCAGTTGAAGGGCATCTCGGCTCCTTCCATGATTTAGCTATTGTGGACAAGACTGGTATCCAAGATCTACAAAGAACTTCTCAAACTCAATACACGAGAAACAAACAAATCAAAAAATGGGCAGAAGATATGAACAGGGGGAAGAAATTTCTTATGTACAGAGGGAGGAACATCAGAATAACCCCAGATCTGTCTACAGAGACCTGGCAAGCCAGATGTGCTGACAAGTCATATTTAGAGCACTAAGTGAGAAGAACATGTGGCCAAGGATACTATATCCAAGAAGGCTATCATTCAGGATGGATGGAGAGACAAGGACTTTCCAAGACTGGCAGAAATGGAAAGAATATGTGATCACCAAGCCAGCCCTACGAAAAAATAAGGGGGGTTCAATAAAAGTAGAAAGACCCCAAGAGTGATACAGAACAGAAATTTACGGAGACAATCTGTAGAAACAAGGATTTCACAGGCAACACGACAACATTAAAATCCTATCTCTCAATAATCACTCTCAATGTGAATGGCCTAAATGCGCCCATAAAATACCACAGGGTTGCAGATTCTTTAAAAAGACATGACCCATCCATATGCTGTCTACAAGAGACTCATTTTGAACCTAAAGATACATCCAGATTGAAAGTGAAGGGATGGAGAACCATTTTTCATGCCAAGGGACCTCAAAAGAAAGCTGGGTTAGCAATTATCATATCAGACAGATTAGATTTTTTTTTAAAGATTTTATTTATTTATTTATTCGACAGGGATAGAGACAGCCAGCGAGAGAGGGAACACAAGCAGGGGGAGTGGGAGAGGAAGAAGCAGGCTCATAGCAGAGAAGCCTGATGTGGGGCTCGATCCCAGAACGCCGGGATCATGCCCTGAGCTGAAGGCAGACGCTTAACTGCTGTGCCACCCAGGCGCCCCCAGACAGATTAGATTTTAAGCTAAAGTCTGTAGTTAGAGATACAGAAGGACACTACATTATTCTTAAAGGGTGTATCCTACAAGAGGATATAACAATTATAAATATCTATGCTCCCAATAGGGGAGCAGCCAACTACATAAGCCAACTGTTAATCAGAATAAAGAGACATATAGATAATAATATATTAATAGTAGGGGACATCAACACTCCACTCTTAACAATAGACAGATCATCTAAGCAGAAAATCAGCAAAGAAACAAGAGGTTTGAATGACATACTGGACCAGATGGACCTCATAGATATATACAGAACACTCCACCCTAGAACAACAGAATACTCATTCTTTTCGAACTCACATGGAACTTTCTCCAGGATAAACCATATACTGGGTCACAAAACAGGTCTCAACCAATACCGAAAGACTGAGATTATTCCCTGCATATTCTCAGACCACAGTGCTTTGAAATTGGAATTTAAGCAAAAGAAAAAAAAATTTGGAAGAAACTCAAACACTTGGAAACTAAGAACTATCCTGCTTAAGAATGATTGGGTAGGGGCGCCTGGGTGGCACAGCGGTTAAGCGTCTGCCTTCAGCTCAGGGCGTGATCCCAGCGTTATGGGATCGAGCCCCACATCAGGCTCCTCCTCTATGAGCCTGCTTCTTCCTCTCCCACTCCCCCTGCTTGTGTTCCCTCTCTCGCTGGCTGTCTCTATCTCTGTCGAATAAATAAATAAAAATCTTAAAAAAAAAGAATGATTGGGTAAACTAGGAAATTAAAGAGGAACTTAAGCAATTTATGGAAACCAATTAGAATGAAAACACATCAGTCCAAAACCTATAGGACACTGCAAAGGTGGTCCTAAGGGGGAAATACATAGCCATCCAAGCCTCACTCAAAAGAATAGAAAAATTGAAAATGCAGTCCTACTCACACCTTAAACGGCTGGAGATGGAACAAAAGAACAGGCCTAAGCAGAGAGAAAAACACAATTGATTAAGATTAGAGTGGAGGTAAATGAATTAGAAACCAGGAGCACAGAAGAGCAGATCAACAGATCTAGAAGCTGGTTCTTTGAAAGAATAAATAAGATCGATATGCCACTGGCCAGACTTATTCAAAAGAATAAAGGACCCAAATTAATAAAATTATGAATGAAAGAGGAGAGATGACGACTAACACCAAGGAAATAGAAACAATCATTAGAAAGTATTATCAACAACTTAATTACAATAAATTAAACAACCTGGAAGAAATGGATGCCTTCCTGGAAACCTATAAAGTGCCCAGATTGAAACAGGAAGAAATTGATTATCTAAACCAACTGATTAATCATGATGAGATTGAAGCAGTGATCAAAAACCTCCCAAAAAACAAGAGTCCAGGGCCTGATGGATTCCCTGGGGAATACTACCAAACATTCAAAGAAGAAATAATATCTATTCTCCTGAAGCTGTTTCAAAAAATACAAACAGAAGGAAAACTACAAACTCATTCTATGAAGCCAGTATTTCCTTGATCCCCAAACCAGGGAAAGACCCCGCCAAACAGGAGAATTTTAGACCAATAACCTGATGAATATGGATGCCAAAATTCTCAATAAGATCCTAGCTAATAGTATCCAACAGTGCATTGAAAGGAATATCCATCACTACCAAGTGGGATTCATCCCTGGCATTCAAGGGTGGCTCAACATTTGAAAATCAATGAATGTGATCAAATACATTAATAAGAGAAGAGAAAAGAAACATATGATCCTCTCAATTGATGCAGAAAAATCATTTGACAAAATACATCTTTATCTGATTAAAACCCTTCAGAGCATAGAGATAAAGAGTACATTCCACAATTTCATAAAAACCAACTATGAAAAGTCTATAGAAAATATCATTCTCAATGGCAAAAAGCTGAGTGCCTTTCTCTTAAGATCAGGAACATGACAAGGATGCCCACTCTCCCCATTATTGTTCGATGTTGTACTGGATGTCCTAGCAACAGCAATCAGAAAACAACAAAGAATAAAATGTATTCAAATTGGCAAAGAGGAAGTCAAACTCTCTCTTTTCACAGATAACATGATACTTCATATGGAAAACTCAAAAGACCCCACCCCCAAATTACTAAAACTCATACAACAATTCAATAATGTGGCAGGATACAAAATCAATGCTCAGAAATAAGTTGCATTTCTATACACTAACAATGAGACTGACGAAAAAGAAATTTGGGAATTGATTCCATTTACAATAGCACCAAAAACCATAAGATGTCTCGGAAAAAATTTAACCAGAGAGGTAGAGGACTTATAAGTCCTCTAGAAATTACAGAACACTGTTGAAAGACATTGAAGAAGACAAAAAAAAGTTGGAAAAACTTTCCATGCTCATGGATCAGAAGAATAAATATAGTTAAAATGTCTATGCTACCAGAGCAATCTACACATTCAATGCCATCCAGATCAAAATACCAATTACATTTTTTCAAAGTGCTGGAACAAAGAATCCTAAAATTTGTGTGGAACCAGAAAAGACCCCGAATTACCAAGGAAATGTTGAAAAAGAAAAACAAAGCTGGGGGCATCATGTTGCCTGATCTCAAACTATACTACAAAGCTGTGATCACCAAGACAGCATGGTACTGGCAGAAAAACAGACACATAGACCAATGGAACAGAATACAGACTCCAAAAAATGGACCCTCGACTCTTTGGTCAACCAAACCTTGAAAAAGCAGGAAGAAACATCCAGTGGAAAAAAGAAAGTCTCTTCAATAAATGGTGCTGGGAAAATTGGACAGCTATATACAGAAGAATGAAACTTTACCACTCTCTCACACCATACACAAAGTTAAACTCCAAATGGATGAAAGACCTTGATGTGAGACAGTAGTCCATCAAAATCCTAGAGGAGAACATAGATTGTAACCTCTTCGACATCGGCCACAGCAACTTCTTTCATGACACGCCTCCAATAGCAAGGGAAACAGAAGCAAAAATGAACTTTTGGGACTTCATCAAGATAAAAAGCTTCTGCCAAGCAAAGGAAAGAGTCAACAGAAGAAAGAGGCAAACCATGGAATGGGAGAAGATATGTGAAAATGACACTCCAGATAAAAGGCTGGTATCCAATATCTATAAATAACTTTTTGAACTCAATACTCAAGAAAAAAATAATCAAATAAAAAAAATGGGCAGAAGATACGAACAGACACTTTTCCAATGAAGACATATGATACATGAGAAATTTTCAACATCATTAGCCAACAGGGAAATTCAAATCAAAACTGCATTGAGAAACCACCATACACCAGTTGGAATGGTAAAAATGGACAAGACAACAACAAATGTTGGAGAGGATGTGGAGAAAGGGGAACCCTCTTACACTTTTGGTAGGAATGCATGCTGGTACAGCCTCTTTGTGTGGATGTCCCTCAAGAAGTTAAAAATAGAGCTACCCTATGATCCAGCAATTGCACTACTGGGTATTAACCCCAAAGATACAGACGCAGTGAAGAAAGGGCCATATGCACCCCAATGTTCATAGCAGCATTGTCCACAATACCCAAACTGCGGAAGGGGCTGAGTTGCCCTTCAACAGAAGATTGCATTAAAGAAGATGTGGTCCATATATACAATAGAATATTACTCAGCCATCAGAAGGAATGGTTACCTAACATTTGTAGCAACATGGACAGGCCTGGAGGAGATTATGCTCTGTGAAATAATTCAAGCAGAGAAAGACAGTTATCATATGGTTTCACTCATTTGTGGAACATAAGTAATAGCAGGGAGATTGGTAGGAAAAGGAAGGGGAAAATGGGGGGGGGGTAAAAAGAAGTGGAAATCAACCACAAGAAACTATGGACTCTGGGAAACAAACTGAGGGTTTTAGAGGGGAGGGGGGTGAGGGGATGGTCCAGCCTGGTGAAGGGTATTACGGAGGGCACATATTGCATGGAGCACTGGGTGTTACACAAAAACAATGAATCATGGAACACTACATCAAAAACTAATGATGTACTGTATGGTAACTAACATATCATAATAAACAAGTAAAATAAAATCTATGTTGTCTAATATGACAATTGCTACCTCAGCTTTTTTTTTTTTTTGAGGCCTTTTGGCATGATAAGTGGTTCTCCATTCCCTCACTTTCAATCTGGAAGTGTCTTTAGGTTCAAAATGCAAAATGAGTCTCTTGTAGACAGCAAATGGATGGGTCCTCCTTTTTTATCCAATCTGAAACCATGTGCCTTTTGATGGGAACATTCAGCCTGTTCACATTAAGAGTAACTCTAGAAAGATATGAATTTAGTGCCTTTGTATTGCCTTTAAATCCGTGTTTCTATAGATTGTCTTTGTTAACTTCTGGTCTATATTACTCTTGGGGTCTTTCTTCTTTTATAGATTCCCCCTTAACATTTCTTGCATGGCTGGCTTGGTGGTTACATATTCTTTCAGTTTCTGCTAGTCCTAGAAGCTCTTTATCTCTTCATTCTTTCTGAATGACATCCTTGGTGGATAAAGTGTCCTCAGCTGCATGTTCTTCTCATTTAGTACCCTGAATATGTTGCAAGCCCTTTCTGGTTTACCAGGCCTCTGTAGATAGGTCTGATTTTATTCTGATGTTCTTTCCTCTGTATGTAAGAAATCTTTTTCCCATAGCTGCTCTCCAGATAGCCTCCTTGGCTCTAATTACAAGTTTCACAATTATATGCCCTGGTGGTGATCTATTTTTATTGATTTTGGGAGGGGTCCTCTCTGCCTGTTGGACATGAATGCTTATTTCCTTCCCCAGATTAGGGAAGTTCTCAGCTATGATTTGCTCAAATATTCCTTCTAGTCCTGTCTCTTTCTTTCCACCCACTAAGGGATCCCAATAATTCTGACATGGAACGTTTCATGCCATCATTGATCTAAGTCTGTTCTCATGGGTTACTAGCTGCCTATCCTTATCTTCCTTAGCTTTCTTCCTTTCCGTCAGCTTATCTTCTAGATCACTAATTCGTTCTCTGCCTCATTTGCCCTGGCTATATCCATTTCAGACTGTATCTCATTCATAGAATTTTTACATTCAGTCTGATGAGATCTCATTTCTGCCCTTAGAGATTCTATATTGTCACTAATGCTTTTCTCAAGTCTAGCTATTGACTTCATGATTGGTACCCTGAGGTCTATCTCTGACATTTTGCTTATATCCATATCCATTAGTTCTGTGGGATAGGCCTTTGTCTCTGGTTCTTTTCTTTGTTGGGAGTTCCTCCTCCTAGTCATTCTGTTGAAGGATGGTTGAAGGAATGTACAGAGTCCAAAATATCAACCACGACCCAAGCCAAATGCACCTTAGGAAAAATTCTGAAGCTGTCAAAATGTACCACAGATATGCCACCAAAACCATGATGATCCAAAATAACAAAAAAAGAATGAAAAAAGACAAGAGAAAACAAAGAAACATATTGGGGGTGGGGAGAGAGATTATAGTCTCTCAGGGTGGACACATCAGGTTGATCTGCCCATTCCTGCTTGATTTTTGGTCTCTGTGTTAAAAGACATGATATCCCAAAATTGCAAAGGGACCAGAACTTACATATATATTAAGAGGAAATTGAATAGAGTGAAAAACGGGCTAGTATGGGGCATAAATTTATAAAATATATATGTGAAAAAAATGAAAGAAGCAACTGAAAAACATAGGTTGGGAAATAAGAATCTATTTGAAATGAGAGCAGGTTTTAAAAAAACAAAAGAATAAGAAAAGAAGCTAAAAAAGAAATGCAAAATTTTAGCCTGAAGTATAAGTGAGTCATGAGGGAACACCTGATGCTCCCTATATTATTTTCCCCTGGTGCTGTAATTTTACAGTCCTGTGGGAAATAAGCTTATCATTCACCTGTTCTTCCAGTCTGTCTTCTGGGAGAGGGGCCTGCTGCTCAGCTTCTCTGATGTCTTTGCCTGGGTGGAGTTGCCCCACTCCTTGTCACCACGATAGGTTTAATGTGAGCTGGTTGGCTTGGAGACTTTTGTTCCCTGGCATCTTTCAGCTTCTCTTTAGGGAGTCAGAGCAAACATGGTCATGCAGGAATCTCTGACCCAGAGTTGAAAAGTCGTAGTCCCCCCACCCCCAACAAACCCTCCAGGTCAATCTATCTCCACCTCTGCATGTAGCAAACTCTGCAGACTGGCAGTATTAGTGCCTGCCACACCTCTTCTGGGAGAGTCATGGAGACCTGCGACCATTCTGCACCTTGTGGCTGTGCAACTGCCAGTGGCCATTCGCTCACATGCATGCACCCTCTTTCGCAGCTCCTAGGTCCTGCTGGGTGCTGCCACAGCATCTCTTCGTGGGCCACACCACCCTGAGAGCTGTCCCTGTCATGGGCACAAGCCGTCCTATATCTCCCCTAGGATCTTAGACAGCCCGTGCCTTCTAGTCCTTTTCAGGGTGGTCAGGCAGAGGGCAGTCTCCCTACCAGCTTAGCTTGCAGTTTATGGTGTCCAGAGCTCAAAGTCCCCTCTAGGCTCACTGACCATAACCAGTCTCCCCACTCCACTGCTTGGGCACTCTATTGGTCCGGGCTCCCCTGTTCTTTCTGCATCTCCTGGAATCCCAAGACCACAATGATCCACTTAGAATTCTGCCTTATTTCCCCCCTGTACCCTTTTCAGAAGGAGGTGCCTCTCACTAGACTAGATTTCCAAGGGTCCCAATTTTGTTGTTGTTGTTCTCGTGTTATATCACTTTCTGGCAGCTGGCTTATGGATGCTCTCTCCCCCCTCTGCTTATCTTCAGATATTTCCCCCAAAGATTCAAGGTTCTGCACCTCCTACCTTGCAAAAAGTAGTAGTTTTTCTGCTTGTGGAGATCCAGATAAATCTTTTTACATTTCAGGATGAATTTGCGTGTGTTCAGAATGGTTTGATAGATATCCACCTAAATTCAAGGGACCAGATGAAATGAGGTCCCCTACTTAGCCCCCATTTTGCCCCCCTCTGGGAAATTTTTGATTACTAACTCAATTTCCTTGCTGGTAATTTGTATGATCAATTTTCTGTTTCTTCCTGTTTCAGTTTTGATAGTTGGTATCTTTCTAGGAACTCGTCCATTTCTTGCAGATTTACCAGTTTGGTGGCATATAATTTTTCATAGTATTCTCTTATAAATTTTGTATTTCTGTGGTGTTGGTTGCAATGTTTCTGGTTTCATTCATGATTTTATCTATTTGGGTCCTTTCTCTTTTCTTTTTGATATGTCTGGCTAGGGATTTATCAATTTTATTAATTCTTTTGCAGAGCCAACTCTTTGTTTCATTGTTCTGTTCTATGGCTTTTTGTTTTTGTTGTTGTTCCTATATTATTTATTTCTGCTCTAATCTTTATTATTTCCTTTTTTCCGCTGGCTGTAGACTTTATTTGTTGTTCCTTTTCTTGTTCCTTTAGGTATAATGTTACATTGTGTATTTGAGTCTTTTCTTGCTTCTTGAGGTAGGCTTGTATTGCAATATATTTCCCTCTTCAGAATGACTGCCTTTGCTGCATCCCAAAGGTTTTTGACTATCGTATTTGCATTTTCATTTGCTCCCATGTATTTTTAAAAAATTTCTTCTGTAATTTCCTGGTTTATCCATTCATTCTTTTGTAAGATGTTCTTTAACCTCCATGTATTTGTGGTCTTTCCAGAGTTTTTCTTGTGTTTGCCTTCTAGTTTCACAACGTTGTCATCAGAAAAGAGGCATGGTATGACTTTGATCTTTTCGAATTTGTTGAGGCTTGTTTTGTGGGCTAATATGTGATCTATTCTGAAGGATGTTCCATGGGCACTTTCAAAGAATGTGTATTCTGGTGTTTTAGGATGGAATGTCCTGAATATATCTGCTACATCCATCTGTTCCAATATGCCATTCAAGGCCATTATTTCCTTGTTGATTTTCTGTTTAGATGATCTGTCCATTGATGTAAGTGGGGTGTTAAAGGCCCTAGAGTCATAGTACTATTATCATTTAGTTCCCTCATGTTTGTTATTAACTGTTTTATATATTTGGGTCCTCCCATGTGGGGTGCATAAATATTTACAATTGTTAGACCTTCTTGATGGATAGACCCCTCAATTGTGATATAATGCCATTTTTCATCTCTTGTTACAGTCTTTGTTTTAAAATCTAGTTTGTCTGATATAAGTATGGGTACTCCAGCTTTCTTTTGACATCCATTAGCACGATAGATCATTCTCTAGCCTCCCACTTTCAATCTGTAGATGCCTTTAGTTCTAAAATGAGTCTCTTATATGCAGCATATATATGGATCTTGTTTTTTTGTCATTCCGATATCCTATGTCTTTTGATTAGAGCATTTAGTCCATTTACTTTCAGAGTGGTTATTGAAATATATGAATTTAGTGTCATTGTACTACCTGTAATGTTGGTGTTTCTGGTGATGTTCTCTGGTCCTTTCTAGTCTTTGCTACTTTTGGTATTTCTTTTCTCCACTCAGAGATCCCCCCCCTTATAATTTCTTGCAAGGCTGGTTTAGTGGTCACAAACTCCTTTATTTTTTGTTTGTCGGGGATACTCTTTCTCTCTCCTGTATTCTGAATGACAGCCTTGTTGGATAAAGTATTCTTGGCTGCATATTTTAGCTATATAGCATGCTGAATATATCATGCCACTGTCTTCTGACCTGCCAAGTTTTTGTGGACAGATCTACTGTAAATCTGCTCTCTCTTCCCTTGTAGGTTAAGGACTTTTTTTCTCTTTCTGCTTTCATGATTCTGTCCTTTGCCGTTTATTTTGTTATTTTGACTCTGATATACTTCTGCAGTGGTTGGCTTTTGTTGAATTTAATGGGAGTTCTCTGTGCCTCTTGAATTTTGATGTGTGTGTCCTTCCCCAGGTTAGGGATGCTTTCAGCTGTAACTTTCTCAAATAAACCTCCTGCCACTTTTTCTCTTTCTTCATCTTCTGGGACTCTTATGGTACAAATGTTACTACGTTTTAATATGTCACTGAGTTCCCTAAGTCTACCTTTGTAATCTAGTACCTTTCTTTCCCTCTTCTTCCCAGCTTCATTATTTTTCCATAATTTTTTCTTCACTTTCACTGATTCATTCCTCTGCTTCATCCATCCTCATTTTTTTGGCCTCCATTTGGGATTGCATCTTAGTTATAGCATTTTTAATTTCAGCCTGATGAAATTTTAGTTCTTTTATCTCTGCAGTAAGGGATTCTCTACTGTTTTCCATGCTTTTTTCAAGCCCAGCTAGTATCATTATAATTGTCGTTTTAAATTCTAGTTCATACATCTTAGTTATATCTGTATTGATTAAATCCCTGGACATTACTTCTTCCTGTTCTTCCTTGTGGGGTGAATTTCTCTATCTTGTCATTTTTTTCCAGAGAAGAAAAGAGGAAGGAAAAAAAATCTATATCCTGGGTGTGTTTTAGTCTGCTTGTTAAAAGAATCTAAATTCAGGGGCGCCTGGGTGGCATAGCGGTTAAGCGTCTGCCTTCGGCTCAGGGCGTTATCCCAGCGTTCTGGGATCGAGCCCCACATCAGGCTCCTCCGCTGTGAGCCTGCTTCTTCCTCTCCCACTCCCCCTGCTTGTGTTCCCTCTCTCACTGGCTGTCTCTATCTCTGTCGAATAAATAAATAAAACATCTTTAAAAAAAAGAATCTAAATTCAATAATAATTAAAGATATACAGAAAATGAAAATAAACCAAAAAACATATATGTATATAAAATAAAAATTAAAAATAACAATAAATAAATGAATTGAAAAAAGAAAATTCCTGGAAACTAATAATTAAAAATATTTTAAAAATTAAACAGGAAGGTAGATCCTATTTCCCCTAGAGCTGAAGTTTTGCAGCACTGTATGATCTGTAGACTTGGTGTGAGCAAGTTTGTACTGTTCTCCTGGGGGAAGAGCCTATTGTGCTGATTCTCAGGTGGACTTGCTGTAATGGAAATGTGCCTCCAGTGCACAGCAGAGGGAGGCTTGGTGTAAGTGGCTTCAGCCTTCACTAGGTGGTGCTGTTTTGATCTATGAAGGATTTCAGTGCTGATGAGCAGGATGAAAATGGTGGTGCCCAACTCTCTACCCCTGATGCTGAGATTTCGTGCTCTCTGCTCTTCATGGAGCACTCACAGAGTGCAATAAATCACCCCTCTTCTTTCCCTGGTTTCTGTCAGAACCCTGTGTTCACCCTACCTGTGTCCAAGCTTTTTTTTCTTTTAAATCTCAGGCATGTGACTGAGTTTCCAAACTGAATTTTAGGAACTCCCATGGTGTGGACCCACGATGATCCTCTGGGGGAGGGTCTTGCCATGCTTTTGCAATTTGCCAGCCCATCCTAGAAAAGCAGTTGTGTGACCGCACAGCAGTTAAGTTTATGGCAAAATAGAGCAGAAGGCCAGCACCAAGACATATTGCTTTCAGCCAGCATCCCTGTTCCTATGTCTGGGAAGAGCACATTGGCACCACCCATTCTTCTTGCAACCCAGGGGATCCTCAGACCATACTGTGATTCCTGGGATTCTGCCCTGCTTTGACCTGAGCACTTTTAAGCCAGGCAGATCCCCTATGGTAGCTGAATTCTAAAAGTTCAGATTTTATGCTCTGCTGCATATAAAACTTGGCGGTAGCCTCCATAAGCAGGGGTCCCTACCTGCCATAATACCCACTATTGTATCTCCTCCAAGTCAACTCTTCGCAAATATTACCTTCCAAAAGGTGGTCACTTTTCTACTTGTGGACCTGCAGTTTTTCTTCTCTTAGACCTCTAATTGATTTTTTGAGTGTTCAGAACGATTTGATAATTATCTAGCTGTTTTCAGGGGATGAGACAAGCTTAGGCCCTCCTACCGCCCACTCCTCCACCATCTTAACTCTGCTTTCCAATTCTTCATATTGTTTTTTTATTATTATTATGTTCAGTTAGCCACTGTATAGTACATCGTTAGTTTTTGATGTAGTGTTCAATGATTCATTAGCTACATATAACACCCAGTGCTCATAATAACACGTTCCCTCCTTACTCATCACCCTGTTATTCCCTCCCTCCACCCTCATCCCCTCTGAAACTCTCATTTGGTTCCTGGAGTCCATAGTCTCTCATGGCTTGTCTCCTTCTCTGATCCCCCCCCCTTCAGATTTCTCTCCTTTACCCTATGGTCCTCCATGCTCACTTTCTGTCTGCAGGTGTCTTTAGGTTCAAAATGTGTCTCTTGTAGACAGCATATGGATGGTTCCTGTCTTTTTATCCAATCTGCAGACCTGTGACATTTCATGGGAGCATTTAGGCCGTTCACATTACAAGTAACTAGTGAAAGATATGTATTTATTGCCATCCTATTGTCCGTGCAGTGCCTGTTTCTATGAATTGTCTCTGTAAATTTCTGGTGTACAGTACTGTTGGGGTCTTTCTTCTTTTATAGAATCTCCCTTACTATTTCTTGCAGGGCTGGCTTGGTGGTTACATATTCTTTCAGTTTCTGCCAGTCTTGGAAGCTCTTTATCTCTCCATCCATTTTGAATGACAGTCTTACTGGATAAAGTAGTCTTGGCTGCAAGTTCTTCTCATTTAGTACTCTGAATATGACTTGCCAGCCCTTTCTGGCTCGCCAGGTCTCTGTGGACAGGTTTGAAGTGATTCTGATGTTCCTCCCTCTGTACATAAGAAATCTCTTCCCCCTGGCTGCTCTCAGGATGGGTTCCTTGGATCTAAGGTCAGCGAGTTTTACTATTATATGCCAGGGCATTGGTCTGTTCTCCTTGATTTTGGGAGGGGTCCTCTCTGCCTCTTGGACATGAATAGGTGTTTCCTTCCCCAGATTAGGGAAGTTCTCAGCTACGATTTGCTCAAATAAACCTTCTAGTCTTCTCTGTCTCTCCACCTCCTCAGGGATCCCAATAATTTTGACATTGGAACGTTTCATGGTGTCATTAATCTCTCTAAGTCAGTTCTCATGGATTTTAAGCTGTTTGTCCCAGGTCTCCTCCTTTTCCTTCCTATCAGCTTATCTTCTAGATCACTAATTTGTTCTTCTGCCTAATTTACCTTAGCTGTTAGAGTATCCAGTTTAGACTCATCTCATTTATAGCATTTTTAAGTTTGGCCTGATTAGATCTCATTTCTGCCCTTAAAGATTCTATATTGCCACTAATGGTTTTCTCAAGCCTAGCTATTGTCTTCATAATTGCCACCCTTAAGTCTGTCTCTGACATCTTGCTTATATCCATATCCATTAGGTCTGCAGGATAGGCTATTGTCTCTGGTTCTTTTCTTCATTGGGAATTCCTCCTCCTATTCATTCTTTTGAGGGTTGGTTGAGGGGATGTACAGAGTCAAAAATATCTACCACAATCTAGGCAAGATAGACCCTGGGAAAATCTGGCGTGGTCAGAAGGCACCACTGAAAAAACTAAGCCAAAATGAAACCCAAGAATATAATTTATAAAATTAAAAAATAAAAACAAATGAAATTTAAATTAAAAAAAGATGAGAGAAAAAAAGGGGGTGGGGGGACTATAATCTCTCATTGTGGGCAAGGTAGGGTGTTTCAGTTCTTCCTGGGTGTATTTCGTTCTGTTTGTTAGAGGACACTACTTCCTAGAGTTACAGGGAAAATGAAACTGGTATATATATATATATATATATATATATATATATATATATATATATATATAATATTGACTAGGGAAAAAAGGACTACATTGAAGCTTATATCTATATAAAAAAGCACAGGTGTGAAAAAGTACAAGTTAAAAAGCTACTATTAACTATGTTATGTTAAACATCTAGTTGAAATGAGAAAAAGGTAAAAAGAAAAAAACAGAAAATCAACATGAAAAAGAATATAAGGAGAAAAAAGGTTGTATCTGAAAAATACACAAGCCATGAGGCAATGCCTGGAGATCAATATACTATTTTCCCCCAGTGTTGGGGTTTTATAGTTTTATGGGGACCCTAGGGTTGTTCTTGCAGCTTGTCTTTTGGGGGAAGGGCCTGCCTTGCTGTTTCTCAGGCAACCCTGCTTGGGAGGAGTTGCCCTGCCCCCTGTTAGGGGGCTGGGCTCCATGGAAACCAGTTTTTTGAGCTTTTGTTCTCTGGGGGCTTTCTGTGCCTTTTCTGAGGGTCAGAGCAAAAGAAAATGTCTGCATGCAGACCTTTGACCCAGTGCAGAGAAATCACAGTCTGCTTTTCTCTGAACCCTCCAGAACACATAGTCTCCATTTCTGTAAGCACCACTGAAAACCACAGTCTCCCACAGGAGGTGCACGCCCCCAGCCACCCTCTCAGCTGTCAACTCAGGAGCCCTGCTTATCTCTGCTCTTTGTGCTTCTAAAACTGAGAGCGGTCCCAGGATAGAGTGAGTGGCCCTGGGTTCACAGGAGCAGTCCCGGATTCACATTCACACCCCCGCAGCTCCTGGATCTTGTTTGAGCACTGTTATCAAGCTCTTCCTGGCCTGCCACTACTGCTCTGCAAGTTATTGCCAGCCCCCCCCCCCCACAGGTTGCTTTTTTGCTCAGGTGATATATCACTTTTCAGGGGCCAGCTTATGGCGGCTCACTCCCCCTCCTGTTTATCTTCTGATATCTGCGTGCAGGCTCACGACTCCACCCTTCTTAAGTCCAGCCACTGGGGGTTTTCTGCTTGTAGAGATCCAGATATATATTCTTACATCTCAGGCTGATTCTGTGGGTGTTCAGAATGGTTTGGTAGATATCTAGCTAAATCCAGGGCACTGGTTGAAATGGAGTCCCCTACTCCTCCACCATCTTGCCACCCTCCCAATTCTTCATATTTTAAACAAATTTTTATTCCATAGAGCACTTTCAGATCCTTTACTCCATTAACTCTTTGGTAGGTATTATTTGTTTCTTCTATTTATCGATGTGGAAACTGAGGCTCAAAGAGTAAATGATTTGTTTAAAATTAAGGGCAGAGATAGTATTCAGACCTTCAAATTATAGTATTTGTTAGTATTTACTGAGCATTATTATGTGCCAGGCATTTTTTAATTGCTTTGCATGTATTCACTCTTTAAACCCTTAACAACTGTATGAATCTGTGCTTCACAGATGAGGAAACTAGGGTAGTGAGTGTATGGGGCTTGCTCTGAGTGAAGGACATTATATCATTCTCTTCATTTTCAAGATGAGAAAAGTTCAGTTCAGAGAAATTAAGAGAGAGGGAAAGATGGCAACAGAGTAGGAGGACCTAGTCTCACCTCATCAAATGAATACAGCAAGATAACAATCAAATCCTTGTAAATATCCCAGAAATTGACCTGAAGACTGGTAGAACAAACTCCAGAACTAAAGGTAGAGAACAGATCACATCGAAGAAGGCAGGAAGTGCAGAGATGTGGTTTGGGAGAAAAACAAGTCATGGCTGCTGTGATGGGGAGGGAGCTGTGGTTGCAGAGAAGCACAAGAGACAGACTAGCACACAGTAGAGGACATGGATGATGATTCACCATAGCATTTGTCCTGGAAAGTGAGAGGGGCTGAATTTGGTCAGTTCTTGCAACCTGCAGGGCTTAAAGACTGGAGTTCTAAAGGTCAATGGGCTTGGCTTGGGGAGAGCCTGGAGGGCATAGGGGCTGCTCTTAGAGAGAAATCAGTGCAAACAGCCTGCAGACATACAGCTTGAAAATAGCAATTTGAAGAGCACCTAGGGCACACAGTGGAGAGGTTTCTGCTCATCTTGGAGTGTGTCCCAGAGTGCCAGTATTCACAGAAAGACCCCTCTGGGAACAAAGAAACTGGCCTGTGCCACTTTCCTCCCCTGCACCTTAGCAAGCACAGGGACACTTGTGGGAAACAGCACAGCAGTGACATTCACTACTAACTGGCTTACACCAAGCCCTCTCCCCGCCCCTTTATACTAGTGGAACTGCCCTTCCCAGTCACACTTGCCTCAGTCTCAGTGCAGGGGCTGTCTCCCCCAGAAGACCACCCCAAAACCCTGCTTACACTGCGTTTCCTGATGTGGGAGTTTAGCAGAGCCATGGTTCTGGTGGTGGTGGCAACAGGTCTCATTTCATAAGCAGACTACAGCACACCTACTTGAAACTCACCACATCTGGGCCAGGGACCAAATACTGCCCATAAGAGGCAAAGAGAGCCTCTGCAGACAATTGGCCTGAAGGATAAAGTGGCCAGAACACAATAGCAGAGCACATGCAGCACACTGGAGACATTCCCGAAAGCACCAGGCTCTGGCGAACTTGTGACAGTACACTTCAGAGTATTATAAGACTCTTCTTCAGAAGGCCATTACCCTCAAGAAGAGGAGACTTAGCTGCCCTTCCTAACACAGAGACTTAGACAAAATGAGAAGACAGAGGAATTTGTCCCATATGAAAGTACAGGACAAGGCCATCGCCGAAGACCTAAGTGAAACAGACATAAGTAACATGCCTGATAGAGAATTTAAAGTAATAATCACAAAGACACTGGACTTGAGAAAATAATGGGAGGCATCAGTGAGACCCTTAACACAGAAATAAGGAAAAATGTAGCAGAGATAAAGGGCTAAATAAACGAAATGAGAAACATGCTTGATGGAATAAACAGCAGGATGGAAAAAGCAGAGGACCACATTAATGACCTAGATGACAGAGTAACGGAAAGTAATCAAGTTGAACAAAAGAGAGAAAAAAATAATTATGCAAAATGAGAATAGGCTTAGGGAACTCTGACTCCGTCAAATGTAATAGCATTCATTATAGGAGTCCCAGAATGAGAAGAGCGAGTAAAGGGAACAGAAAATTTATTTGAAGACATTATACCTAAAAACTTCCCTAATCTGGGGAAGGAAACAGATATCGGATCCAGGATGCATAGAGAACCCCCAACAAAATCAACAAAAGAAGATCCATGGCAAGACATGTCATAATTAAAATGTCACAATATGGGGTGCCTAGGTGGCTCAGTCAGTTAAGCATCTGCCTTCAGCTCAGGTCATGATCTTGGGGTCCTGGGATCAAGCCCTGCATCACGTTCCTTGCTCAGTGGGGAATCTGCTTCTCCCTCTCCCTCTTGCCCCTCCCCTCCACTTGTGTTCTCTCACTCTCTTTCAAATAATTAAATAAAATCTTTTTTAAAAGTCAAAATGTAGGGATAAAGAAAAAAATAAAAACAGCAAGATGAAATTAGACAGTTACATACAAGGGAAACCCCATAAGGTCATCGGGAGATTTTTCAGCAGACACTTTCCAAGCCAGAATGGAGTAGCATGATGTATTCAAAATGCTGAATGGGAAAAATCTGCAGCCAAAAATACTCTATCCAGTAAGGCTATCATTCAGAAGAGAAGGAGAGAGTGTTACCCAGACTAATGAAAACTAAAGGAGTTCATGACCACTAAAACAGCCATACAAGAATTATTAAAGTGGATCTTTGAGTGAAAGGAAAGTCCAAAAGTAAAAGTATGAAAGTAGGAAGCACAAAAGCAGTAAAAATGAATGCTTTTGTAAAATATCAGTCAAGGAACTCACAAAATAAAAATATGTAAAATATGACACTATATACCTAAAACATGGAGACGAGAGAAGTAAAGAATGGGTTCAAACTTAAATGACCATCAGCTTAATATAGACTGTTTTATGCAGAACAGGTTCTATACAAATCTAATGGTCACCATATATTAAAAAACACTAGTAAATATGGAAAGAATAAAGGGCAGGAAATCCAAATATATCACTATACAAAACCAGCAAACCATGAGAGAAAGAGAAGAAAGGATCAGAGAAAATCTTCAGAAACAACCACAAAACAAGCACTAAAATGGCAACAAACACATATCTATCAATAATTACCCTGAATGTAAATGACTAAATGCTCCGATCTAAAGACATAGGGTATCAGAACAGATTTTAAAAAAAGAAAAAAACAAGACCCATCTATATGCTGCATACAAGAGACTCATTTTAGAACTAAAGACACCTGCAGACTGAAAGTCAGGGGATGGAGAAACATCTGTCATGGAAATGGAGTCAATAGAAAGCCGTAGTAGCAATACTTATATCAGAAAAAAATAGACTTTAGAATAAAGACTGTAACAAGGACCAAAGGAGGACAGTGTAATGATAAAGGGATCAATCCAACAAGAAGATATAACAACTATAAATATTTATACACCTCACATGGGAGGACCCAAATATATAAAACAGTTAATAACAAACATGAGGGAACTAAATGATAATAGTACAATGATACTAGGGCCTTTAACACCCCACTTACATCAATGGACAGATCATCTAAACAGAAAATCAACAAGGAAATAATGGCCTTGAATGGCATATTGGAACAGATGGATGTAGCAGATATATTCAGGACATTCCATCCTAAAACACCAGAATACACATTCTTTGAAAGTGCACATGGAACATCCTTCAGAATAGATCACATATTAGCCCACAAAACAAGCCTCAACAAATTCGAAAAGATCAAAGTCATACCATGCCTCTTTTCTGATGACAACATTGTGAAACTGGAAGGCAAACACAAGAAAAACTCTGGAAAGACCACAAATATATGGAGGTTAAATAAAATGCCACTAAACAATTAATGGGTCAACCAGGAAACAAAGGAAGAAATAAAAAAGTACATGGAAACAAATGAAAATGAAAACCAAATGGTCTAAAACCTTTTGGATGTAGCAAAAGCAGTTCTAAAAAGGACGTTTATAGTAAAACAACCTTACCTCAAAAAGCAAGAAAAGTCTGAAATATACAACTCAACCTTACATCTAAAGGAGCTAGAAAAAGAACAACAAACCCCCAAAACAGCAGAAGGAAGGAAATAGTAAGTATTAGAGCAGAAGTAAATTATATAGAAATCTAAGAAAATAGAAGAGATCCATGAAACCTGGAGTTGCTTTATTTTTTAAAGAAAATCAATAAAATTGATAAACCCCTAGCCAGGTTTATCAAGAAAAAAAGAGAAAGGACTCAAATAAAACCTCAAATGATAGAGGAGAAATAACAACCAACACCACAGTAATACAAAGAATTATGAGAATATTATGAAAAATTATATGCCAACAAATTGTACAACCTAGAAGAAATGAATAAATTCTTAGAAACATATAACCTACCAAAACTGAAACAGAAAGAAATAGAAAATTTGAACATACCTATTACCAGCAAGGAAATTGAATCAGTGATCGGATATCTCCCAACAAACACAAGTCCAGGACCAGATGATTTCAAAGGCATTCTACTAAACATTTAAAGAAGAGTTAATACCTATTCTTCTCAAACTTTTCTTAAAAAAAAATGGAAAAGGAAGGAAAACCTCCACATTCATTCTATGAGACCAGCATTACCCTGATACCAAAACCAGATAAGACAGCATTACAAAAGAGAATTACAGGCCAATATCCCTGATGAACATAGATGCAAAAAACACACACAATGGGATATCATTCAGGCATAAGAAATAATGGAATCTTTTTTTTAAAGATTTTATTTATTTATTTGACAGAGAGAGAGATAGCCAGCGAGAGACGGAACACAAGCAGGGGGAGTGGGAGAGGAAGAAGCAGGGTCCCATGGGAAGAGCCTGACATGGGGCTCGATCCCAGAACTCCAGGATCATGCCCTGAGCCGAAGGCAGATGCTTAATGACTGAGCCACCCAGGCGCCCTGAGAAATAATGGAATCTTGTCATTTGCAACAAAATGGATGGAGCTGGAGAGTATAAGACAAAGTACAATAAGTCAGAGAAATGTAAATGCCGTATGATTTCACTCATATGTGAAATTTATGAAACAAAATAAATGAGCAAAGGAAAAGGAGGGAGACAAACCAAAAAGCAGACTCTTAAATGTGGAGAACTAGAGGAGAGATTGTTGGGGGGATGGGTTTAAATAGGTGGTGGGGATTAAGGAGTGGGTTTGTCATGATGAGTACTGGTTGATTTATGAAATTGTTGACTTGCTATATTGTACACCTGAAACTAATATAACACTGTATGTTAACTAACTTGAATTAACATAAAAACTTTTTTAAAAGACATTATCTTGTTCCAGGTCACACAACCAGCAATTGGAAGAACTAAGGTTGAACCTCAGCAGGCTGGCTAGTGCCTGAGTTCTCAGCTATCAAGCTATACTGCTTCTAAGTCTAGGGCTATTCCTGGCCTGCTTAACTGAAGCAGAGAGTTGGGGGGGGGGAGAGAGAAGAGAGAGAGCAAGAAAGGGAGACTATGAGCAAAACCCCATGCTTAATTTGATGATGAGTGCTTGGTGCCATGACTGCCCAGTAGTTTACTGTTTAAATGAAGCCCATAAATAAATAATTTGGACATGGGGGTCAGAGGAGGTAGCGGGTTGAATGAGTCATGAGTTACAAAAATGGAACTATCTAGGAGATTAGGCTCCAAAACTAAATACTGGGCCTGATACTAAGGGAAGCATTCACTGCCCATCCTAGTCTTAAATTGACGCACAACTGGGTTTGGCTGCCCCAGAAAGATCTGAGCCCCATAGGAAAGCATTGTATTTCCTCTGAAGGGGCTTTTAGACCCTTGCTTCTCTTTTCCAGCCAGTCCTTTCTACCCTGAGTACAGGCAGGTTGTCTGGGCCACTGGCTTACTTGAAACAGAAATAAAATAAGTCCCCTTGGCTGCTCTCCCCCTACAAAACAGGCCTGAAATAAATCCATGTAAAAGAAAAGGAGGAAACTGCTGTTCCTAGGTATTTATTCAAATACTTATTCAGTCTTTGGCCACATGAGGTCAGTGTAGGCAATGATTTTTGAGGGAAGGGCTTCTGGGTGGTGGTTTAGAGTGGAGTCTGTGCCAACCAGGAACAGAAAACCAAAGAGGTATGAAATTCTAAGCCTGTAACTGGAACTTTGGTATTCACAGGCTGCAGTAGAGAATACTTTCCATGATACATTTCCTCTCCATCCAACACTGTAAGTCAGCAGAGCTATGCCTTTATTCACTCATTCATTTATTCATTCATTTAGTTATTCAGTCATTAAAAAATATGTATCTGTTGAATGCCAAGTACTGTTCTATGTGCTAGAGATACAGCAATGAACAAAACAATCTCTGCCTTTATGGAGCTTTCAGTTTATAAAGGGAGACAATAAATCAATAAGCAAATAATTATATAACTTTTCATATAGTGATAGGGCTAGAAAGAAAATCATGATAATAGGATAGTGATGCAGTGGTACAGTTTCAAAGAGGGTGGTCAGGGAAGGATTCTTTTTGAAAAGATGAAAGAGCTAAGCTTACAGAAAGCTGGAAAAAAGTCTTCAGACAGAGTCAAATTCTTAACCCTATCTGATCCCCCCTTGAAACTCCACCCTTCACAACCAAACAATTCTATGCATCCTTATTCTTTAACTTAAGCAAATTACTCATCACCCTTTCCTCAGGTTACCCTACTTGGGACTAACTTCATGCCTTTCACCTTCTGTAAGGCAGTTGAAATTTTAAAACAATGTTTTATGTTAAGTTACAACTGAAAACAAGTCATAGCTTTTTGAACTTTAAGGAAGTTAAGAGACCTGTTTGAGGTTGCACAGCTACCAAGAAGCAGAGACTGGACTTAACATCTGAAAGTTTTAACTTCTTATCTACTGCGTTTTTCACTTTGCCATGAGCTTCTCAAGGCATGGTGGGGGCACAAATGAGCATCAGACATTTTAGGTGAATGTGAGCTCACAGGTAGCTCTTCCTAGGGACTAGTGTTTAGAATAAGGGAGATGATATTCCCACTTCCCATTGTCACTCCCACCTGGATATGTATTCTGAGGTATGTTGGACAAACTGATGAGGAACCAGCCTGGGGAGGGTTGCAAACCATGCCACAAGGAAGAGCTTAAAGAAATGGTCACATTTATCTTGGAGAATAAATGGTGTGTGTGTGTGTGCGCGCGTATATACAGAGGGGAGGGTTGTTTAGGAAGAATCAGAGTTTGAACCCATGCTAGATATCTTGAAACATTTTAAAGGGGCTATTGTTTAGGACTTGGCTTTTTTTGTATGGCCCAGAGGATAGTAGTGTCCTAACAAATGGTTGAGAGCACAGAATAACGAATTTCAGCTCAAAACAAATAATGGCTTTGAAAACTTCAGAGTGAGCTTCCTGTTACTGGAAATATTCCAGCAGCTGCTGGACAGAACTCATCAGAGATAGTAGGCTTTGGAAATATATCTTACCTGCATGGCTATGGGTTGATGTAAACATTCTGAACCTTAGTTTCTTACTCTTTAAAGAAGTGATAACAATTCTTTCTTTTCAGGCTTCTGGGGAGGATTAAATAAAATGGTATGTTAAAAGGCCTAGAACCATGTGCAACCAAAGTAGGTGATTCCTCCTTCTCCCCCTTCCATTTCTCCTACCTTATCATGTACCTAGAGAGTATCCCTCTGTAGGGAGTTTAGGAGGAAATGACCTTTTATTCCCATTTTGAGTATAAAATTCTATGATTCATTCTGTAGTCATCAACAACTTTATTCATTATCTGATTATGCTTAGGACACTTTACTGTATGACATGGAAATTAGGTGTGTGACTATGTCTCCCACTGGACGGTAAGTTCCTAAGAGCATCTCTGTACCCCTTTGCTGTCAGAATAAGTGCCTATTGGGGCACCTGGCTGGCTCAGTCAGTAGAGCATGCAACTATTGATCTCGGGGTCATGAGTTTGAGTCCCACATTGGGTAGAGTTTACTTAATAAAAACAAATTAATAATAATAATATAAAAGAATAAGTGCTTATTGCATGTAACTGATTTTGGGGGAGCAGTGATCTCTGTGCTGAATAAGTGAACTAACCAGGAGTCTCTGTCCTCAGGGAGCTGATTCTTTTAAATAGGGTGGACATGCACAAATGTGCAAGAGCATCTAGTCATATCAGTAGCCAAGACAATGAACATACAGGATTTAATACCTTCAGACTATCTGTGGCAAGCATTGGGGATTATTAGGTGGTTGGGGTGGAGTTTAATGGAAATAAGTGAGTAGCAGAGGGGTCAGGATAAAATGTGGAACTTTCCTTGGTTATACTTCCTGGAAGAAGTGTGACTTTGGGAGCTATTTGAACTATGAGAGGCAGAAAACTAGGCATTGGCTTTTCCCTGAGAGAAGGCAAAGATTTAAGACTTAGACATCTTGCACCTGGGAAGTAGGCCACTGGGATTCAGATCAGAACATTGAACATTGAAATGGTTTATTCCTGTGACCCAAGAGACATCTTGTCAGATGCTATTGGAGGATAGGACATGTGTTATTTAGTGGCATTTATATAGCACAGTGTCTAAGAGTATAGGCCCTAGAGTCAGACTGTTTGGATTTTCATCTGGGCTCTACCACTGACTAGCCATGTGACTTTGGGCAAGTTATTTAACCACTGTGCCTCAGTTCCCTCATCTGTAAAATAAGGACAATAATAGTATCTACCTCATAGGGTGGTTGTGAGGATTAAGAGTTAATATATGTAAAAGGTTTAGAACAGTCCCTGGCATAGAGTAAGCACTTTATAAGTGTTTATTATTATCTAATTATTGGTCTTTAGATCCTGAGAAATATACTGGGTGCTTATAGTAATTATGGTGTGAGTTTGGGAGCATTTATATTCCAGACCATCTCATGGAGTGATTAGCTCCTCAGCAGTGGCTGTGGTAGAAATGGTGATAACATCTGGCTCAAAGATGGAAGAACTTTCTTCCAACTGCGATTGTCCCAGAGATGAATGGACTGTCTTAAGAGAGAAGAACCTCTTCATTGTTGTGGGTGTTAGAGTTGAGACTAGGTAACTATTTAGTGGGGATGTTGCAGGAGGAATTGAAGGACGGAAGTGGGGTTTTGCTATAACCTAAATTCTCTGATTTCTTGATACTTGTCAGCAGAAGTGTTGGCTGTGGGGTGGGGATAGTGCTGCTTGAAATATGGGGGACTTGTCTAATTTTTTTAATATATATTGTAAACAGAGTTGGGGGGTCACTTCACTCAGAATGCTAAATGCACATGGATGGAGCTGGGATTAAATGTCATGTTCCAGGATCTAAAATCTCTCAAAAGCACTTTTGAAGCTCAAGAGAGAAAGGTTTTGATTTCTGCTTTGCTAGCAATTAGCTGTGTAACCTTGGGCATGTTGCTTCCATTCTCTGGGCCTCAGTTTTCTAACCTAGAGCATAAGTGTTTAGACTAGATTTTTTCTGTGGTCTCATGATGTCTTACTTTCTGTGTTGGAAGATATAACTCTCTGAGTGGAAACAAGTGGATGAAGAAGACATTCATGCATTCAGCAAATGCTAAGTATCTGCTAAGTGTTAGGCACTGTACTGGGCTTGGGGGAGAAAACAGTGAATAAGACAGGCGTGGTCTCTGCCCTTTTAGCTCCACATTCCAGTGCAGGATACAAACAAAAGAAAAGAATTATAATACAGTTTAATAAGCATTCTAAGAGGGGCAAACACAGAGTCCTGTGGGACAAGAATATTATCCAGAATAATTTTGACACGAGAACATCAGAGAAAGCCTTCTGGAAGAGGTGGCACTTGAGTTGAGTTTTGAGATGGGGGCTGGGTAAGGATAGCAGCAGTTGCATAGTTCTTGAGGCAAGAGAACCTGGTGGTTATGAGAACTATGGTAGGCTCTGTTTAGCTGGAGAGTGGAGAATGAGAGGGCACTGGTGAAAGCTGAGGTTAGAAAGACCAAAGGATACCAGATTGGGAAGACATTACATGGCATGTTATGAAATTTGCCGTTAAGGCAGTGGGGAGCTATGGAAGGCCTTTAAGCAGAGGGGTTATATAAGTCAGGCTTCAGCTGCAGAAATTGAATCATTCTAGTTATTTTCAGTAGAAAGAGTCCTAATGCAGAAAATCAGGTGCTTCCAAAATTGGGGGAAGGGCTGGAGGGGCCCCTTTTAGGCTGGGCTTCTAGGAATAACTCCCAGAATACCAGGGGAGCTGTTTTCCATGCCACAAGCAGGAAGGTGAGGCATCAAGGGCTTTGGAAACACACCACCTTATCTGAAGTCTAGGAATCAAGAATCTGCTACTGCCTTAACTATTGACTAGAGTATCATCATACCTCCCAGATCTTCACTGACAAAAACATTAAAAATAAATAAAATAAAATAAAATAAAATAAAATAAAAATAATAAATAAAATAAAATAAAATAAAATAAAATAAAATAAAATCATCCCATTCTCTGATTCCTCAAATACACAAAGCCAGTGAGCAGACACTGGGGCCTATGGAAAAGCAGCATGGCTGCAGAGAACCCTAAAATCTCCATCACTATGCTTGCCAACAGAAGCAGCAGAAATATGGCTTCTGCGTCATTACCTCCTTCCAAATATTGTGCATATGCATATGATTACCAGAAATAAATCACGTCCAGAACACTGGATGCAAAGGAGCCTGAGAAAGGACAGGCTGTTGTAGGTTTTTGGTTTTGAGCTTTTCAGCAATATAGGAGGGCAGGCTAGATGGAGGGTGGCTTGGATCCTGAGCAGCCAATCTATAGTATCTACCATGGGATTAATAGGAACAGAAATGTTTTTGAGACCAATAATTTGGGCAGGAGAATAGAGGCTGAACTGGGGAGAGAGAGCAGCACTAGAGACCAAGTAATGGATGGTAATGAAATCAAAGATGATGAGGAACTGATTAAAAATACCAGTAACAGGGAGACAGAAGAAGGACACATGAGAGAGAGATTAAAGAGGAAGAGAATTACCAGGAGTTAGAGGACTGGTTGGCTGGAAGCAAGATAAACAAGAAGCAAGACTTACGGATATCTCCTAGGGTTTTTTGCAAGGAGGCACTCTTACAAGACAGGGAACTCAGGAGAAAGAGGAAGCTGGCAGGGATGGGAGAAGATGATTTCAATTTTGGACTTATTAAGTTTGAGGTTCTTATGACATGTTCAGGAGGAAATATCCAGAAAGCAGTTGGAGATTCATCTCTGGAATTCAAGAGAACTACCTGGGACTCATCAGCAGAGAATTGTAAGCTGTACGTAGGCAAGGACTTTGTTCCCCTTGGTGTTCAGTAACTTTGTTGAAAGGAGGTGCATCAGTGTGTAGTGTAGGTGGTAGTTTAAGCTTTGGGAATGGATGGGTGCACCATTCTGTGCAAGTGTGGAATGAAGATAAGGGGACTGAGATTAGAAGAACCCAGAGAAATCATGGCCCTTAATGACTGAATGAAGAAGAACACAGACAGGAAGTAAAGACTGTACAACCAGACAGGTCATGTGGATGATGTCACCAAGGCAAAGAGAGCATTTCAGGAAGGAGAAGGGCATCAATGGAATCAAGAGAGAGAGAAGTCAGGGAAAATAAAGATGGAAAATTGGGCATGCCATTTAGTAACAAGTTGGTCATTTGTTTATATTCACAACAGGTTCTAGTTTCCTATGAAATGATGGGAGTGAAAGCCAGGCTGCAGACAATGAAGTGGAGATAGGATACAATTGCACTTTCAAAGGCAAGGAGAACAAGAAACAATAGGTGTTGGCAAGGATGTGAAGAAAGAGGAACTCTCTTGTACTGTTGGTAGAAATGCAGACTGGTGCAGCCACTGTAGAAAACAGTATGGAGATTCCTCAAAAAGTTAAAAATAGAACTACCCTATGATCCAGCAATTGCACTGCTAGGCAATTACCCAAAGAATACAAAAATACTAATTTATAGGGATACATGCACCCCAATGTTTATAGCAGTGTTATCTACAATAGCCAAATTATGGAAATAACCCAAGTGGCCATTGACTGATGAATGGATAAAGAAGTTGTGGTATATATACACAATGGGATATTACTCAGCCATAATGAAGAAGGAAATCTTGCCATTTGCAATGACATGGATGGAGTTAGAGACTATTATGTTAAACAAAATGAGTCAGTCAGAGAAAGACAAATACCATATAATTTCACTCATAAGTGGAATTTAAGAAACAAAACAAATGAACAAAACAAAAGAGAGCAAACCAAGAAACGGACCCTTAACTATGGAGAATAAACAGAGGGTCAATAGAGGGGAGGTGGATGGGAGGATAAGTTAAATAGGTGATGGGGATTAAGAAGTGCACTTGTGATGAGCACTGGGTGATGTATGGAAGTGTTGAGTCACTATATTGTACACCTGAAACTAATATTACACTATATGTTAAATAACTGGAATTCAAATAAAAACTTTTTTAAAAAAAGCAAGGAGAAAGATTCCAGTTGCTTACATTATGGTACTGTCCTGGTCACTAGTATCTGTCTCAACACAATCTAGCAGAGTGGCTTTCAAACTATTTTGGCATTACCTGCTATAAGAAATTCTACAGGGTGCCTGGGTGGCTCAGTTGGTTAAGTGTCTGACCGGCTCAGGTCATGATCTCAGTGTCCGGGGATTGAGCCCCATGTCAGGCTCCATGCTCAGCGGGGAGTCTGCTTCTCCCTCTCCCTCTACCCTCCCCCAACTTGTGCTGTCTCTCTGTCTCTCTCAAATAAGTAAAATCTTAAAAAAAAGAAAGAAATTTTACATCACAACCTAGCACATTTATATTTATATATAAGTGAAACAAAAGCTTTATTAAACCATAATTATATGGACATTTCATATAAATGGAATCATACAAAAGCCTTTTTTGTCTGGCTTTTTCACTTAGCATGATATTTTCAAAGTTCATCTATATTGTTGAAGTAATAGTACTCCATTCCTTTCTATGGCTGAATAATATTCCATTGTATGGCTGCATCACATTTTGTTTATCCACTTAACAGTTGATGGACATTTGAGTTTTTTCCATCTTTTGGCTATTGTGAGTAATGCTATTATGAACGTTCATGTACAAGATTTTGTGTGGACATTTTTTTTTTCATTTCTCTTAGGTATACACATAGAGGTGGAATTGTTGGGTCAAATAGTATACCTATGTTTAACTTTTTGAGGAACTACCACACTGTTTTCCAAAGTGGCTTCAACCATTTTGACCAGCAGTGTTATGAAGGTTCTGATTTTTCCACATCTAGCTTTTCTATTATAACCATTCCTGGGCCTTATTACAAATAATGCTGTAATAAATACACTGCATTTGCATTTCCTGCATTTGATTTGCATTCTCCCGATGGCTAATATGTTGGGCATCTTTCCGTATGCTTATTGACTATTTCTTGGGAAAAAATGTTATTCAGAACCTTTGCCAATTTTTGAATTGGGTTATTCTTCTTTTTATAATTGACTTGTAAGAGCTCTTTATACATTCTAGGTACAAGTTTCTTATCAGATATATAACTTCCAAATGTTTTCTTTCATTCTGTGAGTTGTCTTTTCATACTCTTGATAGTGACCTTTGAAGCACAAAAGTTTTTAATCTTGATGAAGTCCAATTTATCTATTTTGTTGTTGTTGCTTGTGTTTTTCATGTCATATCTAAGAAATCATTGCCAAATTAAAGGTCACAAAAATTACCCCTATTGCCCTCATTTTGTTAAACTTTGGCACAATATCATTATAACATCTAAGCAAGTAATAGTGATTCCTATTATCACCAAGTGTCCAGCCTGTTCAAATTTCCAGTTGTTTCTTAAATATCACAAATGTGTGTTTGCAGAAGTGTGCATACACACACACACACACACACGTTCCACCTAAGTCAAAGTTTTTCCTATTTATTTATTAAAAATCCAGGTTGTTGGTCCTGTAGTTGTTTTGTCTTTATTTTTTTTAGTCTTTACCTCCATATTGCAGTTTAATATGTTTTTCTGTCCTCTTGTGTGTTCTATAAGTTGATAATTGATCTAGAAGCTTGATCTGATTCAGGGTTTTATGTTGTTATGGTTTGGCATGAGTCATTCGTAGGTGGTGTTATAAGCCCAAACCTTTGAAGTGGGGACTTCTTTGGGTTTCATTCTATCTTGTAGGGCTAGGGGCCATTTTGTTTATAACCTGCATTCATTCAGAATTTCCAGTCATTTAGTTAAGATGAGTGACTCTTCTAGCCTCAACGATTTCTAGAGAATAAATAGCAATTGTCATTCCTCTTAGAGTCTATAATATTCCAGGAGTTCCAGAACTTAATTTGTTCTACTGCTGGCTAATCTAGTTTCTGCCCCACCCCCACCCCCCACCAATATCTATCTGTTTATTTTTACAGTCCTAGGATGTAAGAGGAAGAAGGGCCCTTAGAGATCTGTATAAGGGATTCCTGGGTTTTTGAGATCCCAGGAACCTGCTGAAATTGCATGTATTTTTTCTGAGGTGAGGGTTCAGAGCTTTCACTGAATTTTCAGGTAGTTTTAAGTCCTCATGTGACGAAGGGAGATGGAGGCCGGGAGAGGGGAAAGGAGGTGCCCAAAAGTCATAAAGCAAGTTTAAAGTAGGGCTGGGAGTAAATCTGAAACCTTCCTGTCCAGGGCTTTTTCCCTTGTTCCAGACACAGAATCAGGAACACGGAGCAGGATAGTGATTACAAGCATATTGCAAGTTTTGTAGAGGCTTTTTCAGTTGCAAAGTTGGCTTCTCTCCATTGTACCTAGCTTGCTGTAAGAGTGCAGTCATAGTCTCAAGAAACCATAAACAGGAAAAGAAATTCACCTGCAAGTGCAGGGATATCAGAGAAGGCCAAATAGAATTGGATTTTGGATAATTTGTAGTGTGTCTTTGTGGTTCTGTTGACAGCACTGGTTTTTTGAATGTGTATAGCTAATTATGAGTTGCCAGTAAATACTTAGGCAGTGGCCAAAGGACCCTTTGCTTCCTCCTTGGCCCAGACTCCAAAATAAGTGGATGCCAAGGTATGCCTCCTCCCTACCTATTTATCCCTTTTCCCCCGTTCCTTTTCCACCTTCTTCAACCATTTTCTTCCTTTATTTTCCTTCACCCTTTTTCTTCACCTTGTCCCCTATCTCTTCTCCCTCCTTCCCATCTTTCCTTCTCTTTCCCCTGCTTCCATTAGTCTTCCCTTTATTCCTCCTTCTCCCTCTCCCGCCACGCCCTCTTCTTTCCTCCCACTTGTGTGCACCCTCCCCATTTCCTCTCCCTACATCCCCCCTCAACCCACCCCCAACAATTTCCCCACCCCCACGCCAGAGCCGGCGGCCATTGGCTCGCGCTAATGGTGGGGGGAAGGGAAGGCTTGGGCCCTCCGATTGGTTGCCGGGGCTAGCACGCCAGCTGAAGTCCCGCCCCACCCAGCGAGTAAGCGCACCGCTGCAGCATCTGCTATTGGCCGAGGGGACTGTCAGCAGCTCCGGCTGCTCCTCACGCAGGCGCCCACAGTCGCTAGGTGAATAAAAACACCGCCTACGGGCTGGGGAGGGGGTGGGGAGAGGAGAGGGAGAGAGCCAGCAAGGCAGGTTTTCAATGAGAGGCTGGAAGCCGGGAGCACCGCGGAGAGACCAAGGAAGCAGGCTAGAAAAACGAGGAAACTAGGAAAGCGAACGACCTAGAGGGAGTAGGGGAGACCGAGACTGACCTGTAGCCAGGCAGGTGGACAGACGCACGTCCGGACAGACAACCGAGCAGGCGCAGGAGAACCTCGCACTGGTTCCTCCCGCCTTTCCCTTTGAAAGCCAGGATTTTGCCTTTTGCTTGGCGCCCGAGAGAGAATGCTGGACTCTGCCGACTACAGCGCGAGCTAAGATTTCTCAGCTAGGGAAGAAAGATCAGCTTAATCCTGAGAAGGGGGAAAGCAGTCTCCCCTGTCCCCATCCCCCCCCCATACCAAACTGGGGCGCCAAACCCGGCCCTTCCCCAACCACCGACTTCCTCCTCTCCTTTCTAGCATGGTGGCTGTATGGACAGTCTGACAGAACAGAGACTGACATCTCCCAATCTGCCGGCCCCCCACTTGGAACACTACAGTGTTCTGCATTGCACCATGACCCTGGATGTGCAAACTGTAGTTGTTTTTGCCGTGATTGTAGTCCTCCTGCTTGTCAATGTCATACTCATGTTTTTCCTGGGAACGCGCTGAATGGAGTCCAGCTTCCTGAGCTGTTGCGAACTCTCGCTTTGATTTCATCCCAAGAACCACCGAGAATAAAAAAGAGACAGACAGACAGAGACAGGGAAAGAAAGGGAGAGAAAGAGCAAGCTTTCTTACTCAGGGGGGAAAACGTTTTGAGCTTCAACATGGCCTCGCTGTGATATGTATGACGTTGGTATATTATCTCTCCCTAAATCTTTTGTCATGTCTTGTCTTTTAAATATGCCTGTGAATGTAGTTGCTTATTGCTTGAGTAGAATTGTTGATAAAGAAATGCATTCTATTTAAGTGTGCATGTGTGTGTGCATTCGCCATCTATGTGACGTTCACGGAGCAAGATCTGCGTCCTTAAACAGTGGCTTTGCTGTTTGTGGTGTTTTGTCAATTCATTTTCTTGAAAACTTCCTTTAAATTCTATCAGGGAATTTTAGTCAAAAATTCTCTCTTGCCATCAGGAGTGAATTTGGGGTTGTTTGTGGCCAAGGATGGTTGTGGGAACAACGTGATGGATTTTTGAGATCTTAGGAAAGACAGTCCTGCACTGGGTGTTAAGAGGGGGAAAATGATACAAGGAATGAATTTAGAAAAAATGATTCTTTAGTTTCAAATGAGAAGTAAGAATTTGAGAAGTGACGTGGTCGGGTGTGTTGAGCTGGCAGTTGGTGATTTTGTCCTTTGACTCAATTTGCTGTCCAGGGTTTAGTTCATAGTTTCCAATTTGGAGAGAAGCCACCTTTAAAACATTTCTTAAAGCATTAAATGTCAGTTTCTTTGGAATTATGGACTGAGGCATAAAAACCTTCTTTGATGTTTATGAATTGGCAAGAGGAGACATTGACAAGAGCTGGTTGGGTTCCTTTTCCCAAAGAAGATTGTACCCCTGGATTTGAATTTGTGGATTTTCTCTGTGTGTCCTCTGAAAAACAACAAAAGCCAGCTCTTTACCCACCTTGGGAATAATAGTTTTTGTATATGCCTCTTTTGGATAATCTTATTTGCAATGATGTTCTTGAACTACAATTTTAAATAGAACTTGATAGTGCTAATGATAAAGTGGTGGGTTTTGTTTGCTTTCTTGTTCTTTAAAGATCAGAGGTCTCTAACTGAAAGATTTCCATAACAAAATGAAAGTATGTATCATGCTAAATTAAGAGTTTTGAGCACCCCCCCCCAAAAAAAGTCTGGGTGGAATAGGATGAGAGCTGGGGAAAACATGAGCTAGAAGCAACATTCAATTTTGACATATATTTGCATTTCTGTATCAGATGGTAGTGGTGGTCGTTGCTGTTATTATTGCTGTTATTTTCGTGTTTTTCTTTCTGCTGAGAAAGCTTTTGGAAAAGCCAGGAAAAAAGGTCTCTGATGCCAATGTGCATGATACTTATTTTCCTCCTACCTCCACCCACTGATTGGCAGGTATTCCTCATTCTGTGTTTACCTGACTTGAAATAGTGCCGTTTCTGGCCCATGTAGCAGTGAATCAGGGTGCATACAGTCTACACACATGTTCCCCCTACACCCGTGGGGGTGGCTGCTCACGTGTGATGTACGAATCTGCTGGCATTGTGCTGTCAAGTTCCATGTCCTATTGTTCAGTGTCTTTGGAAATGATTATGAAGGGAAAGGGGCTGTGAAGGGGGCTCTTGAAATTGTCCTGGTCTCAGAACCCAGAGAGTATTATTTAATGGCGTCAGAAGAGGTTTTGAGCCTCAGGGTGTGCTCTTGGTTCCATGTGGGTAAAAGGCTTTTTATTATGATTATGATTATGATTCTGTTGGTACCATGGTATAAGCATGATCTGAGAAGTCTGCTTTTTCTTGGGAAATCTGGGAAGATTCTTATTTACTCTTTGGTTCCTTTGTTGGGAGGGGGGCTGGATTGAACTGAACTTGTTTCTTTGCAAAGAGAATCTTGTGATCCACCCCACCCCACCACATACTCTTAGCTCCGGCAGTATATCTAAAGTAAGCTTATGTTTTGGCTGGGCACTTTGTTTTGAGACACATTGGACAGGAAAATCTCTAGGCTGGGCAGCTACAGACTTGGGTTCTCTCTTTTGAGAGATTATTTGACCTTGGGCAATTTTTTTAACTTCTTGATGTGTTTGGGGTTCCCTGTAACATTGGCATTTGGGGTTGGTTGGACTAGGTGACCTCCAAGTTATTGCATTTGGTGAGTTTGGGTGCCCATAGGCACTTGAAATCAGAGGGGGATTAACTGTAAAGACAAGTGAAAAGGAAAATGAAATATTAATCAATGGGTGATAGGGCAGGGGAGGAAAAACCTGGTTGCTGATATCTGGAGAAACTTGTTTTACCTAAGGGATTTTTTTTACCTAGATGTGTGGGAAGAAAACTGGACTACAACAATGTAATGCTTTTTCGGTTTTTTTCCCCCTTTAAGGTGAGAAGGGTTCTCTAAGGCTAGTCTTTGAGCCAGGTTTGTGGCAAAGTAGTCTCATGAAATGCCACAACCTTCACCTCTGGGTGCCTGAAGACCTTTGGCAGAGAACCTTTGGGAATGTATGTGTGTAGGGTGTGTGGCAGTGTCTGTGGGTGTGTATGCACACCCTTCTGTGTGTGTGGAGGGGAGAGGGTGCACACTCTTGAATGTGGGTGGGGGTTGGTTGTGCTAGGAATGAGGAAAAACAGCAGGGCATGCATTGAGTGTTCCATAGTTCTGAATGGCCTCCTTGTGCTAGGGCCTGTAAGGATTTGACTGGTGCCAGAATGGATGGGCATTTCCCCTACCATTCCTCCGCCCCCCCCCCAATTCCTTAGGCTAAAGGGGTTGCTTGGCTGAGTCCTTCCATCAGTAATTTAGCTGGCAAAATGGGTAAGCATTTTTCAAATTAACTTATCTCTAGGCAAATAAGGGGATGTTGCTAGCCAGATGGCAGGCCACCCAAGAGCAGCTAAAAGGGAGTTTGGGAAGTAGAGAACCAGAGTTGGCAGTATGACTTTTTACTTGTGTGAATCCTAAAGGTTTGGCATTTCTCCTTCAGACTTGTGAGGCTATGCGAAAAGAGAAGAGTGGGAGAAAATGAAAAATGCAGCCCAGAGGAGTGGAACCCTCTGCATTTGACTTTTTATTCTTCCCTCTCCTGCCTCTTCTCTTCATCTTCTCCCTTCTGCTTTTACTCTCCCCTCTGATACAGCCTCCTCTACCCTGCTCCCATCCCTGCTCTAAGTGGGTGGGTGGTGGGAGAAGGAGGAGTAGGATGAGAAGAGGGCTTTTCATCTCTGATTGTCCCAACTTTTCCTAACTAAGTTTCTAGTTTCCTTTCCTCCTCTCTGACCTCTTTGGATAGAGGATAAGCTTTTGCTCTTAGAAAGGACAAAAATTCAAGCTCAGAAATTTTCCCTCCCAGCTCCCCACCAGGGGATTCAGGAGCAGCCCTTTACCAGTATCCTAGCAACCTCCTACATCACTCAGCTCCTGCGGAGCTCTGGAGCCCACCCTTTAAAGGTCCAGGCACAAAGTCCTCTAGAGAAAGGGAGCTGGAGCCCAGCAGGACTTGGAGAGATGCTTTTGGAGAAGTGGACAAAGAAAGAGCAATTGCCTGCAAATACCTAGAAAACATCCACAGAAGGCATGTGGAACCTAGCCTCATTCCAGCCATGGGGACTGTTTATTGGAAGGCTCCTGGGTTCAAATTGCTTTCTCCTTTCTTCCAAATGCCTTCTTAAGATTAACTGAGTCATTTCACAGTCCAGCTTTAGTGCAAAGAAGTCTGTAGACCCTGAGAAATATTTTTTTCACCCTGACTTTTGGCTGAGGTAGGGAAGAGGTGAAGGGATAGTGTGGTGTGAACAAACTGAGCAATGCTTTTCCCCCATTGAGACAGCCCCTATCTGTCAGAACCTGTAGCACTACTTGTGTAGTGTGCCCCCAATTTTGTTTGTGGCTTTGGGAGCTCTGCTCAGGCTGGCTGCAGTGTGAAATTTAGGGGGTTTTACGTCATTGGTCTCTGAGTAGTTTCCAAATGGGAAGGCTGGGCAAATTAGGAAGTCCATTTTGATTGTGGGCCTGGTGAACAGGTCTTGGGCCTTGGCTGATTCTCTCATGCACCGGTGTGGGTGATTAAGTTTTTAGGGAGCTGAGAGATCCTAGTGAGCCTGTGGGTAAGGTACTCTTCTGCCCTGTGGTGAGGGTCAGATTGAGAGTGCCTGGGTATGACCAGAAGGCACAGTGTCACAGTTGCAGGGATGGGCCAAAATGTCCTCCTAGCCTTTGTCTGTTATCTTGGCCTCTGCTGCATTTGGACTGTGGAGTGTTTGCTCTGGACAAGAACATAATGGGAATTGAACTTATTCTCCCCAAATAACTGCCTCCTCAGAAGATCTCACACAAAGCTTCTGGATCCAGCCCCAGTAGCTTTGTCCCAAGAAGTGGGATGGAGGCGAGGAATCTTATACTTTCTGGCTCTTACTTCTAGTTCTACAACTTGTTCTAGGCCAACTGAGGCTCTGGCTTTCTAAGAATCCTTGATCAAAGCTTAGCTCTTCTGATATCTGCCCAGAGTGTCTCCTGTCATTAGGTGGGTCTAGCTCTCAAGAGCATTTAGTTAAGCATGCTTCAGCCTGGCACCGAAGCACAAAGTGGAAAAGCTATGAAGGGCTAAGTGCCTAAAGGATAGAGAAGACTTGGGATACAATCCAGTAATGACAGTACTAGTAATCCCTTGCTAGTGCATGGGTCTGTGGAATTTATAAAGCAATTTCATATCTTTTCTAATTTTGTGCATCACGTCAGACTTGTGAAGTGGGTACGGATGATTGTTATTCCCCGTTTTACAGATGAGGTAAGTAAAGGTTAGAGGTATTGGTGGGATGGACAAAGGTCTGCCTTTCAAATGGAAAGTGGGGAGAGTCAGAGTTGATCATTCCTAGCTAGTGTGAAGCTGAATGAAGTCAGGTGGAGAGGGAGGTGTGTGAGTCATTCCTGAAGTCATACCAGCTTCCTCAGCTTACTCACTTGCATTTTTAGTGCTTTTTCATACTTTTCATTTTTATAGAAATTTTGCACAGAATTCCTTATTGAATAAAATGCCTTTTTATCTTGAATATATATCAAAGAGTTTCCTTTAGTCTTATGAAAACTCAATATTTGGGATCTTTTAGGAGAATGACAGTGGGAATTGACAAATCCTCAAATACAGAATGTTTTGAAGGAACTGCAGTTTCCATACAATTGTCTTTCCTTTCAAAGTACTCTTATTTTTCTATAAAAATGTGCTGCCCAGAACTGATTATGCTACTGCAGGTGCTACTTGATTAGGATTAAGTACAAAGGAACTTTATTCTGTCTGTGAAATATCTAATAATATTGCCTTCTACTGGTTCTCAACCCTCCCTGAATATTCAGATCAGTTGGGGGGTTTTTAAATATCCATAGCAGGTCCCCACTCTGTGAAATTCTGATTTAATTGGTGTGGGATAGGTCCCTGGCAGCTTTTTTCCCCTAAATTAAAAATTTAAGGCTCCCCAAAGTAATTCAAATGTGCAGTCAGCATTAAGGACCATTGTACTGCCTTTTTGGACTGTAGGCTCAAATGCTTTGCTGTTTAGTCCAGTCTTCTACTCTGTTGTGAAATTTGTTGTTTGAGGCTTTTTTGAACCAAATTCATTTTTTTGAGTTTTGTTTGGTTAGTCCATTCTAGCTTTTTATGGGCTTTAATTTTTTCCCCCTTATACTGTGCAACAAATTAGCAGTCCTTTCTAGCATTGCATCAGTTAAACTTTATTTCCTTTGGTTGGTCTATTCATGCTTTGGTGGGTGTGGGGAGAGGCTAATTTCTTTTTCTTTATGCCATGAAACAGATTAGCAGTTTCTTCTAGCATTGCATTATTTGGAAACAGAATAAGTACCATCCAAATTGGTGATTCAAAGAAATGTTCAATATGATGGGGTTAATTTCACCAGAGCCCCTTCTTGGAGTTACAGTCCATTAATTTTTGTGTATATCTGGTCAGCCAGGCAGAATCCACTGGACTTTACCATCATTTATCCTACCGATAATGAGGTTATGTGTTAATGTGTCATGATAGATTTGTTGTATGCCTTGTAGTCATGAAGAGGTATGCTAGGTTCATGGTAATCACCTACCAAACCAGTGACCTCATCAGGAAAAGGAGTATGAATCACTTGGCATCTTAATCCTGGTAAATCCTATTGCAGGCTCCAGAGTTCTCTATTTTCTTTTAATACCCATAAACTGTATGTTTCTTTTTTTCTTTTTAACTATGTTTCTTAACTGGGTCCAGGATTTGCTGAGGGCCAGTGCCACAACTGTAGATTCTGTGTACCATCACTTTCTTTTCCCCCTTTTGGAAAAACAGGACATCATAGATGTAGCTTTAAAACAGAATATATTTGGTTTTCAAAAAGTTCAGGAAAATGTTTGTGCATGTTTCACTTGGTTGGCTGAATTGTTTCTTTTTTTCTTTTCTTTCTTTATATATATTATATATTATTTATGTATTTATATATTATACTGACATTTTATTTTATCTAAATTGTATTAGCCAAATATAGTACATCATTAGTTTCAGATGTAGAGTTTAGTAATTCATCAGTTGTATATAACACCCAGTGCTCAACCCTCACGTGCCCTCCTTAATGCCCATCACCCAATTACCCCATCCTCCCACCAACCTCCCCTCAAGCAAACCTCAGTTTTTTTCCCTATAGTTAAGAGTCTCTCATGGTTTGTCTCCCTCTCTGATGACTTCCCAGGTTGAATTGTTTCTATTAACCCGTGGTTCTCAGCCCTGGCTGCACATTGGAGTCACCTGAGAAGTTAACAAGACTAACAATTCCCAGAATTTCTGGGGGAGATCTGCTGAGGCCCTGGCATCAATATTTTTTAAAAGCTCCATGACGTGACAGGAATGTTCAGCCAGGGATGAGAATGACTGCTATGTTAAAAGGAAATGTCAGATCAGCCTGAATCTAGCTTATCACACGTGTGAATAGTCAGGCTTCGCAGATGGTGAGATTTTATTCTAGGATTGTGGGGGCCTTGACAAATTTGAGGGGCTGGTGCCCACTCTAAAAAGGACTCAACCCTAGAGACTGAGTAGTCTGGGGACCTATTTGGATTTAAAATTATCAGCTGTGAGATCGTTTGTACCCTTCAGGAAAAAGAGTCAGTCCTTGTGTGTTAGCTGTAATAGTAGGGAAGATTCCATTCATTTTCTGGGTGACCTTGGGTAAATAACTCCCCCGCCCTGAAATTTGGATTCCTCATCTGCAGATAAGATTAGGAGGATTAGATAGCTTCAAAGATTTCTTCTGGCTCTAATAATGCATGCTTATTTTGTGATTAATAAAAATGATCAAAATGTTTAAGAATACTATTATTCAAAACCAGCAGTAGTTCACAGATACCTTTTTAGCAAGTTTGGAATGCATAACGTGATTTTGTGGGTAATAGACTTGCCTTCCTAGTTATATTTGGCTGAAGTTTCTTCTAAAACTCTCAACTATAGGTTGTATTCATTGAGCACACAGTGGCTGCCAGAAGGGAAGGGAGCCCTACAGTGAGCTGAGTGGCAATGGCAAGGCAGTTTGAGATTTAGAAGTCATTAAAAAGATACGTTGCATGGATAATTGAGAACTGCCTCGTATAGATAAAATGCCACTCTCATAGGTCTGGGAAAGGGGAAAAGGGGCTGGCCGTTTTGGCAGCCCAGAACCCCTTCCTGTGGTGTTTTAAGTAGCCATTTATTTAGTTAATACCAATACTGTTAATAAGAATTGTAACAAAGTTCCCCAGTTATTTCATTGGCTACTTCCAAAACCCGGAAGTAGTTGAGGAAACTGAGGCATAAAGAGATTAAGTGACTTACTCAAGGTCACACAGTTCAGGAAGTGGTAGTTCTTGACCTAGAATCCAGGCCTCTTCACACCATATCCTGCAGTTCTTCCAGTGTAGCCTACATAGTGGACCCTAGTCAGAATGTGGTCATGACTCAGAATTGAAGGGGTTCCACTAACATAGAGCAGAACTCAAGAAGAAGCTTAGAAGAAAGGGGAAAAGGGCCAACCTGGAGGAAAAGGAAACATTAAGGGAGGGATGTGTTTTCGAGGTAAGTTCTTTCTTGCTCTTATCATTCTTCTGTGCTCATTTCCCCCCGACAAAAATTGGCCATTTGGTCTTTGAGCATCAAGGTCAAGAGTTGGTAGCAGAGGAGAGGGAAAGTTATGCATCCATAGCAGAGACACAGTGTATGGAAGGCGGACCTTCAGTGGGAAATAAAAACACTGGAAGTGGCCTTGGGGCTCCTAGAAGAAAGCCATGGCTCTGTTCCTACCTTGCTGCCAGAACTTGATCAAGGCCCTTCCCACTAGGCCTCAGTTCCCATGTCATTAAAATGAGGAGTGGATTCAATAGAAGATCCATGTTCTCAAATGAAATTTGAGCCAGAAACGTCTATATAGAACAGGAAAAAGCAGAACTAGTATGGTTGAAATGGGCCTCGGACAGAGGTGGAGGACAGAGTCTAGAATTTCAGGTAATCATCTTGCCAGTGTAGACCTGTAATTACTGGAATTGGGATTAGGAGAGTGGGGATGGTTTTTCCCAGTGCAGGCAGACTGCTTGGAAGATAGAACAGCCTTAGGTGGGAGAGGGGGTTCAGGCAGAGAGAGAAGAATACCTTGGAGACCTGCAACATGCCTCTCCCCTTTCTGTTTCCTATTTTACAAGTGAGACAACTAAGGGAAAAGGGACTTGTCCAAGGTTTCAGTGATGGGCCTCGGATCCTGACTCCTCAAATCAGGCCTTTATCCTCTGTAACCTGCTACCTCTGCTATAGGGTGCTGGCTCAATACTCCTTTGGCTGGATCAGAGACCTGAATGCACTCTCAAGTGTGGCTGGAGAAAGCAAGCTGACAGAGAAACTGGGAGAACAGTAGCATTATATAACCTCCTGGAGGGGGGCAGGCCTGTCAGCAGCCCTTGGGGTGCCAGGCACTGAGATGAGGGATGAGGAATCCTAAAATCTCCTGCAGACTACATTAGTTTTCCTGAGGGAGGGAGCCCTGGATGCAGCCCTGTATTGTGCAACCATCTACCCTCAGGGCCCAGAAGAGGCCAGCACTACATATCCATAGCCAGCTCTGGGAATAGTTCTGGCAGCTCTGATCTCTCTGCCTGCCTGCCTTCATTAGAGGAGGGGGAGCGATGCACCTCCATGCCCAGCTGGCTGCAGGAAGGATGTGCTAAGAGCCCACCCTCCACCCCCTCAGAATGTGGTGCCTAAAGACAGCATCTACTTTTAGCTGTACATCCCACAGCCTCTCCTCCGCCCACTGTCTTCCTTCCTCCTCCCTCTGTGAACCCTGCTGGTTGGCAGGAGGGCTGGGCAGTAGTGGGTGCTTTGGTATTGGGAAAGAGGCGGGCACGGGAGAGCCAGGCAGCCCTAGGAGAGGCTGTGGTAGACCTAGAATAGTGGGAGGGCTAGAACAAAGGCAAAATTATGAGACTGCTTTGTGCTTAGGGCCCAAAGGGAGTGGAGGGACTTATTAATTTCTTTTGCACTTGCAACCAGTGAGGTGTTTGTCTTTAAGAGTCTAGGTTGAACTGCACAGGAGGGCTCAGGAAGATTTATTGGACAGAATGCACATAGACACTTTCTGTACTTGGATTTAGCGAAAGGCAACTGGGGCTAGTGATGCTCACTTGATTCTTGACTTTCCCTCTTGATCATTGTCTTACACTGCTCATTGGGTTTTACAAATTATCTCACTTGATGTTCTCGGTGGTCCTGTGCAGTAGGAAGGGCAGGATTATCATTTTACAGATGATAAAAATGAGGCTCAAAGATCTATTGTCATATAACTGATCTGGGCTCAAGCTCTGGAAGTTATAGTGCCATTTAAAGCCATTCCAAGCGGCTATATTTTCTAGAAAAGGGGTATTGCAGCGTTCTCAATCTAATTGCCTTATTGTGGAAGCTGGAAAACTAGGCCCAGAAGGAGAAAGAACTCGCCCAAGGAAACACAGTATGTTTGTAGTAGTATCAGAACTACAACATTGCCTGGCAAGGATGTGAGTTCCTGGACCCGTTAATTATAAGCTGCTCTCGCCTTTCAAGGATGGTGTGGGAAACCTGTATGGTATGATGGGAAGCAAAGGGTCACTGAACTATTAATCTGTCATTTAGCTCTGTGACCTTGGGCAAAATGCTTAGCCTCTCTGAGTTAGTTTTCTTTTCTGTTAATTGGGGCTGAAAATCCCTGAGAACTCTCTGGGGCAGAAATCTCTCTGTGTGACTGCTATAATGGAGGGAACTGATACTCAGTAGCCCTTTGTAAAGGTTTTATTAATGAAAGACATACACATGAATTAAGAGGGGCTGAAAATATGAACTCAGTCATTGTGTGACCTTGAACAAATACCATTGTCTTTTTGCCTTATTTCTCCATCACAGCACGAAGGACTCTCTTTTATTTCCCTCCCTTAAAAATATAAAAGTCCTATGACCTGGCTCATGTCTTGGGACCTTACTGGAAAGCTATTTTTTTTTTTAAGGAAGCTTTCTTTTATTTACCCTCAGCTCCATCTCCCCCACCAGGCCACACACATATTGCTATGAATAGCAGATGAGAGTTCTCTCTCCCTGTCTCCTGCAAAGCTAAAAGAGGAGCTTGGAAGAAAGCCAGAATTAACTGTGCTTTTATTTAGTGCCTCCTCAAGTCCATCAAGCCAGAACCATCTAGGCATTTGGCAATTAAAAATCAATTCTTGGCCCCCAGGTTCTTGGCTAGGATTTGTGATGAGCATTACTGGCTTTTCATGATATGATTAAGAGTTCTGTTAGAAATTTCAGGCTTCTGACAAATGACCTACTTAGAACAAATCAACACTCTTTACCTTTGTCTGCATCATTTTATTTGGAAAATCCTCATTGCTCCAGAGGGCAGGGTAAGAAGATAAGTACTATGGTATAGTCCTGCCACATTGGCCTTTTCTGCACAACCCAATGAGGTGAGCAAGTCCAGGATTATTTCCCATTTTATGACTAAGGAAATTGAAACTCAGAAAATTGCTCATATTGACTCAGATCAGTGCTGCCTCTTAAAAACAGTGGTGTGCAAGGAAGAGCTTAGCATGTTATCAACCCACCCATACCAAGTGGCCTAGGGCAAGGAGATTGTTCTAAAGATGCCTTCTGTACTTTGCTTCTATCTAGGTCTTGTTATAAAAGTTAGTCAGTATCAGGTAAGACCAGACAGATGCCACTAGATAATTCTGGCTAGGTTGGCATTGACCTAATTGGCAATTCAGATACATCTATTTGACTTATGGTATGTCCATTCAAATATCATATCACCCAGGGATGCATGAGAGGCCTTGCCAAGTGCAGAAGGGTGACCCTAGATTCTATGACCCTTCATGTTCAGTTTGGAGGTTTTGTTTCTGTGAGGTATATTTGGGATACACATGGGATACACACGTGGAGTACACTTTCACATTGACATGCTTGGAGCACATACATTCAGTTAACCATGGGGTACACTCACACTTGGGCATACTCTCTACAGGCAGGGTATACACACAAAGACACACGTGATGGATGCTTATGCAAATTTGTATGTGTGGATACACATGCATGCATATAAAGCACAACTGCACACTCAAATACACATAGGGCACACTGAGATGCACATTCAGATATGCTCCTATCCCCATGACATACACTTATATCCCTGATACACATTTTTAATGATTTACTTGGACAAACCATCCTTTTCCCTTGAGACACATTTGAACACACCTCTGGTACACACTCACATGCCCCATACATCCCTGTGGGACACACTCTGATCCAGAACATATGCTACCCCTTAGGACCAGCTTGCTGTCCCAGTTTTACAAGCAGGGACAACAGGGCACTGGCCCCATCTGGTGGGCCTTTATCAGTTTGCTCTGGCTCTCTCTTCCTTTATCCCCAAAATCAGGCTTCAGAGGGCAGTGAGCTCAGGAATAAAATGGATACTCAAGATGGCATGTGTTATAGTAGGATCTTCAAGGCAAACAAAATTTACAACTGAGCCCTCAGATGTTGAGCTAATAAGCAGATGGAGAAGAATGGAGAAGATAAATTGACATTACTCAATGCAGAAAGCTTGAGCCTGCTCCTCCATCCCCCAGTCTACTTACAAACCACTATGGAATGATTTGATTGTGAATAATGTCCTAGAAAACCTAAAGGAACTGAATATTAAAGTTAATTTTTTGTCTTGGGAATGAAGTAACAACTTGGACCAGAGCAAGTATATCTAAGTAGTGCGTGGGAGGATGAATAAGGGGAGCACAGAGCCCCAACTTCTTCTGGGTCAAGGATGGGTAGAGAGAACAACCACATTTTTTTTAACTTTTATTTGCATTTTTTAATGCAGAACTTACTATTTACTCCCAGACCATAAGTTTTTGTTTCTTCTGTTTCTTTTGGGATATCTTTTTCTTCTGGGCACACCTGACCTACCAACTCCACCATTGAAGCAATGGAATGGCACACATTGCTTCTGCAAAGTGACATCCTTCAGATACTTGGTTACTTTTCAGATACGCATATCCTTGATGGCCTGGGTAGTTTCACACGTGTTCCTGAAGTGAACACAAAGATTTGAACCTCTTGCTTTGTGTGATTTTTTTAGGGTTTTCTGGGTCAAATGAATAGTGAACCATTTTCAGAGATCACCTCAGGCCTCCTGAATAGCCGCATTCTTAATGACCACAGCCCTGCCCCTAGGCATAACAGCTTGAGCCATCTGGCCCCACTAATGAAGACCTGCTATTTTAAGAGTTTCTCAGGCTGGAAACCAGGTCGGGATGTCCTAGGGAGGCCTTTCTGGCCTTTAGTAACCAAAGGCTGGAGCTGGAGGGAGAGAACCCTAGACTGGGTCTGGATTGAAGGGTATGAAGCAGTGAAAAGGTAGCTAGAGTTTGCCAGGTTTGCCCTGGCAGACCTCAGAGCAGCAGCCTCAGAGCCTGAGCAGGATACTGTTGACTGTGACAGCCTTATGCTCATTTCTCAACTTTGGACTTGAGATCAAGAAACATGAATTCCAGTTACTATTCTGCACCTTAGGGTGTGCCTCAGTCAGGTTTCCCTCCTCTGTCTGGGTCTTATTTGGTCTGTAGGCAAAATAGCCATATGCTGGCAAGACTCAGATAGATGAAGAACTGAGAAAAATCTTTGCAGATGTACTTATTCTTCACCCACAAAGCTGTACCCCCATCCCTAAGCTAGTCTCGCCCACCAGCAATCAGGCCTGATCCCTATCACAGTAGCCATAAAAAGAAAAGGGGGTCAAGGGAAGGAAACCTCATGGTGTCAGGTTGGGCAAAGTCATGCTGAGGTCACCCTCACCCTTACAAATGCTTTTCAATGCTAAGTCAATCCTTTCCCAGAAAACAGGTTTGCAACATTTAGGTGATCATACAGTTTTGGCTCCTTGGGAACCCTAGGCAGTGAGGAAAAGTGGAGGACATCAGGATCAAGGACTTCTTCCTAAACTAGGAAAAGCAAGGTCAGACCATCTATACCTGCCACCTGCCAGAGAAAGCAACTTGGAATGGCAGTTCTGACCCCGGGAGAGTGCCTTATTCCATTTTGTGTTCAGGGTCATTTCACCTGCTTTGTTGAAGGGGATGGGTCAGGAACTACACTATGTAGCTCAAGTTCAGATTTCTCCACACCCCATACATAGTGGGCAAAGTTCTTCTAAGCCTCAGTCTTCTGATCTTTAAAATGGGCTTAACTGTAAATCTCAGGATTGTTGGGTGCAAGAATTCATCATGGCAAAGTATGAGAAAAGTGCCTTGTAAAATGTTGAACATGTTTTGCTGTTGTTTGGATTGTGAAGAATCCATCCAGGTCATTATTACAGGGAGTTTAGAGTTAATTCAGGAGCTTGTCTTTGCTTTATTTCTCACTCCTTCCCTCTATCCTTTTTTTTTTTTATGTAATGTTCCATGATTCATTATTTGCATATAACACCCAGTGCACCATGCAATATGTGCCCTCCTTAATACCCGTCACCGGCCTATCCCAGTCCCCCACCCCCCTCCCTTCTGAAGCCCTCAGTTTGTTTCCCAGAGTCCATAGTCACGAATGGTTCATTCCCTCTTCTGTTTACCCCCCCCCCCTTCATTCTTCCCTTCCTTCTCCTACCAATCTCCCTGCTTTTAAGCCAGTATTAGCTCCATTTTACAGATGGGGATACTGAGGCCCAGAGAAAGGAGAGGCCAGCCTGAGGATGTAGGATTAGGCAGTGGTGGATTCAGGATTAGAAACCATGCTTTCAGATCTATTTAGTCTTCTTTCTGTAGCCCCAAGCTACCAGCCAGAATTCCAGCACTAAAGGAAGCTGCCAGTGGCGGCTTAAATTAATATATGTTAAAAACTTAGGTTTGTCTCTGATACATAGCAAGGAAGGGGGGTGGGTAATCTGGGGCCCAGCCTTCCCCAGCAGTACCCTGCTTGCCCAGGAGAGACACACTGACTGACCTTTCATCCCTTGTAGCAGCTCATGCCCTGCTCTTCTCCTGCGTGTTGGAAGCAGTGAAGCATTGGAGAAAATGCTAAGCTGTTGTGAGAGGGAATTGTGCTGCCCATTTAAGCTACTTCAGAAGGGTCTCTGAAGGCACTTGATCCACCTTGGCTACCCCCACCTCCTCACAGCTTCCTGGGTACAGAAGCTTTGTGTAGCTGACCTGCATAAGGGTTTAGGTCAAAAGGTATCTGAGAAAATGTTTGAGGGTCTTGATCTGTGGAGTATTTTGCCAACTCTTGAGGGATAAGATAGTGGAAATCCAAGAACCAAAGCTGGGAAAGTCCCTTGAGACCATCTTGGCTGATTCTTATCTGGCCTTGATGTGGACATTGAATCTCAGCTGGGCTGACTTTTCCTCACTTAGTGTTTTTCCTTGTACACCACAGACTCTTGAGCTGGGCCAGATTTCCTGGAACCTTTCTAGCTTGTTCATTTTTGCCTTTCTGAGCCCAGGAAAGATACATTGAGACTGGTGAGAGGAAGGAGATGGAATAATCTGTGGAGCTCATCCCTTGGGTGCTAGACATTTTCCTTTCGAGTCTTTCTTCATCTGTCCTGCTGCTAATATGTTATTTTCCTATGGCCCCCTGATTGGCTGTAGGAGCCTAATTGAAAGTGTTGTTTTTCATTTGTGCTGCTAAAACCTATAGGATAACTATGGCACTGTCCTTTCTGGGGGATTAGATAGTTTCTGAGGTGGGGAAACTAGAGGGAAAATGAGAGAGACACCTTCTGTTCTTCAAGTTTGAGAGCCCAAAGTGGTGGGTAAGGAAGGGTTGGCTGCCAAAGTCCTGCCAAGAAGCAGCCACACAGTTTCCCCAGCTCTCTTGACCCTGGACACCTCATTTTTTCATTATTTTATTCTTGAATGGAAATACAGTCACATGGTCAAAATCTAAAAGATATAAGTGGGTGCACAGTGAAAAGTATCCCTCCTGCTCCTCCCATCCAGCCACTTGGCTGCTTCTGCAGAGGCCACCAGTGAGTCCTTCCACAGATATGTTCTATGGATATATAAGTATATATGGATATATTAAATTTTCTCTTTTTATGGTAATATATACACTGTTCTATGCCTTGCTGTACCTTGGATGTTCTTTGACCCTGTGGGGCATGAGGATGTGCTGTGGAGAGCAGAGGTTAACAGCACTGGTTCTAGAGTAAAACTACTTGGGTTTTGGTTCTGGCTCTATGTGACCTTCAGCAATCACTTCATCTCTTCAAACCTTGGTTTCTTCATTTTTAAAATGGGGATCAAATAAGTTAGTATATGTAAAAACTTAGATTTACCTCTGACACATAGTAATCACTCAGTAATTTTTTTTATTATTAGTAGAAAAACATTGTACTGTGAGCCAGGAGATCTAGGTTCTCTTCTGGCCCCTGTTCCTGGGATAGCTGAGTGACTTCCTTTGACCTCCTTTGAGATGTTTTCTCACCTTTAAAATGTAAGGTCTCATTCCTACTCTGCTTATCTTCTAGAGTTGCTAGGAGGAGGATCCAGTGAGCTCATGAATGTGAAATGATGTGAAAGCAACTTAGAAACTGTAATGTGCTATAAGCACACGGAAATAATGCTACATAACTCTTTTCATGGAAGCTACTTTGGATAACTTGAACCCAATGGCCTGAACTGGGTGGAGGAGGCATTGTCCCTTCTTCTGGCCGTAGAACCCAAAGGCCGTCCCTCAATGGGAGCTCTATTGTGGGTGGAGATGGTTCATGGCAAAAATTCAAGGGTCAAGTTTTGTCTTTTGACCTTTTTTTTTTTATCTCACTGCATACCTCTTCTGAATTCCTTGTTTCCATGTTTTCTTTGCCTCCCCTCTCTTCCTTTTACCTCCCCTCTGTCAGTTGTCAAAACCTGCTTTTTATTTTATTTTATTTTCAATTTTTTATTTAAATTCTAGTTAGTTAACATATAGTGTAATATTGGTTTCAGGAGTAGAATTTAGTGAGTCATCATTTACATATAATACCCAGCGCTTATTATAAAAAGTGCCCTCCTTAATACTCATCACCCATTTAGCCCATCTCCCCTACATCCCTCCATCAACCCTCAGTTTGTTCTCTATCGTTAAGTCTCCTGTGGTTTGCTTCTCTCTCTCTCTCTCTCTCCCCCCTCTTCCCATATGTTCATCTGTTTTGTTTCTTAAATTCCACATATGAGTGAAATCATATGGTATTTGTCTTTCTCTGACTGACTTATTTCATTAGCATAATATACTCTGGCTCCATCCATGTTGTTGCAAATGGCAAGATTTCATTCCTTTTGATGGCTGAGTAATATTACACGGTATATGTGTGTCTGTGTGTGTGTGTACATCAGATCTTCTTCATTCATTAGTCGATGGACATTTCGGCTCTCTCCATAGTTTGGCTATGGTGGACATTGCTGCTATAAACAGCAGGGTGCATGTACCACTTTGAATGTGTATTTTTGTATACTTTGGGTAAATACCTAGTACTGCAATTTCTGGGTCATAGTATAGTTCTACTTTTAACTTTTGGAGGAACTTCCATTCTGTTCTCCAGAGTGGCTTCACCAGTTTGCCAACAGTGTGAGAGGTTTCTCCTTTCTGTGTATCCTTCCCAATATCTGTTGTTTCCTGGGTGGTTAATTTTTGACATTCTTACAGGTGTGACGTGGTGTCTCATTGTGGTTTTAATTTGTATTTCCCTGATGATGAGTGACGTTGAGCATCTTTTCATGTGTTTGGTAGCTCTCTGGATGTCTTTTTTGGAAAAATGTTTATTCATGTCTTCTGCCCATTTCTTAACTGGATTATTTGTTTTTTTGGGTGTTGAGTTTGTTAAGTTTTGTTATAGATTTTGGATACTAACCCTTTATCAGATACGTAATTTGGAAATATCTTCTCCCATTCCATAGGCTGCCTTTTAGTTTTGATTGTTTGCTTCACTGTGCAGAAGCTTTTTATCTTGATGAAGTCTCAGTAGTTCATTTTTGCTTTTGTTTCCCTTGCTTCCAGTGATGGGTCTAGTAACAAGTTGCTACAGGGGAGATCAAAGAGGTTGCTACCTGTGTTCTCCTATAGTATTTTGATGATTTCCTATCTCACATTTAGGTCTTTCATCCATTTTGAATTTATTTTTGTGTATGGTGTAAGAAAGTTGTCCAGTTTCATTCTTTTGCATACTGCTGTCCAGTTTTTACCAACTCCATTTGTTGAAAAGACTGTCTTTTTTCCCTTGGATATTCTTTCCTGCTGTGTTGAAGATTAGTTGACCATACACTTGTGGGTCCGTTTCTGTGTTTTCTATTCTGTTCGATTGATCTGTGTCTGTTTTTGTGCTATATCGTACTGTCTTGATGATTACAGTTTTGTAATACAGTTTGAAGACCAGAATCATGTTGCCTCCAGCTTTGCTTTGCTTTTCAGTATTGCTTTGGCTATTTGGGGTCTTTTGTGCATCCATACAAATTTTAGGGTTGTTTGTTCTAGCTCCATGAAAAATGCTCATGGTATTTTGATAGGGATTGCATTAAATATGTAGATTGGTTTGGGTAGTATAGACATTTTAACAGTGTTTTTCTTCCAGTCCATGAGCATGGAATGTCTTTCCATTTCTTTGTGTCATCTTCAGTTTCTTTCATCAGTGTTTTATAGTTTTCAGAGTACAGGTCTTTTACCTCTTCGGTTAGGTTTATTCCTAGGTATCTTATTGTTTTTTGTGCAATTGCAAATGGGATTGATACCTTGATTTCTCTTTCCACTGCTTCATTATTGGTGTATAGAAATACAACAGATTTCTGTATGTTGATTTTATATCCAGCATCTTTGCTGAATTCATGTATTAGTTCTAGCAATTTTTTGGTGGAGTCTTTCAGGTTTTCTACATAGAGAGTGTCATGTCGTCTGTGAAGAGTAAAAGTTTGACTTCTTCCTTGCCAATTTGGATGCCTGTTATTTCTTTTTGTTGTCTGATTGCTGAGGCTAAGACTTCCAGTACCATGTTAAATGGTAATGTTGAGAGTGGACATCTTTGTCTTGCTCCTGACAGTAGAGGAAAAGCTCTTAGTTTTTCCCCATTGAGGATGATATTAACTGTGGATCTTTCATATATGGCTTTTATGATGTTAAGGTATGTTCTGTCTATACCTACTTTGTTGAGGTTTTATCAAGAATGGTCCTGTATTTTGTCAAATGCTTTTCCTGCATCTATTGAGAAGATCATGTGGTTCTTATCTTTTATTAATGTGAAACCTGCTTTTAGAAGCAAGGCAGCAGCATCTTTCAAAGATGACCCCAAATTTCCATTTGTGATAACCTAGTCCAAATAGCTCAGAGAGGGTCTAGATCTGCCCAAGTTCATACCACAGTTCAGTAACCAAGCCAGGCCTGGAGTCTGTTATTCTCATACCATTATTTTTTCACTAGCATTTGTATCTTAGTGTGAATTTAAATTTGAGATTCTTTAGCAAAGACATTTGGTGGCGAGAGAAATTCTGTAAGTGTCTGTACTTAGCCTTCATAGTGAGGTGTTCTTATCCCTTAATTTCCAGGGTCAGACTTTTCTGGGGCCCTGAGGTGTAGGAGAGACAGTAATGGTTGTAGTACTGAAGGGATGATATCTGTAGAGCAGAAGGAAGGAAGAGCACCAGAAAATGTCTAAAACAGTGATCTCCATGGTGAAGCTAAGGGGAAAACATTAGAAGTTCTCTATATATTAAATTGCTAATCTCATCATCACTTAATCTCTATTTTTGTGTAAATTTTTATAAAACACATAGTACATTAGTAGAATTTAGATACTGGTGTAGGTATTCATTTTTTTTAACCAATCGATAATTTTTAATGCAAAACAATTGATAACCATCTTTCTAAAATACTGTGACTTGGTTTCTAATCTTGGCTCTGCTGTGGACTAGATTTACTCACTAGGTAACTTCTCCTCACCGGAACCTCAGTTTTCTTATCTGTAAAATGTTGGACTGAACTAGGTGTGCTAGTTCTTGAGAATCTTCAATCCTGAGCTTTTCTGAGTGTAAGAACACTACATCCAAAATTAATGATGTATTATACGTTGGCTAATTGAACATAAATAAATAAATAAATATCTTAAAAAACAAAACAACAAAAGAATCCACTCTCAGGCTCTTGAACCTGAGACAGAGTCAAGAAGAATAGGTTCAAGTTCTAGCACTGTGCTGGATGCTTTGTCCCTCAGTTAGTTGCCCTGGGCCTTCCCTTCTCTGCCCTCGTCTCCTTCACCTAGCCCAAACAGGCAGAAGCTGTCTTACATAAGCTTGGATGACCTACTTGAAGTTCTGTTGTTATAAGCACGACTACTTTTCATTCAGACAAAGACCCAATGCCATCCCTCCTAGGCCTTGAGGGTGGGTCTGGATTGTGCTTCTCTTGTGTCCTTTTTGACAGCTTAAGTTTAGATGTTGCATCCCTCTGTCAGAAGGGAAGCCAACTCATTTTGTCCTCTGGGGCCTGGTCCAGTGGCTGTTCACCAAACACCCCTGCCATCCACCCATCCAGTATTTACCACTGCTAGTGCCTTGGCCAATGTCTTTTCTCTCACTGTGAGCCAACAGGTAGAGGGAAATCAATAAGCCACCGGAAACCATCTTTTACTTTCTGATGGGCTGTTTAAATGCAGATTTCCTTTTTGGGTTGTAAGGACTCCTCAGGAGAATATTACATTCTCTATGGAAAGGCACAGAGTCTTTGCAAATCTGTGTCCTGGGTGGGCATGCTTGGTAGACTTCAAGGTGGTTTAAATTGATTGAAATATATTTAATTTTTCTTTCTGTTCTCCAGATATAGGAGCAGGTCAAAATGCTCCTATAAATTCTGTTCCTGTTCTCACCACCTTAGAGCAGATGGCCATGTTTAAAGACCACATTAGAACCATTAGTTTTAACCTATCTCTTCTTCTTCTCCTCCCCCCACCTACAGCTCTTCTTGCCCTACAATATTTTAACACGACATCTGTCAAATGGATAAAAAATATGACTTTTTTTTCTTCTCTCTGCCTTGCCCACCCACCCTCTGGCTGTGGTTTTGATGAGTATAGAACTATGAATGTGGGAGGCATGGAGGACAGATTCATCATGTAGTTCTAGCCCCCTCCCCCTTCCCTTCTGTAAAGCTAGAGGAGCCCCACCCCCACCACTTCTCAGGAGACTCCAAGGCTGGCCTTCAAGTCATAGTCCAGGAAAAGTTAAGGATCCCAGGGCTGGTCCCAGTAGAACCACATGAAGAAATTCAAGAACCCAGGTGCAGAGTCCTAGATAGGTCTAGGTCACTGTAGGGATTGGGGGCTTTTTGAGCTCCCTGCCTCTTCCCTAGGGTTGTTCTGGTCATCTCTCAAGGTTTGAAGGCAACAAAGGGACCCCAATGGGTGGCTGGAACTTAATACCCATGCAGGTCCAAGAAGAGGATCACAATGTCCAGGGCAGGAACATTTTGGAGATGGAGCACAAGCTGACTCAAGAGACAGGCAGGGTCAGGCTAACCTCCAGTTTGGGATGGTATGCTTCTGACTCAACTCATGGAGAGAGCATTGCTGAGTCATTTTTTCTTTGTTTATTTGTTTTACTAATAATTTGTCTCTTAGAATATTAGAGTCTGACTTGAATAGATGGAGCACAGCTCTTGGAAATTGCTTCTAGACTATAGCATAGAAACATGCTGCAAGGATTTTTCCATTAGGGCCACTGGGGGCCTCAGGGCTGAAGATCAGGGCAGGGGCGGGAGGGAGTATGGGTGCAAGAGAGCAGGTGCAGATAGCTTCTCAAGGCAGACTGAGAAGATCCTTCTGGACAAGCTTCTCTTAACTCCTTGTCCTGCCTGGAATCTAAGACAAGGAGAAGCCAGGAGACAGAGTTTCAGAGATTCTGGTTTCTTCCAAATGATCCAGTGCAGTTAGAGGAAGTTCTTGTATTTCAAACTTTGGCTCTAGTAAGTTTAAGACACTTATTTAAATATGATGGATGACTCAGGATCACTTGGGTTGCTTTTTAAAAATTCTGTGGTGATTCTGAGCAGCAGATCTGTGGACCACACATTGAAAGACTGGTCTAATGGGTTTGAGACACCTGAGTGTTGTCAAAAGATCTCAGAATAACTTGACAGTACTATTTCCAATGTTTTGGACATTCAAGCTGATGTGTATCAGATTGGGAGATGTTCTGGGTGGGAGACTTCTCTAGCCAATAGGATCATGGTTGCTTGGTGGTCCAGAAACATGTCTTCTCTGTGATCTGTCCAACCCTTGACCTATTTGGCTGCATTTTCTCTAAAGGACTTATTTCTTCAACAAGACCAAACACTTAACATCATGAACTTTGGGCAGTAACTGGGTCTCACTTCATTAACTCCTGGGCCTGTTAGGTTGAGCTAGTGGCTGAAGTTTCATATCAGAAGAGTCCATTGCTAAAGTTCAGATCAAACAAGTAACTCCAGTTCTTTCATGTATGTTTGGTTACTGTTATAGCTAAGATCACATGTAACTTCTTTGGAAGAAGTACAGAAAGGTGTTGTCCTTTGTTATTAGTCTATAATGAGTGAGAAAATGTCCTTCATACCTTATCTGGGAAACTTATCTGGGATTCCCAAACTTTTAGGTCTTGACAGGTATGAGTTGGCTTGTGACCAAAGTACATACTGGCCTTTGGTTCAGGTGATCCATCTTACTTTTGCTGAACCTGATCCTCATCTAGGCTCATCTTTCCAAATCAAGCCAGTCCAGCTGGGTTTTGTGTCTGTCAGGTGTTGCTGAAACTAACCATAGATCTTTCATTTTATTTTTTAAAAAAGATTTTATTTATTCTAGAGAAAGAGAGAGGAGAGAGCAAGAGCATGAGCTGGGAGAAAGGTCAGAGGGAGAGGGAGAAGCAGACTCCTGACTGAGCAGAGAGCCTGACTCGGGACTTGATCACATGACCCTGGGATCATGACCTGAGCTGAAGGCAGACATTTAACCAACTGAGCCACCCATGTGCCTCAGATCTTTCACTTTCTTAAAGTGAAAAATGGATGGTACAATGGGACATTGAAGGAAGCCAATGCCCAATGATTCACAAATCACATGAACAAAGTAGGAAAAAATGATCATGTTATGAAAAGATGATATTTGCTCGTCGAGTATGGCATTCAAAGCCTTTGATTCTTTGCTTAGTTTTTGCCAGGGTGTTCTGTCTATTTCTGATAGTGGAGTGTTGAGGTCCCCTACTATTAATGTATTTTCATTTATATGTCTCTTTATTCTGGATAAGAGTTGGCTTGTGTATCTTGCTGCTCCCCTGTTGGGGGCATATATATTTATAATTGTCATATCCACTTGTTGAATACTTCCTTTAAGAATAATATAGTGCCCTTCTGCGTCTCTAACTATAGTCTGTAGTTTAAAATCCAATTTATCTGATATGAGAATTGCTACCCCAGCTTTCTTTTGAGGACCATTTGCGTGAAAGATGGTACTCCATCCCCTTACTCTCAGTCTGAATGCATCTTTGGGTTTGAAATGAGTCTCTTGTAGACAGCAAATGGATGGGTCATTTCTTTTTATCCAATCTGCAACCCTGTGGCGTTTTATGGGATGGTTCAAACCATTTACATTAAGACTGATTACTGATAGATATGATTTTAATGTTGCCATGTTGCCAGTAAAGTCTTTGTTTGTATTGGCTGTGACTTTCTGTTCTGTATCACTCTTGGGGCCTTTTTACTTTTATAGAACCCCCCGTAATATCTCCTGTAGGGCTGGTTTCGTGGTTATGAAATTGGTTAGTGACTGGCGATTCTGAAATGTCTTTATTTCTCCATCAATTCTGAATGACAGCCTTGCTGAATAAAGGATCCTTGGCTGCATGTTTTTCTCTGAAAGAGCTTTAAATATGCTCCCCCAACCCTTTCTCTCATTCCAGGTCTGTGTAGACAGGTCTGACGTAATTCTGATGCTTTTGCCTTGGTACGTGAGAAATTTCTTTGCCCTGGCCGCTTTCAATACTGTATCCTTGGATCTAATATTTGCGAAATGCACTATGACGTGACGTGGCGTAGGTTTGTCGTGGTTGAGCTTGGGAGGGGTCCTCTCTGCCTCTTGGACACGAATGTTTGTTTCCCTTGCTAGATTAGGGAAGTTTTCAGCTACAATTTGTTCAAATATCTCTTCTAGACCTCTGTTTTTGCATACTTTCTTTCAGTACACTTAGAGCCATCATCACTTGAATTCATTAATTATTCTGCTCAGAAATGAAATTATTTAGTTATGGGTGATAACACCCAGGTTAATGCTGAAATCAGCCACGTGTGAACTATTAAGTCATACGGAAAAGAAAAATCAATTCTTGGGATTTGAAAAATATTCATAGTGGTGTTTTTCTTACCTGGTATCTTTTCTCCTTTCCCTGTTTTTCTTACCTGCCATCTTTTCTCTTTTCCCTGATGACCATCAAGCACCTGTGCACATCTTCAGCAAAAACCAGCAGCCCACCCTACAAGCCACCTGGCCATAAATCCTATCAACAACAGACTGTCCTATAGACCACCTGGTACATATTATGTAAATACTTTTCTTAGCCCCATAGTATGTTCTGCAACCTGACAGAGATGATAATTCTGTTGTTGTGATCTGCCTCAGAACTTGCCTGATTTTACGGCTCAGGTTGTAGAGGCTAAAAACAGTGTTGTTCATTATGAATTAAGCAGATTGTTTAGATCTTCTGTTCACAAGTGTACACTCTGGTTGTTTGGAGAGTAACACTCTGCTTGACAACTTGAATAAATCCATATTGCCTTATTTTCTTCTTATCCTACTTAGAAATTAGTGAAAGAGGCAAAGGGCGAAAGGATATAAACTGGAGTCATCAGGTGAGGGATTAACGAACAGGCAGGTCATGATCACACAGCTAGCAAGAGGCAGCCTAGCTCCAGTGTTCCTGTACTAAGCATGGCTAAGGCTTTGGCTGAATCAGAGGCATGGGGAGGTAGGAGTACATCTGCCTGCAAGAGCATCAGTTTGGCCAGAGTGAAAGATCCCTACCAGGGTAAAGATAAGGGTTGGATCCATAGGCGGGGCTTTGAAAGATTGATAGGAGAGAGTTGTTGAGGCTTCTTGAGTGTGAATAATTGCATCAGCAAAGAAGTTTTGAGAAATCCATCATTAAGGAGTAGCTTCAGGGGAAAGAGACTGTGGGCAGCAGGAAGGCCAATTGGGAGGCAACTTGAGGTGGTAAGAGCCAGACCGAGGATGAGACATGAGAGAGAGACATGTGGAGGGAAAAAACGGCAGGCCAAGAAGAGGAATCGGAACTGGGAAAAATTATGTTAGTCACCATACAGTACATCTCTAGTTTTTGATGTAAAATTCCATGATTCATTAGTTGCGTATAACACCCAGTGCACCATGCAATACGTGCCCTCCTTACTACCCATCACCAGCCTAGGTGACTAACATAATATAATAAATATTATTATTAAAGAAGAAATGGGAAAAATTAGGAAGGAGGGGAACAGGGGCATATGATGAGTTTTATATATGTTTTGTTGGAGGTGGTAGCAGGCCATCCAGGGAAATGTGGAGGAGGAATTTGGAAATATGGGACTGGAGGTGAGAGAGCTGATGTCATGAGAAAGATGATTTCTCTGACTTTTGAATGGGGTAGTCAAGGGCAAAAGTGGAAAACCCATTCCTCAATTTTCCCAGCCAGTCTGACTAGCCTATGTCACCAGAAATGCCTGAATATGAGTTTCTTATTTTCCTGAGTAGAGAGCATTAAAAGCATCAAATCAAGCAGAAAGGAGGGTGAGAAGAAATATGCTGTAATAATGAAATTTCTGTCCTTTAAGAAGCTGAACTATTAGCCTCAATAGAAAGCTAGAGCTGGAAACAAGAGTGTGCCAAGTCTGTAACTTGACTGATAATGAAACTAAGACAGGCTAATGACTTGCCTAAGATCGTTCAATGAGTTACTGGCAGAGCTTCTTCCAGTAGCCAGTCTTTGCTGTCCACCATGGTGCTTCCTAGCTGTTGTTGGAACAGCCTGGGTCACACCTTTCCAGAAGTGGGAAAGATTATTGTCCTTGAACACTGGGCAATATAGCCAGAATCTATTTACAAGGCTGCATTAAAAAGACTATTCAGGAGAGAGAATAAAATCCCAGCCTATTTTAGATGTGCTTGAAAGGAACAAAGGAAAGGACTTTGCTCTTGTCCATGCCTAGCTTTTGAGGGATGGGACCTTCTGATTGGATGGGGGGTAAGCACCAACTGACAAAAACCTTGTAGAGGCAAAAATGTCTCGAAGTACCTTCTTACCCTCCTGTGAAGCTTCTCAGAAGGCAGGTCCAGCTCAGCTACCTGCATGGCAATTGACACATTTGCTATTCTGCACGACACATTTTTATTTTTTAACATTTTCCCCTTCTGCTTCTTGCCATCAAAATTCTAATTTCTGGCAGTCATCCAGGCTAATTAAATACCTATTTTGGGGGTGGTACTGTTCAGCTGCAGGGCAAGAGCAAAGAAAGGAAGACAAGTGTTAAGGCTCTGGATAACTGGGATCCGAGGTTTTTTTTTTTTTTTCTATGTTGGCAAGGCCTGGCATTGGGAATACTCCTTACATGACCCAAAATATCCTTTCTCAGGTATGCCAACCACTGAGGAAGACCTGGAGGATAGGCAGGGAGCCCAACCTACAGGGTGGCATGGGGATCCCTGGGAAGAATGAGGCATCAGGAGAGGCAAGGGTGAAGCCTAGACTATGAAGGTTCTCCAGAGCAGTGGTTCACCAAGTGTGTCTCTGAACCAGCAACAGAGGCATCACCTGGAAACTTGTTTGAAATGCAAGGTCTCAAGTCCTACTTAAGACCAACTGAATTAGGGGCACCTGGTGGCTCAGTCAGTTAAGCATCTGCCTTTGACTCAGGTCATGATCCCAGGGTCCTGGGATTGATCCCCGAGGCAGGCTCCCTGCTCAGTGGGGAGCCTGCTTCTCCTTCTCCCTGTGCCCCTCCACCCCCCAGCTCATGCTCTCTTTCTTGCTCTGCTCTCTTTCTCTCTCAAATAAATAAAATCTTTAAAAAATAAAGACCAACTAAATCAGAGACTCAGACTTGGGGGCCTAGTAATCTGTGTTTTAACAAGCCCTCCAGGAGGTTGAGAACTACTACTCAAGATCATTTACAGGATGGTCTGGTATCCCTGGAAAGAGAAACCAGCTGGGAGGCTTCTCTCTCTGCCTTCTTGTGAGAGATTAGCAAAAGCAAAGCTTATAGAGTAAGGCCTACTAAAGATTCAAATCTGCTGTACCACCTATTAACTGGGTGCCTGTAGGTTACTTAGTTAATGTCACAGGTTATCTTCAGTAAAAATGGGAATATTAATGCTTACTTTAGAGAGTTATAGAGGCTGAGATCACAAAGCCCCTTGCCCAATGCCCGACATATGTTTTTAACAAATATAAGTTTTTCTTCCTTCCTTTTCTTTCTCTGCATTTTACTTTCTTTGTCACTTCTTCCTTGCTTTCTTTCCTTCCACCTGAGATGGCCCACAGGCCACTCCAATTTAGCTGTATACACATGCCACATTGTTGAACAGAGACAAGGCTTAGATGTCAAACTCTTAGAGGTCAATGACTCCAGAGTATGGTGGTCACATTTCCAGGGTAAAAATCAGGGAACATGGGTCTGATAACAGATGTATCTATTTATAGTATCAATGGAATAGAATATTTGAAATTAGGATTATCCTGGGAAATATAGACAAAAATAAGTAGGATCTCATTCCTCTTTTAAGAAAGATAATATGACTTCCCCATCCTCTTATTCATGTCCAAAAGTGTCTTTGGTGTAGGGGTGCAGAACACTGTGTGTCCCACTCACTGGCAAGTCTGAGCAAGAGTCAACCTATATTTGGTGCTATGCCTGAAATGTCCTGGGGATTAGGAATTATTTTGTTAGAACTCACACCAGCACTTTCCCAAGGCCAGGAGGTATTTGGGTACCTTGCTAGAGTGACCCAGTACCATCTCCTGGCTTTACATTGGGCTTGCAGGAGGAAGCGGGGTGGGGGGACAATTGGGAAATTAAGGCTTTTGCTGGCAGGAGGAGTATACACCAGTTTAAGATATAAAGAATTTAACCCCTGATACAGCCACTCTCAAATGGCCTTTTCTTGTCTTTTTTGCTTTTATAGCTCTGTATTATTTGATAATATGATCAGCTCCTGCTACTTAAAGCTGTTATCCTTCACTTTTGTGAGATTACACTCCTTGGTATCCTAATTATGTACTGAAAGCTTCATTTTGGTTTGTTTCTCTGGCTCCTCTTCTCTTTCTGATCCCCCATTATTGCTGTTTCCCTAGGTTTCTGGTCTTCTTTCTTAGCACTTTCTTACAGGGCAAACTTCCCTGGTTTCCACAATTTCTGGGCCATTGACTCCAAAACCTATACAACTATCTCTCCTGACATCTCTTGAACTTCAAGTCTACCTGTGTGTCCTGCTGGCCCCGTATATTCAACACATTGAAGAGAAAATTTGTCATCTTTTTCCCCTCCCAATCCAGCGTTTCTTTGTGTAACTTACCCTCATGCTTTAATCATCACACTTTAACTTGAAATTCCACCTCCACCCCCAAATCAACTTTGACTTCCTCCTTTTCCTCAAATTAGTTTCAGAGCCTTCAAACAGGACTCCAGCCTACCATTCCATCTGTCCTTTCCCAAGTACCCCAATCCCTTCTTCCCGGACTTTTCCAAACTCTACTACCTATTTGCCATCAAATTCCCCATAGTCTTTACCTCTAAGACTTTATGTAGTCTTATTCCTCTGCCTCAAATGCTTTTCCTTCTCCCTCCTGTATCTGTTACAATCCTACCCATTCTTTAAGGCCTATCTGCAGTGTCCCACAAAATCATTCTAGAGCCCAATAGCCACATATATTACCTCCTTCCTCTGTAGTCTTGTACTAAGCCAACATATACCAAGCACTGTAGTAGGCACTGTACATCTAGTGCTCAGTTTACCCTATCCATAACCCTGCCTGTGAGGCAGGTATTTTTATCCCCATTTTGTATATGAAGAAACTGAGGCCCAATGTTGTATAGCTTGAAACTATTGTCCTTGGCTTTTGTGATATTGCACTTCTTGGTATCCTAATTATATGCTGAAAGTTCCATTTTGGTTTGTTCTCTGGCTCTTCTATTCCTCACCTCCCATTGTCACTGCTACTTTCTAAGGTAGGAAAGCCCAGAATTGAAGCTAGGTTTACTTGACCTTAACCATATTTTCATACTGCTTGAAGGACATTCACTGTTGGTACCTGAAGGTCCTTTGATCTTCAGGTAAGGACTGTGCCTGAATCATAGTAAGAAGATCCCTGTATATAGTGGGGGCTCACTGAATGAGTGTAGATGAGCTAGATGAGCAAAGTGCATATTTATCAAAAAATTGTAGCAAGTTAAGTCAATCCTGTACACAAAAGGGAGATTTGAAACCAATTTCAAGCCCAAATTTAATTCACTTTTATTTTTAAATTTTTATTGATTGATTGTATTTTATTTAAATTCAATTAGCCAACATATAGTCCTTCATTAGTTTCAAATGTAGTATTCAATAATTCATCAGTTGTGTAACACCCAGTGCTCATCACATCACATGCCCTCCTTAATGTCCATCACCCAGTTACCCCATCCCCCCACCCACCTCCCTTTCCACAACTTTCAGCTTGTTTCCCAGAGTCCATAGTCTCTCACGGTTTGTCTCCCTTTCTGATTTCTTCCCATTCAGTTTTCCCTCCCTTCCCCTATGATCCTCTGCACTATTTCATATATTCTACATAGGAGTGAAGCCATATGATAATTGTCTTTCTCTGATTGACTTGTTTCACTGAGCATAATAACTTCCAGTTTTAATTCACTTTTAAAACAACTCAGAGGATGGGCGAGTAGCGTACCCTTATTCCTGCTTATATTTGGAACTAGAGAGCACAGGAGCCCGATACAGCTACCAGCCCCTTCTGGATTAGCTCTTCTCTCATGTCTGCGCACATATACATCAACTCTTGGTTCAGTATGTTATAATTCATGAAGCAGGTGGGTATGTAGAATTATCCATGTTTAACAGGTAAAGAAACTGACCCAGTGGCACCATAGTTTATAAGAGCAGATACTCTAGAGCCATACTGTAGCTGCATTTGAATTATGTCTTTAATACTTACTGTGTCAATTTGGGAAAATTATTTAAACTTTCTGAGCTTCAGTATCCTCATCTGTAAAATAGGAATAATAATACTATTTCCTCAAAGGGCTGCTCTGAGGCTTTAATGAATTCATGTGTGTAAACTGCTTGGAATAGTGCCTGACATATTAGCTAACATCATCATCACTATCAAGTAGCAGAGAAAGGTCTTAAATCCAGGTGTTCTTTTCTACCTTCTCTATCTATGGTGTTACTTTGGGGGAAAAGTGGTCTAGGAGGCTGGCTATCTGATGACTGTAGGAAAGTTACTCCTGTTATATCATAACTAGTCTATAAAATGAAGACTTAAGGGTGATGATCTATGAAATACTGTCTAGTTCTGATTGTTTTTTATTCCAAGTAGGCCCTGACAACAGGCTTACCAGTTGGTTTACAGTCACTGGATCCTAGATTGGCCTTGTCTAAGGTATAGCTGGGCTCTGTGATCTGAGGGCCCAGGCAGGTCAGCTGGACTAAATGGGGACAAGAGTGAGACAACTGCTGCTGGGAAAAGCCAAACATGAAGTTACTAAAACGATGACTGCACTGCAGAGAGAGCACAGACAGTGGAATCAGCCAGACCTGGGCCTAGGGTACCTCAGACAGCAGCACAGATAGCATCCTGAGCAGAGGGCTGGTAATTGATGCCAAGATATACTTGACCTTTGGTAAAAAGCCAAGGATATAGCTTTAAGCCACAAGCCTTCATGGTGCTGTGATTTGGGACTTATTGAGCTCTAAAAACACTAGTTGGAACCCATCTTTGGCAGGAAAGGGAAATTTTCTTTATGAAGATTTATTTTATTAAGGCCAGTGACCAGCAATTCTCCACTGAGGCCAGAATAAGAAGAAATTGACTTTTATTGCAATTGGAAGAAAGCAGGTTCAACATAAAACAAAACAAAAACAAAACAAAAAACATCTCATAGGCAGGGCCATTGGTGACTAAAGGTGGCTGTCCATATCTCCTTCTTTGTAGTTCTTTACGAATAGGAGTCATCTGGTTTGTGATATTATGGATGGAGTGAGTTCAATGTAGCTAATGAGTAGACATTGGTAGTATGGTATGATGGGTATTAGAGCATATGTAGTCAGAAGGCCAGGCTCCATAATTTATTACTTGTGCGATTGAACAAAGGACAGGTCACGACCTGTATTTGAGCCTCAGTTTCCTTATCTTTAAAATATGGGTAATAGTGAGACCTAGTCATTCAGTAAGAATCAAGTGGTGCAGTAGATATTAAAATATTTTATAAATAGTAAAGCATGGGGTACTTGAAAGGTGGTGTTATAAAAGGCCCTATTGGAAATCTCATTTGCACCCATGCTGAGGAGCTCCCAGTATGCCTTACCTGACAAACAGAATTACTTAACTAAGTCAAAAGATCAGTGTATGGGTGTGTTTTCATATGTATGTAATGTGTTATGTGTTAATTTCATGATCATAGGGTTATTCTCCACTTGGTATATTGAAAGGCAGATCTATGTGAGAGGATGCATGTTCCATATTCTGTCTCTGTTACCTTTGAACTGTTTTGTCTTTGGTCTTGTGGAGCTACAGTTACCTTGGGGAATCAGTCCTTCCTCAAAGCAGACTGATAGAAAAGTTGACTTCTAGAGAACGTGTTCAGAAATTTAGTGCTAGAGAAAGAGTTCTTGAATCTTTTGCCTTGACAGGCTGTATATTCTTTGTTCTGGGATCTCTTTCTCCAAATGCCAGGAAGATTGATGGCCCATATAGCCTGGAACCAGTTGGGGAAAAAGGAAAACAACACAGGGGTCAGGATGGCAGCCAGAAAGAGGCAGACTCTTCCTCCACCGTCATCCCTATCACTGTGCCTAGACAAGTGTTGTAAATTTGTGTGTGTGTGTGTGTGTGTGTGTGTGTGTGTGTGTTGTGATGTGGCACTAAGATAGATGTCTTCCTGCTATTTTGTGCAGCCCAGTCCTACTTGCCACAAAGTTTAATGAACAGCATTAAGGTCTTTGCATATTTCCTGCCTTGCTGGGTGATCCTGAGCTCGCCCCTTAACCTCATTGTGGCTCAGTTATGCCATCTATCAAATGCAGGATTCAACCTAGACTCCTTATGTATCTCACAGGGTGGTGGTAACAAATCACTGAGTAAATCTGTGCCAAGGTTGAGTTTTGTGCAAGCAAGGCATAACAGAAAGCCATATTCTTTCATACCCATGACCTCTCTGGATGGCATCATGTGTGGGTGAGAACAAGAGGCTGCAGGACTGGAGTCCATTGTGTGTGAGGAATGCCATGGTCTGTAACTCCTGGGGGGGTGGGGTACAGTGGTGTTAAATAATGTACCACCAACTCTCAATTGGTCAGTTCCAAAGAGGAGGAGGAAAAGAGGAAGAATACAGAGAAATTAGAGAAAATATGTTTGAGCTTCATTTTTGCCTTTGATTTCAACCTCTTCACCCATTCCAGATCCAGGGCTGCCTTGAAGCACCAAGGAAAGATACACTAGAACTTACTTTCTTGTCTAGAGAAAAAAGCTCATAAGTAGGAATAAAAGCATGAGGCCTGTGTAGTCCATATTCACATTCTAGGCCATTCCACCCACTGGCTAATGGAGAGTTGACAAGTATTGTTTGTCTTGTGGTCCAGTGGAGCTTGTGCTCCTAGTGCCATCTCCCCAACCCTTTACCACTAGTATGTCAGTTTTTTCATAACTAGTAGAGTTCTGTGGGTGGGGTAAGGGGCAATTAACGTAGCCAGCTGTGTGGACTGAACACATTCTCATTTTGTCTCCTAAGCTGATCACTGGAGATTCCATCGTTAGTGCTGAGGCAGTATGGGATCACGTCACCATGGCCAACCGGGAGTTGGCATTTAAGGCTGGCGACGTCATCAAAGTCTTGGATGCTTCCAACAAGGATTGGTGGTGGGGCCAGATCGACGATGAGGAGGGATGGTTTCCTGCCAGCTTTGTGAGGGTGAGTGTCAGCCTTCACTCTCCTCTCCTCAGCCTTCACTCTCCTCTCCTGTCTCCTTGGCTCCCTGCCCCTGGCTTTCCCCTCACCAGCCTCTGTTCTTCTGCTCATTTCTCTCCTGGTGGCTCCTCTCACATTGCCCCTCCCTTTTTTTGGTCTTTTACCCAGGACATGGGCCTCCTTTAATCTTTCCCCTTCTAATTTTGAGTCTTTTCTTTTTTGCCCCATGTTTATTTTAACAATCCCCGTATTCTGTCTGCCTCCTGCCTCCTACCTGTCATGACTTTGTAAAAATCACTTCCCCTTTGGTCTGGATGGTTTTTGAAGACTCTTTTAACTCTATATTGTTGTGAACTTACATTTCTTATCTCTCGTCTTTTCTGCTTTTATTTTCCTTGTCTCCCCTCTTTTGTTTTTTCTTTTTATAGATCCCTCTCTTCCTTTCCCCTCCCCTCCTCATTCCTCATTCCTTTGCCTTCTTTCTCTTATTTAGGGAAGTGTGAACACCCCTGTGTGTTGTCTTCAGCTGTTAATGTAAGAGTGTGGGCTCCCTACCCTCTGATCTGCTTACTGATTGCAGATTTTACATTTACAAGGTGACTGAGGCAGCCAGCTTGAGGGTAGGATGCAGGCAGCTTGATAGTGCTTAGAAGACCTTGGCCCTTTGACATTGTGCCATGAAGAACCTGGCCTCTAATAGAAGGGGCTCTTGGGAAAGAGCTCCTTAGCAGTTTCTGCTTCTTCTGGGTCACCAGATGGCAAGATGCTATAGGGTAAGAACACTGGCCTGGCTTCCCAGCTCTTGGCCTTCCTTAGAGTTTTGAGCTAGAATCTGTTCTTTCGTATTTGTGAGCTCTGATTTTCCCCACCCACAAAATGGTGTTGATAATTCTTTCATGCCACTGGATATCACAATGAATGATATAATGCACATGGAAACAACTTTGTAGCAGTACAAATACCCAGGCTACATCAGGATGTCTTATGATAATCCTTACCATAACCTATCACCTTTTGTTAGTTTCTTCTGTAAGATACCTGATGTCAAACAAAAGGTGAGAGTGGTTTGGGCTCCTGGAAGATGAAGGGCCTGAAGACTATAATGATGATAATTGTGACATGAGTAAAGGAGCAGGTTATTTGGAATCAGACAACCTGAAGTGCAATTTCAGCTTTACTACCTCCCAACTCCATGGCTTTTGGCAAGACTTTTCAATTCCCTGAACCTTGATTTCCTCATCTGAAAAATAGGGATAGCAGACTTTTCATGATGATTACATGAGATCACATAGGGAAGTAAAGTATTTAGCACAGTGCTTGCCATACAGTGGGAACTTGGCAAATGGTAACTTGCTTTATCATCATCATTATCCTTCTCATTATCACCACCACCACCACCTTATTAGCCCCAAAAGTTCTATGTATTAAGGCTAGCCTTAATGGTTAAAAGAGGCCTCCTTCCTTGGAGGGCTGTAAACCCGGGAAACACTGTGATCTGGTTGGAATAATTTATGTGAGGACAGTACTCAGAAGCAGGGAGATGGACAAAATGATTTCTCATCCTCTTCTGTCCTGGGAATCTCCTAATGAAATATCCAATCCTTTTTCCTCTGCCTATGTGGCATCTTCCATCAGAGACTTCTAATGTTATCTCTGTCCCAGCTCAGCCTTTCTGCTTGATGACTACCCAGGGGTAGTCAGAAAGAACACATCAGTAACCGTGGGCTGTTGGGACTAGTGTGAGGTCCCATAAAGAAACAGCTTGTGTATCTTGGGCTAATAGATCCTTCTTTAAAGGAAGGATTAAACTGCACCTCAATGTCACCCCAATTCAAATGTATTTCACTTTCTACAAAACATCATTTTTTTATTATATGTTTTTTTATTATGTTAGTCACCATACAGTACATCCCTGGTTTCTGATATAAAGTTTGATGATTCGTTAGTTGCGTATAACACCCAGTTGCACCATGCAATACATTCCCTCCTTACTACCCATCACCAGTCTATCCCATTCCCCCACCCCCCTCCCCTCTGAAACCAAAACATCATTTTTAAAAAAGATTTTATTTATTTATTTGACAGAGACAGAGCACAAGCAGGGAAAGCAGCAGAAGGAGAGGGAGAAGCAGGCTCCCTGCTGAGCAGGGATCCCAGGACCCTGGGATCATGACCTGAGCCAAAGGTAGATGCTTAACCAACTAAGCCACACAGGTGTCCTGAAATATCATTTTTCTAATAAACAGTAAATCAAGGGATGGGGCAAAATGATTGAGAAAGGCAGAATGACTCCTGGAGGCAAATGGCAAAGCCAGGCTTTAGCATATCAATGAAGCGGCATTTATGCTTCTACATGCAAGGTCAGGAGAAGAGTTCCTCTAAGCACACGGTCCCAAGCAGCCACTTGCATGGGCTAAAGCTGACCTTTGAGAAGACTACTACCTGACTCAGGCATGCATGGTATGGAGTCTAGCCTAGTGGTTTTCAGCCTTGGCTGCATGATGAAATAAATCACTTGGGCAGCTTAAAAAAACAAACAAACAAACAAACAAACAAACAAACAAACAGAACATCAAAACTCAGGTTCCAAGCTAGTTAAATCAGAATCTTTGATGATAAGAACCACTGGTCTATACCAGCACAGTCCAGTAGAAATAAAATATTAGCCATAAATGCAAGCCACAAATATTATTTAAATTGTTCTAGTAGCCATGGTAAAAACAAACAAAAAACAAACAAAAAAAAACCAATAAACAAACAAAAAATATGTAAAAAAAATACAAGTGACTGTTCATATCTTCTGCTCATTTTTTGATTTGATTATTTGTTTCTCGTGTACTGAGTTTGAGAAGTTCTTTGTAGATCTTGGATACCAGTCTTTTATCTGTAGTGTCATTTGCAAATATCTTCTCCCATTCTGTGGGCTGCCTCTTAGTTTTTTTTGACTGTTTCCTTGGCTGTGCAGAAGCTTTTTATCTTGATGAAGTCGCACAAGTTCATTTCTTCTTTTGTTTCTCTTGCCTTTGGAGATGTGTCATGAAAAAAGTTGCCATGGCTGATGTCAAAGAGGTTGCAGCCAATGTTCTCCTCTAGGATTTTGATGGATTCCTGTCTCACATCGAGGTCTCTCATCCATTTGGAGTTTATCTTTGTGTATGGTGTGAGAGAGTGGTCAAGTTTCATTCTTTTGCATGTAGCTGTCCAATTTTCCCAGCACCATTTATTGAAGAGACTGTCTTTTTTCCACTGGATGTTTTTTCCTGCTTTGTCAAAGATTAGTTGCCCAAAGAGCCGAGGGTCCATTTCTGGGTTCTCTATTCTGTTCCATTGGTCTATGTGTCTGTTTTTGTGCCAGTACCATGCTGTTTTTGTGATCTCAGCTTTGTAGTATAGCTTGAAATCCGGCATTGTGATGTCCCCAGCTTTGTTTTTCCTTTTCAACAATTCCTTGGCAATTCAGGGCCTTTTCTGGTTCCACACAAATTTAAGGGCTGTTTGTTCCAGTTCTTTGAAAAATGTCATTGGTATTTTGATCAGGATGGCATTGAAAGTGTAGATTGCTCTGGGTAGCATAGACATTGTAACTATGTTAATTCTTCCAATCCGTAAGCATGGAATATTTTTCCACCTTTTTGTGTCTTCTTCAATGTCTTTCAAGAGTGATTTGTAGTTTCTAGAATATAGATCCTTTACCTCTCTGGTTAAGTTAATTCCGAGATAACGTAGGATTTTTGGTGCTATTGTAGATGGAATGGATTCCCTAATTTCTCTTTCTTCAGTCTCATTGTTTGTGTATAGAAATGCACCTGATTTCTGAGCATTGATTTTGTATCCCGCCACATTACTGAATTGCTCTATAACTTCTAGTAGTTTGGGTGTGGATTCTTTTGGGTTTTCCATATAGAGTATCATGTCATCTGCAAAGAGAGACATTTTGCCTTCTTCTTTGCTGATTTGGATACCTTTTATCCCTTTTTGTTGTCTGATTGCTGTTGCAAGGACTTCTAGTACTACAGCCGCTTTGGAAAACAGTGTGAAGGTCCCTTGAAAAGTTAAAAATTGAGCTGCCCTATGATCCAGCAATTGCACTACTGGGTATTTACCCCAAAGATACAGGCGTAGTGAAGAGAAGGGCCATATGCACCCCAATGTTCATAGCAGCATTGTCCACAATAGCTAAATCGTGGAAGGAGCCGAGATGCCCTTCAACAGATGACTGGATTAAGAAATTGTGGTCCATATATACAATGGAATATTACTCAGTCATCAAAAAAAAACGATTTCTCAACATTTGCTGTGACATGGACGGGACTGGAGGAGATCATGCTAAGTGAAATAAGTCAAGCAGAGAAAGACAATTATATGGTTTCACTCATTTATGGAACATAAGTAGGAAGATCGGCAGGAGAAGAAAGGGAAGAAGAAAGGGGGAATGAACCATGAGAGACTATGGACTCTGGGAAACAAACTGAGGGCTTCCGAGGGGAGGGGGTATGGGGTAATGCAATACGCTGGTGATGGGTAGTAAGGAGAGCACGTATTGCATGGTGCATTGTGTGTTATACGCAAATAATGCATCATGGAACTTTACATCAAAAACTAGGGATGTACTGTATGGTGACTAACATAATAAAATAAAAATTATTTAAAAAAATACAAGTGAAATTCATTTTAATATATTTTTAACCCAATATATTTAAAATATTGTCATATAACATCATATATTATCACTATGAACATCATTAATAATATATTTTTCTAAGTATTTGAAATCTTGAGTGTATTCTATACTGACAACACATCTTCATTCATGTTAGTTAAATTTCATGTGTTCATTAGCCACATGTGACTAGTTGCTACTATATTAGATAGTGCAAGTCTAGACTGAGGACTGTGATAACAGGCCAGGACCATTAAAGCCAGGGCCCAAGTTATAACTTAGGGATTGAATATTCTGTCTACTATACCAATGTTTATTCTTTTAGAAACTAAGGTAGCATTTCATGTTGTCTGAGATTGTATTCAGAATGAGCATTTAATCATTGTGAACCTTTTTGTTTAATAATAGTTGAATGGTCTTCACTTCTCTATAGGGGAGTACCATAGGACCTTAGGGGCCAGCTGTTACGGTATCACCAGTAAAAGGAAATGGAGTCTGGCTTTTGCCTGAATGATATTAATATTGTCTCACAGGTAGACCTTTTAATTTTCCTTAATAAGTATTTATATTTTGGTTTACATTTCTGGTAAGATTCTGTGATACTCAAGGGATTGAATGATGGAGGTTATGTAGGCTCTTTTCTAGAAATCACTATCTCCATTATTCTACATTGATTTTCATTGAGGGTAGAATGGTATTATGGAAATGGTACTAACAATATTAAGAAATGAGAAACCTGAGTTCTAGTCATGGCTCTCCCAACCATATATGAACATGGGCTTTTATTTTCTTTATCCCTGAAGCACTCTGTATAATTTATTCAAGCTCTGACATGTCTAGGTAGGACATTGAGAGGAATCACACTGAACTATTGAATCTTCGTTAGTGTTGATGTAGTTGGTAGGTAGATCGGTGATTTTCTGGGATACTGTACCTTCATGTTATGGGACAGTTTCCTGCTTTATCCAGACTCACTGGGAGCTGAGATTCAGTAGCTCCTTGAGAACATCACCCCTAGGTTATTTGGCTTATAAGATGAAAGTATAGTAGGTGGGAAAACACTTTCTCCTGAACTCCATACCAACTGGACACCTTTGTAAGTCATTGAACCAACTTGGTCACTGGGGCATCCCCATTCCCTACCTGGAAGTCCCATTGTTATGTGAGCATCCCAGTTCTAGGATGGATAATCAAGGGTGCTTGTAGTAGTTCTGTCCACGCCAGCCCTACCTTTTATTAAACAGATTAAAATCCAGTGTGGAATCTAAGAAACCCAGGTACTTTTTTCCCCAAGTTTTTATTTAAATTCTAGCTAGTTAAAATACAGTGCAATATTAGTTTCAGATGTAGAATTAGTGATTCATCACTTATATACAACACCTAGTGCTCATCACAAGTGCCCTCCTTACTATCCATCACTTATTGAACCCATCCTCTTACCCACCTCCCCTCCTATAACCATCAGTTTGTTCTCTATTGTTAAGAGTCTGTTTCTTGGCTTGCCTCTCTTTTTTTACTCCTGTATTCATTTGTTTCTTAAATTCCACTTTTGAATGAAATCATATGGTATTGTCTTTCTCTGACTGATTTATTTCATGTAGCATAATACTCTTTAGCCCTATCCATGTCATTGCAAATGGCAAGATTTCATTCTTTTTTATGGCTGAGTAATATATATATTCACACACAGAGACATACACACACACACACACACACACACACACACACACCACATCCTCTCTTTTCTTTTTTTTTGAGAGAGTGAGCGAGAGAGCACAAGCAAGGGGAGTGGCAGGCAGGAGAGGGAGAAGCAGACTCCCCACCAAGCAGGGAGCCTGACGCAGAGCTTGATCCCATGACCTGACCCAAAGGCAGATGCTTAAACAACTGAGCCACCCAGGTGTCCTCCCCACATCCTCTTTATCCATTCGTCAGTTGGTGGACAAATTTGCGCTCTTTCCATAGTTTGGCTATTATTGATAATCCTGGTGTAAACATCAGGGTGCATGTATCCCTTTCAGTCAGTACCTTTGTATCCTTTGGGTAACTACCTAGTCGTGCATTTGCTGGATTATAGGGTAGTTATATTGTGAACTTTTTGAGGAACTTCCATACTGTTTTCCAGAATGGCTGTACCAGTTTGCATTCCTACCAACAATGCAAGGGGGGTTCCCCTTTCTCCACATCCTTGCCAAAACCTGTTGTTTTCTGTGTTGTTAATATTAGCCATTCTGACAGGTGTGAGGTACTACCTCATTGTAGTTTTGATTTGTATTTCTCCAATGATCAGTGATACTGAGGATCTTTTCATGTGTCTGTTGGCTGTCTGTATGTCTTCTTTGGAAAAATGTCCATTCATGTCTTCTCATTTTTAACTGGATTATTTGTTTTTTGGGTGTTGAGTTTTATAAGTTCCTTATATATTTTGGATAATAACCTTTATCAGATATGTCATTTGAAAATATCTTTTCCCATTCTATAGGTTGCTTTTTAGTTTTGTTGATTGTTTCCTTTGCTATGCATAAACTTTTTATTTTGATGAAGTCCCAATAGTTTATTTTTACTTTTGTAAAAAACCCAGATTCTTACTTCATTTGTGCTGTTAGATGTGCAGCTTGAACAGTTTCCTGTACATCTTTGAAACTCGGTTTTCCTCCTTGTAAATTAGGGATAATTGAGTCTTGTGAAAATCCTTTGTAACCTGGTATGTTGGTTACCTACAATTAGGAAGTTTGATACCATTTTGGCTGCTTTACAAGACATTTCTAGGTGTATGTGTCTTCTACGCAAATATCTGCCTCTCCTGTTGTTCAGAATTTGTGTGTGTGTGTGTGTGTGTGTGTGTGTGTGTGTGTGTTCTCAGGTTTTCTCCTTTCTGAACATGGAATAAGGCTTCACAAGAGCATTGCAGGAGTTGATGTACCTTACCAGCAGTTGGTCAGGTTAAGTAAATTACAGCTGGCTGAACATCGGTCCCCATATCTAGCTATTGACATCTTCAGCTGCTTTCCTAGGCTGATTTCCCCCCTGGGAGCCGAAAACAGGCTGCTGGGATATGATTTTACCTAGAAGTTGCAAATCGCACCCCTTTGGTGGGAATTTTACATGCTGAGCCCTAACCTCAAATATTTCAGGCTCTTTTTCTTTATCACCATGTAAAATGGGGCTTTGTTTCTGACTCTGGGCCATGGCCTGGGGAGGACTTATTCCCCACTTGAGGACAGGGTGAGTACAGGACACATGACAACCTGTTATTGGTGGTGGTATGTGAAACCTCTGTGTGATAAAATATGGTTTTAGTCAGAAAGTAAAGAGCTCGTTCAGATATCAGTATGTATTTTCCTTGTTTCTTCAAATTCTAGATTTCTCTGGTTTCTGGCCTGGCTTGAGGCAGGGGATGAAAAGATGAGCTAATCAGTTCATTACTGTCATTACTTGCAATTGTACAGATCAGATGTCACAGAAATAAAACTTCTCCTGTTTATAGGGAAGCTCACTGTTTCAGAGTGTTACTTGTCTTTTAATTATGTCGAATCTCTTTAACTGCATTTTGGGAAAGATTTTCATTTGTATGAAACCCTACACTCATAGTAGATTGGAGATGGGAAGACTCATCTTGGTCACCAGTGGCCAACTTGATGTTTATAGAGTCTAGGCCAGTAACTTACATGAGTAAAGCAATCTGAGACTAGAGTATGTGTGGATCTACATCCAGCTGGAAAATATATGCCATCTAAAGGGAACAAAAGTTATTTGGATGGTTCTCATTGGTGAGGTAGGTTGTAGGAAGGAGGAAAGTCTAGTGGGCTGAGATCTTTCAGTTTTTTCAAGAAAATCCAGAAATTGGATTTTATGTAAAAATCTCCATATTTTTAAAATGTTGACCAGTGATTGACTTTTTTTTTTAAAGAAACACTGTGAGGGACAAATGGAACATATCTGTGGGCTAAATTGTCTCTCTAAGTCCTAGCTTGTGAACACCGATCAGCCAGACCTCCTCATTATATAGATTCTGAGGAGACATAAATCCAGAGAATGGAAGTGACTTGCTTACTGATGTAGAGAATTAGTGACAAAGGCAGAACTTGAACCTAGACCTCCTGAATCTTAAGACAGTTAAAATCTTTGTCTAATAAGTACAATGTCTAGGCTTCCTCAGGTATCATTTCTATCATTTTTTTCCTGTGAATGGGCCATAAGTTCCTGTTTCTTTGTATGCCTTTGTATGCCTTGTATGCCTTTCTGAACTTTTTTGTTGAAACTGGGCATTTTGAACATTACAGTTTTCAGAAATCAGATTCTTCATCTTCCCCAGGGTTTACTATTGGTTGTTGAGAGCTGTTGTTGTCTATTTGTTTGGTGAATTCTCCAAATTCTTTTTCACCAGACTGTATTCCTTGTCATGTGTGGTCACTAAACTCTCTGTTCTGTTATCTTATTGGTCAGCCTGTGACCTGAGAGAGAATTTTTTAAATACTAAACCAAGAAAAACCAACAAAAAACAACTAATGTCCTGGTCTTTGCAGCTTGGCTCTGAGCTGGGGTACTTCAGCACTACTCCAGGCTGCCCACAGCTCTGCCTTAGTTTTCTTTTCCTACTTTGCTGTTTGCATGGAACCCACAGATCCTCCAAAAGTGCAAGCCTACAATCCTGTCATGCTTTTTCTGAGCACGCATCTGGTCTAAGGCATGTATCTTGTGCCCCAACTTCCTCAGTATGCACAGTGGCCCTTCTCAGTCCTTATTCTCCCAAGAAATTTATTCTTCAGTCTCTTCCCTGCTGTGTTATGTTGGGTCTGTTCTCTGTTCTCCCCTTCTGCTGTGCCTAACTCTAGGTGATCAGGAGCAGTGTATATCTTTAAATTTTTCAATAGAGGCAGTCACAGGCTAGAAAGCCACTTCAGCCCAAGGGGGTGGGGATACAAAGTAAAGGTCAGCCTCTGTGTCTGTCCCTCAGGGCCAAACAGGTCAAAACACACAGCCACAATATTTTAAGAACAAGGCAAGGCCATTAGTTTGGCACCAGCAAGTTGCGTGAGGAATGTGGACCACCTTCCTTTCAGCTGCTGGGGAAAAGGGGATAGTAGACAAATGAGCAAAAAATGCCTCTACATTCTCTTATCACATTTTAGCTTTCTCTTTCCACATCAGGAAAAACCCTGGTTGCAGTAAGTTTTGGATCAGATTCTAGAATTCTGAAAAAGTTGGTTCTGTCAGGCTTTGCCAGCTAAGGATTATTTCGGTTGGAGGGACTAATTTTTTGTGCATCTTAATCTACAATTTTTAGTGATGTTATGGCCATCTTGAATCTTAATCCTGTGCTTTCTGGGCTGTAGAACAATCAGGAAAGGATATACTTGGGCTACCAACAACACTGTTAACACTTGAGAATCTACCTCCCATTCCAGACTAATGGCAACAATATTTTGCTTTCTTGTGATGAGTTCATTTATGCCAGCCCTTGTTTATCCACTCAAGCTTCAAATGGATATAAGCCTTTAGCCTTAACCATCTATGTAGACAGTCTTGTTTGTGGTCCTAGAGGTAACTCATTACAGGATCTGTGAGTTGAGGCTGACATTAGTAGGAAGGCCTTTCTCCCTAGATTATAGAGATTTATCTCCTCCATAGTAGAATTTCAAATGGCATTATTAGCACTTATATGATTTCACATAATCCATCTTACTGGTTTCTCCTGTGCACATCCTTTGGGTGAGATCATCCTTTGGCTAATTGGAAGGGGATTTTTTTTTTAATTTTTAATATTTATTTATTTATTTATTTGATGTAAAGTTCGATGATTCATTAGTTGTGTATAACACCCAGTGCACCATGCAATACGTACCCTCCTTACTACCCATCACCAGCCTATCCCACTACAGTTGTTGAGTAGAGGGTGGAGAGACCATTGACACATTAACAGATTACACCTTATCCCCAGGTGAAGAGGCTGTTTCTGTGAGGCACCAACCAGTTGGTACTACCTGGGAAGATGACACAGGGTAGCATGATGAAGCAATTCAGCTCAGAAACTGCCTTCCCGTCCTTTGAGCAGCCAGACTCTAAGTTAAGAGACAGTTTTCTCTTGATCTGTGCCAAAGTTACCCATATCCATTAAGTAGAAAGCTTCCAGAGGTGTAAATATCCAGGCCTCAAGCTCACCTCCTTATATATGCCTCCCAATGTCTAGAAAAAGGTGGATAGAAATAAAAAGGTTTGCAGAAACACCATGGGAAGGGAGGGCTATAAGCATACACACTTTCCTAGCACTTCCACTTCCACGGAGTCAACTCACCCTCCACATGGACTCTCTCTTAAGGCTCCATGCCCATAGGAAATACTTCAAATTCTGGAAGATTGGCCTGAGAATCAGATAGTATTGACTTCACATCTTATATCTGGTGCTTGTGAGCGGTGTGATCTTTAGTATAGTTCTTCGTATCTTTGAAACTTTAATTTTTTTCATCTGTAAAATGGGGACAGTAATCCCTGCTTTTTCTCAGATATCAGACCCTGACATTTGAAAAGCATGCAACAGTTTGGTATAGTCTTTCCAGACATGGCCATGACTTACACTCTCTCATATATAGCATTCTAAGATTAGCAGAGCAGGGCAAAGAGGTGCAAACTCTGGTTACAGCTGAATACCAGAGCACAGAGACCAACTTCTCCAAAGACCCAGGTTATTTAGAGTAGTAACTGAAACATGAGCTTCTTGGAGCTCACAATCCAATGTCTTCCCCATTCCCTGTGACCATTGTGAGGCTCAAAAGACCAACTTGGTGTGAAATGAGGTTATCAATTCTGAAGTCTATGACCGCATGATAGATGAGGCTTGCTCTTCCCTTGAAAGAGAAGCTTGGAAGTTGAGTTGGCTTTCTTGAGGAGGAGAGACTGCAAGTAAGGCAAAGGATCAGGTCAGTGCAAAAGACAGCCACCCAGCAAAGGAGTGCCACTGGTACCGTCAGGGCCACCAGATCATGATGGCTTGGCCCTTACAGTTCTCTTTTGGTCCCTTCTTGTCCTGTGGTTCTAGTTCCAAAATGGCACAGTTATTTGCTCTCTCATGATGGCATGTTTCTCTCCTCCCCTGGGGCCAAAATACCCCTGGCTAAGCCATACAAAAGCCAGGCTTGTCTATAGCATTGCCTAGGCTGTTAGTCTCCAGGCCTCTTTATGACTCTGCAAGGGCCAGCCTCTACGTTTCTTGATTCCCTCAGAGAAATCAGGACACACTTTAGGTAGACCCTGGCTATGAAATCTTCAAGTCTACCAACTTGGCTTTATATCTACTTCTTTCTTATCTTCCTCTCCCACCCTTGGGTCTTGGTCTTACCACTCCCCAGTCATTGAGATAACTTGTTTCCCAGGGAAGTGCATCTGGTTAGGTGATCTACTTTTCTATGTGGGTACCAAACTTGGGTATGGGCTGAGTTGGGACAACAATATGCCAGAACAAAGGGTCAGCACTAAGTCTCTGCCAGTCTCAAAGATCTAGAATTCTAATCCCTGGACAGCACTACTGGTTTAAGTTGGGGTGTCTCCTAAAACTCCTTGAATTTCCTAGCTGACCCCAGAACACTCAGTAACCATAAGATGCCATTCCATGGAGCTATATCATGAAGAGACACCTCAGCACATCATCTTCTTCCCTTTGGCCTTTACTACTTTTGCAAAAGCTTTACGTCTAGCCTGTACTTGCTCCATTTCTCTCTCTCTCTCTCTCTCTCTCTCTCTCTTTTAAGGTTTTGATTAATTTTTTATTTGAGAGAGAGAGGAGAGAGAGATAGAATCTCAAGCAGACATGATGCTGAGCGTGGAGCCTGATGTGGGGCTCGATCTCATGACCTGATTAGGACCTGAGCCTAAATCAAGAGTCAGATGCTTAACCAACTGAGCTACCCAGACATCCCTTCTCTTTCTTGACTGGGGGCATATTGGAGACTATTCCCTTCTTCCCCTACCTGCATCTCCAAATACAACCCTTCTGGAACAGAAATAACTAGAGTTCACAGGTACATCCATTCAGCTTAATTTCTGTTTCCTCACATAAAACATGGATGAGGTGTGAAAGCATTGATAGGGAGCCTGGGAGTGGGGTTTTCAATAACAGAATATCTAAAGTGGCACCAGGATCAGGTGCTTCTGCCTTGATCCTTCTATAGGAATAGTGCTGGAGAAGGCAGAATGAAAGCCTCCTGCAAGTGCAGATGATTTCCTGAAAGGTAGAAGGAAGGCCTTTCCTACATCATAAAAGGCCACTTCTCTGTGTTCTCTTTGATTTTCTTCTTTTCTGCTGAGAAAATATGCAGCTATACAAGGAGAAATCTATTTGGGGTGGTTGGGGCTCAGAGTTCTTTGTTAAAAAGTAGTTGAAGGTAACATTTGGGGGATCTAACTTTTCTGCCTCTCCTTCCCTTCCACCACCAGCACTTCACAACCACCCACCTCACCACCCACCCACTGCCCCTTACCCAGCAACAGAAGACCTAGAAGGTGAAACTGCTCCTAAAAATATAATAGATAACTAAACAAAATAACTGCATCAGCTTTCTTGGCCTTGTTAAATACAAGATAGAAACTAAAGAGATAACAGGGACAGAGGTGGGTAATGGGAGAGCAGAACCCAAGGAAAAAAGGAGGGAAGGAATGAGAAGGAGGGGAGTTCTCTCCCCTGGAAGGACTTTCATCACTCTCACCATTATTACCATCACTACCAAGTGTTTAGGGAACCCCTCCTTACCAGTGGATCCTCCATGGCTGTAGCATGCTCAATTAAAAGCAGTATTTCCTCAGTCTGGAATCCCATCCTCTCATTACTTTTAGTAGCTAAACAGATGTCATAATGGAGAGACCTGTTTTGTTACGATAGTTCTTTTCATTATCTAGGGGCTTTCTTTAAACTTTTATGGATCACTTGACATGTCCTATTTCATGAAAGCCTCTCATAACCAGTGTTTCTCATCCCCATTGCAGATAGAGGGTGAGGGGACTGAGGCCTCGAAATGGGACATAACTTACCTAGAGTTATATAGCAAGTTAGAATTGCAGAGCAGAACCAAACCTCTAATTTAGCCCTTCTGGTTGTTTAGCTCAGTGTTGTTTCTGTGACTCCTACTAGGTTGCATACTAGGAGTTTTTGCTGTTTGAAGATACTTAGAAATAGGCTTTAAAAATAAGATGAATATCAGTATAACCTCAATTGTGCTAATTGTGTCTTTGTGGACCCTTTGTTTAGCCTTCAGCATTGGATATGTTATCAGCATGCTGTTTGTATTCATTCTCTAGGAGTCATTGCCTGTGACTTCCCATGGGCCCTGCTTAGGGAAAGAAATTCTCTCTGAAGTTTGTGTTTGACTGGACTTGAATTGGATCGAGCCAAAAGGTTTGGATTGGCTCCTTAAAATGGTCTGTGAGCAATGGTTGTTGACTCATACAGCCAGGGAATTTTAGGGCTTGGGGAGATTTTAAAAGTCACCTGTTGTGGTTCCATACAAATTTTAGGATTGTTTGTTCTAGCTCTGTGAAAAATGCTGGTGGTATTTTGATAGGGATTGCATTAAATGTGTAGATTGCTTTGAGTAGTAGAGACATTTTAACAATATTCATTCTTCTAGTCAATGAGCATAGAATGTCTTTCCATTTCTTTGTGTCATCTTCAATTTCTTTCATCAGTGTTTTATAGCTTTTAGAATACAGGGCTTTCACCTCTTTGGTTAGGCTTATTCCTAGGTATCTTATAGTTTTTAGTGCAATTGTGAATTGGATCTATTTCTTGATTTCTCTTCCTGCTGTTTCATTATTGGTGTATAGAAATGCAACAGATTTCTGTACATTGATTTTCTATCCTTCTACTTTACTAACTTCGTGTATTAATTTTAGCATTTTTTTGTGGAATGTTTTGGGTTTTCTATATAGAACGTCATGTCATCTGCAAATAGTGACAGTTTTACTTCTTCCTTGCTGATTCGGATGCCTTTTATTTCTTTTTGTTGTCTGATTGTTGTGGCTAGGATTTCCAGTACTACATTAAATAACAGTGGTGGGAGTGGACATTCCTGTCTTATTCCTGACTGTAGAGGAAAAGCTCTCAGTTTTCCCCCATTGGGGATGATATGAGCTGTGGGGTTTTCATATATGGCCTTTATTATGTTGAGATATGTTCCCTCTAACCCTCCTTTGCTGAGGGATTTTATCATGAATGGATGTGGTACCTTGTCAAATGCTTTTTCTGCATCTATCAAAATGATCATATGGTTCTTATCCTTTCTTTTATTAATGTGCTATATCACATTGATTTGAAGCACTGATACTGAACCACCCTTGTAACCCAGGAATAAACCCACTTGATCATGCTGAATGATTTTTTAAAATATATGTTGGATTCAGTTTCTAGTATTTTATTGAGAATTTTTGCATCCTAACAATCCAAAAATTTGTATGGAAAACAAAAGACTCTGAATAGCCAAAGCAACCTTGAAAAAGAAAAGCAAAGCTGGAGGTACCACAATTCCAGACTTCAAGTTGTATTACAAAGCTGTAGTGATCAAAACAGTATGGTACTGGCACAAAAATAGATACATAGATCAAGAGAACAGAATAGAAAACCCAGAAATGAACCCACAACTATATGGTCAATTAATCTTTGACAAAGTGGAAATGAATACCTGATGGAAAAAAGGCAGTCTCTTCAACAAATGGTGCTGGCAAAACTGGAGAGCCACATGAAGAAGAATGAAACTGGACCACTTTCTTACACCATACACAAGAAATGAATTCAAAATGGGTTAAAAACCTAAGTGTGAGGCATGAAACCATAAAAGATCTAGAGGAAAATACAGGCAGGGTCATCTTTGACATCACCCAGAGTAACTTCTTTCTACATATGTATTCTGAGACAAGGGAAACAAAAGCAAAAATAAACCATTGGGATTTAATCAAAATAAATTTTATCTGTGCAGCAAAGGAAAGAATCAACAAAACTAAAGGCAACCTACAGAATGGGAGAAGATATTTGTAATGACCTATTTTTTTAAATTAATTAATTTTTAAATTTTAAAATTTAATAATACAAGTTCTAGTTAGTTGACATACAGTTCAGTATTGGTTTCAGGAGTAGAGTTCAGTGATCCATCATTTTCATATAACACCCAGTGCTCATCATAACAAGTACCTTCCTTAATACCCATCATCTATCTATTCCATCCCTTACCCACCTCCCTCCATCAACCCCCAGTTTCTTCTCTATAGTTATAAGTCTCTCATGATTTTTTCCCTCTCTCTTTTTCCTCCTTGCATACGGTCATCCATTTGTTTCTTAAATTCCACTTATGAGTGAAATCATATGGTATTGGTCTCTGATTGACTTATTTTGCTTAGCATAATACACTGTAGCTCCATTCATGTTGTTGCAAATGGCAAGATTTCATTATTTTTGATGGCTGAGTAATATCCCATTATATATATATATATACATATATATATATATATGTATGTATATATATGAATCACATATATGTATCCCATTAAATACATATATATCACATCTTTTTTAAAGATTTTATTTATTTGAGAGAGAGAGAGAGAGAGGGATCATGAACAGGGGAGCAGCAAGCAGAGGGAGAGGGAGAAGCACACTCCCTGCCAAGCAGGAAGCCTGATGCGGGGCTCGATCCCAGGACCCCAAGATCATGACCAGAGCCAAAGGCAGACACAACCAACTGAGCCACCCAGGTGCCCCTATATCACATCTTCTTTATCCATTCATCAGTTGATGGGCATTTGAGATCTTTCCATAGTTTGGCTATTGTTGAAAATGCTGCTATAAACATCAGGGTGCATTTATCACTTTGAATGTTTATTTTTGTATCCTTTGGGAAAATACCTAGTAACGCAATCGTTGGATCATAGAGTAATTCTCTTTTTAGCTTTTTGAGTACCCACCGCACTGTTCTCCAGAGTGGCTGCACCAGCTTGCATTCACACCAACGGTACTAGAGGGTTCCCCTTTCTTCTCATCCTCGCCAACACCTGTTTTCTCTTGTGTTATTGATTTTGACCACTCTGACAGGTATGAAGTAATAACTCATTGTAGTTTTGATTTCCATTTCCCTGATTATCAGTGATGTTGAGCATTTTCTCATGTGTCTGTTGGCCATCTAAATGTCTTTGGAAAAATGTCTAATCTTGTCTTCTACCCATTTCTTAACTGGATTATGCAAATGACATGTCTGACAGAGGGTTAGTATCAAAAATCTATAAAGAATTTATAAAACTCAGCACCCTAAACAACTTTATCCTATTCCTCAGCTTCTGCTTTCTGCTATTCCAATATGTATGTGGCTAGATGGAGGCCATTTGACTAGTAAAAGCTTCTGTTCCCCATTCAGTCACTTGTATGAGGACAGGGGCTACAGAGAATCCTGAACTGGCTGATACTGCCAGGCTTACGAAACTCATACAAATAGTGTTGCAACTAATAAGTCTGCTGAATATACAATTGAATGGTGTACTACTGCTCTGGCTTCTACCAACAGTCATAGTGTTACTGGAGCTATATATCAGAGAGGGTTGGGCTTTTTTATTTCCATGTCTTGATAGCTTAACTAGAAGCCTTCTCTTTCTTTTAGCCCACACAAAATGCAAATAAAGGAAATGCAGATAAACTTTTAAAGCTCTTGGCAGTCAATTAGTATATACACATCTACACATGTTGTTTGTTTGCTGCCATCCCCCGCCAAGACCACAATATCCTACACACAATATTTGTGAAGTAAATCCTGGGTAATTTGATTTAATTTGGCCCAAGTATTATTTTTGTGGCTATTTGACTAATATAAACCTGAATTGTATCAAGGTCTAAGCAGGCAAGTGCCCATGAAAACCACTTTAAGGGAAGAGACTTAGGTGTAATATGGGGCACAGTTTGTTTCAGAGGTATCTAGTGTGTTTCTTGTAACAATTATATTATTAAATATAGATTTGAATTGATATTTGAATACGTACATATTGAATATGTATACTATTGAAAGTATTTGGAACACTTAAGGGTGTTTAATTTGACTTGAAATATTTTTTCAACATATAAAATTAATTTATGTTGCCCAATAAAATCGTATGTATTTAAGGTGTACAATATGATGTTTTGTATATGTATAATTGTGAAATTATTACCACAATCGAACTATTTAACATATTAATCACTTCCTATGGTTGACTATTGTTACTTTTTATGGGGAGAACACTTGAGTTCTAGTCTCAGCACATTTCAAGTACACAATATTATTACCTATAGTCAAAATGCGATACACTAGATCACCAGAATTTATTCGTCTTATTAACTAAAAGTTAGTACCCTTTGATCAATATCACCAGGCAAACCCATCCCCCACCCCCTCCACTCTGAAACCCTCAGTTTGTTTCCCAAAGTCCATAGTCTTTCATGATTCATCTCTCCATCTGATTATCCCCCCTTCATTTTTCCCTTCCTTCTCCTAATGTTCTCCATGCTATTCCTTATGTTCCACATATAAGTAAACCATATGATAATTGTCTTTCCCTGCTTGACTTATTTCACTTAGCATAATGCCCTCCCCTTCCATCCATGTTGATGCAAATGGTGGGTGTTCATCTTTTCTGATGGCTGAGTAATATTCCATTGTATATATGGACCACATCTTCCTGATCCATTCATCTGTTGAAGGGCATCTCGGCTCTCCCACAGTTTGGCTATTTTGGACATTGCTGCTATGAATATTGGGGTGCATGTGCCCCATTTCACTACATCTGTATCTTTGGGGCAAATACCCAGGAGTGCAATTGCAGGGTCACATGGTAGCTCTATTTTTAACTTTTTGAGGAACCTCCACACTGTTTTCCAAAGTGGCTGTGCCAACTTGCATTCCCACCAATAGTGTAAGAGGGTTCCCCTTTCTCCACATCCTCAGCAACACTTGTTGTTTCTTACCTTGTTAATTGTGGCCATTCTAACTGCTGTAAGGTGGTGTTTCAATGTGGTTTTGATTTTAATTTCCCTGATGGCTAATGATGTTGAACATTTTTTCATGTGTCTGCTAGTCATTCTATGTCTTCTTTGGAGAATTGTCTGTTCAAGTCTTCTCTGCCCATTTTTTTATTTGATTATTTGTTTTTTGGGTGTTGAGTTTGAGAAGTTCTTTATAGATCTTGGAAACCAGCCCTTTATCTGTAATGTCATGTGCAAATATCTTTTCCCATTCCATGGATTGCCTCTTTGTTGTGTTGATTGTTTCCTTTGCTGTGCAGAAGCTTTTTGTCTTGATCAAGTCCCAAACGTCCATTTTTGCTTTTGTTCCCCTTGCCTTTGGGGACATGTCTTGAAAGAAGGTGCTGTGTCCGATGGCGAAGAAGTTACTGCCTATGTTCTCTAGGATTCTGATGGATTCCTGTCTCTCATTGAGGTCTTTCATCCATTTAGAGATTGTCTTTATGTATGGTGTAAGACAGTGGTCGAGTTTCATTCTTTTGTATATAGCTGTTCAATTTTCCCAGCACCATTTATTGAAGAGACTGTTTTCATTTTTTAAAATATTTTATAACAGATAGAGAGAGAGAGGGGACAAGCAGCGGGAGCAGCAGGCAAAGGAAAATGGAGAAACAGCCTCCCCGCTGAGCAGGGAGCCAATGTAGGGCTCAATCCCAGGACCCTGGGATCATGACCTGAGCCAAAGGCAGACACTTAACCAACTGAGCCACCCAGGTGCCCCAAGACTGTCATTATTCCATTGGATATCTTCTCCAGCTTTGTTGAAGATTAGTTGACCATAGGGTTGAGGGTCCATATCTGGGCCATTGATCTATTTGTCTGTTTTTGTGCCAGTACCATGCTGTCTTGGTGATCACAGCTTTGTAATATAGCTTGAACCCAGGCAATGTGATGCCCCCAGTTTGTTTTTCTTTATCAACGTTTCCTTGGCTATTTGGGGTCTTTTCTGGTTCCATACAAATTTTAAGATTGTTTCTTCCAGCTCTTTGAAAAATGCCATTACTATTTTGATCAGGATGGCATTGAAAGTATAGATTGCCCTGGGCAGCACAGACATTTGAACAATGTTTATTCTTACAATAGATGAGCATGGAAAGTTTTTCCATCTTTTTGTGTCTTCTTCAATTTCTTTCATAAGTGTTCTGTAGTTTCTAGAGTATAGATCATTTACCTCTTTTTTAGGTTTATTCCTAGGTATCTTATGGTTTTTGGTGCTATTGTAAATGGAATTGATTCCCTAATTTCTCTTTCTACCGTTACATTGTTAGTGTATAGAAAAGCAACTGATTTCTGTACATTGATTTTCTATCCTGCCACATTACTGAATTGCTGTATGAGTTCTCGTAATGTGGGGGTGGATTCTTTTGGGTTTTCCGCATAAAGCATCGTGTTATCTGTGAAGAGAGAGAGTTTGACTTCTTCTTTGCCAATTTGAATACCTTTGTTTCTCTTTGTTGTTTGATTGTTGATGCTAGGACTTCTAGTACTACGTTGAACAGCAATGGCATGAGTGGGCATCCTTGTCGTATTCCTGATCTTAAGGGAAATGCTCTCAGCTTTTCCCCATTGAGAATGATATTCGCTGTGGGCTTTTTCATAGATGGCTTTTATGATATTGAGGTAGGTTCCCTCTATCCCTATATTTTGAAGAGTTTTAATCAGGAAAGGATGCTTTATTTTGTCAAATGCTTTTTCTTCATCAATTGAGAGGATTATATGGTTCTTGTGTCTTCTTTTGTTAATGTCATCTATCACGTTGCTTGATTTTCGAATGATGTACCACCCTTGCATCCCAGGAATAAACCCCACCTCGTCATGGTGAATAATCCTTTTAATGTACTGTTGGATCCTTTTGGCTAGGATCTTGTTGAATATTTTGTCATCCATCTTCATCAGGGATATTAGTCTGTAATAATCCTTTTTCCTGGGGTCTTTGGTTTGGGGATCAGGGTAGTGCTGGCCTCATAGAATGAGTTTGGAAGTTTTCCTTCCATTTCTATTTTTTTATAATATTTTTGTTATATTATGTTAGTCACCATACAGTACGTCCCTAGTTTTTGATGTAAAGTTCCATGATTCATTACTTGCATATAACACCCAGTGCACCATTCAATATGTGCCCTCCTTAATACCCATCACCAGCCTATCCCATTCCCCCACTCCCCTCCCCTCTGAAGCCCTCAGTTTGTTTCCCAGAGTCCACAGTTTCTCCATTTCTATTTTTTGAAACAGCTTTAGAAGAATACGTATGGTTTCTTCTTTAAATATTTGAAAGAATTCCCCTGGGAGGTCATCTGGCCCTGGACTCTTGTTTTTTGGGAGATTTTTGATTACTATTTCAATTTCCTTGCCTTTTATTCATCTGTTCAGATTCTCTATTTCTTCCTGTTTTAGTCTTGTTAGTTTGTAAGTGTCCAGGAATGCATCTCTTTATTCCAGATTACCTAGTTTGTTGGAATATAGCTGCTGGTAATAAGTTCTAATAATTATCTCTATTTCCTTAGTGTTAGTAGTGATCTCTCATCTTTCATTCATAATTTTATTAATTTGAGTCCTTTCTCTTTTCTTTTGGATAAGTCTGACCAGTGGTTTATCGATCTTATTAATTCTTTCAAAGAACCAGTTTATAGTTTCGTAAATCTGCACTACTTACTACATTTCTGGTTTCTTTTTTTTTAAGATTTTATTTATTTATTTGACAGAGCGAGACAGCCAGCGAGAGAGGGAACACAAGCAGGGGGAGTGGGAGAGGAAGAAGCAGGCTCCTAGCAGATGAGCCTGATGTGGGGCTCGATCCCAGAACGCTGGGATCATGCCCTGAGCCGAAGGCAGACGCTTAACGACTGCACCACCCAGGCGCCCCTACATTTCTGGTTTCTAATTCATTGATCTCTGCTCTAATGTCTATTATTTCTCTTGTCCTACTTCGTTTAGGTTTTATTTGTTGTTCTTTCTCCAGTTCCTTAAGGTATAAGGTGAGCTTGTTTATTTGGGATTTTTCAATTTTTAGAGTGAGGCTTGGATGGCTATGTATTTACCCCATAGGACCACCTTTAAGTATCCCATAGGTTTTGTACTGATGTGTTTTCCTTCTCATTGGTGTCCATGAATAGTTTAAGTTCTTCTTCAATTTCCTGGTTGACCCAGACATTGTTAAGCAGGATGGTCTTTAGCTTCCAAGTGTTTGAATTCCTTCAAATTTTTTCTTCTGATTGAGTTCCAGTTTCAAAGCATTGTGGTCTGAGAATATGCAGGGAATAATGTCCGTCTTTTGGTATCAGTTGAGACCTGATTTGTGACCCAGTATGTGGTCTGTTCTGGAGAATGTTTCATTTGCATTCGAGAAGAATGAGTATTCTGTTGTTTTGGGGTGGAATGTTCTGTATATACCGATGAAGTCCATCTGGTCCAGGGTGTCATTCAAAGCTCTTTTTTCTTTGTTGATTCTCTGCTTAGCTGATCTGTGTATTGCTGAGAGTGGATTGTTGAGGTCTCCTACTATTAAAGTATTATTATCAATATGTTTATTTATTTTGTTTAACAGTTGGCTTATGCAGTTGGCTTCTCCCATGTTGGGGGGCATAGATATTTATAATTGTTAGATATTCTTGTTGGGTAGACCCTTTAAGAATGATTTAGTGTCCTTCTGTATCTCTTACTACAGTCTTTAGCTTAAAATCTAATTTGTCTGATATGAGATTTGCTACCCCAGCTTTCTTTTGAGGTCCGTTGGCATGAAAAATTGTTTTCCATCCCTTCACTTTCAGTCTGGATGTATCTTTAGGTTCAAAATGAGTCTCTTGTAGACAGCATATGGATGGGTCATATCTTTTAATCCAATCTGCAACCCTGTGCTGTTTCATGGGACCATTTAGGACATTCATGTTGAAGGTGATTATCGAAAAATATGATTTTATTGCCATCATGTTGCCTGTGAAGTCCTTGTTTCTATAGATTGTTTCTGTAAATTTCTGCTCTATATTACTTTTGGGGTCTTTATTCTTTTATAGAACCGCCTTTAATATTTCTTGCTGGGCTGCCTTGGCGGTCACATATTATTTTAGTTTCTTCCGGTCTTGGAAGCTCCTTGTCTCTCCATCCATTCTGAATGACAGCCTTGCTGGATAAAGTATCCCTGGCTGCATGTTCTTCTCATTTATTACCCTGAATATGGCTTGCCGGCCCTTTCTGTCATGCCAGGCCTCTGTGGACATGTCTGACATTATTCTGATGTTCCTCCCTCATAAGAAATTTCTTCCGCCTAGCCACTTTCAAGATTGTTGCCTTGGATCTAAGATTTGCAGATTGTACTATTATATGTTGGGGCGTTGGTCTGTTCTCATTGGTCTTGAGAGCTGTCCTCTCTGCCTCTTGGACACAAATGCTTGTTTCCTTCACCAGATTAGGGGTGTTCTCAGCTACGATTTGCTCAAATATATCTTCTAGACTCCTCTCCTTCTACCCTCTCTCTCCTTCTACTCAGGGGTCCCAATAATTCTGACATTGGAACGTTTCATAACATCGTTAGTTTTTCTCATTCTGGTCTCTTGGGCTTTAATCTGTTTTTCCCAGGTCTCCTCCATTTCCTTCTTTCCTATCATCTTATCTTCTCGCTCACTAGTTTGTTCTTCTGCCTCGTTTACCCTGGCATTCAGACTATCTCGTTTAGACTGCATTTCATTCATAGCATTTTTAATTCTGGCCTGATTAGATCTCATTTCTGCCCTTAGAGAATCTATATTGTCACTAATATTTTTCTGCAGCCTAGATATCGACTTTATAATTGCTACTCTGATGTCTGTTTGTGACATCTTGCTTAGCATCCATATCCGTTAGATCTGTGGCAGAGGCCACAGTCTCTGATTCTTTTCTTTTCTTTGTTGGGGGTTCTTCCTCTTAGTAATTCCTTTTCTTTGTTGGGGGTTCTTCCTCTTAGTAATTCTGTTGGGGGGTGGTTGAGGGAATGTGGAGAGTCCAAAGTATTAACCATGACCCAAGCTAGATGTACCTTTTTTATAAGGACCATAGGGTTGTCATCGTCTTGTTCCAGCCTGTCTTCGGGGGAAGGGGCCTGTTGCACTGTTACTCAGGAACCATGCTTGGGCAGAGTTGCCCTGCCCCTTGCCTTGAGGGGGGGTAGAGTGGGCTTAGTGAAATCTGGTTTTGGGGGCTTTTGTTCTCTGGTGGCTTTCCCTGGCGGCTTTCTGTGTCTCTTCCTAGAGTCAGAGTAGAAGTGACCATAGCCAAACCTCTGTCTCAGAACAGAGAAATCAGTCTTCTTCCCTGAACGCTCTAGGACTACATGGTCTCTGTTGCTGTCTGCGTTGCTAAAAACCACAGCCTCTCTACTTGTGCACCCCACAGGAGCACTCCCAAAGGTGGAACCCAGGGCCAGTCCCATCTCTGCCGTTTTTGCTTCTAAAACCGCAAGACTGTGGACTCTGGGAAACAAACTGAGGGCTTCAGAGGGGAGGAAGGTGGGGGATTGGGATAGGCCAGTGATGGGTATTAAGGAGGGCACATATTGCTTGGTGCACTGGGTGTTATATGCAAATAATGAATCATGGAACATTGCATCAAAAACTGGAGATGTACTGTATGGTGACTAATATAACAAAATAAAAATTAAAAAAAAGAATAAATAAATAAAAATTAAATAAATTAAGAAAAAAACAAAAACAAATCACAAGCCACCCCTGGTTCACCTGTGCCACTTGCAGCTCCTGGATCCTGTCACGGGGCTGGACTAAAGTCCTTTCCTCGCCACTACTGGTCTGCAAGGTTGTGCCCAGTCCCCAGCACCAGCTGCTTTTGTGCTTCAATGTTATTTCACCTTCCTGGCACCAGCTTATGTCAGCTCCCTCCCCCTTCTTTTTTTTTATTTTTCATAATAATATTTTTATTATATTATGTTATTCACCATACAGTACATCCCTGGTTTTTTATGTAAAGTTGGATGATTCATTAGTTGCGTATAACACCCAGTGCACCATGCAATACGTGCCCTCCTTACTACCCATCACCAGCCTATCCCACTATCCCCCTTCTGTTTATCTTCCAATATATCCTGGCAGATTCACGGCTCCAGGCTTCCTACCTTGAGGCCGGATATATTCTGTTTGTAGAGATCCAGATATATATGTTCTTACATCTCAGGCTGATTTTGTGGGCGTTCAGAATGCTTTGGTAGGTATCCACCTAAATTCAGGCTACTGGTTGAAATCGGGTTCCCTACTCCTCCACCATCATTCCTTTCCCAGGTCTCAATACTTAATTCTCACCATTTCTGGCTGAGTAACTATAAAAGGAACTATGACTGAGTTTCACCAGTGATAAACATAATGAGAATATCCAGATGAATATTCTCCTCCTCAATCATTTGCCAGTTGATAACCTGAGTATTAACTGAGAAAATACCTCTTACTTTGCTACTGGAAGACACCTAAGACACGTAGAAATGGAGAGGATGAGATCTCCTGAGGGTTCAGATCTGCCAGCTAAGTGAGCAATTGCCTCCATAATCATAGGTGGGAAGGTGGCTGCATCTAGATCATCCCCTGCTCCAGTCCCCGCCACTGCTGCTACCACTGCCGCCACTGCCACTGTTACTACCTGTAGACATGGGCACACATATGCACATACACACACACACATACAAAACACAATCCCCTTTCCTTCTCCCCCTCTCTCCTTGGCTTTGCCGGGTGCAGGAGTCTGAATTAAGGTAGAGCCATCTCTTAGACCCCGTCCTGCCCCCTCAGAGCCAGGACTCCCTCTTCACTTTTTTTTTAGATTCCATATATAAATATCCTCCAGGTTTAACCACGTTGTTGCAAATGACTATTTCCTTTTTTTAAAAGACCAAATAGTATTTCATTGTGTGTATGTGTATATATATATATTTTTTCTTCTTTTACTTTTTAAATTCAAGTATAATTAACATATGACCCGAGCCATATATATATATATATATATATATACACACACACACACACACACACACACACACATATAAAAGTTGTAGTGAACATGGGAGTGTAGAATTCTCTTTGAAATAGTGATTTTATATGTTTTGGATATGTACCCACAGTGGAATTGCTGGATTATATAATAGTTCTACTTTTAATTTTTTGAGGTACCTGCAAACTGTTTTCCGTAATGACTATACCAATTTACATTCCTACCCATAGTTCACAAGGTTCACTTTTCTCCACATCCTCACTAACACTTGTTATCTTTTGACTTTTTGATTAGCTATCCTAACAGGTATGAGGTGATATTTCATTGTTGTTTTGATTTTCATTGTTGTTAGAAATGACACTTGATATGATTTCAGTCTTCTTAAATTGGTTAAGACTTGTTTTATGGCCTAACAACACATGGTCTATCCTGGAAAGTGTTCCATGAGCACTTAAGGAGAATGTGTATACTGTTGCTGTTGGATGGAATCTTCTGTGTATGTCTGTTAGATACATCTGGTCTAAAGTGTAGTTTAGATCCAGTGTTTCCTTATTGATTTTCTCTTGGATGATCTATAAATTGTTGAAAGGGAGATACTGAAGTCCCCTACTATTACTGTAGTGCTATTTCTCCCTTCAGGTCTGTTAATATTTGCTTTATATATTTAGGTGCTCCAGTGTTGGGTGCACATGTATTTACTATTGCTATTCCTCTGGATATATTGACCCCTTTATGATTATATAATTACTTGTCTCTTATTATAGTTTTTGACTTCTAATCATTTTTTTTCTGATATAGGTATAGCTACCCCTAATCTCTTTTAGTTTCCGTTTTCATGGTATATCTTTTTCCATTGCTTTACTTTCAGCCAGTGTGTATCCTTTTCTTCTTTTACTTTTTAAATTCAAGTATAATTAACATGCAGTGTTATATTAGTTTCAGGTATACAATATAATGATTCAAAAATTCTATATTGTTATAAGTGTTCATCAAGTTAAGTGTATTCTTGGGGTGACTTGGTGCCTCAGGCCAACTCTTGATTAAGTATCCAATTCTTGGTTTTAGCTCAGGTCATGATCTCAGGGTCCTGAGATCAAGCCCAGTGTCAGGCTCCATGCCTAGCATTTAAGATTCTCTCTCTCCCTCTGCCCCTCCCCCACCCCTGCTCTCACACATGGGTGTGTATGCATGTGCGTGCTCTCCTCTCTCATAATAATAATAATAATAATAATAATAATAATAATAATAATGTGTATTCTTAATCTCCGCTATTTCCTAGATAACACACCCACCTCCCCTCTGGCAATCACCAGTTCATTCTGTGTGTTCAAGAGTCTATTTTTGTTTGTCTTTTTTTTTTCTTTGTTTGTTCATTTGTATTGTTTCTTAAATTCCTGAATAGACATTTTTCCAAAGAAGACATACTGTTGGCCACAGGCACATGAAAAGATGTTCTACATCTCTAATCATTAGAGAAATGCAAATTAAAACCACAATGAGATATCACTTTACACTGGTTAGAATGGCTAAAATCAACAACACAAGAAATAACAAGTATTGGCAAGGATGTGGAAAGGAACCCTGTACAGTGTTGGTGGGAATACAAATTGGTGCAGCCATTGTGGAAAACAGTATGGAATTTCTTAAAAAATTAAAAATGAAATTACCATATGACTCAGTAATTCCACTACTTCATATTTACCCAAAGAAAATGAAAACACTAATTCACAAAGATATGTGAACTGCTATGTTTATTGCAGCATTATTTACAATAGCCAAAATATGGAAGCAACCCAGGTGTCCATGGTTAGATGGATAAAGAAGATATATACATATACAATGGAATATTACTCAGCTACAAAAAAATAATGAAATATTGCCATTTGTAACAACATGAATTGACTTGGAGGATATAATGCTGAGTGAAATAGTCAGAAGAAGACAAAAGCCATATGATTTCACTCATATCTAGAATTTAAGAAGCTTAAATGTATACTTAAAGCTGAAGTCAGTCTCATAGGCAGCATATAGTTGGGTCTTATATTTTATCCAGTCATTCTGTGTCTATTGATTAGAGATTTTAATCAATTTCCACTTAATTATTGGTAAATAGGTACTTATGCTTGTAATTTTATTCATTGTTTTCTGGGCATTTTGTTGACTCTTTGTTTCTTCTTTTCTTGATCTCTTTCTTTATGATTTGATGATTTCCCATACTGGTATGCTTTGATTCCTTTTTATCATTTGTGTATTTACTATAGGTTTCTATTCTATTGTTACCATGAGGCTAACACAAAACATCTTAAGAGTTTTTAACAGTCTACTTTCAGCTGATAACAACTTGAGTTTGTCCAAATACAAAATCTCAACACTTTTACCCTCCACACGTTTTATGTTTTTGATGCCATTCCTTACATCTTTCTTTTTTTATGTTTTTATTTAAATTCCAGTTAATTAACATACAGTGCAATATTAGTTCAGGTATACAATATAATGATTCAATACTTCCTTACATCTTTTTATATTGTGTATCCATTAACAAAATATTGTAGCTATAGTTATTTATAATTTGCCATTTAGTCTTTATACTAGAATTAAATGATTTACATACCACCATATTACAGTATTAGAGTATTCTTAGTTTGGCTATATATTTACCTTTATGAGAGAGTTTTATACTTTGATACAATTTTGTGTTACTAGTCAGCATCCTTTCTTTTCAGCTTGAAGAATTACCTTTAGCATTCCTTGTAAGACAGTTCTAGCAGTGGTGAACTTCAGCTTTTACTTATCTGGGAATGTCTTTATCTCTTTCAATTGTTTTTGATGGCTTTGCAGGGTAAAGTATTTTTAGTTGGCAGTATTTTTCTTTCAGTAATTTGAATAAAGCATCCCACTCTCCTGGTCTGCAAGGTTTCTGCTGAGAAATCCACTGATAGCCTTATGGGGGTTCTTTTGTATATGATAAGCTCCTTTTCTTTGGTGCTTTCAAGATTCTCCTTTGTCTTCAATTTTTGACATTTTTAAAAGATTTTATTTATGTATTTGAGACAGAGAATGCTAGCATGAACAAGGGGGAGGGACAGGGGGAAAGGGAGTAGCAGACTCTCCACTCAGCAGGGAGCCCAATGTGGGGCTTGATCCTAGGACCCTGAGATTATGATCTGAGCTGAAAGCAGATGCTTAACCAATTGAGCTACCCAAGTGGCCATGTTTTTGTTTTTGGTTTTGCTTTGGCTTTTGGTTTTGTTTTGTATTTTTATTATCATGTTTCTTAGTGAAGTCTTTGGATTGAACCTGATTAGGAAACTTTGAGCTTCATGTACCTGGATGTCCATATCTTTCCCCAGATTTGGGAAGTTTTCAGCCATTGTTTCTTTAAATAAACTTTCCACAAGAGGCATCTAGTTCCTCATACCTCACACATTTTGAACACTTTTGTTGTCAATTTTTTAAAGATGTATTTATCTGAGAGAGAGAGAGAGAAGAGGAGAGGCAGAGGGAGAGGAAGAGAATCTCAAGCAGACTCCCTGCTGAGCACAGAGCCCTACATGGGGCTCAATCTCATGATCCTGAGATCATGACCCGAGCCAAAATCAAGAGTCAGACACTCAACAGACTGAGCCACCCAGGCTGCCCATTGTTGTCAAGTTTTTAATGCATGCCAAACTGGTGGCTGTAAAATACCATCTTGTTGTGGTATTACTTTACATTTTTAATATTTCTGAACAGATTGAGCATATTTTCATATGATTATTAATCATTCATTATTCCTTAAGTGTGTCTCAATTTTTTCTCATTTTTTTCTAATGTGTTGTTGGTCATTCTTTCATTTTTAAATACCTTCTTTATACATTTTAAATACCTATACATTTTGAAGACTAATCATTTGTGCAAACATCTTCTCCTAGCTAATAGTTGGCTTGTCTTTCACTTTATTTATGATAACTTTTTAGAGAGAAGTTCCCTCTTAAAGTGGTCAAAATTAATTTCTTTCTTGTTTGTTATATTTTTTGTTTCTTGTTTAAGAAATTTTCTCTGAGGCCATAAAATTATTCTTCTAAGTTGTCTTTTGAAAGTTTTATAGCTCTGCTCTTATATTTAAGTATTTAATCCCTTGGTAATTTATTATATATGGTGTGAGAAAGGGACCTGATTTTATGTTCTTCCAATTATTAAACATATTCTTATTTTCTCAATAATTTGCAATAATCTTTCATGAATCACATTCTCATATATATTAGAATTTCTGGTACTTTCTAGTTGGTTCCATTGGCTTATCTTTAGTACTATAGTTTTATTATAGCTTTGTAAGTCACTCCACCTTAATTTTTTCTTCAGGCATATCTTGGCCTTTCTTGGTTTTTGGGTTTTTTTTTTTTTTTTTTACTTATTTGTATACACTTTAGAATGAGCTTATTAAGTGTTCCAAAATCCCTACTGAGATTTTGTTTTGAATAAATTTAGTCACTAGATCAAGTTAAGGATAATTGACATTTTTGCAATATTGAGGCTAGCTAAAAGCATGATTTCACTCTCTATTTCACTTTTAATATCTCTCAAGAAAGGTTATTTGGGGGGGCCCCTGGGTGGCTCAGTCGTTAAGCGTCTGCCTTCGGCTCAGGGCATGATCCCAGCGTTCTGGGATCGAGCCCCACATCAGGCTCCTCCGCTGGGAGCCTGCCTCTTCCTCTCCCACTCCTCTTATTTGTGTTCCCTCTCTCGCTGGCTCTCTCTCTCTCTGTCAAATAAATAAATAAATAAAAGGTTATTTATTTTCTTCACAAAGGGCTTATGCGTATTTTCTTATACTTTTAGGAGTTATATATTATTTTATAGTTATAAATGATATCTTTATAAAATCATATTTCTCCCTAGATGATATCTGCTAATTTACAGAAACCCTGTTGACTTTTATAAATCTTTTATAAATCTTCCAGCTTTGCCAAGGCATCTAGTTTGTTGACTAAGAAGAATTATGTCACTTACAAAGTGTTTCACTGTACCCAGCCCCATTCCAGCTTGAGCTGTCAGTTTAGGGTGAGCCTTGTCACAGGCAAAGGATGTCAACATCTCCACACAGATTAAGTCTCCCTTAGTGGGAGCTGTTTAGAATCTGCTTGTCAAGGAAATGGCATTTGGAATGTGAGAGATTTGTGAAAATTATGAAGAAAATTACAAAAGTACCTCCTAAGTCCCTTTCCTGGCTAGGTAGAGCGGTTTCTCCCAGATGCCATGTTTCCTTGTGGTTCTAGGGCAGATGATGTCAACTTAGAGGATAATAATAATAATAACAGCTAATATTTAACTCTGTGCCAGGAACTATTCTAAGGGTTTCATATGTATTACCTTATTTCATCTTCACAACAACCCCCATGAAGTAGATCAATATTATTCTCTATATTTTATAGCTGAAGAAACAGGATCAGAGATATTAAGTAACTTATTCTACATTACTCAGCAAGGCAATTGTAGAGCCAGGATTTGAACCCAGGTTCTGAAGACTAAACCCTTCAGCACTGTCATAGATTGTCTTTCTTAATTTTGGCCTGAGTCTCAAGACTTTGCTTGAATCCTTACTGCTTCTTGTTCGCTGTGAGACATCTATGCCCCTGTCCGGCCTGCCTTGGATTTCTCTTCTAGAATGTAGGATTAATAAAGGTATATTTGTCTGCCTTGCAGGGCTGTTTTGAAATGGGAAGGCACTGTTCTTGAACTAGGCTTTCAGAGAAGCCAAGAACAATAGAAGAATGATAGAAAACAGTAGGAGGAAAGGTCTTCTTGTACAGAGGGTGGAGGGCAGCCATTAGAAGGATACAAGGGTAAAGGTAGGTTGTGTTGAAATGACCAGCAAGGGTGTCCTGACTGATGTTACTGGTCTTTGTTAGGGAGGACTATAATTCAGTGGTCTAGACCCATTCTAACATGTTAATAGGTAACCATGAATACTGAGACAGGACATCCACACAGATCTTGTATTTTATTTTATCTTTTCCTTTCCTGTCTTTTTTTTTTTTTCAGTTGTATAACCAAAATTTCATGCTATGGTTGAAGCTCATTGCTCATTGTGTCTGTGCTGGAAAAGGAAAACAATTTGTTAACTGCCTTATTATAATGCTCTTTCATGTAATTAGTGACAGTTATTAAAAATCTTTCCCTTGAGGGTCAAAGAATGGTTTCTGTGCCTGATTATACATGCCATGCTGTTTGGCTTTGTGCCAGATAGGAATGTAAAATGCATCCTGGCATTCATGCTCAGGAATCCCTAAGCATACCTGATTCTCCTGGAAGCTAGGACTGAGGCTGTAAAACTGAGGTGCGGATATGTGTGAAAGAAGTGGGAGCTGTGCCTACATCACACCAGTTTTCTTTCAGTTCCCCACATCCACCTTGCAGCCACTTTGCCATTGCTTAACTGTTGTGGCAGAGAAGGCTTTCAGTGACCTACGTTATAGGAAGAGTTCATTTCCTCCAATCCCATTCTCTTGTCTATGTTTTGCCCTTTTGCTGAGTTTTTGGCTGGTGCCTTCATAAAACAGAGACACATTAGAGGGCCCTGCTCATAATTAGAGTTACCTGAAAAAGGAAAGGGCTGCCTTGGGAGATAGCAATCTCATTACTGTTTGTGTTCAAGCAGAAGGGCTAGACAGTTGCTGGCAGTGGATGTCATTAAGGGAGTTTATGTGTGGATTAAGGGATGGGGGGTATAGGTTTGGTGACCTATCATTTCCTTTATAACTGATTTGACGACTCTGAGATTCTCTTAATGTGACTGGAAGTAACCCTTTACTTTCTCAGAGGATGGCTCACTTTTTATTCCTCTCTGGCTGACTAGATTTGACCTTTGAAAATATTGAGGTGACATTTAGACAATATTGCTTACCCATTCTTTTCTCAGAAACATCACACTGCTAGAGCCAGGGGTAGGCTGGCATTCTGTGACACTGCTTAGGCCCCTGTTGAACTTTTCACAGGTGCTAAGGCATCATGCCGGGACCTGAGAGAACTGGATGTTATGGCACCTCTCCTTTAGGAACTACTAAACCATTTGCAGGGAGAGGCTACTAAAGATGTTGAAGACTGTGTACCAAGGGATGAATTAGCATGAGTTTAACATGTGGAGCAATGAATTCACTGGAGAATGTGTATAGGTATATAAATGCATGGGAGAAAAGTCAGCAAGGATTATACAAATCAATTTATAACCATGATTTCCTTAGGAAAGGTGGTAATAACTAGGATGAGGAGTGGTTGAAGGGGAACTTTCACCTTATCTAGACTATTTTAACTTTTTATTTTTTACAGAGATATATTATATGTGCCAGAAACTTACCATTTTAAAGTGGATTTTAGTACAGTTGACCCTTGAACAACATGGGTTTAAATAGTATGGGTCCACTTATATGTGGGTTTTTAAAGATAAATATAGTACAGTACTGTAAGTGTATTTTCCTTATGATTTTCTTAATTTGTTTCTCTAGCACTTAATTGTAAAAATACAGTAAATAATACATATAACATACAGAATATGTGTTAATCAACTGTTTATGTTATTGGTAAGGATTCTGGTCAACAGTAGGCTATTGATAGTTAAATTTTTGAAGTCAAAAGTTATACACAGATTTTTGACTGTGTGGTGAGTTGGCACCTCTAACATCTGTGTTGTTCAAGGGTCAATTGTATATTCACTGTGTGACAATCACCACTATCTATTCCAGAACATTTTCTTCACTCCCCCAAAATAACCCTGCAACCATTAGTACTAACTCCCCATTTCCCCCTCCTCCTAGCCCCTGGAAACCACTAATCTGTTTTCTGTCTTTATGGATTTCTCTATCTGGGGCATTTCATATAAATGGTGTATAATATGTGATTATTTGTGTATCTGGCTTCATTTACTTAGCATGCTGTTTCTGAGGTTCATCCATATTGTATTTTATTCCTTTATATTACTAAATAGTATTCCATTTTGTGTTTATGTGTATGTGTGTGTGTGTTCACATACATACCACATTTTGATTTATCAATTTATCAGTTGAACTTTTGGATTGTTTTCACATTTTGGCTATTATGAGTAATGCTGATATGAACATTTGTATACAAGTTTTTGTGTGAACATATATTTTCAGTTCTCGACTATATACCTAGGAGCAGAACTGCTGGGTTCCATTATATGGTAACTGTCCGTTTAACTTTTCGAGAAACTGCCAAAATGTTTTCCACAGTAGTTGTACCAATTTACAATCCTACCAGGAGTGTTCATATCCTCATCAACACATTATTGTCCATTTTTTATTATAGCCATCTTATTGAGTGTGAGTCTTATCGTGATTTTGATTTGTATTTCCCTAATAGCTAATGGTGTTGAGCATCTTTACATGTGTTTATTGGCCATTTATATATCTTCTTTGGAAAAACGTTCAGAAACTATGCCTATTTTTAAGTGGGTTATTTTCCTTTTTATTGTTGAGTTCTGTGTATTCTGGATACTAGATCCTTATCAGATATAGTATATGCAAATATTTTCTTCCAGTCTGTGCATTATTTCACTTTCTTGATGCTATCATTTGCAAAGCAGAAGTTTTTAATTTTAATGAAGTCTATTTTTTCCACATTTGGTTGCTTGTGTTTTAGGTGTCATATGCAAGAAAATATTGCCTAATCCAAGGTCACAAATATTTGCTTCTGTGTTTTCTTTAACGTATTTTATAATTTTAGCTTTTACATTTAGGTCTTTAATCCATTTTAAGTTAATTTTCATATATAGTGTGAGGTATGGGTCCAAGTTTATTCTTTTGCATGTAGATATCAGTTGCCCCCTCACCATTTGTTGAAATGACTATATGCTACCCTTTGAATTGTTTTGACACCTTTGAAAAATATCCATTTAGCATAAATGTTGGGTATATTTCTGTTCTCTCATCTATTTTATTGATCTTTATATCTGTTTTTGTGCCAGTAAACTCACTTGGTTACTAAAGACTTATAGTAAGTTTTGGAATCAGGAAGTGTGAGTCCTCCAACTTTGTTCTTTTTCAAAATCATTTTGGTTTTTCTGGGTCTTTTGAATTTCTGTATGAAATTTTAATCAGCTTTTCAATTTCTGCCAAGAAACAACCTGAGAGTTTTGATAGGGATTGTGTTGAATCTGAATCAATTTGCATAATATTACCATCTTAACAATACTAAATTTTCTGATCCATGAACATGAGATATCTTTTTATTTAGTTAGGTCTTTACTTTCTTTCAACAATGTTTTGCAGTGTTCAGTGTACAAGTCTTGCACTTCTTTTGTAAAATGTATTCCTGAGGATTTTATTCTTTCTGATGCTACTTAAATGGGATTTTCTTTTTTTTTTTTATCGTTGTTTCCTATTGTCTTCTTTTTTTTTTGAAGCTAAATTTTATTTTATTTTATTTTGTTGTAAAGTTCGATGACTCATTAGTTGCGTATAACACCCAGTGCACCATGCAATATGTGCTCTCCTTACTACCCATCACCAGCCTATCCCATTCCCTCACGCCCCTCCCCTCTGAAGGCCTCAGTTTGTTTTCTTAATTTTATTTTCAGAAGAAGTTGAACTTTGTATATTGATCTTGTATCCTGCAACATTGCTGAATTCATTTATTAGTTATAACAGGATTTTTTTTGTGTGTGGATTCCTTAGGTAAATATATATAAGATCATGTCATATATGAATAGTTTTAATTTTTCTTTCTAATCTGAATGCTTTCTTTTCTCCAATCACTCTAGCCCTCAGTACACATGTTGCATGGAAGTGATGTTTTTTCTTGATTGTAGGATGAAAGCATTCAGTCTTTCACCATTAAGTACATTAATTATGGGTGTTCCATAAATTTCTATCAGTTGTTTGAGAAAGTTCCTTTTTATTCCTAATTTGTTGAGTGTTTTCTTTTTTTATCATGAAAAGGTGTTGGATTTTGCCAAGTTTTTTTTCTGTGTCTATTGAGATGACTATGTATTTTTTCAAACCTTTATTCCATTAATATGGTGTATTACATTGACTGATTTTCATGTGTTGAACCAACTTTTCATTCCTGGTATGAAGTCCATCCAGTAAGGTGGATCTTTTTAAAATATATATGTTCCTGGATTTGGTTTGCAAGTATTTTGTTGGGAATTTCTGCATTTCTGTTTTTTGAAAGGTTGTGAAAGATTAATGTTATTCTTTAAATATTCAGTAGACCACTAGTGATGCCATCTGGTCCTGTTGTTTTTTCTTCCCCATTTAAGAAGGTTTTTTTTTTAAGATTTTATTTATTTATTTGACAGTGAGAGAGAGAGAGAGAGAGAGAGCACAAGCAGGGGGAGCAGCAGAGGGAGAGGGAGAAGCAGGCTCCTGCTGAGCAGGGAACCTGATACAGGGCTCTATCCCAGGACCCTGAGATCATGACCTGAGCTGAAGGCAGACTCTTAACCAACTGAGCCACCCAGGCGCCCCAAGAAATATTTAATTACTCTTTACTTATCATAGGTCTGTTCAGGTTTTCTGTTTCTTCTTCAGTCATTTTATGTAGTTTTTATCATTTTAGGAATTTATTTCATTAGGTTATCTAATTTTTGGCATACAGTTGTTCATAGTGTTCCCGTTAATCATTTTTTTTAAACTTCTGTTAGATTGGCAGTAGTATTTACTGTATTCCTGATTTTAATAATTTGAGTCTTCTCCGTTTTCTCTATTTTAACTTTTCACAAAGCAAATGTATTCCTGTATCTATTGTATAATTAAAAAAGAAAAACAGAAAGAAAGAAAAAAGGAAGATACATATAAAATAGAAAAGCATATCAAAATGGGGATCTGGGTAAGTTGGCAATTCCCTGGCATTATTTCTCCTCTATGGGCCTAGGTTTCTTCATCAGGAAGTTGATATGTTGGTTCATTATTGCTGAAGTGGTTGAAAGCCTCTGTACTCTGTTATTTACATGATCAAGCGTGGGATTAAAGACCATAGTTGGGAATATCTGTGGACAGAAAGTAGGCCAGTTTGGGAGAAGCCCAGTTTTCCTGAAGGACATGGTAGAAGCTAAGGATGGAAATGCAAATTGAAGCCAAATTATGGTAATGTTTGAATTCTACAGTGAGAGACTTGGACTTGGTAATAGGAAACTATTGAGGATTTTGGAGTGTGAGACTAGCCAATCAAAGTGATACTCAAGGAAATTGGTCTGATAATGATATATGGGAGGGATTAGAGCTGGGAGATAACCCAGGGTAATCACTTAGGGAGTGGGGGCCAATACAGTGGGAATGAAATAGGAAAAGATGAAGACCAGAGATATTCTCTGATTTGGAAAACACTCCCTGGAACTGCTGAGGCAGGAGGGAGGGAGGAGTTAGTAGTCTTGCTCATCCTTGTGTCTCTCATAGTTAGTCGTGAGGCAAAGAATAGGTCCAAAATAGATTTTTGTTAAATTGAATTGCATTAACCCAGCTTTGCTTAGAGTTCAATAAAGGCTAAGGAAAATAGTCTTCAAGTACTCTGAGAGGACTTCCAGGAAAGTCTTCCAACTGGCCCGGCTCTAGACATTGCCTGTCTGTACCACACTTCTGCAGATATCCTGTTCTTCTTCCCTCTGCAACTGTTGCAGAGAGTCATCTCATTCCAGCCATCCAAAAGTCAATATTTTGAATTGACTTGCCTTAAACTCCTGATAAGAAAAGAAATGTTTGTTTCATTTTAAATCTCTTAAAGGCCTGCCTATGGTACCCTTTTTATAGCAGAGCTTAGCTTACTTTGTGAAAAGCTGGGAAAAGCTAATGGATTATTATAGGATGAGGCTTTTATTGTTTCACATAGATGACATCATGTATATGATGTGCTTGCTTCAATGCCTTCGAATCACCTTTTTGAACAGATCTGTTCCTTGACTAATCATCCCTCATCATCGCCTGTTGACTGTATTAAAGGGCAGCTGTTAGCATATTGAAGACACAAAGTTGACATTTGAAAGATGGAAAGAAATTTCCAATAGAACATTTGTAGAGGATGATAGGTTCTGAATGGAGATACATTTTTGCACATTTGGCTGTGTATGCAAAGTGCATTAAAATGAAGTGAGCCTTACTTGCTTTGGCCTGTGGCAAATAAGTAGACTATATGCTGGTGACATTTCTAGGTTTGCTGGGTGGTAACCATACCCCCATCCTCTGTGAGGCAAAAAGAGTGGGGAGAATACACCGAGTTGAGAAATAACTACTGTTCCTCTAGCTCCACCCCAAAGCCTCTGTCCTCCTAAGGCCACTCACCAACAGGCCTTTCTGGTGGCAGAAAGAGTGTTGCATCTAAATTGTTGATCTCAGCTTCTGGAGGCAAGAAAGTGGAGAACGCTGGCAGGGAGTATGGAAGGGAAAGATGAATTGTTGATTAAAGCTGTTGAGACAACTGACAAGTTCTTTGGCTAATTCCCCTGGCAGATTTTACCACTCTTCCTAAGGTTCCACCCTTCCCTTTTTCCCTGACCCCCTAGCCTTCCTCCTTCCTTGGACTGGGGTGAAATGATCCATTTCCCTGATTTAAGCTGTCATCCCAAATCCAGAAACTTCTCACTCAGCCTCCCCAAAGGAGGTTTTCCTGCATCCCTTTGCCTTCATATGTTGGAATGTATAGTTTCAACATTTACCAACTGTATCCATTTCTGATGATTCTGATAATTCTCAGCTCACCTTGGCCCAAACCCTTCCCTATTCTTTTCCTGTTTTCCTTAGAACCAGAGGTGCAAAGGTGCTAGTACAGTGGTTAAGAGCACAGGCTTTGAAGTCAGACCACCTGGTTCCTACCCCAGCTTTTCTGCTTTCCTAACTGTGACTTGGGACAAATTCCTTAATTTTTTCTGAGCCTCAGTCTCCTTTTCTGTGAAATAGAGGTAATAATGGTACATGGTTAGCAGGACTGAGTAATACAGTTCATTAAAAGCTCTTAGAATGGTGATTGCTGTATAGTAAGCGCTCAATCAGCTGTTGTTGTTATGTGGTGTGGGGACATTCTGTCATCTCTGCTCCAACATTGAAGATATAGAGATCTTTACATACCCAAGGGACTTTATAGTCAAATTTTAATTATTATTTGTGTATCTTTTGATGTAAATTAACACCGAAGGTCCTGTTTTCAGGATGCCCCCACTCCAGTATCCAAATTTGGTCTTCATGCTCATAGGTGTTGTGTTTGATCCAGCTTTGGCATATGTCTGAGATATATAGCTTAGTCTGTTTTCTTTTTTTTTAAATCCAGCTGTGCTACCTAGATATGCTCAAGCACAAATGAGTTCTGTTTGGGGCACCTGGGTGGCTCAGTCAATTAAGCGTCTGCCTTCAGCTCAGGTCATGATCTTGAGGTCCTGGGATCGAGCCCCACATCAGGCTCCCTGCTCAGCGGTGACTCTGTTTGTCCCTCTCACTCTGTGCTCTCTCTCTCTCACTCTCTCTCAAATTAGAAAAAAAAATGAGTTCTGTCTGCCATAACTCTTTTCTCCTCTGAAATCTTAGACAAGAACCCTCTCAGAGATGATTTAGTTTTATCCTTCTGCATCCTCCATTTTACAGATAGGTCATCAGAGGCCTAGAGAGGATTAAAATCATACATAAAGCCAGCAAGCCACCCTAGAGCCAAGCCTGGAATTCAATTTACAGGGGCCTCTGGTTGAATGTTCTCTGAATACTTGAAGATTTAGTTTATCCTTTTTTTACTTGGCTAGAAACTTTTCAAAGAAGGAAATTACTCTATTATTATTCTTCTGCCTGCTTCCACAGCTCTGGGTGAACCAGGAGGATGGGGTGGAGGAAGGGCCCAGTGATGTGCAGAATGGGCACCTGGACCCCAACTCAGACTGCCTCTGTCTGGGCCGGCCACTACAGAACCGGGACCAGATGCGAGCCAATGTCATCAATGAGATCATGAGCACCGAACGTCATTACATCAAGCACCTCAAGGACATTTGTGAGGTAGGCCCAGCTATGATAGTATATGTGGGGGAACCCAGGGTGGTGTAGAGGGCATTTTCATGAAGAACCAACAACTCTCCTGAGTTGTACCTGTGACAGTCCCAAGATATTGGAAAGAGCAGCTTGATTGGCCTCCTATATTCTGCTCAGTGGGTAAAACAGTTCCCTTGGAGCTTCTCAGTCCCTATCAGTTTCTCTTTTTCTGCCTAACTTTCATCTTTCATCTTCATATTCCTTCTCTCTCTATCTTTACCTGCTTTCCTCCCTCCATCTTCCCTTCCATGAATCTCTACACCTATCCTTTTGGCTTCTGATTTGGTTGTTGGCACACCATGTAAAGGCCTGACCTCGTTCATTAAAGCACAGACACATCTCCCGTCCAACTCAGTGGTTCACAAACTTGAATGTGCATCAGAATTCCTGGAGTGGATTGTTGAACATGCAGATTCCAGCCCCCTCTGCCTCTCCAAAGTTGTGAAATCTCAGTCTGGGGTAAACCAAGGCATCTCTATGTTTAACAGGCATTCCTGGTGAAACTGGTGCTTCACCAACTGAAATTGGTCCTCTTCCTTAACTTGAAGAACACTGGTTTTGGGTTTGAGCAGAAAAGAGCTTAGGGGAAGGAATCTATTGAAGATAAAAACTGAGTGGATAAGTCTCAGGTCCTTCAGCATGCCACTTTGCTCCCCAGGAGCTGTGGTTCCACATTCCCTAACTCTATCCCTTCCATCTTTCTAGCCTGAGTAAGAATGAGAGTGCTTTTTCTCATACTCTCTTGAGCTCATGAGACAAGTTGACATTTTCAAAGGGCATTTTACTAAACAGTTTGGGAATACCAGTGGGAAATGGAGGAAATAATGTTTTAAAAAAGATGTCTCTCTCTCTTTCTCTCTCTCTCTCTGACACACACACACACACACACACACACACACACACACACACACACACACAGTAGCATTCTGCCTGACCCAGGGAAAACTCTACTTTGAATATGTTTATCCCCTTCTTTCCAGATGAGGGGTCAGGTCCTACTTTCTGTCCCCTAAATATTATTGAGTGAGGTCAGGGCCCACTCTGGAATCAATAGTACAGCTTTAACACTTTTTAAAGTTCTTGTTTCTTTAGAATATTGTTACCCAATAGAATTTTCTACAGTGATAAAATACATCTGCATTCTCCAATGGTACCCACTAGCCAGCCTTCTGTGGCTATTGAGTGGTTGAGATGTGGCTAGTATGATTGAGAAATGAGATTTTAAATTTTACTTAATTTTAATTTAAGTAGACACATGACTAAATGGCATCCACATTGGACAGTGTGGATCTAGAAAGATCAAGGCCAAGGGCTATGGGCTTTAACTTTCTTCACTCAACTTAATTTTTCATCCCTTCCAGGAAGGTTAAAGGTTATCCCCACTACCCCCTCCATGAGGCAGTAGAGTGAAAGGAACAAGGGCTGTGGGGACATGGAATGCTGGCTTTCACATCCTAACTTAGTCACTTAGGAACCCTGTGGCCTTGAAGTTGTCCCTTAACTCCTCTGACTTTGATTTTTCTAATTTGCCCAGTGGGCTTCATTACACCAAACTCTTAAGTTTGCTGATAAAACTAAGTAAACATAATATAGTTATTTGTAAAAAGGTAGTTTTCCTTTCCTTTCCTTTTCATCTATTCACCCAACCATCCATGTCTCTCTTTTATCTTTTTCTATTCGTTACCTCCATACAGATAGCTGAAAATTACCATCTGAAATGTGCTATGTGGTATTGGGCATCAAACCACTGACATGTCATTCATTCTGCAAATATATAATAGAGTTCTGCTCCATGCCAGGCTTGGACATAGCTTCTACCCTCAAAGTATTCTGCCCCAGATTGGCATCTGAATCACCTGGGAGCTTGTTAGAAATACAGAATCTTTAGCTCTGCTCCAGACCTACCAAGTACAATTCTGCATTTTAACAAGGTTCCTATTTGACTTATATCATATATTAAAGTTTGAGGAGTACTGTTATAAAGTGGTAGCTGTCTTCTAATGTCATAGGGTCTGTAATATAAGTACAGTCTGTTCTTTACCTGACAACAAAGGGATGCTATCAAGATCTAATTGGGTCATATCACTCCTCTGCTCAAAACCATCTGATGGCTGACAACCTCTCCTTGAGTAAACGCCAAGTTCTACTATTATTTACAAAGTCCTGTGTGATCAACCTATTCTTACCTCTATGACTTCATCTCCTTCACCTTTCCCATATTCTGTCCCTACTCCAGAAACTCTTGTCTCTCGCTATTCCTAAAAAAATGTCCGGTATCCCCCTTCCACAGACTTTGTTCTGGCTTTCCTCTCTGCCTAGAGCACTCCTGCCCCAGATACCTTCATGGCTCCCACCTTCATCTCCTTCAAGTCTTTACTCAGATGCCCCTTATCCTTGAGATCTTCCCTAAACTTTCTATTTAAAATTGTAATTGCACTGTCTCTCCCTCTTTTCTGCTTTATTTTCCTCTATTGCACTTATTGCTACCTGACATATTATATGTTTTGCTTATATGTTTTCTTAATTGTTCTTCTCTCCTACTAGAATGTAAATTGCATGAGGGGCAGGATATTTTACCTGTTAATTTACTGATATATCCCCAATACCTAGCACAGTTCCTGGCACATAGTGCATGCTCAGTAAATATTGCTGAAAGTTAGAATTAAATACAAGTGCTCACATGCATGTATTAACTTTGGCAAAGTATATTCACATCTTATGCCATGTCATTTTCAGACAGGGTGGAGGTTATTAGTGTTATTCCTATTTTCTAGATTAACAGACTTGAATCTCTAAGAGACAAAATGACCTTCTCAAAGTTCTTTCAGGCACTGGCCCAGTGAGAGTCCTTTAGTCTTAGAAGGATCTTCTGTTCTCAACTCCTATACATCTTAGCCTCTTCTTATAGGGCACAGGATCAAGACAGCAATAGAAGTATTCATCTTTCCAGAACAGGGAGTGCTGTATCCCTACTTTGAGAACTTGCCCAATCCAGCCAAACCAAGTAAAGCTTTTGTTGGTGATCTGCTGGTTCCATATTTCTCAATTATTCTTCGTGCTGAAGTTAAGTGTTTAAATGGGAAGAATCTCTTTGTCCCATCCTGCCATCACAGTGTCCGAGGGCTTAGCTAGAACAAAAGAAGGATGGAGAAATCTGTGTCTAGCTGGACCAGACGACAGTATTTTAGCCCAGGATTGTGTCATCTCTAAACCAAAAGGTGTAAGTAATGTATGGTTTATCATAGAGAATACCAGACTCAGAATTGGGAGTCCCAGTTTCGGGACCCACCTTGGTCACTGACTGGCTGAGGAATCTCAGCTGAATGTTTTCCATCATGGGCCTTGTTCCTCAACTCTAAAATGAGTAGACTGGAAGATTTGCTCTGTAAGTGCTGTCTGTGGTAGTGATCCAGGTTACTTTTGCATTTTCTGCTGTTTTCTTCTTGGTCCCATGAAGGTACGTCTTACTCAAGCATAACTGTGTTAACATCAGGCATGGATGTGTTCATATGGTGTATGTACTCTTTCTGAAAATTAAGGGAGACCTCTAAATTCTTCCTAATCTTGTGCTTTTGAAAACACTATATTCAGTATTAAAAAGTCACCATCTATTAAAAACTATACACATACATACAGATATATTTATTTTCATATGTTTACTCTATTTAATCTATATGTCTATAATATATGTGGCATATATGAATACATAGGATATATATCATATATTATGATTTTATAATATAATATTATAGATTATATCTATCATATATATTACAAATATATTTACTCCTGGGAACAGAAAATGCTTTACAAGCATCTAAGTTACAATACCTTTATTTTACAAATAAGAAAATAGGAAATAAAGTATTTTTGATCAAAGTCATTCAGTGAGGCCAGTAAGATAAAATATCTTTTTTAATGAGTTCTTTGCAAAAGATGACATTTTTTCTTTCTAAATTCAGACAGTGGGATAAAATACCCTTGGTTCAGTTCTAGGTCACCTTAAACTTGGTGGTATTACCTCTTATAACCTTAGAACTTATAGTATAAACAGGGAAACTGAGACAACAGGGTAAGCAAAGCTAAAGATGCCTTATAAAGTTGCCTAGTATGCCTCTCTTAAGGAGGATAATCTCAGTCATACCATACCTGCAAAATAAGTTCTATTCTTACGTGCCTCCAGAGAAGCTGGACTAGCTTTTCTCAGTCATTTGTATTAGTGTCTCATGCCCTTCAACTTTAAGAAATTCTTCCTTAGGTCTAATTGAGTTTAATCATGCTATATCTTCAGGTGATTTCCATTTGATATGCTTAAGCCTGGGGTTTCCAAACTAATTACCCATTTGGGTTTTCCTTTCTGTGAATTACCTATCCCGATGCTTCCCAATTGTCTTTTCATCTCTGTGTATGTATAGTAAATAACGCATTGTAAAATGGTAATATTTGTATAGCATACTAAGTTATAGGGATAAGGCAGCTCAGCAGCTTGAAGTCACCATCCCAGGGGTTTCTGGCTGCCCTATGCCCTATCTATTCACCTGGTATCACCTGGACACCCCAGGCTGTCTTCCTATCCTTTGCCCATTCTTCTGTAGTTTCTTATATATTTTGTTTTTTTGCTGATTTACAGTATTTCCTTGTATATTCCAGGTATTAATCCCTTGTCAGTTTTCCATGTTGCAATACCTTCTTCCTGTTTTCCTCTTTTTTTTTTAATTGTTTTATTTCATTTGAAGAAAGGATTCCTGGCCTAAAAAGGGAAAAAAGGAAAAGAAAAAAAAGCAACAGTATAAACATTCTGCTTCTAATTTAGCTTTTATCGTCATTAACATGAAAAGAGCTAGTCATTTTGCAGTTATTCGACATATATTTATTGAGCAGCAACTATATTCCAGGTACTGTTAAACTCTGGGATTAAATCCCCTGTCAAGTCTCAGGCTTCCACACAAAACAATATGTGAAATCTCTGTAAAGTCAGAGCTGAAAGGGGCCCTGGAACTCTTTTCTGATATATGTATTTTAGAGATAGAGACACTGAGGTCCAGACTTGTGCAGGCCTTTCCCTAAAGGAATTCCCAAACCCTAGGTAATCCAGAGGTTCTTTGGTCCATTTTACTTCCCTGCAGTCTTTGGAATCTTCCCTGGACATAATGACTATGGTTTGTATCCCACATTAAGGCAATAATTTTAACTCGATGCACTAGATTGAGCCCTTTATTTTTTATTTTTTATAATGATTTTTATGTTATGTTAGTCATCCTTAGTTTTTGATGTACTATTCCATGATTCATATTGCATGGAGCACAGGGTGTTATATGAAAACAAAAAATAGATCGAGGCTTTTAGATCAACTCTTGTGGGTTTAAGAACAGAGTGAAATAGATAGGCAACCTTTCTTAACTGTTACTATGGCAATGCCAGGCTAATTTATACCAATTGTGATTGATTTGATAAACTCCCATGGTACTCTTAACTACTCTGTGTCTGTGGTCTGCCTTCTCACCCATGCTTATTTTACTCCTAGAAGGCAGAAGTGAGGCTCTCAGATACTGCCTCTGTTCAGTCAGTTCACACTACTGCCATATCACCCTATTCTTTCCTACCATTCCATGGGGTAGCATCTGACAGCATTTTGAAGCATGCTTGGCATTACAGCCACAGACCCCTTTTGCTCCTTCTGCCCTGTGTTATTTTTCAGGCCCCTGTCTACCCTGCTTACTGCCCTCTGACTGTACTATTTTCATCATTCTCTTCTGAAAACAGGGCTCACAATTAAAAGCTGCTCTCCTGCAGTGGTGTAACATTTTCCTATTACTTTTCTCATTCTGTCCTCTCAACCTGTTTATTTTTTCAACTCCAACATAAACTGGCATTAGTTTTCTTAAAAATTATTATTATTATGTTCAGTTAGCAAACATATAGTACATCATTAGTTTTTTTTTCTTTTTATAATGATTTTTTATTATATTATGTTAGTCACCATACAGTACATCCCCGGTTTTCGATGTAAGGCTTGATGATTCATTAGTTGTGTATAACACCCAGTGCTCATCACAACACGTGCCCTCCTTAATACCCATCACCCAGTTACCCCATCTGCCCACCCACCTCCCTTTCCACAACTCTCAGCTTGTTTCCCAAAGTCAAGAATCTCTCATGGTTTGTATCCCTTTCTGATTTCTTCCTATTCAGTTTTCCCTCCCTTCCCCTATGATCCTCTGTGCTGTTTCTTATGTTCCACATATGAGTGAAACCATATGATAATTGTCGTTCTCTGCTTGACTTATTTCACTTAGCATAATCCCCTCTACATCCATCCATGTTGCTGCAAATGTTGGGTAATCGTTCTTTCTGATGGCTGAGTAATATTCCATTGTATATATGGACCACATCTTCTTTACCCATTCGTCTGTTGAAGGGCATCTTGTCTGCTTCCACAGTTTGGCTATTGTGGACAATGCTGCTATGAACATTGGGGTGCATGTGCCCCTTCTTTTCACTACATCTGTATCTTTGGGGTAAATACCCAGTAGTGCAATTGCTGGGTCATAGGGTAGCTCTATTTTTAACTTGTTGAGGAAGCTCCACACTGTTTTCCACAGTGGCTGCCCCAGCTTTCATTCCCACTAACAGTGTAAGAGGGTTCCCCTTTCTCCACATCCATGCCAACATTTGTTGTTCCCTGTTTGTTAATTTTAGCCATTCTACGTGGTGTAAGGTGGTATTTTATTGTGGTTTTGATTTGTATTTCCCTGATGGCTAGGGATGTTAAACATTTTTTCATGTGCCTCCTGGCCATTTGTATGTCTTCTTTGGAGAAGTGTTCATGTCTTCTGCCCATTTCTTGACTGGATTATTTGTTTTTTCGGTGTTGAGTTTGATAAGTTCTTTATAGATATCTGTTATGTCACTTACATATATCTTCTCCCATTCCATAGATAGTCTTTTAGTTTTGTTGACTTTCCTTTGCTATGCAGAAGCTTTTTATCTTGATGAAGTCCCAGTAGTTCATTTTTGCTTTTCTTTCCCTTGCCTTTGGAGATGTGTCTAGCAAGAAGTTGCTGTGGCCGAGGCCAAAGAGGTTGCTGCCTGTGTTCTCCTCTAGAATTTTGATGAATTCCTGTCTCACATTTAGGTCTTTCATCCATTTTGAGTTTACCTTTGTGTGCAGTGTAAGAAAGTGGTCCAGTTTCATTCTTCCACATGTGGCTGTCCAATTTTCCCAATGCCATTTGTTGAAGAGACTATCTTTTCCATTAGATATTCTTTCCTGCTTTGTCAAAGATATGTTGACCATACAGTTAAGGGTCCATTTCTGTATTTTCTATTCTGTTCCCTTGACCTGTGTGTCCATTTTTGTGCCAGTACCATACTGTCTTGATGATTACAGCTTTGTAATGCAGCTTGAAATCCAGAATTGTGATGTCACCATCTTCAATTTTCTTTTTCAACATTACCTTGGTTATGTGGGGGCTTTTCTGAATCCATACAAATTTTAGGATTATTTGTTCCAGCTCTGAAAAATGCTGATGATATTTTGATAGGGATTGCATTGAATGTGTAGATTTCTTTGGGTAGCACAGGCATTTTAACAATATTTGTTCTTCCAATCCGTGAGCATAAAATGTTTCTTCATTTCTTTGTGTCTTCCTCAATTTCATTCATAAGTACTGTATAGCTTTCAGAATAGACATCCTTTACCTCTTTGGTTAGGTTTATTCCTAGGTATATTATGGTTTTTGGTGCAATTGAAAATAGGATTAATTCCTTGATTTCTCTTTCTTCTGCTTCATTTTTAGTGTATAGAAACTCAACTGACCTCTGTGCATTGAATTTATATCCTGCAACTTTGCTGAATTCCTATGTCGGTTGTAACAGTTTTGGTGGAGTCTTTTGGGTTTTCTATATACAGTATCATGTCATCTGCAAGGAGTGAGAGTTTGACTTCTTTGCCAATTTGGATGCCTTTTATTTCCTTTTGTTGTCTGATTGTGTAGGCTAGGACTTCTAGTACTATGCTGAACAACATTGATGAGAGTGGACATCCCTGTTATGTTCCCGACCTTAAGGGAAAGCTCTTAGTTTTTCCCTGTTCAGGACGATATTCACTGTTTTTTTTTTCCCTAGATGGCTTTTATGATATTGAGGTATGTTCCCTCTCCCTAGATGGTGGAGAGTTTTTATCAAGAAAGAGTGCTTTTTCTGCATCTACCTAGAGGATCATATGATTCTTATCCTTTCTTTTATTACTTTCGTGTATCACATTGATTGCTTTGTGGATGTTGAACCAACCTTGCAGACCAGGAATAAATCCCACTTGGTCATAGTGAATAATTATTTTAATGTGCTGTTGGATCCTATTAGCCAGTTAGTATCTTGGTGAGAATTTTGGCATCCATGGTCCTCAAGGATATTGGTCCTTTACCAATTACCTTGACTCCAAGGTAATTCTCCTTTTGGTAGGTTCTTTGGTTTTGGGATCAAGGTAATGCTGGCCTTGTAGAATGAGTTTGGAAGTTTCCTTCCATTTCTATTTTTTGAAACAATTTCAGAACAGCACGTATTAATTATTCTTTAAATGTTTGTATATGTTTATATGTGTTTATGTGTTTATAAATTTAGTAGTTTATGTGTTTCCAGAAATGCATCCATTTCTTCCAGATTGCCTAATTTGTTAGCATATAGTTGCTGATAAAATGTTCTTAAAACTGTATTTCCTTGGTGTTGGCCATGATCTCTCCCACTTTCATTCATGATTTTATTAATTTTGGTCCTTTCTCTTTTCTTTTGGATAAGTCTGGCACAGATTTATTGATTTTATTAATTCGTCCAAAGAACCAGCTTCTAGTTTCATTGATCTGTTCTGTTCTTCTGGTTTCTATTTCATTGATTTCTGCTCTAATCTTTATTATGTCTCTTCTTCTGCTTGATTTAGACTTTATTTGCTGTTCTTTCTCCAGGTCATTTAAGGGTAAGTTTAGCTTTTTTTTTTTATTTTCCCTCTTTTTTTTTAAATATTTTTTTATTATATTATGTTAGTCACCATACAGTACATCCCTGGTTTTTGATGTAAAGTTCGATGATTCATTAGTTGCGTACAACACCCAGTGCACCATGCAATACGTGCCCTCCTTACTACCCATTACCAGCCTATCCCATTCCCCCACCCCCTCCCTTCTGAAGCCCTCAGTTTGTTTCTTATATTTGAGATTTTTCTAAATTTTGAGAGAGAAGCCTTGTATTGCAATGTACTTTCGTCTTAGGAATGCCTTTCTGTATCCCAGAGGTTTTGAAGGGATGTGTTTTCATTCTCATTAGTTTCCATAATTTTTTAAATTCTTCTTTAATTTCCTGGTTGATACATTCATTGTTAATAGGATGCTCTTTGATCTACAAGTGTTTGAGTTCCTTCAAAATTTCCTCTTGTGATTGAGTTCAAGATTCAAAGCATTGTGGTCTGAGAATATGCACGGAATAATCTGTGTTTTGGTATCAGCTGAGACCTGATTTGTGACCCAGTATGTGATCTCTTCTGGAGAAAGTTCCAAGTGCACTTGAGAAAAATGAATGTTCTGCTGATTTAGGATGGAATATTCTGTATATATCTGTGAAGTCCATCAGGTCCAGTATATCATTCAAAGCCTTTATTTCGTGTGTGTGTGTGTGTGTGTGTGTGTGTGATATGTCTTTTATTTTTTTTCCTTTTTTTAAAGACTTTATCATTTATGACCTCTTTAAATTTTTTATTATTGATGTATTAGTCACCATACAGTACATCATTAGTTTTTAATGTAGTGTTCCATGACTCACTGTTTGTGTATAACACCCAGTGCTGCGTGCAATACATGCCCTCCTTAATACCCTTCACCGGGCTAGCCCATCCCCCCCCCCTAAAACCCTCAGTTTGTTTTCTGGAGTCCATGGTCTCTCATGGTTCATTTTCCCCTCTGTTTAACCCCCCTTCATTTATCCCTACCTTCCCCTAACAATCTCCCTGCTATTGCTTATGTTCCACAAATGAGTGAACTCATATGATAATTGTCTTTCTCTGCTTGACTTATTTCACTTAGCGTAATCTCCTCTAGTCCCATCCATGTTGATGCAAATGTTGGGTAATCATTCTTTCTGATGGCTGAGTAATATTCCATTGTATATATAGACCACATCTTCTTAATCCATTCGTCTGTTGAAGAGCATCTCAGCTCCTTTCACAATTTGGCTATTGTGGACAATGCAGCTATGAATATTGGGGTGCATATGGTTCTTCTTTTCACTACATCTGTATCTTTGGGGTAAATACCCAGTAGTGCAATTGCTGGGTCATAGGGTAACTCTATTTTTAACTTTTTGAAGAACCTCCACACTATTTTCCAAAGTGGCTGTACCAACTTGCATTCCCACCAACAGTGTATGAGGGTTCCCCTTTCTCCTCATCTTCTCCAACATTTGTTGTTTCTTGCCTTGTCAATTTTTGCCATTCTAACTGGTGTAAGGTGCTATCTCAATGTTGTTTTGATTTGAATTTCCCTGATGGCGAATGATTTTGAACATTTTTCATGTGTCTGTTAGCCATTCATATGTCTTCATTGAAAAAGTGTCTGTTCGTATCTTCTGCCCATTTTTTTAGTTGATTATTTGTTTTTTGGGTGTTGAGTTTGAGAAGTTCTTTATAGATCTTGGATACCAGCCTTTTATCTGTAGTGTCATTTGCAAATATCTTCTCCCATTTCGTGGGTTGCCTCTTTGTTTTGTTGACTGTTTCCTTTGCTGTGCAGAAGCTTTTTATCTTGATGAAGTCCCAAAAGTTCATTTTTGCTTTTGTTTTCCTTGTCTTTGGATATGTGTCATGAAAGAAGTTGCTTTATTTTTCCTTACCACTTAAGTCACTGTTTCTGTAGTTTGTCTCTGTTTCTTTCTGGTGTTTTTTACTTTTGGGCTCTCTCAATGAATCCCCTTTAATATTTCTTGCAGTTCTGGTTTAGTGTTCACAAATTCCTTTAGTTTTGTTTGTCTTAGAAACTCTTATCTCTCATTCTGAATGATAACCTTACTGGATAGAGTATTCTTGGCTGCCATTTTCCCCCCAATTCCTCCTGTGGAATATATCATGCCACCCCTTTCTGACTTGACAATTTTCTGTGGAGAAATCTGCAGCTAACCTTATGGATCTTCCCTTGTAAGATAAGGAGTTCTTTTGTCTTGATGCTTTTTAGAATTTTTCTTTATCGCTATGTTTTGCCAGGTTAATTACAATATGTCTTGGTGCTGGCTGCTTTTGTTGATTTTGATGTGAGTTCTCTGTGCCTCCTTGATCTGGATGTTTATTTCCTTCCCTAGATTAGGTACATTTTAAGCTCTTACTTCTCAAATTTTCTACCTCCTTTCTCTTTTCTCTTCTTCTGGAATTCCTATAATATGAATGCTATACTGTTTGATGGTGTCACAGCGTTCCCTCTGTCTTCTCAAGTAACATAATTCTTCTTTCTCTCTTTTGTTCAGCTTCATTATTTTCCATTATTTTGTTTTCTGTATCACTAATTATTCTTCTGCTTTTCTAGCCTGGTGTTTATTGCATCAAGCTTATGTCCAATCTCAGTTATTGCATTCTTCATTTCTGACTGACTGTTGTCTAAATCTTTTTTCTCTGTAGGAAGTGCCTCCCTGAAGTCGTTCATTCTTTTCTCAAGCCCAGCGAGTATCCTTATGATTGGTGCTTTAAATTCTTCATCAGGCATTTTTTTTTTTATATCTGTTTCACTTAGATCTCTGGCCGTGGCCTTCTCCTGTTTTTTCATTTGAGATAAATTCCTTCAACTTGGCATTTTGTCTAATTCTCTGCCTTCTTCTCTGTGTTAGAAAATCTGCTTATGTTTCGTGCTCTTGAATGTAATGGCTTTATGAAGAACAGATCCTGTAGTGTTCAGGGCCTGGTGCTTCAGGGAGTGTCTCTGGTGTGTGCTTAGTGTCCTCTGCTGTTCTGTTTTGGCTGTATTATCCTTCAGGCCAGTCATTTGCAATGCCTCTCCTTGCCTGTAGTGGCAGTGTTTGGTCCTTGGCCTGAGTATGGCTAGTTTTTTGTTTTGTTTTGTTTTGTTTTGTTTTTATAATAATTTTTGGGAGGAGGAGTTAAGATGGTGGAGGAGTAGGGGTCCCCTTTTTCAGCTGGTCCCCTGAGTTGAGCGGAATAGGTACCAGACCATCCTGAACATCCACGGAATCAGCATGAGACGCAGGAAGATACATCTGGATCTCTACAAATGAACATCTCCAGCGATGAGTATTGAGGTACGAAGCCGGGAGCCGTGAATCCACACACAGATATCGGAAGATAAAGGGAAGGGAGAGGGAGCCGCCGCGTTCGGGCACCTGGAAGTGGTAGCCACCTGCACTGGGGAGCGGGCGGACTCACGGACCAGCACTAGTGAGAGAGCAGACTGAGACAGTGAGCCTGGGAAAGCGCGAACAGTCTGAAAACTGGAGCTCCGGACTGCTCGTGAACCACACTGAAACAGAGTTCGGGACCACATGGGGACGGCTGGTGGCTGGCAGTGTTAGAAACACAAAGGACAGAGATGTGTCGGCCCTGGAAGTGAGGGCTGGGATGCCGGGTGTGGGGCGCATACCCCGGGAAGCTGCAGGGTTGAGCAGCACCAACAGAAAAAGAGTTAAAGTGGCCAGAACACCAGTGGAGAACGGTCTGAGATCCCTCTGTTCCGAGACAGAGGCTGAGATTCAGCTACTGCTGCTCTGACTCTCAGAAGAGGCACAGCAACCGCCAGGGAAAGCCGCCAGAGAACAAAAGCCTGGAAATACCGGCTCACAGTGTGCCCATCCCCATCACCCCTAGCAGGGGACATGGAGACTATACCCAAACAGGGTATCTGTGTGGCAGGCCCCTCCCCCAGAAGGCAGGCTGAAAAAACAAGAAGCCCACATCCCTAAGGTCCCTATAAATAAGTGCACACTCCCTGGGTCCTGGTCAATAATTTGGGCTCTGGGCAACCCCGCAACCTCTCCTCATCAGAATGACAAGAAAGAGAAATCTCCCCCAGCAAAGAAAATACAATGAATCTGTGGCCTCTGCCACAGAACTAATGGATATGGATATAACCAAATTATCAGAAATGGAGTTCAGAGTAACAATGGTCAAGATGATGTGTAGACTTGAAAAAAGTATTAACGAAAATGTTAATGAGAATATAGAATCTCTAAGGGCGGAAATGAGAGCGAATCTGGCAGAAATTAAAAATTCTATGAATCAAATGCAGTCAAAACTAGATGCTCTGACGACCAGGGTGAATGAGGCAGAAGATGTATCCGCAAATTGGAGGATGGGTTAGTAGAAGAGAAAGCTAAAACAGAAACTTGGCTCAAAAAAATCCAATCTCAAGAATGTAGGTTACGGGAGATTACTGACATGATGAAACGTTCCAATGTCAGAATCATCAGCATCCCCGAGGGGGTGGAGAAAAACAGAGGTCTAGAAGAGATGTTTGTACAAATTGTAGCTGAAAACTTCCCTAGTCTAGCAAAGGAAACAAGCATTCGTCTCCAGGAGGCAGAGAGGACCCCTCCCAAGCTCAACCACGACAAACCTACGCCACGTCACGTCATAGTGCAATTCGCAAATATTAGATCCAAGGATACAGTATTGAAAGCAGCCAGGGAAAATAAACTTCTCACGTACCAAGGCAAAGGTATCAGAATTACATCAGACCTGCTTACACAGACCTGGAATGAGAGAAGGGGTTGGGGGGGGGCATTTTTAAAGCTCTTTCAGAGAAAAACATGCATCCAAGGATCCTTTATCCAGCAAGGCTGTCATTCAGAATTGATGGAGAGATAAAGACCTTCGAGAATCGCCAGTGATTGACCAATTTTGTAAACACGAAACCAGCCCTACAGGAGATATTAAGGGGGTTCTATAAAAGTAAAAAGGCCCCAAGAGTGATACAGAACAGAAAGTCACAATCGATAGAAACAAAGACTTTACAGGTAACATGGCATCATTAAAATCATATCTCTCAATAATCAGTCTCAATGTAAATGGCCTAAATGCTCCCCCAAAATGTCACAGGGTTGCACATTGGATAAAAAGACATGACCCATCCATTGGCTGTCTATAAGAGACTCATTTTGAACCTAAAGATACATCCAGACTGAAAGTAAAGGGATAGAATACCATCTTTCATGCAAATGGACCTCAAAAGAAATTCTCATATCAGACTGATTGGATTTTAAACTAAAGACTATAGTTAGAGACACAGAAGGGCACTATATTATTCTTAAAGGATGTATCCAACAAGTGGATATGACAATTATAAATATATATGCCCCCAACAGGGGAGCAGCAAGATACACAAGCCAACTCTTAACCAGAATAAAGAGACATAGAGATAAAAATATGTTAATAATAGGGGAACTCAACAGTCCACCCTCAGCAATAGACGGATAACCTAAGCAGAAAATCAACAAACAAACAAGAGCTTTCAATGCCATACTGGACGAGTTGGACCTCATAGATATATATAGAACACTACATCCCAGAACCAAAGAATACTCATTCTATTCTAATGCCCATGGATCATTCTCAAGAATAGACCATGTTCTGGTTCATAAAACAGGTCTCAACCGACACCAAAGGACTGAAAATATTCCTTGCATATTTTCAGACCACAGTGCTTTGAAATTGGAACTCAACCACAAGGAAAAATTTGGAAGAAACTCAAACACTTGGAGACTAAGAACCATCCTGCTCAAGAATGATATGATAAACCAGGAAATCAAAAATCAATTTAAACAATTTATGGAGACCAATGGGAATGAAAACACAACGGTCCAAAACATATGGGATACTACAAAGGCAGTCCTAAGGGGGAAGTACATAGCCATCCAAGCCTCACTCCAAAGAATAGAAAAATCTAAAATGCAGTTTTTATATTCTCACCTCAACAAGCTGGAACAGCAATGGAGGAACAGGCCTAATCCACGCACGAGAAAGCAGTTGATCAAGATTAGAACAGAGATCAATGAATTAGAAACCAGGAGCACAGAAGAGCAGATGAACAGAACTAGAAGCTGGTTCTTTGAAAGAATAAGTAACATTGACAAACCACTGGCAAGACTTATCCAAAAGAATAGAAAAAGGACCCAAATTAATAAAATTATGAATGGAAAGGGAGAGGTCATAACCAACACCAATGAAATTAGAAGGATTATGCCAATAAATTAAGCAATCTGGAAGAGATGTAGGACTTCCTGGAAACCTATAAACTACCAAGACTGAAACAGGAAGAAATTGATTTTTTAAACAGGCCTATTAATTATGAAGAGATTGAAACAGTGATTAAAAACCTTCCAAAAAACAAAACGCCAGGGCCTGATGGTTTTCCCAGGGAACACTACCAAACATTCAAAGAAAAAATAATACCTATTCTCCTAAAGCTATTTCAAAAAATAGCAACAGAAGGAAAGCTACCAAACTCATTCTATGAGGCCAATATTACCTTGATCCCCAAACCAGGCAAAGACCCCATCAAAAAGGAGAGTTACAGACCGATTTCCCTAATGAATATGGACGCCAAAATTCTCAAGAGGATCCTTGCTAATAGAATCCAACAGTACATTAAAAGGATTATCCATCATGACTAAGTGGGATTTATCCCTGGGATGCAAGCATGGTTCAACATTCGCAAATCTATCAGTGTCATAGATTTTATCAACAAGAAAAGACTGAGGAACCATATGATCCTCTCAATTGATGCAGAAAAAGCATTTGACAAAATACGGCATCCTCTCCTGATTAAAACACTTCAGAGTGTAGGGATAGAGGGTATATTTCTCAATCTCATAAAAGTCATCTATGAAAAGCCTACTGCAAATATTATTCTCAGTGGGGAAATGCTGGAAGCCCTTCCCTTAAGATCAGGAATACGACAAGGATGCCCACTCTCACGACTATTATTCAACATAGTACTAGAAGTCCTTGCAACCGCAATCGGACAACCAAAAGGGATAAAAGGTATCCAAATCAGCAAAGAAGAAGTCAAACTGTCTTTCCTCGCAGATGACATGATGCTCTATATGGAAAACCCAAAAGAATCCACTCCCAAACTATTAGAAGTTATAGAGCAATTCAGTAATGTGGCGGGATACACAATCAATGCTCAGAAATCAGTTGCATTTCTATACACGAATAATGAGACTGAAGAAAGAGAAATTAGGGAATCCATCCCATTTACAATAGCACCAAAAACCATACGTTTCCTTGGAATTAACTTAACCAGAGACGTAAAGGACATATATTCTAGAAACTATAAATTACTCTTGAAAGACATTGAGGAAGACACAAAAAGATGGAAAGATATTCCATGCTCATGGATCGGAAGAATTAACATAGTTAAAATGTCCATGCTACCCAGAGCAATCTACACTTTCAATGCTATCCCGATCAAAACACCAATGACATTTTTCAAAGAACTGGAACAAATTGTCCTTAATTTTGTATGGAACCAGAAAAGGCCCCGAATCTCCAGGAACTTTTGAAAAGGAAAAACAAAGGTGCGGGCATCACAATGCCAGATTTTGTGCTGTACTACAAAGCTGTGATCACAAAGACAGCATGGTACTGGCACAAAAACAGACACATAGACCTATGGAACAGAATAGAGAACCCAGAAATGGACCCTTGGCTCTTTGGGCAACTAATCTTTGATAAAGCAGGAAAAAACATCCGGTGGAAAAAGGTAGTCTCTTCAATAAATGGTGCTGGGACATTGGACAGCTACATGCAAAAGAATGAAACTTGACCACTCTCTCACACCATACACAAAGAGAAACTAAATGGATGAAAGACCTCAGTGTGAGACAGGAATCCATCAAAATCCTAGAGGAAAGCATAGGCAGCAACCTCTACGACATCGGCCAAAGCAACCTTTTTCATGACGCATCTCCAAAGGCAAGAGAAACAAAAGATAAAATGAACTTGTGGGACTTCATCAAGATAAAACGCTTCTGCACAGCCAAGGAAACAGTCAGAAAAACTAAGAGGCAGCCCAGGGAATGGGAGCATATATTGGAAATGATACTACAGATGAAAGTCTGGTATCCAAGATCTACAAAGAACTTCTCAAACTCAATACACGAGAAACAAATAAACAAATCATAAAATGGGCAGCAGATATGAACAGACACTTTTCCAATGAAGACATACAAATGGCTAACAGACACATGAAAAAATGTTCAACATCATTAGCCATCAGGGAAATTCAAATCAAAACCACACTGAGATACCACCTTATGCCAGTTAGAATGGCAAAAATTGACAAGGCAAGAAACAACAATTGTTGGAGAGGGTGTGAAGAAAGGGGATCCCTCCTACATTGTTGGTGGGAATGCAAGTTGGTACAGCCACTCTGGAAAACAGTGTGGAGGTCCCTTAAAAAGTTAAAAATTGAGCTACCCTCTGATCCACCCATTGCACTACTGGTTATTTACCCCCAAAGATACAGACGTAGTGAAGAGAAGGGCCATATGCACCCCAATGTTCATAGCAGCAGTGTCCACAATAGCTAAATCGTGGAAGGAGCCAAGATGCCCTTCAACAGATGACTGGATTAAGAAGTTGTGGTCCATATATACAATGGAATATTACTCAGCTATCAAACGGAACGATTTCTCAACATTTGCTGCAACATGGGCGGTACTGGAGGATATAATGCTAAGTGAAATAAGTCAAGTAGAGAAAGACAATTATCATATGGTTTTTCTCATCTGTGGAACATAAGAACTGAGAAGATCGGTAGGAGAAGAAAGGGATAAAGAAAGGGTGGTAGTCAGAAGGGGAATGAAGTATGAGAGAGTATGGACTCTGAGAAACAAACTGAAGGCTTCAGAGTGGAGGGGGGTGGGAGAATGGGATAGGCTGGTGATGGGTGGTGGGGAGGGCACGTATTTAATGGTGCACTGGGTGTTATATGTAACTAATGAATCATAGAACTTTACATCAAAATCCAGTGATGTACTGTATGGTGACTAACATAACATAATAAAAAATATTTAAAAATATAAAAATATATAATAATTTTTTTATGTTATGTTAGTCACCATACAGTGCATTCCAAGTTTTAGATGTAAAGTTCCATGATTCATTACTTGCGTGTAACACCCAGTGCACCATGCAATATGTGCCCTCCTTAATACCCATCACCGGCCTATCCCTATCCCTAACCCCTCTCCCCTCTAATGCCCTCTGTTTGTTTCCCAGAGTCCATATTCTGTCAACATAGATGGGACTGGGGGAGATAATGCTAAGCGAAATGAGTACGGCTAGTTTTAACTAGGTGTTCTCTGGTCTCCTTGTGAAATGAGACCTGATACTACTTCCATGAGAATTGAGGACTTGCAGAACTGTCTGGTTGGGCAACATGGTGTGGGCAGGTGTTTGTGCTGGTCTTTTGGGGGAGTGGCCTGCCACACTGGTACTGAGGCAAAGTTGACTGAAAATGGCCATTCTGCCAGAGCACAGGGATGTGGGACTTGGTATAAGCAAGTTAGACAGCCAGTCCCTTCACTGGGCTCCTTCTAGCACGTGGCTCTGTGTTTATGCTGAGGGTTGGGGGAGGAAAATGTTGCCAGTCATCTCCTTTGTGCCTGGAGAGGTGTCTCCATGAATGCTTCTTCTCAGAGAAGAGCCAATAATTTTCCTGTGTGCCCCATGTGTTTTTTCAGATAGTTCTTTCCATTCTGTTTGCCTCTGGGGTTTTTGCCTGCCTTCTCTCCAGGAACAGTGCAGTGCTCTTCTGCCTCTATCCCAGCCAAGTCTACTGACCTTTTAAACTGCAGGCTTTAGAGTTGTGGTATGGGCAGGGTTTTCTCCTGGTCTTCTGGGGGAGGGGCATGCTGCATTGGGACTAAGGCAAGTTTGACTAAGAAAGTCAGTCTCGCCAGAGCGCAGGAGTATGTGAATTGATGTAAGCAATTTAGACAGCCATTGTCAGAGCTGTGCTGCTTCTTGTAGGTGGCTCTGTGTTTATGCTGAGGGGCAGAGCAGGGAAATGGTGCCAGCTAGCTCCTTTGTTTCTGGAGAGGTGTGTCAGTGAATGCTGCCTCTCAGGAAGCTCCAAGAAGAATAAATAATCTCCCCACTCTGTGCCCCAGGCATTCCTCAAATCACCGTTTCCATGCCTTCTGCCATGTTTGTTTTTTGCCTGCCTTCTGTCCAGGAGCGGGGCAGTGCTCTCCAGGCCAAGCCCACTGACCATTAAAACTCCAGGCTTTATGTCCCAGTGGTTGCAGAACTTGCAAAATTCAGCCCCTTTTATTTTCCAAGCCAATGGCCTGGGGAAAATTTCACTTTCTGCATTCACCTGTGTATTCCACTCTCTCTCACCCTTCTCTGCAACTACTGGTCCCTCCCCTCCACAGCACCCGCAGTCCAGTTTTTCCCTAAACCATGTATCCACACTTCGTACCTTCTTCGATGTGACTTCTCCTCTCCCTAGTTGCGGAGTTTGTTTTCTGAGACTTCAGGTCGATGTCTGGGTATTTAGGGAGATTTGAAAATTATCTAGTGTACATAGGACAAGAGGAGCCTATGGTCTTCCTACTCTGGTGCCATTTTCCCTCTCTTTTCTAGATAGTCTTTCTTATTTTAAAATTTTTATTTAAATTCAATTTAATTTAATTAACATATAGTGTATTATTAATTTCAGAGGTAGAATTCAGTAGATTCATCAGTTGCATGTAACACCCAGTGCTCATTCCATCAAATGCCTTCCTTAATGCCCATCACCTAGTTACCCATCCCACCTCCCTTCCAGCAACCCTGTTTGTTTCCTATAGTTAAGAATCTCTTATGGTTTGTCTTTCTCTGTTTTCATCTTATTTTATTTTTCCTTCCCTTCTCCTATGTTCATCTGTTGTATTTCTTAAATTCTACACATGAGTGAAATCATATGGTATTTTTCTTTCTCTGACTAATTTTGCTTAGCATAATACCATCTAGTTCCACCCACATTGCTTCAAAGGTCAGGATTTCATTCTTTTTGATGGCTGAGTAATATTCCATTGTATATATCTACCACGTCTTCTTTGCCATTCATCCGTCAACGGATGTCTGAGCTCTTTCCATATTTTGGCTGTTGTGGACATTGCTGCTATCAGGTATAAATATCAGTGTGCATGTGCCCATTTGAATCACTATGTTCATATCCTTTGGGTAAATACCTAGTAGTGCAATTGCTGAATCATAAGGTAGCTCTGTTTCAACTTTTTGAGGAACCTCCATACTGTTTTCCAGAGTTGCTGTACCAGCTTGCATTCCCACCAACAGTGCAAGAGGGTTCCTCTTTCTCTGCATCCTCACCAAATCTGTTGTTTCCTGAGTTGTTAATTTTAGCCATCTGACTGGTGCAAAGTCATATCTCATTGTGTTTTTGATTTCTATTTTTTCATTTGTCTGTTAGCCATTTCTATGTCTTCTTTGAGGACATGTCTGTTTGTGTCTTCTGCCCATTTCTTGACTGGATTTTTTGTTATTTTGTGTGTTGAGTTTGATAAGTTCTTTATAGATTTTGGATACTAGCCCTTTATCTGATAAGATATTTGCAAATATCTTCTCCCATTCTTTAGGTTGCCTTTTAGTTTTGTTGACTGTTTCTTTTGCTGCACAGAAGCTTTTTATCTTGATGAAGTCCCAATAGTTCATTTTTGCTTTTCTTTCCCTTGTCTGAAAATGTGTCTAGCAAAAATTTGTTGCAGCCAAGATTGCTGCCTGTGTTCTCCTCTAGGATTTTGATGGATTCCTGTCTCACCTTTAGGTCTTTCATCCATTTTGAGTTTATCTTTGTGTATGGTATAAGAAAATGGTCCAGTTTCATTCTTCTGCATGTGGCTGTCCAATTTTCCCAACACCATTTGTTGAAGAGACTTAGACAGTCTTTCTAATAATCATATTTAATAGCTGTATGATATTCCATCAAGCTAAATGCACCAAAATATATTTATATCTAGCATTAGCTTTTAAGAAAAACAGTTGATACAACAGTCTAGAGTTCCCCCATCCTGTGGGCAGTTCCATTTCTCCTCATATACAGTAATATTCCCTTGCTACAACACATATAATCTAACAGAAAGAAAATGATGTTCTTGATAATGGCAATCAATAAAAGCATATATAGGGAATTAAGAAGCTGCACTGACATCTTTATCAGTTCTTTCTTTACCAGAACTCACTTTTTCCCTTCTTTTTCATTTCTGTTATATTCCAGAGTGGTTTTGAGCTCCAGCATCCCTGCTATACTTTGGGGATGTGATGCTAATTTTTTATGTCCCTGAGACCTTTCAAATGGGAGTAGTGAACAAAACTGTTAAGTATTTTCTGAACTGGCTTCTCAGGGGTTGAATGAGCCATACGGCCTGGCTTCTTACATCTTCCAATGTGGTTACTCACCAATACCTACTACTTATGCATAAATGACATGCTGATGTGACGTTGTTACCATTTTTTTTTCCAGCTGTGCTCACAGGCCTATCTTAGGGATGAATATTGGGAGTGGGATGAGGAAATCTCTGTCCCTTCACCTAATGTTGAGATGGAAAAGTTCCTGCCAGATGATATGCTCACTGCTTTCCTTTCTCCACTATAGTTAATATACTTCCAAAGGTGATAGTGTGAGAGAAAGAGATAGGGGAGGGAGAGAGAAGCAAGAAAACCCTGGAAGTTACATTCTGGCAGGGAGTTTATTCTTCTATCCTTTAGTCAAGGAATGCTTTCTGGGGAGGCAGAATTTTTGGAGCTACTTCAGTAAAAGGAGTAGTACTTAGGTTTTTCTGGAAATAGAGGACATCTTTTACCTGGTCAGGAATTGGATATGAATGAATGCAGGACATCTTGAGAATGTCAAAGAGAACAGCAGCTTTTAGTTAAATGTCAAAACAGGCACAGACTATTAATTTACAAATTGTTGAAAGACACTTAGTATTTAATGGCTGAATTGGAGAGTGAGAAGTGAGATTTTGCTTGGTGTTGGTAAAGGGCATTGAAGCTGGTAATGATCTTCCTGGGTAATGCCTAGATGAATGGTTACATTGGAAGCTGTGTTAAGAGGAGACAAAGTGGATGTGTAAACAGTTGTTAGTCACTACAACATTCCTCATTAGGGTCTCAACACTTTAAGGTGTTACAAAAATCACATTTAGCTTTTAGATGAAAGTAAATGACCCAGAAAACAATGTAGATGTTCCTCAAAAGTTAAAAATAGAGCTACCCTACAACCCCGCAATTTCACTACTAGGTATTTACCCCAAAGATACAGATGTAGTGAAAAGAAAGGGCACCTGCACCCCAATGTTCATAGCAGCAATGTCCACAATAGCCAAATTGTGGAAGGAGCCAAGATGCCCTTCAACAGATGAATGAATAAAGAAGATGTGGTTCATATATACAATGGATTATTACTCAGCCATCAGAAAGGATGAATACCCACCATTTGTATCAACATGGATGAAACTGGAGGGGATTATGCTAAGTGAAATGAGTAAATCAGAGAAAGACATTTGTTATATGGTTTCACTCATATGTGAAGCATAAGGAATAGCACGGAGGACCATAGGGGAAGGGAGGGAAAACTGAAGGGGGAGAAATCAGAGAGAGAGACAAACCATGAGAGACTGTGGGCTCCAGGAAACAAACTGAGGGTTTCAGAAGGAAGGGGGTAAAAAGGTGATGGGTATTAAGGAGGGCACATGTTGTGAGGAGCACTGGGTGTTATAGGCAACTAATGAATTATTCATTGAACACTACATCAAAAACTAATGATGTGCTCTATGGTGACCAACTTAACATAATAAAAAAAAGTTTAAAAATAAAGTAAATGACCATAATATAGTCTCACCAGGAACATTTTCATATGCTAATTATTTCTAATGAGCACAGTGACCCTTAAAAGTTTACACTAATTGGTTCAGAATGGAAAATGGTTTTTTCTTTCTTTCTTTCTCTTCTACCCTGACTTATGGTGTACCTTGAGTCTGGTTCTGTTATGTTAGTACTCTCTTATCAGATCAAGAATCTCTTTCACTGAATCTACCCTTACCATCAATGCCTAGCTGTATTAATTCAACTGTTTATTCATGAATGTGTGAGCACTTACTGTGTTAAAGACACTATGCCTGGGCACTTGTGGACTTGTTGGCCAAGCTCATCCAAATGACCTCTGCTGGTCAGCTTTCTTAGATGACTAAGACATTTTCTTTAAGGAATGGTTTGGCTTTGTTAATTCAAAGTTTTCCTCACTTGGCCTCTGTTTCCAAATTGTTGTCAATATTATTAATACATTTTGGATTAGTCCTATAAGAAATGAGGACTTTTGAGATGTTAATGGGTCCAGGTAAATCAATAACTACTAAAACGAGTAAAAATGTTTGTGCTTACTCAGTTTCTGAGAAAAGACCCTATGACTTTTGGGGTCCTTGTCATAAAGAATGGTGGGGAAAGCTCTATACTGTGGATTCTGCACTCTGAAGAACTTTGCTTTTGAGCCAGCTTTCCTAATTACTCACTGGTAGAGTGACTTCCTTCTTTCAATCTCAATTTCCTCATATGAAAAATATAAATGATTATTCCCTATTTCATAAAATATTAATGAACCTTCTTAGCGCTTAATAAATGTTAAAGCCCTGATGGAGTCAGGAATATCCTCATCCTAGACTTTTCCTTTGTGTGCAGGGCTACCTGAAGCAATGCCGGAAGAGAAGGGACATGTTCAGTGATGAGCAACTGAAGGTAATTTTTGGGAACATTGAAGACATCTACAGGTTTCAGATGGGCTTCGTGAGAGACCTGGAGAAACAGTACAACAATGATGACCCCCACCTCAGTGAGATAGGACCCTGCTTCCTGGAGCACGTAAGCATCTTTCCCCTTGGGAAGGGTTTTGAGAGGGGATAGGAAAAAATTGAAGAAGTGTGTCAACTGTCTGGTCCTGCTCAGCTTCTTTGTCTGTGGTGGGGTAGAGATTCCTATAACCCTGATGTAACCCCCTTGCAAGGGTATGAGGACTTAGGAAGGGTACTGTGGTTTGGCCTAGGACTCTTTCTTCACCATTCCCTTCCTTTTTTCCTCTCCTTCAAGAAAACTACCAGTAGGATTTTCTTCATTTTCTTTTTTCTATACCTGTTGGGTTCAGTTTCTATGGGACTCATTGTTTTGGAAGAAACTCTGAACATAGTCACTGAATGGAAAATCCAGGAATCTGAGAAATATAGTCAGCATGAAAGTTGGCCTCTTCAAGACATTTAGAAGAGAGCAATAAGGTGGAGGAAGTGATAAATATAGGAAAAGGGGCAATGTGACTTAGAGGAAGGAGCACTAGGAAACAGGAAAGCAAGAATTTGAGTCCTATGTCTGTAATGACTGTCTAGGTAATTTTGGGTGACTCCCTTCCCTTCTTTGGGCTTCCTCATCTAGAATACAAAAAAGGTTTCATTGTACACTTCTGTGGTTCTCTAATATCTTTTGAGTCTCATTCACCGGTGACTTAGTTGTTCTGCCAATTCTTCTCCTCCTTTGTAAGAAGTATTTATTTTTAAAGAGGTAATATGTGCACATGATATGAAATTCAAGTAACACAGAAAAGTGTGCAACTAGAAGTAAATCTTGCAAATTCCCTATATGTTTGTTGGGGGACTATCCCTAAGACCTATCTTATGTTCAGTGATTTCCTAGAAAGACTCACAGGAATCAGCATATAGTCATGCTTATGGTTATGATTTACTATAGCTAAAGGATACAAAGCAAAATCAGCAGAAGGAAAAGGCACATAGCACAAAATCTGGAGGAAACTATGGAGAAGCTTCCAAGACACCTCTCCCAGTAGAGTCACATAGGATACACTCAGTTCCCCTTGCAATGAGTTGTGACAACATATGTGAAATGTTTTCTACCGGAGAAATCCATTAGGGAATCAGCACCCAAGATTTTTATGGGAGACTGATCAGGTAGGCATGCTCTGCCTATAATATACCAAAGTTCCAGACTCCCCAAAGGGAAACACTTATTCAGCATAAGCCACATTGTGTATACAAACTGTGTAGGCACAGTGAGCCACTCTTGTCAGGGAATGGTGAGAACCCTCCTGAGATCCACGTTCCAAGATACCAGCCAAGAGCCAACCTTCCAAGCATGTCTTTCTAAGAATAGCAGTCTCAGGCCTGATAAGTTAACTTTTTCTGCACAGTATTTAAAATGGTTCAGCCATTTCAGAAAGCACCTGGGCAGTATTTATCAAAGCTAAACATGTGTATGACATAGTGTTTCCATATATATGCCAGGGAAATTCTTACAGAGGTTCATGAGGGAGCATGGCTGTTAATTGCATGGTGGTGGTGTGTGTGGTGGAGTACAATTAGAAGCAACTTAAGTATTTACCACCAGGGGATGAAAAAAAAACAAATAGAGGATGCTTACTGTGGGGTATTGTGTTGGGAGGAGCAATAGACTAGATGTATGTAGTTACAATAACAAACATCAGACTAGATGTAACTTATAGCAATATGTATAGATATAAACACAGTGTTGTTTGGGAAAGTTGAATATAGAATAGTGGTTCTTTGTCGGAGCCTGCACTGTGCATTTTAGTGTGTTTAACAGCATTCAGGTTCTCTACCCACTGAATGCCATCAGTACTTCAAAACCACTAAGTTGTGGCAACCAAAAATGTCTCCAGACATTGTCAAATGTCCCCTGGGGGACAAAAAGTACCACTAATCTGTTGAAATGATCACCTGCTTTTACCCTTTAATCTATTAAAGTGGTGAATTTGTACTGAGTAATTTTTATATGTTAAATGAACATTGTATTGCTAGAATAAAGCCTACCTAATCATGGTATATTATCATTTCTTTTAAATGTTAGTTTGCCTTTTTTAAAAAAATTGGATTATTTAAGCTTTTATTATTCAGTTCTTCAATGTCATTTTTATCAGCTTTGTTTAGATGTAATTTACATACAGTTAGATTCACCAATTTTTACTGTATAATTTGATGAACTTTAACAAATGTTTACAGTTGTATAACTACCGTATAACCAAGATATAGCACATTTCTACCACTTCATTAACTTTTCTTATTATCCCTTTGTAGCCAATCCCTGTTCCTACTCCTGGCCCTTCCTAAACAGTGATCTGCTTTCTGTCACCATAATTTTACTTTTTCTACAGTGTCATATAAATGGAATCATACAGTAGTAGTCTTTGTGTTTAGCTTCTTTTACTTAACAGAATGCCTTTGATATCATCCTGTTGTTATAGGTATCAGTAGTTGGTTCTTTTTTATTAGTAATATTCCATTGTATGACTATACCACACATTCACTAGTGCATTCTAGGATATATGGGTTGTTTACTACGTTGCTTCCATCTGTGGGATTACTAGGTTTCATGGTAGGTGTTTTTTCGTTTGTCTGTTTTTTAGCCATTCTAATAGGTATGTAGTAGCATTTCCTTGTGATTTTAATTTGCATTTCCCTAATGGCTAATGATGTTGAGCATTTTTTCATACACTTACTTGCCATCTGTATAAAATCTTTAGTGAAATGTCCGTTCGTGTATTTTCCACACTTCTAAGTAGGTTGTTTGTTTTCTTATTGTTTGGTTTTGGGAGATTTTTGATTTTTGTTTATAAGTTGTTGGTCAGATATGTGAATTGCAAAGATTTTCTCCCAGTTTGTGGCTAAGCCTTTCGTTTTCTTAACCGTGTCTTTGAAAAGCATAAACTTTTAATTTTGTTGAAATTCAGTTTATCACTGTTTTTTTTAATGGTTCATGTTTTTTGGGTGTTATTTAAGAAAACTTTGCCTAACCCAAGGTCACAATGATTTTTTCTCCTGTTTCTTATAGAAGTTGTGTGGTTTTGTTTATTATATGTAGGTCTATGATCTTTTTTCAGGTAATTTTTATATATGGTGCAAAATAAGGGTCACAGTTAATTTGTTTCCATATGGATATCTAGTTGTTCCAGCACAGCTTATTGAAAAAACTTAACTCCTACATTGAATTACTTAGACACATTGGTCAAAAATCAATCATATACGTGGGGTTTTTTTTTAGGGACATTATTGTATTTCAGTGACCTATGTGAGTATTCATATACAAATACCATACTGTTATTTCTTATTGCTTTTTTAAATTGAGATATAATTGACATAAAATGTATTAGTTTCAGTTGTACAACATAATGATTTGATATTTGTATATATTGCAAAATGATCACAAAAAATGATCACAATAAGTCTAGCTAACATCTATCACCATACATAGGTTAAAAAAAATTCTCACAGTGTCTTGATTACTGTAGCTTCGTAGCAAGTCTTGAAAGCAGATAGTATAAGTGCTCCAAATTAATTCTTCTTCAAAACAATTTTGGCTATTATAGTTGATTTGTATTTCTATATAAATCTATCTCATCACAAGGAGTAATTTTCTCTCTCTCTCTCTCTTTTTTTTTTTTTTTAAGTAGGCTCCACTCTGTGGAGCCTGGTGTGGGGCTTGAACACATGAACCTGAGATCAAGACCTGAGCTGAGATCAAGAGTCAGACTCTTAACCGACTGAGCTACCCAGGCACCCCTTTCTCTTCTCTTTATTGTAACTATATGAGATGATGGATGATATCCTATTCATCATTTCATAACATATATATTCAAACCATCATGCTGTACACCTTAAATTTATACAGTGATGTATGTCCGTTTTTTTCTCAGCAAAACTAGGGGAAAAAGTCAGCTTGCTAAGTTCTGCCAAAAAACAAGCAAGCAAAAAAACACTGCCAGAATTTTGATCAGGATAGAATTAAATCTGTAGATCAATTTTGGGAAAATTTTTAGGCTTTCAGCTCTATGAACACTATCTGTCTATGGTTTTTATATTTTTTCTAGCATTGTTTCTAATTTTCATGGTATAAATCTTGACCTTATTTTTTTTAGAATTGATTTCTAGGTGTGTGTTTTTTGCTGCTACTATAAAGAATATTTTTATTTCAGTTTCCTATAGTTTGTTGCTGTGATAGATAAATACAGTTGATAAACACAAGATAAATACAATTGATTTTTGTGTGTTGATGTTGAATCCTGACATATTACTGTACTTAATAATTGTTTACAGTATTTTTTGTAGATTCCTTAGGATTTTATATACATATAATCATATAATTTCTGAACAAAGACGTTTATTTCTTCATTTTATTTGTTTTTCTTTTTTTTAATTTTTTTACAAATAGTTGACATGCAATGCTACATTAATTTTTATTTCTTCATATCCATCTATATGTCTTCTCTTTCCTTTTCTTGTCTTATTGCACTGGTGAAATAGTAAAAGCAGGCATCGTTTGTTCTGTACTTGATCTTATGGGCAAGTATTCAATATTTCACCATTGAGAATGATATTAGCTTTGGGTTTTTCATGGTTGGCCTTTATCATATTGGGGAGTTTTCTTTCTAATCCTAGTTTACTGGTGGTTTTTATCATATATGTGTTTTGTCAAACACTCATGTATCTATTGAAATGATCATACGATTTTTCATTTTACTATGTTAATATAGTGAATTGGATTGGGATAAATCCCTCTTAATCATGGTGTATCATGCTTGTAATATACTATCTTTTTAATTAGGTTGTTTGTCCTGAAAATGTGAAAGACAAACAAATGCTGCATAATGAGAATAGGCTTTAGCGAACTCAGTGACTCCATCAAGTATAATAACATTTGTATTATAGGAACCCCAGAAGAAGAGAAGGGGGGGGCCAAAAATATATTTGAAGAAATAATAGCTGGAAAATTCCCAAATCTGGGGAAGGAAAGAGAGATCCAGAATCAGGAGGTACAAAGATTTCCCCCCTCCAAATTCAGTGCAAGTAGGTCATCACCATGACACATAGTAATTAAATGGGAAAAAATAGTAATAAAGAATTCTAAATGTTGCAAGAGAAAAGAAGAAGGCTGCATACAAAGAAAAACCCATAAGCCTGTCAGAGGATTTTTTCAGCAGAAAAAGAACAACAAAGGAAGCCCAAAGCCAGCAGACGAACGGAAACAATAAAGATGAGAGCAGAAATAAATGACATAGAAACAAAAAAAAAAATAGATCAATGAAAGCAGGACGTGGTTCTTTGAAAAAAATTAATAAAATTAAAAACCCATAGCCAGACTTATCAAAAAAAGACCCAAATAAATAAAATCACAAATGAGAGAAGAAAGATCACAACCAACACCACAGAAATGCAATTTTAAGAGAATATATGAACAATTATATACCAATAAGCTGGGCAGTCTGGAAGAAATGGATAAATTCCTAGAAACCAATAAATTACCAAAACTGAAAAATGAAGAAATATAAAACTTGAACAGACTGATAACCAGCAAAGAAATTGAATCACTGATCAGAAATCTCCCAATAAACAAGTCCAGGGCCAGATGGCTTCCCAGGAGAATTCTACTAAACATTTATTTTTTAAGATTTTGTTTGTTTATTTGTCAGAGAGAGAGAGCACAAGCAGGGGAGCGACAGGCAGAGGGAGAAGCAGACTCCCTATTGAGAAGGAGCCTGATGAAGGACTCAATCCTAGGACACTGGGATCATGACCTGAGCAGAAGGCAGACATTTAACTGACTGAGCTACCCAGGCGTCCCTGTACTAAACATTTAAAGAAGACATAATACCTATTTTTCTCAAACTGTTCCAAAAAATAGAAATAGAAGGAAAACTTCCAAGATCATTCTATGAGGCCAGCATTATCTTGATTCCAAAACCAAGGATGCCACTAAGAAAGAGAACTACATAGAAAGTGTAGATTGCTCTGGGTAGCATAGACATTTTAACTATGTTTATTCTTCCAATCCATGAGCATGGAATATTTTTCCATCTTTTGGTGTCTTCCTCAGTGTCTTTCAAGAGTGATTTGTAGTTTCTAGAATATAGATCCTTTACCTCTCTGGTTAAGTTAATTCTGAGATAACGTATGATTTTTGGTGCTATTGTAAATGGAATGGATTCCCTAATTTCTCTTTCTTCAGTCTCATTGTTCGTGTATAGAAATGCAACTGATTTCTGAGCATTGATTTTGTATCCCACCACATTACTGAGTTGCTCTATAACTTCTAGTATTTCGGGGGTGGAGTCTTTTGGGTTTTCCATATAGAATATCATGTCATTTGCGAAGAGAGACAGTTTGGCGTCTTCTTTGCCAATTTGAATACCTTTTATCCCTTTTTGTTGTCTGATTGCTGTTGCAAGGACTTCTAGTACTATGTTGAATAATAATGGCGAGAGTGGGCATCCTTGTCGTGTTCCTGATCTTAAGGGAAAGGCTTCCAGGTTTTCCCCATTGAGAACAATATTCGCTGTAGGCTTATAGATGGTTTTTATGAAATTGAGGAATGTACCCTCTATCCCTACACTCTGAAGGGTTTTAATCAGGAAAGGATGCTGTATTTTGTCAAATGCTTTTTCTGCATCAGTTGAGAGGATCATATGGTTCTTGACACTTTTCTTGTTAAAATGTCTATGCTACCCAAAGCAATCTACACTTTCAATGCCATTCTGATCAAAATACCAATGACATTCTTCAAAGAACTGGAACAAACAGCCCTTAAATTTGTGTGGAAACAGAAAAGGTGCCGAATCGCCAAGGAATTGTTGAAGAGGAAAAACAAAGCTGGGGGCATCACGTTGCCGGACTTCAAGTTGGACTACAAAGCTTTGATCACAAAGACAGCATGGTACTGGCACAAAAACAGACACATAGACCAATGAGACAGAATAGAGAACCCAGAAATGGACCCTCAGCTCTTTGGGCAACTAATCTTTGAGAAAACAGGGAAAAACCTCCAGTGGAAAAAAGTCTCTTCAATGAACGGTGCTGGGAAAATTAGACAGTTACATGCAAAAGAATGAAACTTGACCACTCTCTTACACCATACACAAAGATAAACTCTAAATGGATGAAAGACCTCGATGTGAGACAGGAATCCATCAAAATCCTAGAGAAGAACATAGGCTGCAACCTCTTTGACCTCAGCAACAGCAACTTTTTTCATGACACATCTCCAAAGGCAAGAGAAAGAAAAGAAAAAATGAACTTGTGGGACTTCATCAAGATCAAAAGCTTCTGCACAGCCAAGGAAACAGTCAAATAAACTAAGAGACAGCCCATGGAATGGGAGAAGATATTTCCAAATGTCACTACAGATAAAAGACTGGTATCCAAGATCTACAAAGAACTTCTCAAGCTCAATACACGGGAAACAAATAATCAAATCAAAAAATGGGCAGAAGAAGGGCAGAGTTAAGATGGCGGAGGAGTAGGGGACCCCTTTTTCAGCCGGTCCCCTGAGTCGAGCTGGATAGGTACCAGACCAGCCTAAATAACCATGGAATCAGCCTGAGACGCAGGAAGATACATCTGGATCTCTACAAATGAACATCTCCAGCGCTGAGTATTGAGGTACGAAGAGGGGAGCCCTGAAACCACGCACAGATATCGGAAGATAAACGGAAGGGGGAGGGAGCCGCCGCATTCGGGCGCCGGGAAGCGGCAGCCACCTGCACGGGGGAGTGGGTGGACTCAGGGAAGGCACCCGCAAGAGAGCGGACTGAGACGGGTGAGCCGGGAGCGCGCACCACCAGGCATCTCGCGGAACACCAGAATCCCGGTGTGCTCACAGGATCCAGACTGAGACCGGGGGCTCCCGGAGAGCGCGGGGCGGCTGGCGGCTGGCGGGCCACCTGCACTGGGGAGCGGGTGGACTCGCGGTTGGCACCCGCGAAACAGCAGACTGAGACCCTGAACCGGGTGCACTCGCCACCAGGCTTCTCACGGAACACCAGAATCCTGGTGTGGTCACCAGGCATAGACTGAGACCAGGAGATCCGGGAGCGCGCGGGGCGGCTGGCGGCATTAGAAACACAAAGGACAGAGCCGCGCCGGCCCTGGAAGTGAGGGCAGGGACGTCGGGTGTGGGGCGCACATCCCAGGACGCTGTTGGTTGAGCAGCACCAACAGAAACAGAGTTAAAGTGGCCGGAACATCAGTGGAGAACGGGCCGCAATCCCTCTGTTCTGTGACAATTCAGCTTCTGCTGCTCTGACTCTCAGAAGAGGCATAGCAGACCACCAGGGAAAGCCTCCAGAGAACAAAAGCCTGGAAATACCGGCTCACAGCCTGCCCATCCCCATCCCCCCTCGCGGGGGACACGGAGACTCTACGCAAACAGGGTTGCCTGAGTTTCGGTGTAGCAGGCCCCTCCCCCAGAACACAGAAGGCAGGCTGAAAAATCAGGAAGCCCACAACGCAGGGCACCTGGGTGGTGCAGTCATTGAGCGCCTGTCTTCCGCTTAGGGCGTGATCCCGGCGTTCCGGAAAGGAGTCCCTCATCGGGCTCCTCTGCTGGGAGCCTGCTTCTTCCTCTCCCACTCCCCTGCTTCTGTTCCCGTTCTTGCTGACTGTCTCTCTCTCTCTCAGATAAATAAATAAAATCTTTAAAGAAGAAGCCCACATCCCTAAGATCCCTATAAAACAAGGGGCACGGCCTGGGACCCAGTCAATAATTTGGGCTCTGGACAACCCCGCAACCTCTCCTCATCAGAATGACAAGAAGGAGAAGCCCCCCCCCCAGCAAAGAAAAGACAGTGAGTCTGTGGCCTCTGCCATAGAAATAATGGATATGGATATAACCAAATTATCAGAAATGAAATTCAGAGTAACGATGGTCAAAATGGTGAGTAGAATTGAAAAAAGTATTAACGAAAAGGTTACTGAGAATATAGAATCCCTAAGGACAGAAATGAGAGCGAATCTGACAGAAATGAAAAATTCTATGAGCCAAATGCAGGCAAAACTAGAGGCTCTGAAGGCCAGGGTCACCGAAGCAGAGGAAAGGGTTAGTGAATTGGAGGATGGGTTAATAGAGGAAAAAATGAAAATAGAAGATGGTCTTAAAAAAATCCACGCCAACGAATGTAGGTTATGGGAGACTACTGACTCAATGAAACGATCCAGTGTTAGAATCATCGGCATCCCCGAAGGGGTGGAGAAAAACAGAGGTCTAGAAGAGATATTTGAACAAATTGTAGCTGAAAACTTCCCTAATCTAGCAAGGGAAACAAACATTCCTGTCCAAGAGGCAGAGAGGACCCCTCCCAAGCTCAACCACAACAAACCTACGCCACGTCACGTCATAGTGCATTTCGCGAATATTAAATCCAAGGATACAGTATTGAAAGCGGCTAGGGCAAAGAAATTTCTCACGTACCAAGGCACAGGCATCAGAATTACGTCAGACCTGTCTACACAGACCTGGTATGAGAGAAAGGGTTGGGGGAGCATATTTAAAGCTCTTTCAGAGAAAAACATGCAGCCAAGGATCCTATATCCAGCAAGGCTGTCATTCAGAATTGATGGAGAAATAAAGACATTTCAGAATCGCCAGTCACTAACCAATTTCATAACCACGATACCAGCCCTACAGGAGATATTACAGGGGGTTCTATAAAAGTAAAAAGGCCCCAAGAGTGATACAGAACAGAAAGTCACAGCCAATACAAACAAAGACTTTACTGGCAACATGGCATCATTAAAATCATATCTCTCAGTACTCAGCCTTAATGTTAATGGCTTAAATTCTCCCATAAAGCACCACAGGGTTGCAGATTGGATAAAAAGAAATGACCCATCCATTTGCTTTCTACAAGAGACTCATTTCGAACCCAAAGATGCATTCAGACTGAGAGTAAGGGGATGGAGTACCATCTTTCACTCAAATGGACCTCAAAGGAAAGCTGGTGTAGCAATTCTCATATTAGATACATTGGATTTTAAACTACAGACTATAGTTAGAGACGCAGAAGGGCACTATATTATTCTTAAAGGATGTATTCAACAAGTGGATATGACAATTATAAATATATATGCCCCCAACAGGGGAGCAGCAAGATACACAAGCCAACTCTTAACCAGAATAAAGAGACATATAAATAAAAATACATTAATAGTAGGGGACCTCAACACTCCACTCTCAGAAATAGACAGAACACCCTGGCAAAAACTAAGCAAAGAATCAAAGGCTTTGAATGCCATATTCGACGAGTTGGACCTCATAGATATATATAGAACACTACACCCCAGAACCAAAGAACACTCATTCTATTCTAATGCCCATGGAACATTCTCAAGAATAGACCATGTTCTGGGACACAAAACAGGTCTCAACCGATACCAAAAGATCGAAATTATCCCCTGCATATTCTCAGACCACAACACTCTGAAATTGGAACTCAACCACAAGGAAAAATTTGGAAGAAACTCAAACAGTTGGAGACTAAGAAACATCCTGCTCAGGAATGACTTGATAAACCAGGAAATCAAAAATCAAATTAAACAATTTATGGAGACCAATGAGAATGAAAATACAACTGTCCAAAACCTATGGGATACTGCAAAGGCAGTCCTAAGGGGGAAATACATAGCCATCCAAGCCTCACTCAAAAGAATAGAAAAATCTAAAATGCAGTTTTTATATTCTCACCTCAAGAAGCTTGAACAGCAACAGAGAGACAGGCCTAATCCACACACGAGGAAGCAGTTGACCAAAATTAGAGCTTAAATCAATCAAGCAGAAACCAAAAGTACAGTAGAGCTGATCAACCGGACTAGAAGCTGGTTCTTGGAGAGAATCAATAAAATTGACAGACCACTGGCAAGACTTATCCAAAAGAAAAGAGAAAGGACCCAGATTATTAAAATTATGAATGAAAAAGGAGAGGTCACGACGAGCACCATTGAAATTGGAAGGATTATTAGAAATTTTTATCAACAGCTATATGCCAATAAACTAAGCAATCTGGAAGAGATGGAATCCTTCCTGGAAACCTATAAACTACCAAGATTGAAACAGGAAGAAATTGATTTCTTAAACAGGCCAATTAATTATGAAGAAATTGAGTCAGTGATAAACAACCTTCCAAATAACAAAATTCCAGGCCCGGACGGTTTTCCTGGGGAATTCTACCAAACATTCAAAGAAGAAATAATACCTATTCTCCTAAAGCTATTTCAAAAAATAGAAACAGAAGGAAAGCTACCAAACTCATTCTATGAGGCCAATATTACCTTGATCCCCAAACCAGGCAAAGACCCCCTCAAAAAGGAGAATTACAGACCGATTTCCCTAATGAATATGGACCCCAAAATCCTCAACAAGATACTTGCTAATAGAATCCAACAGTTCATTAAAAGGATTATCCATCACGATCAAGTGGGATTCATACCTGAGATGCAAGCGTGGTTCAATATTTGCAAATCAATCAGCGTGATACATCATATCAACAAGAAAAGACTCAGGAACCATATGATCCTCTCAATTGATGCCGAAAAAGCATTTGATAAAATACAGCATCCTTTCCTGATTAAAACCCTTCAGAGTGTAGGAATAGAAGGTATATTTCTCAATCTCATAAAAGCCATCTATGAAAAGCGTACTGCAAATATTATTCTCATTGGGGAAAGGCTGGAAGCCTTTCCCTTAAGATCAGGAACTCGACAAGAATGCCCACTCTCGCCCCTATTATTCAACATAGTAATAGAAGTCCTTGCAACAGCAATCAGACGACAAAAAGGGATCAAAGGTATTCAAATCGGCAAAGAAGAAGTCAAAATGTCTCTCTTCGCAGATGACATGATACTCTATATGGAAAACCCAAAAGAAGCCACTCCCAAACTATTAGAAGTTATAGAGCAATTCAGTAACATGGCTGAATATAAAATCAATGCTCAGAAATAGGTTGCATTTCTGTACACGAATACCAGAGACCGAAGAAAGAGAAATTAGGGAATCCATCCCATTTACAATAGCACCAAAAACCATACGTTACCTTGGAATTAACTTAACCAGAGACATAAAGGACCTATATTCTAGAAACTATAAATCACTCTTAAAAGACATTGAGGAAGACACAAAAAGATGGAAAAATATTCCATGCTCATGGATCAGAAGAATTAACATAGTTAAAATGTCCATGCTACCCAGAGCAATCTACACTTTCAATGCTATCCTGATCAAAATACCGAGGACGTTTTTCAAAGAATCGGAACAAATAGTCCTTAAATTTGTATGATAACAGAAAAGGCCCCGAATCCTCGAGGAACTGTTGAAAAGGAAAAACAAAGCTGGGGGCATCACAATGCCGGATTTCGAGCTGTACTACAAAGCTGTGATCACAAAGACAGCATGGTACTGGCACAAAAACAGACACATAGACCAATGGAACAGAATAGAGAGCCCAGAAATTGACCCTTGTCTCTTTGAGCAACTAATCTTTGATAAAGCAGGAAAAAACATCCGGTGGGAAAAAGACAGTCTCTTCAATAAATGGTGCTGGGAAAATTGGACAGCTACATGCAAAAGAATGAAACTTGACCACTCTCTCACACCATACACAAAAATAAACTCCAAATGGATGAAAGACCTCAATGTGAGACAGGAATCCATCAAAATTCTAGAGGAGAACATAGGCAGCAACCTCTACGACATCAGCCAAAGCAACCTTTTTCATGAGACATCTCCAAAGGCAAGAGAAACAAAAGATAAAATGAATTTATGGGACTTCATCAAGATTAAAAGTTTCTGCACAGCCAAGGAAACAGTCAGAAAAACTAAGAGGCAGCTCACGGAATGGGAGAAGATATTTGCAAATGACACTACAGATAAACGACTGGTATCCAAGATCTACAAAGAACTTCTCAAACTCAATACACGAGAAACAAATAAATCAAGAAATGGGCAGAAGATATGAACAGACACTTTTCCAATGAAGACATACAAATGGCTAACAGACACATGAAAAAATGTTCAAAATCATTAGCCATCAATGAAATTCAAATCAAAACCACACTGAGATACCACCTTATGCCAGTTAGAATGGCAAAAATAGACAAGGCAAGAAACAACAATTGTTGGAGAGGATGTGGAGACAGGGGATCCCTCCTACATTGTTGGTGGGAATGCAAGTTGGTACAACCACTCTGGAAAACGGTGTGGAGGTCCCTTAAAAAGTTAAAAATTGAGCTACCCTATGATCCAGCCATTGCACTACTGGGTGTTTACCCCAAAGATACAGACGTAGTAAAGAGAAGGGCCATATGCACCCCAATGTTCATAGCAGCAATGTCCACAATAGCTAAATCGTGGATGGAGCCGAGATGCCCTTCAACAGATGACTGGATGAAGAAGTTGTGGTCCATATATACAATGGAATATTACTCAGCTATCAGAAAGAACGAGTTCTCAACATTTGCTACAACATGGACGGCACTGGAGGAGATAATGCTAAGTGAAATAAGTCAAGCAGAGAAAGACAATTATCATACGATTTCTCTCATCTATGGAACATAAGAACTAGGATGATCGGTAGGGGAAGAAAGGGATAAAGAAAGGGGGTAATCAAAAGGGGGAATGAAACATGAGAGACTATGGACTATGAGAAACAAACTGAGGGCCTCAGAGAGGAAGGGGTTGGGGGAATGGGATAGACCGGTGATAGGTAGTAAGGAGGGCACGTATTGCATGGTGCACTGGGTGTTATACACAACTAATGAATCATCGAGCCTTACATTGGAAACCGGGGATGTACTGTATGGTGACTGACATAATATAATAAAAAATCATTATAAAAAAAATGGGCAGAAGATATGAACAGACACTTTCCAATGAAGACATACAAATGGCTAACAGACACATGAAAAAATGTTCAAAATCATTAGCCATCAGGGAAATTCAAATGAAAACCACATTGAGATACCTCCTTACGCCAGTTTGAATGGCAAAAATTGACAAGGCAGGAAACAACAAATTTTGGAGAGGATGTGGAGAAAGGTGATCCCTCTTACATTGTTGGTGGGAATGCAAGCTGGTACAGCCACTTTGGGAAACAGTGTGGAAGTTCCTCAAAAAGTTAAAAAATATCCAATGGGAAAAAGACAATCTCTTTAACAAATGCTCTTAGGAAAGTGTGCCAACTACATGCAAAAGAATGAAACTAGAACGCTTTCTTACACCATAAACAAAAACAAATTTAACATGGATTAAAGACCTAAATGTGAGACATGAAACCATAAAAATCCTAGAAGGGAGCAGAGGCAGTAATGTCCCGGACATCAGCCATAGCAACATTTTTCTAGGTATGTCTCCTGAGGCAAGGGAAACCATGGCAAAAATCAACTATTGAGACTGTATCAAAATAAAAGTCTCTGCACAGCTAAGGAAACAGTCAACCTACCAAATGGGAGAAGGCATTTGCAAATGACATATCTGATAAAGGGTTAGTATCCAAATTATGTAAAAACACCAATACAACTTATCACCCCAAAGGCAAATAATCCATTTTAAAAATGGGCAGAATATACGAACAAGCATTCCTTCAAAGAAGATAAACAGATGGCCAATAGACAAATGAGAGGATACTCAATATCACTCATCATCAGGGAAATGCAAATCAAAACTACAATGAGATACCATCTCATCCCTATCAGAATGGCTAAAATAACACAAGAAACAACAGGTGCTGAAAAGCAACCCTCTTGCACTGTTGGTGGGAATGCAAACTGGTGCAGCCCCTGTGGAAGCAGTATGGAGGTTTCTCAACAAGTTAAAATTGAACTACCCTGTGATCAAATAATCACACTACCTGGTATTTTACCTCAAAATTCCAAAAACATTAATTCAAAAGGAAACATGCACCCCTACATTTATAGCAGCATTATTTACGATATCCAAAATGTGGAAGCTGTCCAGGTGTCCATCAATAGACAAATGGATAAAGAATATGTGGTGTATAACACATACATACACACACACTGGAATATTACCCATAAAAATAAGGAAATCTTGCCATTTGCAGAGACATGGATGGAGATGGAGGACACAATGCTAAGCAAAATAAGTCAGTCAGAGAAAGACAAATACCATGTGATTTTTCTCATATGTGAAATTTAAGAAACAAAACAAACGAGCAACGGAAAAAAAAAAGGAGAGAGACAAACCAAGGAACAGACTCTTACCTATAGAGAGCAAATTGATGGTTACCAGAGGAGAGGTGGGTGGGTGGATGGGTTAAATAGGTGGTGGGGATTAAAAAGTGCCCTTGTTGTGATGAGCACTGGGTGATGTATGGAATTGTTGAGTCACTGTATTGTATACCTGAAACTAACACTGCATGTTAACTAACTGAAATTAAAATAAAAACTTGAAAAAATAAAAAATAAAATCCAGTGCCAGAATTTTATTGCTGTAGTGTTTTTACTTATGTCAGGAGCATTGTTCTGTCATTACCCTTTTTTAATAGAATTTCACTACTATTCCTACTTATTTTTTCTATACAAGTGTTTACAGTTTGTCTACTTCCCAGATAATTCCTTTATTTTATTATTAAATTATGAATCAATTTAGGAAAGATTGACATTGTTACCATTTTGATATTCCTACATAAGGATAGGATCTGTTTTTTTCATTTCTCCAAAGCTTCTTTTTGGAATTCTCAGTAGACTTTTTTTTCTCTCCATTTTTCCTGTGCTCATAGCAAGATGGATTCTGGATATACTCCGAGTATTGTAACAACCACCTGGACGCTTGCATGGAACTCTCCAAACTAATGAAGGACAGCCGCTACCAGCACTTCTTTGAGGCCTGTCGCCTCTTGCAGCAGATGATTGACATTGCTATTGATGGTTTCCTTTTGACGCCAGTGCAGAAGATCTGCAAGTATCCCTTACAACTGGCTGAACTTCTCAAATATACTGCCCAGGATCATAGGTAAAGGATAGAGAGAAGCAGGAGTTAGGAGAGCTTCAACTACATGTTAGTCTTTATTAAGAATATATGTTCTTTAGCTTTTTCTGAGCTTCTGTTAACTTATCTGCACAATGGGATGATGGTATATTTTTGCTTACCTCGCAAGGTTATTGTGTATGTAAAGCAAAGGAATGCTTGTGAGAGTTTCTTATAAAGCTGGGAATCACTATGCACAAAAAAATCAGTATGCATCATCATTACTACACAACTTACACCCTGCCTTCAGGGAGCTTAGATGGGTCTTTAGTCCTAAATTTAGCTAACTGAAATAATCCAGATGGAATAATTATTCAACTGTCTATTCTGCTCTGTTTGTTTGATAGATTCAATAGCCTAATAACAGCCTACATAACTTTTACTGACCTTAGATTTCTTCTGCAAGGCTATATCCCTCGTATTCTTTAGTCTTTTCCACCCTCCTCTGCCTCATCTCAACTGTACCTTCCCTTTAGACTCAGAACATGACTGGGATGTAAACAGACTTGAGACTTCTCCTGAAGTTTTTTTTTTCTTTTTTCTAATTTTCAGTATTTTTTAAGAAAACCAACCCAAAAATGACCCAGAAACTTATCTCTCTCTGAATGGAAATGATCTACCAGTAAATGAGCCTACCAGCAAGGTATATGCTGAGAGTCATCTCCAACAATGAGTAAACCACCCCCCACTCTTTCACATGCTTTACTTTATGACCTAGAGCCCTCAGCCTTTTTATAGCCATCTTTAATTTGTATTAAATCCCTGATCTTTGACATACTCAGCTCTCTTCCTGATTGAACCCTCCAAGAAGAAAGAAGAACTTTGTCCAATTTCCCTTAGCTTTCTGCCTAATTCTCATTAGGCCCACTTCCTATTCTCACTTGGCTCCATTGCCTGGTTTCTTTGGAGCTGACTCTCAGACCTAGCTGTGTAAGGCCATGTTTGTGGGCCAGTTGGTTTTGTTTATGCTAAGCTCAAGGCCAATCCCTGGGTTCATTTTTAAGTTGATGGTGTTTCTTTAGGAAATCATGGTCATGTGCTTCAGTTTCCGGAGCCTTGGACAAATTTCAGATTTGAATCCAAATGTGGTAACACCGGACTCTCCCTTTGTGTGAGAATACTACCAGTGGTAGCTCTGCCTGCCATGCCTTGTTGGCTATGAGAGAGGCAGGTAGTGAAGGACCTCCCAAAAGAGGACTCTGCTCCCTTCTCCCTGAGGCTGTTTACTAGCTGGGGGATGGTGGGCATACTCATTAGACATGAAATTTGGAGGTGACTAAATGTTATTTTAGAAGACTTAATATAGACCATTGCTAGAACTGAGTCCCAAGTTTTCTAAGGTTACAGTTTCTTGTGAGAGCTAATAAGACGCTGAAGAACTCCCACTAAAATTAGGATATTTTAAAAATAAAAATGGAAAATATTTATGGCACCTAAAATGGAAAGCCCTTAAAGGAAGGTCTTCTAGTCAGACGTCCTCATTTTATGGCTAGAAAGACTGAGGCCCAAAAAGCAAGTCTATGTGGCAAAGTGTGGACAGTGGTCTGGGAACCTAGCTTTGTAAAGAGCCCTCCAGGTAATTTTCATGCCCAAAAAGTTTATGAGCCATTGTACTAGCCAGTCTGGAAGGCCTCTTCTAGTTCTGCCAGCCCATGATGTCATGAGCCTAAATGACCTCCACAGTTATACTTCAGGGTGCTAAGAAGTGATCATTATTGTACCAAAATCTCAGAGGAGCAACCTTCAGACCAATGGTTTTAAAACCAGTATATTCAAAGAGTGGTTCTCAAATGTTTTTATATTATAGCTCATCTCTCGCCTACTCCTGAGTATCTGTTTCATGGAATCTAGCAGAGGGCTCTAAAAATCATACTTGTGGATTGATAATATTAATAAGTAAATTATATATTGCACAATTGTTTGAGTCCCAGAAAGACCATTTTCAAAGCACAGCCCAGAACTATGTGAGTTTCTTTTTTTTTTAAAGATTTCATTTATTTATTTGACAGAGAGAGAGACAGCCAGCGAGAGGGGGGAACAGAAGCAGGGGGAGTGGGAGAGGAAGAAGCAGGCTCCCAGCAGGGAGCCTGATGCGGGGCTCGATCCCAGGACTCTGGGATCACGCCCTGAGCCGAAGGCAGGCGCTTAAGGACTGAGCCACCCAGATGCCCCAACTATGTGAGTTTCTTAAGCCTCATTGAGTTCAGTGGGAGACAGTAAGGTAGGATATCTGCCTGGGATTTGCCATCCCTGTGGTCTTTCATGTTGTCATTGGAACCCCTGCCTTAAGGTCTTCTTGCCCTCTGGGTCCCTGGTCCCCTCTCTTTCTACCCACTGAGCTCCAGAGTGCTGAGAGAGTGGCTCAGGCATTGGCAGGATACAGGAATACCAGTCCTCCTTCAGGGTGACCTATTGGGCCCAGCACTATCCCCAGACCATGGGGCACTTCTTTTGGCAGGCCTCAGGGTGCTGTATTAAGATGACAGCTCCTGTGATGCATGTCATAGTAGCTTAGATCTGAAGTCACTTAGAGGCTGCTGCCAGCTTGAAGGAAAGTAGGTCTGAAATGCAAGCAGTCAGAATGGCCTCTAAAGGAAAAGATTAGATTGATGGAGAGTAATAAATGGATAATAATACTGCCTTTTCTTACAGAAGGGTGATGTGTCCCCACCCTGCCTTCCAACCTTTCTTAAGCTAACAGGAAGAAAGACTCTATAGAAGAGGGAGGTTAGCTGACATGTCTTGGTTCAGTAGATCTTATCCAGGGGCTGGGCCCAGACCTCATCTGAAGGGCTGGGGGCTCTGCGTAGGGTTTAGGTGAGACCACAACTGTTCAGTTCTTCTCTCACCCACTCCTAAAGCTAGTGGGGAAGGTTAAATATGGGGACCATCCCCCTCTAACCATCGTAAGAAAGGCAGTCGGCTAAAAATGGTGAAGGTTGAATGACAGTATGGCACCGTGACCATAATGAACCCATGGCTGAGTAGTACACGGGGTCAGAGGTAATAGGCATTCTCATTCCAGTGCTGTCCAATGGAACTTTCTACAATAATGTAAACGTTTTGTATCTGTGCTGTCCACTGTAGTAGCCACTGGCCACATATGACTTGAGTACTGAGAAATGTAGCTGGTGCAACTGAAGTACTAATTTTTTAATTATATTTAATTTAATTTAATTTTTTTATTTTTTTATAAGAACTAGCAAGATCGGTAGGAGAAGAAAGGGATAAAGAAAGGGGGGTAATTAGAAGGGGGAATGAAGCATGAGACACCATGGACTCTGAGAAACAAACTGAGGGCTTCAGAGGGGAGGGGGGTGGGGGAATGGGATAGGCTGGTGATGGGTATTAAGGAGGGCACATATTGCATGGTGCACTGGGTGTTATACGCAACTAATGAATCATGGAACTGAACATCAAAAACCAGGGATGTACTGTATGGTGACTAACATAATAAAAAATATTATTATAAAAAATAATTATATTTAATTTTAAATAAATGTACCTAGTGGCTACCATATTGGACAGCATAACTTTATGCTTTAGTTCCCCAAAGTGGTTTAAGTCATTTTCCTGGTACCTTCAAACCAGAGAGAGGAATGGCATAGGAGATAGTAAATGGGCCCAAAGAACAGGGGCACTTATTTATGTCAGCAGCTTCTACACTGCACCTACCCCTTTTGTCATCACCCTACTGTGCTTCCAAATAGCAGGCTCAGATAGCCTTGCTAGGGAGAAACTTTGGTAGTCATACAGAGCCCAACAGATTGCCCATATGCTGGAGCAAGTAACTGTAAAAAGATAGAATATAACAAGAACAAATGTTAGAATGGCTAAAAAACAAGACAGGAAACAAATGTTGGTGAGGAAGTGGAGAAAGGGGAAACCTCTTTCACTGTTGGTGGGAATGCAAGCGGTACAGCCACTCTGGAAAACATGACATTAAAAACAGAGCTGCCCTACGACCCAGCAATTGCACTACTGGGTATTTACCCCAAAGATACAGATGTAGTGAAAAGAAGGGGCACCTGCACCCCAATGTTTATAGCAGCAATATCCACAATAGCCAAACTGTGGAAGGAGCTGAGATGTCCTTCAACAGATGAATAGATAAAGAAGTTGTGGTTCAGGGGCACCTGGGTGGCTCAGTCAGTTACGTGTCTGCCTTTGGCTCAGGTCATGATCCCAGGATCCTGGGGTTGAGCCCCACCGCGGGCTCTCTGCTCAGCAGGAGCCTGCTTCTCCCCCTCCCTGCCACTCCCCCTACTTGTACTGTCTGTCAAATAAATACACAAAATCTTGAAAAAGAGAAGTTGTGGTTCATATATACACTGGAATATTACTCAGCCATCAGAAAGGATGAATACCTCCCATTTACATCGACATGGATGGAACTGGAGGTTATTACGCTAAGTGAAATAAATCAGTCAGAGAAAGACAATTATCATATGGTTTCACTCATATGTGGAATATAAGGAATACTGCAGAGGGCCATAGGGGAAGGGAGGGAAAACTGGGAGGAAATCAGAGAGGGAGACAAACCATGAGAGACCCTTGACTCCAGGAAACAAACTGAGGGTTGCAGAAAGGAGGTGGGTAGGGTGATGGTGTAACTGGGTGATAGGCATTAAGGAGGGAACATGATGTGATGAGCACTGGGTGTTATACATAACTAATGAATCATTAAAAACTATATTAAAAACTAATGATGGTGGCTAATTGGATTTTAAAAAAAGAACAAATGTAAGGTTTTGCAGTTCAGTCCAAGAAATCAAGAGGGAGACTTAGAGTTTGAGGACAGGCTTAGAGACATACAGCTTCTAGACAGCATATTTTTTTAAATGTTTTATTTATTTATTTCAGAAAGAGAGAGAAAGCAGGGGGAAGGGCAGAGGGAGAAGCAGACTCCCCGCTGAACAGGGAGCCCGATGTGGGGCTAGATCCCAGGACCCTGGGATCATGACCTGAGCTGAAGGCAGACATTTAACCACTGAGCCACCCAGGCACCCCTAGACAGCATATTTTAAAGAGACTTAGGAAGCATTAGTCAACCATGAGTTCAATATAAGTCAGCAGTTGGATCGAGAAGAAAAACTGGTAATAGCTAACATTTATTAAGGTTCAGAATAAATAAGAGGGGTTGTTTGTTTGTTTTGGGTTTTTTTTTTTGTTTGTTTTTTTACAAAGTTGTCTTGAGACAGAATAAACTGGTTAGGATGTATAATGAGCATCCTGTTCCTGGAAGTGATAAAATTTAGTAATATTTGAAGACTGTGGTCTGGCAGGTGTTCACAGAATGCAGGGAGGCCATCTAAGAGGAGGTGCTGCATGGTGTCTGACCTGGCAGTTAGAACTACCTTCTCTGTGTCTCTGACTGGCCAACCACCCCACACTTCAGTGTATTAGGAAAAAAAAAAAGATAGTTGCTATGTATCTTTTTTCCCTCCTTTCTTCTTTCTAATTAGTGCTGGGACAGTGAGATAGTTAATGACCATAAAGCATGTTTAGCTTTTCTAAGGAAAGGTTAGTTAAGACTGAATCATAATCCATCCTCTTGCCCTCTCAGTCTATTGGTAGCTCCACCAAATGGCTGGGATCTCACTTTCAATGTGCCTTTCACAGGGATCATTTGATTGGAAATCAGATCGGACAAGCAGAGAAAACTGGACAGGATGGTATAACCTTCAACAAGTAGGCCATCCAAAGTCCCAGGAAACGGCCCAGAAGTTGCACTTCTGGGACTAGAGGTTTTGGGAGGTAACCCGTATGGTGTCTATACTAGAGAAATGTTTGATTTGTACTAATAATACCGCTAACATTTACTATAGGCCAAGAGCAAAACAGTTTATGTGGATGATTAAGCCCTCAACAAACCTTCCTATAATTCTTCCCATTTCACATATGAAGAAACTGAGTCATTGAGTCATTAAGACTTGCCAAAGACCACTAGTCAGTGACAAAACTAGGGTTTGAGCCCAAAGAATATGGATCCAGAGTCTGTTCTTAACCACTGTGCTACATCCTATCTGTATATCATACTGGAGGAAAAGAGTAGATATTATTTCACTTCACAGTGACTTTGGGCAGAGTTCCCTAGAAATAAGTGTTGGAAGGGATGGTAAAGCTCTGAGCTATGCCATGTATAAGGTTCCCTTCTTTTTTTTTCTTTTTTATAATAATATTTTTTATTGTATTATGTTAGTCACCATACAGTACATCCCTGGTTTTTGATGTAAAGTTCCATGATTCATTAGTTGCGTATAACACCCAGTGCACCATGCAATATGTGCCCTCCTTACTACCCATCACCAGCCTATACCATTCCCCCAACCCCCTCCCATCTGAAGCCCTCAGTTTGCCTTCTTGATCCTTGGCTGGTTGTATCAGATTGGACACAAAAATAATGTTATAAAAAAGATAAGGGTCTATTTCCCTTTCATGTAAAAAATAAAAGTCTGCAGGTAGACAGTACATGACTGCTATAGTAGCTCTATGGTCATCAAAGACTTGGGCTCCTTCCAACTTTCTGTTATCCTATGCCTAGGAGTAGGGACCTTTTTCTTATGGTCCAAGATAGCTACTAGAACTTCAACCATCACATCTATATTCAAACATCGAGATTGAGGAAGGGCTAAAACAGCATATGCTATCTTCCTTAAAGGAAGTTTCTGAAAATCTCTGCCCAAAATTTCTATCTGCATATCACTGGACTAATCACAGTCACCCCTTACTGTAAAGAAAGATAGGAAATGTAATCTTTTACTCTATGTACCATGGGTTCCATCTGAAAATCAGGGCTCTGTTACTAAGTAGGAAGAGAAGAATGGATTGTAGGGTTGGCACCCAACACATTGGTTCTCTAACACATTGATTCATCCAGCTTGTACTTTTCTGTCTTCACAGTGACTACAGGTATGTGGCAGCTGCTCTAGCTGTCATGAGAAACGTGACTCAGCAGATCAATGAGCGCAAGCGGCGTTTGGAGAATATTGACAAGATTGCCCAGTGGCAGGCATCTGTCCTAGACTGGGAGGTAGGATTCTTACCACCAGGGGCACTGGGGAGTCTGAATAGCTTAACTAGAACATCACATCTTGGCCAAAGATGGATGAAAAGGAATTAAATTAAAAGAGCAGCAGAAAGGATTTAGATTAGAGCCAAGGTAAAACATTCTACTAATGAGAGGTGTTGTGTACTATAATGGCTTTCTAAGAAGGTTGGAGAAATCTTTGAGGCAACATTTTGTTAAGAAAGGAAATGTTCATCTCTTTGGGTGTTGCCAGAAAAAAAATGGATTGACTCAATAGACTTTCAAGCCTCTTTCCAGTCCTGGAGTTTTATCACCACCAGGTGAACACTTGGGTAAGAAGTGGTATGTACTAATTCATTCCCAGACACAGAATATAAGGTTGGTTCTCTGATGCAGGCCAGCCAATGTACTTCTTTTTTCCATTGGTGAGATTATGTTGCCCTGACACATTTACTAGGTCTACCTAAGCTTGCACACTTGAGGCCAAGGTCATCATTCCTGTCCAACCGACAGACCAAATTCTGTTTTTTATCACCTGCTTATAAAAATAATTCCTGACAGCCTCCTATTTCATCGGAAACAGCCACAACTTCTCTGAACTCAGAAAGTCTTCAGTGAATGAAGTCACTAAAGCCTTCCTTTCCTAGATACTCACTTATAGAGGATATATATACAACTTAACAAATAAATGGAGATTTTTCTTCTGTTAATGCCACTGCTCTGTTGAGGTTCTTGAGTTTCTGTTCAATAGAAACAGAGCTGTGAATTTTAAGGCCTCCCAGGTGTGTGTGTTGAGTACACCGTTTAGTGTTTGTCTCTTGTGCCCACTGAGAAAACCAAGGGTCATGGCATTTCACTTTGATCTCTCAGACCCAAATTGTAAAATCTGACAGTCTACAGGCTAACATAACCAAGATGGGAAAGGCTGGTCATGCTACCAGGGAGGGGGCAGCAAACTTAAGCTTCATAGTAAAGAGTGCAGAAGTTTAACCAGTTCCTTATTCCACTTGCCTCAACTCAGGTATCATTTCCTGTGATTGAGAGGTAGTATCTCCCTAATATTTCAAGCAGTGGCACATTCTAAGAAGATTAAGCATCAACCTTGCAAACAGCTATTTTACCAAAGTCCAGAAAAAAATCATCCTTCATTTATTCTGCTACCTCTGATCCTTCTTAGTGTAGATGGCTGGAAAAGACCAGCCTTGGCACATTCGAGCATTTGGCATATTTTTCAGTCTTATTTAAAGGATAATGTCCCCGTAAGAGTAGAAAAAGCAGCGATTGTTTGAGATTAAGAGAAAGGAACGAATCTATATAAAGAAACTGTTGCTTGTAAGAGGAAACCAACACTGGCCCAAACTTATTAGGGAATCGTGGTTCCTGCTTCCCTTGTGTCTGGCTTACTTTGTTTAGTTGCCTGATCAGAAGCAGAAGCCTAGACCAAATGACCTCTAGAAAGCCCATCAACTCTAAGGCACTTTGAAATTGTGGTTGGTTAGCAGACCTCTTTCTCTCTCCTCCTGCAGGGTTCTCTGTAAAAGGAAGTTCCCAGCAGCAGTTGCCTTCATAGTCCCTGGAACATCTTCCCTCTTCCTTAATGCCTGGAAGATCTAATTCCTCCATATGCTCTAGGCTTCCAGTCCTTGAAGGTGGAGCCATGGAGGACCAACAATAGCCTGAAATTCCTTGGCCTATCCATGGAGCCTTATTAATACCAAACTCGAAAGCACTGAACTATGATTTAAAGACTCAGCATCTAAGAAGGAATTTCGTGTGTTTTTGTCTAGAAGTGGGGGGATGGGAAACAAAAAGACAATTTTGAGCCAGGATTGATGGGAGAATGGTCACTCTCTGCCTCCTTTGTTAGCTTGATTGATTATTTTCTAATCTCAACCAAGCCCATATGTACAACCCTGACACCCTGCTGCTTGGTGAAGCCCTTCTTCATCTAATTTGATAAGAAGAAAAATTCCTTATGGTTCCCTTTTCAGACTCTGGGGTCACTGTGGAACTTACTAGCTCTAGAGGGGTTGTCTTCTAGGAAGCTTTTCTCCAGTGAATCCTAATGGGTACATTTCAGAGGGCAGGCCTAAAATGTCTCATGTTTGTCATATCTAGTCTTCAAGACTTCTAGAATGTCAGTCACCAGGGCTTTTAGGGGACTACTCTCCCTATCAACAGTTCTGGCTGTGGTCATGCAAATGTGCTTGTATACACATGCACACACATACATACACACTTGCATTGTAATGATGGTGAAATCTGAGAAGCCTATTTCTGACCAAGACTACAAAGCTAAAATTTTAATCGGGTCTCCAGATTATCTCTGTGGTATTCTAATCACTGTTGCACTACATACTCTTTCAACCTTCTGCTTCCTACAGCCCAGCTGCTTTCCTTTGTGGTACTGTAGGGACTTGTTTCTGCTGTAAAGGGTCCAGATCTAAGCAAGGCAGTAAGACTTCCTTGGGGGAAATATCCAAACTCTAGTATGGCTAAAGGTGTATGAGTGCTGGAGAACCACCCCCAAAAGGCAATAGGACATATCCACTCCATGGCTTGCTACCTATTGACATAAGTAGCCAAACCTCACTGGTTCCCTGGTATAGGTTCTTGTATGTTCTACTTGTCCAAGCAGTTGCACAAGCAAAGAGAGGTCCTCCCAGCTTGCTGAGGGCTGCTGTGGACAAGCCTTGCAAATCAAGAAAATGATTTCTTGCCCTCCCCCAGATGTTTGAACAAACAGGGTGGCTGTCAAAGCATCCACATAATAATTTCAACTTAATTCGTCAAACTAAAAAAAAGCATCATAGGGGAAATCTTCAGAGCTTAATCTCCTTTGAAGAGGAATTGAGAAAGAGGGTTGAGGGTTGGCAGCATACAGGCAATTAGTATCTACTCAATAAATCAGAACATCTGGCTAGAGAGTAGGAGGCCTTGTATTATATCCAGACCTGACCCTGCCTCAACTTATTCCATAAATATTCAGGGTCTTTTTGTTCAATTCCAGTTATCATCCCTGCTCCCTGACCTCCTGTGAGGACTAGAGTTCATGAAGTACCCCCTGCTCTGTCCCACCCCCCAGGGCTCCTAAAAATAAATGGATGAGTGAAAGTATCACCCATACCTCAAATCCTTACCTTAGAGTGGCTTAGGGGAACAACAGGGAGAAGAACCTGTTCTCACAGACTATAGTTTCAGGGAAATTTACATTTCTAATTTCTCTGATGCTAATGTTTGGTTGAGCTGTCACATTGCTGCCTTTCCCACTCATTAGATCCACTTGAAAGGAAGGGAAAAGGAATATATCCCTGGCAGCTTCCTTTTAATCTTTTTTTTTTCCTGGAGATTTTTTACCAGGAGCCAAACTTTGTAGCTCATGTTTGAGAACTTGACTGTATGTGATCGTGGTAGCACCCCTCTCCTAAGAGCCTGCTTGTATATTACCCAAAGGCCTGTTTCAGTTTGCCACTGGATAATTGAATCCAAAAAGTCAGAGGAAACACAAACACCCAACGTGATGGAAACAGCAAAACCATCTATTTAAAAGCTAAGGTGGCTTGATGAGTCATACTTCTGGGACCAGGAGATCAAGTGTAGGGCTGGCTGGGTTTGATATTTCCCTGCCATCCTGTCAATAGGCAGCATTGAAAATGAACTGTATGAAAAGTAGGGCATTTCCCTTGTCCTTCTTTCCCCAGATCTGTTCAGGCCACAGCCTCACATCAGAACAATCAGCCTGTAACTAGAATGGGGTGTTGGGCATTGGGCTATTAAGGTGAATGAGTGGCCTTGGTTTTCCACTGGGGCAAATATGTTCCAGGCAGAGGGAACAGTGTGTGCAAAATCCTGGAGGAATGGAAGAAAATAATGTCTATGGGGGAGGTGGTAGTGGGAAGGGATTGCACTTTTGGGGACAAGGCAAAGTAACATATGGTGCAAGTGGGGTGGAAGAGGCAAAGGGTGAGAAATCTGAACTCTGAGAGGGCCATTTTCTTTATGCAACCTGATTTTTGCTCTCAAGCATCCATGTGAAGTGAACTAATCAGAAACTGTTGTATTATCCATTATTCAATTGAAAGAACAAATTGAGAATGGTTAAGCTACTTCCCAAGGGTACAGAGTGAGTTGGTGGCAACACTGGGCCCAGAACCCAAGTCTTGTGAGATTCTCACCTCAGAAATCTTCCAAGATAGCTAGTTGTTCCACTAGGGATTATGATTCTGCTGTGGTTTGGTGGCTTTGGAGGGAGTCTGGCCTGGATTCTGGATTCTTTGGGCAAATTACTTCCAATTTCTCTGACCTTGGTTTTGGGGGTAATAACAGTACATTCCTCATTGGGTTCTTGTGAGTATTAAATAGGAATATGTGACATAGGATATAGAGTGCATAATGATATTCAAGATAATAGATACCACTTATGTAGAACTCACAGTATAAAGTGTACTTTCCTAAGAACTTTGTATATATTAACTTACATAATCTTCACAACAGCCAAAAGAGATTAGTACTGTTATTACCCTCATTTTAAAGATGAGGAAATTCAGTGTAAAAAAATCATTTTAAAGATGAGGAAATGTAGTACAGCCCCACTGTGACCCTCCCTCGGCACAATTTGACCCTTTCCAGGGTTCAAATTGGCTGGAATTGGCAGGACTTAGCTATAGCCAGCACCAGTGTGAGGTTGCCAGTGGCCTGCTGGTCTCTTCCTTCAGAGCAGCTCACCAGCCCTGGAACAAGATGGCCTTCCCTCTCCCTCTAGACTCAGTCTTTGCAGAGTCAAACTCCACTTGAAGCTCACTCAGTAATATTATTTACGTGTGTTTTATATTCTTTTGACTACCTTTTCTGTAGAAATAAAAATTGACCTTAGAATTTAAAAAAAAATACAATAAAGATGAGAAAACTGACACACAGAGAGGATATATGGGTAACCTGACATCAATCAGTTTGGTGAGCATAGGGGTGTTTTCTTTCTTTCTTCTTCCTTCCTGCCTTCCTGCCTTCCTGCCTTCCTTCCTCCTTTCTTCCTTTCTTTCTTCCTTTCTTTGCTTGGTGGAGTTACATGTAGCAAGTACTTAAAATAGTATTCCTGACTGGTACAGTGGGTATAACTTTAAAAGTCATACTGAAAAAAAAAGTCATCTTGGCCAACTTTTTCTGGCATTGGCCTGTTTTTATGGCTTTCTTTCACTTTTTATATATTCAAAATGGACTGTGGCACATCTTCCTGGCCTGCCTCAGGGTGGAACAATGCAGACTGGTACTATTCTCAGCTTCCCATCCATCCAACAGGAAAGCCCTGCATAAATCCCTCACCCTGAGAGCTTTCTCTCCCAGAAGTTCTGTGTTAGTGTGTGGACCCCTCAACGATGAATGTTTACTCAAGTTCCAAGGTACCCCTGAAATGGAGTCTGGAGTCCCAGTCTCTGTGAGCTTTGTTTTTGAGGTTATATTATTACAAAATATTTCCACTGAACTCCCCTTTTCCTTCTCATTCCTTAGACGGAAAAAAGTGGTATGCTCAAGAATACCATTTCTAGCTACCCCTCTCTTTGGCCCACTGCCATGTCTAGGCTGTTCTGATTATTTCTGGGGGGATGCAGGGATCTCCATCTCTAACCTTGACTTGAAGTTTTTGGGTGCAAGGCTGAGATCTTAACATTGGAATATCAGGGCTAGGACCTTGGAGGTCATCATCATATACCACATTTAACATCTGGAAAAACTGAGACCCAGAGAGAAGAAGGGACTGACTGGCCTAGAGACAGCATAATGTAGTGGAAAGAGTGAGTATACTTTTTGGAGCCGCAGAATTGGGGTTGGGTCATGGATATCTAGCTAATGAGCTGGGAGATCTTAGTTGATTACCTGACATTTCTGTACCTTGGACTATAACATGAGAGTGAGACTATCTACCTCCCAGGCTTCTTGTGTGCTTCAGAAGAGATAGAGTGAAAGTATGTAGCACAATGTCTGATGCATATAGGTGTTAGCATATTTTTTAGAGAAGGGGAGGGGCGACAAAGGGATCGGGAGAGAGAATCTCAAGCAGGCTCCACACTCAGCATGGAGCCCAACACAGGGCTCAGTCTCATAGCCCTGAGATCATGACCTGAACCAAAATCAAGAGTCAGATGCTCAACTGACTGAGTCATCCAGGCACCCCTATAGGTACTAATATTAATTCTCCTGAGTCCTGGACCACTGATTTTTATCACTATCTTTATATAGGTCCTGGAACACATACCCCTGTGCCCAGGGCTTTGGTGTGGTTTTCCTTGTGTTCCATGAGTTCTGTGCAAACCCGTATTCATTTCCTCCACTGACTGTAAGCTTCTTGAGAACAGGGGCCAAATCTGTTTTGGCATCTGACATATATCCCCACATACGTCTGACCTAGCAGAGTTACTGTGAAAAGGGGGCCTTCAAAACTCTATAGAATTGAATTAGCCAAAAGTCCGATGTGTTGGTATCTTTTTTTTTTTTTTGTCTGACTGTGTAGCAAGGAGGGGAAGTGGTTTCAGGCTATGAATAACAGACCAAAGAATCATGTGGTTGTGAAGTTTCCTATTAAATCAATATATTTTAATGAACTGAGAGCAGAAGAAAAAAAATTAAGAGACTGAATATATTCTCCCTTTCTCCCTCTATCATTGTCTCCTTGCCCTCCCCATCCCCTTTTTTACTCATTTGCGGAGCAGAGAGACTTCTACTAGTTCCTTAGGCTTACTTTTCAGGTATAAGAAAGAGACTAAGAGACTAGATCTGGGATGAAGGACTGGTGCAGAAAGAGAAATTCATAGAGAAAAAGACAAGGAAAGAGAGAGGGTGGGGGGGAACTCATGGAACCAGAATGAACCTTGGTGCCTGTAGGACTAGAGAGCAGCTGGCACAGAGGGACTATAGCAGTCCTGGGTAGTAGGGCTCATTTGGCCTGAGGGTGAACAAGAGAATGGGTCTTTCCAGCTCACGGAACCTTTTAAGGATTCCCAGGAGTCCTCTGTGTCCCTCTTTCCCCAGCAGGCCTTTTCTGTAGTCCTTCTGCCCCAGTCTATGCCCAGCTTTAGGTGCTTCCAGGAAGGTTACAGGTCCATCTCTCCTGCCTGGCTGCCTCTCACTATCACATGTTCTTCCCAGGGTGAGGACATCCTAGACAGGAGCTCGGAGCTGATCTACACTGGGGAAATGGCCTGGATCTACCAGCCCTATGGCCGCAACCAGCAGCGGGTCTTCTTCCTGTTTGACCACCAGATGGTCCTCTGCAAGAAGGTAACCCCAACCCCTTCTTTCCTGAGGGAGATGGGCACCTCAGAAGCATCAGCCCCTCCCTTTCCATCATCTCCAGCTCCCAATGAAGTGGTCATTATAGTAGGTGGGAAATGGTGCCAGTGGCTTCTAATTTTGTGATTCCTTCTTTAACTTTTGCTCTTTTCCCTCTTTGTCAATTTTCTTTTAAAAATCTAGAGTAAGATTCTTTGTTCTCTTTCTTCTTGTCTTCCATGATGGCTGTCTCTGCTCCTCTGCATCTCATTGCCCTGTTACTTTAGTTATGCATGTGTTTTGTTATTTTCTTCCATAGATGATTATATTGGAAATTATTTTGCTGCTTTGGGGAATTTTTCCTTTATTTCTCCTTTCATTTTTTTTTTCCTGAGGAGGGGTAGAGATCCCCTTTCCTTTCTCCTCAGTCATCCAGTAATGTTCCTACAGCTTTGAAGTTGTCCCAAACAGCTTTTTCCCTATATCCTTTTTAATTATACCAGCCTGGACATACTCTGTTGTCCTCTGTGTCATAACTACTAGTTATATATGTTGGTTTCATTGTATTCTGGGAGGATCAGGAACTAAACAGAGTGTAATAATGCTGGAGAGAGGACTTCTTCTGTTCAAATAACTTTCTGCGTTGGGCCATTTCTTCTTGTACTGAGGGCCAAACTTGGAAGATGAACCATCTGGGACTCAGAAATGCAACAATGGCAATTGAGATTGGGGATAGAGCAGAAAAGAGATGGGGATTTGAAACCAGAACATCTGGGTCCTAGGCTCTACTGTCTCTAACCATGGGCCAGGTTTTTTAACTTTATGTTCTTATTTTCTTCAGTGCCAAATCAGGTTGATGATAGAATTCATCTCAGGAGGCTTTGAGGAGGACCACCTAAGGTAGTGGGAAAGCAAAGTATGCTGTTAAGAGCATGGGTTCTAGGGCCAGACAAAAGGGCACCAATTTTCTCTATGAGCTGTGTAACCTTGGGCAAATTTTCTGTGCCTAGTATTATCCTCATATTTGCAAAATGGAAATCATAATGGTATTTACATAGAAGAGAGATTGTGAGAGTTAAATGAAACAATACAGTTGCAGTACCTGGCACATAGTAAATATTTAGTAAATGTTAGCTATTGATATTATTACTGTATATTTGGTGTTACTATTCATTCATTCAGCAAATCTTTTTTGGGAGACAGTGTATGCAGTGGTTAAATAAGCACAGATTTTAGAGCCAGATAGTCTGGACTCAAAGCCCAACTCTACCATTTAGTAGTTTTTGTTCCTGACTGAGCTTCTTAACAACTGTTCTAGCTATAGTTCCTCATAAAATGGGATTATAACAGTACCTAACTTGTAGGATTGTTGTGAAGATTATTTGTTAATAAATGCAAAGCATTTAGCTGCCGAAGGATGAATGCATAAAGAAAATGTCACACACACACACACACACACACACACACACACACACACACTCACACACTGGGGTATTATTCAACCTTAAAAAGGAAGGAGGAACTCCTGTCATTTGTGACAACATGGATGAACCTAGAGGACATTATGCTAAGTAAAATAAGACAGACAAAGGCAAATACCATAAGCTCTCACTTTCATGTGGTATCTAAAGCAGTTGGAGTCATAAAGGCAGAGAGTAGAATGGTTGTTGCCAGGGACTGGTGGGGATTTGGGGAATGGAGAAATAGTGGTCAAAGTGTGAAAACTTTTCATTAAGTAAGATGAGTAAGTTTTGGAGAGCTATTATACAATACAGTGTCTACAGCTAACAATACTGTATTGTGTACTTGAAATTTGCTGAGAAAGTATATCTTAAGTGTTCTCATCACAAAAAAGTAACCATGTGAGATGATGTATATGTTAATTAGGTTGATTGTGGTGATCATTTCACAATGTATACATATATCAAAACATCACATTGTATACCTTAAATATATATAATCTTTATTTGTCAATTAAACCTCAATAAAGTTGGGGGAAATGCAGCTCATCCAAGTTGGAGGATATCAAGGGAGCCAATGCTTCTCCAGAACGTCCCTGGCAGTCTGCAGACAAGCACCAAGCCTAGCCATGGATCCAGCAAGGAGCCTACTCCAATTCCTGACATTACATAATTCAAAAAGCTTGGAGATAATGGAATTTGGCCTCATTGGGTATTCATGGGGTTTAGGTGGTGATGGTGGGGTCCGGTGGCTCCCTTGATATCCTCCAACTTGGATGAGTGGAAGGGAAAACGTGGAAGGCCGGCATGCTATTGGAAACTACCCCATGTAGGTAGGGAACTTGTGATGACCTAAATAGCATCTGTGGTGAGCACCTATTCACCGTGTCCCTATGAAAGCACTCAGACCACCATTAACAAGTGGCATTTGGGCATCCTGGTCTGAATAGGACCTCAGACAACCAGGACTCAAGAGGGCTTTGTCCCCTTGCCATGTGCAGTAGCTGAGCAGAGAAACTTCTGAGGCTTTGTCAGCTATTGTTCCCCGGGCAGCCCCTGAGTGAGGCAAGAGCAAGGGAGGTGCACTACTGGGCACAGCTTAAATGGGCAGAATGTAAGCTGTGAAACAGAACTAATGTAACTCAGAGTGTGGTGGCTGAGTTTAAGTTGTGTAAGGGTCTTCATTATCAGTGCTAGCATTCAGAAAAGGGAAACTGTAATGACTTGAGCTAGAGGATGCAGTCAGGGAAAACTTGAGGAAGCAGAATGTGTAAATTTGACCTAAAGGCTAGAATGATTGGAATAGGAGGGATTGTTGGGGCAGGGAGGACACACCAGTGTGAGCCTAAGTATAGATCTGTGACCACACCCACCCTGAAAGGGTATATGGAATTTCCAAGGACATAGAGGTAGCTATGTAAATTTTAAAATATTCAGTTACTTCTGCTTTGATTTATTTTTTGTCACAATATTTAGCTTATTTTGAAAGTTTGAATGAACCAAAGGAGGCAGTGAGATTTTTAGGTTCATCAGAGGAGTTTAAAAAGCCTATAAAAAATTAGTCTGGGACCAAGAAAGCTCGGCACCATATTTATTAGACAAGGCTGGCCTCATGACCTGGAAACTGCATTTTAGATTTGAGATTTACAACCATCTTAGAGAAAATTGAGGTTCATAGTAGTGCACCTGTGAGGCCACAGCTGGTAGGTTAAATAGCTAGGAGTCTGTATAACTCACAACCCTTCCATGCACATGTTGCATGCTGCTTTGTGGCCTTGGGTATGATTTCTGATGGAATTTTTTGAACAGTAGGTTATTCTTAATCATTCCTATCACATCCATAAACTTGGCTTTATGACTAATCTGGTGCCTGAAAACTCATATTCAACACTCTGGGGAGTTAGAAAGAGTAGGCAAAGGGAGAACCTTAATGACACATTTCTCTAGTCCTATTCCCCTACCGAAGAGGCAGAATTCTCTCAAGTTTCTTGTTATCATTAAATACCTAAAGAAACAATAAGCATTTCAGTTGATGCTTTTAATTTAGCTCCAAGATCATGTACATCCTTTCCTTTTTTGTGTGTGTGTGTGAAAACTAGTAAAGGTTTTGAAGGCTAACAATGATTATGACACACCAACTCAGAGTTAAAGAAAGCTGCAGGTGATGCGTTCAGGCTGGGTCCAGAGACCCAAAGGGGATCCTACAGGATCAGCCAAGAGTGTTCTTGGCTTCATGAAGGATGGAAATAAACCATGAGCCAGCAGGAGGTGAAAGCAGAGTTTACTGAAGATACAGAGAATGCAGATGCAAACAGAGTGTCTGGGAGACCAACAAAGGAAAGGAGGGAATCTCATCTTTGTTCAGGATCTGGGGAGTTTTATTGAGGATGGTAGTCTGATAATATGTGTCCTCTCAGGCATCTAGGTACCAGTTAGAACAAAGACAAGGGCCTAGGTATTATTCTTTGGAGCCAGAGGGCCTTGGCATTGAGATGTCTAGCCACGGTTTTCTAGAATATACACATGGTAGCTTTGTCCAGTCATTCCCACCTGGTCCTTACTTAGATGTTACCTACTCTAGAGAAATCATTAACTCCTATCCCTTATAAGGAGGACATATGCTGTTTGCATTACAAAATATGTGTAAAGTGGGGTAGGGATGTAGGTCCTAGCAAGAAAAGAAGCAGGAAAAGGAGTAAAAAAAAAAATAATAATGTTATGGAGTCCTTCAGTTTTCCTGTCTCCTTGGCTGAAGTTAGGAATAGTGGGAGGTTAAAGGCTGCCTATTCTAGTCAGGTGGGTACCCACCTATTAGCTGTGTGGTCCAGACCTGGCTTCCCAGGTCTATGTGTATTTGTATTAAGTATTTTAAAGCAGGTTTCAGGTCTTTGTGAGATCAAACTAGATTACATCAATCCATTCTCCTTAGCTTGTCCTGCTTTTGTAATTAGATTGGACTGATAGGGCCCACTTTTTATGTACATGTCTCACAAAGTATTCCTGAGGATTATAGAAGTCAGCGCATGGGAACCCTCGCATCCTTTAGGCCAGGATTCAGCTTGTTGATTTTTTTTTATTATGTTATGTTAGTCACCATACATTACATCATTAGCTTTTGATGTAGTGTTCCATGATTCATTGTTTGCATATAACACCCAGTGCTCCATGCCATATGTGCCCTACTTAATACCCTTCACCGGGCTAGCCATTCCCCTCACCCTCCTCCCCTCTAAAACCCTCAGTTTGTTTCACGGTGTCCATAGTCTCTCATGGTTCATCTCCACAAATGAGTGAAACCATATGATAATTGTGTTTCTCTGCTTAACTTATTTCATTTAACATAATCTCCTCCAGTTCCATCCATGTTGATGCAAATGTTGGGTAATGATTCTTTCTGATGGCTGAGTAATATTCCATTGTATATATGGACCACATCTTCTTTATCCATTAATCTGTTGAAGGACATCTTGGCTCCTTCCACAATTTAGCTATTGTGGACAATGCGGCTATGAACATTGGGGTGCATATGGCCCTTCTCTTCACTACGTCTGTATCTTTGGGGTAAATACCCAGTAGTGCAATGGCTGGGTCATAGGGGAGCTCTATTTTTAACTTTTTAGGGGACCTCCACACTGTTTTCCAAAGTGGCTGTACCAACTTGCATTCCCACCAACAGTGTAAGAGGGTTCCCCTTTCTCCACAACCTCTCCAACATTTGTTGTTTCTTGCCTTGTCAATTTTTGCCATTCTAACTGGCGTAAGGTGGTATCTTAGTGTGGTTTTGATTTGAATTTCCCTGATGGCTAATGATGTTGAACATTTTTTCATGTGTCTGTTAGCCATTTGTATGTCTTCATTAGAGAAGTGTCTGTTCGTATCTTCTGCCCATTTTTTTATTTGGTTATTTGTTTCTTGGTTGTTGAGTTTGAGTAGTTCTTTATAGACCTCAGATGCAAGCCCTTTATCTGTAGTGTCATTTGCACATATCTTCTCCCATTCCGTGGGCTGCCTCTTAGTTTTTTTGACTGTTTCCTTGGCTGTGCAGAAGATTTTTTATCTTGATGAAGTCCCAAAAGTTCATTTTTGCTTTTGTTTCCCTTGCCTTTGGAGACGTGTCATGAAATAAGTTTCTGTGGCTGATGTCGCAGAGGTTACAGCCTATGTTCTCCTCTAGGATTTTGATGGATTCCTGTCTCACATCGAGGTCTTTCATCCATTTGGAGTTTATTTTTGTGTATGGTGTGAGAGAATGGTCAAGTTTCATTATTCTGTATATAGCTGTCCAATTTTCCCAGCACCATTTGTTGAAAAGACTGTGTTTGTTCCATTGGATGTTTTTTCCTTTTTTGTCAAAGATTAGTTGACTATAGAGTCAAGGGTCCATTTCTGGAGTCTATATTCTGTGCCATTGGTCTATGTGTCTGTTTTTGTGCCAGTACCATGCTGTCTTAGTGATCACAGCTTTGTAGTATAGCTTAAAATCAGGCAACGTGATGCCCCCAGCTTTGTTTTTCTTTTTCAACATTTCGTTGGCAATTCCTCGGGGTCTTTTCTGGTTCCACACAAATTTTAGGATTGTTTGTTCCAGCACTTTGAAAAATGTCATGGATATTTTGATTGGGATGGTATTTCACATGTAGATTGCTCTGGGTAGCATAGACATTTTAACTATGTTTATTCTTCTGATCCATGAGCATGAGATGTTTTTCCATCTTTTTTTTTTTAAAGATTTTATTTATTTACATGACAGAGAAAGAGACAGCCAGCGAGAGAGGGAACACAAGCAGGGGGAGTGGGAGAGGAAGCAGGCTCCCAGCGGAGGAGCCTGATGTGGGGCTCGATCCCAGGACTCTGGGATCACGCCCTGAGCCGAAGGCAGACGCTTAACGACTGAGCCACCCAGGTGCCCCCTCCATCTTTTTGTGTCTTCTTTAATGTCTTTAATCAGTGTTCTGTAGCTTCTAGAGTACAGATCCTTTACCTCTTTGGTTAGGTTTATTCCTAGATATCTTATGGTTTTTGGTGCTACTGTAAATGGAATCAATTCCCTAATCTCTGTTCTTTCAGTCTAATTCTTAGTGTATAGAAATGCAACTGATTTTAGTTGAGCTTTTCAATTTTGAGCATGGTAAAAAGGAACCCAGGCTCTGAATCAGACTTGGAGCAACATTGGCACACTCTGTATAGCTGACCTTTTCCTCTCCTGTGAACTTGATGCCAGGAGCACCCAACAGATCAGAACCCATCTGTACTCATAGCCTATTTATATGCACAATTATTATGGAAAGAAAAAGAACAATGTAGAGGGCATTATTTTGCAAATCAATTCAACAACACATGTATTTCACAGCCTTGGATTTTGAGATTGACAGAACTATGTTGGGATTTCTTAAAGACAGCCTTTCCCAGACATACCAAAAAGCCCAGTTTACCATAGAGTGTGAAGAGTTAGGATTTTTTTTTTTTTACTGTTGTAAGTCTTTTATTTATTTATTTTTTTGATGTAAAGTTCAATGATTCATTAGTTGCAAATAACACCCAGTACACCATGCAATACGTGCCCTACCCACCACCCATCACCAGCCTATCCCATTCCCCCACCCCCCTCCCCTCTGAAGCCCTCAGTTTGTTTCCCAGAGTCCATAGTCTCTCATGTTTCATTCCCCCTTCTGATTATCCCCCCTTTCTTTATCCCTTTCTTCCCCTACCGATCTTCCTAGTTCTTATGTTCCATAGATGAAAGAATTTGATAATTGTCTTTCTCTGCTTGACTTATTTCACTTAGCATTATCTCCTCCAGTGCCGTCCATGTTGCAGCAAATGTTGACAAATCATTCTTTCTGATAGCTGAGTAATATTCCATTGTATATATGGACCACAACTTCTTAATCCAGTCATCTGTTGAAGGGCATCTTGGCTCCTTCCACCATTTAGCTATCGTGGACACTGCTGCTGTGAACATTGGTATGCATATGGCCCTTCTCTTCACTATGTCTGTATCTTTGGGGGAAATACCCAGTAGTGCAATGGCTGGGTCATACGGTAGCTCAATTTTTAACTTTTTAAGGGACCTCCACACTGTTTTCCAGAGTGGCTGTACCAACTTGCATTCCCACCAACAATGTAGGAGGGATCCCCTCTCTCCACAACCTCTCCAGCAATTGTTGTTTCTTGCCTTGTCAATTTTTGCCATTCACCTGGCGTAAGGTGGTATCTTAGTGTGGTTTTGATTTGAATTTCCCTGATGGCTAATGATTTTGAACATGTTTTCATGTGCCTGTTAGCCATTTGTATGTCTTCATTGGAAAAGTGTCTGTTCATATCTTCTGCCCATTTTATGATTTGTTTATTTGTTTCTCACGTATTGAGTTTGAGAAGTTCTTTGTAGATCGTGGATACCAGTCTTTTATCTGTAGCATCATTTACAAATATATTCTCCCATTTCGTGGGCTGCCTCTTAGTTTTTTTGACTGTTTCCTTGGCTGTGCAGAAGCTTTTTATCTTGATGAATTCCCACAAGTTCAGTTTATCATTTGTTTCTCTTGCCTTTGGAGATGTGTCATGAAATAGGTTGCTTTGGCCGATGTCGTAGAGATTGCTGCCTATGTTCTCCTCTAGGATTTTGATGGATTCCTGTCTCACATCGAGGTCTTTGTCCATTTGGAGTTTATTTTTGTGTATGGTGTGAGAGAGTGGTCAAGTTTCATTCTTTTGCATGTAGCTGTCCAATTTTCCCAGCACCATTTATTGAAGAGACTGTCTTTTTTCCACCGAATGTTTTTCCCTGCTTTATCAAAGATTAGTTGCCCAAAGAGCCGAGGGTCCATTTCTGGGTTCTCTGTTCTGTTCCATTGGTCTGTGTTCTGTTTTTGTGCCAGTACCATGCTGTCTTTGTGATCACAGCTTTGTAGTACAGCTCAAAATCCAGCATTGTGATGCCCCCAGCTTTGTTTTTCCTTTTCAACAGTTCCTTGGCGATTCAGGGCCTTTTCTCATTCCATACATATTTAAGGGCTATTTGTTCCAGTTCTTTGAAAACTGTCATCAGTGTTTTGATCGGGATAGCATTGAAAGTGTAGATTGCTCTGGGTAGCATGGACATTTTAACTATGTTAATTCTTCCGATCCATGAGCATGGAATATTTTTCCATCGTTTTGTGTCTTCCTCAATGTCTTTCAAGAGTGATTTATAGTTTCTAGAATATAGCTCCTTTACGTCTCTGGTTAAGTTAATTCCAAGGTAACGTATGGTTTTTGGTGCTATTGTAAATGGGATGGATTCCCTAATTTCTCTTTCTTCAGTCTCATTATTCGTGTATAGAAATGCAACTGATTTCTGAGCATTGATTTTGTATCCCGCCACATTACTGAATTGCTCTATAACTTCTAATAGTTTGGGCACATCTTCTTTATCCATTCTTCTGTTGATGGACATCTCAGCTCTCTCCATAGTTTAGCTATGGTGGACATTGCTACTATAAACATTGGGATGCAGGTGCCCCCTCAGATCACTATGTTTGTATCCTTTGGGTAAATACCTAGTAGTGTAATTGCTAGGTCATGGGGTAACTCTTTATTTAACTTTTTGAGGACCCTCCATACTGTTTTCCAGAGTGGCTGTACCATGTAGCATTCCCTCCAGCAGTATAAGAGGGTTTCCCTTTCTCCACATCCTTGCCAACATTTGTTGTTCCCTGTCTTATTAATTTTAGGCATTCTGTCTGGTGTGATGTGGTATCTCATTGTAGTTTTGATCTTTATTTCCCTGATGCCGAGTGTTGTTAGGCATTTTTTTTCATGTGTCTATTTGCCATTTGTATGTCTTCTTTGGAGGAATGTCTGTTCAGCATCATAGCTTTTAAATTGGATGACATGTTCACCAAAACTTAATGTATTATTAAATGTAAGTAAATAAATAGAGAAATAAGAGCACCTTGTGTGAACTAATGATGAGTGTCTCCTGGACAGAGAGTTAGTATTTATCCAATTCTGTGTACCAGAGAGTAAAACAACAATAATAAAAGATAGGCAATATACCATTTGTATCCATCTACAACTCTTATTTTTCTCTCTTATTCAGGTTAATATATGAAGCTTTTTTTTTTTTTTTAGTTTTTGATGTAATGTTCCATGATTCATTATTTGCATATAACACCCAGTGCTCCGTGCAATATGTCCCTCCTTAATACCCATCACCGGCCTATCCCAATGCCCCACGCTCCTCCCCTCTGAAGCCCTCAGTTTGTTTCCCAGAGTCCATAGTTTCTCATGGTTCATTCCCTGTTCTGTTTACCCCCCTTCATTCTTCCCTTCCTTCTCCTACCGATCTTCTTGCTATTCCTTATGTTCCACAAATGAGTGAAACCATATGATAATTGTCTTTCTCTGCTTGACTTATTTCACTTAGCATAATGTCCTCCAGTCCCATCCATGTTGCTGCAAATGTTGGGTAATCATTCTTTCTGATGGCTGAGTAATATATGAAGCTTTTTATTCACTCTTACCCCCACTTTTCCTGCCACCTAGGCCTTCTCCAAAATTCCCCAGAGTGCTAAGTGTTCAGCCCTTTCCATGTAATCCTTCCTGGCCAGCCTGTGGCTACCTACTCATCCCCACTTGATATGTAGGTCATGCAGGTCTCCTTAGTCTGCTTGAATTCCCACGTACACCCCAGGCAACCATCCAGCCTTTTTCAAACTTCTGGAAGGCTTGCAAATATTCTGGAAAAGAAAAGGCCCTGCTAGCAATGCTTGTGTTCCTTACTGCTTCATACTCCCCATATATGTGTCTTACAAACACCTATAAGGATTGATGCTGGGGTCTGAGACAGATGTAGGACAAAGGCTTTCTCTAAGAGCATCTAGTTACCCAACCTACCAGTGTCATACTGCTAAACTAACCTGCCTAAATTTGACCAAACCAACCCCTGTTGGTACTCCAAAACAATGGCAGTCTCAATGTCCTGCTGTGCCCATGAGCCAACTCTCATGTTCTACTGTCCACATACCTCTAGTAAAAAGCCTTTTCTTCCTTCCCATCTAGGACCTGATCCGAAGAGACATCCTGTACTACAAAGGCCGCATTGACATGGATAAATATGAGGTAGTTGACATTGAAGATGGCAGAGATGATGACTTTAATGTCAGCATGAAAAATGCCTTCAAACTTCACAACAAGGAGACCGAGGAGGTACATCTATTCTTTGCCAAAAAGCTGGAGGAGAAGATACGCTGGCTCAGGGCTTTCAGAGAAGAGAGGAAAATGGTACAGGAAGATGAAAAAATTGGTAAGTGACCTGAGAGGAAAAAGAAGAATATGGCTATGAAGAACATAGAGGATTTGAATTAGTTTCATTTTTCTAGAAACAGGGAAGATTTCTTTCTTTTTTTTTCTTATAATAATATTTTTTTATTATATTATGTTAGTCACAATACAGTACATCCCTGGTTTTTTATGTAAAGTTCGATGATTCATTAGTTGCGTACAACACCCAGTGCACCATGCAATACGTCCCCTCCTTACTACCCATCACCAGCCTATCCCATTCACCCACCCCCTCCCCTCTGAAGCCCTCAGTTTGTTTCTCATAGTCCATAGTCTCTCATGCTTCATTCCCCCTTCTGATTACCCCCCTTTCTTTATCCTGTTCTTCTCCTACCGATCTTCCTACTTCTTATGTTCCATAGATGACAGAAACCATATGATAATTGTCTTTCTCTGCTTGACTTATTTCACTTAGCATTATCTCCTCCAGTGCCTTCCATGTTGCAGCAAATGTTGAGAACTTGTTCTTTCTGATAGCTGAGTAATATTCCATTGTATATATGGACCACATCTTCTTAATCCAGTCATCTGTTGAAGGGCATCTCGGCTCATTCCATGATTTAGCTATTGTGGACAATGCTGCTATGAACATTGGGGTGCATATGGCCCTTCTCTTCACTACGTCTGTATCTTTGGGGTAAATACCTAGTAGTGCAATGGCTGGGTCATAGGGTAGCTCAATTTTTAACTTTTTAAGGGACCTCCACACTGTTTTCCAGAGTGGCTGTACCAACTTGCATTCCCACCAACAATGTAGGAGGGATCCCCTTTCTTCACATCCTCTCCAACAATTCGTGTTACAAACTGACCTAATCCACTTTGGTGGTTTCCTATTATTAGGTCCTTTTTGGCAGGTATCAGTAGTTTCTACTAGTCAGAGTTAAGCAAGAGTTATAATTTGCCCTCCCTTAGAGTCTCATGACTAGATAAGACTATCACACGGAAGCAAACCTCAGTCTCAGTTCTCCCAAGCATACATTTATTAGCAAACAAACACAAAAGCAGTCATAAACCTGTTCTGTAATCTCAGTGAAACCCCAGTTTTGTTCTTAGATACATGACAGCATCTTCTGTAAAGAGGTTAGTCAAGGAAGAGTTGGTGATATTATAGCAACAGGATTCAACTACCTTTCTAGTTAGAGTCTGGTGACAAAATTCTCTGATGGGGGACAAGACATAACACCTGTTTCAATCTTGAGTTTTAAGTCTTCCTTCTGAAGGTTGAAAGCTATAGAGCTCACTGGATTTTTATACGTAGGTCTTGTGAGGGCTAAAAAGCCTGTAAGACATTTGTGGCTAGTACACACCTTGAATAAAATTCATTTTACCAATGAAAATTCATTTTTAACATGTGTTAGGCTAAGTAGGCCTCCTGCATTAAAGTGACTGAACTGCTGGAAGCAGAGGCCTCTGGAGCAAAGACTTTTGAGTATTTAATGTGTTAACAAATCACCTCTTGGGGGGCGCCTGGGTGGCTCAGTCCTTAAGCATCTGCCTTTGGCTCAGGGCGTGATCCCAGGGTTCTGGGATTGAGCCCAGCATCGGGCTCCCTGCTCTGCTGGGGGCCTGCTTCTTCCTCTCCCACTCCCCCTGCTTGTGTTCCCTCTCTCACTGGCTGTCAATCTCTCTCTCTCTCAAATAAATAAATAAAATCTTAAAAAAAAAAAAAAGAAATCACCTCTTAGGTGTGTTTGCCTGATTAAGACACTTCAGATGTTAACTAAATGCCCCTAGAGCATAGATTAAAATTAATGTGCATGTATATATCACACTCTGTATGAAATCATTTTAAAATAAATTGTAGAAAATATAACTGGGTCTAAAACCATGATCACTTGTATGATTCAGTCACACTAAACCACATTTTTTTGGCTTTAAATACGTTGTTCCCCCTTTCCAGAGGATATACAACTAGTAGAGAGATTTTTCATGCTGCTTTCCAACTGTGGGATTTAGGTGCTTTGACTATAGCTCTGTGGTTTACAAAGTACTGTCTGGTCTCTTGCTCATGGTCCTGCCATTCTAGCATAAAAATACCAAATAGCAGGCTTTGTAATTCCTTGAGAAGACACAGTTTTTGCCCCACTTTTAATGAGAGTAGAATTTTATATTAAAACACTTGTATGCTCAAGCTGTTAGAAACTGCCTCTAGAAAAATGGGCCTACCCAGTGAGTCTTAGTGCAAATGGATTCTTCTCTTCTTTAGTGTTGGGGATTTAAATGGTTCAGGCATAAGGAAGGATGATTAGAAAGACACTGCTTAGTCTAATCCTAGTTCTTTCCTTAGGTTCTGGGTAGAGTGCACATTAATAATTCACTTTGAGCCCCATTAAAGCCAAAAAGCTTTTAGCATATGAGCACTGCAATGGGAGATGATGTAGAGTGGTACAGAAATGGTACAGGGGGAAAATGATGAGGGAACAGAAGGCAAGCTGAGGACAAACAGAAGCTAACACCAGACAGCTCCCCCCCATGGTATATATGTGACATTCCTCAGGCACTCCTGGCTGCCCTAAAGGAAAAAGAAATAGTTAACCTATAGAGACGACAATCCTGCAAGACTTGTCTCCCTCAGTTTACAAATGTCTTAGCAGTCTACAAGAACAAAGCATTTCTACCAATGGCTTAGCTTCCAGAAACGAATGTAAGTATAATTAAATGTCCTTATAACCTGCACCCCATTGACAGAAGTGGGCAGAGTGTACTGTTCCTCCAAGAAGCTCTCAACTATCTTCATGTTAATGCCTTACTAGAGGGGTAAACAACCTTAACTTGACAATGGTAAGGCCTCCAGTATCTTGTAGGTCCTCTTTAGCATATGAAAGTTCTTTCCAAACCTCCCTTTTTCCTTACCTCCCCCAACCCCATAGTATATAATCAACCACACCTCACAACCCAGGGCAGCCTCTCTTTCTGCCCATGGGTCCTGTTCCCATGCTTTAATAAACCACCATTTTGCACACACACACAAAAAAAATGCTACTGGGCTGCTTCTCTTAGTGGCAGGCAGCAGTAGCCTCTGATACCACCTAGGTTGTTAGACCTATTAAAGAAATTGTCTTAGTGTGCTTTATGCAGACCCTAGATCAACTAGAAGATCCCCACCATTATGTCTGGTTCCAGTGTGATATTTCCCACACAGTGCCCTAATAACCTGTAACTTTAAGAATCTGCTTCTAATAAAAAAGCTTACAGAAATTGCATTCTTTTTTAAATTTTGTTTAAAGTTTTAATTTAAATTCCAGTTACTTAACATACAGTGCAATATTAATTTCAGGTGTACAATTTAGTGATTCTACACCTATACACAACACCTGGTGCTCATCACTAATCCGCATCACCTGTTTAACACCTCCACCAGACAACCTCCCCTCTGGTAACAATTGCTTTGATCTCTGTAGTTCAAGAGTCTCTTTTTAGTTTCCTTCTCTTTTTTCTCCCTATGATCATTTGTTTTGTTCCTTAAATTCCACATATGAATTAAATCATATGGTACTTGTCTTTCTCTGATTTATTTTGCTTAGCTCCATCCACAATGTAGTACACACAATGTACACACACACACACAATGGAATATTATTACTCAGCCATAAAAAATAACGAAAACTTGGATAGAGCTACAGAAATTACTTTCTGACACATCTATATTATCTTTTCTAAAACATTAAGGTTTTTTTCTAATAATAGCACTTTTATTGTAGGCAATTTTTGGGAAAACACAGAAAAATGCAAGAGAAAACTAAAAATCACATAAAAACATTCTACCTCGAGAAAGATAACTTTTGTAAATATTTTGATATATTTCCTTCCTGTTTTTTTGTGTATAAATAAAAGAAAATACTAGGACTAAGATGGCTCAATCTTTCTTTCTGACTCCCCCTAACCTCTCCTTCTCCATGATGAACAGTTCTAATTTTATATCCTCATTTTGCACTTAAAATCATGTCATCTGCATTTCCCTAAATCATTTCATTTTTAAATTTGTTATTTTATTTAAATTCAATTAACATATAGTATATTATTAGTTTCAGAGGTAGAGTTCAGTGATTCGTCAGTGACATATAACAACCAGTGCTCATTATATCACATGCCTTCCTTAATGCCCATCACCCAGTTACCCATCCCACCAATCTCCCCTTCAGCAGCCCTCAGATTATTTCCTATAGTTAAAGAGTCTCTTATGGTTTGTCTGCCTCTCAGATTTCATCTCATTTTATGTTTCCCTTTATGTTTCCCTCCCTTCCCCATGTTCATCTGTTTTGTTTCTTACATTTCACATATGAGTGAAATCATTTGGTATTTGTCTTTCTCTGACTGACTTATTTCACTTACAATAATGCCCTCTAGTTCCATCCAAGTCATTGCAAATGGTTAAGATTTCATTTTTTTTAGATGGCTGAGGAATATTCCAGTGTGTGTGTATATCACATCTTCTTTATCCATTCATCTGTTAGTGGACATTTGGGCTCTTCTGTAGTTTGGCTATTGGGGTGCCCCATCAAATCATCATGTTTATATCCTTTGGATAAATACCTAGTAGTGCAATTGCTGAGTTGTAGGGTAGCTCTGTTTTTAACGTCTTGAGGAACCTCCATACAGCTTTCCAGAATGGCTGGACCAGCTCGCATTCCCACCAAGAGTGTAAGAGAATTCCCCTTTCTCCACATCCTCACCGACATCTGTTGTTTCCTGTTGTTAATTTTAGCCAGTCTGACTGGTGTGAGATGGTATCTCATTGTGGTTTTGATTTGTATTTCCCTGATGCCAAGGGACGTGGAGCATTTTTTCATGTGCCTGTTGGCCATTTGTATGTCTTTGGAGACCTGTCTGTTCATGTCTTCTGCCCATTTCTTGATAGATTTTTGTTTTTTGTTTTTTGGGTGTTGAATGTGATAAGTTCTTTGTAGACCTTGGATATCAGCCCTTTATCTGATAAGACATTTGCAAATATCTTCTCCCATTCTGTAGGTTGTCTTTTGATTTTGTCGACTGTTTCCTTTGCTATGCAGAAGGTTTTTGTCTTGATGAAGTCCCAATAGTTCATTTTTGCTTTTGTTTCCCTTGCCTTTGAAGACATGTCTAGCAAGAAGTTGCTGTGGCTGAGGTCAAAGAGGTTACTGCCTGTGTTCTCCTCCAGGATTTTGATGGATTCCTGTCTCACATTTAGGTCTTTCATTCATTTTGAGGTTGTGTGTGTGTGTGTATGATGTAAGAAAATGGTCCAATTTCATTCTTCTGCATGTGGCTGTCCAATTTTCCCAACACCATTTCTTGAAGAGACTTTTTTTTTTCCATTAGATAGTCTTTCCTGCTTTGTCGAAGATTAGTTGACCACAGAGTTGAGGGTCCGTTTCTGGGTTCTCTGTTCTGTTCCATTGATCTATGTGTCTGTTTTTGTGCCAGTACCATTCTGTCTTGATGATTACAGCTTTGTAATATAGCTTCAAGTCTGGAATTTGATGCTACCAGCTTTGGTTTTCTTTTTCAATATTCCTTTGGCTATTTGGGGTCTTTTCTGCTTCCATACAAATTTTAGGATTGCTTGTTCCAGCTCTGTGAAAATTGCTGATGGTATTTTGATAGTGATTGCTTTGAATGTGTAGATTGCTTTGGGTAGCATAGGCATTTCAACAGTATTTGTTCTTCCAATCCATGAGCATGGAATGTTGTTCCATTTCTTTGTGCCTTCCTCAATTTCTTTCCTAAGTGTTCTATAGTTTTCAGAGTACACATCCTTTACCTCTTTGGTTAGGTTTATTCCCAGGTACCTTATGGTTTTTGGTGCACTTGTAAAAGAGGTCAATTCCTTAATTTCTCTTTCTTCTGAAAAAGGAGAATTGTAGACCACTATCCATGATGAACATGGATTCCAATATTCTCACCAAGATGCTAACCAGTAGTATCCAACAGTATTTTAAAAGGATTATTCACCACAACCAAGTGGGATTTATTCCTGGGCTGCAAGGTGGTTCAACATCTGCATATCAATCAATGTGATACACCACATTAATAAAAGTAAGGACAAGAATCATAGGATCCTCTCAGTTGATGCAGAAAAAGCATTTGACCAAATACAGTATCCTTTCTTGATTAAAATTCTCTACAGTATAGGGATAGAGAGAACATACCTCAATATCATAAAAGCTATATATGAAAATCAACAAATATCATCCTCATTGGGGAAAAACTGAGAGCTTTTCCTCTAAGGTCAGGAACATGACAGGGATGTCCACTCTCACTACTTCTGTCCAACATAGTACTGAAAGTCTATGTTTAGCATTATTTTCCCTTCTCTATCACTGCTATGCTGTGTGAGATAATCAGTGTAAGTGTGGTGTGCCTATTTCCATACTTATGTTGATATATACATATATACAGATAAAACTTTTAAAAACTTTTTTACGTACAAAATTATACCAAACATATTACTCTGTATCTTGTTTTTTTTTAATTTAATTTATCATAAATAACTCTCCACGTGAGAAATACAGAACCTAACTATAACTCCTTCTATCAGAAGCACAACCATACATGTATTATTAAGAGATTTATTTTAAGGAATTGGCTTATATGATTACAGAACCTGGCTAAGCAACTCCAATATCTGTGGAGCAGGCAGTCAGAATGCAAGATCACGGGCAGGTTTAAACTCATGGCTGTAGTCCAAAGCTGTCATCTATAGGCAGGAAGATCATGAATAGGATGGGACTCCACATGCATGGGCTAAAGCTGAGGCAGAGTTTCTTCCCCTTTGTGGGGAGACCTCAACCCTGTTCTTTTAAGTGTTAAAAGCACCATGAGCTCTATTCTCTTAACACATTTTTAAGTGCATAATATAGTAATATTAACCATAGGCTCAGTGTTGTACAGCAGATCTATAGAACTTATTCATATCTTGTATAAATGGAGCTAGAGTTTTGATAGGATTGCTTTGAATTTATAGATGGCCTTCAGCAGAATGGATATTTTAACAATATTAAGTCGTCCAGTACAAAAACAAACAAACAAAAAACCTAATAATCAACATCCCCAATGAACACACATGAAACAAACTTTGTTAAAACAGCAACAAACAGAATGCAGCAGCACAATAAAAGGATCATACACCATGACCAAGTCAGATTTGTCCTTAGGATGAAATAATGGCTTAACATACACAAATAAATTAATGCGATATAATTAAATGAAAGATAGAAATCACATGATCCTATCTATAGATGCAGAAAAAGGATTTGACATAATTTATCATTCTTTTGTGATAAAAACTCAGAACAAATTCTGTATAGAAGGAATTTACCTGAACATAATAAAGGCCATATATGAAAGGGCCCACAGCTAACATCATGCTCAATGGGGAAAAACAAAGCTTTTTCTCTTAGATCAATGGCAAGAAAATGATGTCCGTTTTCATCACTTCTATTCAACATAGTAGTGGAAGTCCTAGCCAGAGAAAATTAGACAAGAAAAAAAAATAAAATGCATCCAAATGGGAAAGGAAGAAGTAAAATTATTTCTGTTTATAGATGATATTATTTAATATACAGAAAACCTTAAAGACTCTACAGAAAAACTTTATATCTAATAAATGAATTCAGTAGAGTCGAAGGGTACAAAATCAACATACAAAAATCAGTTGTGTTTCTATACACTAACAATGAACTATCTGAAAAAGAAATTAAGCAAACAGTCCCAATTATAATCACATCAAAATGGATGTGATTATACTTAGGTATAAACTTAACCAAGGAGGTGAAAGACTTGTACACTAAAAACTATAAAACCTTGCTGAAAGAAATTAAAGAACACATAAATAAATAGACTAAATATTGTTAATATGTCCACTTTACCCAATGCCAGCTATAGATTCAATGTGATCTTATCAAAACTCCAGTGGTATTTTTTTTTTACTAAAATAGAAATAACAATCCTAAAATTCATGTGGAACCACAAAAGACCCTTCATAGCTAAAGATATTTGAGAGAGGAGAACAAAGCTGGAGGTATCATATCAAAATATATTACAAAGCTACATTAATTACAACAGTATGGTACTGCATAAAGATAAGATATAGACCAATGGAATAGGATAGGGAGCCTAGAAATAAATCCACACATATGCAGTCAACATATTTTTGACAAGAGTACCAAGGATGCACAATTGGGAAAGGAGGGTTTCTTCAATAAATGGTGCTGGGAAAACTGGATATCCACATGCAAAAGAATGAAATTGAATTCCTGCCTTACACCATACGTGAAAATTAACTCAAAATGGATTGAAGACTTAATTGTATGACCCAAAACTGTAAAACTCCTAGAAGAAAATATAGGGAAAGAGCTCCTTAGCATTGATCTTGCAGTGATTTTTTGGATATGACACCAAAAGCATGTTCAACAAAGCAAAGCTACAGCAAAATAAAATGCTTTTACACAGCAAAGGAACAGAATGAAAAGGCAACCTATGGCATCAGAGAAAATATTTGCAAATGATGTATTTGATAGGAGGTTAATTTCCAAAATATATAACGAACTCTTACAACTCAATAGCAAAATAACAAATAACTTAATTTTTAAAATGGACAAAGGACTTGAATAGACATTTCCATATATATAATGGAATATTACTCAGCCATCAAAAAGAACAATTTCACAACATTTGCAGCAACATGGACGGGACTGGAGGAGATTATGCTAAGTGAAATAAGTCAAGCAGAGAAAGACAATTATCTGGTTTCACTCATTTGTGGAACATAAAGAATAGCAGGGAGATCAGTAGGAGAAGGAAGGGAGAATGAAGGGGGGGGGAACAGAAGGAGGGATGAACTATGAGAGACTATGGACTCTGGGAAACAAACTGAGGGCTTCAGAGGGGAGGGGGGTGGGGCATTGGGATAGGCCGGTGATGGGTATTAAGGAGGGACATATTGCATGGAGCACTGGGTGTTATATGCAAATAATGAATCATGGAACATTACATCAAAAACTAGGGATGTACTGTATAGTGACTAACATAACATAATAAAAAATTATTATAAAAAATAAAAAAGAATAGACATTTCTGTTATTTCATTACTTTTTGCTATTTTATTTTTTCTTCTTTTTGAAACTTTTCTTTAAAAAATGTTCTTATTGTAATCTCTTGTCTTTTGACTCATTATTTCCTTTTCTGTTTTTGCTTTTGGTTGTGCAATATTTTTTTACTTCACACCATACTTTATTCATCCATTCTTCATTTAACAGACTCTTAATTCATGTTCTCATTTTTTTTTTGCCCCTGTATACTATGAAATGCATTGTTATGGCTAAATATTTGTTCAAGTTTCTCACCATTTATTTATTTGCTTTTCAAGACTTTTGATATATCTTGCCAAAATTATTCTTTCAGAAAAGTTGTACTAATTTGTACATTTAAGAAAGGTCTGTTTTTTATAACAGAGTCATGTATTTTTATGTTACAGGCTTTGAAATTTCTGAAAACCAGAAGAGGCAGGCTGCATTGACTGTGAGAAAAGTCCCTAAACAAAAAGGTAAAGTTGCCTTTAACCACTGCCACCCCACCAGCGCCACTTACTCTCTTTGCGAGACTGGGAAGCCATAAACTATGTGATTGCATATCCCCAGGGTTGTTTCCAGGCTGAAGTTCACTTGGAATGATGGGGAGTGTCTGGGTTTCCAGGTTTCCCTGATAACAGGTGGCAAATGGTCTTATAGATGTAAGGCTTAAGAGTAAGTAGTGTGAGGTAGTTATGTCCAAAGATAGTTCTTTGGGTACAGGAGAAAATAGAATTTCTATTTCTTTTCATTTTTACATAAGTAAAAGAGAGAGAAAATCTAAACTTTATTCACAATTTAGAGATAGATGGACAATAATAACTGTGTAAATTTTATTAATAAGTATATTTGGAATATGTATACAATTTTCTTTCATTTGTTTGGGGGCATTTGCAAGATTAGGAGTCTCAAATCAGAATGGAGAACTTCAAACTGAACCAAGACAGAAAATTCAGATATTCATTCTCTTTCTCTGAACCATAAACTAAAGTACTTAAAAAAGGAAAATATGGGTGCCTGGGTGGCTCAGTTGGTTGAGTATCTAACTCTTGATTTTGGCTTAGGTCATGATCCTCAGGGTCCTGAGATCAAGCCCTGCACTGGGCTCCACACCAGGTGTGGATACTGCTTAAAATTCTCTCTCCCACTCCCTCTGCCCCTCTCTTCCCACCCACCCCCCAACCTGCCATGTGCCCACACTGGCTCTCTCTTTCTCTCTCAAAAAAAAAAAAAAAAGGAAAATACCTTAAGAATCAATTTAAATATGAAATGAAGCTTTATTTTCTCATTTTCATGAACTAGACATAATTAAAATGCTTAGTTGAACAAAAGGAAGTAACTACCCTTTGAGCCTATTTAGTACCAGTCATTTTATATAAGTTCTTTAATTTTATCTTTATGGTTCTTCTGAAAAGGTAGGCATTATTAGCCTCATTTTCCAGATGAGGAAACAAGATCTTTGGGGTGAAGTGATTGTGAACTTAACTCATCTTGATTCCAAGTCCACTGTTCTTCCCTCACCATCTCAGGGTTCTGCTGATTCTCTGTGCTGGGAAAGAACAGCTCACTTTTTTTGTCTCACCTCAATTACTGACAACTGCTTCTATTCCTGACTGCCACTGTCATTTTCTCCAGGGGTAGGTGATCTTAATGAGACCTCACTTTCCCCAGGCCCTTCCTCTTGCTTTCTCAGTAGTCTCTTTGGTTCAGAATGAGTCACCATACAAAATGATTAGATTCAAGGTGCCTGAAATTCTAGTGGCCATATAAAGCACCCTTAATTATTCCCAAATGAAGCTTCTTTCCACTGAGGAAGCTGTGTGCCTGTGAATACCTGATTTCCAATTAAACAGTGCACCTAGCTGGAGCCCCTCTGGTTAGACATGCCTTCCTTTTAACTGCTTATTACTTCTTACCCTTGGGAGGCACTCACTGGTTCTCTCTCTCATCATGGAAATGTGATTATCTTCAGATAGGGAATTTAAAAAGGCAATCACTCCTAACCTCTTGAGAGTGAAAACATAAGAGATAGTGTTAGAAAGCATCTGGAGTTAATGTCAGTGAAGATATGGTCTGGATGAGTAGGGCAATGCTGTGAGAGACTGTGCTCCTTCCTTAGATGGAGATACAAGCAGAACAGAACCCCAAGCAGTTGGGGAGTCCTCAGGCTATAAAGAGGCTACTGTCCTAGTGGCCAGCCTGTTTCCTGGAGGCTCTTAACCCTTGAGCTTCTCTTACTCTGATTCCCTCCACTGACCTTCACGATATGATGGGACCCCTTTACCTCAGCTCAGGTTCCCTCAAGCCTATCTGAGGTTAGCTGTTTTTTTTCACTATGAACTCTTAAAGCAGAGGGACATCCATAAAGCAACAAACCAGAAAACAGTCCTGCTCACTCATACCAAGCTTCTGTGTCAGTTCCTTTTCCACCCTGTCTAGTCACAAGGCTATTCCTTTCAGGTTCTCTCTTATTCCCCAGTATCTAAACACTGGTTCACCTGAACAGCTTTCCACATTTAACAACAATTCTAAAGTTTTCAAAGAAACTCATTTAGTTTCAAACCTCCCAAAATTCCTACGAATCTCCTCCATTATTTCTATTTCTAGTTTTCAAGACTCTCCTAGTCCAGAACTGTAATGACTGATGTATTTTGAGACTCAAGGTAACTACACATGTGGAAACAATTGTCAAACTTAGGAATTCAATATTATATTATGTACATGGGAAGAACAAGAAGGGAATTCTTTCAGATACCCATAAAAGCCAGTTTCTTTAACCCTTCCAATGACTGCTTTCTGGAAGTGATGGGAACATTGTTGTTAAGATTTCTCTAATACAGATGTAATTGCATTGGTAATTACTCTAGTGTCCTCTTCTAACCGCATCTATAATGCCACGGGACCTTATCAACTCACTCTACTGCTCTGGAGGAGGGGAAGCCCATCTGTAATATAAGCAAAGAGGACAAAGCCTAGCCCTAAGGAAGGCCTTTTTACTTTATGTTTACCCTTTACACTGTCTTGATTTAAGAATTGATTATAACTTATTGGAATTTGAATACTAATTCCTGGTCTATCAACATATTTCAGTCCATCATCATGGAGCTCTCTAGGGCCACGAGCACAGCTCTCATCTCCAGAGGCTATAGGACCATCTCAAAATCAAATGAATATCCTAAAGTAACTAAAATAATCTTGAAAAAGAAGAATAAAGTTGGGGTAATCAGTCTATCCTGATTTTAACACAAATTATATAGCTACAATAACCAAGACAGTGTGGTATTGGCAAAAGGATAGACCTATTGTATTAGTGGAAGAGAATAGAGAAACCAGAAACTAGAAATAGACCTATGCAAATATGCCCAAATAATTTTTGATAAAGATGCAAAAGAAATTTAGCAGAAGAAGGGTAGCCTTTTCAACAAATGCTGTTTCAGCCATAGACCAAAACAAAACAAAACAAAAAAACTTCAACCTAAACTCATACCTTATAAAAATTAACTTATTCCCACTTGGCCATGCTGCATTCTGAGTCGAGCCCCATTCCCCCTACTGTAAAACCCCACCTCGGTGGGCTTGTATAAAGACTGCCTTACCTTTAAAAACAATGGATAGTGGACCTCAATTTAAAGCTATAGAACTTTTTCAAAAAAGTGAAAATCTTCAGTATCTGGGGCTAGGCAAAGAAGTTCTTAGACTTGACAACAAAAGCTGGAACCATGAAATGAAAAATTGATACAATGGACCTCATCAAAATAGACATTTGCTCTATAAAAGACCATGTGCAGAGGATAAAAAGACAAACTACAGGATAGGAAAAAATATGTGCAAACCATGTATCTCAAAAAACACTAGTATCTAGAATATATAAAGAACCCTCAAAATTCAGCAGTAAAAAACTATGCACTCTATTTTAAAAATGGGCAAAAGATGGATATTTTACTAAAGAGGATTATATGGATGGCAGTTAAACACATGAAAAGATGTTCAACATTATTAATCATTGGAGAAATGTAAATGAAAACTACAATGAGATATCACTACATACCTATTAAAAAGGCTAAAATAAAAAAAATAGTAACAACACCAAGTGCTGGCAAGGGCATAGAGGAACTGAACCATTTATACCTTGCTGGTGAGAATGCTAAGTGGTACAGCCACTCTGAAAATAATGTGGCTGTTTCTTAAGACACATAACATACCACTACCATATAACCCAGAAATTATACTCCTGGGCAGTTGTCCCAAAGAAATGAAAACTTACTTTCACACACACACACACACACACACACACACACACACACACACACACCCTCTTTATGTTAACTAACTTGAACTTAAAAAAATCTTTGAGGGGAAATAAAACAACAACTCTAAGCAAATATTTATAGCAGCTCTGCTCATGATAGTCCAAACTGGAAACATCTCAGTTGTCTTTCAGTGAGCGAGTAATTATGGTATATCCATAGCATCGAATATTACTCATGAATAAAAAGGAGCCAACTATTGGTACATGCAACAACTTGGGTGAATCTCCAAGGAATTATGCTGAGTGAGAAAAGACATTCTCTAAAAGTTATATATGGTATGACTCCATCTATATAACATTCTTGAAATAATATCATTTAGTAATGGGAAACAGATTAGTGGTTGCCAATGGTTAAGTGGGGGGTGAGGTCAGGAGAGAAGTAAGTGTGGTTATGGAAGAGCAACTAGTGATTTTGTCATATAGAAATGTTCTATTTCTTGTCTGTGTCCTATAACAATGTTAATATCCTGGTTGTAATATTGTACTACAGTTTTGAAAAATGTTATCACTAAAGAAACTGAGTAAAGGCTACAAAGCATATCTCTGTATTGTTTCTTACAACGTCATGTAAACCTACAATACTCTCAAAATAAAAAGCTTAATTGACAAATGAAAATGAACACTTCCTCCCTAATATTTTCATATCGCTTGTTGGCACATAGTACGCTCATATTTCTGACACTTACCACCTTTGAAAATTGCCTGTTAGAGGACATCATCAACATGGCAGAATAATTTTCTACTGTCTTCACCCTAAAAAACATTGATTTTGACAGTCACCCACAGATGAGTGTGCTTTTGTTAAAGTTCAAAAGTCCAGCAGAAAAGTTCCAGACCACCCACGGAGAAAAAAATGATTATTTTTAGATGCATAGAAAAAAGAGGCCAGTCAATAAAGACTAGAGGAAGTAAATGCTTTTTCAAATGCAAAGATAGCAACTCAAGACTACAAGGGACATGAAAAATTAAGGAAACATGACATCACCAAAGGAACACAGTTTTTTAGAAACTGACCCCCAAAGATATGGAGATATGTAATTTTTTCTAGTAAACATTTCAAAATAGTTGTTTTAAGGAAGTTTGGTGTGCTACAAGAAAGCATAGACAATTCAACAAAATCAGGAAAACATTACACAAAACAAGAAATTTAACAGAGAGGGAAAATCGTAAGAAAGAACCAAACAGAAATTATAGAGCTGAAGAATACAATGAATGAAGTGGGGGGGGGGGGATTTGCAATAAAGAGCATCAACAACAGATTTGAACAACAGAAGAAAGAATTTGTGAAGTCAAAGACAGGTCATTTGAAATTATCCAGCATAGAATAAAGAAAAAAGAATTTTAAAAAGTGAAGAAAGCCAATGTGAGTTATGGGATAAAATTAAGAGAAGCAATCTATAAAATATTGGAATCCCAGAAGAAGAAAAGAGGGAGAAAGGGGGAAAAAGCTTATTTAAAGAAATAGCTGAGAAATTTCCAATTCTGGATAGGTATTTGAATATTCAGCTTCATGAAGTTCATTGGTTTCCAAACAATTTCAACCCAAATGATCTTCAGGATACATTATAAAACTGTCCAAAATCAAAGCCAAAGAGAAAAGATTAAAAGCAGCAAGAGAAAAAAGTCCTCGTATACAAGGGAGCCCATATAAGGCTATTCAGGGATTTCTCAGCAGGAACCTAGCAGACCAGGAGAGAGTGGGATGTTCTTCTTTCAAAGTTCTGAAAGAAGAAAATTGTCAACCAAGAATACTATACCCAGGAAAGTTTAGAAATGAAAGAGAGAGAAAGACTTTCCCAGAGACAGAGATTGAGAGAGAGAGTTCATCTCCACTAGACTTGTCTTACAAGAAATGCTGAAAGGAATTTTCAAGCTGAAATGAAAGGATGCTATTTAGTAACATGAAAGCATATGCAAATATAAACACACAGCTAAAGCAAGTATATAATTTAATTCAGAATATTCCAATATTTTGGTGTGTTAGTTACTTGTATCTATAAAGGATAAAGTATGAAATGATTAAAAATAACTATAGCTACAGGGGTGTCTGGGTGGCGCAGTCATTAAGCATCTGCCTTCAGCTCAGGGTGTGATCCTGGAGTTCTGGGATCGAGCCCCACATCGGGCTCCTCTGCTGGGAGCCTGCTTCTTCCTCTCCCACTCCCCCTGCCTGTGTTCCCTCTCTAGCAGGCTGTCTCTGTCAAATCTTTAAAAAAAAAAACTATAGCTACAATTGTTATTACTGGATAACAATAAAATGATGTAAATTGTGGCATCAAAAACATAGTATGTGGGGTTAGGGAGTAAAAAGGTAGAGTTTTATTATGTATCCATATGTAATTTGTTATCATCATAAAACAGACTATTGTAACTATTAGGTGTTTTATGTAAACCTCATTGTAACAACAAAGCAAGCACTTGCAGTAGATACACACACAAAAAAGAGGTGAATCAAAGCATACCAGTTAGGAACCACTGATTCATAAAAGAAGATAGCAAGAGAGGAAGAAAAGAACAAAAGAAGTATAAAACAGAAAAATAATAAGATAACAATAGTAAGTCCTTTCCTATCAATAATTACTTTATTATTTTTTCTATAGTTTATTTTTTTTTTAAATTCAAGTTAGTTAACATGTAGTGTAGTACTGGTTTCAGGAGTAAAATTTATTGATTTATCACTTACATATAACACCCGGTGCTTGTCCCACCAAGTGCCTTCGTTAATGCCCATCACCCATTTAGTTCATCCACCCACTCACCTCCCCTCCAGCATGTAAATGGATTTGATTCTCTTATCAACGTGTATGGAATGGCTGAATGGATAAAAATACAAGACACAACTATACACTGTCCACAAAGGACAAAGTTCATCTTTAAGGATACACATAGCCTCAAAGCTAAGGGATGGAAAAGTATATTCCATGCAAGTGGAAGCCAAAAAGAGAGCAAAGGTAGCTATACTTATATCAGATAAATGGAATATAAGTCAAAAACTGTCACAAGAGACAAAGAAGGTCATTATATAATGATAAAGGGGTAATTCATCAAGATATAATATATATGTACCCAGAACATAAATATATAAATTGTAAATATATATGCACCCAATGTAGAGCACCTAAATGCATTAACCAAATACTAACATATCTGAAGGAAGAAACAGAAATATAATAATAGCAACAATTGATAGATCACCTAGTCAAAAAATGATTAAGAAAACATTGGACTGGAAATATATTTAGGCCAAATAAGAAAGACCTAAAAGACCTATGAGGAACATGCCATCCAATAGCAGCAGGTATTTTCTCAAGTACAAATGGAACATGCTCTAGGGTAGTATGCGTTAGGTCACAAAACAAGTCTTACAAGTTTAAGAAGACTGAAATCATATCAGGTATCATTCAACCACAATGTGTGAAACTGGAAATCAACAACAGGAGGAAAACTGGAAAGTTCACAAATATGTGGAAATTAAACAACACACTCCTGAACAACCAATGAGTTAAAGAAGAAATCAAAAGAGAAATAAAATATCTTGAGCTAAATGTAAATGAAAACACAACATACCAAGTTTTTGGATGTAGCAAAATCAGTTCTAGGAGGGAAATTTATAGCCATAATGCCTACACAAAGAAAAAAATCAAATAAGCAACCCAATTTTACATTTCAAGGAACAAGCAAAAGAAGAAAATTTAAGCCCAAAGTTGGCAGAAGAAAGGAAAATTACAAAGATCTGAGGAGAAATAGAGACCAGAAGAGCAATAGAAAAGATCAATTAAATTAAGAGCTGGTTTTTGAAAAGATGAACAAAATTGACAAACCTTTAGCTAGACTAATAAAGAGGGAGAAGACTCAAATAAAATCAGAAATTAAACAGGAGATGTTACATATGATACCACAGAACTAGAATCATGAGAGTGGTTCTGTGAACAAGTATATATCAACAAATTGGATGACCTAGAAGAAATGAATAATTTCCAAAAAATTATACAATGTACCAAGATTGAATTATGAAGAAAGAACATACTAAAAATAAGTAAAAAGGTTGAATTAGTAAGCAGAAACCTCCCAACAAAGAAAAGCCCAAGAATAGATTGTTTCAGTGGTGAATTGTACCAAATATTTAAAGAATGTCAATCCTCAAACTCTTCAAAAAAAATTGAAGAGAAAGGAATACTCCCAAACTCATTTTGTGAGACCAGCATTACACTGGTACCAAATCCAAATAAGGACACTATGGAAAAGAAAACCACAGGACAATATTTCTGATGCAAAATTTCTTAAAAAATACTAGCTAACCAAATACAACAGCACATTAAAAGGATCATACAGCATCATCAAGTAGGATTCATTACTGAGATGCAAGGGTGGGATAACATATGCAACTCAAAAAAAATGTAATACACCACATTAATAGAAATATGAAAATCATATAATCATCTCAATAGATGCTGAAAAAACATTTGACAGAATTTAACATCCTTTCATGATAAAAACTCTGATTGGACTAGGTGTAGAAGGAACTACGTCAATATAATAAAGGCAGTATATGGCAAATCCACAGCTAACATCGCATTTAATGGTGAAAGTTTGAAAGCTATTCTTTTTTTTTCTATAATAATTTTTATTATGTTAGTCACCATACAGTACATCCCTAGTTTTTGGTGTAATGTTCCATGATTTTTTACTTGCATATAATACCCAGTGCATCATGCAATACATGCCCTCCTTAATACCCGTCACCAGCCTATCCCAATCCCCCACCCCCCCCGAAGCCCTCAGTTTGTTTCTCATAGTCCATAGTCTCTCATGCTTCATTCCCCCATCTCTTTACCCCCCCTTCTTCCCTTCCTTCTCCTACCGATCTTCCTATTTCTTATGTTCCATAAATGAGTGAAACCATATGATAATTGTCTTTCTCTGCTTGACTTATTTCACTTAGCATAATCTCCTCCAGTCCAGTCCATGTTGCTGCAAATGTTGTGAAATCTTTCTTTTTGATGGCTGAGTAATATTCCGTTGTATATATGGACCACATCTTCTTAATCCAGTCATCTGTTAAAGGGCATCTCAGCCACTTTGGGAAACAGTGTGGAGGTCCCTTAAAAAGTTAAAAATTGAGCTACCCTGTGATCCAGCCATTGCACTACTGTGTATTTACCCCAAAGATATAGGAGCTGAAAACTATTCTTCTAATATAAGATCACAGTGGTGCCCAATCTCACCACTCCTATGCAACATAGTACTAGAAGTCTTAACCAAAGAGCAATCGGGTAAGAAAAAGAAGGAAATTGTATCCAAATCAGACAGGAGGAAGTAAAATTGATTCTGTTTGACTATGATAAGATTTTATATATTTAAGAGCATCTACAAAACACCTAACACCATGCTTAGTGATGAGAGACTGATGCTTTCCCCCTAAGATCAGGAACAGGGCAAGGATGTCCAGTCTCATCACCTCTATTCAGTGTTGTTCTGGAGGTTCTAGCCAAGGCAATGAGGCAAGAAGCAGAAACAAAAGGCATTCAGTTTGGAAAGGAAGAGGTAGATTGTACCTCTATTTGCAGATAACACAATCTTACATATAGAAAACCCTACAGAATACACACACACACACACACACACACACACACACGCACACACACACCACTATTAGAGTTAATAAATGAATTCAGCAAAATTGCAGGATATAAGATCAATATATAAAAATTAATTTTATTTCTATACACTTATTAGAACAATCTTGAAATTAAGAAAATCCATTTACAATAACATTAACAAAATAAAGTGTTTAGGAATAAATTTAATAAAACAAGTATAAAACTTGTTCTCTCCATGCTACAAGACATTGTTGAAAGGTATTTAAAAAGCTCTACATAGCAAAACATCCCATGTTCATGTATTATAAGACTTAATATTGCTAAAATGGCAATATTCCCCAAATTGATCTATAGATTCAAAATAATCCCTCAATCACAGTCCACTTCTTTGTAGAAACTGACTAGCTGATTATTTTTATTTTATTTTTTATTTGAGTATTATTGACACACAATGTTACATTAGATTCAGGTATACAACATAGTAATTCAATTTCCCTATACATTATGTTGTGCTCACCACAAGTGTAACTGCCGTCTGTCACCATACAATACTATTATAATATAATTAACGATATTCCCTATTCTGTGCCATGACTTATTTATTCCATAACTGGAAGCCTGTATTCCCCACTTCCCTGTACACATTTTGCCTACCCCTCTTTCCTCTGGCAACCATAATTTCTCTGTATTTATAGGTCTGATTCTGCTTTTTATTTGTTACTCATTTGGTTTATTTTTAGATTCCACACAAGAGTAAAATCATATGATATTTGTCTTTCCCAGTCTGACTTATTTCACTTAGTATAATACCCTCTAGGTTCACCCATGCTGTTGCAAATGGCAAGATCTCATCCCTTTTTATGGTTGTGTAATATTCCATTACACACACACACACACACACACACACACACACACACATCTTCCTTATCCATTCTTCTATTGATGGACATTTAAGTTGCTTCCAAATCTTGGCTACTGCAAATACTGTTGCAGTAAACATAGGGATATATGCATGTATCTTTATTGAATTAGTGTTTTTGCTATTTGTGGGGGTTTTTTGTTCAATATCCAATTATCGGGTCATATAATATTTCTATTTTGAATTTTTTGAGGAAATTCCTTACTGTTTTCCACAGTCACTGTACCAATTTACATTCCCACCAACAGGGCACAAAGGTTCCTTTTTCTCCACATTCTCACCAACAGTTGTTATTTTTTTGTCTTTTTTATTTTAGCCATTCTGACAGCTGTGAGGTGATATCTCATAGTGGTTTTTATTTGCATTTCCCTGATGATTAGTGATGCCAAGCATCTCTTCATGTATCTGTTGGCCATCTGGATATCTTCTTCAGAAAAACTGACAAGCTGATTTTAAAATTCATATGGAATTGCAAGGGATCCAGAATGTCTAAAACAATCTTGAAAAGGAAGAACAAAGCAGGAGGACTCACTTCCTGATTTCAAAGTGTGATCCTCAGACCAACAGCATCAGTAACATGTAAGAATGTATTAGAAACACAAATTCTCAGGCCCTGCCCCAGACCTACAACAGGTGATTCTGATACAGGCTCAAGTTTGAGAATCAAAACTGGCTCAGACTGCAAATAAGATTAACCATACCAGATGAATTTAATTTGCTTTTCAACCTCCCCATTCTCTGGATACTTATTTCTTTCTTAATACATAGAAGATAAAAAGAAAGACAAAAACATATTGATGGAGAGTATATATAAAACCCTATTTCCTAATTAGAAGGAACTTAATTTCCACTTTCCACTTTGGATTTATCTGTTCTGACCAGTCATTTAGAATGGGACCTGTGGCTGGTCTAACTTGATTTGCACTTGATACTTACTTGTCTAATGGCTTGTTGCTACTGGTAAAATCTTCAGCACACAAAACCGAACATTCAGAATACAGTATGAATAAACATTTTGAACAGAGATTGTTTCATCATGCCTGTCATGGTGTGTTTTATAGCTCTGATTTCAGTTTGAAGACCCAAAGAAGGCAAATAAGTTTCAGAAAATAAAGAAGGGGCAGGGGAAGGGAGAAATATATTCCCCATCTGGCAGATTAAGACAAGAGAGCTAATTTAGTCAGAAGTTTTATAGAAAGGAGAATGGAGGAATATAGTGCTCAAGCATAATTAAGCTGGGGAAGAAGGGGGCTAGGGAACAGCCGGCCTGGCTGAAGGCCTGGACAGGAGAGACCAGGGATTGGAGAGAACTCTGTGGGAGAAGCCCAGAGGGAAAATCAGGGCTAGGGGCTCAAACCTAAGTACCAGTGGCATGGACTACTAAAGGGCTAAAATTGGCACTCACGGAAAAAAAAAGAGAGAGAGAGAAGAAAAGAAAAAGAAAGGATTTTGTATGTAGAAAATCCTACAGACTCTACCAAAAAGCTGTTAGATTTAATTAATGAATTCAGTAAGGTTTTAGGATGCAAAATCAACATACAAAACTCAGTAGCATCTATACACCAAAAATGAATTATTTGAAAAACAAAGAAAACAATGCATTTATAATAGTATCAAAAATGATAAAATACTTAGGAATAAATCTAGCCAAGGAGGTGAAAGATGTGTTCACTGAAAACTCTAAGACATTAATGAAAAAAAAATTAAAAACAAAACTGGAAGATATCCTGTGTCTTTAGATTGGAAGAATTAACATTGTTAAAATGTCTGTACTACCCAAAACCATCTATACGTTCTGTGCATTTCCTGTCAAAATTCAAACCACATTTTTTACAAATAAGAAAAACAATTCTGAAATTTGTATGGAACCATAAAAGACCCTAAATAGCCAAAGCAATCTTGAGAAAGAACAAAGCTGGAACCATCACACTTTCTGATTTCAAACTGTATTACAGAGGTGCCTGGGTGGCTCATTAGTTTAAGCGTCTGCCTTTGGCTCGGGTCATGATCTCAGGGTTCTGGGATTGAGCCCCGCATTGAGCCCCGCATCGAGCCCTGCATCAGGCTCCCTGCTCAGCAGAGAGTCTACTTCTCCCTCTCCCTCTGCAGCTCCCCCTGCTTGTGCTCTCTTGCTCTCACTCTCTCTCTCTCAAGTAAATAAATAAAATCTTAAAAAGAACTGTATTACAAAACTATGGTAACCAAACAGTTTAGTACTGGGGAAAAATACAGATACATAGACCAACAGAAAAGGATTTAGACCTCAGAAATAAACCCATTTATATACAATCAAGTAAAATTTGAAAACGGAGCCAAGACTATTCAATAAAGGACAGCCTCTTCAATAAGTGGTTCTAGGAAAATTAGATTTTCACATACAAAAGGATCAAATAGACCCCTATGTTACACCACTCACAAAAATTAATGCAAAATGGCTTAAAGACTTAAATATAAAGCCTAGAATAATCAATTGCTATAAGCCAACATGGGAGAAAAATCTTGACATTGGTTTTGGCAATGAATTATTGGACATGACATATAAAGCACAAGTAACAAAAGAAAAACAAGTGGAATCATATCAAATTTAAAGGTTGTGCACAGGAAAAATCAACAAAATAAAAAGGCAACCTATGGAATCGGAAAAATATTTGCAAACTACATATGTGATAAGGGGCTAATACCCAAAATATTAAAGGAATTCACACTACTCAATAGCAAAAACCCACAAATAACCCAATTAAAAAAGAGGCAAAGGACCTGAATAGATACTTTTCCAAAGAAAATATTCAAATGGCCAGTAAGTACATGAAAAGGTGCTCAACATCACTAATCATTAGGAAATTTAAATAAAAATCACAATGAGATATCACTTCACACCTATTAGAATGGCTATCAAAAAACAAGCAATAACAAGGATTAACAAGGATATGGAGAGAAAGGAACCCTTGTATACTGTGGGAATGTAAATTGGTACAACCAGTATGGAAAACAGTATGGGCGTTCGTCAAAAAATTAAAAATAAAACTACCATGTGATCCAGCAATTCCATTTTGGGATGGAGAATATATATATATATATATATATATATATATATATATATATATATATATATATATATGAAATAAAATCACTGTCTCAAAGAAATATCTGCTCCCTATGTTTATTGCAGCATTATTTACAATAGTCAAGACATGAAAACAACCTAAATGTCTTTTGGCAAATAAATGTGGATAAAGTACACACACATGGAATGTTAGTCAGAAGGAATCATGCCTTTTGCTACATCATCAATGAACCTGGAAGGTACTAGGCTAAGTGAAATAATTCAGAGAAAGACAAATACTGTATGATGTCACATATGGGATATAATGAAATTGGACTTATAGAAACAGAACAGATAGGTGGTTGCCAGATGCAGGGGTATGAGGTGGGGTAAATGAGTAAAGGTAGTCAAAGGATACAAGCTTATGAAATAAATAAGTTCCATATAGCATGGTCACTGAAGTTACTACTGTTTCATAAATTTGAAAGATTCTAAGGGAGTAAATCTTAAAAGTTCTAATGGGATTCATTTGCAAATCGATCAGTGTGATAGATCATATCAACAAGAAAAGAGTCAAGAGCCATATAATCCTCTCAACTGATGCAGAAAAAGCATTTGACAAACTACAGCATCCTTTCCTGATTAAAACCCTTCAGAGTGTAGGGTAGAGGGTAAATTCCTCAATTTCATAAAAACCATCCATGAAAAGCCTACAGCGAATATCATTCTCAATGGGGAAAAGGTGGAAGCCTTTCCCTTAAGATCAGGAACACCACAAGGATGGCCACTCTCGCCATTATTATTCAACATAGTACTAGAAGCCCTTGCAACAGCAATCAGACAACGAAAAGAGATAAAAGGTATTCAAATCGGCAAAGGAGAAGTCAAACTGTGTCTCTTCACAGATGACATGATACTCTATATGGAAAACCCAAAAGACTCCACCCCCAAACTACTAGAAGTTATAGAGCAATTCAGTAATGTGGAGGGATACAAAATCAGTTCTCAGAAATCAGTTGCATTTATATACACGAATAACGAGACCGAAGAAAGAGAAATTAGGGAATCCATCCCATTTACAATAGCACCAAAAACCATACGTTACCTTGGAATTAACTTAACCAGAGAGGTAAAGGATCTATATTCTAGAAACTACAGATCACTATTGAAAGACACTGAGGAAGAAACAAAAAGATGGAAAAATATTCCATGCTCATGGATTGGAAGAATAAACATATTTAAAATGTGTATGCTACCCAGAGCAATCTACACTTTCAATGCCATCCCGATCAAAATACCAATGACATTCTTCAAAGAACTGGAACAAATAGCCCTTAAGTTTGTGTGGAACCAGAAAAGGCTCCGAATCACCAAGGAATTGTTGAAAAGGAAAAACAAAGCTGGGGGCATCACGTTGCTGGATTTCAAGCTATACTACAAAGCTGTGATCACCAAGGCAGCATGGTACTGGCACAAAAACAGACACATAGACCAATGGAACAGAATAGAGAACCCAGAAATGGACCCTCAGCTCTTTGGTCAACTAATCTTTGACAAAGCAGGAAAAAACATCCAGTGGAAAAAAGTCCCTTCAATAAATGGTCCTGGGAAAATTGGACGCCTACGTTCAAAAGAATGAAACTGTATGGTGACTAACATAATATAATAAAAAAACATTAAAACAAGAAACAACAAAAGAATGAAACTTGACCACTCTCTCACACCATACACAAAGGTAAACTACAAATGGATGAGAGACCTCAGTGTGAGACAGAAACCCATCAAAATCATAGAGGAGAACATAGGCAACAACCTCTTTGACATCAGCCACAGCAACTTTTTTCATGACACATCTCCAAAGGCAAGAAAAACAAAAGCAAAAATGAACTTGTGGGAATTCATCAAGATAAAAAGCTTCTGCACAGCCAAGGAAACAGTCAAAAGAACTAAGAGGCAGCCCACGGAATGGGAGAAGATATTTGCAAATGACACTACAGATAAAAGACTGGTATCCGAGATCTACAAGGAACTTCTCAAACTCAATACACAAGAAACAAATAAATCAGAAATGGGCAGAATATATGAACAGACACTTCTCCAGTAAAGACATACAAATAGCTAACGGACACATGAAAAAATGTTCAAAATCATTAGCCATCAGGGAAATTCAAATCAAAAGCACACTGAGATACCACCTTACGCCAGTTAGAATGGCAAAAATTGACAAGGCAGGAAACAACAATTGTTGGAGAGGATGTGGAGAAAGGGGATCCTTCTTACATTGTTGGTGGGAATGGAAGTTGGTGCAGCCACTCTGAAAAACAGTATGGAGGTCCCTTAAAAAGTTAAAAATTGAGCTACCCTATGATCCAGCGATTGCACTACTGGGTATTTACCCCAAAGATACTGACGTAGTGAAGAGATGGGCCATATGCACCCCAATGTTCATAGCAACATTGTCCACAATAGCTAAATTGTGGATGGAGCTGAGATGCCCTTCAACACATGACTTAAGAAGATGTGGTCCATATATAGAATGGAATATTACTCAGCCATCAAAAAGAACAATTTCACAACATTTGCAGCAACATGGATGGGACTGGAGGAGATAATGCTAAGTGAAATAAGTCAAGCTGAGAAGGAGAATTATCATATCGTTTCACTCATTTGTGGAACATAAGAAGTAGGAAGATTGGTAGGAAAAGAAAGGGAAGAAGGAAGGGGGGTAAACAGAAGGGGGAATGAACCATGAGAGACTATGGACTCTGGGAAACAAACTGAGGGCTTCAGAGGGGAGGGGAGTGGGAGATTGGAATAGGTCTGTGATGGGTATTAAGGAGGGCACGCATTGCATGGTGCACTGGGTGTTATAGACAAGTAATGACTCGTGGAACTTTACATCAAAAACTAGGGATGTACAGTATGGTGACTAACATAACATAATAAAAATTATTATAAATTTTAAAAAGTTCTAATCAAAAGAAAAAATATGTAACTGTGTGGTGATAGATGCTAAGTAACCTTAATGTGGTTATAATTTTGCATTGTATACATACATCAAATCTTTATGTTGTGCACCTTAATCTTATACAATGCAATATGTCTATTTTAGTTCAATAAAACTGACAGAAAAAAAAGAAATACATAATCTGAGCAGACCAGTAACGACTGAGAAGATAGCCTTAGTAATCAAAAACCTCCCCAGAAGAAAAGACTAGGACCCGAAGGTTTCACTGGTGAATTCTATGAAATATTTAATGAAGAATTAACACCAGTCCTTCTGAACTCTTCCAAAAACTTGAACACTTCCAGACTCATTTTATGAGGCCAGGGTTACACTGACACTAATGCTAGATAAAGACAATACAAGACAACACAGGCCAATATTTCTGATAAATATAGACTCAAAAATTCTCAACAAAATACTAGCAAACCACATTCAACAGCACATTAAAAGGATCTTACAACATCATCCTGTGAGATTCATCTCTAGGAAGCAGGGATCATTCAACATATGCAAATCAATAAATGTGATACATCACACTAACAGAATGTAAGATAAAATCACATCTCTATAGATGCAATAAAAGCATCTGACAAAATTCAGCATGTTTTCTTTTTTTTTTTAAGTTCAATTAGCCAACATATAGTAGTACATCATTAGTTCTTGATGTAGTATTCAATGATTCATTAGTTGCATATAACACCCAGTGCTCATCACATCACATGCCCTCTTAATGCCCATCATCCAGCTACCCCATCCCCCCACCTACCTCCCCTTCTGCAACCCTCAGTTTGTTTCCGGGAGCCTAGAGTCTCTCATGGTTTGTCTCCCTCTCCAATTTCTTCCCATTCTGTTTTCCCTCCCTTCCCCTGTGGTCCTCTGTGTTATTCCTAATGTTCCACATGTGAGTGAAACCATTTCAACCTATTTTCATGATAAAAACTCTCAATAAATTTTGTATATGAGGAACATACTTCAACATAATCAATGCCTTATGTGACAAGCCTACCACTATTAACAAGCATGTTCAATGGTGAACGGTTGAAAGCTTTTCCACTAATATCAGGAATAAGACAAGGATGCCAACTCTCACCACTTCTATTCAACATACTGCTGGAAGTCCTACCCAGAGCAATCAGGCAAGAAAACGAATAAAATTCAGAAAGGAAGAAGTAAAATTGTCTCTGTTTGCAGATGACAAGCTTTTATATAAGAAATTTCTAAAGACTCTCCTAAGAAATAATATTTTCTTAAAAAGCCAATCTGAAAAAAAAAAGAATACTAGAATAATAATGGAATTCAATAATGTTTCAGGATACAAAATACAAGTACAAAAATCACTTGTGTTTCAGTAGCAATGAACACTGAAAAGAGAAAATGTAACAATTCCATTTGCAATAGCACGAAATAGGATAAAGTACTTAGGAATACATTTAACCTAGGAGGTTAAATATCTGTACACTGAAAACTATTAGATATTTATAAAAGAAATCAAAGAGAACACAAATAAATAGAATGATAGTCTGTATTCATGGATTTTAAGAATTAATATTGTGAAAATGCCCTTACTACCCAAAGCCATCTGTAGATTTACTGTAATCCCTATCTCAAATTCCATGGCATTTGTCACAGAAGTAGATAAAACAATTTTAAAATTCCTATGGGACCAAAAAAAGACCCTGAATAACCAAATTAATCCTGAGAAAGAGCAAAGCTGGTGGCATCATGCTTTCTGATTTCAAACGTTATTCCAAAGCTATAGGAATCAAAGCAATATGATACTGGCATAAAATCTGACATATAGACTAATGGGAGAGAGTCAAGAGCCCAACTATAAACCCATAGTCAACTAATATTTATCAGGAGGCCAGGAATACTCAGTGGGGAAAGGATAGCCTCTTTTATAAATGGTATTGGGGAAAAGTGGATATTCACATGAAAAAGAATGTATTAGACCTTACCTTACACTGCTCAGAAAAATTAACTCAGCTGAACCGAGATGCCCTTCAACAGATGACTGGATTAAGAAGTTGTGGTCCATATATACAATGGAATATTACTCAGCTATCAGAAAGAACGAGTTCTCAACATTTGCTGCAACATGGAGGGCACTGGAGGAGATAATGCTAAGTGAAATAAGTCAAACAGAGAAAGACAATTACCATATGATTTCTCTCATCTATGGAACATAAGAACTAGGAAGATCAGTAGGGGAAGAAAGGGATAAAGAAAGGGGGGGTAATCAGAAGGGAATGAAGCATGAGAGACTATGGACTCTGAGAAACAAACTGAGGGCTTCAGAGGGGAGGGGGGTGGGGGAATGGGATAGACTGGTGATGGGTAGTAAGGAGGGCACATATTGCATGGCACACTGGGTGTTATACGCAACTCATGAATCATCGAACTTTACATCAGAAACCAGGGATGTACTGTACGGTGACTAACATAATATAATAAAAAAAACATTAAAGAAATAAAAATTAACTCAAATGAAAGACTTAAGTGTAAGATTTAACACCATAAAATCCTAGAAGAAAATATAGGGAAAATATTCCTTGACATGGTTTTGCTAACAAGTTTTTGAATATGACACCAAAAATACAGGCAACAGGAAAAAAAAAGTGGGACTACATCAAACTAAAAAGCTTATGCACAGCAAAAGAAATAACAAAATGAAAAGGCAACCTACAGAATAAGGGAAAATATTTGCAAACTACATATCTGATAAGGGATTAATATCCAAATACATATGAGCAACACATACAAGTCGGCTACAAAAAAAATGGGCAAAGGACCTGAATAGACGTTTTTCCAAAGAAAACATGCAAATGCCCATGTAAATGTTCTACAAGTGTAAGAAAAGGTTTTCAACATTTCTAATCATCAGAACAATGCAAATCAAAACCATGAGATGTTATATTTGTTAGAGTGGCTGTTATAAGAAAAAAACAAAAACAAAAAGACCCAAGATAACAAGTGCTGGTGAGGATGTGGAGCAAAGGGAACCCTTGGACAGTGATAGTAGTAATATAAACTTGTAAGCTACTATGAAAACAGTATGGAGGCCCTCAAAAAGTTGAAAATAGAGTGGTCATCTGATCCAGCAATCCAACTTCTGAGTATATATGGGAACAAAATGAAATCAGAATCTCAAAGAGAGGTCTGCACCCTCATGTTCATTGCAGCATTATACACAATAGCCAATACAGTGAACAACCTACATATCCTTCAGCAGATGAATGGATAAAATAAATGTGATATATGCAGTGGAATAGTATTCAGCCATAAAAATAAGGAAATCTTGCCATTTATGGAAACATGATGGACTTTGAAGGCATTATACTATGTGAAATAAGTAAAACAAAAATATAAATACTACATGATCTCACTTATATTGGAATCTAAAAACAAGCTTATAGAAACAGAAACTAGATTGGTGGTTGCCAGGGGCTGGGGTTGGGGGAAGTATCAAGATGTTGGTCAAAGGGCACAAACTTTAGTTATAAAATGAATTCTGGGGATATAATCTACAGCATGGTGACTATAGCTAATATTTTAACTTGGGAGCTGCTAAGAGAGTAGTTCTTAAATGCACTTACCGCAAAAAAAAAAAAGGTAATTTTGTGAAGTGATGGATATACTAATTAACCTTATTGTAGTAATCGTTTTGTAATATATATGTGCATCAAATCATCATGTTGTACACCTTAAACTTACAGAATGTTATATCTCAATAAATCTGGAAAACAAAAGTTAGAACCAAAACAAAGTGAAACAATATTGATTTTTAGAAAATAACTCATTGCTTCCTACTGAAGTGCTAATAGCTGACGATGGCTCAATATGATACTACTTCTAGGGTAACGGGATCAAGTCATCAAAAAAGGCAAACACAAAAGCTGTAATATTGAAATTTCAGACATTGGTCTGCAGATGAGGAAGCTATTTGGGAGCAGCAGAGAGGTCTTCATTGCATTCTGAATCATAGGCTGTATGCTATTATGTTCTGAATATAGGTTAGGATTAAACTTTAAATTTACCCCCCTGCACACCCTGGAATCCCCTATTCATGTGAATTTTGCTTTGAAAGTTGCAAACACTTCTGTGAAAGGTGCAGTCATCTAATTGTTCCCTTTGAAAGGTCGCAGATATATTCCAAGTCTTCCTTGTGTTCCATGAACCATGTCTTCTTTTCTTTCTCCCTCATCTACCAATGTCACTTTCATATTAAATATGATTTCATCACTACAACCTGGTGTAGAATACTGGATCACTTGTACCTTAGCTTTTAGAAAACCGTTTTCCAACCAAAGACCTACTTTGAAGTCAGTAGTTCTTAATCAGGCTCTTTTGACACTTCTAGGGGGAGTTGAAGAGGGAGAAAACCAAATTCCTTTGAAATTAAATGGAAATTTTTGGGTGATTTGCAGGACCAAGTCTGGCATAATGGATTATGGTCTCTTGAAAAGAGCTCTGGGGGTGTGTGGGTGGTGCAGACGGTTGAGCATCCGACTCTTGGTTTGGGCTTGGGTTGTGATCTCAGCGTCCTGGGACTGAGAACTCTGTTGGGCTCCCTGCTCTGCTTGGAGTCTGCTTAAGTTTCTCTCTCCTATCCCTCTCCTTCTGCTCCTCCCCCACCCCACTCTAGCTCTCTCTCTCTCTCTCTCTCTCTCTCAAATAAATAAATAAATAAATCTATTTTTTAAAAAAGAAAAGAGCTCTGAACTGAGAAATCAAAGAATGTGGATCCTAGTGCTTGCTTTATGACCTTGGGTATGACATTTCACCCCAGATCTCAGTGTCCTCATCTATAAAACCACTGATGACAATACCACAAGATTCTCAGTGATACCTGAGTAAATGGGAAGTGTGTATTGTTGCGTTAGTCACCACACCATTCCAAAATCTATTACGGAATGCACTTTCTTTCCTTGGATGATTTTCTGTTCCAGTTCACACTCTCTAAAATAGGCTGCCTTTAATTGTCTGCTCAAAGTGGTCACTGGGTGCTTTGAGAAGCTCCTTGCTACTTAACTTACACTCTTTCCCTTTGATCTCCCATCTACTCTAGGTGTCAACTCTGCCCGCTCAGTTCCTCCTTCCTACCCACCACCGCAGGACCCGTTAAACCAGGGCCAGTACCTGGTCCCCGATGGCATCGCTCAGTCGCAGGTCTTTGAGTTCACCGAACCCAAGCGCAGCCAGTCACCATTCTGGCAAAACTTCAGCAGGTTAACCCCCTTCAAAAAATAATACCTACAGGGAGGCAGATAATTTTAAAATAAAGTAAATAAAATTATATTTATAGATGGACATTTTTTTGGAGAAGCACTGTTGAAATTTATATATATATAAATATATATACCTATATATATATTTATATATAGAGAGACACGTATACACACATAGACCCTTGAGTACACACACACACACACACATACACACACACACACACACACACACACACACACACACACACACACACACAGAAGGACCAAAAAAAAGTTTTCTGTTGTTTTGGGGAAGTAAAATCTGTAGTTGGTAGGAAGAGGTACCAATGACTTCTAAATATGTGATCCCTTCTTAGAAGTTTTCTGTTCTTATCCTGTCCCCTTCCCCTTTATTTTCAGAAATTGACATTTCTATGTGTTCCTTTTCTTGTTGAGATAATCTCTTTGCTCCCCTGTGAGTGATTCATTGACTTGTCATTATTACCATAGATGTATTTGTATTGTTTTTTTCTTTCCTGATGATACTGATGCTAATAACTTTTGAATTTACTCTGATGTGATGGAGTTTGGGAGCTTGAAATTTTTTTTTTCTTTTACTTTTCAATGGGTAAAGGGAGGATTCCCCTTTCTCTTCTCCCTCAGCTGACCACCTGTGAATGTTTCTACAGCCCGGCAGTTGCCCCAGACAGCTTTTTCCCTGCATCTTCTGTCCTCAGTCGTGCCAGTCTAGACATGCTATGTTGTGCCCTGTGACATAACTGCTCAATATTTCTATTGCTTTCACTGTGTTTTAGGTGTTGTAGAGGGATCGAAACCAAACAGAATCCAGGGAGAGTCAGAGTATAATAATTCTGGAGAGAACTTCTGTTCAGGGAACATTCTGCATTTGGGCTCTTCTCCTAGCACTAGGGGTTCCCATGTTGTAGCACTGCTGGGTCATGAGTAGTTTTGTATCTGGGGTTTAGTTTGAGCCAATTATTCTCTTCTTCAAGCTGCTTTGGTTACGGTGTTCCTTATAGGCCTCCCCCTCCCCTAACCTGAAAGATCTGAACTTGAAGCAAAGGGGCTGAGACTCTGCTTCCTGGGGGAGGGATTCAACTGCCTCTACTGCCAAGTGGGCTTAAAGTTGGGGTTCCCCGATGAAATCATTACAGGGTCCTGGTCATCCCTGCTTCCAGTTTCAGATTACAGGCAGCATTTATAGGAGTCTATGAAAGGGTCAAGACAGAGCCCACCTGACCAAGATCATCAGCTGCCATCAAATTATTGACCTGGACAGGATCCAAGGCTGATCATAACCTCTTAAAGGAAAGAACAGGAATGGGTATGGAAAGAGGCAGCCCTACCCCAAGATGCGTACCTGCAGTTCCTACCACTCAAGTTATCTGAGACTTCCCCCATTGTTAACAGATTGCATGGACAATCTTCCATGATTCCTTCCTTCTCCTTTCCCTGTTGTCCTTCTTTCTCCTGTTCTCCTGGTACAGGAAAATGGCCGCTATTAGCATAAAGAACTTCTGTCATTCTAAGAAGGCCCTATTTCCAACATTCTCCCATCCCAGGACATTGGAGGCAAGTAAGTGGGAAGCCCAGGGAGACTTCCCTATGGAGAAAAGATCTGAGGTAGAGACACTACCTTCAGGCTAATTTTTGGCAGGCTTTATACTTAACGCAAAACTAACTTCTCCCACTAAGAGGCAGGCTCCCTGTGGGTGCAGGAGTACCTATTCCTCCTCCTCACATAGCCCTTCAGGTGGACAGACCTAGAACAGCAAGGAGAATGAAGTACAAAGGAGTGAGAATGGGCCCTGCCATGGAGAACCACTCTAATGAGAAATCTGGAAATTGTGAGTCTGTTCTGGACCCTAGGAGAAAACTTCAACATGAAAGGACCTCAGCTTACTGAGCAGCAGCCATGGCTGCATGAGGCCCTCGGCATAGTTGACTTGATTGCTGCTTTATGCCTCCTGACCCAGACGAGGCCCTGCCCAGCCTGGGAATTATTCCTCTGTGGGAATCAAATTACAAGCTGTTTGCTTCCATTCCACCACATTCAAATCAGACTTGTGGGGTAAGCCAAGGGTAAGTCTGAGCTGGGCAGGGGGCTGGGGCTCGGGACTGGCCACAACTGCTCAGCAAATGACCCAACTACTTAAGCCCCCCACCCCTTGGCAAGGAATCTGGTATGCAGTGCCTAAGCTACAATGTCCTCCCTGGGAAAGAGCATGTGTTTCAGTGGCTGTGTAGGCCTCCCTTAAGTATACATTCTTTTCCTACTTTCTGTTCTTCTCCATTAGGTTTAACCTTGACATATTTCTCCAGGGGCTAGGAGCAAACCAAGAGGGGATGCTTGGCCAAGTCCCTGGGCCTACAGTATCTCTTAGCCAGGCCCCCTTGCCCTCCCTTAATGCTCTTCTCCCCTGAGCCTGTGCCCAGAGCTCCAGGATCAGGAATATCACCTCTTGCCACCCACCTCTCATCTACCCAAACCGCTGGCCTCACCAGATGCCAATAACTTGTGAAAACAACAAGAAATCAGTTTACCATTGGTTGGAATGTTCCCCCAGCCTATGGCAGCAAAGCAGACCAGTGACAAACAGCCCCAAGGGGAGACCTATTACCTGGGATCAGGGTCCAGGTCTATTCTGTGTCCCCACAGCAGTGCTATCCCCAAGAACTCTGTAAATCTCCTCTATGTGTGCATGGCCCCCAAGCTCCCCTTTTCTCAACTCAATGAGGCCTGGATTTGCTCTTCAAAAGGCTTTGCTAGTGTGTTTTGGCCCTGTTGTGGGATGGTCCTAACACAGAATTCTAACTCCTCTTTCTCTCTCCCTCGCTCCTCTTCTCTCTATGTGTATAACTCTAATGAATTTATCAAGGACAGCAACAAGAGAGTTCTAACAATTCCAGTGTGAAGCGAATAGTGATCTTTTAGTGCTTTGGGGCTGGGGTGGGCTGGGGTGGATGGATGGGTAACAGTGATTTTGATTACCCCTGCTGCTCTGCATTTGCCAGTTTATTATTTTGTTTCTTCTGATTGTTTGACCCTGTCAAACAAGTGTCAAAGTTGTGTGTTTAAAAAAATGTTTAACAACAAAACTATGATGTTGTAATGACACAAAGCCTTATGAAAATATTTATGGAGTTCAATAAAAGAAGTAAAAAGACACCTCTAGGCAGAGTTTTCTTGCCTGTGTGTGTGCATTTCACTAATTGCAAAATAAAGGAAATTTTCTTGATGGGGACAGCTTATCCCAACCTAGTCTTGGCCTACCAGCCCTGCTGTTCCATTGCCAGGCATCTCATGGGCTGTCTGTGACCTTCCGTGTCCTTTCTGGAAAAGTGGGCCACCAGAAACAAGTTTGATCCTGTAACCAGGGACACTTCAAGTGTCTTTATAAATGGGACTGTTCTTCACGTCACCTGTCCCTTTGATAAGACTTGGGGACCCATTCCTGACCCCATTCCTTTTCCTTGCAGCTACAAATCCAGTACTTGCCCTGGGCACTCATGGGAGCTTAAAGGCTGCTTTTTGGATCTAGCCAGAGGCCATATCATATTCTGGTTCTGTCTCCTCATAGGTAGACACATTCCTTATCCATCCCCCAAAGTGGGTGTACTGACCTTAACTGTTGTTAAGCCCTTAACTGCAAGTCAATTCTAGGCCCCCATGTGGTGTCTTATCCTGCCCTTCAGAGATGCAATAGTGGGTTTGTTCTGGCACTGCCTCCCCTGCCCGTCTCAAGTGACTAAGCGCTAACACTAATAAAATGCTTATTTACTAAAAGGGACAAGATAATTGTTCTAAGCTACAGAGTTAGGAGGAAGAGAAGGTGTTGTACCTCTCAGTTAGGGTGTGAGCCCTGCCTATCTAGGACTAAGGGATACCCCTAATCCTGGATTTGGAGAAAGTATTTATTAAAACTTCTCCTTCAATAAACTTTACCCTTTCTTCATTTCTTGGCTCTCTCATAATTTAACCTCTTTCTCTACTGTCCCCACTTTTTCCCTTTTCCATGGGATCTGCAATCTTTATTCATCAAACTCAGAACACTCAGTTCTCAGCAGTCCCTTCTCCATCTTGCCAGTTCCCAGTTTCATCAGCTTCCAAAGGTGAATCTCAATTATGCCCTGCAGAGCAAGAGGACTGCCTCTCGTCTGAGTACTCCCTGACTACCTTCTGAGGGTCCTAGAATGGAGAGTGGGGAGACAAATGCTGGGGGGTCTTACACTCTGGGATGCAGCTGATTCTCTCCTAAGGTACCTAAAATCAAGCATGTCTTATCACCAGAATTATTTCCGAAAGCCCTATATGGTCCACGTGATCATCCATATTCTTTATTACCCTAAATAATGGTTCTACTACTTACAAGCTTGTTTGCTAAGAGCATTTACCCACTTGCTGACATCAGTTTTGTTACAAAGCACCCTATAGTCACTGTTGAGAGTGCTCCTATATTCATTGATGAATGTGCCACTTGCCTAATTAAGTTTCCAATTTGCCTTTTCTAATTACTAAATTTCTCCCCTTGACTAGGGACAGAAGGGGCAGTAGATTTAAAGTATCATTTTTAGGAGGCTTTCAAAGGGGAGGGCCTTAGCTGATCCCAAGATCATTGTATCAAGGATGATGGCTTCTTATTCTACTTTTCCCCCAAGATCTTCTGGGAGGCTCAGGGGTGGAGAGAGAGATCTCTTGTGTGCCCAGGAGGCCAGAACTAGAACAGAGAAAGCAGATTCTTCCCAGCTTCCAAGAAAGGCCTCTTCCTAGAACAAGTCATCCCTGACCTATCTGTATCCTGGGAAGATTCCCACCAGGTCTGATGCAGGAGGCTAATGACTTATTTATATATAACAATTGCTCCTATTTTCAATGACCTTACCATATATAGGGTCTCATGTAATCCTCTTGACAACTATTTGCTAATGGGGTTATTAACATTAGCATTTAACATAAGAGAAGCCCGAGGCTCATTTGAAATGACTAGTCAACTTTCCCAAGCTTGTGAGTATTTATCACCCAAAACTCACCCCCATTCAAACTGATCTCAGAGCAACTTACTCTCAGAGTGTTTCTGCAGCTGTATGGGTTGGGGAAGGGCTGGAAGCAAAAATATGAAATGATCTAACATGTGAATGAGTGTCACTCCTAAACTCTCCTCGAGAGCCCTCAAGTTTTCTAATACAGACCTCCAACATGTGAATGCAGCCATGGGTCCTTTTGTCTCTAGTACCAAGAGCAAGTGGGATAAGTACCAAGTCTTCTGCTTATTTCAATGCTTTAGTCACTGAGGCCACTACTGTGCTGCTTGGCTCACTTAGCTTTTGGCCCCTTTAGGGTTTCCTTATTCATGCTGGCCTGCTCACTACTGGCTCCCAGAGGCTTCTGTCCTAAGATATGGGGCTGATGAAATAGATCTTGTTTGCCCAGGCCTTTACCTGCCAGGCTCAAGGTAGCAAAATGAGACTTCTTAGCATTCCCCCAAGTCCCACCACCTGCAGGACTACAGTTCAGCCTGGTTATAGGTAGATTAGGTCAACTGGGTTTGCAACACAGTTGAAGAGGGATGTTTGGTGGTAAGATTCATGTCCCCTGGAAGCACACTATTCTGGTACCATCTCTCCCATTTCTGTCTTGGGCTGTGACCTCCTTCTGCAGACGTGTCACAGAGACAGTATTTTCTCATATAGTTGAGAAAGAGCGGGGGAAAGGGATGGCACATGGGCATGCAGTAACCCTGTGTTCCTTAGAAACCTCTATTATTTCTAGTTAGCTCACCAATGGGTCATTTTAGGCAGCTTCATGGACAAGGCTATGTCCATCTCCACAACAAACATGCTTCTCCACAGATCTGTCAACCAGCTGAATCAGATTCAATCCACATATTCTGAGTATGTAATCTTGGCCAGACCTTGTAGTAGATACACTAGAGATACCAACATGACTAAAAGTCTCTAACCACAGTCACTCAGAGTTTAGTGAGAACATATAAACATGGGTCATAACCGGGATGGATGGGGGCCTGGAGGCACTCAGAGAATGGAATGGTTAATTCTGATTGAGCAAATCTTTGTAACCATTCAGGATAAATTTGGTTATGCTGCAGAAACAGATATTCCTAAAATCTCAATGGCTTAACATATAAGAGTTTATTTCTTGCCCATGCAAATCTTTCTTTAGGTCTATGTAACTCTCCAAAGCAACTATCTGCCATGTGAAGTACACAGTCTGGCCTGCTTCTGCCTTGCTACACCTCCATCTTAACACATACTTCCATAATCACTACAGCTGGAGAAAGAGCCCTAGAGTGTTTCCCATTTACACTTAAATTCTCTGTTCCTGCTTCCAGTCACAACCCAAAGGGCCAGAACTGCCTCATCCAACTTCAAGGAAACAGGAAACTATAAAAGTCATATAATTTCAGAAGGGCAGGAGAACTAGATATAGATGAACATTAGAAACCTCTACCAAAGAAGGAAAGGTTTGAACTAGGCCTCAGAAAACAGGGAAAATTCTACCGTGTTGTGGAGGTTAGAGCAACTGAGATGTTAGGAGGTACAATCCACACAAGATCATCCTCTGACACCAACTGCAAGTCCATGGGTCCCCAAGACCACCCTTAGGTTTGATAATTCACTAGAAAGACTCACAGAACTGGCTGTTATAATCATGATTTTTAAAACCGATAGGGTGCAGATTAAAATCAGTCAAGGGAAGAAATCAGACAGGGCAGAGTCCAAGAAAGTACCACATGGAGAGCTTTAGCTGTCATTTTCCTGTGGACTTGGGAGAGTGTTACTTTTTTGACATTAATATGACAATTTTCATGGAGTATTGCTAATAAGAGTTCACCCAAACTTCTTGAGATTTTACTGGGGCTCCATCACTGCCCCATGACTGATCTCAGTCTCCAGTCTCCTCAAGATGTGGGCTGATGCCGGGCAACCCAGAGCCCCACCCTATGCACCTACTTACATTGTGCTTTTGAACGGTAAATGATCTTCAAGTGCAAATTTCTCTGTGTGAATTTTGGGGATGAGAGATGGGAGCTTCCAAGCTGTCATAGCAAACCAACCACATGAAGTGCTTCAGCTAGACCCCTCATAAATGTCCAGCCTCTGGGTCAGAAGATTCCATACCCCTATATCCTGTTCAGCCTTAGCTAAGACAACTCTCTCTCTCTCTCTCTCTCTCTCTCTCTCTCTCTCTCTATATATATATATATATATATATATATATATATATATATACACACACATATATATAAAAATGGACTGATTATATATGATTATATATAATATAAATATAAAATATATATATTTAAATATAATATATATATATATATATATATATATATATATATATATATAATATCTAGAATATAGCAGGCCAGAATTACTGCAGTCCTGGGAATTACTGCTTTCCTTGCCCTGGGAGTAGCCTTTAACCAATGACTGATGAGGGAAGGTATAATTGTCCTAATTCCTTTGCTCATCAGATGTGATAATTCAAAAGTGTGTTTGACAATTTTCCCTGGAGCTTTTCCAGAGATTAAGCTTTGATTGCCCACGGTAGTAGCTGGTTTAATAACACACCCATTAGTGGCTGCTTTCACTTACCTGTATAACTTACCTACTCCCCTCATATTAGGAGATGGGCTTCTTGGGGAGATTCAGCTAAGACACAGGAATTAGTCTTCACTATATATCGTATGAAGTGTTATACATTCTCACTGAAGCATTGGTGCTTTTTTTCAGTTTGTAATTGTTTCTGGCTGTATAAAATAGGAGCCTTCAAATAAGGCATTCCCTTTCCAGGATGAGACTCGATAAGAGACAACTACTTAGACAAAAGGAAAGAAAGAAATAGTGGCATTTCAGGCAGCATCTCAGAGTGAACAGCACCAGGACATCCTTCTTGTTACCCCAGAAATCCCATTAAGGAAGTGGTATTGAAGCAAGGCAATGCACTGAAATTATTTTCAAATTGCAGGGTCATGGTATCAGTTTAGTTGAGTGTGATCAGCAATTTAAAAACTGCACTGGAGGAGATAATGCTAAGTGAAATAAGTAAAGCATACAAAGACAATTATCATATGGTTTCTCTCATCTATGGAACATAAGAACTAGGAAGATCGGTAGGGGAAGAAAGGGATAAAGAAAGGGGGGATAATCAGAAGGGGGAATGAAGCATGAGAGACTATGGACTCTGGGAAACAAACTGAGGTCTTCAGAGGGGAGGGGATGAGGGAATGGGATAGACTGGTGACGGGTATTAAGGAGGGCACATATTGCATGGTGCACTGGGTGTTATAGGCAACTAATGAATCATCGAACTTTACATAAAAAACCAGGGATGTACTGTATGGTGACTAACATAATATAATAAAAAAACATTAAAAAAATAAATAAAAACTGAAATAATAGACTGGAATGGGATAGAATAGAAAAGAATAGAGTGTTGCAGGTTAAAAAAAAGTATGTAGTATTTTAATTTGAAAGATATGTGTACTGGGTACAATATTAACATTGTTTATTTTAATGGTAGATTGTCAAAAAGAATATTTCAGAAACACTGGTATAGAACCAGACTGTCTCAGTTCAAATCCTAGTACTTTTTTTTAAGCTCAATTAGCCAACATATAGCACATCATTTGTTTTTGATATAGTGTTCAATGATTCATTACTTTCGTATAATACCCAGTGCTCATCAAATCCTGGTTCTACTGTGTGTTGGTTATGTGACTTTGGGTAAGTTACTTAACTATTTCACCTCAGTTTCCCTATTTGTAAAATAGGGATTATAGTACTATTTCTCTATGACTGAAAAACTGTTAATGGCCATTAGTATGCATTTATACCTTCTTATCTGCAACTTGAACCCCAAATTTGTTTGAAACAACAATGTGCTCAGTTAAGTACCATTTTTCCAGCTTCTCATGCAGCAAGAGGTAGCCATATAACTGCATCTGATAAAGAAATATAAGAGAAAGTCTGCTGGTACGGGGCTAGTTTCTGATAAATCTTTTACTCTCCTGATAAAGAGAGAAATATGGCTGGTACCAACACCTCCCTTCTTCTCCCTACTTTGAGTGTAGATATGATGCCTGGGGCTGGGACATCCATCTGTGAACATGAAATAGCAAGCATGAGTCTAAAGAGCTATATGCTAAGGCTGGTAGCAAGGAAAGATGAGAAGAGATGACTAGGTCCCTGATGACATCAGTAAACTACAGAAATAAGCAGCAACCACTTACCTCTGGACTGTTACTGTGTGAAGAAAAGAAACTCCAATTTAATGAAGTCATAGTTAGATGATTTTTATGTTACTTGAGGTCAAAAGAATTTCTGACCTTCATAAAGATTTATTATTAGGAAAAAATAAGTTAATACATGTCAAGCATCTACAATAGCTCAATAAAATGAAGGCTGTTATTATTATTATTACACTAAATAAATGTGAAGTTCAAGGAAGGGAAGGAAGGAAGGAAGTTTTTCAGGATCATAGTTCCCTCTTCTGTAAACTGAAGATGGTGACTCAAAGGCTGCTAGAGCCCTGTCCAGCTCCCTGTGCCCTGGAAAGAGAGCAAAATTGTACAAAGCTATCTTGAGAGTTTTACTCTATCACGTTTGGACTCAGCATGTCCTCAGTGCTCATTGAGGCTGGAAGCCCAACATGGCTGAGACAGGGGACCTTTCCTAGACTCTTCTGCTGTTCAGTTCTGAGAAATAAAAAGAGCTCATCACATCTGGCACTCACCTGGACTTTATACCTACCCAGAGAAAGATTGAGATCATTCCTTTTAATGTCTATAAAATGGAAACCACTCTTATTATTTTATAAGTAACCAGGTACTTCCCTTCCCTCTGAGGAAACCCCTAAGAGAAAGAGCTCATGCTTGTAACATTTAAAGTCTCTTTTTCACCTTGCCTGCACCTAGCCCTTTCCCTACCTACATAAAAGATATAGGCCCAACCTCCCTGTATCATAGCAGTACTAGAGAACCTGGAGTAAGTCACTTCTGCTCCCACTTAGGCTTGGGTGCCCCATCTGGTACTAGGTGAAGCACACAAGATTATTCATGGGGAATACAGAAAAAAATATTAAAATTTCCCTATTATCTGAAAAATAAGAAGAAACTTAAGCTGTGCCAATATAGATTGTCAGTAGTACATAATTATAATTTATAATAAGTAAACTTACATTGGGAAAGTGTGCTCAGAAATGTTTTACTAATGGAGTGCATGATCCAAAAGTTGAAACAGCACTGGGCCACATTTATTTAAGATTTACTGAGCACTTACCATATATACTAGTTCTATTCTAAGCACTTACATACATTGAGTCAATTTAATCCTTACAACAGCCCTATGAGAAAAGTGCCATTATTTAATCATTTTGCATATGAGGTAACTGAGGCACATATTGGTTATAGGGTTTGCGCTTTAAACCACTTTTGGTCAATGAAAGCCAAAATCCAAACTTCCAGTAAAAAATGGATATGCTAATCTGAAGTCATCATTTTTTGGAGCAAGAATTGTTTTATTTCTACATAGCCATATCCTCCTCCAAGAACTTTGGAGCCAGACTACTTGGGTTCAAATCCCAGCTCCATCATTCACTCCCTAGCTGTGGGACAATAAGCAGATGACATCACCTCTCTGAGCCTCAGTTTCCCCATCTATTAAATGAGAAAAGAATCGTTAGTAATTACATAATTGTTGTAAGGAGAAAATCACTTTACAACTAACATGGAAAACACTTAACACAATGCCTAGGGCATAGTAGAAATCAAATTGTTAAAAGTTGGGCCTGAGTTCCTCAAAAAGCTTGATGTAGAGTTACATATAATCCAGCAGCAAGTCCACTCATAGGTACATGCCATAAAGAAATGAAAACATGTCTACACACAAATTTGTACATAAATGTTCATAGAACATGTTTATGAACATTTATTAATAATTGCCAAAGGTGGAAACAAACCAAATATCCATCAGTTGATGAATGAGTGAACAAAATGTAATATATTCCTGTAATGGAATATTATTCAACCATAAAAAGAAAAAAAATTCTGGTACATGCTACAACATGGATGAAACCTAGAAACATCATACTATATGAGAGAAGTCAGACTCAAAAGATTTTGTTTGATTTTATTCCTATGAAATGTCCAAAATAGGCAAATCCATAGAGACAAGAAATAGATTGCCAGGAGCTGGGAAGTGGACAAGGAGTGACTGTTAATGGGTAAAGTATTTCTTTTGCGATGGGTGATGAAAATGATTTAGATTAAATGTGTTGATGGCTTCACAATTCTGTGAATATACTAAAAAGCACTGACTTATATACTTTTTAAAGGATGAATTTTGTTGTGTAAATTATATTTCAATAAAGCTGTAACAAACAAAAAGAAGGAAACCCTAACACTTTCTTGCTTTTATGCTGTTGAAGAATTCCCCAACATAGCTCTCCAAAGTTAGTTCAAGGAGAAATTCCTATATCAGTGCCTCTAACCCCATGCCTATATGAAATAATTATTTCAAATAAATGACTCACCTCCCTTTCCCTCTCCCTCTCTCCCAGCCTTTCCTTATCAACCTTCTTGTCTTTCCTGCTATCAGGGGTTCAAAGCCCCACACCACTAAATTTGTCCCCTGGAGAAAGATGTGAAAAAATCCCTGGTAGCAAGCCTATCAATCACAGACCCAACTGTGGAACCATCAGCATCTGCAGGATGTGGCTGCAGTCCCATATGACCATGATTCCTAGAGGCAATCCTATTGGACAGGAGAAGTTTTTTACCGCCAAAACCAGGTGGAAAAGGTGCCTGCTCCTTCAAATGAACAGACAACAAATGCAAAGCTACATGGAACATGAAGAATAAGGCAAATATGATACCACCAAAGGACACTAATAAAGCTCCAGTAACCAACCATAAAGAAATGGGGTGGGGGAGAAGAAATGGACATGCATAAGTAAAATGCTTGACAAATAATTCAAAATAATTGTCTTAAAGTAGCTCAACGAGCTACAAAAAAAACATGGATAGACAACTAAACGAAATTAGGGAAACAATATATAAAGAAAATGAGATTAGTAAAGAATGAGAAACCATAAAAAAGAACCAAACCGAAATCCTGGAGATGAAGAATAAAATGACTGAACTGAAAAAAGCAATAAAGAGCTTAAAGAGTAAACACAATCATGCAGAATAAAGAATTACTGGTCTCACTCTAAAATAAGTCACTTGAAATTATCCACTCAGAGCAAAAAACAGAAAAAAAATAATGAAAAAGAGTGAAGAAAGCCTATTTGATTTACAGAACAATATAAAGTTAATTTTATATGCATTATGAGGTCCCAGAAGGAGACAGAAAATAGAGTTCAAAGGTGAATTTAACTGGAAGGGGGTAAGATGGCAGAAGAGAAGCAGAGCTCATTTCATCTGGTCCCATGAATTTAGCTGGATATCTATCAAACCATTCTGAACACCCACCAATTCAGCCAAAGATGTAAGAAAATGTATGTGGAACTCTACAAGCAATAGAACGACTGCATTTTGCAAGGTAGGAAGTCCAGAGACGTGAATCTGAGGGGAAATATTGGAAGATAACCAGAGGGGGGAGGGAGCCTCCATAAGCTGGCTACTGGAAAGTGATATAACACTGGAGCACAAAATTGGAACCCTTAGAAATCTGCTGCAGTGACACACATCCCTTTCTGAAAGGGGCTCGGGAGATGGAAAAGGCAGAATTCTAGGTAGGTCACTGTGGTCTTAGGATCCCAGAAGACACAGAAAGAATGGGGGTGCCTGAACCAATAGAGTGCCCAAGCAGCAGAGTGGAGAAACTGGTTATGGTCAGTGAGCCCAGAAGGGACACTCAGCTCCAGGCATGATAAACCATGAGCTGGGCCAGTAGGGAGACTGCTCTTTGCCTGAGCACCCAGAAAAAGACTGGAATGTGTGGGCCAGCAGTTACCAACCCCTGGGAATGTCAAAACGGCTGTGCCCATGACCAGGCAACCACTTTCAGGGGGGCAGTGGCCCTGGAAAGGACAGTAGGGTGGCACCCAGCCATGACCTGGAAGCAGTGGTGCGAGGTGTTTGCATGAGCCCACAACTGCTTGCAGTTGCAGAGAACAAAGCAAAGTGTCACTTGCCCCAGGGACTCCCCCTGGGGCGAACTGTAGTAGGGGAGAACCATGGGATTCTGTGGGTTTGGCGCACACGTAAGAGGGATTGACCTGGAGGGTTTTCTTAAGAGGGGAGACTGCGATCTTGCAGCTCTGGGCCAGAGATACTGGAATGGCCATTTTTGCCCTGACCATATGAAGAGACACAGAAAGCCACTGGAGAAAAAAAGCCCCACAGAGGACCAGCTCCTATTAAGCCCATTCCCCTGACAAAGGGTGGGGAAACTCCACCCTGGCAGAGACACCTGAGAAGCCACAGAGCAGGCCCCTCCCCCAGAAGACGGACTAGAAGAACAGGTGAATGACAAGCTTATGGATCCCATGGGACTATAAAACTCCAGCACCAGGGGAAAATAATATATTGAGCTTGAGTATTTCCTCACAACTCCTTTATCCTTCAGGCTAAAATTTTACATTTTTTTAAACCCTTTTCCAGTTTCAAATAGATTCTTATTTTCCAGCTTATGTTTTTATATGTTTTTAAAACACTTTTTAAATTTTATTTTTTCACATCTACATTTTATAGATTTATGCCTCATGCTAGTCCTTTTCTCATTCTATTCAATTTTATTTTTCTATATATAAGTTCTGCTTTCTTCACAATGTTGGGATAGAGTGTCGTCTAACACACAGACCAAAATACACTCAGAACCAAGCAGATCACCCTGCTTTGCCTCCCCTGTGAGATTATAGTCTCACCCCCCCCTTTTTAATAGTTTTGTTTCAGTTTGACTTTTTTTGCATATCTGTGGTGGCTTTAGAACACTTCGGATCTTTTCTAGAGGGCATTTTCCTTGAGTCGTGGTTGATATTTTGGACTCTCTTCATTTGCTCACCCATCTTTCACTGGACAGAATTACTAGGAGGAGGAACTCACAACAAAGGAAAAAAGCAGAGGCAACATCTTCTGCCACAGAGCAAATGGATATGGGTATAAACAAGATGTCAGAGATAGAATTCAGGTTAGCAATTATACAAATAATGTCTAGGCTTGAAAATAACATAAATGACAATAAACCATCTCTAAGTGCAGAAATGTGATATAATCAGGCCGAACTTAAAAATGCTATGAATGAGATGCAGTCTAAATTGGATGTTCTAACAGCTAGGGTGAATGAGGCAGAAGAGAAAATAAGTGATCTAGAGAACAGGCTGATGGAAAGGAAGGAAGTTGAGGAAAAGAGAGAACGACAGGTAACATCCCATGAAGAAAGGCTTCAAGAGTTTAATGATACCTTGAAATGAACCAATGTTCATAATATCCAGATCCCAGAGGGGGCAGAGAGAGAGAGAGGGCTACAAGGTATATTAGAGCAAATCTTGGCTGAGAACTTCCCTAATCTGGGGAAGGAAGCAAGCATCCATGTCCAAGAGACAGAGAGGACCTCCTCCAAAATCAATAAAGAAAGATCAAACCCCAAAATGTAATAGTGACGCCTACAAATCTTAAAGCCAAGGAAAGTATCTTGAGAGCAGCTAGGGAAAATAGATTCCTTATGTACAGAAGGAGGAATATCAGAATAACATCAGACCTATCTACAGAAACCTGGTAGGTGAGAAAGGGCTCGCAAAATATACACGGGGTACTAAATGAAAAGAACCTGCAGCCAAGAATACTTTATTCAGCAAGGCCATCATTCAGAGCAGACAGAGATAAAGAGCTTTCAAGACAGTCAGAAATTGAAAGAATAAGGGGGATACTGTGAGGGAAGAGAGACCCCACAGGTAACATAGACAAGAGAGAAACAGAGACAATCTACAGAAACAAGGACTTTCCTGGCAAAGCAATGGTACTAAATTCGTATCATTCCATTGTTACTCTGAATGTAAATGGGCTGAATGTTCCAATCAAAAGACACAGGGTTTCAGACTAGATAAAAAAGCAAACCCATCAATATGTTATCTACAAGAGACTCATTTTGAACTTTAATAAAGTCACCTCCAGTTTGAAAGTGAGAGGATGCAGACCTATTTCCCATGCCAATGGACTGCAAAAGAAAGCTGGAGTAGCCATTCTCCTATCAGACAAATTAGATTTTAAACCAAAGACTGTAGTAAGAGATGAAGAGGAACACTATATCATATGAAAAGGGTCTATCCAACAAGAATATCTAACAATTGTTAAAGTCTATGCTGCCAACATGGGAGCAGCCAATTACATCAAGCAATTAATAACCAAAGTAAAGAAATATATAGATAATAATACATTAATGGTAGAAGAATTCTACACCCCACTCACAGCAATGGACAGATTATCTAAGCAGAAGATCAACAAAGAAACAAGAGCATCGAATGACACATTGGACCAGATGGACATCAGAGATATATACAGAACAGTCTATCCTAAAATAACAGAATACTCATTCTTTTCGAGTGCGAATGGAATGTTATCCAGAATAGATCATATACTGGGTCAAAAATCAGGTCTCAGCCAATACCAAAAGATTGAGATTATCCCTGCATGTTTTCAGACGACAATGTTTTGACAGTGGAACTCAATTACAAGAAAAAAATTGGAAGGAACTCTAAGACTTGGAGGTTAAAGAGCATCCTGCTAAAGAATGAATGGGTCAACCAGGAAATTAAATAAGAACTTAAAAAAATCATGGAAACTAATGAAAATGAAAACATCACTTCAAAGTCTATGGGATAGTGCAATGGTGGTCCTTAGAGGGAAGTACATAGCCATCCAAGACTCTCAAAACAATTAGAAAAATCCCAATTGCACAAGCTAACCTTACACCTAAAGGACCTGGAGAAAGAACAGCACATAAAGCCTAAACCAGGCAGGAGAAGAGAAATAATAAAGGTTAGAGTAGAAATCAATGAAATAGAAACCAGAGGAACAGAACAGATTAATGAGAATAGAAGATGATTCCTTGAAAGAATTAATAAGATTTGTAAACCCCTGGCCAGACTTCTGCAAAAGAAAAGAGAAATGACCCAAACTAATAAAATCATGAATGAAAGGGGAGAGATCATGACAAAGGAAATAGAGAAAATTGTTAGAACACATTATCAGCAACTATATGACAACAAACTATGCAATCTGGAAAAAATGAATGCATTCCTGGAAACTTATAAACAACCAAGACTGAAACAGGAAGAAATGGAGGTCTGAACAGACAAATAGCCAGCAAGATAATTGAAGAAGTTATCAAAAACCTCCCAAAAAACAAGAGGCCAGGGCCAGATAGCTTCCTAAGGGAAGTTTACCAAACATTTAAAGAAGAAATAATTCCTATTCTACTGAAGCTGGTTCAAAAAATAGAAATGGAAAGAAAACTTCCAATCTTGTTCTATGGGGCCAGCATTATTCTGATCCCAAAAGCAGACAAAGATGCCATCAAAAAAGAGAATTATAGACCAATATCCCAGATAAATATGGTTGCCAAAATACTCAACAAGACCTTAGACAATAGGATCCAACAGTACATTAAAAGGATGATGCACCACGACCAGGTGAGATTTATTCCTGCGATGCAAGCATGTTCAACATACACAAAGCAATCAACATCATAGAGCACATTAATTAAAAAAAGAGACAAAAAAACTGTATGATCTCAATTGATGCAGAAAAAGCATTTGACAAAATACACCATCCTTTCTTGATTAACATTTTTCAAAGTATAGGGATAGAAAGAACATACTTCAATATCATTAAAGCTGTCTGAAAATCCCATAGTGAATGTCATTCTAAATGTGGAAAAACAGAGCTTTTCGTTTAAGGTCAGGAACACAATTGAACATAGTACTAGAAGTCCTAGCCTTAGCAGTCAGATAACAAAAAGAAATGAAAGGGATTCAAATTGGCAAAGAAGTCAAACACTCTCTCTTCGCAGATGAGACGATACTTTATATGGAAAAGCCAAAAGAATCCTCCCCAAAATTGCTAGAACTCATACAGGAATTCAGCAACATGGCAGAATATAAAATCAATGCACAGAAACCAGTTGCATTGCTATACACTAACAATTTGCCTGAAGAAAGAGAGAGTAAGGATTCAATCCCATTTACAATAGCATCAAAAATCATAAGATACTTAGGAAAAAGCCTAACCAAGGAGATAAAAGATCTGTACTCTAGAAACTAAAGAACACTTATGAAAGAAATTGAGGAAGACACAAAGAGATAGAAAGACATTCCATGCTCATGGGTTGGAAGAAAAACATTGCTAAAATGTCTATGCTGCCCATTGCAATCTACACATTATGTGAAACCCCTATCAAAATACCATCAACATTTTTCACAGACCTGGGACAAATACTCCTAAAATTTTGTGGATCCAGAAAAGACCCTGAAATTTCCAAGGAACATTGAAAAAGAAAAACCAAAGCTGGTGGCGTCACAATGTCTGACTTCAAGCTATATTACAAAGCTGGAATCATCAAGACAGCATACTATTGGCACAAAAACACACATAGATCAATGGAAAAAAATAGAGAGCCCCCCAAAAAAGAATATAGAGCCCAGAAATGGACCCTCAATGCTATGGTCAACTAATCTTCAACAAAGCAGGAAAGAATATCCAATGGAAACAATACAGGCTATTCAATAAATGGTACTGGGAAAATTGGACAACTACATACAGAAGAATTAAAGTAGATCATATCTTACACCATACACAAAGATAAACTGAAAATGGATGAAAGACCTCAATGTGAGACAGGAATTCATCAAAATCCTAGAGAAGAACATAGACAGCAATCTCTTTGACCTTGGAGACTGCAACTTCTTGCAAGACACTTCTCTAAAGGCAAGAGAAACATTTCATTTGCAAATATCTTTTCCCATTCCGTAGCTTGCTCTTAGTTTTGTGGACTGTTTCCTTTGCTGTGCAAAAGCTTTTTATCTTGATGAAGTCCCAAAAGTTCATTTTTGCTTTTGTTTCCCTTGCCTTTAGAGATGTGTCTTGAAAGAAGTTGCCGTGGCCAATGTCAAAGAGGTTACTGTCTATGTTCTTCTCTAGGATTTTGATGAATTCCTGTCTCACATTTAGATCTTTGATCAATTTTGAGTTTACCTTTGTGTATGGTGTAAGAGAATGGTCTAGTTTCATTCTTCTGCATGTGGTTGTCCCATTTTCCCAACACCATTTATTGAAGAGACTGCCTTGTGTCCATCAGATGTTCTTTCATGCTTTGTCAAAGATTAGTTGACCATAGTGTTGAGGGTACATTTCTGGGGTCTGTATTCTGTTCTATTGATCTATGTGTCTGTTTTTGTGCCAATACAATAGTTCCTTATCCTTTTATCTTTTTTTTTTTTTGCAGCAGGCTTTTCTCTTCCTTTCTTTCTTGCCCCCCCCCAGGGTTTTTTTTTTTTTCAACAAATTGAAGCACACCTAGATAAAGATCCAAACATTACCCAATGCAAGCAAGGAGAAACTCTGCAGATGACTGACTGGTAGAAAAGAGCAGCTAAAACAACAGCAGAGTGCACACAGCATACACTAGAAACATGGCCTGAAGTACTAGGCCCTGGAAAGTGTATGACCTCTTTGTAGTACAGCATTACAATGAGATCCAGGGAATATAATAAGCTCTTATAACATGCAAAAGATAGAAACTCAGCCAAAATGACAAGAGAGAGTAATTCTCCCCAAAGAAAGGTCAGGATGGTATCACAGCCAGCGACTTGCTCAAAGCAGATATAAGCAATATATCTGAACAATAATTTAGATCAACAGTCATAAGACTACTAGTTGGACTTAAAAAAGCTTAGAAGACACAGAGAAACCCTTGCTGCAGAGATAAATGACCTAAAAAGTAGTCAGTCTGAAATTTAAAAAAAAAAGTTATAACTGAGATGCAAAACAGACTGCATATAGTCACAATGAGGACTGAAGAAGCAGAGGAGAGAATACCTGATATAAAAGATAAAAATATGGAAAATAATGAAGCTGAAGAGGGAAAGAAACCTATTAGATCACCAAGGTATACTTAGGGAAATGGTGATTCCATAAAGTGAAATAATATCTGTATTATTGGAGTCTCAAAACAGGATCAAGAAAGGGGGCAGAGGCATATTTGAACAAATTAGAGCTGATAAAATTTAATCTGGGGAAGGAAATAGGCATTCAAGTCCAAAAAGCACAGAGAACTCTCCTCAATATCAACAAAAACAGTTCAACACCAAGACATATCATAGTGAAAGTTCAAAATACAAAGAATTCTGTATTTTCAGAATTCTGAAAGCAGCTAAGGAAAAAACGTCCTTAACTTACTAGGTCTTTGTAACAGATAAGGATAGCAGGAGATCTAGCCACAGAGAGCTGGTAGGCCAAAAAAGACTGGAATGATAGAGTCAATGTGCTAAACGTGAAAAATATTCAGCCACAAATACTTTATCTAGTAGGGCTGTCATTCAGAATAGGAGAGATAGTTTCCAAGACAAACAAAACAAAACAAAATAACTGAAGGAGTTTGTGAAAACTAAACCAGCATTGCAAGAAATATTAAACGGGACCCATTGAGTGGGAAAGAGAGACCAAAAATCACAAAGACTAGAAAGGAACAGAGACAATCTATGGGAACAGGGACTTTACAGGTAATACAATGACAATAAATTCACATCTATCAGCAATTACTCTGAATATAAATGGGCTAAGTCTTCAATCAAAAAACAGGGTGTCAGAATGGATTAAAATAACAACAACAACAACAGTTCATTGAATATGCTGCTTACGAGAGACTCATTTTAGACACAAAGTCACCTCTAGATTGTAAGTGAAGGCATGGAGAACAATTTATCATGTTAATGGATTACAAAAGAAAGCTGGAGTAGACATCCTTATATCAGACGCTCTCCATTTTGAACCAAAGACTGTAATAAGAGGTTAAAAAGAACACTATATAAAGGAATTGATCCAACAAGAACACCTAAAAATTGTAAAGATTTATGCCTCCAAATTGGGAGCAACCAAATATATAAGTTAGTTAATAACAAACTTAAAGAAACTCATTGATAACATACAGTAATACTGGGGGACATTAATACACCACTCACAGCAATGGACAGATAATAAAAGCAGAAGACAAACAATGAAAGAAGGGTTTTAATGATTCACTGGCCCAGATGGACTTAACAGAAATATTTGGAGCATTTCATCCTAAAGCATCAGAATACACATTCATTTTGAATGCACAAGGAACATTCTCCAGAATAGATCACATACCAGGTCACAAACCAGAAGTCAACAAGTACAAAAAGTTTGAGATTGTACCATGCATATTTTCCAACCACAAAGTTATGAAACTTGAAGTCAACCACAAGAAAAAATTTGGAAGGAAGAGATGTTAAAGAAGGAGGTTAAAGAAAATTCTATTAAGGAATGAATAGGTCAACCAGGATATTAAAGAATAATTTAAAAACACAGAAACAAATGAAATGAAAACATGGCAGTCCAAAACCTTTGGGAGTAACAAAAACAGTCTTAAGAGGAAAGTATATAGCAATACTGGCCTTCCTCAAGAAGCAAGAAAAATTTCAAATACACAATGTAACCTTACACCTAAAACAGGTGGAAAATGAACAGAAAATAAAGCCTAAATGCAGCAGAAGAAGGGAAATAAAATCAATGATATAGAAATTTAAAAAATCAGTAGAAAAGATCATAGAATCTAGGAACTGGTTCTTTGAAAAAATTAACAAAACTGATAATCTCTTATTGGACTTATCAAAAGAAAAGAAAAAGTACCCAAAAGATAAAATTATGAATGAAAGAAGCAATATCACAACCAACACCACAGAAATACCAACAAATGTAAGTGTGTATTATAAGCAATTATATGCCAAAAAATGGGCAATCAGGAAGAAATGGATGAATTCCTAGAAATATATAAATTACCAAAACTGAAATAAGAAGAAATAGAAAACCTGAGCAAAACCATAACCAGCAAACAAATTGAATCATAATAAAAAATCTCCCAACAAACAAGAATCCAAGGTTAGATGGCTTCCCAGGAGAATTCTGCCAGACATTTAAAAAAGAATTACTACCTATTCTTCTCAAACTGTTCCAAAAAATAGAAATAGAAGAAAAATTTCCGAACCCATTCTATGAGGCCAGCATTACACTGATCCCCAAATCAGACAAAGACCCCACTAAAGGGGCACCTGGGTGGCTCAGTCGTTAGGCGTCTGCCTTTGGCTCGGGGCGTGATCCCAGGGTTCTGGGATCAAGCCCCACATCGGGCTCTTCCTATGGGAGCCTGCTTCTTCCTCTCCCACTCCCCCTGCTTGTGTTCCCTCTCTCACTAGCTGTCTCTCTCTCTCTCTCAAATAAATAAAATCTTAAAAAAAAGACCCCACTAAAAAGGAGAATTATAGACCAATATCCGTGATGAATATGGATGCCAAGATTCTCAAGAAGATACTAGCTGATTGGATCCAAAATTACATTAAAAGGATTATTCAACATGACCAAGTGGGATTTATTCCTGGGCTGCAAGGTTGGTTCAACATCTGCAAATCCATCAGTGTGATATACAACCATAATAAAAGAAAGGAAAAGAACAATGTGATTATCTCAATAAATGCAGAAAAAGCATTTGAAAAAATACGCCATACTTTCTTGATAAAAAAGCCTCAAAAAAGTAAAGATAAGAGGAACATACCTCAATATCATAAAAGCCATATATGAAAGACCCACAGCTAATATCATCCTCAATGGGGAAAAACAGAGATTTTCCACTATGGTGAGGAACACATTAGGCATGCTCACTCTCACCATGGGTGTTTAACCTAATACTGGAAGTTCTAGCCTCTGCAATCAGACAAAAATAAATAAATAAACAAACAAATAAATTGCATCCAGATTTAGCACGGAAGAAGTCAAACATTCACTCTTTGCAGATGAGAAGATACTCTATGTAGAAAACACAAAAGACTCCACTAAAATACTGCTAGAACTCATACAGGAATTCCACAAACTCAGAGGATATAACATCAATGCACAGAAATCTGTTGCATTTCTATACACCAATAATGCAGTGGCAGAAAGAGAATTCAAGGCATTGATCCCATTTATAATTACACAAAAAATCATAAGATACCTTGGAATAAACCTGACCAAAGAGGTGAAAAATCTGTACTTTGAAAATTATAGAAAACATATGAAAGAAGTTGAAGAAGACAAAAATATGGAGAAATATTCCATGTTCATGGACTGGAAGAACAAATACTGTTAAAATATGTGTACTCCCCACAGCGATCTATACATTCAATGCAATCCTTTTCCAAATACCACCATCATTTTTCACAAAGCTGGAACAAACAATTCTAAAATTTGCATGGAAAATAAAAGACCCTGAAGAGCCAAAGTAATGTTGAGGCAAGATAATGGAAGAGTAGGGGACCTTGTCTCATCTGGTCTCTTGAATTTAGCAAGATAACTATCAAATCATTCTGAACACCTACAAATTCAACCTGAGATGTAAGAAAATAATTGCTGGAGTTTTACAAATAGAAAAGTGATCACTTTTTGCAAGGTAGGCAGTGTGAAGATGTGAATATGATGGGTTACATCAGATGATAATTGGCAGGGGGAAGGAAGCTTTGTAAGTTGCATACCAGAAAGTGATATAGACCCAGATTGCAATATCAGAACATTTTGAAATCTGCTCCAGTGAGAGACGTCCTGCCAGGTGGTGTAGCAGCAGAGAATCCTAGGTGGGACAGTGTGGTCTCAAGATCCCTGAGGTCACATAAAGAATAGGGTTGCCTGAGTAGGCAGATACCCGGAGAACTGGAGTGGAGAAACAGGTGAAGGTCAGTGAGCCCAGGAAGGGGCTCTCAGCTCAGTTGGCCATAAACCTTGAGATGCAGCATGATTGGGTGACATCTCTCAGGCTGGGGCCCTGCAAGGAATAGAAAAGCAGTGGCCATCTGCCTTCCCATGGGAGGGGCAGCATGGGAGTGCACTTCACCAGGCAACCACTGCAGTGTGGGGGAACTGCAAAGACAGAAGAGCGGTAGCCCTCTGCCTTCCCCCAGGAGGGGCAATGCAGGAGAAATCACAGCCAGGCGATTGCTTACTGTCCGGGGGTCCTGCAAATGACAGAAATGAAGGGATCCTCTGACTTCCACTGGGAGGACTGGTGTGGGCACGCACTGCAGGATTATACAAAGTTTGGCACACAGAATATTGAAGACTGCTTATCCCTGAGGGTTTGCTGAAGACAGGGGGCCACAGTCTCTCAGCCCTGGGGCGTGATATTGGGGCATGGCCATTTTAGTTTCTATCATCTAGAGAGGGATGGAAAGCCTGCAGGGAACAGAAGCCATATAGAGCAACCAGGAGCTCATACTGAGCCTGGCCCCCAGGCAAGGGGAGTTGCAACTCCGCCCAGAAGATGAGCTGAAACAAGTGGGGAACAACAAGTTTACAAGGAACACAGGACTGCAAATCTCCAGGGCTAAGGGAAAATAATATATAGAATTCGAGGTTTTTTCCTCATGATTTGTTTATAGTTCATTTTAAAAATTTCCTTTTCTTTTTTTCTTTTCAACTAGTTTCTTATTTTATCAACTCTTTCTTTTTAAGTCTTTTTTTAACTTTCATTTTTTACATTTACATTTTATAGATATATTCTTCATTTTTGGATTCCTGTCACTGTATTCAATTTTATTTTTGTAATTATTTAGTTTTGCTTTCTTCACACTTTTGGGATTTACTGTCTTCTAACATACAGATCAAAATACACCCAGGACCAAGTGGATCTCCGTGTTTTGTGTATCTGGGAATTATATTATCTCTTTCCATTGTGCCCCCCCCTTTTGTTTTTGTTTTTGTTTTTTGTTTTTTTTCTGACCTCTTTGGATTTGTCTAGTGTGGATTTCCTTTGGGTAGTGGTTGATATATTTGATTTTGTTCACTTGTTCATTCTTCTCTGGGCAAAATGACTAGAAGGAAGAATTCACAACAAACGAAAGAACCAGAAGTAATACTCTCTGTTACTGATAGGGATGTAAATAAAATGTTGGAGTTGGAATTCAGGATAACAATTATAAAGTTAATAGCACGTTTGAAAAAATCGTAAAAGACACTAGAGAATCTCTTAGTAGAGAAATGAAATTTAATAAGGGCAAAATTCAAAATTCTGTAACTGAGATGCAGCATAAATTGGATGCTCTAACAGCTAGGGTAAATGAGGCAGAAGAGACAATAAGTGACATAGAAGACAGGTAGAAAGGAAGGAAGCTGAGGAAAAGAGAGAAAGGCACCTAAGGGGCCATGAGGGGAGACTTTGAGAAATCAGTGATGCCATAAAATGAAACAATATTAGACTTATTGGAGTCCCTGAGAGAAAAGAAAGAGAGAGGGCCAGAAGGTGTATTTCAGCAAATCATAGCTGAGAATTTCCCTAATCTGGGTAAGGAAACAAGCATTCAAGTCCAAGAGGTAGAGAGGACTCTTCTCAAAATCAATAAAATTAGATCAACATACAGACATATAATAGTGAAAACTGCAAATTTCAAAGATAAAAAGAAAATCCTGAGAGAAGCTTGAGACAAGAGGTCCTTAACCTACAGGGGTAGGAACATTAGATTGGCAGCAAATCTATCCACAGAGACCTGAGAGGCCAGAAAGGGCTGGCATGATATATTCAGGATACTAAATGAGAAAAACATGCAGCCAAGAATACTTTATCCAGCAAGTGTGTCTTTCAGAATGTAAGGAGAGATAAAGAGCTTCCAGGAAAAACAGAAACTAAAAGAATTTGTGACAGCTAAACCAGCCCTGCAAGAAATATTACGGAGGATCATGTAAGTGAAGAGAGAGTCCCAAAGTAACATAAAACAGAAAGAAACAGAGACAATCTACAGAAATGGGGACATTACAGGTGATACAATGACATTAAATTCATGTCATTTAATAGTGTGAATGTCAGTGAGCTAAATGCACCAATCAAAAACAACAACAACAATGAACAAATTATGGTATCCATCCATATGCTATTTACAGAGAATAATTTTATTTTGTTTTTTATGTTTTGGGTTTTTTTGCAGGTATTTTTATTTTATTTTATTTTATTTTATTTTATTTTATTTTATTATGCTCAGCTAACATAGAGTACATCATTAGTTTTTGATTTAGTGTTTGACGATTCGTTAATTTCATATAACACCCAGTGCTCATCACCACACATGCCCTCCTTAATACCCATCATCAACCGGTGACCCCATCATCCCACCCCCTCCTTTCTGTAACTCTCAGTTTGTTCCTGGAGTCCAGAGTCTCTCATGGTTTGTCTCCCTCTCAGATTTTTTCCCATTCAGTTTTCCCTCTCTTCTCCTGTGGTCCTCTGCACTATTCCTTATATTCCACATATGAGAGAAACCATATGATAATTGTCTTTCTTTGTTTGACTTATTCCACTTAGCATAATCCCTCCAGTTCCATCCGTGTTGATGTAAATGGTAGAAAGTCATCCTTTCTGATGGCTGAGTAATATTCCATTGTACATATGAACCACATCTTCTTTATTCATTCATCTGTTGAAAGGCATCTCGGCTTCTTCCACAGTTTGGCTATTGTGCACATTTCTGCTATGAACATTGGGGTGGATGTGCCCCTTCTTTTCACTACATCTGTATCCTTGGGGTAAATACCCTGTAGTGCAATTGCTGGGTTGTAGGGTAGCTCCATTTTTAACTTCTTGAGGAACCTCCATACTTTTTTCCAGAGTGGCTGTCCCAGCTTGCATTCCCACCAAAAGTGTAAGAGAGTTCCCCTTTCTCTACGTATTCTTTCAGTTTCTGCCGGTCCTGGAAACTCTTCATCTCTCCACCCATTCTGAATGACAGCCGTGATGTATAAACTATTCTTGGCTGCATGTTCTTCTCATTTAGTACCCTGACTATTACTTGTCAGCCCTTTCTGGCTTGCTAAGTCTCTGTGGATAGGTCTGATGTTATTCTGATGTTAGTCCCTACGTATGTAAGAAATCTCTTTCACCTAGCTGCTCTCAGGATAGCTTCCTTGGCTCTAAGATTTGTAAGCTTCAATATTTCATGTCAAAGTGTTAATCTATTTGTTTTGATTTTGGAAGGGGGCCTCTTTGCCTCTTGGACATGAATGCTTGTTTCCTTCCAGATTAGGAAAGTTCTCAGCTATAATTTGCTCAAATGTACCTTCTAGTTCTCTCTCTCTCTCCACCTCCTTGGGGATCCCAATAATTCTGACACTGGAATGTTTCATAGCATCACTGATATCTCTAAGTCTATTGTCATGGGCTACTAGCTCCCTATCCCTATATTCCTCAGTTTCCTTCCTTTCTATCAGCTTATCTTCTAGATCACTGATTCATTTCTCTGCCTTATTTACCCTGGCTGTTAGAGTATCCAGTTTAGACTGCATCTCATTTATAGCATTTTAAAGTTTGGCCTGATTAGATCTCATTTTTGCCCTTAGAGATTCTATATTGACATTAATACCTTTTTCAAGCCTAGCTATTGACTTCATGATTGCTATACTGAAGTCTATCTCTGAGATTTTACTTATATCCATATTCATTTGTTCTGTGGCAGAGGACATTGGCTATGGTTCTTTTTTTTTTTTTTTTGTTGGGTGTTCCTCCTTTTAGTCATTCTGTTCAGGGATGGTTGAACGAATAGACAAGAGTCCAAAATATCAACCACAACCCAAGGAAAATGCACCTATGTAAAAATCTGAAGTGATGGAAAGCTATCACAGATATGCAACCATAAATCTATAAAACATAAGTGAAAAAATAAAAGTTAAGAAGTGACTTAAAACATAGGTTGGGAAATAATAATCTATTTGAAATGGGAACAGGGTTAAAAAAAAGAAAGAATAAGAAAAGAAACTAAAAAAGAAATGTATGACTTTAGCCTGAAATATAAATGAGTCGTGAGGGAACACCTGGAGCTCCCTATGTTATTTTCCCCTAGAGCTGGAGTTTTACAGTCTTGTGGGAAATAGGCTTATCATTCACCTGTTCTGTCAGTCTGTCTTTTGGGGGAGGGTCCTGCTGCTCAGCTTCTCAGGTGTTTTGCCTTAGTGCAGTTGCCCACCCCTTGTCAGTGGGACTTGGCAATTTTTAGTGGCCATGGGCTCACACATACACCATCTTTCACAGCTCCCAGATCATGCTGGGTGCTGCCAAAGTGTCCCTTCAGGGGTCACACAGCCCTGAAAGCTGTTGCCCAGTCATGGACGTGAGCTCTTTCTGTGCCAAACCGCCAAATCCTATGGCTCCAGCTGGCTGCACTTCTCCCAGGTGAGTTACGGGGACCCCAAAGGTCTCTGCACTTTGTGACTCCACAAATCAAGAGACTTATTTTATTTTATTTTCTTAAAAACATTTATTATGCTATGTTAGTCACCATACAGTACATCATTAGCTTTTGATGTAGTGTTGCATGATTCATTGTTTGCATATAGCACCCAATGCTCCATGCAATACATGCCCTCCTTAATACCCATCACCAGCCTATACCAATCCCCCACCCTCTCCCCTCTGAAACCCTCAGTTTGTTTCCCAGAGTCCATAGTCTCTGGTGGTTCATTCCACCTTCTGTTTACCCCCCCTTCATTCTTCCCTTCCTCCTCCTACCAATCTTCCTATTTCTTATGTTCCATAAATGAGTGAAACCATATGATAATTGTCTTTCTCTGCTTGACTTATTTCACTTAGCATTATCTCCTCCAGTCCCGTCCATGTTGCTGCAAATGTTGGGTAATCGTTCTTTCTGATGGCTGAGTAATATTCCATTGTATATATGGACTACATCTTCTTTATCCATTCATCTGTTGAAGGGCATCTTGGCTCCTTCCATGATTGAGCTATTGTGGACAATGCTGCTATGAACATTGGGGTCCATATGGCCCTTCTCTTCACTACATCTGTATCTTTGGGGTAAATACCCAGTAGTGCAATTGCTGGATCATAGGGTAGCTCTATTTTTGACTTTTTGAGGGACCTCCATACTGTTTTCCAAAGTGGCTGTGCCAACTTGCATTCCTACCAACAATGTAAGAGGGTTCCCCTTAAGAGACTTATTTTAGACATAAGGACACCTCCAGATTGAAAGTGAGGAGGTAGAGGAACATTTATCATGCTAATGGATATCTAAAAATGCTGCAGTAGAAATCTTCATATCAGAAAAATTAGATTAAAAAAGACTCTAGTAAAGGATAAAGAGGGACACTGTATCATACTGAAATGGTCTAACCAACAGGAAGATCTAACAAGTATAAAGATTTATGCTCTTAACTTGGGAGCAGGCAAATATATAAACCAATTAATAACCAAGTTAAAGAAACACATTGGTAATAATACAATAATAGTAGGGGACTTCAGCACCCCACTCAGAGCAATGGACAGATCGTATAAGCAGAAGATCATCAAGGAAAAAAGAGCTTTGAATGACAACCTGGACCAGCTGGACTTCCACATATATACAGAGCATTCCCCCTCAAAACAACAGAATACACATTCTTCTCAAGTGCACATGAACATTCTTCAGAATAAATCACATACTGTGTCACAAATCAGGTCTCAACAGGTATCAAAACATTGGCCTTATTCCCTTCATATTTTCAGACCACAATACTTTGAATCTGGAACTCAATCACAAGAGGAAATATGGAAGTAACTCAAATACTTGGAGGTTAAAGAACATCCTACTAAAGAATGAAAAGGTCAAAAAGGAAATTAAAAAGAATTTAAAAATTCATGGAAATGAATGAAAATGAAAACACAACTGTTTGGGATGCAACTAAAGCAGAACTAAGAAGGAAATACATGGTAATACAAGTCTCAAAAAATTAGAAAAATCTGAAATACACAAGCTAACATTAAACCAGAAAAGCTGGAGAAAGAATAGCAAATAAAGGCTAAACCAAGCAGGAGAAGAGAAATAAAAAGATCAGGGCAGAAATCAATGAAATATAAACCAAAAAAAACAGTAGAACAGAACAATGAAAGTAGAAGCTGGTTCTTGGAATGAATTAATAACATCGATAAATCCCTAACCAGACTTACCCAAAAGAAAAGAGAAAGGACCTAAATTAATAAAATCATGAATGAAAGAGGAGAGATCATGAGTAACACCAAGGAAATACAAACAATATTAATAACATATTATGGGCAACTATATGCCAACAAATTAGGCAATATGGAAGAAATGGATGCATTCCTGGAAACTCATAAACTACCAAAACTGAAACAGGAAGAAATAGAACATCTGGACAGATCCATAGGCTGCAAAAAATTGAAACAGTAATCAAAATTCTCCCAAAAAACAAGAATCCAGGACTGCATGACTTCCCAGGAGAATTCTACCAAACATTTAAAGAAGAAATCATACCTACTGTTCTGAAGCTATTTCAAAAAAAATAGAAAGGGAAAAAATAAAAAAAAAAAAACTTTAAAAAAATAAAAAGGAAGCTAGAAAGTGTAAGAAAGAAAAAAAAATTTCTACCCAAATCTTTTAAAATCGGTAATGTAATCTACTACTCCATCTGCAGTTGAAAGGTTAAATAAATTAACTTATACTGAGTCAATTTCAGTATGAGTTCTTTGACAATCCCAAAAAAATCATAAACAAGAAAAAAATTAATCTTAAAATTAAATACTTTTGTGGGTGAATACTTTTCCAAACTGTTAACAGGTAAAGATTGAGTTAAATAAATTCTGCCACCAAAGAAACACTCCCCCTCAAAAAAATAGAAAGGACGGAAAACTCGTTCTATTAGGCTCACATTACCTTGATCCCAAATCATCTCACCAGAAAGAAGACTTATAGATCAATATCCTTGATGAATATGGATGCCAAAATTCTCACCATGATACTAGCCAATTGGATCCAACAGTATATTAAAAGGATTATTAGCTACACCCATGTGGGATTTATTCCTGGGCTGTAAGTACTGTTCGACATTTGCAAATCAATCAATGTGATGTATCACATTAATAACAGAATGGACGAGAATCATATGATCTTCTCAATTGATGCTGAAAAAGCATGTGATAAAATACAGCATCTTTCCTTGATTAAAAATCTCCACAGTGTAGGGATAGAAAGAACATACCTCAATATCATGAAAACCGTCTACAAAAAGGTCACAGCAAATAGCATTCTCCATGGGGAAAATCTGAGAACTTTTCTCCTAAGGTCAGGAACATGCATGGTATGCCCACTCACCAATGCCGTTCAACATAGTACTAGAAGTCCTAGTCTCAGCAATCAGATAACAAAAATAAATAAAAGGCACTCAAATTGGCAAAGAAGAAGTCAAGTTCTCACTTTTCACAGATGACATGATACTTTATGTGGAAAACCCTAAAGACTCCACCCCAAAATTGCTAGAACTCATACAGGAATTCAGCAACGTGATAGGATACAAAACCAATGCATAGAAATCATTTGTCTTTCTATACACTAACAACGAAATTGAAGAAAGAGATATTAAGGAATCAATCCCATTTATAATTGTACCAAAAGCCATAAGATACTTAGGAAGAAAAAAGAGGTAAACGATGTATACACTGAAAATTATAGAACACTTATGAAATTAATTGAGGAAGACACTAAGAAATGGAAGAACATTCCATGCCCATGGATTGGAATAACAAATATTGTGAACATTTTGTTGCTACTCAGAGCAATCTATGCAATCCCTTTCAAAATACCATTGGTATTTTTCACAGAGCTGGAAAAAGTAATCCTATACTTTGTATGGAACCAGAAAATACCCCAAATAGCCAGAAGAATGTTGAAAAAGAAAACCAAAGCTGGTGGCATCACAATGCCTGACATCAAGCTCTGTTACAAAGCTGTGATCATCAAGACAGTATGGCACTGGCACAAAAATGGACACATCAATCACTGGAACAGAATAGAGACCCCAGAAATGGACCCTCAACTCTATGGTGAACTAATGTTCAATAAAGCAGGAAAAAAATTTATCCAATGGAAGAAGGACAGACTGTTCAATAATGATGTTGGGAAAATTGGACAGCCACATGCAGAAGAATGCAACTGGACCATTTCCTTACACTTTACACAAAAATAAACTCAAAATGGATGAATGACCTAAATGTCAGACAGGAATCCATCAAAACCCTAGAGAACACAGGCAGTAACCTCTTCAACATCAGCCGCAGCAACTTCTTTCTAAAGACATCATCAATGGCAAAGGAAACAAAGGCAAAAATGAACTACTGGGACTTCACCAAGATAAAACGCTTCTGCACAGCAAAAGAAATACCCAACAAAACTAAAAAGCAACCTATGGAATGGGAGAAGACACTTGCAAATGACATATCAGATAAAAGGGTTGTATCCAAGACCTGTAAAGAACTTCTCAAACTCAACACCCAAAAAACAAATAATCCAGTCAAGAGATGGGCAAAAGACATGAACAAAAACTTCTCCAAAGAAGACAGACAAATGGCCAACACTCACAAGAAAAAATACTCCTCATCACTTGCCATCAGGGAAATATGAATCAAAACTGCCTGAAATACCACATGACACCAGTCAGAATGGCTAAAATTAACAAGACGGGAATCAATGCTGGTGAGGATGAAGAGAAATGGGAACCTTCTTACACTCTTGGTCAGAATGCAAGCTGGTGCTGCCACTCTGGAAAATGCTATGGCAGTTCCTCAAGAAGTTAAAAATAGAGGTACCATATGACCCAGCATTTGCACTATTAGGCATTTACCCCAAAGACACAAATGTAGTGATCTGATCGGACACCTGCACCCCAATGTTCATAGCAGCAATGTCCACAATAACCAAATTGTGGAAAGAGCTGAGATGTTCACATTGACAGATGAATGGATAAAGAAGGTGTGGTATATATATCCATTGGAATATTAGTCAATCATCAGAAAGATTGAATACTTACCATTTATATCGAAGTGGATGGTACTAAAGGGTTTTATGCTGAGCAAAAAAGTCAATCAGAGAAAGACAATTGTCATGTGGTTTCACTCATGTAGAATAAAAGAAATAGCACAGAGGATCATAGGGGAAGGGAGGGAAAACTGAATGGGAAGAAATCAGAGAGGGAGACAAACCATGAGAGACTCTAAAGTATAGGAAACAAGCTGAGGTTTTCTGGAGGGTAGGTGTATGGAGGGATGGGATAATTGGGTAATGGTCATTAAGGAGGGCGCATGATGTGATGAGCACTGGGTGTTATATGCAACTGATGAATTATGAACACTACATATGAAACTAACTTTAAAAAAAAGAAAAAATAAAAAGAAAATTAAAAAAAATAAAAACTAAAGAAAAAGGAAACCAAAACTGGATGCATCACAATTCTGGACATCAAGGTGTATTACAATTTGCAGTCATCAAGACAATATGGTACTGGCACAAATACAGAACATAGATCAAACTGAGGGCTTTGGGGGGGGGTGGGGGATCGGGATAGGCCAGTGATGGGTATTAAGGAGGGCACGTATTGCATGGTGCACTGGGTGTTATATGCAAGTAATGAATCATGGAACTTTACATCAAAAACTTGGGATGTACTGTATGGTGACATAACATAATAAAAAATTATTATTAAAAAAAAACATAGATCAATGGAACAGCATAGAGAACCCAGAAATGGACTCTCAACTCTAAGATCAATTAATGTTACATATTTTCTTTTTACGATAATTAAACATATTTTTAAAAGAAATGTCCTTTTTATTTATTTATTTATTTATTTATTTATTTATTGTTAAGATTTTATTTATTTATTTGACAGAGATAGAGACAGCCAACGAGAGAGGGAACACAAGCAGGGGGAGTGAGAGAGGAAGAAGCAGGCTCATAGCGGAGGAGCCTGATGTGGGGCTCGATCCCATAACGCCGGGATCACGCCCTGAGCCGAAGGCAGACGCTTAACCGCTGTGCCACCCAGGCGCCCCAAGAAATGTCCTTTTTAAAAAAGAAAAAAAGGGGGGACTTAGAAGTGATGTCAGCAATATGTAGAGTAGGAATCTCCAAGTTTTCATTCTCCCACAGAAACACTGAAAGGAAAAAAAAAAACCTACCAGAAACTGTCTGAATCAACTTTGTATTTGTTCTGGATAAAAGTAAATTTACTACAATTCCTAATCGAAGAAGAAATTTCAAATCAAGAAAAAGACATCCCCAAAATAGAAAATTATGTAGCATTTTAGTCACACTTGCCCTAACCTCTCCCCAGCACAATTTTAATATTGGTTTGAACAATTTGTTTTCCAGTTTCCACTCTTGAACTGATAGAAGCAGAGAAAACCTTATTTTCAAATTATTGTATATGTCTATTTTACCCTGTGTATGGGATACCTGAAGTACTGATGCAAGGTGTTTATCTCTGTTTCTAATAACTCAGAAAACATGTATGAAAAGAAGTAGTTACTGCTTATGCAAGCAGCAGGGTGGACTACAAACCCAAAGATGCTGGGGTAAGAGATTATGGGTGGAGATACACAATAGTCCTTCTTATGTCTGGAGGAAAAGGTAGGGTAAGACTCTTTGGGAAATTAGGACATTCAATAGCTATGCACATACCCAGGAAAGACAGGTCCTGAAATGTCCTTTAAAAATTAAATTTTCAACTGATCCTTCAAGTAAGAACAACCATAGCTAAGTTGTGAAGAATTGCCCCAGTAGGAACCAATAAATGTAAACCAAGAGAGGTGGTATTTCTCTTTAGCTTTGGTGTGTTTTTGTTTGTTCGTTTCAGCTTTCACCGTTTAAGGAAGTCTCTGCCAAAACCTTAGCTGAACACAAGGTAAAGGAATATACCTCAATAATAAAAAAAAATGATGAATAGTCTTTGCAAAATAGTTTGGAAAAGTCTCCAAAAATGGACTACTTCAGTATCCAACAACCAAAAAATTGAACAAACTGTGGGGAAGTGGGAAAATCTGACTTTAAGAGTTACTACATTATAATAGTGAAATGTCTAATTTTCACATAAAAAATTACAAGGCATATTTTAAAAACCTGGAAATTATGTTCCATTTAAAAAAACAAAGTATTTTGATGAAGTCCCAAAAGTTCATTTTCGCTTTTGTTTCCCTTGCCTTTGGAGATGTGTCATGAAAGAAGTTGCTGTGGCTGATGCTGAAGAGGTACTGACTATGTTCTTCTTTAGGATTCTGATGGATTCCTGTCTCACATTGAGGTCTTTCATCCATTTTGAGTTTATCTTTGTGTCTGGTGTAAGAGAATGGTTGAGTTTTATTCTTCTGTATATTAATTCCCAAATTTTCCAGCCCCATTTATTGGAGAGACTGTCTTTTTTCCATTGGATATTTTTTCCTGATTTGTCAAAGATTAGTTGACCATAGAGTTGAGGGTCCATCTCTGGGCTCTCTGTTATGTTCTATTGATCTTTGTGTCTGTTTTTGTGCCAATAACATGCTGTCTTGGTGATCAAAGCTTTGTAATATAGCATGAAATCAGGCAACATGATGCCCCCAGCTTTCTTTTTCTTTTTCAACATTTCCTTGGCAATTCGGGGTCTTTTACACATGCACCCCAATGTTCATAGCAGCAATGTCCACAGTAGACACACGGTGGAAGGAGCCAAGATGCCCTTCAACAGATGAATGGATAAAGAAGATGTGGTTCATATATAGAATGGGATATTATTCAGCCATCAGAAAAGATGAATACCCACCATTTGCACCAACATGGATGGAACTGGAGGCGATTATATTAAGTGACATAAGTAAATCAGAGAAAGATAATTATCATATGATTTCACTCATATGTGGAACATAATGAATAGCATGGAGAACACTAGGCAAAGGAAGGGAAAACTGAAGTGGGGGAAATCAGAGGGGGAGAAGAACCATGAGAGACTATGGACTCTGGGGAAAAAATCTGAGGGTTTCAGAGGGGAGGGGGGTAAAGGGATGGGGTAGTCCAGTTATGGTTATTATGGAGGGCAAGTGTAAGGAGTACTGGGTGTTATATGTAAATAATGAATCATGGAACAATACATTAAAAACTAATGATGTACTGTATGGTGACTAACATAACATAATATAAGAAAAAAAATAGATGGACAGAAACCATACCCAGGGAGCTCAGACATAAGACTTAGTAGACAAAAACTGAAAGAGTCATGTCAGGAAGATGACAGAATAGAAAGCTTTGAGGCCCTTGTTTGCCCATAGAAACACCAAATAACAACATGCAACCCAAATTTGCTTTGTGGGAACCCTAGAAACTACTTAAGAAGCTGCAACAACCAAGCAAACATCTAAGAAAAATACAATATAGGGAGTTTTCTGGCACTTTTGCTCTCTTCTTACACTGTGCTAGAAAGAAGCACAGTGTACACACAGTTGGGAGTGAGCTCCCCAGTTTCCAGTTTCATCCTCAGGACAGAGAGAAGTGAGTAAAATATAATGTTCTGATTTGTTACTGTAGCCTGAGAAATTGTTTTCTGTCTTGCCTGGCAAGGAGCACTGACAGGGATTGTGGCTTAGTTTGCGTATTATGTTAGAGGCCACCGAAAACAGTTAATGAGTGAAAACTTCAGGGGATATGCAGACACACTGGTGTCCAGGGTCAAAATATTAAAGGCACAGGAGGGGCACCTAGGTGGCTCCGTTGGTTAGGTGTCTGATTCTTGGTTTTGGCTCAGATGATGATCTCAGGGTCATGACATTGAGTCAGATTGAGTCAGATTGAGCCAGGTTCCATACTCAGGACAGTCTACTTGAGATTCTTTCCTTCTCCTTTTGCTACTCCCTCTGCTCTGTCTCTCTCTCTCTCCCTGAAATAAATAAATAAATAAATAAATAAATAAATAAATAAATAAATAATAAACTCTTAAAAACCAAACGAAAACAAAACAAAAATCTAAAGGCACCGGAATACAACAGAACAGACAAATCTCCAAGAAAAAGCAAGGGTAAAATTCTTAGTGAAATTGAGGCATTTAAAAGTAGCTGCATATGCTGAGCAAATTTATAGATACATATAGAGGGTCAGGAAAGGCATGACCTCAGAAAACTCCTGAAAAAACTTGAGGCTTCATGGTATGGTGATTGATGAAGGTCTCCTGTATGGAGACTGTCTGCAAATCCTGGAAAAGGTGACTTTTTTCAAATGCCAGATTTTCAAAAAAATCTTGCAAGCGATAAAAGATACATGATTAACATACGTCATTCAAACATAAAATAAAATTTAAAAAATGGACCGCAAAGGGGCACCTGGGTGGCTGAGTCGTTAAGCATCTGCCTTCAACTCAGGGCATGATCCCAGGGTCCTGGGATTGTGCCCCGCTTCAGGCTCCCTGCTCTGCTGGGAGCCTGCTTCTTCCTCTCCCACTCTTCCTGCTTGTGTTCCCTCTCTCACTGGCTGTCTCTCTCTATCAAATAAATAAATAAAAATATTTTTTGAAAGATGGGAAAATATTCCATGCTCATGGATTGGAAGAATTAACATAGTTAAAATGTACATGCTACCCAGAGCAATCTACACTTTCAATGCTATCCCAATAAAAATGCCGATGACATTTTTCAAAGAGCTGAAACAAATAGTCCTTAAATTTTTATGGAACCAGAAAAGGCCCTGAATCGCCAAGGACATGTTTAAAAGGAAAAACAAAGTTGGGGGCATCACAATGCCGGATTTCGAGCTGCACTACAAAGCTGTGATCACAAAGACAGCATGGTACTGGCACAAAAACAGACACATAGACCAATGGAACAGAATAGAGAGCCCAGAAATGGACCCTCGGCTCTTTGGCAACTAATCTTTGATAAAGCAGGATAAAACATTTGGTGGAAAAAGACGTTCTCTTCAATAAATGGTGCTGGGAAAATTGGACAGCTACATGCAAAAGAATGAAACTTGACCACTCTCTCACACCATACACAAAGAGAAACTCCAAATGGAGTAAAGACCTCGATGTGAGACAGGAATCCATCAAAATCCTAGAAGAGAACTTAGGCAGCAACCTCTACGACATCGGCCAAAGCAACCTTTTTCATGACACATCTCCAAAGGCAAGAGAAGCAAAAGATAAAATGAACTTGTGGGACGTCATCAAGATATAAAACTTCTGCACAGCCAAGGAAACAGTCAAAAAAACTAAGAGGTAGCCCACGGAATGGGAGAAGATATTTGCAAATGATGCTACAGATAAAAGACTCATATCCAGGATCTACAAAGAACTTCTCAAACTCAATACATAAGAAACCAATAAACAAATAATAAAATGGGCAGAAGATATGAACAGACATTTTTCCAATGATGACATACAAATGGCTAATAGACACATGAAAAAATGTTCAAAATCATTAGCCATCAGGGAACTTCAAATCAAAACCACACTAAGATACCACCTTACGCCAGTTGAATGGCAAAAATCGACAAGGCAAGAAACAATTGCTGGAGAGGATGTGGAGAAAAGGGATCCCTCTTACATTGTTGGTGGGAATGCAAGTTGGTGCAGCCACTCTGGAAAACAGTGTGGAGGTCCCTTGAAAAGTTAAAAATGGAGCTACCCTATGACCCAGCCATTGCACTACTGGGTATTTCCCCCAAAGATACAGACGTAGTGAAGAGAAGGGCCATATGCACCCCAATGTTCATAGCAGCATTGTCCACAATAGCTAAATCGTGGCAGGTACCGAGATGCCCTTCAACAGACGACTGGATGAAGAATTTGTGGTCCATATATACAATGGAATATTACTCAGCCATCAGAAAGAATAAGTTCTCAACATTTGCTGCAACATGGACGGCACTGGAGGAGATAATGCTAAGTGAAATAAGTCAAGCAGAGAAAGACAATTATCATATGATTTCTCTCATCTATGGAACATAAGAACTAGGAAGATCCGTAGGAGAAGAAAGGGATAAAGAAAGGGGAGGTAATCAAAAGGGGGAATGAAGCATGAGAGACTATGGACTCTGAGAAACAAACTGAGGGTTCAGAAGGGAGGGGGTTGGGGAATGGGATAGACTGGTGATATGTAGTAAGGAGGGCACATATAGCATGGTGCACTGGGTGTTATACGCAACTAATGAATCATCGAACTTTACATCAGAAACCAGGGATGCACTGTATGGTGACTAACATAATATAATAAAAAAACATTAAAAAAGATAGAAAAATCTAAAATGCAGTTTTTATCTTCTCCCCTCAAGAAGCCAGAGCTGGAACAGAAGAACAGGCCTAACCTACACATGAGATCACCGGTGATCAAGATTAGAGCAGAGATCAATGAATTAGAAACTAGGAGCACAGTTGAGCAGATCAAAAGGACTAAAAGCTTGTTCTTGGAAAGAATAAATAAGATAGATCAGTCACTGGCCAGACTTATTCAAAAGAATAGAGAAAGGACCCAAATTAGTAAATTATGAATGAAAAGGGAGAGGTAACAACCAACACGAAACAAATAAGAAGGACCATTAGAAACTTTTATCATCAGCTTTATACCAATAAATTCAACAACCTGGAAGAAATGGGTGCCTTTCTGGAAACCTATAAACTACCAAGACTGAAACAGGAAGAAATTGATGATTTAAACAGACCGATTAATTATGAAGATTTTGAAGCAGTGATGAAAAACCTCCCCGAAAACAAGAGTCCAAGGCCTGACAGATTTCCCGGGGAATTCTCTGTAACATTCAAAGAAGAAATAACACCTTTTCTCTTGAAGCTGCTTCCAAAAACAGAAACAGAAGGAAAACTACCAAACTCATTCATGAGGCCAGTATTACCTGGATCCCCATACCAGGCAAAGACCCCATCAAAAAGGAGTATTAGAGACCGACATCCCTGATGAATATTGATGCCAAAATTCTCAACAAGATCCTAGCTAATAGGATCCAACAGTACATTAAAAGGATAACCTATCCTGACCAAGTGGCATTCATCCCTGGGATGCAAGGGTGGTTCAACATTCACAAGTCGATCAGTGTGATAGATCATATCAATAAGAAGAGTCAAGAACCATATGAATTTGTCAATAGATACAGAAAAAGCATTTGACAAAATACAGCATCCTTTCCTGATTAAAACCCTTCAGAGTGTAGGGATAGAGGGTACAGTCCTCAATTTTATAAAAACCATCTATGAAAACCCTACTGCAAATATTATTCTCAATTGGGAAAAGCTGGAAGCCTTTCCCTTAAGATCAGGAACTCGACAAGGATGCCCACTCTCGCCACTATTATTCAACATAGTACTAGAAGTCCTTGCAACAGCAATCAGACAACAAAAAGGGATCAAAGGTATTCAAATCGGCAAAGAAGAAGTCAAAATGTCTCTCTTCGCAGATGACATGATACTCTATATGGAAAACCCAAAAGAAGCCACTCCCAAACTATTAGAAGTTATAGAGCAATTCAGTAACGTGGCGGGATACAAAATCAATACTCAGAAATCAGTTACATTTCTATACACAAATACTGAGGCCGAAGAAAGAGAAATTAGGGAATCCATCCGATTTACAATAGCAGCAAAAGCCATACGTTACCTTGGAATTAACTTAACCAGAGACATAAAGGACCTATATTCTAGAAACTATAAATCACTCTTGAAAGACATTGAGGAAGACATAAAAAGATGGAAAGATATTCCATGCTCATGGATCAGAAGAATTAACATAGTTAAAATGTCCATGCTACCCAGAGCGATCTACACTTTCAATGCTATCCCGATCAAAATACCGAGGACATTTTTCAAAGAACTGGAACAAATAGCCCTTAAAATTGTATGGAAACAGAAAAGGCCCCGAATCTTCGAGGAACTGTTGCAAAGGAAAAACAAAGCTGGGGGCATCACAATGCCAGATTTCGAGCTGTACTACAAAGCTGTGATCACAAAGACAGCATGGTACTGGCACAAAAACAGACACATAGACCAATGGAACAGAATAGAGAGCCCAGAAATGGACCCGTGGCTCTTTGGGCAACTAAACTTTGATAAAGCAGGAAAAAACATCCGGTGGAAAAAAGACGTTCTCTTCAATAAATGGTGCTGGGAAAATTGGACAGCTACATGCAAAAGAATGAAACTTGACCACTCTCTCACACCATACACAAAGAGAAACTCCAAATGGATGAAAGACCTCGATGTGAGACAGGAATCCATCAAAATTCTAGAGGAGAACATAGGCAGCAACCTCTACGACATCGGCCAAAGCAACCTTTTTCATGACACATCTCCAAAGGCAAGAGAAGCAAAAGGTAAAATGAACTTGCAGGACTTCATCAAGACAAAAAGTTTCTGCACAGCCAAGGAAACAGTCAAAAAAACCAAGAGGCAGCCCACGGAATGGGAGAAGATATTTGCAAATGATGCTACAGATAAAAGACTCGTATCCAAGATCTACAAAGAACTTCTCAAACTCAATACATAAGAAACCAATAAACAAATAATAAAATGGGCAGAAGATATGAACAGACACTTTTCCAATGATGACATACAAATGGCTAACAGACACATGAAAAAATGTTCAAAATCATTAGCCATCAGGGAAATTCAAATCAAAACCACACTGAGATACCAACTTACACCAGTTAGAATGGCAAAAATTGACAAGGCAAGAAACAATTGCTGGAGAGGATGTGGAGAAAAGGGATCCCTCTTACATTGTTGGTGGGAATGGAAGTTGGTCCAGCCACTCTGGAAACAGTGTGGAGGTCCCTTAAAAAGTTAAAAATGGAGCTACCCTATGACCCAGCCATTGCACTACTGGGTATTTCCCCCAAAGATACAGACGTAGTGAAGAGAAGGGCCATATGCACCCTAATGTTCATAGCAGCATTCTCCACAATAGCTAAATCATGGAAGGAACCGAGATGCCCTTCAACAGATGACTGGATTAAAAAGTTGTGGTCCATATATAAAATGGAATATTACTCAGCTATCAGAAAGAACGAGTTCTCAACATTTGCTGCAACATGGACGGCACTGGAGGAGATAATGCTACGTGTAATAAGTCAAGCAGAGAAAGACAATTATCATATGATTTCTCTCATTTTTGGAACATAAGAACTAGGATGATCGGTAGGGGAAGAAAGGGATTAGGAAAGGGGGGGGTAATCAGAAGGGGGAATGAAGCATGAGAGACTATGGACTATGAGAGACAAACTGAGGGCTTCAGAGGGGAGAAGGTGGGGATTGGGATAGGCCGGGAATGGGTAGTAGGTAGGGCATGTGTTGCATGATGCACTGGGTGTTATACGTAACTAATGAATCATCAAACTTTACATCAGAAACAAGGGATGTACTGTATGGTGACTAACATAATATAATAAAAAAACATAAAATAAAAAAATTTTAAAAATGGACCCCAAAGAAACCAGGCTTAAGACTCACTCAACAAAGAAGTTTTTAAAGATTGTTTTAATTTATTTATTTATTTATTTATTTATTTATTTATTTATTTGACACAATGAGAGAGAGAGGGAGAGACAGACAGCAGCAGATTGAGAAGGAGAAGCAGAATCCCTTCTGAGCAGGGAGCCTGATGCGGGACTTGATCCCAGGATCCCAGGATCAGGATGAAAGCCAAAGGCAGACACTTAGCCAACTGAGCCACCCAGGTACCCCTCAACAAAGAATTTTAATAAACTGTCTTATATATATTAAATAAGCTAATGGATAACTTGGATAGATAGTTAAGTAAAATCAGGAAAATTATATATGAACAAAATGAGAATATCATAAAGGTATAAAATATACAAATGAACAAAGCAGTAGTTCTATTTTTAACTTTTTGAGGAATCTCCATACTGTTTTCCACAATGGCAGCACCAGTTTGCTTTCCCACCAACAGTGCATGAGTTTCTTCTTTCTCTGAGTCCTTGCCAACATCTGTTGTTTCCTGTATTGTTCATTTTAGCCATTCTAACATGTGTGAGGTGGTATCTCATTGTGTTTTTTTTAATTCAATTAGCTAAGGTAGAGTACATCATTGGTTTTCCATTGTGTTTTTTTAAAGATCTATTTACTTATTACAGAGAGATAGAGAGAGAGCACGGTGGGGAGGGGCAGAGGCAGAGGGAGAGAGAGAATCTTGAGCAAACTTCTCACTGAGTGTGGAACCCATAATCAGGGCTCAATCTCACAACCTGGAAATCATGACCTGAGCCAAAATCAAGAGTTGAATGCTTAATTGACTAAGACAACTAGATGCCCCTCATCGTGGTTTTGATTTCTATTTCCCTGATGATGAGTGATGTTGAATATATTTTCAGGTGTCTGTTAGCCATCTGGATGTCCTCTCTGGAAAAATGTCTATTCATGTCTTCTGCCCATTTCTTAACTGGATTATTTGTTTTTTGGGTGTTGATTTTGATAAGTTCTTTATAGATTTTGGATACTAACCCTGTATCATATATGTCATTTGCAAATATTTTCTTTCATTTCATAGGTTGTCTTTTAGTATTTATTGTTTCCCTTGCTGAGCAGAAGCTTTTTTTTAATTAAGAAAAATTCCATTTAAAAAAAATTTTTTTTTGCTTTGTCTCTGGTTCTTTCTTTTTTTTTATTTTAATGTTTTTTTATTACATTTTGTTAGTCACCATACAGTACATCCCTGCTCTTTGATGTAGAGCTCTATGATTCATTAGTTGCATATAACACCCAGTGCACCATGCAACACGTGCCCTCCTCACTACCCATCACCAGTCCATACCATTCCCCCACCCCGCTCCCCTCTGAAGTCCTCAGTTTGTCTCTCAGAGTCCATAGTCTCTCATGCTTCATTCCCCCTTCTGATTACCCCCCCTTTCTTTATCCCTTTCTTCCCCTACTGATCTTCCTAGTTCTTACGTTCCATAGATGAGAGAAATCATATGATAATTGTCTTTCTCTGCTTGACTTATTTCACTTAGCATTATCTCCTCCAGTGCCGTCCATGTTGCAGCAAATGTTGAGAACTCGTTCTTTCTGATAGCTGAGTAATATTCCATTTTATATATGGACCACAACTTTTTAATCCAGTCATCTGTTGAAGGGCATCTCGGTTCCTTCCACGATTTAGCTATTGTGGAGAATGCTGCTATGAACATTGGGGTGCATATGGCCCTTCTCTTCACTATGTCTGTATCTTTGGGGGAAATACCCAGTAGTGCAATGGCTGGGTCATAGGGTAGCTCAATTTTTAACTTTTTAAGGGATCTCCACACTGTTTTCCAGAGTGGCTGGACCAACTTCCATTCCCACCAACAATGTAAGAGGGATCCCTTTTCTTCACATCCTCTCCAGCAATTGTTTCTTGCCTTGTCAATTTTTGCCATTCTAACTGGCGTAAGGTGGTATCTTAGTGTGGTTTTGATTTGAATTTCCCTGATGGCTAATGATTTTGAACATTTTTTCATGTGTCTGTTAGCCATTTGTATGTCATCATTGGAAAAGTGTCTGTTCATATCTTCTGCCCATTTTATGGTTTCTTTATCTGTTTCTCCTGTATTGAGCTTGAGAAGTTCTTTGTAGATCTTGGATACCAGTCTTTTATCTGTAGCATCATTTGCAAATATCTTCTCCCATTCCATGGGCTGCCTCTTAGTTTATTTGACTGTTTCCTTGGCTGTGCAGAAGCTTTTTGTCTTGATGAAGTCCCACAAGTTCATTTTATCTTTTGTTTCTCTTGCCTTTGGAGATGTGTCATGAAAAAGGTTGCTTTGGCCAATGTCGTAGAGATTGCTGCCTATGTTCTTCTCTAGGATTTTGATGGATTCCTGTCTCACATTGAGGTCTTTCATCCATTTGGAGTTTCTCTTTGTGTATGGTGTGAGAGAGTGGTCAAGTTTCATTCTTTTGCATGTAGCTGTCCAATTTTCCCAGCACCATTTATTGAAGAGACTGTCTTTTTTCCACTGGATGTGTTTTCCTGCTTTATCAAAGATCAGTTGCCCAAAGAGCCGAGGGTCCATTTCTGGGTTCTTTATTCTGTTCCTTTGGTCTATGTGTCATGGATTGGAAGAATTAACAGAGTTAAAATGTCCATGCTACCCAGAGCAATCTACTCTTTCAATGCTATCCCGATCAAAATACCAATGACATTTTTCAAAGAACTGGAACAAATAGTCCTTAAATTTGTATGGAACTAGAAAAGGCCCTGAATCACCAAGGAACTCTTGAAAAGGAAAAACAAAGGTGGGGGCAGCACAATGCCGGATTTTGAGCTGTACTACAATGCTGTGATCACAAAGACAGCATGGTAGTGTGCAGAAGCTTTTTATCTTGATGAAACACCGATAGTTCATTTTTGCTTTTTGTTCCCTTGCCTCCAGTGATGTTTCTAGTAAGGGGTTCCTCAGCTGATTTCAAAGAGTTTCCTTCCTATGTTCTCCTCTAATATTTTGATATTTTTCTGTCTCACACTTAGGTCTTTCAGACATTTTGAGTTTATTTTTGTGTATGGTGGAAGAGAATGGTCCAGTTTTATTCTTCTGCATGTGGCTCTCTAGTTTTGCCAGCACCATTTTTTGGAGACACTGTATTTTTTCCATTGGTTATTCTATAATGCTTTGTTGCAGTTTAGTTGACCATATAGTTGTGGGTCCATTTCTGGGTTTTCTATTTTGTTCCATTTGTCTATGTGTCTGTTTTTGTGCCAGTCCCTACTGTCTTGATGAGTACAGCTTTGTAATAGAGCTTGAATCCCAGAATTGTAATGCCTCCAGCTTTGCTTTCTTTTTCAAGATTGTTTCAGCTATTTGCGGTCTTTTTGGTTCCATACAAATTTTAGGATTGTTTACTCTAGCTATGTGAAAAATGCTGATGATATTTCTATAGGGACTGCATTAAATATGTAGATTATGTTGGGTAGTACAGGCATTTTAACAATACATGCTCTTCTAATCCATGAACATGGAATGCTTTTCCATTTCTTGTGTCCTCTTCAATTTCTTTCAATAGTGTTTTATAGTTTTCACAGTAGAGATCTTTCACCTCTTTGGTTGGGTTTATTCCAAGGTATTTTACGGTTTTTGGTGTAATTGTAAACGGAATCGAATTCCTTGATTTCACTTTCTGCTGCATCATTATTGATGTATAGCAATGGAACAGATTTCTATACATTGATTTTGTATCCTGCAGTTTTATTGAATTCGTATATTAGTTCTAGCAATTTTTTGATGGAGTCATTTAAGCTTTCTACATAGACTACCATGTCATCTGTGAATACTGAAAGTTTGGGGATGTCTGGGTGGCTCAGTCTGTTAAGCATCTGCCTTTGGCTCAGGTCATGATCTTGGGGTCCTGAGATTGAGCTCCACGTTGGGCTCTCTGCTCAGTGGGGATCCTGCTTGTCCCTCTCTTTCTGCCTGCCATTCTGCCAGCTTGTGCTCTCTCTGTCAAATAAATAAAATCTTTTAAAAATAAAATTAAAAATATACTGAACGTTTGACTTCTTCCTTACCTATTTGGACGACTTTTATTTCTTTTTGTTTTCCGATTGCTGAGGCTAGGACTTCCAGTACTATTTAAAAAAGAAAAAAAACAATGGTCAGAGTGAATATCCCTGTTTTATTCCTGACCATAATTGTAATGCTTTCAATTTTTCCCCATTGAGGTTGATAATAGCTGTGGGTCTTTCATATATGGCCTTTATGATGTCAGATTATGTTCCCTCTAAGCCTACTTTGTCAAGGGTTTTTATCAAGAACGTAAGGGGGAATGAAGCATGAGAGACTATAGACTCTGAGAAACAAACTGAGGGCTTCAGAGGGGAGAGGGCTGGGGGAATGGCATAGGCTGGTGATGGGTAGTAAGGAGGGCATGTATTGCATGGTGCACTGGGTGTTATACGCAACTAATGAATCATGGAACTTTACATCAAAAACCAGGGATGTACTGTATGGTGACTAACATAATATAATAAAAAATATTATTATAAAAAAATAAAAAATAAAAAAAGAATGTACATTGTACTTTCTCATATGTTTTTTGTGCACCTACTGAGAAGCTCATATGTTTTCTTTTCCTTTCTTTTATTAATGTGGTGTATCACATTGATTAATTTGCAAATATTGAACCAGCCCTGCAGCCCAGGAATAAAACCCACTTGATCATGATGAACAATTTTTTAATGCATTATTGAATTTGACTTGCTAGTATGCTGTTGAGAAATTTTGTATCCAATGCCATCAGTGATATTACCCTGTTTCTCTCCTTTTTAATGGTGTCTTTGTCTGGTTTTGGAATCAAGGTCATGCTGGCCTTATAGAATGAGGTTGAAAGTTTTCTTCCATTTCTATTTTTTGGAAGTCTGAGAAGAATAGGTATTAACTCTTCCTTAGATGTCTCGTAGAATTCCCTTGGAAGCTATCTGGCCTTGGACTTTTGTTTGTTGGGCGGTTTTTGATTATGGATTCAATTTTTTTGCTGGTTGTGAGTCTGTTCAAAATTTTCTATTTACTTATGTTTCAGTTTTGGTAGTTTGCATATTTCTAGGAATTTATCCATTTCTTCCAGATGGCCATTTGTTGGCATTTTTTAATAATATTCTCTTATAATTGTTTGCATTTCTGTGGTGTTTTTGGCAATCTCTCCCCTTACATTCATGATTTTATTTATTTAGATCCTGTCTTTTTTTTCTTTTTGATAAGTCTGGTTAGGGGTTTATCAATTTTATTAATTCTTTCAAAGAACAAACTCCTTGTTTCATTGATCTGTTCTACTGGTTTCTTTTGTTGTTGTTTCTATGTTGTTTATTTTCCCTCCAATCTTCATTTTTTCTGTTCTTCTGCTGACTTTACACTTTATTTGCTTTTCCTTTTCTAGCTCCTTTTGGCATAAGGTTAGCTTGTGCATTTGAAACTTTTCTTGCTTCTTGAGGTAGCCCTGTGTGGCGATATACTTCCCTCTTAGGAATGCCTTTGCTTCATCTCAAAGGTCTTCAACTGTCATGTTTTTAATCTTTATTTGCTTCCATGCATACTTTATATTATGTCTTTAATTTTCTGGTTAACTCATTCATTCGTTAATAGGATGTCCTTTAACCTCCACGTATTTGTGCTCCTTCCAAATTTCTTCTTGTGATTGACTTCAAGTTTCATAGCACTGCGGTTGGAAAATATGCATGGTATGATCTTAATCTTTCTGTATTTGTTGAGAACTTATTTGTGATGTATGTGATCTATTCTGGATAATGTTCCATGTGCACTCAAAAAGAATGTGTATTCTCCTCCTTCAGATTGAAATCTCCTGAATATATTTGTTAAGTTCATCTGGTCTGGTGTGTCATTTAAAGTGGTTGTTTCCTTGTTGGTTTTCTGCTTAGATGATCTGTCCATTGCTGTAAGTGGGTTGTTGAAGCCCCCTACTATTATTGTATTATTATCAGAGTTCCTTTATGTTTGTTATTAATTATTTCATATATTAGGGCACTCCCAAGTTAGGGGCATAAATTTTTACAATCATTACATCTTCTTGTAGTATAGACCCCTTTATTATGACATAGTGCTCTTCTTCATCTCTTGTTGTAATCTTTGGGTTAAAAAGTAGTTAGTTGGAGGGAGTCCAAGATGGCAGAGGAGCAGGAGGCTTAAATTTCGTTGGTTCCAGGAATTCAGCTAGGTAGCTATCAGACCATTCTGAACACCTACAAACTCAACTGGAGAATGAAGAAAAGAATAGTAGCAACTCTATGAACAGAAAAGTGACCACTTTCTGCAAGGAACCCAGTTTAAAACAAGAGTTGAGCTCCAGCTCGGTGTTCCAAGATGGCGGAGGAGCAGGAGAACTAAAGTTCGTCTGGTCCCAGGAATTCAGCGAGAGACCTACCAAACCATTCTGAATACCTATGAACGCAACTGGAGAATGAAGAAAAGAGTAGCAGAAACTCTATGAAAAGAAAATCGACCACTTTCTACAAGGAGGAGAAGATGGCGAAGTAGGAGACCCTTTCTCAGCTGGTCCCGAGTCGAGCTGGATAGGTATCAGAACATCCTGAACACCCACGGAATCAGCCTGAGACTCAGGAAGATACATCTGGATCTCTACAAATGAACGTCTCCAGCACTGAGTATTGAGGTACAAAATGGGGAGCTGTGAATCTGTGCACAGATATAGGAAGATAAACGGAAGGGGGAGGGAGCCTCCACGCTCGGGTGCCAGGAAGCAGTAGCCACTTGTGCTGGGGAGCAGGCCGGGCTCTCGTACCGGCACCCGCAAGAGAGCAGACTGAGACTGTGAGCCAGGGAACGAGCGCGACCAGTCTGAAAACCAGAACTCTGGAGCGCTCATTGGAACCAGATTAAATCCGGGAGCTTGGGAGCATGCGTGTCCAAACTGAAAACCAGAGCCCCGGACCGCACCCTCGAACTAGACTGAACCGAGTGCTTGGGAGAGTGCAAGCAAACAGGCTGAAAACCGGCTCTCCAGAGCGCACACGAACCATACTGAAATAGGGAGCTCGGGAGCTCGGGAGCTCAGGATCGCATGTGGAAACCAGGGGCGGCTGGCGGTGTTAGAAGCACAAAGGACAAAGACACGCCGGCCCTGGAAGTGAGGGCTGGGAGAGCGGCTGTGGGGAGCACATCCCAGGTCACTGCAGGGTTTTTAGCAGCACTGATAGAGACAGAGTTAAAGTGGCCAAGAGAGCTCAGTGGAGAGTGGACAGCAAACTCTCTGGTCTGAGACAGAGGCTAGGATACGGCCACTGCTGCTCTGACTCTCAGAAGAGACGCAGAAAACTGCCAGGGAAAGCTGCCAGAGAATAAAAGCCCAGAAATACTGGCTCACATTGTGCCAATCCCCATCCCCCCTCGCAGGGGATGGGGCAACTCTACCCAAACAGGGTTCCCTAAATATCAGTGCAACAGGCCCCTCGCCAAGAAGGCAGCCTGAAAAATTAGGAAGCCAACATCCCTAAGGTCCCTATACAATAAGTGCACACTGCCTGTGTTCTGCTCAATAACTTGGGCTCTGGGCATCCCCATAACCTCTCCTCATCAGAATGACGAGAAGGAGAAATCCCCCCCAGCAAAGAAAAGAAAATGAGGCTGCGGCCTCTGCCACAGAACTGATGGATATGGATATAACCAGATTGTGAGAAATGGAGTCCAGAGTAACAATGGTCAAGATGATGTGTAGACTTGAAAAACCTATTAATGGAAATATTAACGAGAATATAAAATCACTAAGGGCAGAAATGAGAGCGAGTCTGGCAGAAATTAAAAATGCTATGAATCAAAAGCAGTCTAAACTAGACGTATGACAGCCAGAGTAAATGAGGCAGAATACGAATTACTGAATTGGAGGATGGGATGGTAGAAGAGAAAGTTAAAAGAGAAACTTGCCTCAAAAAATTCAATCTCAAGAATGTAGATTAAGGGAGATTACTTACTCAATGAAACGTTCCAATCTCGAATCATCGCCATCCCCGAGGGGGTTGGCTGGACCAACTTGCATTCGTTTTCCTGATCTTAAGGGAAAGGCTTTCAGCTTTTCCCCATTGAGAATAATATTTGCTGTAGGCTTCTCATAGATGGTTATTATGAAGTTGAGGAAAGTACCCTCTATCCCTACACTCTGAAGGGTTTTAATTAGGAAAGGATGCTGTATTCTGTCAAATGCTTTTTCTGCATCAATTGAGAGGCTCATATGGTTCTTGACTCTTTTCTTGTTGATATGATCTATCACACTGATTGATTTGCGAATGTTGAATCACCCCTGCATCCCAGGGATTAATCCCACTTGGTTTTGTTGGATAATCCTTTTAAAATACTTTTGAATTCTTTTTTAAAAGATTTTTTATTATATTATGTTAGTCACCATACACTACATCCCCGGTTTCCGATGTAAGGCTCAATGATTCATTAGTTGCCTATAACACCCAGTGCACCATGCAATAAGTGCCCTCCTTACTACCCATCATCGGTCTATTCCATTCCCCCACCCTCCTCCCCTCTGAGGCCCTCAGTTTGTTTCTCGTAGTCCATAGTTTCTCATGTTTCATTCCCCCTACTGATTACCCTCCATTTCTTTATCCCTTTCTTCTCCTACCGATCTTCTTAGTTCTTATGTTCCATAGATGAGAGAAATCATATGATAGTTGTCTTTCTCTGCTTGACTTATTTCACTTAGCATTATCTCCTCCAGTGCCGTCCATGTTGCAGCAAATGTTGAGAACTCATTCTTTCTGATAGCTGAGCAATATTCCATTGTATATATGGACCACAACTTCTTAATCCAGTCATCTCTTGAAGGGCATCTTGGCTCCTTCCACGATTTAGCTATTGTGGAAATTGCTGCTATGAACATTGGGGTGCATTTGGCCGTTCTCTTCACTACGTCTGTATCTTTGGGGTAAACACCCAGTAGTGCAATGGCTGGATCATAGGGTAGCTCAATATTAAAATTTTTAAGGGACCTCCACACTGTTTTCCAGAGTGGCTGCACCAACTTGAATTCCCAAAAACAATGTAGGAGGGTTCCCCTTTCTCCACATCCTCTCCAACAATTGTTGTTTCTTGCCTTGTCTATTTTTGCCATTCTAACTGGCGTAAGGTGGTATCTCAGTGTGGTTTTGATTTGAATTTCCTTGATGGCTAAAGATTTTGAACATTTTTTCATGTGTCTGATAGCCATTTGTATGTGTTCATTGGAAAAGTGTCTGTTCATATCTTTTGCCATTTTTTGATTTGTTTATTTGTTTCTCGTGTATTGAGTTTGAGAAGTTCTTTCTAGATCTTGGATACCAGTCGTTTATCTGTAGTGTCATTTGCAAATATATTCTCCTATTCCATGGGCTGCCTCTTGGTTTTTTTGACTGTTTCCTTGCCTGTGCAGAAACTTTTAATCTTGATGAAGTCCCACAAGTTCATTTTTTCTTTTGTTTCTCTTGCCTTTGGGGATGTCTTATGAAAACGGTTGCTTTGGCCGATGTCGTAGAGGTTGCTGCCTATGTTCTCCTCTAGAATTTTGATGGATTCCTGTCTCACATCGAGGTCTTTCATCCATTTGGAGTTTATTTTTGTGTATGGTGTGAGAGAGTGGTCAAGTTTCATTCTTTTGCATGTAGCTGTCCAATTTTCCCAGCACCATTTATTGAAGAGACTGTCTTTTTCCCACCGGATTTTTTTCCTGCATTATCAAAGATTAGTTGCCCGAAGAGCCGAGGGTCCATCTGGGCTCTCTATTCTGTTCCATTGGTCTATGTGTCTGTTTTTGTGCCAGTACCATGCTGTCTTTGTGATCACAGCTTTGTAGTACAGCTCGAAATCTGGCATTGTGATGCCCCCAGCTTTGTTTTTCCTTTTCAGCAGTTCCTTGGAGATTCGGGGCCTATTCTGGTTCCATACAAATTTAAGGACTATTTGTTCCAGTTCTTTGAAAAATGTCCTTGGTATTTTGATCGGGATAGCATTGAAATTGTAGATTGCTCTGGGTAGCATGGACATTTTAACTATGTTAATTCTTCCGGTTCATGAGCATGGAATATCTTTCCATCTTTTTATGTCTTCCTCAATGTCTTTCAAGAGTGATTTATAGTTTCTAGAATATAGATCCTTTATGTCTCTGGTTAAGTTAATTCCAAGGTAACGTATGGCTTTCGGTGCTATTGTAAATGGGATGGATTCCCTAATTTCTCTTTCTTCGGTCTCGGTATTTGTGTATAGAAATGCAACTGATTTCTGAGCATTGATTTTGTATCCCGCCACGTTACTGAATTGCTCTATAAGTTCTAATAGTTTGGGAGTGGCTTCTTTTGGGTTTTCCATATAGAGTATCATGTCATCTGCAAAGAGAGACATTTTGACTTCTTCTTTGCCAATTTGAATACCTTTGATCCCTTTTTGTAGTCTGATTGCTGTTGCAAGGACTTCTAGTACTATGTTGAATAATAGTGGCGAGAGTGGGCATCCTTGTCGTGTTCCTGATCTTAAGGGAAAGGCTTCCAGCTTTTCCCTATTGAGAATAATATTTGCAGTAGGCTTTTCATAGATGGCTTTTATGAGATTGAGAAATGTGCCTTCTATTCCTACACTCTGAAGGGTTTTAATCAGGAAAGGATGCTGTATTTTGTCAAATGCTTTTTCGGCATCAGTTGAGAGGATCATATGGTTCCTGACGCTTTTCTTGTTGATATGATGTATCACGCTGATTGATTTGCGAATATTGAACCACCCTTGCATCCCAGGTATGAATCTCACTTGATCGTGATGGATAATCCTTTTAATGTACTGTTGGATTCTATTAGCAAGTATCTTGTTGAGGATTTTGGCGTCCATATTCATTAGGGAAATCGGTCTATAATTCTCCTTTTTGAAGGGGCCTTACCTGGGTTGGGGATCAAGGTAATATTGGCCTCATAGAATGAGTTTGGTAGCTTTCCTTCTGTTTCTATTTTTTGAAATAGCTTTAGGAGAATAGGTATTATTTCTTCTTTGAATGTTTGGTAGAATTCCCCAGGAAAACCGTCCGGGCCTGGAGTTTTGTTATTTGGAAGGTTGTTTATCACTGACTCAATTTCTTCATAATTAATTGGCCTGTTTAAGGAATCAATTTCTTCCTGTTTCAATCTTGGTAGTTTATAGGTTTCCAGGAAGGATTCCATCTCTTCCAGATTGCTTAGTTTATTGGCATATAGCTGTTGATAAAAGTTTCTAATAATCCTTCCAATTTCAATGGTGTTCGTCATGACCTCCCCTTTTTCATTCATAATTTTAATAATTTGGGTCCTTTTTCTTTTCTTTTGGATAAGTCTTGCCAGTGGTCTGTCAATTTTATTCATTTTCTCAAAGAACCAGCTTCTACTCCTGTTGATCTGCTCTACTGTACTTCTGGTTTCTGCTTGATTGATTTCAGCTCTAATTTTGGTCAACTGCTTCCTCGTGTGTGGATTAGGCCTGTCCCTCTGTTGCTGTTCCAGCTTCTTGAGGTGAGAATATAAAAACTGCATTTTAGATTTTTCTATTCTTTTGAGTGAGGCTTGGATGGCTATGTATTTCCCCCTTAGGACTGCCTTTGCAGTATCCCATAGGTTTTGGACAGTTGTATTTTCATTCTCATTGGTCTCCTTAAATTGTTTAATTTGATTTTTGATTTCCTGGTTTATCGGGTCATTCCTGAGCAGGATGTTTCTTAGTCTCCAAGTGTTTGAGTTTCTTCCAAATTTTTCCTTGTGGTTGAGTTCCAATTTCAGAGCGTTGTGGTCTGAGAATATGCAGGGGATAATTTCAATCTTTTGGTATCGGTTGAGACCCGTTTTGTGTCCCAGAACATGGTCTATTCTTGAGAATGTTCCATGGGCATTAGAATAGAATGAGTATTCTTTGGTTCTGGGGTGTAGTGTTCTATATATATCTATGAGGTCCAACTCGTCGAGTATGGCATTCAAAGCCTTTGATTCTTTGCTTAGTTTTTGCCAGGGTGTTCTGTCTATTTCTGATAGTGGAGTGTTGAGGTCCCCTCCTATTAATGTATTTTTTCTATATGTCTCTTTATTCTGGTTAAGAGTTGGCTTGTGTATCTTGCTGCTCCCCTGTTGGGGGCATATATATTTATAATGGTCATATCCACTTGTTGAATACTTCCTTTAAGAATAATATAGTGCCCTTCTGTGTCTCTAACTATAGTCTGTAGTTTAAAATCCAATGTATCTGATATGAGAATTGCTACCCCAGCTTTCTTTTGAGGTCCATTTGCGTGAAAGATGGTACTCCATCCCCTTACTCTCAGTCTGAATGCAACTTTGGGTTCAAAATGAGTCTCTTGTAGACAGCAAATGAATGGGTCATTTCTTTTTATCCAATCTGCAACCCTGTGGCATTATGGGAGCATTTAAGCCATTCCCATTAAGACTGATTACTGAGAGATATGATTTTAATGATGCCATGTTGCCAGTAAAGTCTTTTTTGTATTGGCTGTGACTTTCTGTTCTGTATCACTCTTGGGGCCTTTTTACCTTTATAGAACCCCCCTAAATATCTCCTGTAGGGCTGGTTTTGTGGTTACGAAATTGGTTAGTGACTGGCGATTCTGAAATGTCTTTATTTCTCCATCAATTCTGAATGACAGCCTTGCTGGATAAAGGATCCTTGGCTGCATGTTTTTCTCTGAAAGAGCTTTAAAAATGCTCCCCCAACCCTTTCTCTCATTCCAGGTCTGTGTAGACAGGTCTGACATAATTCTGATGCCTGTGCCTTGGTACATGAGAAATTTCTTTGCCCTGGCTGCTTTCAATACTGTATCCTTGGATCTAATATTTGCGAAATAAACTATGACGTGACGTGGCGTAGGTTTCTCATGGTTGAGCTTGGGAGGGTTCCTCTCTGCCGTTTGGACACGAATGTTTGTTTCCCTCGCTAGATTAGGGAAGTTTTCAGCTACAATTTGTTCAAATATCTCTTCTAGACTTTTGTTTTTCTCCAACTCCTCGGGGATGCCGATGATTCTAATATTGGATCGTTTCATTGAGTCAGTAATCTCCCGTAACCTACATTGGTGGGCTTGGATTATTTTAGGAGCAGCTTCTATTTTGGTTTTTTCCTCTATTAACCCATCCTCCAATTCGCCTACTCGATCCTCTGCTTCTGTGACCCTGGCCATCAGAGCCTCTAGTTTTGCCTGCATTTGGCTCATAGAATTTTTAATTTCTGTCAGATTCTCTCTCATTTCTGTCCTTAGGGATTCTATATTCTCAGTAATCTTTTCGTTAATACTTTTTTCACTTCTACTCATCATTTTGACCATCGTTACTCTGAATTACATTTCTGATACTTTGGTTACATCCATATCCATTATTTCTGTGGCAGAGGCCACAGACTCACTGTCTTTTCTTTGCTGGGGGAGGCTTCACCTTCTTGTCATTCTGATGAGGAGAGGTTGTGGGGTTGTCCAGAGCCCAAATTATTGACTGGGTCCCAGGCTGTGCCCCTTGTTTTATAGGGATCTTAGGGATGTGGGCTTCTTCTTTAAAGATTTTATTTATTTATTTATCTGAGAGAGAGAGAGAGAGAGAGAGAGAGAGAGACAGTCAGCAAGAACGGGTACAGAAGCAGGGGAGTGGGAGACGAAGAAGCAGGATCCCAGCGGAGGAGCCCGATGAGGGACTCCTTTCTGGAATGCCAGGATCATGCCCTATGCAGAAGACAGGCGCTCAATGACTGTGCCACCCAGGCTCCCCACGTTGTGGGCTTCTTGATTTTTCAGCCTGCCTTGTGTTCTGGGGGAGGGGCCTGCCGCGCCGATACTCAGGCAACCCTGTTTGGGTAGAGTCTCCGTGTCCCCTGCGAGGCGGGATGGGGATGGGCACGCTGTGAGCTTGTATTTCCAGGCTTTTGTTCACTGGCGGCTTTCCCTGGCAGTCTGTTATGCCTCTTCTGAGAGTCAGAGTAGCAGAGGCTGAATTGTCACAGAACAGAGGGATTGCTGCCCACTCTCCACTGATGTTCTGGCCACTTTAACTCTGTTACTCTTGGTGCTGCTCAACCCTGCAGCGTCCCGGGATGTGCGCCCCACACCCGAAGTCCCTGCCCTCACTTCCAGGGCCGTCCCATCTCTGTCCTTTGTGTTTCTAACGCCGCCAGCCGCCAGCTGCCAGCCGCCCCCGTGCGCTCCTGGATCTCCCGTTCTCAGTCTATGCCCGGTGAGCACACGGGGATTCCGGAGTTCCGTGAGAAGCCTGGTGGCACGTGCACCCGGTTCAGGGTCTCAGTCTGCTGTTCGAGGGTGCTGACCGCGAGTCCGCCCGCTCCCCCGTGCAGGTGGCCCACCAGCCGTCCCGCACGCGCTCCGGGAGCTTCCGGTCTCAGTCTGGATCCCGTGAGTACACTGGGATTCCGGGATTCCAGTGTTCTGCGAGATGCCTGGTGGCACGTGCTCCCGGATCACCGGTCTCAGTCTGCTCTCCCGCGGGTGCCGTCCATGAGTCCGCCCGCTCCCCTGTGCAGGTGGCTGCTGCTTCCCGGCGCCCGAAAGCGGTGGCTCCCTCCCCTTTCCGTTTATCTTCCGATATCTGTGCGCGGTTTCACGGCTCCCCTCTTCGTACCTCAATACTCAGCGCTGGAGATGTTCATTTGTAGAGATCCAGATGTATCTTCCTGCATCTCAGGCTGATTCCGTGGTTATTTAGGCTGGTCTGGTACCTATCCAGCTCGACTCAGGGGACCGGCTGAAAAAGGGTTCCCCTACTCCTCCGCCATCTTAACTCCCTCCCGTACTTTTGAATCCTATTAGCTAGGATCTTGTTGAGAATTTTGGCGTCCATATTCATCAGGGAAATCAGTCTGTAATTCTCCTTTTTGATGGGGTCTTTTCCTGGTTTGTGGATCAAGGTAATACTGGCCTCGTAGTTTGGTAGTTTTCCTTCAGTTTATATTTTTTGAAACAGCTTCAGGAGAATAGGTATTATTTCTTGTTTGAATGTTTGGTAGAATTCCCCAGGGAATCCATCAGTCCCTGGACTCTTGTTTTGGGGGAGGTTTTTGATCACTGCTTCAATCTCCTCATAATTAATCAGTCTGTTTAGATAATCAATTTCTTCCTGTTTCAGTCTTGGTAGTTTATAGGTTTCCAGGAAGTCATCCATTTCTTCCAGGTTGTTTAATTTATTGGCATAAACCTGTTGATAAAAGTTTCTAATGATCCTTCCTATTTCATTGGTATTGGTTGTGATCTCTCCCCTTTCATTCATAATTATATTAATTTGGATCTTTCTCTATTCTTTGAATAATTCTGGCCAGTGGCTTATCGATCTTATTTATTCTTTCAAAGAACCAGCTTCTAGTTCTGTTGAACTGCTCTACTGTGCTCCTGGTTTCTAATTCACTGATTTCTGCTCTAATCTTGATCGCCTGCCTTCTTGTGCGTGGGTTAGGCCTATTCTTCTGTTCTTGCTTCAGCTTCTTGAGGTGAGAATATAAAAACTGCATTTTAAATTTTTCTGTTCTTTTGAGTGAGGCTTGGATGGCTATGTATTTTCCCCTCAGGACCACCTTTGCAATGTCCCACAGGGTTTGGAGCGATGTGTTTTCATTCTCATTGGTCTCCAGGAATTGTTTAAACTGATTTTTAATTTCCTGGTTTACCCAATCATTTTTGAGCAGGATGGTTCTTAGTTTACAAGTGTTTGAGTTACTTCCAAATTTTTCCTTGTGGTTGAGTTCCAGCTTCAAAGCATTGTGGTCTGAGAATATACTGGGAATAATCTCAGTCTTTTGGTATTGGTTAAAACCTGTTTTGTGACCCAGTATATGGTCTATTCTGGAGAAAGTTCCATGTGCATTCAAAAAGAATGAGCATTCTGTTGTTCTGGGGTATAGTGTTCTATATATATCTATGAGGTCCATCTGTTCCAGTATGTCATTGAAAGCTCTTGTTTCTTTGTTGATTTTCTGCTTAAGTGATCTGTCTATTGCTGAGAGCGGAGTGTTGAGGCCCCTACTATTAATGTATTATTATCTATATGTCTCTTTATTCTGGTTAAGAGTTGCCTTATGTATCTAGCTGCTCCCCTGTTGGGGGCATAAATATTTATAATTGTCATATCCACTTGTTGGATACATCCTGCAAGAAGAATATAGTGTCCTTCTGTATCTCTCACTACAGTCTTTAGTTTAAAATCTAATCTGTCTGATATGAGAATTGCTACCCCTGCTTTCTTTTGAGGACCAATGGTATGAAAAATTGTTTTCCATCCTTTCACTTTCAGTCTGGATGTATCTAGGTTCAAAATGAGTGTCTTGCAGGGGCGCTTGGGTGGCACAGCGGTTAAGCGTCTGCCTTCGGCTCAGGGCGTGATCCCGGCGTTATGGGATCGAGCCCCACATCAGGCTCTTCTGCTATGACCCTGCTTCTTTCTCTCCCACTCCCCCTGCTTGTGTTCCCTCTCTCGCTGGCTGTCTCTATCTCTGTCGAATAAATAAATAAAATATTTTTTTAAAAAATGAGTGTCTTGCAGAAAGCAAATGGATGGTTCATTTCTTTTGATCCAATCTACAACCCCATGGAATTTTATGGGAGTATTTAGGCCATTCACATTGAGAGTGATTATTGAGAGATATGTTTTTAATGATGTCATGTTTCTTATGAAGTCTTTGTTTCTATAGATCATAAATTTCTGTTCTGTATCACTCTTGGGGCCCTTTCACTTTTATAAGCCCCCCCCCTTAATATCTTCTATAGGGCTGGTTTGGTGGTTACGAATTTCTTCAATTTCTGCCGATCCTGGAAGTTACTTTTCTCTCCATCAATTCTGAATGACGGCCTTGCTGGATAAAGGATCCTTGGCTGCATGTTCTTCTCAGATAGAGGTTTGAAAATACCCTGCCAACTCTTCCTAGCCTGGCAGGTCTCTATAGACAGGTCTGACGTTATTCTGATATTTTCCCCTCTGTACATAAGGGTTTTCTTCTCTCTGGCTGCTTTCAATACTGTATCCTACATTGTTGGTGGGAATGAAAGTTGGTACAGCCACTCTGGAAAACAGTGTGGAGATCCCTTAATAAGTTAAAAATTGAGCTACCCTATGACCCAGCCATTGCACTACTGGGTATTTACCCCAAAGATACAGACATAGTGAAGAGAAGGGCCATATGCACTCCAATGTTCATAGCAGCTCTGTCCACAATAGCTAAATCATGGAAGGAGCCGAGATGCCCTTCAGTAGATGACTGGTTTAAGAAGATGTGGCCCACATGTACAATGGAATATTACTCAGCCTTCAGAAAGAATGATTACACAACATTTGCAGCAACATGGACGGTACTGGAGGACAGTATGCTAAATGAAATAAGTCAAGCAGAGAAAGACAATTATCATATGGTTTCTCTCATCTATGGAACATAAGAAGCAGGAAGATTGGTAGGAGAAGGAAGGGGGATAATCAGAAGGGGGAAGGAAGCATGAGAGACTATGGACTCTGAGAAACAAACTGAGGGCTTTAGAGGGGAGGGGGTGGGGGAATGGGATAGACTGGTGATGGGTAGTAAGGAGGGCACATATTGAATGATGCACTGGGTGTTATACGTAACTAATGAATCATGGAACTTTACATCAAAAACCAGGGATGTACTGTATGGTGTCTAACATTATTATGTTATATAATAAAAAAATAAAAGATCAGGAACACGACAAGGATGCCCACTCTCGCCATTATTATTCAGCAAAGTACTAGAAGTCCTTGCAACAGCAATCAGACAACAAAAAGGGATAAAAGGTATCCAAATCAGCAAAGAAGAAGGCAAAATATCTCTCTTCTCAGATGACATGATACTCTATATGGAAAACCCAAAAGAATCCACCCAAAACTACTAGAATTCATAGAGCAATTCAGTAATGTGACGGGATACAAAATCAATGCTCAGAAGTCAGTTGCAATTCTATACACGAACAATGAGACTGAGAAAAGGAAAATTAGGGAATCCATTCCATTTACAATAACACCAAAAACCATACATTGTCTCGAAATTAACTTAAGCAGAGATGAAAGGATCTATATTCTAGAAACTACAAATCACTTTTGCCAGGCATTGAAGAAGACACAAAAAGATGGAAAAATATTCCATGCTCATGGATCGGAAGAATTAACATAGTGAAAATGTCTATGCTACCCAGAGCAATCTACACTTTCAATGCCATCACCATCAAAATAACAATGACATTTTTCAAAGAGCTGGAACAAACAGCCCTTAAATTTGTGTGAAACCAGAAAGGGCCCCGAATCACCAAGAAATTGTTGAAAAGGAAAAGCAAAGCTGGGGGCATCACAATGCCAGATTTCAAGTTATACTACAAAGCTGTGATCACCAAGGCAGCATGTACTGGCACAAAAACAGACACATAGATCAATGGAACAGAATAGAGAACCCAGAAATGGACCCTTGGCTCTTTGGGCAACTAATCTTTGACAAAGCAGGGAAAAAACATCCAGTGGAAAAAAGACAGTCTCTTCAATAAATGGTGCTGGGAAAATTGGACAGCTACATGCAAAAGAATGAAACTTGACAACTCTCACACACCATACAAAAAGATAAACTCCAAATGGATGAAAGACCTCGATGTGAGACAGGAATCCATCAACATCCTAGAGAAGAACATAAGCAGCAACCTCTGTGACATCGGCCACAGCAAACTTTTTCATGACACATCTCCAAAGGCAAGAGAAACAAAAGAAACAATGAACTTGTGGGAATTCAGCAAGATCAAAAGCTACTATACAGGCAAGGAAACAGTCAAAAAAACTAAGAGGCAGTGCATGGAATGGGAGAATATATTTGCAAATGATGCTGCAGAAAAAAGACTGGTATCCAAGATCTACAAAGAACTTCTCAAACTCGATACAGGAGAAACAGATAAGGAAATCATAAAATAGGCAGAAGATATGAACAGACACTTTTCCAATGAAGAAATACAAATGGGTAACAGACACATGAAAAAATGTTCAAGAACATTAGCCATCAGGGAAATTCAATCAAAACCACATTGAGATATCACCTTACTCCAGGTAGAATGGCAAAAATTGAAAAGGAAGGAACCAACAAATGTTGGAGAAGATGTGGAGAAAGGAGATTCCTCCTACATTGTTGGTGAGAATGCAAGTTGGTCCAGCCAGTCTGGAAAACAGTGAGGAGGTCCCTTAAAGAATTAAAAATTGAGCTCCCCTATGATCCAGCCATTGCACTACTGGTGTTTGCCCCAAAGATACAGATGTAGTGAACATTGCACCCCACTGTTCATAGCAGCATTGTCCACAATAGCTAAATCGTGGAAGGAGCCGAGATGCCCCTCAACAGATGACTGGATTAAGAAGATGTGGTCTATATATAAAATGGAATATTACTCAGCTATCAGAAAGTACGATTTGTCAACATTTGCTGCAACATGGACGGGACTGGAGGAGGTAATGATAAGTGAAATAAGTCAAGCAGAGAAAGACAATTATAGGATTTCTCTCATCTATGGAACATAAGAACTAGGAAGATCGGTAGGGGAAGAAAGGGACAAAGAAAGGGGGGGTAATCAGAAGGGGGAATGAAGCATGAGAGACTATGGACTCTGAGAAACACACTGAGGGCTTCAGAGGGGAGTGGGGGCGGGGGAATGGGATAGGCTGGTGATGGGTAGTAAGGGGGGCACGTATTGCATGGTGCACTGGGTGTTATACGCAAGTAATTAATCATGGAACTTTACATTAAAAAACAGGGATGTACTGTATCGTGACTAACATAATGTAATAAAAAGTATTATTATTAAAAAAAGAAAGTTTTACCTCCTTCTTCCCAATTTTGATGTCTTATTGCTTTTGTTTTCTGATTGCTGAGGCTAGGACTTGCAGTTTTATGTCAAGGAACAATGGTGAGAGTGGACATTCTTGTCTTGTTCCTGACCATAGGGAAAGCTGTTTTTCCTCACTGAGGATGTCACTAGTTTTGTGTTTTTCGTATATGACCTTTGTATTGAGGTATGTTCCTTCTAACCATACTTTGTTGAGGGTTTTTATCATAAAAGGATGTCATACTTTGTCAAGTGCTTTTTCTGCATCTATTAAGCAGATGATATGGTTCTTATCCTTTCTTTTATTAATGTGGTGGATCACATTGATTAATTTTTGAAATTATATCACCCTTGCAGTCCAGGAATAAATTTCCCTTGATTTGTGGTAAATGATTCTTTTAACGTACTGTTGGATTTGGTTTGCCAGTATTCTTTTGAGATTTTTTTTTTGCATCAGTGCACATCAGGAACATTGGTCTATATAGTTCTCTCTCTTTTTTTTTTAAGAAAACAGGTGTATTTCCACTTTATTATTTTTTTTAATAATGATTTTTTATTATATTATGAAAACCGGGGATGTACTGTATGGTGACTAATATATAGTTCTCTTTTTAAGTGGAGACTTTAACTGGTTTGGGGATCAGGGTAATGCTGCCCTCATAGAATGAATTTGGAAGTTTGCTTCCATCTCCATTTTTAGGAACAGTTTGAGAAGAATTGGTATTAACTCTTCTTTAAATGTTTGGTAGAATTCTTCTGTGAAGACATCTTGCGCTGGATTTTTGTTTGTTGGGACGTTTTTCATTACTGATTCAATTTCTTTGCTGGTTATTAGACTGCTCTCGTTTTCCCTTCCTTCTGTCAGTTTTTGGAGTTTATATGTTTTCAGGAATTTATCCATATCTTCCAGGTTGTCCAGTTTGTTTGCATGTAGTTTTTCAAAATATTCTTGTAGAATTATTTGTATTTCTGTGGTGTTGGTGGTTATTTCTCCTCTCTCATTTGTAATTATTGGGGTGCTTTCTCTTTTCTTTATAAGTTTGACTAGGGATTAACCTATTAATTTTTGAAAGAACTATCTTCTTTCATCTGCTCTATTGTTTTATAAATTCTATAGCATATATTTCTTTTTTTAATAATATTTTTATTATATTACATTAGTCACCATACAGTACATCCCTAGGTTTTGATGTAAAGTTCCATGATTCATTAGTTGCGTATAACACCCAGTGCACCATGCAATATGTGCCCTTCTTAAGACCCATCACCAGCCTATCCCATTCCCCCACAACCCTCCCCTCTGAAGCCCTCAGTTTGTTTCTGAGAGCCCATAGTCTCTCATGCTTCATTCCCCCTTCTGATTACCCCCTTTTTCTAATCGCTTTTTCCCCTACCGATCTTTCTAGTTCTTATGTTCCATAGATGAGAGAAATCATACGATAATTGTCTTTCTCCGCTTGACTTATTTCACTTAGCATTATCTCCTCCAGTACCGTCCATGTTGCAGCAAATGTAGACAAATCATTCTTTTTGATAGCTGAGTAACATTCCATTGTATATATGGACCACAACTTCTTAATCCAGTCATCTGTTGAAGGGCATCTCGGCTCCTTCCACGATTTAGCTATTGTGGACAGAGCTGCTATGAATATTGGAGTGCATATGGCCCTTCTCTTCACTACGTCTGTATCTTTGGGGTAAATACCCAGTAGTGCAATGGCTGGGTCATAGGGTAGCTCAATTTTTAACTTTTTAAGGGACCTCCACACTGTTTTCCAGACTGGCTGGACCAACTTGCATTCTCACCAACAATGTAGGAGGAATCCCCTTTCTCCACATCTTCTCCAACATTTGTTGTTTCCTTCCTTTTCAATTTTTGCCATTCTACCTGGCGTAAGGTGGTATCTCAGTGTGGTTTTGTTTGGAATTTCCCTGATGGCTAATGATTTTGAACACTTTTTCATGTGTCTGTTAGCCACTTGTATTTCTTCATTGGAAAAGTGTCTGTTCATATCTTCTGCCCATTTTATGATTTGCTTACCTCTTTCTCATGTATTGAGTTTGAGAAGTTCTTTATAGTTCGTGGGTACCAGTCTTTGATCTGTAGTGTCATGTGCAAATATATTCTCCCATTCCGTGGGCTGCCCCTTAGTTTTTTTACTCTTTCCTTGGCTGTGCAGAAGCTTTTCATCTTGATGAAGTCCCACAAGTTCATTTATCCTTTTGTTTCTATTGCCTTTGGAGATGTGTCATGAACTATGTACCTGTGGCCAATGTCGAAGAGGTTACAGCCTATGTTCTCCTCTAGAATTTTGATGGATTCCTGTCTCACATCGAGGTCTTTCATCCATTTGGAGTTTCTCTTTGTGTATGGTGTGAGAGAGTGGTCAAGTTTCATTCTTTTGCATGTAGCTGTCCAATTTTCCCAGCACCATTTATTGAAGAGACTGTCTTTTCTCCACTGGATGTTTTTTCCTGCTTTATCAAAGATTAGTTGCCCAAAGAGCTGAGGGTCCATTTCTGGGTTCTCTACTCTGTTCCATTGGTCTATGTGTCTGTTTTTGTGCCAGTACCATGCTGTCTTTGTGATCACAGCTTTGTAGTACAGCTTGAAATACGGCATTATGATGCCTCCAGCTTTGTTTTTCCATTTCAACAATTCCTTGGCGATTCATGGCCTTTTCTTTTTCCACACAAATTTAAGGGCTGTTTGTTCCAGCTCTTTGAAAAATGTCATTGGTATTTTGTTCGGGATGGCATTGAAAGTGTTGGTTGTTCTGGGTAGCATAGACATTGTCACTATGTTAATTCTTCCGATCCATGGGCATGGAATATTTTTCCATCTTTTTGTGTCTTCTTCAATGCCTGGCAAAAGTGATTTGTAGTTTCTAGAATATAGATCCTTTCGCCTTTGTTTAAGTTAATTTCGAGACAACGTATGGTTTTTGGTGCTATTGTAAATGGACTGGATTCCCTAATTTCCCTTTCTTCAGTCTCATTTTTCATGTATAGAAATGCAACTGATTTCTGAGCATTGATTTTGTATCCCGCCACATTATTGAATCTCTCTATAACTTCTAGTATTTGGGGGGTCGATTCTTTTGCGTTTTCCATATAGAACATCATGTCATCTGTGAAGAGAGATAGTTTGACTTCTTCTTTGCCTGTTTGGATGCCTTTTATCCCTTTTTGTTGTCTGATTGCTGGTGCAAGGACTTCTAGTACTTTGCTGAATAATAATGGCCAGAGTGGGCATCCTTGTCGTGTTCCTGATCTTAAGGGAAAGCCTTCCAGCTTTTCCCCATTGAGAATGATATTTGCTGTAGGCTTTTCTCCGATGGCTTTTATGAAATTGAGGACTGTACCCTCTATCCCTACACTATGAAGGGTTTTAATCAGGAAATGATGCTGTATTTTGTCAAATGCTTTTTCTGCATCTGTTGAGAGGTTCATATGGTTCTTGACTCTTTTCTTGTTGATATGATCTATCACACTGATTGATTTGTGAATGTTGAACCACCCTTGCATCCCAGGGATGAATCCCACTTGGTCATGATGGATAATCCTTTTAATGTACTGTTGGATTCTATTAGCCTGGATCATGTTGAGGATTTTGGCGTCCATATTCATTAGGGAAATCGGTCTGTAATTCTCCTTTTTGATGGAGTCTTTGCTTGGTTTGGGGATCAAGGTAATATTGGCCTCATAGAATGAGTTTTGTAGTGTTCCTTCTCTTTCTATTTCTTGAAGCAGCTTCAGCAGAATAGGTATTATTTCTTCTTTGAATGTTTGGTAGAATTCCCCGGGAAATCCATCAGTCCCTGGCGTCTTGTTTTTGGGGAGGCTTTTGATCACTGCTTCAATCTCTTCATAATTATTTGGTCTGTTTAAAAAATCAATTTCTTCCTGTTTCAGTCTTGGTAGTTTATAGGTTTCCAGGAAGGCATTCATTTCTTCCACGTTCTTTTATTTATTGGCATAAAGCTGTTGATAACATTTTCTAATAATCCTTCCTATTTCATTGGTGTTGGTTGTGACCTCTCCCTTTTCATTCATAATTTTATTAATTTGGGTCCTTTCTCTATTCTTTTGGATAAGTCGTGCCAGTGGCTTATCAGTCTTATTCATTCTTTCAAAGAACCAGCTTCTAGTTCTGTTAATCTGCTCTACTGTGCTCCTCATTTCTAATTCATTTATGTCTGCTCTATTCTTGAACAACTGCTTTCTCGTGCGTGGACTAGGCCTGTTCTTCTGTTGCTGTGCAGCTTCGGGAGGTGAGAATATAAAAACTGCATTTTAGATTTTTCTATTCTTTTGAGTGAGGCTTGGAATACTATGTATATTCCTGTTAGGGCTGCCTTTGCAGTGTCCCATAGGTTTTGGACCGTTGTGTTTTCATTCTCTTTGATCTCCATAAATTGTTTAAATTGATTTTTGATTTCCTGGTTTAACCAATCATTGTTGAGCAGGATGGTTTTTAGTTTCCAGTGTTTGAGTTTCTTCCAAACTTTTCCTTTTGACTGAGTTCCAATCTTAAATCATTGTGGTCCGAGAATATGCAGGGAAGAATTTCAGTCTTTTGGTATCGGTTGAGACCTGTTTTGTGACCCAGCATATGATCTATTCTGGAGAACATCCCATGTGTATTGGAAAAGAATGAGTATTCTGTTGTTCTGGGGGTACTGTTCTATATATATCTATATGGTACATATGGTCTAGTATGTCATTCAAAGCTCTTGTTTCTTTGTTGATTTTCTGATTAGGTGTTCTGTCTATTGCTGATAGTGGAGTGTTAAGGTCCCTTACTATTAACATATTTTTATCTATATGTCTCTTTATTCTGGTTAAGAGTTGGCTTGTGTATCTTGCTGCTCCCTGTTGGGGGCATAGATATTTATAATTGTGACATCCACTAGTTGGATACATACTTTAGGAATAATACAGTGGACTTCTGTATCTCTAACTACAGTCTTTAGTTTAAAATCCAATCTGTCTGATATGAGAACTGCTACCCAGCTTTCTTTTGAGGTCCATTGCCATGAAAAATTGTTTTCCATCCCTTCACTTTCAGTCTGGACGTATCTTTAGGTTCAAAATTAGTCTCTTGTAGACAGCAAATGGATGTGTCATGTCTTTTTTTCCAATCTGCAACCCTATGACACTTTATGGGAGCATTTAGGCCATTCACATTGAGAGTGATTATTGAGAGATATGATTTTAATGATATCATGTTGCCTGTAAAGTCTTTGTTTCTATAGATTGTAGCTTTCTGTTCTGTATCTCTCTTGGGGCCTTTTTACTTTTATAGAACCCCCCTTAATATCTCCTGTAGGGCTGGTTTTGTGGTTATGAAATTGGTCAGTGTCTGGTGATTCTGGAAGGTCCTTATCTCTCTGTCAATTCTGAATGACAGCCTTACTGGATAACGGATCCTTGGGTGCATGTTTTTCTCTGAAAGGGCTTTAAAAATGCCCCCCAACCCTTTCTCTCATTCCAGGTCTGTGTAGACAGGTCTGACATAATCCTGATATTTCTGCCTTTGTACGTGAGAAATTTCTTTGCCCTGGCCGCTTTCAATACTGTATCCTTGGATCTAATATTTGCGGATTGCACTCTGATGTGACATGGAGCAGGTTTGTTGTGGTTGAATTTGGGTGGGGTCCTCTCTGCCTCTTGGACACGAATCCTTGTTTCCTTTGTAGCTTAGGGAAGTTTTCAGCTACAATTTGTTCAAATATCTCTTCTAGACCTCTGTTTTTCTCCACCCCTTCGGGGATGCTGATGATTCTGACATTGGAACTTTGCATTGAGTCAGTAATCTCCTGTGACCTACATTCTTGAGATTGGATTTTTTTTTTTGAGCCAATTTTCTGTTTTAGCTTTCTCTTCTATCATCCCATCCTCCAATTCACTAATTCATTAATTCTTTCTTCTGCCTCATTTACCCTGGCCGTGAGAGCATCTACTTTGACTGCATTTGATTCATAGCATTTTTAATTTCTGTCAGATTCACTCTCATTTCTGCCCTTAGAGATTCTATATTCTTGATAATATTTTTGTTAATAATTTTTTCAAGTCTACACATCATCTTAACCATTATTACTCTGAACTCCGTTTCTGATAATTTGGTTATACCCATATCCATCAGTTCTGTGGCAGATGCCACAGACTCATTCTCTTTTCTTTGCTGGGGGGGGGGGATCTCTTCTTCTCTTCATTCTGATGAGGAGAGGTTGCAGGGTTGCCCAGAGCCCAAATTGCTGAGCAGGACCCAGGCAGTGTGCTCTTGTTTTATAGGGACCTTAGAGATGCAGGCTTCTTTATTTTTCAGCCTTCCTTCTGGCAGAGGGGACTGCTGCCCTGATACTCAGGCAACCCTTTTGGGTAGAGTCTCCCTGTCCCCTGCAAGGGGGGGATGGGTTTTGGCACAATGTGAGCTGGTATTTCCAGGCTTTTGTTCTCTGGTGGCTTTCCCTGGCGGTTTTCTGTGTCTCTTTCGAGAGTCAGAGCAGCAACGGCCGAATCCTAGCCTCTGTCTCAGAACAGAGACATTGCAGTCCGCTCTCCACTGTGCTCTCCTGTCCTCTTTAACTCAGTTTCTTTTGGTGCTGCTAAAAACCCTGTAGCGTCCCAGGTTGTGCACCCCACAGCCGGGGTCCCAGCCCTCACTTCCAGGGCCAGCAAGTCTCTGTCCTTTGTGTTTCTAACACCACCAGCCGCCAGCCACCCCCGCGCACGCTCCCAAGCTCTCTGTTTCAGTATGATTCGTGAGCACTCTGGAGAGCCAGTTTTCAATCTGGTCGGGCGCGCATTCCTGAGCTCCCGGTATCAGTCTTGTTCCAGTGAGCGCTCAGGAGCTCTGGTTTTCAGACTGTTTGCATGCTTGTTCCCAGGTTAACCGTCTCAGTCTGCTCTCTTGCAGGTGCCGGTCCTCGAGTCTGGCCAGCTCCCCAGTGTAAGTGGGTACCACTTCCCAGCGCCCGAGCACAGAGGCTCCCTCCCCCTTCTGTTTATCATCCGATATCTGTGCAGGGATTCACGGCTCCCTGCTTCGTACCTCAATACTCAGTGCTGGAGATGTTCATTTGTAGAGATCCAGATGTATCTTCCTGTGTCTCAGGCTGATTCCGTGGGTTTTCAGGGTGGTCTGGTACCTATCCAGCTCGACTCAGGGGACCATCTGAAAAAGGGGACCCCTACTCCTCTGCCATTTTAACTTCCAAAACCTATATCATTTATTTCTGCTCTAATCTTTATTACTTCCCTTCTTCTGGCTTTAGGCTTCATTTTTTTTTTCTTTTTCTAGCTACTTTAGGTGTAAGGTTAAAGTGTTTATTTGATATTTTTCTTGTTTCTTACAGTACGCCTGTATTGCTATATACCTCCCACTTCTTACCACTTTTGCTGCGTCCCAAATTTTGTGGACTCTCATGTTTCATTTTCATTTGTTTCCATGTATTTTTCATTTCTTCTTTGATTTCCTTTTTGATGCATTCATTGTTTATTAACATCTTGTTTAACCTCCCTACATTTGTGATCTCCCAAATTTTTCTTGGGGTTCAATTTGAGTCTCATAATGTTGTGGTCAGAAAATATGCATGGTATGATCTTAATCTTTCTTTACTTTTTGAAGGCTGATTTGTGACCTGGTATGTGATCTGTTCTGGAGAATGTCCCATGTGCACTTGAAAGTACACTGCATCCTGCTGCTTTAGGATTGAATGTTCTGAATATATATGTTAAGTCCATCTGGCCCAGTGTGTCATTCAAAGCGATTGTTTCCTTGTTGATTTTTTGCTTACATGATTTGTCCATTGATGTAAGTGTGGTGTTAAAGTCCCCTACTATTATTGTATTATTATCAATGAGTTCCTTTTTTTTATTTCACTGTTTTTTATTTCATTATGTTAGTCACCATACAGTACATCCCTGGTTTTTGAAGTAAAGTTCCATGATTAATTAGTTGCATATAACACCTACTGCACCATGCAATACGTGCCCTCCTTACTAACCATCACCAGTCTATCCCATTCCCCCACCCCATTCCCCTCTGAAGCCCTCAGTTTGTTTCTCAGAGTCCATAGTCTCTCATGCTTCATTCCCCCTTCTCCTTCTTTTTTTTTAAGATTTTATTTATTTATTCGACAGAGATAAGGACAGCCAGCAAGAGAGGGAACACAAGCAGGGGGAGTGGGAGAGGAAGAAGCAGGCTCCCAGCAGAGGAGCCTGATGTGGGGCTCGATCCCATAATGCCGGGATCACGCCCTGAGCCGAAGGCAGACGCTCAACTGCTGTGCCACCCAGTCGCCCCTTCATTCCCCCTTCTGATTAACCCCCCTTCTTTATCCCTTTCTTCCCCTACCGATCTTCCTAGTTCTTATGCTCCATAGATGAGAGAAATCATATGATAATTGTCTTTCTCTGCTTGACTTATTTCACTTAGCATTATCTGCTCCAGTGCTATCCATGTTGCAGCAAATGTTGAGAACTCGTTCTTTCTGATAGCTGAGTAATATTCCATTGTACATATGGACCACAACTTCTTAATCCAGTCATCTGTTGAAGGGCATCTTGGCTCCTTCCACGATTTAGCTATTGTGGACAATGCCTCTATGAACATTGGGGTGCATATGGCCCTTCTCTTCACTACGTCTGTATCTTTGGGGTAAATACCCAGTAGTGCAATGGCTGGGTCATAGGGTAGCTCCATTTTTAACTTTTCAAGGGACCTCCACACTGTTTTCCAGAGTGGGTGTACCAACTTGCCTTCCCACCAACAATGTAGGAGGGATCCCCTTTCTCCACATCCTCTTCAGCAATTGTTGTTTCTTGCCTTGTCAATTTTTTGCCATTCTAACTGGCGTAAGGTGGTATCTTATTTAGTTTTTTATTTATTCTTTCAGAGAACCAGCTTCTAGTTCTGTTGATCTGTTCTACTGTGTTCCTGGTTTCTAATTCATTGATCTCTGTTCTAATCTTGATCACTTGCCTTCTCGTGCATGGGTTAGGCCTGTTCTTCTGTTCTTGCTCCAGCTCCTTGAGGTGAGAATGCAAAAACTGCATTTTAGATTTTTCTATTATTTTAAATGAGGCTTGGATGGCTATGTATTTTCCCATTAGGACTGCCTTTGCAGTGTCCCATAGATTTTGGACCAATGTGTTTTCATTCTCATTGGTCTCCATAAATTATTTAAATTGATTTTTAATTTCCTGGTTTACCCAATCATTCTTGAGCAGGATGATTCTTATCTTCTACATTAGTCACCATATATTACATCATAGTTTTTGATGTAGTGCTCCATGATTCATTGTTGGTGTAAAATGCCCAGAGCTCATTGCAATACGTGCCCTCATTAATACCCATCACTGAGCTAACTCATCGCCCCACCCCCTCCCCTCTGAAACCCTCAAATTGTTTCCTGTAGTGCATCATGGAATGCTACATCAAAAACTAATGATGTAATGTATGGTGACTAACATAACATTAAAATTTTTTTTAAATAAAATAAAATGTGACTTCTTTAGGCAGAATATAGTTGGATGTTTTTTATGCATTCTGATACCCTATGTCTTTTGATTGGAACATTCATTGCATTTGCATTCAGAGTGGTTTTTGCAAGATACTAATTTAGTCCCATTGTGTTACCTGTAGAGTTTGTGTTTCTGGTGATGTTCTCTTGTCCTTTCTAGTCGTTCTTGCTTTTGGTCTTTGTTTTCTCCACTCAAAGTGGTCTCCTTAAAATCTCTTTCAGGGCTGGTTTGTTGGTAATAAACTCCCTTAGCTTCTGTTTATCTGGGAAGCTCTTTATCTCACTTTATATTCTGAATGACAGCCTTGGTGGATAAAGAATTTCTTGCTTGCATATTTTTCCACTTCAGCACGTGAGTGTTTCTTGCCATTCTTGTCTCTCCTTCCATGATTCTGTGGACAGGTCTCCTGCAAATCTGATCTTTCTTCTTTCGTGGGTTAAGGGGTTGTTGTTGTTGTTGTTGTTGTTGTTGTTGTTGTTGTTGTTTTATCCCCTTGCTGCTTTCAGGATTCTTTCCTTGTCTGTGCACTGTGTGAATTTGACTATGATATTCTTTGGCTATGGTAGGCCTTTGTTGAATTTTATGTGAGTTCTCTCTGCTTCTTGGATTTCTATGTCTGTGTCCTTCCCCAGATTAGGGATGTTTTCAGCTATACTCTGTTTGAAGAAACTTTCTGCTCCTTTTTTCTCTCTCTTCGTCTTCTGGGACTCCTATGATATGAATGTTATTACATTTTAATAAGCTACTGAGTTCCTTAAGTCTACCCTCATGAGCCATTATCTTTTCTTCCTTCTTCTTTTCAGCTTCATTATTTTCCATAATTTTTTCTTTCATATCACTAATTCACTCTTGTGTTTCACCCATCCTCATTTTTATGGCCTCCCCATTTGTGTTTGCATGTCGGTTGTAGCATTTTTAATTTTGGTCTGACTAGATTGTAGTTCTTTTGTCTCTGTTGTAAAGGATTCTCTAGGATTTCAAGCCCAGGTAGTATCCTTATAATTGTTGTTTTAAATTCTAGTTCAGATATCTTACTTACTTCTGTATTGATTAAGTCCCTGGGTATGAGTTCTACTTCCTGTTCATTCTTTTGTGTTGAATTTCTCCATGTTGTGATTTTGTCTAGAAAAGGAAAGAATAAAGAAAAATCACTAATATAACAAAATAAAAATTATTTAAAAAATACCCCAAAACGGAAACACAAAGCAAAGAAGAAGAAGAAGAAGAAGAAGAAGAAGAAGAAGAAGAAGAAGAAAAAGAAAGAAGAAGAAAAGAAGAAGGAAAGAAAAACTAGATAATGGGTGTGTTTTGGTCTGCTTGTTAAAGGAATTCAGATCCCCAAATAAAAAAAAAAAAGAAAGAAAGAAAGAAAGAAAGACACAGAAAGAAAAATATAAAAAACTTAAAAAATTAAAGAAAGTGAAGAAATGAAAAATAAAATAAGAAAATAAACAGAAAAATAAAAATACATATATATATAAAATATATACAAAAATAAAGATTTAAAAAAATTATAATAAAAAATAAACCAAGGAATTGAAAAAATAAGGGCATAAAGGAAAAAAATAAAAGTTTTAATGTAGCTATATCCTGTTTTCCTTTGCGTTGGAGCTTTACAGCACTCTGTGATCAGTAGACTGCGTGTGCTAGTTTGTACTGATCTTCTGGTGACTTGTTTCAGTGGAAGTGACTCCAGGACAACAAGAGGCAGGACTTGGTGTAAATCACTCTGGCCTCCGCTAGATGATGCTGTTTTGCTCCCTGGAGCCTTTCAGCTTTGATGAGTGTGATGAATATGGCAGTGCCCTGCTCTCTAGCCCTGGAGCTGAAAGTCCACACCCCCACCCTTCAGTGAGCTCACACAGAAGAGCGGATCAATCACCCTTCTTGTGTCCCGGGTTTTCATCTGAACCCTATGTTCACCCTGCCCGTGTCCAAGCTTTTTTTTTTGTTTTGTTTTTTTAATCTCAGGTATGTGACTGAGTTTCAAAACTTCAAAATTTACGGACTCCCCACGGTGCAAACCTGTGCTTTTTCCTCTGGGGGCTTTCTCACCCTGCTTTTGCCATTTGCAGGCTGGTCACAGGAAAGAGGTTACATGACTGTGCAGTAGTTTGCAGTTTATGGCAATACAGAGAAGAAAGCCGGCACCAAGACCTGCTGTCCTCAGTGGACTTCCCCACTCTTATGCCTGAGAACAGTGAAGCATGTTGGCACCACCCATTGTTCTTGCAACCCAGGGGATCCTCAGACCACCCTATCACTCTTGGGATTCCTCCCTGCTTCACTATCTGAGCACCTTTAAGCCAGGCATATCCCCCCACAGTAGGAGGCTTCTAAATGCTCAGATTTTGTGCTCTGCTGCTTATAATACTTTACGGTAACCTCTGTAAGTAGGCTCCCTCCCTGCCGCCTTACCCACAGCTATTTCTGCCTCAGCAAATCTCTCTGTACCTCTTACCTTCCAAAAGGTGGTCACTCTTCTACTTGTAGACTTGCAGTTTTTGATCTCTCAGACCTCAGATAGATTTCTTGGGTGTTCGGAATGATTTGATAACTATCTAGCTGTGTTCCAGGGACAGGACAAGTTTGGGGTCCCCCTACTCCTCTGTCATCTTCTAATCACTCAGGAATTTTAGATGATCAGTCGTTGTTATCGTCTTTGGAACAAAGCTGCTCATGAGAATGATATAAACACAACTAATTCTTACTTGGTGAATTTTGACTAAATTACATCCAGGAGAATTTTGCAACCTTTTAAATCAGTATCTTTTGAGCATGTTGATGTAGAAGCTATCCAAATTAATTGTGTAAGTTTGCTTGTAATCTGTATAAGTCATAGTACAGGTTAATTAGCTGATATAACATTACCCCAAATAAAATGTAATAGTCTAAGTCATCCAAGACCTGTGTGGTGACTCCATAGTAACAGGGACCTGGGCTCTTTCTATGTTGCTCTGGTGTTTAATTTAAGTATTCTGCTTTGGAAGCTGTAGTGTGAAAGCAACCATAGACAACATGTAAATAAATTATTGTGGCTGTGTTCCAGTAAAACTTTAATTTTGGATACTGTAATTTTAATTTCATATAATTTTGACATGCCACAAAATATTATCCTTTTAATCTTTTCAACCATTTAAAATGTGAAAAGCATTCTTAGCTTTCTGGCCATACACCAATTGCACACCAGATTTGGCCATTGAACCATTGTTTACTGACATCAGCTTAGTAGCTCACATTAGCATTTCCCAACCTTAGGTTGGATTTCAATATTTGTTGTAAGCGTCCTCACTCCAGACCTCTAAGGGATCGTCATTAGTTTTTAAGGACATTGCAATCATGTTGGCTTCACAATACAATAATTGCACAAGTTTCCCTACTTTAAATACCTTGATGAGATCTCTGTCAGTGTTCATGCATTTGATTTACTTTAGGCTAGGGATGTAGTGATATGCTGGCTTACCTTTCAAATTTCCCAATTTTCCTGTCCCTTATTTTTAATTTTAATCCATATTTATATAGTATTTATGGGCCAGGCATTATTATAAATGTATTACATATATTAATTATTCACCAAAACTTATCAAATAAGTACAATTATGATTTCCATTTTACATATGGGGAGATTGAACCTCAGAAAGATTAAGTAACTTGAGCTAATAGCACAGCAGAGCTGGATCTACAGCTAGGCAGCTTGGATCCAGAGTCCTCGCTGCCTCTTGATACTTGGTTATGTTTTTCACACCAAAAATAAGGTAGAAAAACTCCTTTTCAAACCCAGAAATCTTTATGCCAGCTACGCAGGACACTTCCTTCTTGTACAGCAAAATTAGCGTGACCAGTGTTCTTGGAGGCTTAGGACTGTTGATTAAAGTACTGCTATGCCACATTAGCGAGGTCGTTGAGGGACCTGGTTAAATTTCACTCTCAGGAGATTAAATTAAATGAGAAATTTATCGTTCCAAATTTTCTTAATCTGAACTACATGTTCCAGATTTGCCTGGCTCCACCTGCCGTGCTTTTTCTTCTTAAGTGGTGCTCAGTGGAACAAAAAAGGAATGTTCTGGTTTCCAGTTTTTATTTAAATAAATGAAAGAGCAAGAACATTTCAGAAAGAAGCTGTGTTATAAAGAAAATGTAACAGAGTAATAAGGGAATATGGCAGAGAGTGACTACAGTGATTGTATAGGGTTAGAAGACTAGGGAGAAGCCCTTACTGGGTGATATTTGAATCAAGACACAAACGTCAAAATGGAGTCAGCTTTTCAAAGATCTAGAGACAGATGTATCAGGCAGAGAGAATAATAAGTGAAGAAACCCTAAAGCAGGAAGGGGTTTGCATGGTTGAGAAAGGTTCTTTCACCTTTGTCAATTAAAATGTGTAAATACATGAAGTGTTTTATGTAAAAAAATGTATATGTAGAATATATAATATATAACATACAAAATGAATATATATTATGTGTATATAATATGTGCAATATGCATTCCTGTATTTTATATTATTACATTTTAATACATACACAAATAAATGTTAAAAATTATGATATAAAATAAACAAAAATGAATTTTATTTTATTTCATTTCATTTTGAAGATTTTCTTTTATTTATTTGAGAAAGAGAGGGAAAGAGAATGAGAGACAGTGCGAACAAGCAGGGGAAGTGGCAGGCAGAGGGAGAAGCAGACTCCCTGCTGAGCCAGGAACCTGATGCAGGACTCAATCTTGGGACCCTGGGATCATGACCTGAGCTGAAGGCAGACGCTTAAGTGATTGAGCCCCACAGACATCCCAATGAAAATGAATTTTAAAGGCGCACATGCAAGTGTATCTTCTGGCATGTGCACTCCCTACTTTTGTAATTGTAAATTTTATCTATTGTATTAATAGTTAAATGCACCTTGGGTACTACAGCCACGCTGTCCGACAAGAACATGTGGACCACATTTGAAATTTTAGATCTTCTAGTAGCCATATTTAAAAAAGGAAAAAGATATAGGTAAAATTAATTTTAAGAATAATATATTTTATTTAATCTCCAACCTGTAATCAATGTAAAAAAATAGAATTTATGAATGAAATATTTTTGTTTTTGTACTTAGCCTAAGAAATCTGGTACAGAGTTTTGTTTTTTTTTTATTTAAATTCAATTAGCCAACATATAGTAGTACATCATTAATTCAGATGTAGTGTTCAATGATTCATCCGGTGCATATAACACCAAGTGTCACCACATCACGTGACCCCCTTAATGCCCATCTCCCAGTTACCTCATGCCCCCACCTGCCTCCCCTCTGAAACCCTCAGTTTGTTTCCCAGAGTCCATAGTCTCTCATGGTTTGTCTCCCTCTCTGATATCTCCCCCTTCAGTGTTCCCTCCCTTCCCCTATGGTCTTCCATGCTATTCCTTATATTCCACCTATGAGTGAAACCATACGATAATTGTCTTACTCTGCCTGGCTTATTTCACTCAACATAATACCCTCCAGTTCTATCCACATCAATGTAAATGGTAAGAATTCATCCTTTCTGAAAACTGAATAATATTCCATTGTATATATAAACCACATCTTCTTTAGCCATTGATCTGTTGAAAGACATCTCGGCTCTTTTCACAGTTCGGCTATTGTGCACATTGCTGTTATGAACATTGGGGTGCATGTGCCCCTTCTTTTCACTACATCTGTATCTTTGGGGTAAATGCCTAGTAGTGCAATTGCTGGGTCCTAGGATAGCTTTATTTTTAACATCTTCAGGAACCTCCATACTGTTTTCCAGAGTGGCTGTACCAGCTTGCATTCCCACCAAGAGTGTAAGAGGGTTCCCCGTTCTCCACAACCTTGCCAACATTTGTAGTTTCCTGTCTTGTTAACTTTTGCCATTCTAACTGGTGTAAGGTGGTATCTCATTGTGGTTTTGATTTGTATTTCCCCGATGGCACGTGATGTGGAACATTTTTTCATGTGTCTGTTGGCTGTTTGCATGTCTTCTTTGGAGAAATGTCTGTTCATGTCTTCTGCCCATTTCTTGACTGGGTTAATTGTTTTTTGGGAGTTGAGTTTGAGAAGTTCCTTATAGATCTTGGATACCAGCCCTTTATCTGTACTGTCATTTGCAAATATCTTCTCCCATTCTGTGGGTTGTCTCTTAGTCTTGTTGACTGTTTCCTTTCCTGTGCAGAAGCTCTTTTATCTTGATGAGGTTCCAATAGTTCAGTTTTGCTTTGGTTTCATTTCCCTTTAGCGACGTGTATTTCAAGAAGTTAGCTGCGGCTGAGGTCAAAGAGGTTGCTGCCTGTGCTCTCCTCCAGGATTTTGATGGAACATTTAGGTGTTTCATCCATGTTGAGTTTATGTTTGTGTATGGTGTAAGACAATGGTCCAGTTTCCTTCTTCTGCGTGTGGCAGTCCAATTTTCCCAGCACCATTAATTGAAGAGATGTCCTTTTTCCATTGGATATTCTTTCTTGCTTTGTCAAAGATTAGTTGACCATAGAGTTGAGGGTCCATTTCTGGACTCTCTATTCTGTTCCATTGATCTATGTATCCGTTTTTTTTTTTTACCAGTACCATGCTGTCTTGATGATCACAGGTTTGTAATATAGCTTGAAGTCAGGCTTTGTGGTGCCTCCAGCTTTGGTTTTCTTTTTCAACATTCCCTTGGCTGTTCAGGGTCTTTTCTGGTTCCATACACATCTTAGGATTGTTTGTTCCAGCTCTGTGAAAAATGTCCACGGTATTTTGATAAGGGTGACATTGAAAGTATAGATTGCTCTGGGTAGCATAGACATTTTAGCAATATTTATTCTTTCCATCGAAGAGTATGGAATGTTTTTCCACCTCTTTGTTTCTTCCTCAATTTCTTTCATAACTGTTCTGTAGTTTTTAGGGTACAGATCCTTTACCTGTTTGGGTAGGTTTATTCCTAGGTATCTTATGGGTTTTGGTGCCATTGTAAATGGGGTCAATTCCTTGTTTTCTCTTCCTTCAGTCACATTGTTAGTGTATAGAAATGCAACTGATTTCTGAGCATTGAGTTTGTATCCTGCCACATTGTTGAATTGCTTCATGAGTTCTAGGGATTTTGGGGCAGAGTCTTTTGGGTTTTCCACACAAAGTGTCATGTCATCTGTGAAGAGGGAGAGTTTGACTTCTTCTTTGTCAATTTGAATGCCCTTTTCTTTCTTTCTTTCTTTCTTTCTTTCTTTCTTTCTTTCTTTCTTTCTTTCTTCTTTTCTTTTTTCTTTTCTTTTCTTTTCTTTTCTTTTTTTATTGTCTGATTGCTGAGGCTAAGACTTCTAGTACTATGTTGAACAACAGTGGTGAGAGTGGCCATCCCTGTCATGTTCCTGACCTTAAGGGAAAAGCTCTCAGTTTTTCCCCATTGAGAATGATACTTGCTTTTGGCTTTTTGTAGTGGTATGCATTTATACTTAAAGCCCATCTCCATTTGCCCTAGCCACATTTCTCTTGTTCAGTAGTCACCTCTGGTTGCTCATCACTATATTCTACGCTGCCAACCTCAAGGGCTTATTTTCTTATGAAAGTTCCTGAGAAATTCCTGTCCCTCTTTCTAATCACCCGATTAATAAACTTAGACCCTACTTCTTTTGAGCCTATGACTGGAGCCTCTTTATCTTAGGAGAGCAATTTGTCTTTAACTGCCATAATCTACCTTAACTAAAATGATTGTCACTGTGCCCCAAGGAGAAGTGAGTAGAAAGTTGGAGACAGTGGTGTTGCATTTGAAAAAGTTAAGACCATTGAGCCCTATATGAAGGAATGTTCAGGGCATGTCTATTACTTGTTTATAGAGCACCATAATTTTCTGACAAGGCAAATGCGGGCTATATCAACATCCCTAAAACCGTTCTAAAGATCTGATTTTTAAAAATATTTGTGATCTTACTATTTGCCAGACATACTCCCTCCCAACTTAGGAATGATGGATGGCCGGACATTTTGTGTTTGCTTAAGGTTTTAAAGGAGAAAGACAGAAATGGACCTCATAAGAACGTAGTTGTATAAGTGGGGCTGCTTACTTGATTTTACCCACCCTCAGTACCAAACATTGATTTTAATACCCAGGTGGGACCCATCTGGTGCTGGTGGAATTGGTCAACTCTGGACTTTATGTGAATGACAAAGGCTTTGTCCAATCCATAGCAACAAACCCAATAAATGGCTTATTCATATGGTTCCCATTACTAAGTGTAGCTAAGAGTTCTCTTCTGGTACATTCTGGCTCTTTGTGTCTCATATTTTACTTATTTTACAAACATAGGACTTCCCACTTGCCAGACATTGTTTTAAATGTCTTATAAATATTAATTTGCTAATTTAATCCTTACAACAAACAACAAATGAAGAAACTGAGACCCAGAGAGTTAACTAACTTGCCAAAGCTTACATAACCTAGTGAAGAGCAGAGCTGGATTCTAACCAAGGTAGCATGGCTTCAGAGTCTCTGAGCTTAATATTTCTGCTAAATCTAAGTCTCCTAATTTCTTTTTTTTAAAAGATTTTATTTATTTATTCGACAGAGATAGAGACAGCCAGCGAGAGAGGGAACACAAGCAGGGGGAGTGGGAGAGGAAGAAGCAGGCTCATAGCGGAGGAGCCTGATGTGGGGCTCGATCCCATAACGCTGGGATCACGCCCTGAGCTGAAGGCAGACGCTTAACCGCTGTGCCACCCAGGCGCCCCCTAAGTCTCCTAATTTCTAATAGGCACAGTTTTCTTCTCTATTTCTTCCCCCAGGGACTTGATTTTATGACCGGTCACAAAGGTTCTCTGTCTTTGTTAACTCTGATGCACCTGCAACACTTAGGAACGCTGTCTTTCTGACATAAGTACCCAGAATATCAGGTTCTCTTAAGCTCCCTGACAATAATAGAAGGCTTTTTAAAATTATTTCTGCTTGAAATCCAAACTGACATTTGCGTATGGTCATGACCCTTTTATAAAACATACATATCTCTAAAACTACACAAGTTGCTGTAAGCATAGGATCTTCTCTGTGCACAAAATCCATTTTTATTTATTCATCATTGTTTTCCCTTTGTTGATTTAGTTACAAAAATAACCATGCTCATTCTAAGAATCCTAATGATACAGAGTTGTGCATTGGTGAAAATCTCCAATTCCTTCCATTCTTTCTTTGTATTTCCTAGCTAATGCCATAGAAATAGACACAACTTTCAGTAGGCCTGATGTGGGAAACAAAGGCAGAAGAAAAATTATGAAATTTCCTTACTTTCTGCAGCCTATTGACAAGTCCTTGAAACAGGCAGAGTGACATTCCTCTAGGGACTCAATTGCCTCGATGTTAATACTTTGCTAAGGGCAAAAGGCAATCCTAGCCTGACAGTCCCTGCTCCAACCAGTATCCTGTAAGTCTACTTTAACTTTAACGTATAAAAATTCCTTTGGAAACTTCCTTTATCTCTAACCTCCCCAAGATATGTGTTGGAAATCATCCCCCAAGCATATAGCCCACTGATATACATCTGAAGGGTCTCATGACTAAGGTTTTTTTTTTTAATAATAATATTTTTTATTATATTATGTTAGTCACCATACAGTATGACTAAGGTTTTATTAGACGGTAATAAATGACCTTTTCCCAACAATAGCTAGCTCCCTCAAGGTCCTGGAAACCTTGCTTCCAAAATTCCTTAGAGACTTATGCTATCCCTAACCCCCTCCCAACTTGAGGGCATATAATGGGCCATTCCTCATGACCTCGGTGCAGCTCTTTCTGCCCACAGGTCCTGTCCCCATGCTTTAATAAACCACCATTTTGCACCAAAGACATCTCAAGAATTCTTTCTTGGTCGTCGGCTCCGGACTCCACCCCACCTCACCTCACCGATATCCCACAACCTCATCAGGCCAGCCCACATTTCACTGTTTATGGCTGAGCTTTAGCACTCCTTCAGTTTCTTGGGGGCTACCTCCAGGAGGAAGGAACCCTTGCCAGGGAAACGAAGTCACGTGGGAACCTCTGGACCCAAGCTAGGTGCAGGGAACCTGACCTGAGCTGGAGTCTGTACTTCCGGTGGGTGCTGTGGGAGCCACAGTGCTGATGGCAGGGCGGGGGACAGCCCTGGTGAAGGCCTAAAGGGCTGGGTGGGCCACCTGTGTGGGCTAGAAGGCTTGGATCCTGGGGCCAAGGGCGCAGACCTTAGTGAAGTGGAGAGTGGCAGGCAGTTGAATGAAGGCTACTGTGTGGTAAGTTGGATTTGAACACCTGATGGGAGTCAGGAAGGGAACATGAGCTTAGGCTCAGATCTTCATGATTTCCTTTTTTCCAGAATGACATTGACTTAATTAGGGAGCCACTATGGGTGGGGGTGGGGGTGGGGGTGGAGGAGGGGGAATGAAAATTGGTGCTGGAACAGGGCCAGTGTGTGAGGGGACCCAGAGACAATCTGGTCCTATTGTGTTGTTCCTCTCTCACTCCCTTTTCTGTTGCTACAGAAATTCAATTCCAATGTAAGTAGTTTGGCTCCTGAGCCAGTTCTCTGTTAACCTTCCTGTCAGGTACAAAGAAGGTGTTAAAATATGGAAAAATGGGTAAAGAATCAGAAGAAGCTATTCACACATGGCCATTAGACATTTGAAAAGTCACGTAATCAATAAACACGCATAATAAAACAGGATGGCATATCAAGAATGACAAGAGGGCAGAAAGATTGTTTATGTCTAATGTTGTGCAGGGATTGGGAAAACTAGCACTCAATTACAGTATTGGTAAGAGTGTAAATTAGCAGAACAATTTATCGTTAGGCAATCTGGCTTATGTTACACACTTGAAACCTGTTACTTTTTGGCCTAGAAATTCTGTCTTGTTGGAGTTTATCCAAAACCGTTACAAATAAAAATTAAAACATACTCATACATACACATATAATGCATTTGTTGCAGCGTTATTTGTAATAGCAACTGGGTATATCTGAACACTGAATATTTGATGATATTTAGAAATCATTGTTAATTTTTATACGTGATAATGATGTGGGGAACGAAGGCAAAAGAAAAATTACATTTCCTTATTACCTGTAACCCACTGACAAGTCCTTGAAACAGGCAGAGCGACATTCCTCTAGGAACTCAGCTGCCTTGATGTTAATACTTTGCTAAGGGCAAAAGGCAATCTTAGACCAACCCCCAGGATCTTGTAAGTCTACTTTAACATATAAAAATTCCTTTGGAAACTTCTTTTATCTCTAACGGCCCCCCCCCCAAGATACATGTTAGCAATCATCCCCCAAGCAATGACCCACCAATATACATCTGAAGAGTCTCATGACTGAGTTTTTACTAAACAGTAAGAAATGACCTTTTCCTTTTTTTTAACTTTCCAGTTTCTTAACTTTATTTTTTATAATAATATTTTTTATTATATTATGTTAGTCACCATACAGTACATCCCTGGTTTTTGATGTAAAGTTCCATGATTCATTAGTTGCGTGAAACACCCAGTGCACCATGCAATACGTGCCCTCCTTACTACCCATCACCAGCCTATCCCATTCCCCCATCAGAAGAGGGAATGAAGCATGAGAGACTATGGACTCTGAGAAACAAACTGAGGGTTTCAGAGGAGAGGGGTGTGGGGGAATGGGATAGAAATGACCTTTTCCTAAGAATAGCTAGCCCCCTCAGGATCCTGGAAACTTTGTTTCCAAAATACCTGGGCAGGCTTATGCTATCCCTAACCCCCTCCCAACTTGAAACTATATAATCAATCACTCCTCACAACCCCAGTGCAGCTCTTTCTGCCCAAGGGTCCTATCCCAGTGCTTTAATAAAACCACCTTTTTTGCACCAAAGACCTCTCAAGAGTTCTTTCTTGGCTGTCGGCTTCAAACCCTAACATCTTTCCTACATCAATACAGGATCATGGTTATGCTTTAAAATAATCTTTGTCTTAGGGATTAATTTGGAAATATTGACATAGAGAATAATTTAGTATCTGTAATTTGCCTGAAAATAATTGATGTTGGCTACTGGATTGAGAAAAAAGTAATTGGTAACTGTTGAAGCTAGGTGATGGGAACATGGAAGGTTCATTGTTACCATTCTGTCTTCTTTTGTATCAGTTCAGAATTTTTCACGAGTTAAGAAAAAGTAGCTCAAGGTAGAAAATTGGAAAATTATGGAAGAGTGTAAGTAAATAAAAATAATTTTGAAATCCACTGCCAGATTTCCTGGGTAAGAATCCCATCTCTGCCATTTACTAGCTGTCTAATGTTGAACAGGTTACTTATGTTCCCTAGTCTCAGTGTCCCCATTTATGAAATGAGAATGATACTGTATATTGCCAAATCCAGTCAATAGTAAGATGAACTACTATTATTTATTTGTTCTACCATGGAAGAAAAACCACTTCCAAATATATCAATGCACATCTTGAATTCAGAGCTGATAGAATATGAAAAGGTATGAATCTTAGAATTAATGAAATATAGTGGTGACTACCTCATTTTTTTTGACAAGTAAATAAGTTTAATAACTGTCAGATGTGTGGTACATGGGTACTACTCACTAAATATGAGTTATCATCATTATCCTCATTGTCAATGATAGGGTTTGGGAATATAGGTGAAGTTCAGTGGGGTGAAGTCCGGAGCCGAAGGCCAAGAAAGAATTCTTGAGACATCTCCGGTGCAAAAAGGTGGTTTTATTAAAGCACAGCGACAGCACCCATCAGCAGAAAAAGCTGCCCCAGGTCTGAGAAGTGTGGCTGATTATGTACTTGGGGGAAGTATGGGAAAGGGAAGTTTCAAAAGGATTTTTACATGTTAAAGAAGACTCACAGGATACTGGCGACCTTGCCATTGTCAAGTTAAGGTTGTTTGTCATCCTAGTAAGGCATTAACAATAACAGAAGGGGGAATGAAGCATGAGAGACTATAGACTCTGGGAAACAAGCTGAGGGCTTGGGCGGGGAGAGGGAATGGGATAGGCTGGTGATGGGTATTAAGGAAGGCACGTATTGCATGGTGCACTGGGTGTTATACGCAAGTAATGAATCATGGAACTTTACATCAAAAACTGGGGATGTACTGTATGGTGACTAACATAATATAATAAAAAATTATTATAAAAAAGAAAGAAAGAAAAAAAAAAGATAGTTGGGAGCTTCCTGGAGAAACATTACACTTTGCCCAACTCAAGTATCTGTCAATGGGCTGCAGATTATAAGGACATTTAATTGTATCTACATTCCCTTCTGGAAGCTAGGCCATTGATAGAAATGCTTTGTTCTTGTACATTGCTAAGACTTTGTAAACTGAGGGAGGCTCATGTCTTGCAGGATTGTAATCTCTATAAATTAACTATTTGTTTTTCCCTTAGGGCAGCCAGGAGTGCCTGATGAATGTCACCCATATCCCATGGGGGGGGGGTTGTGGAGTGTCCGCTTCTGCCTGTCCCTCATCACCATCATCATGAGTACCACCTAAGAGCGCTTATGTAGTCATCTTCATGCATTTTTCTCCCATTCAAGCAAGAAGGGCGAATTATCTGGATCTTGTTTGGGGTTTAATAGCCATAACTTCTGGGTAGTGGATTTTATTTTGCAACATTTTAAATGTATGAGAATGTCATTGCAATATGGTTGATAAAGGAAAAATAGTTGTAATAGTCTAAATGCCCACCAACAGGAAATGGTCGAATACATTACAGAGATTGCTCTCTAAGATAGTTACACTATGCAATCTTGGGAAAGAATGAGGGAGGAGCTAGATGTTGATATGGAAAGGTATCTCTGTCATAAGGATTAGTAAAGAAAGCAAATCATTGAATAAAATGTATAGTTGAAGTAGGAAAAAGCTTATCTTCTTTATACACACACGCACGCACACACACATGTGTGTGTGCGCGCGTGTGTGTATGCATATGCATGTGTGCGTGTGTGTGTGCACACACGCTTGTGTGTGTGTGTGTGTGTGTGTGTGTGTGCAGATACATAGGCTCCAAACTCTTAAAATTGTTGCCTCTGAGGGGTGGGATTTGGATCAGAGGGAGGTGAAATAAGACTTATTTCCCCTCTACGTATTTGGTATTGTTTGATTTTTATACTCTTTATTACTTTTGTAATTAAAGTATGATTTTGAAAAAGTCAAGTATGAAATTTTTTTTGAGTATGCAGATCTACTCACTAAGTTTTCTAAAATTTGTCCCCTTAACATCTTGTCATAGGCCTGTGCCGTAAAACTTTTAGGAATAAAAGAAGTAAAGTTTAAAACACTATATATTTTTTGCCAAAACCACCCTTTACAGATTGTGAAGTTCTCACAGCCAGCACCTTGTTGCCAGTCCTCAAAGGTGTTAAGCCTATTTATAATGGGCCAGTTATATTTTTAATATAGCAACACATTTTTACCATAAACTAATAATATTAATTACATTTGTTCCCAAACAAGATTTGATAAGAGATATCATAAACATTAACTTTAGGGTTCCTCACATTAAAATTGGAATACAAAGAAATTTTATTCCAGTTGTAGGGAAACCACAAAGTATTTTTTTAAACGTTTTCACAAAGAGTTCACTGTGAAATTTGAGCTCCCTATATTCTGATTCCCTTAGGTTGATGACTTCAGTACACCTTGCAGGGATACATACACCTTAAAAGTTTGGGTTGGTAGGAGGTCTTTTATTAGTGGCCTAAAGCTTCAATATGGCTCTAAGCTCCCTTTCTCCACCCTCCCCATATTAAGCTCAGATTTTTAAAAATCTATTTCAAACCAACTTTAAGAGTTTGGAATTTTTTTTGGTTGGTTGTCAATGTGAGTACAATATATAATTCTAAGAGATATCCTAAAATAGGAGTTACCATGATTGCTTGATTTTTGCTAGTTTATGCTTTGAGAATAAACAAATAGCCCCGGGAACTCAATAACTTACAAAAACAAGGTTTTGTTTCTTGTTCGCATTACTCGTTACCTGTGGAGGTGTTCTATGTATCATTTTATTTTAGAATCTAGGTTGGAGGAGTTGCTTTTACCTGAGACAAGCTATTCTTTTCTCTCTCTCTCTCTCTCTCTCTTTTTAAAGATTGTATTTATTTATTTGAGAGAGAGAGAGAACAAGCAGGGGGAGCTGCAGGCAGAGGGAGAGGGAGAAGCAGGCTCCCCGCTGAACAGGGAGCCCGATGTGGGACTCGATCCCAGGACCCTCAATCCCAGGGATCATGACCTGAGCTGAAGGCAGACAACCAACTGGGCCACCTAGGTGCCCCTGAGACAAGCTATTCTTGTGATACTAGGATAAGTAGAATGATAGGGGCATGTGATGTCTCTTAAGGTTTAGATGTGGAATATGTCAATATGAAACCTGACGTCAGTACATCTGGAAAGTATAATCCTCTTACAGGGAGCAGTAGCAAATAATATGGAACACTAAGGCAATGTACTGCACGTGGTATTTGCCGTGTTATAATAATTTGGCAACATGCCCAAGCTGTTAAATATGCATCAATTTATATGGATATACATTTAATAGTTAAAATCCTCCCAGAAAAAGGATCTTAAAATATAGTATTTCAGGGGCGCCTGGGTGGCTCAGTCACTTAAGCATCTTCCTTTGGCTCGGGTGATGATCCTAGGGTCCTGGGATGGAGCCCCACATCTAGCTCCCTGCTTAGCGGGGAGTCTGCTTCTGTCTCTCCCTCTGCTGCTACCCCTGCTTGTGCTCTCTCACTCTCTCTCTGTCAAATAAATAGATAAAATCTTAAAAAAAAAAAAAATATATATATATATATATATATATATATATATATATATATATATAGTGTTTCAGAAGTAACACTATTACAGAAACGATAATCATATGAATTTTGGCTATACATTTCATGGGCTGGCTTAACATGATATAGTAATTACTACTGAATTATTAATGATGATCATTACTCAAATCAGTTAAATGGATATGAAACTTCAGCCATTTAAAAATATATATGCTTTTATCTGTTATCTACCTCAGAATCACAACCTTTCCAGTATAACGGTATATATTTAGTGCAGTTTGAGGGGAAGAACGATTGTTCAAGAAGCAGAATGGCATAGTGGTAAGAACAGAGACTCTGGAGTCAACGTGAGTGGACTACTGCCACTTTAGAGCTCTCTAGACCTTGGATTAGTTACATAATCTCATCAGTAAAATAAAGATTGTCAAAATTCTTACTGCAGTAGTTAGGATTGAGTTTGGAACAACTGAAAGTAAATTCGCAAGTAACAATGGCTACATAGAATAGTTTATTCTCTCTCATGGGAAAAAAGTTATAGAGGTAGGCCTTCTTATCATGCCTACTCTGTAAATCAGACCCTTCTCACAATCCTTAGGATGTGATCTTTAATCTCATATTTTAAAATAATTCATAGAGCTCTACTGGTCAATCCATACTCCTTGCAGCAGAAAGAAAAAAATAAATGGTGCAGGTGTGGGTGGTAGGCAGAAGTTGCATACCAGCTATCTTTTAAGGGGGTTATCAAGGAATCTGTCACATAATCCTTCTATTTAAAACACATTGACCAGAATTTATTCTGATGGCCACAGGTGACAAGAAAGGCTAGGAAATATCATCTTTATTCTAGAATATCATACACTCAGTTGAAGCCCCTTCTTGAGAATTGAGGGGTACACAGTTAGAAGTCTTTGTTCTATTTATTTGTAGGGTTATAATAATCACTAAGTATATGTCTGATTTTTTTTCTTTATTAGAATTTTTAAAGTATAAACACAATATTTACAGTCTAAGCTCATTGTACGAATCCAAATAATATACAAATGAATAGTCAAGAATCTCCTCCCTTTCCCTGAGGCGTTTAGTGTGTATCCTTTACACCTATTGTTATGCTTGAAGGTACGCACGTGTAATACATGTATCCATCCATTCATCCCAACGTACATACCTACATATGTATATAACTTTTGTTTCTGTGTTGTTCCCTTAAGCAAAAACAAGCTTGTGTAATAACGTATTACTCTGTGACAGTGTAATGTAGTCATTCTTGTGTCATGATTGCAATTGTGTATATTCGTGTGTGTTTCATATCACTTAATTTGATGCCTGTTCATATGGTCATCTTGTCAAAGAATAGCTTAATGAAACTAGGGTTGTTGTTTTTGTTTTGTGTTTTGCAATAACATGTTTTAGTTTTTTCCTTAATGTATAAAAGTAATAGCTCATCATTGTAGGAAATTTGAGTAGACGTGTGATTGTGTAATAAAGCAAGAAAAAAGAAACTAGAATAGACTATAGTTGCTTTGCTTTGTAGAGTAAATGGTATAATTCAAAGAGAGTGTGGAAAGAAATATCTTTATTGCTCTTTTCTCTCAGAGAGTACTAGAGACAGGAAGAAAGAAGTGGGGCATTAAAATTGCAAGGCCTGTGCTGAATTTTTGTGTGCTTCTATAGTGTGGGACTGAAACAGATGTTCTGCCATTTAGCTGTTTATCAGAGCCCATTAATCAATCTTTGGATGTGTAGAAGAAGGTGCACAGCATAGCTTAATATTTATAAGGAGTGGTAGTGGTGTGGGTGAGTGCTGTGTGTGTGGTGTGTGATGCCTGGGGGAAAGGTGCCCAGAGAGAGGGGAAGCAGAGCATCTAGAAGTGATAAATGGGGCCAAGAAAGAAGGTGCAATATTGGAGCCCACAAAAGAAGTGAACAAGCGAAAAATTACATCTTACGGTGTTGCCTTTTAGGTTGTAAACGTTCAGTGTTTGATTATTTCCCATGTCTTGTTGCAGTCTCTCCCTCTGCTTCTCAGACCTTCAGTAATGTGTAAACTCATACAAATATCTTGGTCAAGTGATTCTTAAGTGTGATTATCATGGAACCAGCTGTCCATGATGAAAATGAAGGTGCTCCAATGACATTATGAATAAGGAAAACATAAGATTGTTTTCTATCCCTAACAAAAACAATTTTTTTTAAAGTACATGAAACCCAACATGGGGCTCAAACTCACGACTGTGAGATCAAGACCTGAGCTGAGATCAGGAGTCAGATGCTCAACCAACTGAGCCACCCAGACGCCCAACAAAAAACTTTTTTTTAATATTCCCTCATTTAAATTTTAATCATATTAAGCTGTAAGATTTTTCCTGAGCTGTTACCCAACTACCACTGTATTGTTGTCTATCATTTTACATTCCTTTTGTATGTATAACAATGTTCTTTGGTATTCTTTACTTGAATATAATTGACACATGATGTTACATTAGTTTCAGGTGCACAGCATAGTGATTCAACAACGGTGTGCTTTATGCTATGCTCACCACAACTGTAGCTATCATCTGTCACCATGCAACACTATTATAATACCACTGACTATATTCCCTAGGCTGTACCCTTTATTGTCTTGATTTATTCCTTCCATAACTGGAAGCCTGTCTCACCCACTCACCTTCAACCATTTTGCACCCAACATTGGAGCACCTAACTACATAAAGCAAATGCTAATGGACATAAAGAGAGAAATTGATGGTAATACAATAATAACAGGGGACTTTAACACCTCATATCAATGGATAGATCATCCAGGAAGAAAATCAATAAAGAAGCTGTCTTTGAATGTCACATTAGACCACATAGACATACATACAGAATATTCCATCTCCAAACAACAGAATACACATTTTTTTCAGGTGCACATGGAAAATTCTCCAGAATAGATCACATGTTAGGCAACAAAACAAGTCTCAGTAAATTTAAGAAGATTGAAATCACATTATGCATCTTTTCCTGACCACACAGTATGAAACTAGAAATCAGTTGCAAGAAGAAAACTGGAAAAAAACAAATATGTGTGTGGACTTATTCTTAGAAAGTATATTACCCGCTCCTCCCTTATCCCAGGACTGACTCCCTGTGTGCCTACACCTAGGGGAAAATGAAAGCCTGCTTCAAGATATTTGTCATCCCTTAGTACTCCTTTCCCAAGCTTGGAGGCATTTGTCTTTGCTTTTCTGATTAAAAATAATAATAATTCAGCAGCTGCTTCTCTCCCTTGCAGAGGCAGCCGAATGGTGTCTGAGAACTTTATTTCCATGTGCGATGACTTGTGTGGAGGCTAAACATGCTACTTAACAGCCAGTGGGTTGATGAAGAAATCAGACAATTTTTTAAAAATGCATGTTTTAATCCATCTTTAAATATTTGGTAGAATTTTCCAGTGAAACTATCAAGGCCAGGAAATTTATTTTTGAGAGTTTTTAAAATACAAATATGGAAACTATTTCCATAATAGTTAAAGGACTATTAAAATTATGTATTTCATATTGGATGAGTTGCAATAGTTATTTTTTTATTTCCAACAAATTGGTCAGACATGTAAGTTGTCAAATTTATCTGTGTAGTTGTTCATTGTATTCTCTTATTATTCTTTTGTCTGTAAGACTTGTAGTGGTATCTCTTTTTCATTCTTTATACTGATGATTTGTTTCTTCTCTCTTTTTGTTTTTGTCAACCTTGCTAGAGGTTTGTCCATTTTTATTTTTCTGAAAGACCACCCCCAACTCTGGCAACCACCAATATGTTGTCTTCATTTATGAGGGTTTTTTAAAAATTTAATTTCAAATATGACTGAGGTCACACAGTATTTGTCTTTCTCTGGCTGACTTATTTCACTTACCATAATGCCCTCAATTTCATCCATATTGTCACAAATGGAAGGATTTCATCTTTTTTATGGCTGAATAATATCCCATTATATATAATATATGAAATATTAAATATAAAATCACATTTTCTTTCTTTATACATCTGTTTATGGACATATAATTGCCCCCATGTCCTGATTATGGTAAATAATGTTTCGATGAACATGGGGGTACAGATGTCTCTTTGAGATTGTGATTTCATCTCCTTTAGACAAATACCTAGAAATGTAATTGCTGGATCATGTGGTAAATTTATTTTTAACTTTTTGAGGAAACTGCATGTTGTTTTCCATAGTAACTGTGCTAGCAGTGCACATTGGTTCCCTTTTCTCCACATCCTAGCCAACAGTTACTATTATTATTTTTTATAATAGCCATTCTAACAGGTGTGAGGTGATATATTATTGTGGTTTGATATGCATTTCCTTGATGATTAGTAATGCTGGGCACCTTTTCATACACCTATTGGCCATTGGTTTGTCTTCCTTGGAAAAATACCTATTCAGATCCTCTGCCCATTTTTAATTGAATTGTTTGGCTTTTTTTATATTGAGTTGTTTGAGATCTTTTTATATTTTGGATCTTAAACCTTTGTCAAATATATGATTTGTAAATATTTTCTCCAAATCTATAGCTTGCCTCTTTTTTTTTTTTTTTTTTTTTTTTTTGGCTGATAGCTTCCTTTGCTGTTCAGAAGCTTTTTAGATTTCTCTAGTCCCACTTGTTTATTTTTGCTTTCCTTGCCTTTGCTTTTGGTGACCAATCAGAAAAAAAATCATTGCCAAGACTGATGTCAAGGGCCTTACCCTCTTGTGTTTTCTTCTAAGAATTTTATGGCTTCAGGTCTTATGTTCAACTCTTTAATCCATTCTGAGTTGATTTTTATCTATGGTGTATGATAGTAGTCCAGTTTCATTCTTTTGCATGTGGATGTCCATTTTTCCAATAGCCATGTTTATTGAAAAAATATTCTTTCTCTATTATATATTCTTATCTTCCTCTAAATTAATTGATCATATAGACTTTTTTTTTTCTGGACACTTTTTTTCCCCACTGAACTATCTGTCTTTTTTTATGCCAATGCCATACTGTTTTGATTATGCTAGCTTTTTAATACAGTTTAAAATCTGGATGTGTGATGCCTCCAGCTTTATATTTCATTCTCAAAACTGTTTTGGCTAATCTAGGTCTTCTGTGGTTGCATGCAAGTTTTTGGGTTGTTTGTTCTAGGAATAATTTTCTAAATTTCCTTTTTGGATTGTTTATTGTCAATGTCTAGAAATACAACCAATTTCCTTTGTAGATTTTTTGTCCTGCAACTTTGCTGAATTTATTATTTCTAACATTTTGGGGGGCATAAATCTTTAGACTCTCTTGCATACAAGACTGTTAAATTTCCACCTAGAAATGATTCTAGGCCTTCGTTTCCAAACTGTATTCCTTTTATTTCTCTTTCTTGCCTAATTGCCCTGGCTATAAATTGCAATTTCATGTTGAATAGAATTGGCAAGAGCAGTCATGTTTTTCTGATTTTTATATCAGAGTAAATGCTTTTGGGTTCTCTATTCAGTATGATATTTGCTGTGGGCTTTCTTTTTTAATTTTATTTTTTTAGATTGATTGATTGATTGATTGATTGATTGATTGATTTTAGAAAGGGAGGGAGAGAGAGTGGGATGGAGGGAGAGAGAGAATCAGAGAATCTCAAGCAGACTCCCCGCTGAGTGGGAAACTCAACACAGGGCTCAATCTCATGACCCTGAGATAATGATCTGAGCTGAAATCAAGAGTAAGATGCTTAACCAACTGAGCCACCCAGGCGCCCCTGGTGTGGGCTTTCTATATATGGCTTCTATATGGTTAGATAGTTGTCTTCTACATCAAAAACCAACGATGTACTGCATGGTGACTAACATAATACAATTTAAACATTTTTTAAAATTTAAAAGATAGTTGTCTTCTAGTTTTTAAATATTTTGTGTGAGAAAAGGGTGTTGAATGTTCTCAAATGCTTCTTCCATATTGAAATGATCATGTGTTTTTTCCTTCATTCTCTTAATGTAGTCCATTTCAGTGATTGATTTTTACATGTTGAACCATCCTTGCATTTCAGGAATTAATTCCACTAAGTCCTACTGTATAATCCTTCTTTTAGTGTGCTGTTGAATTTGATTTGCCAGTATTTTGCTGGGAATTTTTACATCAATATTTAAGGAGGAAATTGTTCTCTAGCTTTTGTTGTTTTTGTATTGTCTGGTTTTGATATCAGGGAAATGCAGGTCACATTGAATGAGTGGGATATGTTTTATCCTCTTCTGGATTTTTGAAGAGATTGATGAGATTGGTATAAATTCTTATTTATTTATTTATTTATTTACTTACTTACTTACTTACTTATTTACTTATTTATTTAAATTCACCAGTGAACCTTTGGACCTGGGATTTTTTTTCCCTTTTGGGTGTTTGTGGATTACTGATTCAATCTGTTTATTAGCACTAGGTCCACTCAAGGTCCAATCATTTATTCATTATTCTCTTTTAGTAGGTTGTGTGTTTTGAAGAATTTACCCATTTCTTTTAAGTTATCTCATTTATTGGTCTACAGTTGTGGGTAGTATTTTCTTCTTAGTTTGTATTTAAATTTCAGTTAGTTAGCATACAGTGTAATATTAGTTTCAGGTGTAAAATTTACTGCATGGAACACTTACATAAAACACCAGTGTTCATCACAAGTGCACTCTTTAATCTCCATCACCTGTTTAACCCACCCCACCCACTCACCTCCCCTCTGGTAACCATCAGTTTATTCTCTGCAGTTAAGAGTCTGTTTCATGGTTTGTCTCTCTCTTTCTCTCTCTCTCTCTCTTTAAACTATGCTCATTTGTTTTCTTTCTTAAATTCCACATATGAGTATAATCGTTTGGTATTTGTCTTTCTCTGACTGACTTATTTTGCTTAACATAATATTCTCTAGGTCCCTCCATGTCTTTTCAAATGGCAAGATTTCATTCTTTTTTATGGCTGAGTAATATTCCATTATATATATATATATATATATATATATATATATATATATATATATCTTGCATACGATATATATATAAATATATATCTCAGCTCTATTTATTCATTCAATGGTCAATGGACATTTGGACTCTTTCCATAATTTGGCTGTTGTACATAATGCTGGTAAAAAAAAACAACAAACATCAGGGTGCTTGTATCCTGTCGAATTAGTATTTTGTATTCCTTGGATAAACACCTAGTAGTACAATTGCTGGGGTATGTGGTGGTTCTATTTTTTAACTTTTTCAGGAACCTACATACTGTTTCCCAGAGTGGCTGCACCAGTTTGCATTCCCACCAATAGTGTAAGAGAGTTCCCCTTTCGCTACATCATCACCAACACCTGTTGTTTCTTGTGTTGTTCATTTTAGCCATAATGGCAGGTGTGAGGTGATATGTCATTGTAGTTTTGATTTGTATTTCCCTAATGATAAGTGATTTTGAGCATCTTTTCATGTGGCTGTTGGCCATCTGCATGTCTTCTTTGGAAAAATGTCTATGCATGTCTTCTGCCCATTTTTTAATTGTATTATTTGATGTTGGGGGTGAGGAATTTTATAAGTTCTTTATAGATTTTGGATTCTAACCCTTTATCAGTTATGTCTTTTGCAAATATCTTCTCCCATTCTGTAGGTTGCCTTTAAGTTTTGTTGATTGCTTCCCTTGCTGTGCAGAAGCTATTTATTTTCATGCAGTCCCAATAGTTTATTTTTGCTTTTGTTTCCCTTGCATCAGGAGACATATCTAGTAGAAGCTGTTAAGGCCGGTGTCAAAGGGGTTACTGCCTGTGTTTTACTCTAGAATTTTAATGGTTTCCTGTCTCACATTTAGGCCTTTCATCCATTTTGAATTTGTGTGTGTGTGTGTGGTTTAAGGAAGTGGTCAAATTTCTTTCTTGTGCATTTGCTGTCTGGTTTTCCCAACACCGTTTGTTGAAAAGACGGTTGGTTGGTTGGTTGGTTGGTTTTCCTTTGGATATTCTTTCCTTCTTTGTAGAAGATTAGTTGACCATGTAGTTGTGGGTTCATTTCCGGGCTTTCGGTTCTGTTCTAGTGATCTAGGTGTCCCTGTATGTGCCAGTACCATACTGTGTTGATCAGAACAGCTTTGTAAATAAGTTGAAGTCCGGAACTGGGATGCCTCCAGCTTTGATTTTCTTTTTTAAGGTTGCTTTATTTATTTGGGGTCTTTTGTGATTCCATACAAATTTTAGGATTGTTCTAGCTCTGTGAAATGCTCTTAGTGTTCTGATGGGGATGGCATTAAATGTATAGACTGCTTTGGGTAACATACCTATTTTAACAATATTTGTTCTTCCAAACCCTGAGCAGGGAATGTCTTTCTAATTCCTTGTGTCATCTTCAATTTCTTTCATCAGTGTTTTATAGTTTTCAGAATATAGATCTTTTACCTCTTTGGTTAGCTTTCTTCCTTGATATCTTATGGGTTTTGGTGCAAGTGCAAATGGGATTGATTCCTTGATTCCTGTCTTTGCTGCTTCATTATTGGTATATAGAAATGCAACAGATTATTGTACGTTGATTTTGTATCTTGTGACTTTTCTGAATTCGTGTATCAGTTCTAACATTTTTTTTTTTTGGTGGAGTCTTTCAGATTTTCTATGTAGACTCTCATGTCATCTGCAAATAGTGAATGTTTTACTTCTTCCTTGCTGATTTGGATGCCTTTTATTTCTTTTTGTTGTGTGATTGTTGTGGCTAGGACTTCCAATACTATGTTAAATAACAGTGGCAAGAGTGGGTATCCCTATCCTGCTCTTGACCAAAGAGGAAAAGTTCTCAGTTTTCCACCAAGGTGAATGATATTAGCTGTGGGTTTTTGTATATAGCTTTTATTAGGTTGAGGTATGTTTCCTCTAACACTTTTTGTCAAAGGTTCTTATCATGAATGGATGTTGTACTTTGTCAAATGCTTTCCCTGCATCTATTGAAATAATCATATGGTTCTTATCCTTTATTTTATTAATGTGGTGTATCACATTGGTTGATTGATCTATGAATATTGAACCACCCTTGCATCTCAGGAATTCCACTTGATTGTGGTAAATGAGTCTTTAAATGTACTGTTGGATTTGGTTTGCTAGTATGTTATTGAGAATTTTTTCATCCATGTACATCAGGGCCTGTTGTTTTCTTTTTTAGTTGAGTCTTTATCTGGTTTTGGTATCAGGGCAATTCTGACCTCATGGAATGAATTTGCAAGTTTCCCTCTCTTTTTTAATTTTTTAAATAGTTGGAGAAGAATGGGAATTAACTCTTAAATGTTTTGTAAAGCTCATCTGTGAAGCCATGTGGTCCTGAACTCTTGTACATTGGGAATTTTTTGATGACTGATTCAATTTCTTCACTGGTTATCAGTCTGTTCAAGTTTTCAATTTCTTTTTCTTTCAGTTTTGGTAGGTGTTATGTTTCTCGGATTTATCCATCCCTTTCTGGTTGTCTGATTTCTTGACATACAGTATTTTATGATATTCTCTTAGAATTGTTTGTACTTCTGTAGTGTTGGTTATTATTTCTCCTCTCTCATTTGTGATTTTATTTATTTGGGTCCATTCTCTTTTCTACTTGATAAGTGTGAGGTTTATCAATATTCTTTTTCTTTCTTTTTCTTCAAAGAACCAGTCATGGCTTCATTGATCTGTTCCACTGATTCTTTTTGTTTGTTTGTTTTCTTTTTGGTGTGTGTGTGTGTGTGTGTGTGTGTGTGTGTGTGTGGTTGTTTGTTTTGTGTATAGTTTGTTCCTGCTCTAAACTTCATTATTTCCTTCCTTCTACTGGCTTTAAGCTTTGTTTGTTTGTTTCTAGCTCCATTAAGTGTACAGCTAAGTTGTTTTGGGGATTTTTCTTACTTCTTAAGGTAGGCCTTTATTGCTATATATGTTTCTCTTAGGACCACTTTTGCTGCATCTGAACCGTTTTGGACCATTGTGCTTTCATTTTCATTTGTGTCCAAGTGTTATTTTTTATTTCTTCCTTGATTTCACAATTGATCTATTCATTCTTTAATGGCATGCCATTTAACCTCCATATATTTGTGGCGTTTCCAGATTTTTTTTCTTGTGTTTGACTTCAAGTTTCATAGTGTTGTCGTCATAAAATATGCATGGTATGATCACAGTCTTTTTTGTACTTGTTGAGTCCTGATTTGTGACTTAGCATGTGATCTATTCTGGAGATGGTCCCATGTGCCTTTGAAAAGAATGTGCATTCTTCTGCCTTAGGATGAAATGTTCTGAATATATCCGTTAAATCAGTCCAGTCCAGTCCAGTGTGCCATTCAAAGCCATTCTTTCCTTGTTGATTTTCTGTTTAGATGATCTCTCCTTTGATGCAAGTGACATGTTAACATTCCATACCATTATTGTATTATTATCACTGAGTTTCTTCCATTTTTGTTATTATTTTTACATATCTGGGTGCTCCTATGTTGAGTGTATAAATATTTATTATTGTTAGGTATTCTTGTTGTAGTGTCTCCTTTATTATGTTATGGTGCCCTTCTTCATCTCTTGTTATAAGCTTTGGTCCAATGTTTATCTTGTGTGATATAAATATTACTATTCTGGCCTTCTTTTCACATCCATTTGCATGGCAAACATTTTTCCATCCCCCACTTTCAATCTGCAGGTGTCCTTAGGTCTAAAACGTGTCTCCTGTGGGCAGCATATAGATGGGTCTTCTTTTTTTTTTTTTATTCATTCTGACATCCCCATGACTTTTTATTGAAGTGTTTTGTCCATTTACATTCAGAGTAATTGTTGATAGATATGTATTTAGTGCCATTTTGTTATTTGATTTGTAATTTTTCTGGAGATTTTCCTGTTCCTTTCTTGTCTTTGTTGCTTTTGGCCTTTCCTTTGCACTCAAACAGTCCCCTTTAATATTTCTGTGGGGCTGATCTAGTGGTCATGAACTCCTTTAGCTTTTGCTTGTCTGGGAAACCCTATTTCTCCTTCTATCCTGAATGATAGCCTTTCTGGGTAAAGTACTCTTGGCTGCATATTTTTCCCATTCAGCACGTTGAATATGTCATGCCACTCCCTTCTTGCTTGCCAAGTTTTTTTTTTTTGAGACATCTGCAGCCAAGCTTACGCGTCTTCCCTTGTAAGTTAAGTACTTTTATCTTGCTTCTTTTAAGCTTTTTTTCTTTATCACTATGTTTTGCTAATTTAATTACAATATGACTTGGTGTTGGCCTGCTTTTGTTGATTTTTGGTGGGATTTTTCTGTACCTCCTGGATCTGGATGTCTCTTTCCTTCTCCAGATTAGGGAAATATTCAGCTGTTATTTCTTCAAATGTATTTTCTGCCTCCTTTTCTCTTTCTTCTTCTGGGACCCATATAATATGAATGATGTTACATTTGATGGAGTCACTGAGTTCCCTAAATTTATTCTCATATTCCACAATTCTTCTTTCTCGCTTTTGGTCAGCTTCATTATTTTCCGTTATCATGCCTTCTTTGTTTCTTCAGTCCTGTGTTCATTGCATCAAGCCTATTTCCAATCTCAGTTATTGCATTCTTCATTTCTGACTGTCTTTTAACTCTTTAATCTCTGTGGTAGGGTCCTCCCTGAAGTCTTCCATTATTTTCTCAAGTTCAGCAAGTATCGTTATGCTTGTTGCTTTAAATTCTCCATCAGTCATGTTACTTACATTTGTTTCACTTAGATCTCTGGTCTTGACCTTATCTTGTTGTTTCATTTGAGATGAAATCATCCACGTTGCTGTTTTGTCTAAGTCTCTGCCTTCTTCTCTGTGTTAGAAAAGCCCATTATATTTCCTGTTCTTGAGAGTAATGGCTTCATGAAAAAGAGGTCATATAGTGTCCAGGGCCTTATACTTCAGGGAGTTTCTCTGGTGTGTGCTGCTTGCACTCTGCTCTTGTGTTTTGGCTGCTCTGTCCTCTGTCCTCTGCAGAGGCTCTTCATGATGTAGTGGTGAGTGTTTGGTCCTTGGCCAGAGTGTGGTGAATTTTAACTAGATGTAGTCTGGTTCTGCTTATGAAATGAGACCTGATGCTATTCCACTAGAATTGAAGCTTTATAGAACTCTTTTCTGGATATGTGGTGTGGGTGGGTGTTTCTGCTGGCCTTTTGGGGAAAGGGCCTGCCACACTGGGCATCAGGCAAGCTTGACCAAGAGGAGCAGTCTTGCCAGAGTGCAGGGGTGTGGGACTTGGCGTATTAGGCCACTAGCATTGGTGCCTGCACTGCTTACTGCAGGTGGCTCTGTGTTTATGCTGAGGGGGTGGTTGATGGAAATAGTGGCAGCCAACTCCTTTGTCTCTAGAAGGGCATTTCCCTGAATGCTGCCTCTCCCCTCAGTGTGCCCGCAGGCATTCTTCGGATTGCTGTTTCCACAGTGTTTGTCCCAGTATTATTTGCCCACCTTCTCTCCAGCAGTGGGAGAGTGCCCTCAGGACTCTGTCGTAGCCAAGCCTGCTGACTTTTGAAACTCCAGTCTTTAAGCCCTGCAGTTTAAAGAACTGAGGAAAATCAGCTCCTCTCATTTTCCCTGCTAATGGCTTTGGGAAATGTTCTCCACACAATTCCATTGTGTGCTTCTCTTTGTCTCTGTCTCTGTCTCACCTCTCCCCCACCACAGCTCCCTCTCCACAGCACCCAAGATTCATTTCTTCCTTAAACCGTGTCTCTGCACTTTCAGCCTTCTTCAATGTGGCTTCCTCTCCTCCTTTATTTGTGGAGTTTATTCTGCCAGTCTTCGTTTTGATTTCTGGGGTATTTAGAAGCATTTGATAGTTATCTAGTTGTGTTCAAGGGAAGAGATTAGCCTAGGGTCATCTTATTCTGTTGCCATCTTCAACATCTCCTCCATAGTATATTCTCATACTCCTTTTATTTATTTTCCTGGACTTCAGTGGTAATAACTTTTCTTCCATTTCTGATTTTAGCATTTAGGTCTTTTTTTATATTAATCTAGCTGATGTTAGTTTTAGTGATATTTTCAAAAAACCTACTCAATTTTGTTGATTTTTTTTCTATTTTTCCTCTCTTTTGTTGTTTCTGCTCTAACATTATTACTTTCTTTCTGTAGATTTGGGTTAACATTTCTTTTGCCAATTCTGTGAAGATAAATTTGGGTTATTTATTGGAGCGGATTCTTTTGAAAATCTAAGTGGTCACAGCTATCACATTCAGTCTTAACACTACTTTCACTGCATTCCGTGAGATTTGGTAGGTTTTATTTTCTTTCGTTTTCTCAAGATGTTTTATGAGTTCAATTTTCAATTCTTCAATCTATTAGGTGTTAAATACTGTGTTGTTTACTTTCTACACATTGTGGATTTCTCAGTTTTCTTTCTACTACTGATTTCTAGTTCATTCCATTATGGTCAGAACAAAGTATTTTGTATTATTTCAGACTGGTTAATTTTCTTCTGTTGCTTAAAACGTAGTTTATATTGGTGAGTATTGCATATGCACTAGAGTAGATTATGTATTCTGTTTTTGTCGTGTGGGTTGTTTTCTGTATGTTTGTTAAGTCCAATTGTTCAATAGTATTTTGTAAGGCTTCTACTTCCTTGTTGATCTTTTGTTTGGTTGCTCCATCCATTATTCGAAGTGATTATTAAAGTCTCCTTTTATTGTTGTGCTCTTGTCATTTTTTCCCTTAAATTCTCTCAATGCTTGGTTCATTTGTTTAGGGGTTCTAATATTTGGTGCATAAACATTTATTGTTATATATTTCTGGTAAATTAATTCTTTTATTATATAATGTCCTTTGTCTTTTCTGGCAATATTTAACTTAAAGTCTATGTTGTCTGATATTATCAGACACCTGCTTGCTTGTGGTTACCATTGGTGATATATATATAGATATAGATATAGATAGATAGATATAGATATAGATATTTTCTCCTTTCACTTTCAGTCTCTGTTTCCTCAAATCCAAAGTGAATGTCTTGTGATGGGGTAACATGGCGTCAGAGTAGAGGACCTCATTTCATTTGGTTCCTCAAATTTAGCTACATATCTATCAAAGCGTTCTGAACACACATGAGTTCTAGAGATGTTAGAAGATTTATCTGAATCTCTACAATCAGAAAAACGACTACATTTTGTTAAGTAGAAGGTGCTGAACCTTGAATATTTCAGAGGAACTATTGGAAGATAAATGGAGAGGGAGAGTGAGCCTCCATAAACCAGCCACTGAAAAGTGATAAAGCACCAGTGCAAAAAATTGGGAATCTTGGAAATCTGCTCTAGCTAGAGGCACCCCTTTCTGAAAAGGGCACAGGGTATGAATAGGGCAGAATTCTAGATAGATCATTGTGGTCTCAGTGTACCAGGAGACTCAGAAGGAATGTGGGAGCCTGAACCAATAGAGTGCCCAAACAGTGGAGTGGAGAGACTGGTTATAGTCAGTGATTCCAGAAGGGACTCTCATCTCTGTTCACCATAAACCACAAGCCGAGCTGGTAGGGAGGCCGCTCTGTGCCTTACCACCCTGAAAAGGACTAGAAGGTGCGGGCTGTTTAACATCCTAGGGGAGATATAAAATGGCTTGCACCCATGACAGAGCAACAGCTCTCAGGGAGGTGTGACCCTTGAAGGGACACTGGAGTAGCAGCACACGGAATGACCTGGGAGCTGCGGGAGACGGTGCCCTCGTGAGCCCACAGCCACTCACAATTGCAAAGTCCAAAGCACAGAGACATTTGCGCCTCCCAATAACTTCCCCGGATAAGGTGCAGCAGGCAGGAACTACGAGATTCGGCCGTTTGGCACAGAAACTGGGGCCATGACTGGACAACAGTTCTCAGGCCAGTGTGAGTCCCAAAGGGACACTGGAGCAGCACCCAGCATGACCTGGGAGCTACAGAAGAGGGTGAATGCACAAGTCCATGGCCATTCATAATCACAAAGTCATGAAGCACAGAGATGCTCACGAGTCCCAGTAACTTCCTGGGAGAGGTGACACAAGCATGAATAGTGTGAGCCTATGGAGTTTGGTATACACAGAAGGGGAGATGGTTTGACCTGGAGGGTTTATTGAAGAAAGGGGACTGCCACTTTGCAGCTCTGGGCCAGAGATTCCCGCATGGTCATATTTGCTCTGACCCTCTAAAGAGAAGTGAAATGCCCTGGGGGAAAAATAGCTATGCAGCCAACCGCTCACATTAAGCCCAACTTCCTGACAAGGGGTGGGGCAACTCCACCCAGGCAAAGACACCTGAAAAGCCAAGCAGCCAGATCCTAGCCCAGAAGACAGACTGGGAGAACAGGTGAATGACAAGCTTATTTCCCACAGGAATGTTAAATTCCAGTGCCAGGGGAAAATAATATAAGGATCTCCAGGTGTTCCTTCATGTCAGCATTTATATTTCAGGGTAAAATTTTACATTTCTATTTTGTTTCTTTCCTTATTCTTCCTTTTTTTTTTCTTTTTTACCCTGTTCCTGTTTCAATTAGATTTTTATTTCCAAAACATGTGTTTTTAAGTCACTTTTTAACTTTTATCTTTTTCACATCTATGTTTTATAGATTTATGCCCCATACTAGCCCATTTTTCACTCTTTTCAATTGTATCTTGAGATTATATATATATATATATGTATATATATATATATATATATATATATATATATATATATATATATATATATATATATATATATTTCTTTGGAATTTTGGGATACGTCGTCTTCTAACACATGGACCAAAAATCAATCAGGAGCAGGCAGATCACCCTGCTTGATTCACCCTGAGAGAAAATAATCTCTCTCCCTCCGCCTTTCCTTCTTTTATACTTTTTTAAAATTATTATTGTTTTGGATCATCTTGGCTTTGGTTGCATATCTGTGGTAGTTTCAACCACTTCAGATTTTTCTCTAGGTTGCATTTTACTTGGATGGTGGTAGATATTCTGGACTCTGTTCTTTCCTCAACCATCCATTGACAAAATGACTAGGAGGAGGAACTCTCAACAAAGAAGGGTACCAGAGACAATGTCCTCTGCCACAGAACTAATGGAAAGGGATATAAACAAGATTCAGAGACAGAATTCAGGTTAGCACTCATGAAGTCAATAGCTAAGCTTGAAAAAAGCATTACTGACAATATAGAATTGCTAAGGGCAGAAATGAGATCTAATCAGGCCAAACATAAAAATGTTATGAATGAAATGCAGTCTAAACTGGATACTCTAACAGCCAGGGTAGATGAGGCAGAGGAGTGAATCAGTGATATAGAAGCTAAGCTGATAGAAAGAAACGAAGCTGAGGAAGGTAGGGATAGACAGTATCGCAGGAAAATATACTTAGAGAGATCAATGTTGCCATGAAGCATTCCAATGTCAGAATTATTGGGATCCCCATAAAAGGAGAGGATGGGTAGAGAGAGAGAAGGACTAGAAGGTATATTTGAGCAAATAATAGCTGAGAACATCCCCAGTCTGTGGAAGGACACAAGCATTCATGTCCAAGAGGGAGAGAGGACACCTCCCAAAATTAATAAAATAGATCAACACAGCCACATATAACAGTGAAGCTTGCAAATCCTAGAGCCAAGGAAGCCATCCTGAGAGCAGCTAGAGGGGGATTCCTTAAGTACAGAGTCAGGGACATCAGAATAAAATCAGACCAATCCACAGAGACCTGGCAAGCCAGAAAGAGCTGACAAGATATATTCAGGGTACTAAATGAGAAGAACATGCAGCAAGAACACTTCATACAGAAAGACTGTCATTCAGAATGGATGGAGAGACAAAGAGCTTCCAGGACCAACAGAAACTGAGAGAATATGAGACCACCAAGCCAGCTATACAAGAAATACTAAGGAGGTTTCTATAAAAGAAGAAAGACCCCAGGAGTAACATAGATCAAAAATTAACAGAGGCAATCTGTAGAAATGGGGACTTTACAGGCAATACAATGGCATTAAATTCATATCTTTCAGTAGTTACTGTCAATGTGAACGGGTGAATGCTTCCATCAAAAGACGCAGGGTGGCAGATTGATTAAAAACCAGGGCCCATCCATATGCCGTCTACAAGAAACTCATTTTGAAACTAAGGACACCTCCAGATGGAAAGTGGGGGGATGGAGAATCATTTAACAAAGAAGCAAACCTCAAAAGAAATATGTGGCAGCAATTCTCATATCAGAAAAAAATAGATTTTAAAACAAAGACTGTAGTAAGAGACGTATAGGGACACTATGTCATATTTAAAGGGTTTATCCATAAAAGGATCTAATGATTGTAAATATCTATGCCCCCAACATGGGAGCAGCCAACTACATAAAACAACTATTAGCCAAAATAATGAAACATATTAATAATAATACATTAATAGTTGGAGGCTTCAACATTCCACTCACAGCAAATGACAGATCATCTAAGCAGAAGATCGACAAAAAAACAAGAGCTCTGAAGAACACATAAGACAAGAGGATTTTGTTGATATATACAGAGCATTCCACCCTAAAATAACAGAATACTCCTTCCTCTTCAGTGCACATGGAACTTTCTCCAAAATAGATCACAACCTGGGTCACAAATCAGGTCTCAACTGATATCAAAAGTCCGAAATTGTTCCCTGCATATTTTCAGACCCCAATGATTTGAAACTGGAACTCAAACACAAGGACATATTTGGAAGGAATGCAAACATTTGGAGGTTTAAAAGCATCCTGCTAAAGAATGACTGGGTCAACCAGAAAATTAAAGAGGAACTTACACAACTCATGCAAACCAGTGTAAATGACACATCAGGTCAAAGCCTGTGAGATACTGCACAGGCAGTCCTTAGGGGAATGTACATAGCCATCCAAGTCTTACTCAAAAAAAATTAGACAAATTCCCAATGCACAAGTTAGCCTGACAGCTATAGGACCTCGAAAAGGAACAGCAAATAAAGCCGAAACCAAGCAAGAAAAGAGAGATAGTAAAGGTTAGAGCAGAAATAAATGAAATAGCAACTAAAAAAACAAGAAGAGATCAAAAAGTGAGAAGCTGGTTTTTTTAAATGAATTAATAAGATAAATAAACCTCTGGCCAGTCTTATCAAAAAGAAAAGAGCAAGGACCCAAATCAATAAAATCATGAATGAAAGAGGAGGGATCATGACTAACACCAAGGAAATAGAAAGAGTTACTAGAAATTATTACCAGCAGCTATGTGCCAAAAATTAAGCAACCTGGAAGAAATGGATTCCTTCCTGTAAACTTATAAACTACAAAGACTCAAACAGGAAGACATATACAATCTAAACAAACCAATAGCCAGTAAGGAAATTGAAACAGTAACCCCCCCCCCCACAAAAGAAAGGAGTCCATGGGCAGATGGCTTCCCAGGGGAATTCTACCAAAATTTAAAGAATAAATTATACCTATTCCACTGAAACTGTTCCAAAACATAGAAATGGAAGGAAAACTTCCAAATTCATTCTATGAGGCTGGCATTATCCTGATCTCAAAAGCAAAGACCCTATCAAAAAGGAGAATTACAGACCAATATCCTTGATGAACATGTATGCTAAAATACTCAACAAGATTGTAGCCAATAGGATCCAACAGTACATTAAAAGGATTATTCACTGCAACCAGGTGAGATTTATTCCTGGGATTCAAGGGTGTTTCTACATTCGCAAATCAAGCATCATGATAGATCACATTAACAAAAGAAGAGAAAGGAACCATATGATCCTCTCAATGGATGCAGAAAAAGCATTTAACAAAATACAGCATCCTTTCTTATTAAAACTCTTTTTTAAATAATAATATCTTTTTATTATATTATGTTAGTCACCATACAGTACATCCCTAGTTTTTTTTTTTTTGCATTTGTGAAGCACAATTTATTTTATTTTATTTTATTTTATTTTAATGATTTTTTATTATGTTAGTCACCATACAGTACATCCCCGGTTTCCGATGTAAGGCTCGATGATTCATTAGTTGTGTATAACACCCAGTGCACCATGCAATATGTGCCCTCCTTACTACCCATCACCAGCCTATCCCATTCCCCCACCCCCTCCCCTCTGAAGCCCTCAGTTTGTTTCTCAGAGTCCATAGTCTCTCATGTTTCATTCCCCCTTATATTTACCCCCCTTCTTTATCCCTTTCTTCTCCTACCGATCTTCCTAGTTCTTATGCTCCATAAATGAGTGAAACCATATGATAATTGTGTTTCCCTGCTTGACTTATTTCACTAGCATTATTTCCTCCAGTGCGGTCCATGTTGCAGCAAATGTTGAGAAATCATTCCTTTTAATGGCTGAGTAATATTACATAGTATATATGGACCACATCTTCTTAATCCATCCAACTGTTGAAGAGCTTCTTGGCTCCTTCCACGATTTAGCTATTGTGGTAAATGTTGCTATGAACATTGGGGTGCAGATGGCCCTTCTCTTTACTACGTCTGTATCTTTGGGGTAAATACCCAGTAGTGCAATGGCTGGGTCATAGGGTAGCTCAATTTTTAACTTTTTAAGGGACCTCCACACTGTTTCCCAAAGTGGCTTGCATTCCCACCAACAGTGTAAGAGGGATCCCCTTTCTCCACATCCTCTCCAACATTTGTTGTTTCATGGCTTGTCCATTTTTGCCATTCTAACTGGTGTAGGTGGTATCTCAGTGTGGTTTTGATTGGAATTTCCCTGAAGGCTAATGATTTTGAACATTTTTTCATGTGTCTGTTAGCCATTTGTATGTCTTCATTGGAAAAGTGTCTGTTCATATCTTCTGCCCATATTATGATTTGTTTATTTGTTTCTTGTGTATTGAGTTTGAGAAGTTCTTTGTAGCTCTTGGAAAACTCTTGAAAATATGGTGTCAGAGGGAACATTTCTCAATATCATAAAAGCCATCTATTAAAAGCTCACAGTGAATATTATTCTCAAGATGGAAAAATTGAGAGCTTTTCCCTTAAGGTCAGGAACACGACAGGGATGCTCACTCTCATGACTTTTGTTCAACACAGTACTGGGTGTCCTAGCCTTAGGCATCATAAAACAGAAAGAAATAAAAGACATTCGGATTGACAAAGAAGTCAAATTCTCTCTATCCGTAGATGATATGAGACTTTATATGGAAAACACAAAAGACTCCACCCCCATATAACTAGAACACATATAGCAATTCAGCAACATGGCAGGATACAAAATCAATGCTCAGAAATCAGTTGTATTTCTGTACACTAACAATATGACTGAGGAAAGAGAATTTAAGGAATCAATTCCATTTACAATAACACCACAAACCATAAGGTACCTAGGAATATACCCAACCAAAGAGCAAAAGGATCTATACTCTAGAAACTACAGAGCACTTATGAAAGAAATTGAAGACCCCAAGAGATGGAAAAACATTCCATGCTCATAGGTTGGAAGAATAAACATTGTTAAAATGTCTATCCTGCCCAGAGCAATCTATGCTTTTAATGCAATCCCTATTAAAATACCATTGGCCATGAGAGACTATGGACTCTGTGAAACAAACTGAGGGCTTCAGAGGGGAGGGGGGTGGGGGAATGGGATAGGCTGGTGATGGGTAGTAAGGAGGGCATGTATTACATGGTACACTGGGTGTTATATGCAAGTAATGAATCATGGAATTTTACATCAAAAAACTAGGGATGTACTGTATGGTGACTAACATAATATAATTTAAAAATATTATTAAAAAATACCATTGGCATCTTTCAAGGAGCTGGGACAAACAAGCCTAAGAATTGTGTGGAACCAGAAAAGACCTCGAATTGCCAAGGGAATGCTGAAGAAGAAAAAAAGCTGGGGGCATCACGTTGCCTGACTTCAAGCTATATTACAAAGCTGTGATCACCAAGACAGCATGGTATTGGCACAAAAACAGACCTATAGACCAATGCAACAGAACAGAGACTCCAGAAATGGACCCTCATCTTTATGATCAACTAATCTTCAACAAAATATGAAAGAATATCCAATGGAAAAATAATAGTTTCTTCAGTAAATGGTGCTGGGAAAGTTGGACAGCCAGATGGAGAAGAATGAAACTGGATGATTCCCCTATACCATACACAAAGATAAACTCAGAATGGGTGAAAGACCTAATTGTGAGACCAGAATCCATTAAAATCCTGGAGGAGAACACAGGCAGTAACCTCTTTGACATCATCCACAGCGAGTTTTTCAGGACACGTCTCTAAGGGCAAGGAAAACAAAAGCAATAATGAGCATCTGGGACTTCATCAACATAAAAAGCTTTTGCACAACAATGGAAACAGTCAACAAAAGTAAGAAGTACCCCACAGAATGGGAAAAATATTTACAAATGGCATTACAGATAATGGGTTGGTATCCACGATCCCTAAAGAACTTCTCAAACTTAACACCCAAAAACCAATAATCCAGTCAAGAAATGGGCAGAAGATATGAACAGATACTTTCCCAAAGAAGACATACAAATGGTTAACAGACACTTGAAAAAATGCTCAACGTCACTAGCCATTAAGAAATACAAATCAAAACCACAGTGAGATATCACCATACACCAGATAGAATGGCAAAAATGAACAAGACAGGAAACAACAAATGTTGGTAAGTATGTGGAGAAAAGGGAACCCTCTTTGTTGGTGAGAACGTAAGCTCGTACAACTACTCTGGAAAACAGTATGGAGGCTTCTCAAGAGGTTAAAAATGGAGCTACCCTATGAACCAGCAATTGCACTACTAGGCATTTACCCCAAAGATACAGATGTAGTGAAAAGTAGGGGCACATGCACTCCAATGTTCAAGGCAGCAATGTCCACAATAGCCAAACTGTGGAAGGAGACAAGATGCCCTTCAACTGACAAATGGATAAAGATGTCCATCAACAGATGAATGGATAAAGAAAATGTGGTCCATATATACAATAAACTATTACTCAGCCTTCAGAAATGATGAATATCCACCATTTGCATCAATCTGAATGGAACTGGATGAGAGTATGCTAAGAGCACTGAAAGACAATTATCATATGGTTTCACTCATACATGGAATATAAGGAATAGCACGGAGGACCACAGGGGAATGGAGGGAAAACTGAATGCGAATAAATCAGAGAGGGAGACAAACCATGACAGACTCTGGACTCTGGGAACCAAAATGAGGGTTACATGGGAGGGAGGTGGAGGGATGGAGTAGCCAGGTGATTGCTATTAAGGAGTGCACATGTAGTGTTGTGCCCTGATTTTTATATGCAACTACTGAATTGTTGAACACTACATCAAAAACTAATGATGTTGGCTAATTGAGCATAATAAAAAATAGTGAAAAAATCAAAGATTGTATATGGATCTGGCCCGTGACAATCTCTCTTATCTCACTTCCTTCCATCCTCCTTTTTGTTCACTTCCAATCTGACCACACTATGCTGCTACCTCCAGGCACATTTTGTCTCAAGGCATTAGCAACATGGTTTCTACCCTCAATTTATTCAGATATTTATTCAAATGTCATCTGTTCTGAGAGAGATTCTCTATCCATCTGATAAAGTAGTATGCCCATGATCCCTCCTTGTCACATTACTTACCCTGCTTTAATATTTTCTGAAGAATTATCACAGCTCGATGGACATATAATGTGTGTTAGGAAGAAAGAGATAAGAATTTGGCTCCTTTCAGCATGGTGTAAATTGTAAGGATTATGGGAACAAGGACTTTGTTTCTGCCTATTTCCAATATATGAGAGATTTCCAATATTACCATGAAATAATTTAAGACCTGATTCTAGACTGATGGCCCAAGGAAGAGGGAATGATTGTCTCCAACCAACAGAATGTAAGTGCAAGAGAATAGAGATTTTGACAGTTTTCTTCATTGCCTGGTCAAGACTGAGCTTCGCTCTGACTCAAAGGAAGCTGGTGTGATATCATTATTACCATGGAACAATCCAAAACTTGGTTCTAGTCTAGAAGCACAGGAAATTGGAGGGTAAAACCATAGTAGGTGAACATAATACATTGATTTTTCTTCTGTCTTCCTCCCACTAAGACAGTTTCATATTTTGCTCACTGCTGTATATTCAACCTCTAAAACAGAATTAGAAATATGATGTGGGGAGGGAGTTAAGATGGCGGAGGAGTAGGGGACCCCTTTTTCAGCTGGTCCCCTGAGTCGAGCTGGATAGGTACCTGACCAGCCTAAATAACCATGGAATCAGTCTGAGATGCAGGGAGATACATCTGGATCTCTACAAATGAACATCTCCAGCGCTGAGTATTGAGGTACGAAGAGGGGAGCCGTAAAACCTCGCACAGATATCGGAAGATAAATGGAAGGGGAGGGAGCCACCACGTTTGGGCGCCAGGAAGTGGCAGCCACCTGCACGGGGGAGCAGGAGGACTCATGGATGGCACCCGCGAGAGAGCGGAGACCGGAGAGCCGTGAACGCGCGCCACCAGGCATCTCGCGGAACACCGGAATCCCGGTGTGCGTTCGCAGGGTGGCTGGCGGCTGGCAGGCCACCTGCACGGGGGAGTGGGCGGGCTCGCGGTCAGCACCCGTGAAACAGTAGACTGAGACCCTGAACCGGGTGCACGCGCCACCAGGCTTCTCACGGAACTCCGGAATCCCGGTGTGCTCACCGGGCATAGACTGAGACCCGGAGACCTGGGAGCGCGCGGGGCGTCCGGTGGGCTGGTGGCGTTAGAAACACAAAGGACAGAGACGCGCTGGCACTGGAAGTGAGGGCAGGGATGCCAGGTGTGGGGCGCACATCCCGGGACGCTGCAGAGTTGAGCAGCACCAACAGTAACAGAGTTAAAGTGGCCAGAACGTCAGTGGAGAGCGGGCCGCAATCCCTCTGTTCTGTGACAGAGGTTGAAATTCGGCCACTGCTGCTCTGACTCTCAGAAGAGGCACAGCAAACCGCCAGAGAAAGCCGCCAGAGAACAAAAGCCTAGAAATGCCGGCTCACAGCGTGCCCATCCCCATCCCCCCTCACGGGGGACACGGAGACTCTACCCAAACAGGGTTGCCTGAGTATCGGCACGGCAGGCCTGTCCCCCAGAACACAGAAGGCAGGCTGAAAAATCAAAAAGCCCACAACCCGGGGCGCCTGGGTGGCGCAGTCATTGAGCGCCTGTCTCTGGCTTAGGGCGTGATCCCAGCGTTCCGGAAAGGAGTCCCTCATCGGGCTCCTCTGCTGGGAGCCTGCTTCTTCCTCTCCCACACCCCTGCTTCTGTTCCCGTTCTTGCTGACTGTCTGTCTCTCTCTCTCACATAAATAAATAAATAAATAAATAAATAAATAAAATCTTTAAAGAAGAAGCCCACATCCCTAAGATCCCTATAAAACAGGGGGCACGGCCTGGGACCCAGTCAATAATTTGGGCTCTGGACAACCCCGCAACCTCTCCTCATCAGAATGACAAGAAGGAGAAGCCCCTCCCAGCAAAGAAAAGACAGTGAGTCTGTGACCTCTGCCACAGAAATAATGGATATGGATGTAACCAAATTATCAGAAATGGAATTCAGAGTAACGATGGTCAAAATGATGAGCAGAATTGAAAAAAGTATTAACGAAAAGGTTACTGAGAATATAGAATCCCTAAGGACAGAAATGAGAGCGAATCTGACAGAAATTAAAAATTCTAGGAGCCAAATGGAGGCAAAACTAGAGGCTCTGACGGCCAGGGTCACCGAAGCAGAGAAAAGTGTTAGTGAATTGGAGGATGGGTTAATAGAGGAAAAAATGAAAATAGAAGATGGCCTTAAAAAAATCCAGACCCACAAATGTAGGTTATGGGAGATTACTGACTCAATGAAACAATCCAATGTTAGAATCATTGGCATCCCTGAGGGGGTGGAGAAAAACAGAGGTCTAGAAGAGATATTTGAACAAATTGTAGCTGAAAACTTCCCTAATCTAGCAAGGGAAACAAACATTCGTGTCCAAGAGGCAGAGAGGACCCCTACCAAGCTCAACCACGACAAACCTACGCCACATCACGTCATAGTGCATTTAGCAAATATTAGATCCAAGGATAGAGTATTGAAGCGGCCAGGGCAAAGAAATTTCTCACGTACCAAGGAGAGGCATCAGAATTACGTCAGACCTGTCTACACAGACCTGGAATGAGAGAAAGGGTTGGGGGAGCATATTTAAAGCTCTTTCAGAGAAAAACATGCAGCCAAGGATCCTTTATCCAGCAAGGCTGTCATTCAGAATTGATGGAGAAATAAAGATATTTCAGAATCGCTAGTGACTAACCAAATCGTAACCACGAAACCAGCTCTACAGGAGATATTACGGGGGGTTCTATAAAAGTAAAAAGGCCCCAAGAGTGATACAGAACAGAAAGTCACAACCAATACAAACAAAGACTTTACTGGCAACATGGCATCATTAAAAGCATATCTCTCAGTACTCAGTCTTAATGTTAATGGCTTAAATTCTCCCATAATATGCCACAGGGTTGCAGATTGGATAAAAAGAAATGACCCATTCATTTGCTGTCTACTAGAGACTCATTTCGAACCCAAAGATGCATTCAGACGGAGAGTAAGGGGATGGAGTACCATCTTTCACGCAAATGGACCTCAAAAGAAAGCTGGGGTAGCAATTCTCATATCAGATAAATTGGATTTTAAACTACAGACTATAGTTAGAGATGCAGAAGGGCACTATATTATTCTTAAAGGAAGTATTCAACAAGTGGATATGACAATTATAAATATATATGCCCCCAACAGCGGAGCAGCAAGATACACAAGCCAACTCTTAACCAGAATAAAGAGACATATAGAAAAAATACATTAATAGTAAGGGACCTCAACACTCCACTATCAGAAATAGACAGAACACCCTGGCAAAAACTAAGAATCAAAGGCTTTGAATGCCGTACTCGACGAGTTGGACCTCATAGATATATATAGAACACTACACCCCAGAACCAAAGAATACTCATTCTATTCTAATGCCCATGGAACATTCTCAAGAATAGACCATGTTCTGGGACACAAAACAGGTCTCAACTGATACCAAAAGACTGAAATTATCCCCTGCATATTCTCAGACCACAACACTCTGAAATTGGAACTCAACCACAAGGAAAAATTTGGAAGAAACTCAAACACTTGGAGACTAAGAACCATCCTGCCCAGGAATGACTCGATGAACCCAGAAATCAAAAATCAATTTAAACAATTTATGGAGACCAATGAGAATGAAAACACAACGGTCCAAAACCTATGGGATACTGCATAGGCAGTCCTAAGGGGGAAATACATAGCCATCCAAGCCTCACTCAAAAGAATAGAAAAATCTAAAATGCAGTTTTTATATTCTCACCTCAAGAAGCTGAAACAGCAACAGAGGGACAGGCCTAATCCACGCACGAGGAAGCAGTTGACCAAAATTGGAGCTGAAATCAATCAAGCAGAAACCAGAAGTACAGTAGAGCAGATCAACAGGACTAGAAGCTGGTTCTTTGAGAGAATCAATAAAATTGACAGACCACTGGCAACATTTATCCAAAAGAAAAGAGAAAGGACTCAGATTATTAATATTATGAATGAAAAAGGAGAGGTCACGACGAACACCATTGAAATTGGAAGGATTATTAGAAATTTTTATCAACAGCTATATGCCAATACACTAAGCCATCTGGAAGAGATGGAATCCTTCCTGGAAACCTATAAACTACCAAGACTGAAACAGGAAGAAATTGATTTCTTAAACAGGCCAATTAATTATGAAGAAATTGAGTCAGTGATAAACAACCTTCCAAATAACAAAACTCCAGGCCCGGACGGTTTTCCTGGGGGATCTACCAAACATTCAAAGAAGAAATAATACCTATTCTCCTAAAGCTATTTCAAAAAATAGAAACAGAAGGAAAGCTACCAAACTCATTCTATGAGGCCAATATTACCTTGATCCCCAAACCAGGCAAAGACCCCCTCAAAAAGGAGAATTACAGACCGATTTCCCTAATGAATATGGACGCCAAAATCCTCAACAAGATACTTGCTAATAGAATCCAACAGTTCATTAAGAGGATTATCCATCACGATCAAGTGAGATTCATACCTGGGATGCAAGCGTGGTTCAATATTCGCAAATCAATCAGCGTGATACATCATATCAACAAGAAAAGACTCAGGAACCATATGATCCTCTCAATCGATGCCGAAAAAGCATTTGACAAAATACAGCATCCTTTCCTGATTAAAACTCTTCAGAGTGTAGGAATAGAGGGTACATTTCTCAATCTCATAAAAGCCATCTATGAAAAGCCTACTGCAAATATTATTCTCAATGGGGAAAAGCTGGAAGCCTTTCCCTTAAGATCAGGAACACGACAAGGATGCCCACTCTCGCCACTATTATTCAACATAGTACTAGAAGTCCTTGCAACAGCAATCAGACAACAAAAAGGGATCAAAGCTATTCAAATCGGCAAAGAAGAAGTCAAAATATCTCTCTTCGCAGATGACATGATACTCTATATGGAAAACCCAAAAGAAGCCACTCCCAAACTATTAGAAGTTATAGAGCAATTCAGTAACGTGGCGGGATACAAAATCAATGCTCAGAAATCAGTTGCATTTCTATACACGAATAACGAGACTGAAGAAAGAGAAATTAGGGAATCCATCCCATTTACAATAGTACCAAAAATCATATGTTATATCAGAATTAACTTAACCAGAGATGTAAAGGACCTATATTCTAGAAACTATAAATCACTCTTGAAAGACATTGAGGAAGACATAAAAAATGGAAAGATATTCCATGCTCATGGATCGGAAGAATTAACATAGTTAAAATGTCCATGCTACCCAGAGCAATCTACACTTTCAATGCTATCCTGATCAAAATACCAAGGACATTTTTCAAAGAACTGGAACAAATAGTCCTTAAATTTGTATGGAACCAGAAAAGGCCCCGAATCTCCAAGGTACTGTTGAAAAGGAAAAACAAAGCTGGGGGCATCACAATGCCGGATTTCGAGCTGTACTACAACGCTGTGATCACAAAGACAGCATGGTACTGGCACAAAAACAGACACATAGACCAATGGAACAGAATAGAGAGCCCAGAAATTGACCCTTGGCTCTTTGGGCAACTAATCTTTGATAAAGCAGGAAAAAACATCTGGTGGGAAAAAGACAGTCTCTTCAATAAATGCTGGTGGGAAAATGGACAGCTACATGCAAAAGAATGAAACTTGACCACTATCTCACGCCATACACAAAAATAAACTCCAAATGGATGAAAGACCTCGATGTGAGACAGGAATCCATCAAAATTCTAGAGGAGAACATAGGCAGCAACCTCTACGACATGGCCAAAGCAACCTTTTTCATGATACATCCCCAAACGCAAGAGAAACAAAAGATAAAATGAATTTATGGGACTTCATCAAGATTAAAAGTTTCTGCACAGCCAAGGAAACAGTCAGAAAAACTAAGAGGCAGCCCACGGAATGGGAGAAGATATTTGCAAATGACACTAGAGATAAAGGACTGGTATCCAAGATCTACAAAGAACTTCTCAAACTCAATACACGAGAAACAAATAAACAAATCAAAAAATGGGCAGAAGATATGAACAGACACTTTTCCAATGAAGACATACAAATGGCTAACAGACACATGAAAAAATGTTCAAAATCATTAGCCATCAAGGAAAGTCAAATCAAAACCACACTGCGATACCACCTTACGCCAGTTAGAATGGCAAAAATAGACGAGGCAAGAGACAACAATTGTTGGAGAGGATGTGAAGAAAGGGGATCCCTCCTACATTGTTGGTGGGAATGCAAGTTGGTACAGCCACTCTGGCAAACAGTGTGGAGGTCCCTTAAAAAGTTAAAAATTGAGCTACCCTATGATCCAGCCATTGCACTACTGGGTGTTTACCCCAAAGATACAGACGTAGTAAAGAGAAGGGCCATATGCACTCCAATGTTCATAGCAGCAATGTCCACAATAGCTAAATCGTGGAAGGAGCCGAGATGCCCTTCAACAGATGACTGGATGAAGAAGTTGTGGTCCATATATACAATGGAATATTACTCAGCTATCAGAAAGAACGAGTTCTCAACATTTGCTACAACATGGACGGCACTGGAGGAGATAATGCTAAGTGAAATAAATCAAGCAGAGAAAGACAACTATCATATGATTTCTCTCATCTATGGAACATAAGAACTAGGATGATCGGTAGGGGAAGAAAGGGATAAAGAAAGGGGGGGTAATCAGAAGGGGGAATGAAACATGAGAGACTATGGACTATGAGAAACAAACTGAGGGCCTCAGAGGGGAGAGGGGTGGTGGAATGGGATAGGCCGGTGATGGGTAGTAAGGAGGGCACGTATTGCATGGTGCACTGGGTGTTATACACAACTAATGAATCATCGAGCCTTACATCGGAAACCGGGGATGTACTGTATGGTGACTAACATAATAAAATAAAAAATCATTATAAAAAAAAGAAATATGATGTGGAATATCCCCAAATCACTGTAAAATAACATAAGGCCTATGGTCCAGATTTGTAAGGGTTGTGGTGACTCTCTTTCTTCCCCCACTAAGATATATGCTCTAAGACATCAGGTACTTCATCTAGATTGTTCACGGTTCAATCCTCAGTCCTAGGCCAGGGCTGAACCTCTATCTGATTGTATATTAATAACCTAACGTCCTCATGAAACAATATAACGCTTGGTTCAGGACTTGGGACCTAGTGGGAAAGCAGGAACTAGAAAACATTATTATATATTTAAAAAGTATATAGATTTGTATTTTTTGTCATCTAACATATGCACCCCTCTAACCCTTTAGTTATAGTTATCACATTTTTGTGGTTCTGTGAAGTTTTATATCCACTTTATATCTTCGTTTTTGGACTAAAGGTTACTTAAATGAGAAAAGACCATGTGTTAAGAAAGGAAGTTATTTATTTTGTCTAGTGCTATGTCCCAAACTCTTAAAACAGTACCAGGATTAGGGCCAGCCTTCCTTTGAGATTCAGAATGTGAAGTAACTCCAATATTATCATGGGAAAATGTAAGGTCCATTTCTGGTCTTGAGGTCAGGGGTCGTAGTAGATATCTGTCTAAGGAATAGGCAAGATACAGTCTCTATGAGAACTAAATTTTGACTTTTTTAGTCAGTAGCTAGAGCTGTGACTAGGGCCAAGCATTCCTGAGTGTCAAAATGGTAAAAGTTCTTAAAACAGCAACTAGCACTCTAAGGTTGGTGTTATTGGTTGTTTTGTTGTTGCAATCCATCTCCCAATTAGAAAAAAAAATATTTCTACAATATAAAAAAAAATAAATTCCACATGATTTAAAGTTTCCCATTTATGTCAACATTTTTTAAAGCACAAAAACCAATACTATTATCAATTATGGTTATATTTGAAGTAAATGTATAAGACATACACAAGATTCACACCAAATTCATGTTAGTGTTTGCTTCAGCAGAGGAAGGAAACTTTATAGTATTGGGAAAAGGATTTATTATATGTAATGTTATGACTTTTAAAAAATATAAATCTATATCTAAAGCAAGTATGCCAAAATGTTAATATTTTAATTATTTGTTAAATATCGACATTGTTGATTTTGGGCAAATGTAAACAAATGTATTTTACATACTTTCCATATCATGTTTTAATTCTTTCAAAATAAATAAAATACAAAGAGAATTTAAAACACCATTATATCTGATTTATTATAATGTTTTCAAAATTGAACATATTTAGGAAATATGCATATGCAATATGCAAGGACATAAAGCATCTGAATAATACAATCAAGAAGCTTGATAAAAGAGAAAAGTTTAAATTTTGTATTTTACAGAAACTATACATTCTTTTTTAATAGAAAGCTTAAATAAACCAATTACCATTGGAGAACTAAGAAGGCTGATAAAGGATCTACCATCAAAACTGTCACCAGAATTAAATTGTTTTATAGTTTGGTTCTAGCTAATTTTAAAAGGACAACTGGAATTTTAATATTTTTTTAAACAAAGAACAAATAATTCTAATAATTCTAATGCTTTTTTAAGCTATTTCAGACCACAGAAAAAGACCGAAAATTCACCAATTCATTTTTAAAGCTAGCACAATTTTAAAAACAGAACTTGATAAAGACAGGGTAAGAAAGAAAAAATAAAATTTCAGTTTGAAATGTAAATGCAATAATTCTAAATAAAATATTGGTAAATAAAATCTAGCAATGTATCATATGATCATTACAACATGACCAAGTAGGATTTATTCCAGAAACACAGATCTGGTTCAACATCAAATACCTAGTCCTTTAATTCATTACATCAAATTAAAGGAAAACAAAATCATATGATTTTATCAATGAATGCTGAAAGACATTTGATAAATTTCAGGAGGGACTTTAAGGTTTAGTAAGCCCCCTAATGTGAAACAGGAATTTAAAAAAATGGAATAAAAGAAACTCCTTAAACATTTTAATGGTTAATGACTATTTGCCAATAACCAAAAACAAATGCTATAATTAATAGGGAACACTAAAAACAATTCCATGAAAACTAATACCAGACAAGCATATCATAATCATTATTCAACATTATTTTCAATAAATAAAATTATCTCTATTTGCAGGTGAAATGATTGTATACCTATAAGATTGAAAATATTATACTTTTTAAAAAGTGTAATAAGAGGATTTAGTAAGCTGATTCAATATAAGGTAAAAATTTTAAAAAATGATCTGTAGTTTGTCTATATTATCAAAAATAAGTTACAAATGAGGAGGGGAAAATACCCAATTCAAAATGTCAAAATGTGACAAAACCTGTAAAAATATTTAGAAATAAATTTAATCAGATATAATGGATCCATATGAAGAACCTTACAAAAACAAAAACAAAAGATTTTAATGATGTACCAAAACTCTTGAGAATTAAGGTTTAATATCATTAAAATTTTCATCTAAATAGAAATGTACAAATGTATCACAATTCTAAGATATCAGAATTTTTAAATGTGGAAAGAATGCTTTCAGTTTTCATGGAAAGAATGAATTTCTAGAACAATTTGTAATAAAGAAGAAAAGGGGGGGAAAAACCACACACACACACACACACACACACACACACACACACACACACACACACCTAATGAGCGGTAACTTGCTTTACCAGAGTTCAAAATTTATGGTCAAAACACTATAGTTAAACAACAGGATACTGGATCACAGACTCAAAAATCGGTGGTTTATTTAATAAATATGATAGCATAATCAGGAACCCAATGTGAACAAAATGTATATTTGAAACTTTATCTTATACTGTATATTAAATAAACTCCAGATGGCTCAAACAGCTAAAACCTTAAAATTAATGAAAATTTTAGAAAAAAATAAAGGTGAATATTTGTATGACTTGGGGTGAGGGCATTCATCTGAAAAAGATAGGAAACCAAAAAGCTGAAAAGAAGACAGTATTCTATCTAAAAATTAAAAACGACAATAACTGTAAAGTAAAAGATACTATCAATAAAGTCAAGATCAATGATAGAATGGAAAAAAAATACAGATGGGCTACAAGTGATTAATATCCATCCTAGAGAAATACAGTAAGAATTCCTACAAATGTATAAGAAAAAGATCAAAGATACAATAGAAAAATGAACAAAGGATAAGTACTGGCAAATCACAAAAGAGAAAAATCCAAGTAGCCAAAAAAAAAAAAAAACACAAACCTCGAGTTTGTCAATTAAAAAAAAATACTATGCAATTTTTCATCCTCCAGATTTGCAAACTTGAAAGAGTGTTGGAGAGGATACTGGGAAATGAGCATTTTCATTTTGTATAGTAATTTTATAATATCTCTAAAATTAAATATACCCCCTACCTAGCAATGCCATTGCTGGGAATCTACTCAATAGAAATAAAAGCACCAGTATTTATTGCAGCAGTGCTATGGTGAAAAAAGGAAAGGAAATAATTTAAGTGACCATGAGTAATAGAATGGCTGAATATTTTTTGGTATATAAATGTACTGTATATGCAGCTGCTGGAGGGAAGGAGACAGAGAGGAAGAGGGGAAATGGGTGATTTTATTTAGTAAAACTGATGGCATAATCAGGTACCCAATGTGAACAAAATGTATAAATCGACCTCTATGATATACCATATACAAAGTAAATTCCAGAGGCAGAGGGGAACTGGGAGAGGCAAGGAGGGAAAGGGGAGAGGGAGAGAGAGAGACTTGGAGCTACTGATTAGAAAAGATATCATGGATATTCCAAATGTGAAAAGCAATTACAGAGAAATGATGTGACTTTTCATTTTTACAGAAGAGACTACAACAAACTTTCTCTAAGTGGATGGGAAAATGTGGAAGGTTATACATCATGTTCTTAACAATTGTTACCTGGAAAGAAGAAAGAGGGGAGATAATAAAATGGGAGAGAGGACCTGGTGTGGGGTTACAGCATTAATTTTTCTTTAGTTTTTCATTGTTCCAATGGTAATGAATACTTTTTAATTTTCTACTAACACCCACATTAAATCTTCAATTACAGAACAAGGCAATATCAAAAGTACCAACGTACACTTGGACAAAACTGTGGGACCAGTCATTGTAAGATTTGGAGGCACAATAAGTAACAAGTTATAATAAATTCCTGAAACTCTGACACCAAAACTGTTCCAAAAATTCACAATTACAAGAACATGACATGTTTTACATTTAATAGTTCCACGACTTTTGCAGAGCGCAATGAATTTAGGGGGTTTTCACCAAGCCATAGACATAAATGTGAATATCATCATCAAACTTAATGAAGTAGACCGATGGCTTGGCCACCACTTGATGGATAAAAATGCCCGTTCTCTTGGACCCATCATCTTTGGCGTGTTCCACTTGCTTGCCCACGAGGCTGTCGACCACTTCTCCAGGCTCGCGTTCTGCTGTAGGAAAATAGTAGTTGGAATCTGGAATGATGCGCAGGTCACCATCTTTGTAGTCATCCAGCAGTGTATACATATAAAGGACAGGATCTTTCTCATAAGTGATGTAAAACCAAGTGTCCATCACGGGGGCTCGCGCCAAGACCATGCCCTTCCATTCATCTTTCGTACCGTGCTCACCCTCAAACACATGCCCCACTGCTTTGCCAATCAAAGAATCTGCCAGGCGCGAATCAATGCGAGGAGTTGGCACTCTTTCGGGAAGGATTTCTAAAGCTAAAACTCTCTTATCTCGGTGCAGCTCTAGTCCATACACACTATCTTTGCCATCATATTTGATGATATAGAGAGTGGGCTTCACGGAAACCTGCTCAAGCACAGTGCCCTTCCACTGCTCCACGGGCTCGTTGCCTTCCTTCCAGCCATGTTGAATGCGGCAGCCCACGATGTTCCTACGCGTGAGGAAAGTGGGTTTGCGCCGCTGCTTCCTGTGGGTGTGCCTTTTCTTCATCAGGTATGCGGAGACACCATCTACACCCATCGGGGGCATGGTTGGGGGTGACATGGTTGGTGTTTAAGGAGGCTCAAGCAAAGCTGCCACTTCCACAATTAAGCTGACAAAAAGTCAACACTATCCAATATGAGATCTTTTTTCGTGATCTCTTGAGTCCGTCCTCCCTTCCCCAAGTGCAAGGCTCTCACCAAGGCTTGACAGAAATGCCCTAACTCTGACCGTGGACACTGGGACAGCCTGGGCCTTTTGACTGTGTTCTTTCCCGCCCAGGAGAGGTGTCTGCAGCAGCGGCGGTTGCCGGAGGAGATGGCGGGCTAGCTTGTACTGCCTACGCCTCGCACCCGCCCAATTCCCAACCCCAAGTCCCAGAACTGACCACTTAGCTGTTATCGATGGTGCTGCAGCTGCGAAACGGTGATTGAGGAGACGACAGGAAAGGTAGGCAAGGGATAAAAGAGATGACTGCAGCAGCAAAGGCGCAGGCAGCGGTGGGTCTCTGACAAGTCCGCGGGGCCTCGGCTTCGCAGCGCTGCTCTGCTTGGCCTAGCTCTGGCGCCGGGGTTTTTGCTGTTTCAGGAATCCGACCCCTCTGAGCCCGCCTGCGCCTCGGCCCCGCCCCCTGCCATTCCGCCTTCCGCTCTGCCTGCAGCTACAGGGCGGGTCAGTGCGCGCACCCGTGTTCAGTCCGCATAGTCGCAGTTTCTCACTCCTTCACTTCCTCACCGGCTCTCTGACTGCTTCCTTCAAACTGGAGCCAGACAGTCCGGCTCCCCTGCTCCTTTTTTTCTGACTGCCTTTCGCCCGTCAGCCTTCTCCACAGCCACTCCATCTGCTTTCTATCTTACAGGAATTCCTTACAAAACCTTTACAAAATAATATTCAATACACACACACACACACACACACACACACACACACACACACACACAAAAGAGAGAGTTTGTACATACAAATTATTTTCTTTCAGCTTAAGGAATATAAGAGCTGTGAAGAAAAAGCCTGTGTACAGCCCACCATCTTGATCCAAACTCTCCTTTATATTTTCTACCTGATCACTCCCAGTAATGACTTGTTTAATGATCTTCTTTTCCGAATGTAAAAGAAAAGTACTGACATTGTGGAAAATTTCTGAAATTCAGTGAAATAAAAGACAAAACTAACTTTAATCTTACCATCTAGACATACAGCAAAATGTTAGTTCTGATTCTTTCTCATTAATAAATCTATGCTTGCATTTTACAAAATTGGGAGATTTCATACTTTTATAGCTTAATTTTTCCCATTTATATCAAAAGCATTTTCTAAGCATATCAAATACTCTGAAAATATGATTTTTAATTATCCCATAATGTTTCTTTGTATGGATGGTCCATTATTTGTGCTAAATGACCTATGACAAAATAGATAATGAAGCTAGTTTACCTTCATATGTGGATTTATTGAGCTAGTATAAACCATAATTTCAAATAATATTTAATGTCATGGAAATCCACATATGAGATAAGAACAATGTGTGAAAAAGCAGACTATTGAGACAAAACTGTGGAGAGAGAAACAAATTTGGTAGAGAGAGAAATGAAAGTATTTTTGTTGTGTATATTTACTGTTTTTCTGATTATAGAACTACTGCATCCTCATACGGAAATTCTGAAAAATAGAAAAGAAAGTGTCCATAATTTTACCTACCTCAAGTCACAGGGCTGTTATGAGAATTAAATGGGGATGTCTGTAAAACTTTTAGCCCTGTATCCTACTTTATGAGATAGCAGTTAAAGCCCAGGGAAGTCTAGCCGCCTAATTCTCATTCCTCCATCCTTCACTGGTGAGAAGACAATACCTCATGTCATCACAAAATAAAGGCCATTAATTTATCTGGAAATGTAGGAAAGTAGGCAAAAGAGCTGCAAGATGACAATACTGGCTGCCTCCACATTCCATACCTTCCAAGACAGAGACAGAAAAATCCAGTCTTTGTACCGCTAAAAGGGCAGAATATTCTGGATCCCCCAGTTCTACGTGTTTCCCAGGCCAAGGACTTTGAAGATGGGATAATTCTCCAATACTACAATTTGAGAAAGTAATTCCAAGGAAGCAAAAAACTGCATATGCTAAAAGGTACTTCTAAGCTCTTTAGAATGGCATAGTGGGGTGTACATATTCACATATACATACAACTTACACACTGAAAGAAAGAAGGCATTGTAAATGTCATGCCATTATGTTCCACAAAGAATGTGTCCCAGGTAATTTCCCATACCAAGATGTTCCAAGCTCTTTTTGCTTAAAAAAGCAGTTGACATGTAGGAGAAGACACCACACAGGTCACACAAATGGAGGGCAAACAATTCACTCAGGCCCTTTGATTATATACTTCAATGGAATTCTTGCACACACACCACAAAGCAGCCAGAGAAGACAATTTCTAATATCCTTTCTTCTCTAAAACTATGATTCTAATGTCAAATCATTACCTAACATTATGAATTCAGGGATTCAGTAGACCTTACCACACTATGATATAATGTATATTTTGTATATCTGCCCACTCAACTATAAAACCATCAGGAAAGAACTTTTATCTTGCATCTCAAGTATCTTACACAGAGTAAGTACTCAGTAAATATTTATGAAATAAATAAATAAGTGGTTTTACCTGCTCTGCTCCAATTCAAAGAAATCCTCCCTAATGAAGCAAGTACTCTTACACAGCCTATACAGATCAAAGTCCTAGGTGGCTCATGTCCCATCTCTAAACCTTTGCTCTATTTTACACTCAAGACCTCTTTTTTTTTTAAATTCAATTAGTTAACATATTAGTCAACATCATTAGTTTTTGATGTAGTGTTCATTGACTCATTAGTTGCATATAACACCCAGTGCTCATCACATCACATGCCCTCCTTAATGCGCATCACCCGTTGGTCAGGACCTGAGTGTAAATCAAAAAGGCACTGTGACAGGATTTTATCCTTTAATGGCCAGTTTCAGAGCAGTTTTTCAAATGCTGTAATTTTCTGGGAGCCCAAATCCTGGATAAATAAAACATTATTGAAAATAAATTTGGGAGATACAGTAATAATTGGATGGGTGGTGGAGATAAGCATAAATGTTGTTAATTCCATTGTACAAGGTAGATTATAATACATGCTATCACGTACAAATTAAGTACTGGGGACCCAAAGAGATAGTGATTTGTTATGACTGGGGAGATTGGAAAAGACAACTTGAAAGGGTAAGGAAACAAAAGGAAGACATTCAGAACGTGGTAGAACATTGAGGCCTTTTCAGTCTAAGTAGAAAACAGCTGAAGGAAAGGCCCAGAGGGATGCATGGGCGTAAGATATATGAAAAACTGGTCAGAAGACGGTGCCTGGAGCACAGAGTATGCCAGACTAAGACACAGGGTATGTGGTTTGTGATGGGAAACAAGGTTAGTTCCAATTCCTCTGATGTAGTGTTGGCAGGATGAACTAGAGAGCTGATTTCCCATGACCTATCTGGCAGAAGCAGGCAGTGATTCCCTAAGAGGGCAGTGCTTCCCTTTCAGAATAGTATAAGTGGTGCTTAGCACAGAATTGATCTTCCACCCCCCACTCAACAGAAACAAGCAGTGTGGTGTTTTGATTTCCTTGTGTAGTGTCAGTGAGGTTTAATGTACACTGTTCCTCCACCATCGTCTGTTGGTATAAGGTAGTGTTAGTGACCTCTATTCTATAGCCTTTTCTCACCCTGCCCCCATATCAACACAACAGCAATGGGACTATGAATAACACAGAACAAGGCAGGGGTAATCAACACTCTGGTTTCCAACACTCTTGGAGTTAGTGAAAACCAGTGAGGAACTGAAATTACATCCCTATCTACCATCAGTGAGACTGAATGAGGAGAACAAGATGGGACTAGATGGTACCCAACTTTCCCTACACCCTTGGTGTTAGTGATGTCCACTGGTCAGATAAACATCCACATCTACATCCACTTGGAGGCAGTGAGATGGTATGAGTCAGTACACAGCTTTCACCATGAAGGTACTGGCAGATCTGAAAAGGGAGCTAAACATTGATCTCACACATGTGCAATGAAGCAGTGTGAGTCAGTGTTCCACTTTTGCAAAGGGGGTGTCAGGAAATCCCACTAGAAATTGACATTGACACACACCTGACCATCCAGTTATATCACAACAGGGAGACTCTCTGGTTAAAATAAATAAATAAATAAATAAATAAATAAATAAATAAATAAATAAATAAATAACAAAACAAAACAAAACAACAAAAATCCCACAAGGTTAGACTACAGAGCCTCATATTATAATATCAAAAATGATAAGGATGCGATGAAAATAACAAGTCATACAAAGATCAAGGGAAATCACAACTTGAATGATGGAAGAAAATTAATAGATGTCAAGACTGAGATAAATAAAATATTGAAGTAATCTGAAACAGACTTTAAAGCAGCTATCACAAAAATGCTTTAGTAATTATTAATTATCTTGAAAACATCAGCAAATAAATAAAGGTATAAAAAAAGAGGCAAACAGAAACTTTAGAATAGACAATAAAATAATCAAAATAAGGATCTCCTGGGATTGGAACAATTTTTAAGAATTTTTCCAGTATAGTCAATATATATTTTTTAAATATTTATTTGTTTATTCATTCATTCATTCATTCATTCATTCATTTATTTGAGAGAGAGCGAGTGAGTGAGAGAGAGACAGACTTGGGGAAAGGGGAAGTGGGGGAGGGAGAGAGAGAATCTCAAGCAGACTCTGAGCTGAGCATGGAGCTGCTGCGGGGATCAGTCTCATTATCCTGAGATCATGACCTGAGCTGAAACCAAGAGTTGGATGCTTAACTGACTGAGCCACTCAGGAGCCCCTACACTGTTATATTAGTATCAGGTGTACATCATAGTGATTCAACAATTCCATATATAAACCAGTACTTATCATGACAAGTGCACTGCTTAATCCACACCACCTATTTCACTCATCCCCTCATCCACCTCCCTTAAGGTAACCATCAGTTTGTTCTCTATAATTAAGAGTCTGTTTTTTGGCTTGTCTCTCTCTCCCTCCCCCTTTGCTCATTTGTTTTGTTTCATGAATTACACATATGAATGAAATCATATAGTTTTTTTTTTACTTTCTCTGACTGAATTACTTCACATTATAATAACATTATACTCTAGCTCCATCCATATCATTGCAAACAGCAAGATTTCATTCTTGATCATGACCAAATAATATTCCATTGTATATAAGTACCACGTCTTTTTTATCCATTCATCTGTCAGTGGACATGTGGGCTGCTTCCATAATTTGGCTATTGTAAATAATGCTGATATAAACATAGGGCTTCATGTATCTCCTTGAATTAGTGTTTTTGTATTTTTTGGGTTAGTACCCATTAACAAATTACTGGATTATAGGGAAGTTTATTTTTTAACTCTTTGAGGAAGTACCATACTATTTTCCAGAGTGGCTGCACCAGTTTGCATTCCCACCCATAGCGCAAGAGGGCTCCTTTTTCTCAATCTTCACCAACACTTGTTGTTTCTTGTGTTTTTTATTTTGGTCATTCAGACAGGTATGAGGTAATATCCAATTGCAGCTTTAATATGCATTTCCCTAATGATGAGTGATGTTGAGCCTCTTTTCATGTGTCTTTTGGCCATCTGAATGTCTTCTTTGGAGAAATATCTGTCTTTTGCCCCTTTTTTTGTTGGATTATTTGTTTTTTGCCCCTTTTTTGTTGGATTATTTGTTTTTTGGGTGTTGAGTTTTATAAGTTCTTTAATTTTAAGGTATTTATTTAAATTCCACTTAGTTAACATACAGTGTAACATTTTCAGGTGTAGAATTTAGTAATTCAACACTTATATACAAGAGCTGGTGCCCATCACAAGTCCACTCCTTAATCCCCATCACCTATTTAACCCATCCTTTCAACTACTTCCCCTCTGGTAACCATTACTTTTTTCTCTATAGTTAAGATTCTGTTTCTTGGTTTTTCTCTTTCTTTCCCCAAATGTGCCTTTGTTTTGTTTCTTAAATTCTGCATATGAGTGAAATCATATGTATTTGTCTTTCTCTGACTGACTTTTTGTCATGGTATAATGCTCTCTACCTCCATCCACATCACAAGAATATATATATATATATATATATATATATATATATATATATATATATATATATATATGAACAAATACCACTTCACACTTGTCAGAATGGCTAAAATTAACAATACAAGAAACAACAGGTGTTAGTGAGGATGCAGAGAAAGGGGAATTCTCTTGCACTTTTGGTGAGAATGCAAACTGGTGCAGCTACTCTGGAAAACAGTATTAAATTCCTCAAAAAGTTAAAAATAGAACTACCCTATGATCCGGCAATTGCACTACTAGGTATTTACCCAAAAAATATAAAAATACAAATTCGAAGGGATACATGTACCCCAATGTTTATAGCAGCATTATCAACAATAGCCAAACTATAGAACGAGCCCAATGACCATCAACTAATAAATGGTTAAAGATATGAGATCTATATCTATATCTATATATAATTCAGCCATCAAAAGGAATGGATTCTTGCCATTTGCAATCACATGGATGGAGCTAGACTGCATTATGTTAAACAAAATAAGTCAGTCAGAGAAAGATAAATACCACATGATTTCACTCATATGTGGAATATAAGAAACAAAACAGATGAACATATGGGAAGGGGGAAAAGAGAGAGAGAGAAACCATAAGACACTCAATGATAGAGAACAAAGTGAGGGTTAATAGAGGGAGGTTGATGGGAGGTGGACTAAATGGGTGATAGGTATTAAGGTGGGCCCTTGTCCTGTTGAGCACTGGGTGTTGTTACATGTAAGTGATGAATCACTAAATTCTACTCCTGAAAGCAATGTGACACTATATGTAACTAAGTAGAATTTAAATAAAAATTTGAAAAAAAAACCTCGCAATCTGCAGCTGTAATTAAATTCTCACCTTTAGAAATAATCCTAAAATATTTATTAACTTAGGTGTTAAAGCTTCTTTGGTAATTTTTGTCTTCATCTGATCTGTAATACCAGTATGCCTCCCCCCTCTTAACTTAGTATATGTTAAATATGTTAAATGATGACAAATAATTGAGGCAAACTACATATTCATTACCATTTTTTTTTAGAAATAACAATTCTGTATTTTTTTAGTTGAAAATGCACATTTTTGGCTCATAGTTGCATTAAAAGTTTATTGCAAAATAAAAGTGTTAATGGAAAGTGGAATATATTTTAGGTTTTAACTTATGGAATACACGCCAAAACATCTGTAGCAAGATATGTAGATACAGTCTGATATAGGGTTGCTCAGAATTTATTTGTCATATGCATGACACATTTTCCCCTGACCCCACAGACAAGGGGATGATAGTTTTGTGCATCTCACAGAAGTGACATAAGCCACGATACAAGTGGCTGGCACATCAAGTAGCTAAAAGGTGCAGCACCATTGAACACTTCTCTAACCCCGCTAATGACCAGAAAGTAATATTTTCCTAGCTTATTATATCAAGGAGGACTTTATCAGCCATTCTCGAAAGGGAGGTGTTAAGTATGATGCTAATTGTAGATCACATCAAGAAAAGTGAGCCTAGTTACATCCTGCAGACCTTCCCATTTAACTCTGGTTAAACTGAGGACTGCTATTACATACATCTCACAGGTTATTAGAGACGACCATGGCAGATTCCGGAAATACAAAATGGAGGCTCATCAGAGACATCTGGGAAGTAAATGCTGGTCTGCAATCTATATTTTCTCTTCAGCAGATGGAGGAGGTATCTTCAAGGGAGAAAGAAGTGGACCCTGTCAATCTCTTTATAAACATGGCAATGTAGTCCTACTGGCAAACACAATAATGGTTTTTGCTGGAGAGTCTTTACCTTTGGAATGCTTTAAACTGTATGTGCCTCACCTATCCGGAATTACCTATAGTAAACAAATTTGGAATCTACAGATTTATGGGGTATGGCTCCCTGAGAAATGGCATAGAAGATATGTAATTATATAAGGATAAATAGAGATGTTTCCAGATGAAAATGGCTCCTTCTATGTAAGACACTGTATATTTGGCACCAGAGTGCATCATGCTGCAGCAAGAAAGGACCTGGGGGGTGTGTTGGAGAACCAAGCACCTTCCTCCTGTGCCAGTGCTTTGCAATTGCTTTTGTCCTTAACATTATTAGTAAATATTTATACTAAGTAAAATTATAGATTTATGTAAGTCTTAAGAAAAATACCTAGTAGTGCAATTGCTGGGTCATAGGGTAATTCTATTTTTAACTTTTTGAGGAACCTCCATACTGTTTTCCAGAGAGCTGCACCAGTTTGAATTACCAACAGTGTAAGAGTGTTCCCCTTTTTCTGCATACTTGACAACACCTGTTTTTTACTGTGTTGCTATTTCAGCCATGCTGACTGGTGTAAGGTGATATCATATTTCAGTTTTGATTTGTATTTCCTTGATGATCAGTGATGTTGAGTATTTTTTCACGTGTCTATTGACCATCTGTGTGTATTCTTTGGAAAAAATGTCTATTCATGTTTCTTGTGCATTTTTAAAATGGATTATTTTTGGGTGTTGAGTTTAATAAGTTCTTTACAGATTTTGAATACTAACCCTTATTCAGATACTTCATTTGCAAAAATCTTCTCCCATTCTGAAGGTTGTCTTTTTGTTTTGTTGATTGTTCCCATTGCTGTGCAGAAGATTTTCATTTTTGATGAAGTCTGAATACTTTATTTTTGCTTTTGTTTCCCTTCCCTCAGGAGACATATCTAGAAAGAAGTTGCTGGGGCTGATGTCAAGAAGTTACTGCCTGTGTTCTCCTCTAGGATTTTGATGGTTTCGCATTTCACATTTAGATTTTTAATCCATTTTGAATGCACTTTTTTTGTATGGTGTAAGAAAGTGGTCCAGTTTCATTCTTCTGCATGTTGCTGTCCAGGTATCCAAACACCATTTTTTGAAGAGACAGTCTTTTCTCTGTAGGAAATTCTTTCCTGCTTTGTCAAAATTAATTGACCATATACTTGTGGAATCATTTCTGAGTTTTCTTTTCTGTTCCATCGATCTATGTATCTATCCACTTTTGTGCCAGTACCATACTGTTTTGATCACTACAGTTTGTAATATAACTTGAAGTCCAGAATTCTGATACTTCAAGTGTTGCTTTTCTTTTTCAAGGTTGCTTTGGCTATTTGGGGTCTTTTGTGGTTCCATACAAATGTTAGGATTGTTTGTTCTAGCACTGCGAAAAATAGTAGTGGAATTTTGATAGGGATTACTTTGAGTATGCAGATTTCTTTGGATACTATAGGCATTTTAACAACGTTTGTTCTTCCAATCCATGAGCATGGGATGTTTCTCCATTTCTTTCTGTCATCTTCAATTTATTTCCTCAGTGTTTTATAGTTTTTAGACTGCGTATCTTTAACTGCTTTGGTCAGGTTTATTCCTAGGTATCATATGGTTTTGATGCAATTGTAAATGGTCTTGATTCCTTGTTTTCTCTTTCTGCTGCATCATTTTGCTGTATAGAAATGCAACAGACTTCTGTACATTGATTTTGTATCCTGCAACTTTACTGAATTTGTGTATTAGTTCTAGCAATTTTTTTCGTGGAATCTTTTGGGTTCCCTATATAGCGTACCATGTCATCTGCAAAGAGTTAAAGTCTTACTTCCTCCTTGCCAATTTGGATAACTTTTATAACTTTTTGTTGTATGATTGCTGGGCAAGGACTTCCAGTACTATGTTAAATAATATTGGTTAGAGTGGACATCCCTGTCTTATTCCTGACCATACAGGAAGAGCTCTCAGTTTCTCTACATTCAGAATTATATTAGCCGTGAGTGTTTAATATATGGCCTTTATGATGTTGGGTTATGTTCCCTCTAACCCTACTTTGCTGGGGGTTTTTATCATGAATGCATGTTGTACTTTGTTAAAAACTGTTTCTGCATCTATTTGGAGGATAATATGGTACTTATCCTTACTTTCATCAATGTGGCATATCACTATAGTTGATTTGTAGATATTGAAACACGCTTGCAGCCGAGGAATGAATCCCACCTCATCATGGTGAATGATTCTTTTAATGTTCTGTTGGATTCACTTTGCTAGTATTTTGATGAGAATATTTGCATCCATGTTTATCAGGGATATTGGCCTGCAGTTCTCTTCTTTAGTGAACTCTTGTTTTATTTAACTTTTAGTTACTGAACGTACAGTGCAATATTGGTTTCTGGAATATTTTTTTAAAGATTTTATTTATTTATTTGACAGAGAGAGAGACAGCCAGTGAGAGAGGGAACACAAGCAGGGGGAGTGGGAGAGGAAGAAGCAGGCTCCCAGCAGAGGAGCCTGATGCAGGGCTCGATTCCAGAATGTTGGGGTCATGCCCTGAGCCGAAGGCAGATGCTTAATGACTACGCCATCCAGGCACCCCTGGTTTCTGGAATATAATTCAGTGATTCATCACTCACGTACAGCACCCAGTGCTCATCACAACAAGTGCCATTTTGAATAACCATCAACCATCTAAGCCATCCCTCACCCACCTCCTTCCCTCAACCCTCAGTTTATATTCCATTATTAAGAGTCTCTTATGGCTTATTTCCCTCTTTCCTTTTTATTCCCCTTCCCCATATGTAAATCTGTTTTCTTTCTTAAATTCCACGTATGAGTAAGGTCATATGGTATTTGTCTTTCTCTGACTGACATACTTCACTTAACATAATACACTCTAGCTCCATCCACATTGCTGCAAGTGGCAAGATTTCATTTTTTTGATGGCTCAGTAATATTTCAGTGTGTGTGTGTGTGTGTGTGTATATATATATATATATATATACCACATCTTCTTTATCCATTCATCAGTAGATGGTCATTTCATCTCTCTCCATTGTTTGGCTACTGTTGATAATGCTGCTATAAACATTGGTATGTATGTACCTCTTCAAATCTGTATTTTTGTATCCTTTGGATCGATACCTAGTAATGCAATTGCTGGATTATGTGGTAGTTCTAATGCGAAATTCTTGAGGAACCTCCATACTGTTCTCCAGAGTGGCGGTACCAGTTTGTATTCCCACCAACAGTGCAAGAGAGGTCCGCTTTCTCTGCATCCTCACCAACACCTGTTGTTGTTGTTGTTGTGTGTGTGTGTTGTTAATTTTAGACATTCTGAAAGGTGTGAGAAGCTACCTCATTCATGTAGTCTTGATTTATATGTCCTTGATGATGAGTGATGTTGACCATCTTTTCATGTGTCTGTTAACCCTCTGGATGTCTTCTTTGGAAAAGTATCTATGCATTTATTCTGCCCATTTCTTCACTGGATTATTTGATTTTTGGGTGTTGAGTTTTATAACTTCTTTATAGATTTTGTATACTAACCTTTTATCAGATATGTCATTTGCAAATATCTTCCCCCATTCTGTAGGTTGTCTTTTAGTTTTGTTGATTATTTTTCTTCACTGTGCCAGGAACTTTTCATCTTGATGAAGTCCCAAAAGTTCATTTTGGCTTTTGTTTCCCTTGCCTCTGGAAAGTGTCTAGTAAGAAGTTGCTACAGCTGAGGTCAAAGAGGTTGCTGCCTATGTTCTCCTCTAGGATTTTGATGGTTTCCTATAGAACAGTTAGGTCTTTCATCCATTTTGAATTTATTTTTGTTTATGGTATAAGAAAGTGGTCCAATTTCATTCTTATGCATGTCACTGTCCAGTTTCCCAGCACCATTTGTTGAAGAGACCATCCTTTTTCCATTGGATATTCTTTCCTGCTTCATTGAAGATTACTTGACCAAATAGTTCTGGGCCCATTTCTAGGTTTTCTATTCTGTTCCAGTTATCTTCATGTGTGTTTCATACAGGTACCATACTGTCTTGATGACTACAGGTTTGGAATATAGCTTGAAACCAGAATTCTAATGCCTCCAGTTTTGTTTTTCTTTTTCAGTGTTGTTTTGGCTATTCTGGGACTTTTGCGGTTTTATACGAATTTTAGGATTATTTGTTCTAGTTCTGTGAAAAATGCTGGTGGTATTTTGATAAGGATTGCATTAAATGTGTAGATTTCTTTGAATAGTCTAGACATTTTAACAATGTTTGCTCTTGCAATTCACGAACATGGAATATTTTTCCATTTTTTGTGTCCTCTTTAATTTCGTTCATAAGTGATCTGTAGTTTTCAGAAAATAGAACTTTTACCTCTTTATTTAGGTTTATTCCTAGGCATTTTATTGGTTTTGGTGCAATTGCAAATGTGATTGAGTCCTTGAATTATTATTCTACTGCTTCATTATTGATGTATAGAAATTTCTGGACATTGATTTTATATCTTGCAACTTTGTTGAATTCATCCGTTAGTTCTAGCAATTTTTTGGTGGAGTCTTTTGGGTGTTCTACAAAGAGTATTATGTTTCTGCAAATAGTGAAACTTTGACTTCTTTCTTGCTGGTTTGGATGTTTTTCCTTTTTGTTGTTTGATTGCTGAGGCTTAGATTTCCAGTAGTATTTTAAGTACTAATGGTAAGAGTGGAAATCCCTTTCTTGTTCCTAACCATAGGGGAAAGGCTGTCAGTTTTTCCCCATTGAGGATGATGTTAACTGTCGGTCTTTTGTATATGACTTTTATGATGTTGAGGTCTGTTCCATCTATCCCTACTGTGTTGGTGGTTTTTATCAAGAAAGGATGCTATATTTGTAAAATGGTTTTTTCTGCATCTGTTGAAAAGATCATATGGTTCTTATCCTTACTTTTATTAATGTGGTGTATCACATTGATTTATTTTGTGAATGTTGAACCACCCTTATAACCCCAGAATAAATCCTACTTGTTCATGGTGAATAATTCTTTTAAAGTACTGTTAAATTTGAGTTATTAGTATTTTATTAAGAATTTTGCATCCATGTTCAACAGGGATATTGACCTATCATTGTAATTTTTGATGGGGACTTTGCCTGGTTGTGGAATCAAGGTAACACAGGTTTTGTAAAATGAGTTTGGAAGCTTTCCTTCTATTTCTATTTTGTGGAATAGTTTGAGAAGAATAGAAAATAGACTTTCAATGTCTGGAAGAATTTCTCTTCTTTTTGCCCTGGACTTCTGTTTGTTGGGAGATTTTTGCCCTGGACTTCTGTTTGTTGGGAGATTTTTTCCTTACTGATGCAGTTTCTTTGCTGGTTATGGGACTGTTCGAAATTTATATTTCTTTCTGTTTCAGTTTTGGTTGCTTGTAAGTTTCTAGGAATTTGTCCATTTCTTACAGATTGCCCAGTTTGTTGGCATATAACTTGTCATTGTATTCCCTTATAATTGTATTTCTGTGGTGTTGGGTTTGATCTCTCCTCTTTCATTCATGACTTTTTCTATTTCGGTCATTTCTCTTTTCTTTTTTTTTTCCCCCAAAGATTTTATGTATTAATTTGAGAGACTGCATGTGTGTGAGAGAGAGCAAGAGAGAGAGGGAAAAAAATGAGTGGGGGGAGGGGCAGAGACAAACAACCAGACGCCCCCTTGAGCAGGGAGCCTGACTTGGCGCTCCATCCCAGGACCCTGTAATCATGATCTGAGCTGAAGGCAGATGCTTTACTGACTGAGCTACAAAGGCGCCCCAGAGAGAGAAGTGGGGGAGGGGCAGAGGGAGAGGGAGGGAGAATCTCAAGCAGGCTCCACACCAGGCACAGAGGTGGACGTGGGGCTCAATCTCACAACCCTGAGCTCATGACCTCAGCTGAAGTCAAGAGTCAAATGCTTAACTGACTGAGCCACCTAGGTGCCCTCTTTCTCTTCTGTTTTTGATAAATCTGGCTGGGGATTTATCAATTTTATTAATTCTCTCAAAGAACCAGCTCTCAGTTTTGTTGATCGGTTCTACTACATTTTCTTTTGTTGTTGTTTCTATATCAAATATTACCGCTCTAATGTTTATTATTCCCTTTCTTCTGCTGGCTTTAGGTTTTATATGCTTTTTCTTCTCTATCTCCTTTAGGTGTAAGGTTAGGCTATGTATTTGAGACTTTTCTTGCTTCCTGAGATAGACCTGATTTGCAATAAACTTCCTTCTTATGACTGACTTTGCTGCAATCCAAATGTTTTGTAATATTATGTTTTCATTTTCATTTGCTTCCATGTATTTATTTTTACCTATTCTATAATTTCATGGTAAACTCACTCATTCTTTAGTAAGATGTTTTTAGCCTCAATGTATTTGAGGTCTTTCCAATTTTTTTTCTTGTGGTTGACTTCAAGTTTCATGCATTGTGGTCTGAAAATATGAATGGTATGATATCAAACTTTTGGTACTTGTTGAGGGGTAATTTGTGACCCAGTATGTGATCTATTCTGAAGAATGTTCCATGTGCTCTTGAAAAGATTGTGTATTCTTCTGCTTTAGGGTGAAATGTTCTTTTTCATTTTTTTTTAAGTAGGCTCTACACCCAGTAAGGAGCCCAATGTGGGGCTTGAACTCACGACCCTGAAATCAAGACCTGAGCTGAGGGGCGCCTGGGTGGCTCAGTCATTAAGCATCTGCCTTTGGCTCAGAGCGTGATCCCAGGGTCCTGGAATCGAGCCCCGCATCGGGCTCCCTGCTCTGCTAGAAGCCTGCTTCTTCCTCTCCCACTCCCCCTGCTTGTGTTCCTTGTCTCACTGGCTGTCTCTCTCTCTGTCAAATAAATAAATAAATAAAATCTTTAAAAAAAATAAAGACCTGAGCTGAGATCAAGAGCCTGCCGATTAACTGACTAAGCCACTCAGGCATCCCGTAAGATGAAATGTTCTGAATATATCTATTAAGTCCATCCATTCCACTTGGTCATTCAAATATAGTTTCCTTGTCGATTATCTGCTTATATGATCTGTCCATTCCTGTAAGTGGGGTGTTAAAGTCACTTACTATTATTTTATTATTATCAATGAGTTTCTTTGTGTTTTTTATTAAATGATTTATATATTTAGGGGTAGTCCCAATTTGGGTCCATAATTATTTACAATTGTTGGATCATCTTGATGGACAGACTCCTTAATTATGATATAATGCACTTCTTCATCTCTTGTTAAACTCCTTGTTTTAAAATCTACTTTGTCTGATATACGTATGGCTACTCTAACTTTTCTTTGATGTACATTTGGATGATAGATGGTTCTCCACCCCCCAATTTCAATCTGCAGTTATCTTTTTTTTTGGAAGATTTTTAATTAATTATTTATTTATTTGAGAGAGAGAGAAGGTGAAAGAGGGAGCATAAGTGGGCAAAAGGTCAGAGGGAAAGGAGAGGGACTAGAAGACTCCACACTAATCACAGAGCCCCACGTGGGGCTTAATTCCAGGACACTGAGATCATGACCTGAGCCTAAGTCAGATGCTTAAAAAACTAAGCCACCCAGGCACCCCAATCAGAGGTCTAAAATGAGTCTTGTGAGGGCGCCTGGGTGGCACAGCGGTTGGGCGTCTGCCTTCGGCTCAGGGCGTGATCCCGGCGTTATGGGATCGAGCCCCACATCAGGCTCCTCTGCTATGAGCCCGCTTCTTCCTCTCCCACTCCCCCTGCTTGTGTTCCCTCTCTCGCTGGCTGTCTCTATCTCTGTTGAATAAATAAAATCTTAAAAAAAATAAAATGAGTCTTGTGTAGGCAGCATATAGATAGATCTTGTTTTTATCAGTTCTAATATTCTATGTGTTTTTCTTAATTGTTATTTTCAGCCAGCCAGCATATAGCATATCATTAGTTTTTGATGTGGTGTTGAATGATTCATTAGTTGCATATAACACCCAGCGCTTATCACAACATGTGTTCTCCTTAATATGCATCACTTGGTTATAACATACCCTCACCCCCTCCCTTTTGTAACCCTCAGTTTTGTTCCCAGAGTCCAGAGTCTCTCATGGATTGTCTCCCTCTCTGATTACCTCTCATTCAGCATTCCCTCCCTTCCCCTGTTGTCCTCCATGCTATCCTTACATTCCATATGTAAGTGAAACTATATGATAAATGCCTTTCTCTGCTTGACTTATTTCACTAAGCAAATTCCCCTCCAGTTCCATCCACGTCAGTGCAAATGGGTTATAATCATTCTTTCTGATTGATGAATAATATTCCATTGTATATATGAACCACATCTTCTTTATCCATTCATCTGTTGAAGGGCATCTCGTCTCCTTCCAAAGTGTGGCTTTGTGGTCATTGCTGCTATGAATAATAGGGTGCATATGCCCCTTCTTTTCACTACACCTATATCTTTGGGGTAAATGCCTAGTGATGTTGAGCATTTTTTCATGTGTCCATTAGCCATTTGTATGTCTTCTTTGGAGAAGTGTCTATTCATATCTTATGTCCATTTTTGACTGGATTATTTGTTTTCTGGGTGTTGAGTTTGAGAAATTCTTTATAGATCTTGAATACCAGCCTTTTATCTGAAATGTTATTTGCAAATAACTTCTCCCATTCCATGGGGTGCCTGTTAGTTTCATTGATTCTTTCTTTTGAAAGAAGTCACTGTGGCCAATGTTGAAGAGGTTAGGGTCTATATTCTTCTCTAGGATTTTGATGGATTCCTATCTCACATTTAGGTCTTTCATCCATTTTGAACTTATCTTTCTGTGTGGTGTAAGAGAATGGTCTAGTTTCTTTCTGCATGTGGCTGTCCAATTTTCTAAACATTGAAGAGACTGTCTTTTTTCCATTGAATATTCTTTCATGATTTGTTGAAGGTGCGTTGACTGTAGAGTTGAGGGTGCATTTCTGGGCTCTCTATTCTTTTCCAGTGATCTATGTGTGTTTTTGTCCCTAATACTATGCTGTCTTGATTATCACAGCTTTGTAATATAGCTTAAAGTCAGTTATGATGATGCCCCCAGCTTTGGTATTCTTTTTCAACATTCCCTTGGCTAATTAGGGTCATTTCTGGCTCCATAGGATTGTTTGTTCCAGCCCCGTGAAAAAATGTCTATGGTACCTTGATAGGATTGAATTGAAAGTGTACATTCCTCTGGGCAGCATAGACATTTTCAAAGTGTTTATTCTTCCAATTCATGAGCGTGGAATATTTCTCCTTCTCTTTTCATCTTCCTCAATTTCTTTCATAAATGTTCTAAAGTTTCTAGAGTATAGATCCTTTACCTCTTTGGTTAGGTTTATTCCTAGGTATCATATGGTTTTGGGTGCTATTGTAAATGGAATCTATACCTTAATTTCTCTTTCTTCAGTTACATTGTTAGTGTATAGAAATGCAACTGATTTCTGTGCATTGATTTTGTATCCTGCAAAGTTGCTGAAATGCTATATGAGTTCTAGTATTTTGGGGGTGGAGTCTTTTGGGTTTTCCACATAAAGTATTATGTCATCTGTGAAGAGAGAGAATTTCACTTCTTCTTTGCCAATTTGAATGTCTTTTATTTCTTTTTGTTGTCTGATTGCTGAAGCTAGGACTTCAAGTGCTATGTTGAACAACAATGGTGAGAGTGGGCATCCCTGTCATGTTCCTGACCTTAAGAGGAAAGCTCTCAGTTTTTCCCCGTTGAGTACGATATTTGCTGTGGGCTTTTAATAGATGGATTTTATGATACTGAGGTTTGTTCCCTCTATCCCTACACTCTGAAGATTTTAATCAGGAAAAGATGATATATTCTTAAATGCTTTTTCTGCATCAATTGAGCAGATCATATGGTTCTTGTCTTTTCTTTTATTAATGTGCTCTATCACATTGACTTGCAAATGTTGAAACACTCTTGCATCCCAGGAATAAATCCTACCCGGTCGTGGTGGATAATCCTTTTAATGTACTGTTGGATCCTATTGGCTATGATATTGTTGAGTATTTTGGCATCTGTATTCATCAGGGATTTTGGTCTGTAATTCTTTTTGAAGGGGTCTTTGTCTAGTTTTGGGATCAGGGTAACGTTAGTCTCATAGGAAGAGTTTGGAAATTTTCCTTCCATCTTTAATTTTGAAACAGCTTCAGAAGCATAGGTATAGGGGCGCCTGGGTGGCTCAAGTGTTAAGCACCTACCTTTGGCTCAGGGCGTGATCCCAGGGTCCTGGGATCAAGCCCCACATCAGGCTCCTCCGCTGGAAGTCTGCTTCTTCCTCTCCCACTCCCCCTGCCTGTGTTCCCTCTCTCGCTGGCTGTCTCCTGTCTCTCTCTGTCAAATAAAAAAAAAAGGAAGAATAGGTATAATTTCTTCTCTAAATGTTTGCTAGAATTCCCCTGGGAAGCCATCTGCCTTTGGACTTTTGGTTTTGGGGAGGTTTTTGATTACTGCTTCAATTTCCTCACTAGTTATTGGTCTATTCAGGTTCTCTATTTCGTCCTGTTTCAGTCTTGGTAGGTTATAAGTTTCCAAGAATGCATCCATTTTGTCCAGACTGCATACTTTGTTAGCATATACTTGCTGGTAATAATGTCTAATAATTGTTTCTATTTCTTTGGTAATAGTAGTGATCTCTCCCCTTTCATTCATGATTTTACTGATTTGGATTCTTTTCCTTCTCTTTTGGATAAGTCTGGCCAGAGGTTTATCGATTTTATTAATTCTTTCAAAGAACCAGCTTCTAGTTCTGTTGATCTTTTCTACTGTTCTTGTGGGTTCTATGTCACTGACTTCTCCTCTAATCTTTATTATTGCTCTTCTTCTGCTTAGTTTAGGTTTTATATGCTGTTCTTTCCCCAGGGCCTTTAGGTGTAAGGTTACCTTGTGCATTTGGGACTTTTCTAATTTTTTTGTGAAGATTGCATGGCTAGGTATGTCCCTGTAAGGATGGCCTGTACAGTATCCTGCATGTTTTGAACTGATGGATTTTCATCTTCATTGGTTTCCATAAATTGTTTAAGTTCCTCTTTAATTTCCTGGTTGACCCATTCGTTTTAGCAGGATGCTTTTTAACCTCCAAGTGTTTGCATTCTTTCCAAATTTTTCCTTGTGGTTAAGTTCCAGTTTCACACCATTGTGGTCTGAAAATATGCAAGGAATAATCTCAGACGTTTGGTATCGGTGGACACCTGATTAGTGACCCAGTATGTGATCTATTCTGGAGAAAGTTATGTGCACTGGAGAAGAATGTGCATTCTATTGTTTTAGGATGGAATGTTCTGTATATATCAACAAAATCCATCTGGTCCAATGTATCTTTCAAAGCTCTTATTTCTTTGTTTATCATCTGCTTAGGTGATCCATCTGTGGAGATGATCTGTGAGTGGAGTGTTGAAGTCTCTTACCATTAATATATTATTATCAGTATGATTATTTTGGTTAACAGTTGGCTTATGTAGATGGCTGCTCCCATGTTGAGGGCACAGATATTTAAAATGGTTAGATCCTCTTGTTGGATAGACCGTTAAGTATGATATACTGACCCTCTGTATCTCTTAAGTTAGTCTTTGTTTTAAAATCTCACTTGTCTCATATGAGAATTGCTAGCACAATTTTCTTTTGAGGTCCGTTTCCCTGGTAAATGGTTCAACATCACCTCAATGTCAATCTGAAAGTGTCTTTAGGTTAAAAATAAGTCTCCTGAGGACAGCAAATGGATGGGTCCTGGTGTTTTGTTTTGCTTTGTTTTGATTGGTTCGGTTTGGGTTTTTGTTGTTGTAGTTGTTTTCTTTTTTATTTTCTTTTTTTAAAATATTTTTTTATTATATTATGCTAGTCACCATACAGTACACATCCAGTTTTTGATGTAAAGTTCCAAGATTCATTAGTTGCATATAACACCCAGTGCACACTGCAATACATATCTTCCTTAATACAAATCACCAGACTATCCCAGTCCCCCACCTGCTCCCATCTGAAGCCCTCAGTTTGTTTCCCAGAGTCCATAGTCTCTCATGGTTCATTCCCTCTTCTGTTTACCCACCCCCTTTCTTCTTTCCTTTCTTCTCCTACCGATCTTCTTACTTCCTATGTTCCATAAATGAGTGAAACCATATGATAATTTTCGTTCTCTGCTTGACACATTTCGCTTAGCATTATCTTCTCCAGTCCCGTCCATGTTGCAGCAAATGTTGAGAAATCATTCTTTTTGATGGCTAAGTAATATTCCATTATATATGGACCACATCATCTTAATCCAGTCATTTGTTAAAGGGCATCTCGGTTCCCTCTACAATTTAGCAATTGTGGACACTGCTGCTATGAACATTGGGGTGCATATGGCCCTTCCCTTCACTACGTCTGTATCATTGGGGTAAATACCCAGTAGTGCAATTGCTGGATCATAGGGTACCTCTATTGTTAACTTTTGAAGGGCCCCCACACTCTCTTCCAAATGGCTATATCAACTTGCATTCCCACCAAAAATGTAGGAGGAATCCCCTTTCTCCACATCTACTCCAACATTTGTTGTTCCCTGCCTTGTCAATTTTTACAATTCTTACGGGCATAAGGTGGTATCTCAATGTGGTTTTCATTTCAATTTCCCTGATGTCTAATGATGTTGAACATTTTTTCATGTGTCTGTTAGCCATTTGTATGTCTTCATTGGAAAAGTGTCTGTTCATATCTTCTGCCCATTTTATGATTTGATTATTCATTTCTTAAGTATTGAGTTTAAGAAGTTTTTTGTAGATCATGGATACCAGTCTTTTTTCTGTAGTGACATTTGCAAATATATTCTCCCATTCTGTGGGGTTGGCTCTTTGTTTTTTGGACTGATTCCTTGGCTGTGCAGAAACTTTTGATCTTGATGAAATCCCACAAGTTCATTCTTTCTTTTCTTCCTCTTGCCTTTGGAGATGTGTCATGAAAAAAGTTGCTGTGGCTGATGTTGAAGAGGTTGCTGCCTGTGTTCCCCTCTAGGATTTTGATGGATTCCTGTCTCACATCGAGGTCTTTACTCCATTTGGAGTTTCTCTTTGTGTATGGTGTGAGAGAGTGGTCAAGTTTCATTCTTCTGCATGTAGCTGGACAATTTTCCCTGCACCATTTATTAAAGAAACTGTCTTTTTTACACTGGATGTTTTTTCATGCTTTGTCAAAGATTAGTTGCCCAAAAAGCCGAGGGTCCATTTCTGGGTTCTTTATTCTGTTCCATTGGTCTATGTGTCTGTTTTTGTGCCAGTACACTGCTCTCTTGGTGATTAGAGCTTTGTAGTACAGCTTGAAATCCGGACACGTGATGCTTCCAACTTTGTTTATCCTTGTCAACAATTCCTTGGTGATTCGGGGCCTTTTCTCATTCCATGCAAATTTAAGGGCTGTTTGTTCCAGTTCTTTGAAAAATGTCATTGGTATTTTGATCAGGATACCATTGAAAGTGTAGATTGCTCTGGGTAGCATGGACATTTTACATATGTTACTTCCTCCGATCCATGAGAATGGAATATTTTTCCATTTTTTGTGTCTTCCTCAATGACTTTCAAGAGTGATTTATAGTTTCTAGAATATAGATGCTTTATGTCTCTGGTTAAGTTAATTCTGAGATAACGTATGATTTTTCATGCTATTGTAAATAGAATGGATTCCATAATTTCTCTTTCTTCAGTCTCATTGTTTGTGTATAGAAATGCAACTGATTTCTGAGCATTGATTTTGTATCCTGCCACATTACTGAATTGCTCTATAACTTCTAGTAGTTTGGGGGTGGATTCTTTTGGGTTTTCCATATAAAGGAGCATGTCATCTGCAAAGAGAGACAGTTTGACTTCTTCTTTGCCAATTTGGATACCTTTTATCCCTTTTTGTTGTCTGATTGTTGTTGCAAGGACTTCTAGTACTATGTTGAATAATAATGGCGAGAGTGGGCATCCTTGTCGTGTTCCTGATCTTAAGGGTAAGGCTTCCAGCTTTTCCCCATTGAGAATGATATTCACCGTACGCTTTTCATAGATGGTTTTTCTGAAATTGAGGAATATACCCTCTATCCCTACACTCTGAAGGGTTTTAATCAGGAGAGGATTCTGTTTTTTGTCAAATACTTTTTCTGCATCAGTTGTGAGAATCATATGGTTCTTGATTCTTTTCTTGATGATATGATCTACCACACTGACTGATGTGCAAAACTGAACCATCCTTGCATCCCAGGGTTGAATCCCACTTGGTCAGGATGGATAATTCTTTTAATATACTGTTGGATCCTATTACCTAGTATCTTGTGGAGAATTTTGGTGTCCATATTGGTCAGGAATGTTGTTCTGTAATTCTCCTTTTTGATGGGGTCTTTTCCTGGTTTGTGGATCCAGGTAATACTGGCCTCATAGAATGAGTTTGGTAGTTTTCGTGTTGTTTCTATTTTTTGAAACAGCTTCAGGAGAATAGGTATTATTTCTTCTTTGTATGTTTGGGAAAATTCCCTGGGAAATCGATCACGCCCTGGACTCTTGTTTTTGGGGAGGTTTTTCATCACTGCTTCAATCTCTTCATAATTAATCGGTCTGTTTAAATATTTTTTTTATTTTTTCTTCTTGTTTCAGTCTGGTTGTTTACAGGTTTCCAGGAAGGTGTCCATTTCTTCCAGGTTGTTGAATTTATTGGCATAAAGCTGTTGATAAAAGTTCCTAATGGTCCTTCCTATTTGTTTGGTGTTGGTTGTGATCTCTCCCCTTTCATTCATAATCTAATTAATTTGGGTCTTTCTCTATTCTTTTGAATAAGCTTGGGCAGTGGCTTATCGATCCTATTTATTCTTTCAGAGAACCAGCTTCTAGTTCTGTTGATCTGTTCTACTGTGCTCCTGGTTTCTAATTCATTTATATCTGCTCTAATCTTGATCAATTGCTTTCTCGTGCGTGGGTTAGGCCTGTTCTTCTATTCTAGCTCAAGCTTCTAGAGGTGAGAATATAAAAACTGCATTTTAGATTTTTCTATACATTTGAGCGAGGCTTGGATGGCTATGTGTTTTCCCCTTAAGACTGCCTCTGCAGAGTCCCATAGGTTGTAGACCGATGTGTTTTCATGCTCATTGGTCTCCAAAAATTGTTTAATCTGATTCTTCTTTTTAAATGATTTTTTATTATATTATGTTAGTCACCATACAGTACATCCCCAGTTTCCGATGTAAAGCTTGATGATTCATTAGTTGCGTATAAACACCCAGTGCACCATGCAATACGTGCCCTCCTTACTACCCATCACCGGTCTACCCCATTCCCCCACTCCCCTCCCCTCTGAGGCCCTCAGTTTGTTTCTCATAGTCCATAGGCTCTCATGTTTCATTCTCCCCTCTGATTACCCCCCCTTATCCCTTTCTTCCCCTACCGATCATCTTAGTTCTTATATTCCATAGATGAGAGAAATCATATGATAATTGTCTTTCTCTGCTTGACTTATTTCACTTACCATTATCTCCTCCACTGCCGTCCATGTGGCAGCAAATGTTGAGAATTCGTTTTTTCTGATAGCTGAGTAATATTCCATTGTATATATGGACCACAACTTCTTAATCCAGTCATCTGTTGAAGGGCATCTCGGCTCCTTCCACGATTTAGCTATTGTGGTAAATGCTGCTATGAACATTGGGGTGCATATGGCACTCCTCTTCACTATGTCTGTATCTTTGGGGTAAACACCCAGTAGTGCAATGGCTGGATCATAGGGTAGCTCAAATTTTAACTTTTTAAGGGACCTCCACACGGTTTTCCAGAGTGGCTGGACGAACTTGCATTCCCACCAACAATGTAGGAGGGATCCCCTTTCTCCACATCCTCTCCAACAATTGTTGTTTCTTGCCTTGTCTGTTTTTGCCATTCTATCTGGCGTAAGGTGGTATCTCAGTGTGGTTTTGATATGAATTTCCCTGATGGCTAATGATTTTGAACATTTTTTCATGTGTCTGTTAGCCATTTGTATGTCTTCATTGGAAAAGTGTCTGTTCATATCTTCTGCCCATTTTTTGATTTGTTTATTTGTTTCTCGTGTATTGAGTTTGAGAAATTCTTTGTAGACCTTGGATACCAGTCCTTTATCTGTAGTGTCATTTGCAAATATTTTCTCCCATTCCGTGTGCTGCCTCTTAGTTTTTTTGATGGTTTCCTTGACTGTGCAGAAGCTTTTTGTCTTGATGAAATCCCACAAGTTCATTTCATCTTTTGTTTCTCTTGCCTTTGGAGATGTGTCGTGAAAAAGGTTGCTTTGGCCGATGTCGTAGAGGTTGCTACCTATGTTCTCCTTTAGGATTTTTCTGAATTCCTGTCTCACATCAAGGTCTTTTGTCCATTTGGAGTTTATCTTTTTGTATCGTGTGAGAGAGTGGTCAAGTTTCATTCTTTTGCATGTAGCTGTCCAATTTTCCCAGCACCATTTATTGAAGAGACTGTCTTTTTTTCCACTGGAAGTTTTTTCAAGCTTTATCAAAGATTACTTGCCCAAAGAGTCAAGGGACCATTTCTGGGTTCTCTATTTTGTTCCATTGGTCTGTGTGTGTTTTTGTGCCAGTACCATGCTGTCTTTGTGATCACAGCTTTGTAGTACAGCTCGAAATCCGGCATTGTTATGTCCCCAATTTCTTTTTCCTTTTCAACAGTACCTTGGAGATTCGGGACCTTTTCTGTTTCCATACAAATTTAAGGACTATTTTTTCCAGTTCTTTGAAAAATGTCCTCAGTAGCATTGAAAGAGTAGATTGCTCTGGGTAGCATGGACATTGTAACTATGTTAATTCTTCCAATCCATGAGCATGGAATATTTTTCCATCTTTTTATGTCTTCCTCAATGTCTTTCAAGAGTGATTTATAGTTTCTAGAATATAGCTCCTTTACGTCGCTGGTTAAGTTATTTCCAAGTTAACGTATGGTTTTTGGTGCTATTGTAAATGGGATGGATTCTCTAATTTCTCTCTCTTCAGACTCATTGTTTGTGTATAGAAATGCAACTGATTTCTGAGTATTGATTTTGTATCCTGCTACATTACTGAATTGCTCTATAACTTCTAATAGTTTGGGAGTAGATTCTTTTGGGTTTTCCATATAGGGTATCATGTCATCTGCAAAGAGAGACATTTTGACTTCTTCTTTGCCGATTTGGATACATTTGATCCCCTTTTGTTGTTTGATTGCTGTTTTAAGGACTTCTAGTACTATGTTGAATAATAGTGGCGAGAGTGGGCATCTTGTTGTGTTCCTGATCTTAAGGGAAAGGCTTCCAGCTTTTCCCCATTGAGAATAATATTTGCGGTAGGCTTTTCATAGATGGCTTTTATGAGATTGAGAAATGTACCCTCTATTCCTACACTCTGAAGGGTTTTAATCAGGAAAGGATGCTGTATTTTGTCAAATGCTTTTTCTGCATCAATTGAGAGGATTATATGTTTCCTGAATCTTTTCTTGTTGATATGATGTATCACGTTGATCAATTTGTGAATGTTGAACCACGCTTGCATCCCAGGTATGAATCCCACTTGGTCATAATGGATAATCCTTTTAATGTACTGTTGGATTCTATTAGCAAGAATCTTGTTGAGGATTTTGGCATCTATATTCATTAGGGAAAGCTGTATGTAATTCTCCTTTTTGATGGGGTCCTTGCCTGGTTTGGGGATCAAGGTAATATTGGCCTCATAGAATGAGTTTGGTAGCTTTCCTTCTGTTTCTATTTTTTGAAATAGCTTTAGGTGAATAGATATTATTTCTTCTTTGAATGTTTGGTAGAATTCTCCAGGAAAACCGTCGGGGCCTGGAGTTTTGTTATTTGGAAGGTTGTTTATCACTGACTCAATCTCTTCATAATTAATTGGCCAGTTTATGAAATCAATTTCTTCCTGTTTCAGTATTGGTAGTTTATAGGTTTCCCAGAAGGCCTCCATCTCTTCCAGATTGCTTAGTTTTTTGGCATATACCTGTTGATAAAACTTTCTAATAATCCTTCCAATTTCATTGGCGTTGGTCGTGACCTCTCCTTTTTCATTCATTGTTTTAGTAATCTGGGTCCTTTCTCTTTTGTTTTGGTTAAGTCTTGCCAGTGGTCTGTCAATTTTATTGATTTTCTCAAAGAACCAGCTTCTAGTTCTGTTGATTTGCTGTACTGTACTTCTGGTTTCTAATTCATTGATTTCTGCTCTCATCTTGGTCAACTGCTTCCTCGTGAGTGGATTAGGCCTGTCCCTCTGTTGCTGTTCCAGCTTCTTGAGGTGAGAATATAAAAACTGCATTTTAGATTTTTCTATTCTTTTGAGTGAGGCTTGGATGGCTATATATTTCCCCCTTAGGACTGCCTTTGCAGTATCCCATAAGTTTTGGACCTTTGTGTTTTCATTCTCGTTGGTCTCCATAAATTGTTTAATTTGATTTTTGATTTCCTGGTTTATCGAGTCATTCCTGAGCAGGATGTTTCTTAGTCTCCAAGTGTTTGAGTCTCTTCCAAATTTTTCCTTGTAGTTGAGTTCCAATTTCAGAGCATTGTGGTCTGAGAATATGCAGGGGATAATTTCAATCTTTTGGTATCAGTTGAGACCTGTTTTGTGTCCCAGAACATGGTCTATTCTTGAGAATGTTCCATGGGCATTAGAATAGAATGAGTATTCTTTGGTTCTGGGGTGTAGTGTTCTATATATATCTATGAGGTCCAACTCATCAAGTATGGCATTCAAAGCCTTTGATTCTTTGCTTAGATTTTGCCAGGGTGTTCTCTTTATTTCTGATAGTGGAGTGTTGAGGTCCCTTACTATTAATGTATTTTTATCTATATGTCTCTTTATTCTGGTTAAGAGTTGGCTTGTGTATCTTGCTGCTCTCCTGTTGGGGGCATATATATTTATAATTGTCCTATCCACTTGTTGAACTCTTCCTTTAAGAATAATATAGTGACTTCTGCATCTCTAACTATAGTCTCTAGTTTAAAATCCAATCTATCTGATATGAGAATTGCTACCGCAGCTTTCTTTTGAGGTCCATTTGTGTGAAAGGTGGTAGTCCATCCCCTTACTCTCAGTCTGAATGCATCTTTGGGTTCAAACTGATTCTTTGTAAACAGCAAATGGATGGGTCATTTCTTTTTATCCAACCTGCAACACTGTGGCACATTATGGGAGCGTTTATCCCATTTACATTGACACTAAGAACTGAGAGATAGAATTTTAATGATGCCATGTTACCAGTAAAGTCTTTGTTTGTATCGGTTGTGACTTCCTGTTCTGTATCACTCCTAGGGCCTTTTTACCCTTTTAGAACCCCCCTTAATATCTCCTGTAGGCCTGGTTTTGTGGTTACGAAATTGGTTAATGACTGGCGGTTCTGGAAAGTCTTTATTTCTCCATCAATTCTGAATGACAGCCTTGCTGGATAAAGGATCCTTGGCTGCATGTTTTTCTCTGAAAGAGCTTTAAAAATGCTCCCCCAACTCTTTCTCTCATTCCAGGTCTGTGTAGACAGGTCTGATGTAATTCTGAAACCTTTGCCTTGGTATGTGAGAAATTTCTTTGCCCTGGCCGCTTCAATACTGTATCCTTGGATCTAATATTTGCGAATTTGCACTATGACGTGGTGTGGCGTAGGTTTGTCATGGTTGAGCTTGGGAGGGGTCCTCTCTGCCTCTTGGACACGAATATTTGTTTCCCGTGCTAGATTAGGGAAGTTTTCAGCTACAATTTGTTCAAATATCTCTCCTAGACCTCTGTTTTCCTCCGCCCCCTCGGGGATGCCAATGATTCTAACATTGGATCGTTTCATTGAGTCAGTAATCTCCTGTAACCTACTTTCGTGGGCGTGGATATTTTTAAGTCCAGCTTCTATTTTCGTTTTTCTGATACTAACCCATCCTCCAATTCACTAATACGTTCCTCTGTCTCGGTGACTCTGGCCGTCAGAGCCTCTAGTTTTGATTGCATTTGGCTCATAGAATTTTTAATTTCTGTCAGATTCACTCTCATTTCTGCCCTTAGGGATTCTATATTCTCAGTAACATTTTCATTAATACTTTTTTCAAATCTACTCATCATCTTGACCATTGTTACTCTGAACTCCATTTCTGATAATTTGGTTACATCCATATCCATTATTTCTGTGGCAGAGGCCACAGACTCATTGTCTTTTCTTTGCTGGGGGGGACTTCTCCTGCACGTCATTCTGATGAGGAGAGGTTGTGGGGTTGCCCAGAGACCAAATTATTGACTCGACCCAGGCCGTGCCCCTTGTGGCCGAGAGACAACCAGCGAGAGAGGGAACACATGCAGGGGAGTGGGAGAGGAAGAATCAGGCTCCCAGCGGAGGAGCCCAATGAGGGGCTCCTTTCTGGAAAGCCTGGATCACACCCTAAGCTGAAGACAGGCACTTAATGACTGCGCCACCCAGGAACCCCGTGATGTGGGCTTCTTGATTTTTCAGCCTGCCTTCTGGGGGAGGGTCCTGCCGCGCCGAAACTCAGGCAACCCTGTTTGGGTAGAGTGTCCGTGTTCCCTGCGAGTGGGGATGGGGTTGGGCACCCTGTAAGCCAGTATTTCCAGGCTTTTGTTCTCTGGCGGCTTTCCTTGGCGGTTTGCTCTGTCTCTTCTGAGAGTCAGAGCAGCAGCGGCCGAATCTCAGCCTCTGTCTCAGAATAGAAGGATTGCGGACCGTTCTCCACTGATGTTCTGGCCACTTTAACTCTGTTACTGTTGGTGAATAGAAGGATTACGGACCATTCTCCACTGATGTCCTGGCCACTTTAACTCTGTTACTGTTGGTGCTGCTCAACCCTGCAGCGTCCCGGGATGTGTGCCCCACACCCGGCATCCTAGCCATCACTTCCAGGGCCGGCGTGTCTCTGTCCTTTGTGTTTCTAACACCGCCAGCCGCCAGCCGCCCCGTGCGCTCCCGGAGCTCCCAGTCTCAGTCTGGTTCCAGCGAGCACACAGGAGTTCCGGAGTTCCGGAGTTCCGTGAGAAGTCTGGTGGTGCACGCTCCCGGCTCACGGTCTCAGTCTGCTGTGCGGTGGGTGCCGTCCTTGATTCCGCCCGCTCCCCCATGCAGGTACCTACCGCTTCCCGGCGCCCGAACGCGTGACTCCCTCCCCCTTTTGTTTGTTTTCCAATATCTGTGCAAGGTTTCACGGTTCCCCTCTTCGTACCTCAATACTCAGCTCTGGAGATGTTCATTTGTAGAGATCCAGATGTATCTTCCTGCGTCTCAGGCTGATTCCGTGGATGTTCAGGCTGATCTGGTACCTATCCAGCTCAACTCAGGGGACCGGCTGAAAAAGGGGTCTCCTACTCCTCCGCCATCTTAACTCCAACACTGTTTAATCTGATTCTTAATTCCTTGGTTTATCCAATAATTCTTGAGCAGGATCATTCTTAATTTCCAAGTGTTTGAATTTCTTCCAAATTTTTCCTTGTGATTGAGATCCATTTTCAAAGCACTGTGGTTTGAGAATATGCAGGGAATAATCTCAAATAACAAAAAGGGTTAAAAGGTATCCAAATTGGCAAAGAAGAAGTCAAACTGCATCTCTTTTCAGATTACATGATACTCTCTATGGAAAACCTAAAAGACTCCACCCCCAAATTACTAGAACTTTAGAGGAATTCAGTAATGTGGCGGGATGCAAAATCAATGCTCAGAAATCAGTTTCATTTCTATACATGAACAATGAAACTGAAGAAAGAGAAACTACGGAATCCATTCCATTTACAATAGCACCAAAAACCATATGTTACTTTGGAATTAACTTAACCAGAGATATAATGGATCTATATTCTAGAAACTACAAATCACACTTGAAAGTCATGGAAGAAAACACAAAAATATGTAAAAATATTCCATGTTCATGGATTGGAAGATACACATGGTTAAAATGTCTATGCCACCCAGAGCAATCTTCACTTTCAATGCCATCCCGATTAAGATACCAATGACATTTTTCAAAAAACTGGAACAAACAGCCATTAAATATGTGTGGCACCAGAAAAGGCCCCAAATCACCAAGGAATTGTTGAAGAGGAAAAACAAAGCTGGTGGTATCACGTGGCCAGATTTCAAGCTATACTACAAACTGTGATCACCAAGAGAGCATGGTAATGGCACAAAAACAGACACATAGACCAATGGAACAGAATAGAGAACCCAGAAATGGACCCTCGGCTCTTTGGGCAACTAATCTTTGACAAAGCAGGAAAAAACATCCAGTGGAAAAAAGACAGCCTCTTTAATAAATGGTGCAGGGAAAATCGGACAGCTACATGCAAAAGAATGAAACTTGACCACTCTCTCACACCATACACAAAGATAAACTCCAAATGGATGAAAGACCTCGATGTGAGACAGGAATCCATCAAAATCCTAGAGGGGAACATAGGCAGCAACCTCTTTGACATCGGCCACAGCAACTTTTTTCATGACACATCTCCAAAGGCAAGAGGAAGAAAAGAAAGAATGAACTTGTGGGATGTCATCAAGATCAAAAGCTTCTGCACAGCCAAGGAAACAGTCCAAAAAACTAAGAGGCAACCCCACAAAATGGGACAATATATTTGCAAATGACACTACAGGTAAAAGAATGGTATCTATGATCTACAAAAAACTTCTGAAACTTAATACTCAAGAAACGAATAATGAAATCATAAAATGGGCATAAGTTATGAACAGACACTTTTCCAATGAAGACATACAAATGGCTAACAGACACATGAAAAAATGTTCAACATCATTAGCCATCAGGGAAGTTGAAATGAAAACCACATTGAGATACCACCTTATGCCAGTTAGAATGGCAAATATTGACAAGGCAAGAGGGAACAAATGTTGGAGAGGATGTGGAGAAAGGGGATCCCTCTTACACTGTTGGTGGTAATGCAAATTGATACAGCCACTTTGGAAAATAGTGTGAAAGTCCCTCAAGAAGTTAAAAATAGAGTTACTCTATGATCCAGCAATTGCACTACTGGGTCTTTACCCCAAAGATAGAAACGTAGGAAAGAAAAGGGCTATATGCACCCCAATGTTCATAGCAGCACTGTCCATAATAATTAAATTCTGGAAGGAGTACAGGTGCTCGTCAACAGATGAATGGATTACGAAGATGCCATCCATATATACAATGGACTATTACTCGGCTATCAGAAAAAACGATTACCCAACATTTAAAGCAACATGGAAGGGACTGGAGTAGACTTTGCTACATGAGACAAGTAAAGGAGAGAAAGACAATTATCATATGGTTTCACTCATTTATGGAACATAAGAAATAGGAAGTTCGGTAGGAGAAGGAAGGGAAGAATGAAGGGTGGGTAAACAGAAGAGGGAATGAACCATGAGAGACTATGGACTCTGGGAAACAAACTGAGGGCTTCAGAGGGGAGAGGGTTGGGGGATTGGGATAGGCAGGTGATGGGTATTTAGGAGGGCACATAGTGCATGGTGCACTGGGTGTTATGTGTAAATAATGAATCATGGAACTTTACATCAAAATCTAAGGATATACTGTATGGTGACTAACATAACATAATAAAAATGTATTATAAAAAAAGAATCCTAAGTAAATCCAGGTTTGCAGTACATTTCCATAAAAAGGAAATTTATATTCAGGTATCCTATCTTGATTAATCTTTTGATTTAACAATGATTTATAAATGAATGTGATTATTTTATTTACTTTTCATTTATTTTTATGATTGAATTTCCAATTTGACAGTATTCAATGTGTTTTAGTGAATGTGATGACAAGATATTACTTAAATATCTGGGAAGTATGAATCTGTCCTATGGGCCCCTGGGTGGCTCAGTCAGGTAAGTGTCTGACTCTTGACTTTAGCTCAGGTCATGATCTCAGGGTCATGGGATTGAGTACCCTCCCCCCCCCGCCTCTGCTCTGTGAGAGGAGTTTGCATGGGATTCTCTCTCCCTCTTCTTCTGCCCCTGCCCCCATATGTGCGCTCTCTCTCTCTCTCTCTCTCTCTCAAGTAAATAAATAAATACTATTTTAAAAAGAATGTGGCCTAGGATTTTTCTTGAAACCATTATCTAAAACACAAATTGAAAATGTCCTTTAGTGGAAAGAAGCTTGGAATGATTTTGAAGATAGGGATTATAGTACCAGTCGTGAGGCTAAATGCTATGTGACTCTGGCAAAGTCTTTTTTTTTTTAGATTTTATTTATTTGACAGAGAGAGACACAGCGAGAGAGGGAACACAAGTAGGGGGAAGAGTAGAAGGAGAGGGACAAGCAGGCTTCCCACTAAGCAAGGACCCCAATGTGGGACTCAATCCCAGCACCCTGGAATCATGACCCGAGCCAAAGGCAGAAGCTGAATGACCAAACAACCAGGCGCCCCTGACCAAATCTCTTTTTTTTTTTTCTAAACAGCTCTAGGCTTCAATTTTTCTAAACATAAAATGAACGTATTATTTTTAAAGTTCAAGTGCAGTGCTTTCCCTTCTCTAGTGCCCATACTTATTACACAATTCCTACTGCCCATACTTATTACACAATTTAACATTTAATTATATGCTGTCTCAAACTGATTACACTCCTTAATTAGAATATAAATTTCCTGAAGTAGAAGATAGAGAGTGCGCAAGAATCAGGGACAGCTGGCGGTGTTAGAAGCACAAAGACAGACACATGCCAGCCCTGGAAGTAAGGGCTGGGAAAGCGGCTGTAGGGTGCACAACCCGGGACGCTGCAGGGTTTTTGGCAGAACTGACTAAAACAGAGTTAAATTGGCCAAGAGAGCTCAGTGGAGAGCAGCCTGTGATCTCTCCATTCTGAGACAGGCTAGGATATGGCCACTGCTGCTCTGAATCTCAGAAGAGTCACAGAAAACCTCCAGAGAAAACCGCCAGAGAACTAAAGCCTGGAAATACCAGCTCACATTGTGCCCATTCCCATTCCCCCCTCCCAGTGCACAGGGTGACTCTACACAAACAGGGTTGCCTGGATATCAGTGCGGCAGACCCTTCCCCCAGAAGGCAACTGAAAAATCAAGAAACACACATCCCAAAGGTCTTATAAAACAAGTACACACTGCCTGGGTCCTGGTCAATAATTTGGGCTCTGGGCATCCCTGCAACCCCTCCTCATCAGAATGTCCAGGAGGGGAAATCACCCCAGCATGGAAAAGATAATGAGTCTGTGGCATCTGCCACAGAACTGATGGATATGAATATAACCAAATTGTCAGAAAAGGAGTTCAGAGTAACAATGCTCAAGATGATGTGTAGGCTTGAAAAAATTTTTAACGAAAATATTAACGAGAATATAGACTCTTTAAGGGTGAAAATGAGAGCGAATCTGACAGAAATTAAAAATGTTACAAATCAAATGCAGTCGAAACTAGATGCTCTGAAGGCCAGGGTAAATGAGGCAGAAGAACGAGTTAGTGAATTGGATGGAATGGTAGAAGAGAAACTTAAAACAGAAACTTAGCTCAAAAAAATCTGATCTCAAGAATATAGATTATGGGAGATTACTGACTCAATGAAATTTTCCAATGTCAGAATCATCAGCATCCCTGAGGGGGTGGAGGAAGTGAGAGGTCTAGAAGAGATATTTGAACAAATTATAGCTGATAACTTCCCCAGTCTGGAAAAGGAAACAAGCATTCATATCCAAGATGCATAGAGGATCCCTCCCAAGGTCAATGAGAACAGACCTACACCACGTCACATCATAGTGCAATTCACAAATACTAGATCCAAGGATACAGTATTGAAAACGATCAGGGGGAAAAATATACTTATGTACAGAGGAAAAAAATATCAGAATAACGTCAGACCTCTCTACAGAGACCTGGCAGGCTAGGAATCGTTGGCAGGGTATTTTCAAAGCTCTATCTGAGAAGAACATGCAGCCAAGGATCCTTTATGCAGCAAGGTTGTCATTGAGAATTGATGGAGAGATAAGGACCTTCCAGGATCGGCAGAAAGTGACTGAATTCCTAACCTCCAAACCAGCTCTACGTGAGATATTAAAGGTAGTTTGATAAAAGTAAAAAGGCCCCAAGAGTGATATAGAACAGAAATATACAATCTGTAGAAACAAAGACTTCACAGGAAACATGACCTCATTAAAATTATATCTCTTAATAATCACTCTCAATGTGAATGCCTAAATGCTCCCATACAACGCCACAGGGTTGCAGATTGAATAAAAAGACATGACGCATCCATTTGCTGTCTACAAGAGACTCATCTTGAACCTAAAGATACATAAAGAAAGAAAGTGAAGGGATGGAAAACCATTTTTCATGCAAATGGACCTCAAAAGAAAGTTGGGTTAGCAATTCTCATATCAGACAGATTAGATTTTAAACTTAAGACTGCAGTTACAGATACAGAAGGACACTATACTATTCTTAAAGGATGTATCCAATATGACAATTAAAATATAAATTATAAATATCTATGGCTCCAACAGTGGAGCATCTGGATACAAAAGCCAACTCTTAACCAGAATAAAGTGACATATAGATAATAATATGTTAATAGTAAGGGAACTCAACACTCCATTCTCAGCAATAGACAGATCACCTGAGCAGTAAATCAACAAAGAAACAAGAGCTTTGAATGACATAATGGACCACATGGACATCACAGATATATATAGAACACTACATGGCAGAACAACAGAATACTCATTCTTTTCAAATGCACATGAAACTTTCTCCAGAATACACCATATACTGGGTCACAAAACAGGTCTCAACCAATACCAAAAGACTGAGATTATTCCCTGCATATTTTCAGACCACAATGCTTTGAAACTGGACATCAATCACAAGGAAAAATTTGAAAGAAACTCAAACACTTGGAATCAAAGAACCATCCTGTTCAAGAATGATTGGGTAAACCAGGAAATTAAAAATCAGTTTAAACAATTTTTGGAGACCAATGAAAATGAAACACAACGGTCCAAAACCTATGGGGCAGCGCAAAGACGGTCCTAAAGGGAAAATACATAGCCATCCAAGCCTCACTCAAAAGAATAGAAAAATCTAAAATGCAGTTTTTATATTCTTACACAAGAAGCTGGAGCTGGAACAGAAGAACAGGCGTAACCCACACAAGAGAAGGCAAGTGATCAAGATTAGAGCAGAGATCAATGAATTAGAAACCAGGAGCACAGTAGAGCAGATCAACAGGACTAGAAGCTGGTTCTCTGAAAGAATAAATAAGATCGATAAGCCACTGGCCAGACTTATTCAAAAGAATAGAGAAAGACCCAAATTAAAAAAAAAAATGAATGAAAGGGGTGAGATCACAACCAACACCAATGAAATAGGAAGGACCATTAGAAACTTTTATCAACAGCTTTATGCCAGTAAATTCAACAACCTGGAAGAAATGGATGCCTTCCTGGAAACCTATAAACTACCAGGACTGAAACAGGAAGAAATTGATTATTTAAACAGAATGATTAGTTATGAAGAGATTGAAGCAGTGATGAAACACTTCCCCAAAACAAGAGTCGGGGCCTGACGGGTTCCCCGGGGAATTCTCCCAAACATACAAAGAAGAACGGATACCTATTCTCCTGAAGCTGTTTTTAAAAAATAGAAACAGAAGGAAAACTACCAAACTCATTCTATGAGGCCAATATTACCTTGATCTCCAAACCAGGAAAAGACTCCATCAAAAAGGAGAATTACAGACCAATATCCCTGATGAATATGGACACCACAATTCTCAACAAGATCCTAGCTAATAGGATCCAAAAGTACATTAAAAGGATTATCCATCAAGACCACGTGGGATTCATCCCTGGGATGCATGGGTGATTCAACATTCACACATTGATCAGTGTGATAGATCATATCATCAAGAAAAGAATCAAGAACCATATGATTCTCTCAAATGATGCAGAAAAAGCATTTGACAAAATACAGCATCCTTTCCTGATTAAAACCCTTCGGAGTGTAATGATAGAGGGTACATTCCTCAATTTCATAAAAAGCATCTATGAAAAGCCTACAGCAAATATCATTCTCAATGGGGAATAGCTGAAAGCCTTTCCCTTAATATCAGGAACACAACAATGATGCCCACTTTTGCCATTATTATTCAACATAGTACTAGAAGTCCTTGCAACATCAATCAGAGAACTAAAAGTGATAAAATGTATTCAAATTGCAAAGAATAGTTCAAACTGTCTCCCTTTGCAGATGACATGATGCTCTATATAGAAACCTCAAAGACTTTACCCCCAAATTACTAGAAGTTATAGAGCAATTCAGTAATGTGGCGGGATACACAATCAATGCTCAGAAATCTGTTGTATTTCTATACACAAACAATGATTCTGAAACAATAGAATTTAGGAAATCCATTTTATTTATAATAGGACCAAAAATCATACGTTATCTTGGAATTAACTTAACCAGACACATAAAGGATCTACATTCTAGAAACTACAAATCACTCTTGCAAGACACTGAAGACACAAAAAGACAGAAAATTATTCCATGCTCATGGATCATAAGAATAAACATAGTTAAAATGTCTATGCTACCAGAGCAATCTATACTTTCAATGCCATCCCAATCAAAATGCCAATGACATTTTTCAAAGAACTGGAACAAACAGCCCTTAAATTTGTGTGGAACCAGAAAAGGCCCCGAATCGCCAAGGAATTGTTGACAAGGAAAAACAAAGCTGGCAGCATCACGTGGCCAGATTTCAAGCTGTACTACAAAGCTGTGATCACAAAGACAGCATGGTACTGGCACAAAAACAGACACATAGACCAATGGAACAGGATACAGAACCGAGACATGGACCCTCGGCTCTTTGGGCAACTAATCTTTGACAAAGCAGGAAAAAACATCCAGTGGAAAAAAGACAGTCTCTTCAATAAATGGTGCAGGGAAAATTGGACAGCTACATGAAAAAGAATGAAACTTGACCACTATCTCACACCATACATAAAGATCAACTCCAAATGGATGAAAGACCTCGATGTGAGACAGGAATCCATCATTACCATAGAGGAGAAAATAAGCTGCAACCTCTTTAACATTGGGCACAGCAAGTTTTTCCATGACACATCTTCAAAGGCAAGAGAAACAAAAGAAAAAATGAACTTGTGGGACGTCACCAATATCAAAAGCTTCTGCACAGCCTATGAAACAGTCAAATAAACCAAGAGGCAGCCCACGGAATGGGAGAAGATATTTGCAAATGACACTACAGATAAAAGGCTAGTATCCAAGATCTACACAGAACTTCTCAAACACAATACATGGGAAACAAATAATCAAATCAAAAAATGGGCAGAAGATATGAACAGACACTTTTCCAATGAAGACATACAAATGGCTAACAGACACATGAAAAAATGTTCAACATCATTAGCCATTAGGGAAATTCAAATCAAAACCACACTGAGATTCCACCTTATAGCAGTGGGAATGGCAAAAATTGACAAGGCAAGAAACAACAAATGTTGGAGAGCATGTGGAGAAAGGGGATCCATCTTACATTGCTGGTGGGAATGCAAGTTGGTACAGCCACTTTGGGATACTCTGTGGAGGTCCCCTAAGAAGCTAAAAATTGAGCTACCCTATGATCCAGCAATTTCACTACTGGGTATTTACCCCAAAGATATGGACGTAGTGAAGAGAAGGGCCATATGCACCCCAATGTTCATAGCAGCATTGCCCACAATAACTAAATTGTGGAAGGAGCTGAGATGCCCTTCAACAGATGACTGAATTAAGAAGATGTGGTCCACACGTAAAATAGAATATTAGTCTTCAGAAAGGATGATTACAAAACATTTGCAGCAACATGGATGGTACTGGAGGAAAGTATGCAAAGTGATATAAGTCAAGCAGAGAAAGACAATTATCATATGGTTTCAGTCATTTATGGTACATAAGAAATAGGAAGATTGGTAGGAGAAGGAAGGGAAGAATGAAGGGGGGGTAAACAGAAGGGGAATGATTCATGAGAGACCGTGGTGTCTGGGAAACAAACTGAGGGCTTAAGGGGGCGGTGGAGGATTATGATAGGCTGGTGATGGGTATTAAGGAGGGCACAGATTTCATGGTGCACTGGGTGTTATACGCAAATAATGAATCATGGAACATTGAACCAAAAACTGGGGATGTAATGTATGGTGACTAATAGAACAAAATAAAAATTATTTTTAAAAAAGTAGTGATTTTAGAGCATGAGCTTTGAGGAATTTGAATCCAGACCCTGCCAATTACTTTTGGAGTCTCCAAGGGGAAGACAGAATAAGTAGCATCCCTCTTCCCTGCTGAGTCTTGAGGAGATATATATATATATATATATATATATATATATATATATATATATATATATATATATATATATGTTGTTGGGGGATGGGTTAAATAGGAGATGGAAATTAAGGAGTACTCTTGTTGTGATGAGCATTGGGAATTGTATGGATGTATTGAATCATTATATTGAATCTTTATATTGAATATATTATATTCAATCATATATATTGAATTATTATATAACATTATATACCTGAAAATAATATAACAGTATGTTATCTAACTGGAATTTAATTAAATTTTTTTAAAAAGAATATAAAAAAATGAATAAAAGTCAGCTCTGGTCCCTAGGTGAAAGGTGCTCAGGTGACAAGGCATAGTGGAATCCTAGGTAGGACCATGTGGTCTCAGGACCCCTTGGGTTACAGGTAAATGGGGTGCCTGAGTACAGCAGAGTTCCCAAGCATTGAAGTGGGGAAGTCACTACCATCAGCGAGCCCAGGGGTGGGGTCTCAGCTCCGTGATGCTATAAGCCAAGACCCACAGCACAGTCGGGACTTCTCTCTCAGCAGGGGTCCAGCATGTGGCAGAACCACTGTCAGACCCCCTTCATCCCCTGGGAGGAACAGCATGGGTGCATGCCTCAGGAGTTTGCAGGGTTTAGAGTCTCAAACTGGGGTCGTGCGTCTGAGATAGAAAGGCTCTGTCACAGTCTGAGTGAGCATGGGGTGCAGATGGAGAGCAGGGAGACAGGAGTGATTGACTGCCTTTCCCTGAGGGTGCTCTAAAGAGTGGGGCCCTGAGATTTCAGCCCCTGGGCTGGAGATCAGGAGGCCTCCATTTTCATTTGCATCCTCTAAAGCAGGGAGGAAGGCCTTCAGGGATCAAAACCCACATAGAGCAATCTGGAGCAGCTTACTTAGCTGCCACTGGCGAGGGTGGTGGAATTCAACCCAGGGCAAAGACACCTGACAATCAGTGCAACAGGCCCCTCCCATAGAAGATCAACAAGAACAACTGGCAAAGAACAAGTTTACTGATCACACAGCACTGCAAAACTCCAGCACTAAGGGAAAATAGTATATAGAATCCATGGTTCTTTTCCAATGATTCTTTAGAATTTCAATTTTAATTTTTTTCTTTCTTTTTCATTTTCAACCAATTTCTTATTTCATCAAACTTTTAAAAATCTTTTTAATTTTAATTTTTACACTTACATACTATCCTTTCATCATATTTAATTTTATTTTTGTATATATAAGTTTTAGTTTCTTTACAGGTTTTGGATGCAGTTTCTTCTAAAAAACAGAATAAAGTACACCCAGAATCTAGTGTATTACACTGTTCTTTTCACCTATCTGATCATATTCTCTCTTCTTTTCTTTTTTTTAAATATTTTATTTATTTATTTGACAGAGAGACAGCCAGTGAGAGAGGGAACACAGGCAGGGGGAGTGGGAGAGGAAGAAGCAGGCTCCAGCGGAGTAGCCTGATGTGGGGCTCGATCCTAGGACTCTGGGATCACTCCCTGAGCCAAAGGCAGATGCTCAAAGACTGAGCCACCCAGGCACCCCTGTTTTTTTTAATAATAATTTTTATTATGTTTTAGTCACCATACAGTATATCCTTAGATTCTGATGTAATGTTCCATGATTCATTATTTGCATATAACACCCAGTGCACCATGCAATATGTGCCCTCCTTAATACCCATCACCAGCTTATCCCAATCCCCCACCCCCCTCCCCTCTGAAGCCCTCAGTTTGCTTCCCAGAGCCCACAGTCTCTCATGGTTCATTCTCTCTTCTTTTCTTTTCTTTTCTTTTCCCTTCTCTTCTTTTCTTCTTCTTTTTTTTTTGTTTAAGTCTTAGTTAATTTTCAACTTTACATTTACCCTTTCAATGAATTTAATTTTATTTTTGTATATATTTAAGTTTTTCTTTCTTTACAATTTTGGTATGTAGTTTCTTATAATAAACAGACCAAAATACATTCAAGATATTGTGTAGTTCTCTGTTCTGTTCACCTGACTGTATGTATTCCTTCTTTTTCTTAGTCTTTTAATGATCATTTTTATATTTAAATTCTGTTGTTTCAGTATATTTAATTTTGTTTTTGTACATATATAAGTTTTTATTTCTTTTCAATTTTGGGATCCAGTTTTCTAACAAACAGACAAAAATATACACAGGAACCAATGTACTGCTCTGTTCTGTTCACTTGTCTGATTATATATTATTTTAAATTTTTTTTTTTTGGTTTTGGGTCTCATATTTGTTCTTCTAGGGTTGATGTCGCTATTTTAGTATTTTGTTCATCTCTTCTTCTCCAGACAGAATGATAGAATAGAAAAACTAACCACAAAACCAAACAAGAAAACAAAAACGTAAAGAACAAGAGGCAGTACAGATGGCCAGGGAACTAATCAGTATGGGTATAAGTAAGATGTCAGAAATAGAGTTCAGAATAGTGATTATAAAGATACTACCTGGGCTTGAAAAAAGCATGGAAGATAATCAAGAATACCTTCCTGGAGAAATAAAATAATTAAAATTTAATCAAGTCAAAATAAAAAAGGCTATTAATGAGATGCCATCAAAATGCTCTAAATGCTATGATAAATGAGGCAGAAGAGAGAACTAATGATGTAGAAGGCAAAATTATGGAGAATACGGAAACTGAGAAAAAGAGAGATAAACAACTACTGGATTATGGGGGGGATTTGAGAGATAAGTAATACAACAAAGTTAAAAATATTAGAATAACTGGGATCCCAGAAGAGGAAAGAGAAAGAGAGGGGAGGAAGGTATACTGGAAAAAATTATAGCAGATAACTTCCCTATCTGGAGAAAGAAATAGGCATTAAATCAAGGAGGCAGAGAACCTCCCCCTCAAAGTTAATAAAAATAGGTAAACACCTTGACATATAATAGTGAAACTAGCAAATCTCAGAGACAAAGAGAAAAATCCTGAAAGCACCTCAGGGATAAGAGGTCCATAACTCACAAGGGTAGAAATATTAGACTGGCAGCAGACCTAGCCACAGAAACCTGGCAGGCCAGAAAGGTGGGCATGATATATTCAGGGTGCTAAATGAGAAAAATATGCAGACAAAAATGCTTTATCCAGCAAGGATGTCATTCAAAATAGAAGGAGAGCTGAAAAGCTTTCAGAACAAACAGAAAAAAAAGAATTTGTGATCACTAAGCCAGCACTGCAAGAAATATTAAAGAGGATCCTTTAAGTGAAGAGAGAGCCCAAAAGTAACATAGACTAGAAAGGAACAGAGTCAAACTACAAAAACAGTTACTGTAAGGTAATACAATGGCACTAAATTCATATCTTTCAATAGTTACTCTGAATGTAATTGGGCTAAATGCTCCAATTAAAAGACACAGGGTATCAGATTGGATTAAATAACAAGACCCATCCATATGCTGTGTACAAGAGACTCATTTCAGATCCAAAGATACCTCCAGATTGAAAGTGAGGGGGTGGAAAATGATTTATCATGCTAATGGACATCCAAAGAAAGCTAAGGTAGCAATCTTTGTGTCAGAAAAATTAGATTTTAAAACAAAGATTATAATAAAAGATGAGGAAGGACACTATATAATCATTAAAGGGTCTATCCAACAAGAAGTTCTAACAATTGAAAGTATTTATGCCCCTAACATGGGAACAGCAAATTATAAAATCCAATAAATAAAAAATTAAAGAAGGACATTCATAATAATAAAATAATCCAACTGTACATTAAAAGGATTATCCATCATGACCAAGTGGGATTCATCCCTGGGATGCAAGGGTGGTACAACATTCGCAAATCTATCACTGTCTTAGAATTTATTCAGAAACAAAAATCCAGAAATCATATGATTCTCTCAATAGATGTAGAAAAAACATTTGACAAAATACAGCATCCTTTCCTCATTAAAACCCTTCAGAGTGTAGGAATAGATGGTACTTTTCTCAAGATCATAAAAGCCATCTATGAAAAGCCTACAGCAAATATTATTCTCAGTGGGGAAAAGCTGGAAGCCTTTCCCTTAAGATCAGGACCATGACAAGGATGCCTACTCTCGCCATTATTATTCAACATAGTACTAGAAGTCCTTGCAACAGCAATCAGACAACAAAAAGGGATCAAAGGTATCCAAATCGGCAAAGAAGAAGTCAAACTGTCTCTCTTCGTAGATGACATGATACTCTATATGGAAAACCCAAAAGAAGCCACTCCCAAACTATTAGAAGTTATAGAGCAATTCAGTAATGTGGCAGGATACAAAATCAATGCTCAGAAATCAGTTGCATTTCTATACACAAACAATGAGACTGAAGAAAGAGAAATTAGGGAATCCATCCCATTTACAATAGCACCAAAAACCATACATTACCTTGGAATGAACTTAACCAGAGACATAAAGGACCCATATTCTAGAAACTATAAATCACTCTTGAAAGTCATTGAGGAAGACACAAAAAAATGGAAAAATATTCCATGCTCATGGATTGGAAGAATTAACATAGTTAAAATGTCCATGCTACCCAGAGCAATCTACACTTTCAATGCTATCCCGATCAAAATACCGAGGACATTTTTCAAAGAACTGGAACAAATAGTCCTTAAATTTGTATGGAACCAGAAAAGGCCCTGAATCACCAAGGAAATGTTGAAAAGGAAAAACAAAGCTGGGGGCATCACAGTGCCGGATTTTGAGCTGTACTACAAAGCTGTGATCACAAGACAGCATGGTACTGGCACAAAAACAGACACATAGACCAATGGAACAGAATAGAGACTCCAGAAATGGACCCTCGGCTCTTTGGGCAACCAATCTTTGATAAAGCAGGAAAATATATCCAGTGGAAAAAAGAGAGTCTCTTCAATAAATGGTGCAGGGAATATTGGACAGCTACATGCAAAAGAATGAAACTTGACCACTCTCTCACACCATACACAAAAATACACTCCAAATGGATGAAAGACCTTGATGTGAGACAGGAATCCATCAAAATCCTAGAGGAGAACATAGGCAGCACCCTCTACGACATCGGTCAAAGCAACCTTTTTCATGATACATCTCCAAAGGCAAGAGAAACAAATGATAAATTGAACTTGTGGGTCTTCGTGAAGATAAAATCTTCTGCACAGCCAAGGAAACAATAAAAAAAACTAAGAGGCAGCACACGGAATGGGAGAATATATTTGCAAATGATGCTACAGATAAAAGACTGGTATCCAAGATCTACAAGAACTTCCCAAACTCAATACATGAGAAACATATAAACAAATCATAAAAAGGGCAGAAGATATGAACAGACACTTTTCTAATGAGGACATACAAATGGCCAACAGACACATGAAAAAAATGTTCAAAATCATTAGCCATCAAGGAAATTCAAATCAAAACCACACTAAGATACCACCTTATGCCAGTTAGAATGGCAAAAATTAACAAGGCAGGAAACAGCAATTGCTGGAGAGGACGTGGAGAAAAGGGATCCCTCTCCAACATTGTTGGTGGGAATGCAGGTTGGTGCAGCCACTCTGGAAAACAGTGTGGAGGTCCCTTAAAAAGTTAAAAATTAGCTACCCTATGACTCAACCATTGCAATACTGAGTATTTACCCCAAAGATACAGACTTAGTGAAGAGAAGGGCCATATGCACCCCAATGTTCATAGCAGCATTGCCCACAATAGCTAAATTGTGGAAGGAGCTGAGATGCCCTTCAACAGATGACTGGATTAAGAAGTTGTGGTCCTTATATACAATGGAATATTACTCAGCTATCGGAAAGAACGAGTTCTCAACATTTGCTGCAACATGGATGGCACTGGAGGAGATAATGCTAAGTGAAATAAGTCAAGCAGAGAAAGACAATTATCATATGATTTCTCTCATCTATAGAATATAAGAACTAGATCGGTAGGGGAAGAAAGGGGTGTAATCTGAAAGGGGAGTGAAGCATGAGAGACTATGGACTCTGAGAAACAAACTGAGGGTTTCAAAGGGGAGGATGTGGGGGAATGGGATAGACTGGTGATGGGTAGTTAGGAGGACACGTATGGCATGGTGCACTGGGTGTTATACGCAACTAATGAATCATCAAACTTTGCATCAGAAACCAGAGATGTACTGTATGTTGACTAACATAATGTAATAAAAAAACATTAAAAATAAATAATAATAGTGGGGACTCTAATACCACACTCACAACAATGGACAGATCATCTAAGCAGAAGATCAACAAGCAAACAAGGTCTTTGAATGCCAGACTGTACAAGATGGACTTATCAGATATATTCAGAGCATTCCATCCTAAAGCAAAAGAATACAAACATTCTTCTCAAGTGCACGTGGAACATCCTCCAGAAAAGACCACATACTGGGTCAGAGATCATGTCTCACCAAGTACAAAAGATTGGGATCATTCCCTATATATTTCCATACCACAGTGCTTTGAAAGTGGAAATCAATCACAAGAGGAATTTTGGAAAGAACTCAAATACATGAAGGCTAAAGAGCATCCTAATAAAGTAATCATGGGTCAACCAGGAAATTCGAGAAGAATTTTTAAAAGATTCTTGGAAACAAATGAAAATGAAAACACAATGGTTCAAAACCTTTGGGATGCATCAAAGGTGGACCTAAGAGGGAAATACATAGCAATATGAGGTTTTCTCAAGAAACAAGAAAGGTCTCAAATACACAACCTAACCTTATACCTAAAGGAGCTGGAGAAAGAATAGCAAATAAAGCCTAAAACCAGCAAGAGAAGAGACTTAATAAAGATTAAAGCAGAAATAAATGAAATAAAAGCCAAAAGAATGGTAGAACAGATCAACGAAACTAGGAGTTGTTTCTTTGAATGAATAAATTCAAGAATAAAGATTAAGAAACCCCCTGCAAGACTTAAAAGAGAGAGAGAGAGAGAGAGGGAGAGAGAGAGGGAGAGAAAGGACCCAAATTAGTAAAATCATGAATGAAAGAGGAGAGTTCACAACCTACACTGAAAAAATACAAATGATTATAAGAAAATATTATGAGCAACTCTATGCCAAAAGTTAGGCAATCTGGAAGAAAGGGATGCATTTCTGGAGACATTTAAACAAAACTGAAACAGGAAGAAATAGAAAACCAAAGCAGACCCATAAACTGCAAGGAATTTGAAGCAGTAATCGATAATCTCCTAATAAACCAGAGTCCATGCCAAGATGGATTCCCAGGGGAATTCTCTTTTGCAAATCAATCAACATGGTACATCACATTAATAAAAGAAAGGACAAAAGCCATATGATCTTTTCAATTGATGCAGAAAAAACATTTGACATAGTACAGCATTCTTTCATGACTAAAACTCTCTACAGGGTAAGGATAGAGGGAACATACCACAATGTCATAAAAGCCATCAACGAACAGCCCACAGTGAATATCATTCTCAATAGGGGAAAACTGAGAACTTTTTCCTTAGGATCAGGAATATGGCAGGGATGTCCACTATCACCAGTTTTATTCAATATAGTACTAGAAGTCCTAGCTTCAGCAGACAAAAATAAATAAATAAATAACCCAGATCCGCAAACAAGAAGCCAAACTCTCACTTTTAGCAGATGACATGATACTCTATGTGGAAAACCCAGAAGACTCCACCCCAAAATTGCTAGAACTCATATAGTAATTCAGTAATGTGGCAGGATATAAAATCAATGCACAGAAATCAGTTTCATTTCTATACACTAACAACGAGATAGAAGAAAGTGAAATTAAGGAGTTGATTCTATTTACCATAGCATGAAAAGCCATAAGATACACAGGAATAAGCCCAACCAAAGAGGAAAAGGATGTGTACTCAGAAAACTATGGAACACTCATGAAAAAAAAAATGAGGACACAAATAAATGGAAAAATGTTCCATACTCATGGGTTGGAAGAACAAATATTGTTGAAATATCATGCTACCTAGAGCAACATATACATCCAATGGAAACCCTATCAAAGTATCATCATATTTTTTCACAGAGCTAGAAAAAATAATCGTAAAATATATATGGAATCAGAAAAGAACACAAATAACCAGAGGAATGTTGAAATAGAAAACCAAATCTGGTGGCATCAAAATCCCAGACTTCAAACTCTATTACAAAGCTGTAATCATCAAGACAGCATGGTACTGGCACAAAAACATACACATAGATCAATGGAACAGAATAAAGAACCCAGAAAGAGACCCTCAACTCTATGGTCTGCTAATCTTCAACAAAGCAGGAAAAAAATAGCCAATGGAAAAAAGACAGTCTCTTCAACTAATGGTTTTGTGATAATTGGACAGCCACATGCAGAAGAATGAAACTAGACCATTCTATTACACCACACATAAATATAAATTCAAAATGGGTGAAAGACCTAAGTGTGAGATAAGAATCCATCAGAATCCTTGAGGAGAACACAGTCAGTAATTCTTTGACCTCGGTCACAGCAACTTCTTGCTAGACACGTCTCCAAAGGCAAGGGAAACAAAGGCAAAAATGAGCTATTAGGACTTCATTAATGTAAAAAAATTTATGTACAGCAGAGGAAGCAGTCGACAAAACCAAGAGACCATGACAGAATGGGAGAAGATATTTACAAATGTCTTATCAGATAAAGGGCTAATATCCAAAATCTATAAAGAGCTTATCAAACTCAACACTCAAAGAACAAATTATCCAATCAAGAAATGGGTGGTAGACATGAACAGACATTTCTCCAAAGAAGACATACAAATGGCCACCAGACACATGAAAAAATATTCCACATCACCCAGAGTCAGGGAAATACAATCAAAACCACAATGAGATACCACCTCACACCAGTCAGAATGGCTAAAATTAACTCAGGAAACAACAGATATTGGTGCAGGTGTGGAGAAAGGGGAACCCTCTTACACTGTATGTGGGAATCCAAGTTGGTGAAGCCACTCTGGAAAACAGTATTGAGGTTCCTCCAAAAGTTGAAATTACAGCTACCCTATGAGCCAGCAATTGCACTACTAGGGATTTACCCCAACGATACAAATGTAGTGATGGAAGGGGCACCTGCACCCTAATGTTTATAGCAGCAATGTACACAATAGACAGAGTATGCTAAGAGCCCAGATGTCCATTGACAGATGAATAGATAAAGATGATGTGCTATTTGCAATGACGTGGATGGAACTAGAGGGTTTTATTCTAAGGAAAATAAGTGAGAGAAAGACAAGTATCATATGATCTCACTCAGATGTGAAAATTAAGAAAGGAAACAGAGGATTATAGGGGAGGAGAGGGAAAAATAAAAAGAGGAAATCAGAGAGGGAGGCAAACCGTAAGAGTCTTTTAATCGTTGGAAACAAAATGAGGGTTGCTGGCAGGATGGTCAGTGCGGGCATGGGGTAACTGTGTGGTGGATATTAAAGTGAGAATATGATGTGATGAGTACTGTGTATTTTATAAGACTGATGAATTCTTGACCTCTACCTCTGAAACTAACAATACATTGTATGTTAACTAATTGAATTTAAATTAAAGAAGTAATTTAAACAAAGTAATTTCCCTGATTATTTGTAACCATGAGTATACTCCCTTAAGTACATGCTTATTTGAAGGCTATTCTCTAATTGGAAAGTGAGCAAAGCACAAAAAAATGTAGCTGGAATCGACTATAAGAATATAGAAAAGATTAGCAGCTTCATTAATATTAACTCCAAGTTTAGAACAAAGTAAAGATTTGTTCCAGATTCAATTAGTGATGAGTGGCTTTTAATCTCAGTGTTAGTTTTGGATGTTTACATCATAAATCTCTACAAAAGCATTTAATCAGTGACTCAATTCCATGAAATCAAGTTTCTTTTTGTTACAATGTGCATTATAGAATTATTAATTAAATTATAGGAAGCAGGACATTAGGTATAGTTGTCAATACCTCAGAACACAGAATATAATTACAAGTAACTTCAAAAAGGGACATTTAAAAAGCAGTGTAAACTATCCTGTACAGTCAAAGTGAAAGGAAAAGCAGTGTTTTTGTTTTGTTTTGTTTTGTTTTGTTTTTGTTTTTGTTTTCTATGTATGCAAGACGAGAGTAAGAAACGAACCTTTCCAAGCAGCACCTTCACTGGGAACAAATGATGCTATAATTACATCGTATAGAAGCTTTCACCCATGCTAAAAGTTTTTCAGCAAGTATTTGTGCAGCACAGATTTAATCCCATCGCCATAGTATTTCTTCAACACTGCTCAATTTCTAGCAAACTTGAGTTCTTTTCCATAACTGGATTAACTAAAGATCATTTTAGATATCAACATTGACAAGACTGGCAACTTTTCAAACTGGTTTAGGCAATAAAGGTGTGTTCCCATAACAATTTTTATTTACTTCATCATGTTGTTTTCATAAGATCCATGTATCTCAGAATCATGGAGCCAGGAGATGAAGAGGTAGGGTAACATACATTACTACACTTAGGTATTTTTGCTTTGTTTGCTCTTGGCCTTAATGTTGTCAGCAGATTTTACCCAAAAACAATTAAGAAACATTGTCCTTTAAGACTTCATTACTCTTCACTTAGAGCATTCAGGATCATGATTAATCTAAAAAGTTTATTTCATAAAAGATGTCATGCTACCATATTAGTATCTTCTCAACAATATTTTCTTTCCATAATTGGAGATGTTTCCCAGAATGTAGGTTCAAATTTTACTTTGTGTCTCCCTGAAGTTTCCCTATGTCATTTGATTTCTTTCCAAATCCTTTTTAAGCTGCATATGGGTCCACTTCATATCAGTAAGTAAGTGCCAATGTCAACTAAAAGGAAGCTAATCAAAGCTACATGCAAAAGAAATCTATGAAGAGTAAATTCCCTCTGTATTAAATTTTGACTGGACACTTAGAAAAATATACTATTCTCTTCTAGTAACCACCACCTCTAAGTACCAGATTCCCAAAAAAAGAGCTGGCGAATTTTAGCAGGATACACAGATCCAAATGTTGGCACAGTAAGTGAAGAACAAGGGAAATGCTTCTAACCTCTGGGCCATCTGTTTCCCAGACTGAGAGAATGAGGCCCCACCAGCTGGAGTCCATCAGTCACACACCACTGCAATCAGGACACAAGGCTCTGTTGAAGTGATTGACCTATTTTAATTGACACAGAGTCAAAATTTACATTGTATCACTTCAGGAAAGATGGGGCCAGAGCAGCAGTGAGTCAATCATTCTCACATAAGCACTTAAGCTAGTAAATTCAAATATCTTGCAATATTTATATTTTGTTCACAAGCAAGCATTTCTAACACCTGCAGTTATTGGATAATATCAAATATTTTTTAATCATCAATTGGCATTTCATATGTAAAATTTAATACTTAAGTACACACAGTTACATGCAACTTTAGAATATTTTTTAACAATTATGATTATCAAAACATTTTAAATAAAAATTTTATGTATTTATTTGACATATGCAGAGAGAGAGAGAGAGAAAGCAAGCACAAGTGGGGGTGGGGAGTGGCAGGCAGAAGAGGAGCAGGCTCCTCACTGAGCAAGGGGCCCAATGTGGGGCCAGATGTGGGCCTCGATTCCAGGACTCTGGGATCATGACCTGAGCCAAAGCAACCACTTAACTGACAGCCATCCCAGCATACCAATTATCAGGACTTCTAAATTGACCTCAAGAAATTAATCACCTGGGGAAACAGAACAAAGGTTTTTGACAGGAACAGATTACTCCTTTAAGAGATTAAAACAGTAAACTATATGCTTCCTGTGAAATATCAGAAGAGTATTTGTTTACTTCTCTGGATATATAAGTAGTGGAAAACGTGCCTATTCCTATGAATCTTCTTTTTTTTTTTAAGATTTTATTTATTTATTTGACAGAGATAGAGACAGCCGGCGAGAGAGGGAACACAAGCAGGGGGAGCGGGAGAGGAAGAAGCAGGCTCACAGCAGAGGAGCCTGATGTGGGGCTCGATCCCATAACTCCGGGATCACGCCCTGAGCCGAAGGCAGACGCTCAACCGCTGTGCCACCCAGGCGCCCCTCCTATGAATCTTCTAATAAAATGGTAATTTTATCAAATCTTTTGAGCCTGAGACATGAGTAATTAAAGACTATGCCAATAGGAGGAGGAGTTAAAATGGCAGAAGAGTAGGAGACACCTTCTTCAGCCGGTCCCCCGAGTCGAGCTGGATAGGTACCAGAGCAGCCTAAACAACCACAGAACCAGCCTGAGACGCAGGAAGATGCATCTGGATCTCTACAAATGAACATCTCCAGTGCTGAGTATTGAGGTACGAAGCAGGGAGCCAGAAACCGTGCACAGATATCGGAAGATAAACGGAAGGGGGAGGGAGCCTCCGCGTTCGAGCGCCGGGAAGCGGTAGCCACTTGCATGGGAGAGTGGGCGGGGCTCGAGACGGCATCCGCAAAACAGCAGACTGAAACCGTGAGCCGGGTGCGTGCGCCACCAGGCATCTCACGGAACACCGGATTCCGGTGCGCTCACTGGATCCAGACTGAGACCTGGAGCTTCCGGAGCGCGCGCAGGGCGGCTGGAGGCTGGCAGCGTTAGAAACTCAAAGGACAGAGACTCGCCGGCCCTGGAAGTGAGGGCTGGGATGCCGGGTGTGGGGCACACATCCCGGACCCTGCAGGGTTGAGCAGCACCAACAGTAACAGAGTTAAAGTGGCCAGAACATTAGTAGAGAATGGGCCGCAATCCCTCTGTTCTGTGACAGAGGCTAAAATTCGGCCACTGTGGCTCTGACTCTCAGAAGAGGCACAGCAGACTGCCAGGGAAAGCTGCCAGAGAACAAAAGCCTGGAAATACCGGCTCAGGGAGTGCCCATCCCCATCCCCCTTCGCAGGGGACGCGGAGACTCTACCCAAACAGGGTTGCCTGAGTATCGGCGCGGCAGACACCTCCACCAGAACACAGAAGGCAGGCTGAAAAATCAAGAAGCCCACAACCCGGGCGCCTGGGTGGCGCAGTCATTGAGCGCCTATCTTTGGCTTAGGGCGTGATCCCGGCGTTCCGGAAAGGAGTCCCTCATCGGGCTCCTCCGCTGGGATCCTGCTTCTTCCTCTCCCACTCCCCTGCTTCTGTTCCCTCTCTCTCTGGTTGGCTGCCACATAAATAAATAAATAAAATCATTAAAGAAGAAGCCCACATCCCTAAGATCTCTATAAAACAAGGGGAACGGCCTGGGACCAAGTCAATAATTTGGGCTCTGGACAACCCCGCAACCTCTCCTCATCAAAATGACAAGAAGGAGAAGCCCCCCCCCCCCAGCAAAGAAAAGACAGTGAGTCTGTGGACTCTGCCACAGAAATAATGCATATGGATGTAACCAAAGTATCAGAAATGGAATTCAGAGTAACGATGGTCAAAATGATGAGTAGAATTGAAAAAAGTATAAACGAAAAGGTTACTGAGAATACAGAATCCCTAAGGACAGAAATGAGAGTGAATCTGACAGAAATTAAAAATTCTATGAGCCAAATGCAGGCAAAACTAGAGGCTCTGACGGCCAGGGTCACAGAAGCAGAGGAACAGGTTAGTGAATTGGAGGATGGGTTAATAGAGGAAAAAATGAAAATAGAAGCTGCTCCTAAAATAATCCAAGCCCACCAATGTAGGTTACGGGAGATTACTGACTCAATGAAACGATCCAATGTTAGAATCATCGGCATCCCCAAGGGGGTGGAGAAAAACAGAGGTCTAGAAGAGATATTTGAACAAATTGTAGCTGAAAACTTCCCTAATCTAGCTAGGGAAACAAACATTCATGTCCAAGAGGCAGAGAGGACCCCTCCCAAGCTCAACCATGACAAATCTATGACACGTCACGTCATAGTGCAATTCGTGAATATTAGATCCAAGGATACAGTATTGAAAGCAGCCAGGGCAAAGAAATTTCTCACGTACCAAGGCAAAGGCATCAGAATTACGTCAGACCTGTCTACACAGACCTGGTATGAGAGAAAGGGTTGGGGGAGCATATTTAAAGCTCTTTCAGAGAAAAACATGCAGCCAAGGATCCTTTATCTAGCAAGGCTGTCATTCAGAATTGATGGAGAAATAAAGACATTTCAGAATCGCCAGTCACTAACCAATTTCGTAACCACGAAACCAGCTGTACAGGAGATATTACGGGGGGTTCTATAAAAGTAAAAAGGCCCCAAGAGTGATACAGAACAGAAAGTCACAGTCAATACAAAGACTTTACTGGCAACATGGCATCATTAAAAGCATATCTCTCAGTACTCAGTCTTAATGTTAATGGCTTAAATTCTCCCATAATATGCCACAGGTTTGCAGATTGGATAAAAAGAAATGACCCATCCATTTGCTGTCTACAGGAGACTCATTTTGAACCCAAAGATGCATTCAGACTGAGAGTAAGGGGATGGAGTACCATCTTCACGCAAATGGACCTCCAAAGAAAGCTGCGGTAGCAATTCTCATATCAGATAGATTGGATTTTAAACTACAGACTATACTTAGAGACGCAGAAGAGCACTATATTATTCTTAAGGGAAGTATTCAACAAGTGGGTATGACAATTATAAATATATATGCCCCCAACAAGGGAGCAGCAAGATACACAAGCCAACTCTTAACCAGAATAAAGAGACATATAAATAAAAATACATTAATAGTAGGGGAACTCAACACTCCACTATCAGAAATAGAAAGAACACCCTGGCAAAGACTAAGCAAAGAATCAAAGGCTTTGAATGCCATACTCGATGAGTTGACCTCATAGATATATATAGAACACTACACCCCAGAACCAAAGAATACTCATTCTATTCTAATGCCCATGGAACATTCTCAAGAATAGACCATGTTCTGGGACAAAAAACAGGTCTCAACTGATACCAAAAGATTGAAATTATCCCCTGCATATTCTCAGACCACAACGCTCTGAAATTGGAACTCAACCACAAGGAAAAACTTGGAAGAAACTGAAACACTTGGAGACTAAGAACCATCCTGCTCAGGAATGACTCGATAAACCAGGAAATAAAAAATCAAATTAAACAATTTATGGAGACCAATGAGAATGAAAATACAACAATCCAAAACCTATGGGATACTGCAAAGGAAGTCCTAAGGGGGAAATACATAGCCATCCAAGGCTCACTCAAAAGAATAGAAAAATCTAAAATGCAGTTTTTATATTCTCACCTCAAGAAGCTGGAACAGCAACAGAGGGACAGGCCTAATCCACGCACAAGGAAGCAGTTGACCAAAATTAGAGCTGAAATCAATCAAGCAGAAACCAGAAGTACAGTAGAGCAGATCAACAGGATTAGAAGCTGGTTCTTTGAGAGAATCAATAAAATTGACAGACCACTGGCAACACTTATCCAAAAGAAAAGAGAAAGGACCCAGATTATTAAAATTATGAATGAAAAAGGAGAGGTCACAACGAACACCATCGAAATTGGAAGGATTATTAGAAATTTTTATCAACAGCTATATGCCAAATAAACTAAGCCATCTGGAAGAGATGGAATCCTTCCTGGAAACCTATAAACTAACAAGATTGAAACAGGAAGAAATTGATTTCTTAAACAGGCCAATTAATTATGAAGAAATTGAGTCAGTGATAAACAACCTTCCAAATAACAAAACTCCAGGCCCGGACGGTTTTCCTGGGGAATTCTACCAAACACTCAAGAAGAAATAATACCTATTCTCCTAAAGCTATTTCAAAAAATAGAAACAGAAGGAAAGCTACCAAACTCATTCTATGAGGCCAATATTACCTTGATCCCCAAACCAGGCAAAGACCCCCTCAAAAAGGAGAATTACAGACCGATTTCCCTAATGAATATGGACGCCAAAATCCTCAACAAGATACTTGCTAATAGAATCCAACAGTACATTAAAAGGATTATCCATCACGTTCAAGTGGGATTCATACCTGGGATGCAAGCGTGGTTCAATATTCGCAAATCAATCAGCGTGATACATCATATCAACAAGAAAACACTCAGGAACCATATGATCCTCTCAATCGATGCCGAAAAAGCATTTGACAAAATACAGCATCCTTTCCTGATTAAAACCCTTCAGAGTGTAGGAATAGAAGGCACATTTCTCAATCTCATAAAAGCCATCTATGAAAAGCCTACTGCAAATATTATTCTCAATGGGGAAAAGCTGGAAGCCTTTCCCTTAAGATCAGGAACACGACAAGGATGCCCACTCTCACCACTATTATTCAACATAGTACTAGAAGTCCTTGCAACAGCAATCAGATGACAAAAAGGGATCAAAGGTATTCAAATCGGCAAAGAAGAAGTCAAAATATCTCTCTTTGCAGATGACATGATACTCTATATGAAAAACCCAAAAGAAGCCACTCCCAAACTATTAGAAGTTATAGAGCAATTCAGTAATGTGGCGGGATACAAAATCAATGCTCAGAAATCAGTTGCATTTCTGTACACGAATAACGAGACCAAAGAAAGAGAAATTAGGGAATCCATCCCATTTAAAATAGCACCAAAAAGCATACATTACCTTGGAATTAACTTAACCAGAGACATAAAGGACCTATATTCTAGAAACTATAAATCACTCTTGAAAGACATTGAGGAAGATATAAAAAGATGCAAAGATATTCCATGCTCATGGACCGGAAGAATTAACATAGTTAAAATATCCATGCTACCCAGAGCAATCTACAATTTCAATGCTATCCTCATCAAAATACCGAGGACATTTTTCAAAGAACTGGAACAAATAGTCCTTAAATTTGTATGGAAACAGAAAAGGCCCCGAATGTCCAAGGAACTGTTGAAAAGGAAAAACAAAGCTGGGGGCATCACAATGCCGGATTTCGAGCTGTACTACAAAGCTGTCATCACAAAGACAGCATGGTACTGGCACAAAAACAGACACATAGACCAATGGAACAGAATAGAGAGCCCAGAAATGGACCCTCGGCTCTTTGGGCAACTAATATTTGATAAAGCAGGAAAAAACATCTGGTGGGAAAAAAACAGTCTGTTCAATAAATGGTGCTGGGAAAATTGGACAACTACATGCAAAAGAATGAAACTTGACCACTATCTCACACGATACACAAAAATAAACTCCAAATGGATGAAAGACCTTGAGGTGAGACAGGAATCCATCAAAATTCTGGAGGAGAACATAGGCAGCAACCTCTACGACATCGGCCAAAGCAACCTTTTACATGACACATCCCCAAAGGCAAGAGAAACAAAAGATAAAATGAATTTATGGGACTTCATCAAGATTAAAAGTTTCTGCACAGCCAAGGAAACAGTCAGAAAAGCTAAGAGGCAGCCCACGGAATGGGAGAAGATATTTGCAAATGACACTACAGATAACGGACTGGTATCCAAGATCTACAAAGAACTTCTCAAACTCAATCCACGAGAAACAAATAAATCAAAAAATGGGCAGAAGATATGAACAGACACTTTTCCAATGAAGACATACAAATGGCTAACAGACACATGAAAAAATGTTCAAAATCATTAGCCATCAAGGAAATTCAAATCAAAACCACACTGAGATAACACCTTACGCCAGTTAGAATGGCAAAAATAGACAAGGCAAGAAACAACAATTGTTGGAGAGGATGTGGAGACAGGGGATCCCTCCTACATTGTTGGTGGGAATGCAAGTTGGTACAGCCACTCTGGAAAACAGTGTGGAGGTCCCTTAAAAAGTTAAAAATTGAGCTACCCTATGATCCAGCCATTGCACTACTGGGTGTTTACCCCAAAGATACAGACGTAGTGAAGAGAAGGGCCATATGCACCCCAATGTTCATAGCAGCAATGTCCATAATAGCTAAATCGTGGAAGGAGCCGAGATGCCCTTCAACAGATGACTGGATGAAGAAGTTGTGGTCCATATATACAATGGAATATTACTCAGCTATCAGAAAGAACGAGTTCTCAACATTTGCTACAACATGGACGGCACTGGAGGAGATAATGCTAAGTGAAATAAGTCATGCAGAGAAAGACAACTATCATATGATTTCTCTCATCTATGGAACATAAAAACTAGGAAGATAGGTAGGAGAAGAAAGGGATAAAGAAAGGGGGGGTAATCAGAAGGGGGAATGAAACATGAGAGACTATGGACTATGAGAAACAAACTGAGGGCCTCAGAGGGGAGGGGGGTAGGGGAATGGGATAGGCCGGTGATGGGTAGTAAGGAGGGCATGTATTGCATGGTGCACTGGGTGTTATACACAACTAATGAATCATCGAGCCTTACATCGGAATCCGGGGATGTACTGTATGGTGACTAACATAATATAGTAAAAAATCATTAAAAAAAAGTTAATACATAAAAATTTAGTGAATACGTATAAACTAAAGAATTGCACTCTGACTACAAGAACACAGAGTGAAGGGAAGAGTAAATGCAATGTATTTCTTAATTTAATTTAATTTTACTTATATTCAAAAAATTAACATATAGTGTATTACATATTTCAGGAGTAGAGTTCAATTAATCATCAGTTGTGTATAACACCAAGTGCTCATTAAATCACGTGCCGTTTTTAATGTCTCACCCAGTTACCCATCCCCCCACCCACCTCCCTTTCACCAACCATCAGTTTGTTTCCTGTGGTTAAGAGTCTCTTATGGTTTTCCTCTGCCTCTGAGTTTGTTTTATTTTTCCTTCCCTTCCTTTATAGTCCTCTGTTTTGTTTCTTAAATTCCACATATGAGTGAAATCATATGATAATTGTCTTTCTCTAATTGACATATTTTGCTTAGCATAATACCCACTAGTTCCATCCATGTCATTGCAAATGGGAAGATTTCATTTTTTTAATGGCTGAGGATTATTCCTCTCTTTCTCTCTCTGTTTCTCTCTTTCTCATGTGTGTGTGTGTGTGTGTGTGTGTGTGTGTGTGTGTGTGTGTGTGTGTGTATCTCACATTTTCTTTATCCATTCATCTATCTATGGACATCTGGACTCTTTACCCAGTTTGCCTATTATGGACATTGCTGCTATAAACAGTGGGGTGCAGGTGCCCCTTCAGATCACTACATTTGTATCTTTGGGGTAAATACCTAGTAGAACAATTGCTGGATCATAAGGTACCTCATTTTTAAATTTTGTGTAAACTCAATACCATTTTCGGGAGTGGCTGTTGCAGGTTGCATTCCCACCAACAGTGTAAGAGGGTTCCCCTTTCTCCGCATCCTCACCAACATTTATTGTTTCCCAACATGTTAATTTTATGAATTCTTATTGGTGTGACGTGGCATCCATTGTGGTTTTAATTTGCATTTCCCTGATGCTGAGTGATGCGGAACATTTTTTCATGTGTCTGTTAGCCATGTGTATGAATTTTTTTGAGAAGTGTCTGTTCATGTCTTCTGTCCTTTTCTTGACAGGAATTTTTGTTCTTTGGCTGTTGAGTTTGATAAGTTCTTTCTTTATAGATCTTGGATACTAGCCCTTTATCCAAAATGTCATTTGCAAATATTTTCTCCCATTCTCCATGTTGTCTTTTGGTTTTATCAGCTGTTTCCTTTTCTGGGCAAAATTTTTATCTTAATGAAGTCCCAATTACTCATTTTTGCCTTTGTTTCCCTTGCCTTTGGAGATGTGTCTAGCAAGAAGTTGCTGCGGCTAAGGTCAAAGAGAGGTTACTGCCTGCATTCTCTTCTAGGATTTTTATGGATTCCTGTCTCACATTTAGGTTTTTCATCCATTTTGAGTTTATTTTTGTGTATAGTGTAAGGAAATGGACCAGTTTCATTCTTCTGCATGTGGATGTCCAATTATTACACCATTTGTTGAAGAGATTGTCTTTTTTTTTCAATTGGATATTCTTTTCTGCTTTGTCAAAGATGAGTTGACCATAGAGTTGAGGGTCCATTTCTGGACTCTCTATTCTATTCCATTGATCTATGTGTCTCTTTTTGTGCTGGTACCATATTTCTTAATGATAACAGCTTTGAAATGTAGCTTGTAGTCCGGGATTATGATGACAACAGCTTTGGTTTTCTTTTCCAACACATTCCTCTGGCTGTTTGGGGCCTTTTCTGGTTCCATACAAATTTTAGGATTATTTCTTCCAGCTCTGTGAAAAATGTTGATGGTATTTTGATAGGGATTGCTTTGAATGTATAGATTCCTCTGGGAAGCATAGACATTTTAACAATATTTGTACTTCCAATCCATCAACATGGAAAGTTTTTCCATTTCTTTGTGTCTTTCTCAATTTCATTCATGAGTTTTCTATAGTTTCCTGCGTACAGATTCTTCAGCTCTTTGGTTAGGTTTATTTCTAGGTATCTTATGGGTTTTGGTGAAACTATAAATGGGATCGATTTCCTTAATTTTTTTTCTGTCTCATTTTTAGTTTATTGAAATGCACCTGATTACTATGCATTGATTTTATATCCTGCCAAGTTGCTGAATTCCTGCATCAGTCCTAGCAATTTTTTTTGCTAGAGTTTTTTAGGTATTCCACATACAGTATCATGTCATCTGCTAAGAGTGAGAGTTTGACTTCTTCTTTGTCAATTTTGATGATTTTATTCTTTTTTGTTGTCTGATTGCTGTTGCTCGGACTTCTGGTACTATGTTGAACAACAGTGGTAAGAGTGGACATCCCTGTCATTTTCCTGACCTTAGGGGAAAATTTCTCACTTTTTCCCCATTGAGAACGATATGCACTTTGGGCTTTTCATATATATATTTTTCTGATATTGAGGTATGTTCCCTCTATCTTTACATTGTGGAGAGTTTTAATCAAGAAAGGATGCTGTAGTATGTCAAAACCTATTTATGAATCTATTGAGAGGATCATAAGATTCTTGTCCTTTTTTTTACAATTAATGTACTGTATGACATTGATTGATTTTTGGATGTTGGACCGCCCTTGAGTTCAGGAGTATATCACTTGCTCATGGTGCATAATCCTTCTAATGTACTGTTGGATCTTATTGGCTAGGATCTTGTGGAGCATTTTTGCATCCATGCTCATCAGGGATATTGATCTGTAATTATTCCTTTTGGTGGGGTCTTTGCCTGGTTTGGGGATCAATGTAATGCTGGCCTCATAGAATGAGTTGGAAGTTTTCCTTCCATTTCTATTTTTTGAAAAAGTTTCAGAAGAATAGGTATTAATTATTCTTTAAATGTATGGTAGAATCCCCCCTGGGAATCCATTTGGAGCTGGACTCTGGTTTATTGGGAGATTATTGATTACTTCTTTGATTTCCTTCCTTGTTATGGGTCTGTTCAGGTTTTCTACATTTTCTTGTTTCAGTTTTGGTAGTTTATCTGCTTCTACGAATGAATACATTTCTTCCAGGTTGCCTAATTTCTTGGCATACCATTGCTCATAATATGTATTCATTATTGTTTGTATTTCCTTGATGTTGGTTGTGATTCCTCCTCTTTCATTCATGATTTTTATTATTTTGAGTCCTTTGTCTTTTGTTTTTGATACATCTGGCATAGGGGTTATCAATCTTATTAATTCTTTCTAAGAACCATCTCCTAGTTTTGTTGATCTGTTCTACTCTTTTTCTGGTTTCTATTACATTGATTTCTGCTCTAATTTTTTGAATTCTCTTATCCTGCTGGGTTTATGCTCTATTTGACCTTCTTTTTCCAGCTCCTTTAGGTGTAAGGTTAAGTTGTGTATTTGAGACTTTTCTTATTTCTTGAAAAAGGCTTGTATGCCATGTACTTCCCAATTAGGACCGCCTTTGCCATATGCCAAACGTTTTGAAGTGTTGTGTTTTCATTTTCATTGGTTTCCATGATTTTTAAAAAAATTCTTCTTTATTTTTTTATTATATTATGTTAGTCACCATACAGTACATCCCTCGTTCCATGATCCATTACTTGAGTATAACACCTGCTGTACAATGCAATACATGCCCTCCTTAATACCCATCACCAGCCTATCCCATTCCCCCATCCTCCTCCCCTCTGAAGCCCTCAGATTGTTTCCCAGAGTCCATAGTCTCTCATGGTTCATTCCCCCTTCTGTTTACCCCCCCTTTCTTTCTTTCTTTCTTTCTTTCTTTCTTTCTTTCTTTCTTTCTTTCTTTCTTTCTTTTTCTACTTAAAGCCTCTTCTTTTTATTATTTTTTAATGTTTTTTAATTATATTATGTTAGTCACCATACAGTACATCCCTGGTTTCTGATGTAAAGTTCGATGATTCATTAGTTGCGTGTAACACACAGTGCACCATGCAATACATGCCCTCCTTACTACCCATCACCAGTCTATCCCATTCCCCCACCCCCTCCCCTCTGAAGCCCTCAGTTTGTTTCTCAGAGTCCATAGTCTCTCATGCTTCATTCCCCCTTCTGATTATCCCCCTTTCTTCTTCTACCAATCTTCCTGCTTCTTATGTTCCATAAATGAGTGAAACCACATGATAATTGTTTTTCTCTGCTTGACTTATTTCGCTTAGCATTATCTCCTCCAGTGCCATCCATGTTGCAGCAAATATTGAGAAATCATTCCTTTTGAAGGCTGAGTAATATTCTATTGTATGTATGGACCACAACTTCTTAATCCAGTCATCTATTGAAAGGCATCTCGGCTCCTTCCACAATTTGGCTATTGTGGACACTGCTGCTATGAACACTGGGGTGCATATGGCTCTTCTCTTCACTATGTATGTATCTTCTGGGTAAATACCCAGTAGTACAATTGCTGAATCATAGGGCATCTTGGCTCCTTTCATGATTTAGCTATTGTGGACAATGCTGCTATGAACATTGGGGTCCATATGGCCCTTCTCTTCACTAGGTCTGTATCTTTGGGGTAAATACCCAGTAGTGCAAATGCTGGATCATAGGGTAGCTCAATTTCTATCTTTTTAAGGGACCTCCACATTGTTTTCCAAAGTGGCTGTACCAAATTACATTCCCACCAACAATGTAAGAGGGATCCCCTTTCTCCACATCCTCTCCAACAATTGTTGTTTCCTGCTTTGTCAATTTTTGCCATTCTAACTGGCATAAGGTGGTATCTCAGTGTGGTTTTGATTTGAATTTCCCTGATGGCTAATGATGGGGATTGGCACAATGTGAGCTGGTATTTGCAGGCTTTTGTTTTCTGGAGGCTTTCCCTGGTGATTTTCTATGACTCTTCTGATAGTCAGAGCAGCAGTGGCAGAACAGAGAGAATGCAGTCCGCTCTCCACTGAGCTCTTTTGGCCTCTTTAACTCTGTTTCTGTTGGTGCTGCTAAAAACCCGGCAGCCAGCGTCCCGGACCTCACTTCCAGGGCCGGCACATCTCTTTCCTTTGTGTTTCAAATACCACCAGCTGCCAGCCACCCCCACGCATGCTCCCGAGCTCCCTGTTTCAGTATGGTTCGCATGCACTCTGGAGCGCAGGTTTTCAGTCTGGTCGCGCACGTGCTCCTGGGCTCCCAGTCTCAGCCCGGTTCCATTGAGCACTCTGGAGCTCTGGTTTTCAGTTTGGACGGGTGCGCATTCCCAGGCTCACGGTCTCAGTCTGCTGTCTTGTGGGTGCCCTTCCACGAGTCCGGCCGCTCCCCAGTGCAGGTGGCTACGGCTTCCCGGTGCCCGAGCACGGGGGCTCCCTCCCCCTTCTGTTTATCTTCCAATATCTGTGTGTGGATTCACAGCTCCCCACTTCCTACCTCAATACTCAGTACCTGCTGGAGATGTTCATTTGTAGAGATCCAGATGTATCTTCCTGCATCTCAGGCTGATTCTGTGGGTTTTCCAAATGGTCTGGTACCTATCCAGCTTGGCTCAGGGGACCAGCTGAAAAAGGGGACCCCCTACTCCTCTGCCATGTGAATTCCAGTATCTAAAAAATTCTTCTTTAATTTCCTAGTTGATTCGTTTTTTTAGTAAGATGCTTTTTACCCTCTGTGCATTTGTTTTCTTCCCAAATTTCCTCTTGTGATTGAGTTCAAGTTTTATTTTTTAGAAGATTTTATTTATTTATTTGACAGAGAGACAGCCAGCAAGAGAGGGATCATAAGCAGGAGGAGTGGGAGAGGAAGAAGCAGGCTCCCAGCAGAGCAGGGAGCCCGATGTGGGGATCAGTCCCAGGACTCTGGGATCAAGCCCCAAGCTGAAGGCAGGTGCTTAACGACTGAGCCACCCAGGAGCCCTCAGTTCAACTTTTGATGTAATGTGATCTGAACATATGCAGGGAATAATTCCAATCTTTGGGTACCAGCTGAGACCTGATTGGTGACCTAGTATGTGATCTATTCTGGAGAATATTCCATGTGCAGTTGAGAAGAATGTATGTTCTGTTGCTTTAGAATGGAATGTTCTAGATATATATGTGAAGTCCATCTGATCCAGTGTGTTATTCAAAGCCCTTATTTCCTTGTTGATCTTCTGGTTAGATGATCTGTACATTGCTGTGAGTGAGGAGTTGAGTTCACATGTGTTCAGAATGATTTAATAGCTATCTAGCTGAATTCCAGGGACCAGAGGAAATCAGGGGCCCCTACTACTCCACCATCATCCCCCCTCTCTCATTAGTACATTATTTTTTATGTGAATGAATTTAAGTTATAATCAACAAAGAACAAGTACTGTATATTATATGCAAGCCTCAACCTACTTACAAAGAAAATACTGTAATCGAGTTCACAAAAGCTAAAATACCAACTGAATCACTACAAAAAGAAGTCATCAAATAACAAAGGAAAGCAATGAGAGAGCATGGAAAAACTAAGGAAATGCAAGAAAAACAGAAAATAATTTAAAAATAGCCATAATACTTTCTTACTACTATTAACCTAACATGTAAATGGATTAAATTTTCCTACAAGAAGGTTTAGAATGTATAATTTGATTTAAAAAAATGATCCTGTAATAAAATTTAAAAAATGGAAACAAATGAAAATGAAAACACAACTATCCTTTGGAATGCAGCAACAGTGGTCCTATGAAGGAAGTGTGTAGTAATACAGGTCTACCTTAAGAAGCAAGAAAAATCTCAAATGAACAACCTAAACTTACAACTAAAAGACCTAGAAAAAGAACAACAAATTAACCCTAAATCCAGGAGTAGGAATGAGATAATAAGATTAGAGCACAAAGAAATTATATAAATACTAAAAATAAATAAATAAATAAAATACAACAGACCAAAGAAACCAGGAGGTGGTTCTTTGAAAAATTAATAAAATTGCTAAACATCTAGCCAGACTTATCAAAAGAAAAAAGAAAGGACCCAAATATTAAGATCACAAGTGAAAGCAGAGAAATAACAACAACACCACAAAAATAAAAACAATTATAAGAGAATATGATGAAAAACAATACAACGGATTAGACAACCTGGGAAAAAATGGGTAAATCCTGGAAACATAAAACTACAAAAACTGAAAACAGGAAGAACTAGAAAACGTGACAAGACTGATAACCCACAGCAAATTAAATGAGAAATCTAAAAACTCCCACCAAACAGAAGTCTAGGGTCTGTTGGCTACACAGGAAAATTCTACCAAACATTTAAACAACAGTTAATACCTATTCTTCTTAAACTATTCCAAAAAAATAGAAAGGGAAAGAAAAAGTCCAAATTCATTCAATGAGGCTAGTATAACCCAGATACTAAAACCAGGGAAAGTAATCACTAAAAAAGAGAGCTACAGGTCAATATCCCTGAGGAACATGGATGCAAAAATTCTCAAAAGAATACTAGCCAATTGAATAAAACAAAGCATAACAAAAATCATTCACCATTATCATGTGGGATTTACTCCTGTGTTGCAAGCGTGGATCAATATTTTCAAATCAATCAACATGATAGACCACATTAAAAAAGAAAGATAAGAAATATATAATCATTTCAATAGATGTGGAAAAAGCATTTGACAAAATACTGCATTTGTTCATGTTAAAAACCCTCAAAAAAGTAGATTTAGAGGGAAAGTACCTCAACGTATAAAGGCCATCTTTGAAAAACCCACAGCTAATATCATCGTCAATGGAGACAAACTAAGAGCTTTCACTCTACAGTCGGGAATAAGATAGGGATGTCCACTCTCACCACTGTTATTTCACATAGTATTGGAAATCTCAGCCACAGTAATCAGAAAACAAAAAGAAAGAAAAGGCATCCAAATTGGCAAGGAAGAAGTCAAACTTTCTCTATTTGTAGAAGACATGATACTTTATATAGAAAAACCCAAAAGATTCCACCAAAATATTCAAGAAATAACAAGTGAGTTCAGTGAAGTAGTAGGATACAAAACCACTGTACAGAAACCTGTTACATTTCCATACCCCAATAATGAACCAGTAGAAAGAGAAATTGAGAAAACAATCCCATTTATAATTGTAACCAAAACCATAAGATACCTAGGAGTAAACCTAACTAAAAAGTTAAAAGATCTATACTCTGAAAACTATAAAACACTGATGAAAAAAATTGAAGATGACGCAAAAAAAGGGAAAAACATTCCATGCACATGAATTGGAAAAACAAATATTGTTCAATGTCCATACCACCATAAGTGATCTACACATTTAATGCAATTCCTGTTGAATTACCAAGAACATTTTTCACGGAGCTACAGCAAATAATCCATAACTTCGCATGAAATCTCAAAAGACCCTGAATAGGCAAAACAACCTTGAAAATGAAAAGCAAAGCTGGAGGCATCACAATTCTGGATTTCAAGTTATATTACAAAGCTGTAGTGACCAAAACAGTATGATACTGGCGCAATAATAATAAAATAATAGACACATAGAGGGTGCCTTGGTGGTGCAGTTAAGTGTCCGACTCTTGGTTTCAGCTCAGGTCCTACTCAGGGTAGTGAGATCAAGTCCCATATTGGGCTCTGCACTGAACACGGAATCTGCTTGAAATTCTCTCTCCTCCCTCTCCCCTTCCAATTTATTCTCTTTCTCTGTATAAAAATAAATGAATAAATCTTTTTAAAAAATAGACACATAGATTAACAGAACAAAATAGAAAACCCAGAAATGGATCCCCAACTATACTGTCAATTAATTTTTGACAAGGCAGGAAAGGATATCCAGTGAGAAAAAGACAGTCTCTTTAACAAATGGTATTAGGAAAACTGGACAGCAACATGCAAAAGAATGAAACTAGACCACTTTCTTATACAATACACAAAAATAAATTCAAAATGGATTAAAGACCTAAATGTGAGACATGAATCCATCAAATTGCTAGGGGGTAACACAGGCAGTAACCTCTTTGACACTGACAGCCTCATTCTAGGTATGTTTCCTGAGGCAAGTGAAACAAAAGCAAAAATTAACTATTGGAACCTCGTCAGAATAAATAGTTCCTACACGTTGAAGGCAACAATCAACAAAACTAAAAGTCAACCTACAGAATAGGAGAAGACATTTACAAATGACATGTCTGATACAGGGTTAGTATTCAAAATTATGTAAAGAACTTAAATCAACAACCAAAAACAAATAATCCCATTAAAAATGGGCAGACAACATGAACAGATAGTACACCAAAGAATACACACAGATGGCCAAAAGAGACATGAAAAGATGTTTATATTCACTTTCAATCATGGAAATTAAAATCAAAACCACAATGAGCTATCAGCTCACTCCTGTCAGAATGGCTAAATTCAATAACACGAGAAACAACCAGTGTCGGCAAGGATGTAGAGAAAGTGGAACCCTCTTACACTGTTGGTGGGAACACAAGCAGGTTCAGCCACTCTGGAAAATAGTTTGGAGTTTCCTCAAATAGTTAAAAATAGAACTACCCTATGATCCAGTAAATGTACTACTGGGTATTTATCCAATGAATACAAAAATACTAATTCAATGGGATACATGCATCCTGATGTTCATAACACCATTATTTACAATAGCCAAATAATGGGAACAGACCATGTGTCCATTGACTGATGAATGGATAAAGAAAATGTGGAATATACGTACAATGGAATATTACTCAGCCATAAAAAGAATGAAATCTTGCCATTTGCAAGGACATGGATAGAGCTAGAGAGTATCACCCTATGCTAAAAAAGTCAGAGAAAGATGAATGCCATATAATTTCACTCATATGTGGAAATTTAGAAACAAAAAAAATGAGCAAAGGGGAAAAAAAGATATAGAGAGGGGCGCCTGGGTGGCTCAGTCGTTAAGCGTCTGCCTTCGGCTCAGGGCGTGATCCCGGCATTATGGGATCGAGCCCCACATCAGGCTCCTCCGCTGGGAGCCTGCTTCTTCCTCTCCCACTCCCCCTGCTTGTGTTCCCTCTCTCGCTGGCTGTCTCTATCTCTGTCGAATAAATAAATAAAATCTTTAAAAAAAAAGATATAGAGAGGTAAACCAAAAAAACAGACTCGCTATAGAGAACAAAGTGGTGGTTACCAGAGTGGACGTTGATGGGGGAATGGGTTAAATGGGTGATGGCGATAAAAACTGTGCTTATGAATAAGCACCAGCTGTTATGGAAGGGTTGAATCACTATAGTGTACACCTGAAACTAGTATTACACTGTATGTTAAATAACTGGAATTTAAATAAAAACTTGAAAATAGAGATCCAGCTATATGTTGTCTGCAAGTCACCCACTTTTTAAATTGTATTTCCAGCATAATCAACATACAGTGTTCCATTATTTTCAGGTGCAAAATGCAATAATTGAACAATTCTATACATTACTCAGTGCTCATCATGGTAAGTATTTATTTCATCCCCTTCACCTATTTCACCTCTCCCCCAACCCACCCCCCTCTGGTAACCACTAGTTTGTTCTCCATATCTTAAGTCTGTTTTGTTTGTTTGCTTCTTTTTATATTTTGTTTCCTTTGTTTCTTAACTTCCACAGATGTTCTTTACCAGACAGACTTATTTCACGTAGCATTATAACCTCTAGGCTCATCCATGTTGTTGCAAATGGCAAGATTTTATTATTTTTATGGTTTTTTAAATCTCTTTCTGTTTGTATCTCATCTTCATTTTCCATTCATCTATCAAGGGACACTTGGGCTGCTTTCATATGTTAGCCATTGTAAATAATACTGCAAAAAATAGAGATGTGTATATCTTTTCAAATTATCACTTTCATATTTTTTGGGTAATTACACAGTAGTGGAATTATTGGATCACATAATTATTCTACTTTGAAATTTTTGAGGAATCTCCATACTAATCACCATAATGGGTGCACCAGTTTGCATTCTCAACAACAGTGCAAGAGGTTTCATTTTTATACACATCCTCATCAGCACTTTTTGGTTCTTGCGCTTTTGATTTTAGCCATTCTGACAGGTATGAAGTGATATCTCATCGTAGTTTTGATTTGTATTTCCTTGATAATGAGTGATGTTGAGCATCTTTTCATGTGTCTGTTAGCCACTGGATGTCATCTTTGTAGAAATGTTTGTTCATGTCTTCTGCCCATTTCTTAACTAGATTATTTGTTTTTTTGATATTGAGTTTCATAAGTTCTTAAAGATATTGGATACTAACCCCTTATCAGATATGTCATTTGCAAGTAAGTTCTCCCATTATGTAGGTTACAATCTGGAATTGCAATACCTCTGGTTTTATGGTTCCTTTTCAAGGTTGATTTGGTTCTTTGGGATCTTATATGATTCCATACAAATTTAGGATAATTTGTTTTAGTTTTGTTAAAAATGCTGTTGGCATTTTGATAGAGAATGCATTAAATCTGCAGTTTGCTTTGAGTAGTATGGATATTTTTACAATATCCATTCTCCCAATCCATGTACATGAAATAAATTTCCACTTAATTGTGTCATCTTTAATTTGTTTCATCACTGTTTTATAGTTTTCAGAGTACAATTCTTTCACCTACATGGTTAGATTTATTCCTAAGTGTTTTATTATTGCTAGTGTTATTGTAAATGGAACTGTTTTTTAAAAAAATTTATTTATTTTTTTATTATATTATGTTAGTCACTATACAGCACATCCCTAGTTTTCGATGTAAAGTTCCATGATTCATTACTTGCGTATAACACCTAGTGCACCATGCAATATGTGCTCTCCTTAATACCCATCACCAGCCTATCTCATTCCCCCACCCCTCTCCCCTCTGAAGCCCTCAGTTTGATTTCCAGAGTCCATAGTCTCTCATGGTTCATTCTCCCTCTGTTTACCCCCCCTTTCTTCTTCCCCTTTTTCTCCTACCGATCTTCCTACTTCTTTTTTTTTTTTATAAGATTTTATTTATTCGACAGAGACAGAGACAGCCAGCGAGAGAGGGAACACAAGCAGGGGGAGTGGGAGAGGAAGAAGCAGGCTCATAGTGGAAGAGCCTGATGTGGGGCTCGATCCCAGAACGCTGGGATCACGCCCTGAGCTGAAGGCAGACGCTTAACCGCTGTGCCACCCAGGCGCCCCTCGATCTTCCTACTTCTTATGTTCCATAAATGAGTGAAACCATATGATAATTGTCTTTCTCTGTTTTCTTAATTTCTATTTCTGCTACTTCATTTTTAGCATATAGAGTTGCAATGGATTTATATTGATTTTGTTGCCCATGAACTTACTGAATTCATTTCTTCATTCTAGTAGCTTTTGGTGAAGTCTTTAGGGTTTTTGGTATATATTCTCATGTCATTTGCACATATTGAAAGTTTTAATTCTTCCTTACCAATTTGGATGCTTATTATTTCTTTCTTTTTATTATTATGTTCAGTTAGCCAACATATAGTACATCATTAGTTTTTGATGTAGTGTTCAACAATTCATTAGTTGTGAATAACACTTAGTGCTCATCACAACATGTGCCGTTCTATTACCCAACACCTGGTTACCCCATCAGCCAACCCCCCACCCTTCTATAACCCTCAGTTTGTTTCCCTGAGTCCAGAGTCTATCATAATTTGTCTCCTCCTCTGATTTCATCCATTCAGATTTCCCTCCCTTCCCGTATGGTCCTCCACACTATTCCTTATTTTCCACATATGAGTGAAACCATATGATAATTGTCTTCTTTCCTTGACTTATTTCACTTAGCATAATCCTCTCCAGTTCCATCCATGTCAGTGCAAATGATGGGTATTCATTCTTTCTGATGGCTGAGTAATATTCCATTGTATATATGAACCACATCTTCCTTAACCATTCATGTGTTGAAGGACATCTTGGCTCCTTCCACAGTTTGACTATGGTGGACATTGTTACTATGAACACTGGGGTGTATGTGGCCCTTCTTTTCACTACATCTGTATCTTTGGGGTAAACACCTAGTAGTGCAATTGTTGGGTCTGAAGTAGCTCTATTTTTAATGTCTTGAGGAACCCCCATGCAGAATTTCAGAGTGGCTGCCCAGGTTGCATTCCCACCACCAGTGTAAGAGGGATCCTCTTTCCCCACATCCTTGCCAACACTTGTTTACTCTCTTGTTAATTTTAGCCATTTGAACTGGTGTGAGGTGGTATCTCTTTGTGACTTTGATTTGTATTTCACTGATGGCTGGTGATGTTGAACATTTTTTCATGTGTCTGTTAGCCATTTGTATGTCTTCTTTGGAGAAGTGTCTGTTCTTGTCTTATGCCCATTTTTTTGACTGGATTATTTATTTTTTGGGTGTTAAGATTAAGAAGTTTTTTATAGATCTTGGTTACCAGCCCTTTATCTGTAATGTCATTTGCAAATATCTTTTCCCATTCAGTGGGTTGCCTCGTAGTTTTGCTGACAGTTTCCTTTGCTGTGCAAAAGCTTTTAATCTTGACGAAGTCTCAAAAAATCATATTTGCTTTTGTTTCTGTTGCCTTTAGAGACATGTCTTGAAAGAAGTTACTGTGGCTGATGTCGAAGATGTTATTGCCTGTGGTCTCCTCTAGGATAGTGATGGATTCCCTTCTAACATTGAGTTCTTGTATTCATTTTGAGTTTAACTTTGTGTATGGTGTAAGAAAATGGTCCAGTTTCATTCTTCTGCATGTGGGAGTCCAATTTTCCTAGAACCATTTGTTGAAGAGACTGTCTTTTTCCATTGGATATTCATTCTTCAATTGTTGAAAATTAGTTGACCATAGGGTTGAGGGTCCATTTCTGGGCTCTCTATTCTGTTCCATTGATCTATGTGTGTTTTGTGCCAATGCTATGTTGTCTTGATGATCACAGGTTTGTAATATAGCTTGAAGTAATGCATCATGATGCCCCCAGCTTTGGTTTTCATTTTCAACATTTCCTTGGCAAATCAGGGTCTTTTCTGGTTCCATACAAATTTTAGGATTGCTTTTTCCAGCTCTGTGAAAAATGTCAGTGGCATTTTGATAGGCATTGCATTGAAGGTATAGATTGCTCTGGGCAGCATAGCCATTTTTAAAATGTCTATTCTTCCAATTCATGAACTTAGAATATTTTCCATCTGCTTTTGTCTTCCTCCATTTCCTTCATAATTGTTCTATAGTTTCTAGAGTATAGATCCTTTACCCCTTGGTTTGGTTTATTCCTAGGTATCTTATGGTTTTTGATACTATTGTAAATGGAATCTATTCCTTAATTTCTCTTTCTTTAGTTACATTGTTAGTGTTTGGGAAAGCAACTAATTTCTGTGCATTGAACTTGTATCTTGCCACATTGCTGAATTGCTGTATGGGTTCTTGTTCCATGGCAGTGAGGTCGTTTGGGTTTTCCACATAAGGTATCATGTCTTCTGCAATGAGAGAGAGTTTGACTTCTTCTTTACCAATTTTAATGCCTTTTATTTCATTTTGTTGTCTGATTGCTGAGGCTAGGACTTCTAGTACTATTTCGAACAATATTGGTGAGAGTGAGCATCCCTGTCATGTTACTGACATTAAGAGAAAAGCTCTCAGTTTTCCCCATTGAGGATGATATTTGCTTTTCATAGATGGTTTTTATGAAATTGAGGAACGTTCCCTCTATCCCTATACTCTGAAGAGATTTAATCAGCAATGAATGTTGTATATTGTCATTTTTTTTTCTGCATCAATTGAGACAATCGTATGGGTCTTGTCTTTTCTTTTATTGATGTGCTCTATCATGCTGATTAATTTGCGAATGTTGAACCACCCTTGCATCCCCGGCATAATATCCACTTTGTTGTGGTGAATAATCCTTTTAATATACTGTTGGATTCATTTGGGTATGATTTATTGAGTATTTTGGCACCCATTTCATCAAGGATATTCGTCTGTAATTCTCCTTTTTGATGGGCTCTTTGCCTGGTTTTGGGATCAGTGTAATGCTGGTCTCGTAGAAGGAGTTTGAAAGTTTTCCTTCTGCTTCTATTTTTGGAAAATTTCAGTAGGATAGGTATTATTTCTTCTTTAAATGTTTGGTAGAATTCCGCTGGGAAGACATCTGGCCCTGGACTTCTGTTTTTTGGGAGGTTTTTTTATTACTGCTTCAATTCATTCTGGGTAATTGGTCTATTCAGATTGTCTATTTCTTACTGTTTCAGTCTTGGTTGTTTATAAGTTTCCAGGAAGGCATCCATTTCTTCCAGGTTGCTTCATTTGTTGGCATATAATTCCTGGTAAAAATTTCTAAGAACTGTTTCGATTTTCGTGGTGTTAGTCTTGATCTGTCCCTTTTCATTTATGATTTTATTATTTTGGGTCCTTTCTGTTTTCTTCTGGATCTGTTAGGCCAGTGGTTTATGGATCTTATTAATTCTTTCAATGAACCAGCTTCTAGTTTAGTTAATCTGTTCTCCTGTTTTTCTGGTTTCCATTTCATTCAACTCTGTTCTAATCTTTGTTATTTCTCTTCTGTTTGTTTAGGCTTTATTTGCTGTTCTTCCTCCAGATCTTTTAGGTGTTGGGTTAGAATGTGCATTTGGGATTTTTCTGATTGTTTGAGAGAGGCTTGGATGGAAATGTATTTCTTCCTTAAGACTGTGTTTGCAATTGAAGAGGACACAAAAAGATGGAAAAAATATTCCATGCTCATGGATCGGAAGAATTAACATAGTTAAAATGTCCATAATACACAGAGAAAACTACACTTTCAATGCTATCCCGAACAAAATACCAATGACATTTTTCAAAGAACTGGAACAAACTGCCCTTAAATTTGTGTGGAACCAGAAAAGGCCCCGAATCGCCAAGGAATTGTTGAAAAGGAAAAACAAAGCTGGGGGCATCACAATGCCGGATTTCAAGCTGTACTACAAAGCTGTGATCACAAAGACAGCATGGTACTGGCACAAAAAAAGACACATAGACCAATGGAACAGTATAGAGAACCCAGAAATGGACCCTCAGCTCTTTGGGGAGCTAATCTTTTACAAAGCAGGAAAAAACATCCAGTGGAAAAAAGACGTTCTCTTCAATAAATCGTGCTGGGAAAATTGGAAAGCTACATGCAAAAGAAGGAAACTTGACCACTCTCTCACACCATAAACAAAGATAAACTCCAAATGGATGAAAGACATCGATGTGAGACAGGAATCCATCAAAATCCTAGAGGAGAGCATAGGCAGCAACCTCTACAACATCGGCCACGGCAACATTTTCATGACACATCTCCAAAGGCAAAAGAAACAAAAGAAAAAATGAACTTGTGGGACTTCATCAAGATAAAAAGCTTCTGCACAGCCAAGGAAACATTCAAAAAAACTAAGAGGCAGCCCACGGAATGGGAGAAGATATTTGCGAATGACACTACAGATAAAAGACTGGTATCCAAGATCTACAAAGAACTTCTCAAGCTCAATTCATGTGAAACAAATAAACAAATAAAAAAATGGGCAGAAGATATGAGCAGACACTTTTCCAATGATAACATATATATGGCTAACAGACACATGAAAAAGTGTTCAAAATCATTAGCCATCAGGGAAATTCCAATCAAAACCACATTGAGATACCACCTTACGCCAGTTAGAATGGCAAAAATTGAGAAGGCAAGTAACAATTGTTGGAGAGGATGTGGAGAAAGGGGATCCCTTCTTTTTTTTTTTAATTTTTAATTTTAATTTTAATTTTTATTTTTTTTTAATGATTTTTTATTATATTATGTTAGTCACCATACAGTACATCCCCGGTTTCCGATGTAAGGCTCGATGATTCATTAGTTGTGTATAACACCCAGTGCACCATGCAATACGTGCCCTCCTTACTACCCATCACCGGTCTATCCCATTCCCCCACCCCTCTCCCCTCTGAAGTCCTCAGTTTGTTTCTCATAGTCCATAGTCTCTCATGTTTCATTCCCCCTTCTGATTACCCCCCCTTTCTTTATCCCTTTCTTCCCCTACCGATCATCCTAGTTCTTATGTTCCATAGATGAGAGAAATCATATGATAGTTGTCTTTCTCTGCTTGACTTATTTCACTTAGAATTATCTCCTCCAGTGCGGTCCATGTTGTAGCAAATGTTGAGAACTCGTTCTTTCTGATAGCTGAGTAATATTCCATTGTATATATGGACCACAACTTCTTAATCCAGTCATCTGTTGAAGGGCATCTCGGCTCCTTCCACGATTTAGGTATTGTGGACATTGCTGCTATGAACATTGGGGTGCATATGGCCCTTCTCTTCACTACGTCTGTATCTTTGGGGTAAATACCCAGTAGTGCAATGGCTGGATCATAGGGTAGCTCAATTTTTAACTTTTTAAAGGACCTCCACACTGTTTTCCAGAGTGGCTGTACCAACTTGCATTCCCACCAACAATGTAGGAGGGATCCCCTTTCTCCACATCCTCTCCAACAATTGTTGTTTCTTGCCTTGTCTATTTTTGCCATTCTAACTGGCGTAAGGTGGTATCTCAGTGTGGTTTTGATTTGAATTTCCTTGATGGCTAATGATTTTGAACATTTTTTCATGTGTCTGTTAGCCATTTGTATGTCTTCATTGGAAAAGTGTCTGTTCATATCTTCTGCCCATTTTTTGATTTGTTTATTTGTTTCTCATGTATTGAGTTTGAGAAGTTCTTTGTAGATCTTGGATACCAGTCCTTTATCTGTAGTGTCATTTGCAAATATATTCTCCCATTCCATGGGCTGCCTCTTAGTTTTTCTGACTGTTTCCTTGGCTGTGCAGAAACTTTTAATGTTGATGAAGTCCCATAAATTCATTTTATCTTTTGTTTCTCTTGCCTTTGGGGATGTGTCATGAAAAAGGTTGCTTTGGCCGATGTCGTAGAGGTTGTTGCCTATGTTCTCCTCTAGAATTTTGATAGATTCCTGTCTCACATTGAGGTCTTTCATCCATTTGGAGTTTATTTTTGTGTATGGTGTGAGATAGTGGTCAAGTTTCATTCTTTTGCATGTAGCTGTCCAATTTTCCCAGCACCATTTATTGAAGAGACTGTCTTTTTCCCACCGGATGTTTTTTCCTGCTTTATCAAATATTAGTTGCCCAAAGAGCCGAGGGTCCATTTCTGGGCTCTCTATTCTGTTCCATTGGTCTATGTGTCTGTTTTTGTGCCAGTACCATGCTGTCTTTGTGATCACAGCTTTGTAGTACAGCTCGAAATCCTGCATTGTGATGCCCCCAGCTTTGTTTTTCCTTTTCAACAGTTCCTTGGACATTCGGGGCCTTTTCTGTTTCCATACAAATTTAAGGACTATTTGTTCCAGTTCTTTGAAAAATGTCCTTGGTATTTTGATTGGGATAGCATTGAAAGTGTAGATTGCTCTGGGTAGCATGGACATTTTAACTATGTTAATTCTTCCGATCCATGAGCATGGAATATCTTTCCATCTTTTTATGTCTTCCTCAATGTCTTTCAAGAGTGATTTATAGTTTCTAGAATATAGGTCCTTTACGTCTCTGGTTAGGTTAATTCCAAGGTAACATATGGTTTTTGGTGCTATTGTAAATGGGATGGATTCCCTAATTTCTCTTTCTTCGGTCTCGTTATTCGTGTATTGAAATGCAACTGATTTCTGAGCATTTATTTTGTATCCTGCCACGTTACTGAATTGCTCTATAACTTCTAATAATTTGGGAGTGGCTTCTTTTGGGTTTTCCATATAGAGTATCATGTCATCTGCAAAGAGAGACATTTTGACTTCTTCTTTGCCAATTTGAATACCTTTGATCCCTTTTTGTCGTCTGATTGCTGTTGCAAGGACTTCTAGTACTATGTTGAATAATAGTGGCGGAAAGGGGATCCCTTCTACATTGTTGGTGGGAATGCAAGTTGGTACAACCACTTTGGAAAACAATGTGGAGGTCCCTTAAAAAGTTAAAAATTGAGCTACCCTATGACCCAGCCATTGCACTACTGGGTATTTACCCCAAAGTTACAGATGTAGTGAAGAGAAGTGCCATATTCACCCCAATGTTCATAGCAGCATTGTCCACAATAGCTAAATCGTGGAAGGAGCCGAGATGCCCTTCAACAGATGACTGGATTAAGAAGATGTGGTCCATATACAATGGAATATTACTCAGCCATCAAAAAGAACGATTTCTCAACATTTGCTGCAACATGGACAGCACTGGAGGAGATAATGCTAAGTGAAATATGTCAAGCAGAGAAAGACAATTATATGGTTTCACTCATTTATGGAACATAAGAAGTAGGAAGATCATTAGTAGAAGAAAGGGATAAAGACAGGAGGGGATAAACAGAAGGGAGAATGAAACATGAGAGTCTATGGACTCTGGGAATCAAACTGAGGGCTTCAGCGGGGAGGGGGGTGGTGGAATGTGATAGGCTGGTGATGGGTAGTAAGGAGGTCATGTATTGCATGGTGCACTGGGTGTTATACGCAAGTAATGAATCATGGAATTTTACATCAAAATCTAGGGATGTACTGTATGGTGACTAATATAATAAAATAAGTATTATTATTAAAAAAAAGAAAGACTGTGTTTGCAGTATCCAATATGTTTTGGACTGATATGTTTTCATTCTCATTAGTTTCTATAAATCGTTTCAGATCTTCATTAATTTCCTGGTTGACCCATTCACTGTTTAGCGGATGCTTTTTAACTTCTAAGTGTTTGAATTCCTTTGAAATTTTTTCTTGTGATTAAGTTCCAGTTTCAAGGCATTGTGGTATGATCTCATGCATGGAATAATCTTTGTCTTTTGGTGTTGGCTGAGACCTGATTTGCGACCCCATATGTGCTCTATTTTGGAGATACTTCCATGTGCATTTGAGATGAATGAGTATTCTGTTGTTTTAGGGTGAATTGTTCTGTATATATCTACGGAGTCCATCTGGTCCAAGGTGTCATTCAAAGCTCTTGTTTCTTTTTTGATCTTCTGTTTAAATGATCTGTCTGGTGCTGAGAGTAGAGTGTTAAAATCTCCTACTTTTAATGTATTATTGTTGATCTAATTCTTTATTTTGGTTAACAGCTGGCTTATGTAGTTGGCTCCTCCTATGTTGGGGGCATAGATATTTACAATTGTTAGATTTTCTTGTTGGGTAGACCTTTAGGAATGATTTAGTGGCCCTCTGGATCTCTTATTACAGTCTTTCATTTAAATTCTTAATTGTCTGATATAAGAATTGCTATCACAGCTTTCTTTTGAGGTCCATTGGCATGACAAATTGTTCTCCATCCCCTCACTTTCAGTCTGGAGGTGTCTTTAAGTTCAAAATGAGTCTCTTGTAGACAGCATATGGATGGGTCCTGTCTTTGTATCCAATCTGCAACCCTGTGCTGTTTCATGGAAGCATTTACACCATTCATGTTGAGGGTTGCTACTGAAAGATATGTGTTTATTGCCATCCTATTGTCTGTAGAGTCCCTGTTTCTATGGATTGTCTTTGGAAATTTCTGTTCCATATTAGTCTTGGGGTTTTTCTTCTTTTATAGAATCCCCATTTAGTATTTTTTTGCTGGGTTGGCTTGGTGGTCACATATTTTTCAGTTTCTGCCAGTCCTGGAAGCTGTTTATCTCTCTATATGTTCTGAATGACAGCCTTGCCAGATAAAGTATCCTTGGCTGCATGTTCTTCTCATTTAGTATGCTGAATATGTCTTGCCAACCCTTTCTGGCTCGCCAGGTCTCTGTGTACAGGTCTGCAATTATTCTGTTGTTCTTCCCTCTGTATGTAAGGAATCTCTTTCCCCTAACTGCCCTTAGGATGGCCTCCTTTGTTCTAAGATTTGTGAGTTTTACTATTACATGCTGAGGCATTTGTCTGTTCTCCTTGATCGTGGGAGGGGTCCTCTCTGACTGTAGGACATGAATGCATTTTTCCATCCCCAGATTAGGGAAGTTCTTATCTATGATTTGCTCAAATATATCTTCTACTCCTCTCTCTCTCTCCCCCTTTCAGGGATCCCAATGATTCTGACATTGGAACATTTCGTGGCCAATGTTGATTTATCTGAGTCTGTTTTCATGGATTTTAAGCTGTTTGTTCCAGGCCTCCTCCTCCTCCTTCCTTTCTATTACTTTAGCTTCTAGATCACTAATTCGTCCTTCTGCCTCATTTACTCTAGGTGTTTGAGTTTCTAGTTTAAACTCCATCTCATTCATAGCATTTTTAAGTTAGGCCCAATTAGCTCTCATTTCAGCCCTTATGGATCCTATGTTGACATTAATGTTTTCTCAAGTCTAGCTATTGCCTTTGTAATTGTTACCTGGAAGTCTATTTCTGACATCTTGCTTATATCCATATCATTAGGTCTGTGGGAGAGGCCATTGTCTCTGTTTCTTTTCTTTGTTGTGAGTTCATCCTTCTAGTCATTCTGTTGTGGGGTGGTTGGGGGAAGGTACAGAGTCAAAAATATCAACCACAATCCAGGCAAGATGCACCCTGGGAAAGTTTGGAGCAATTGGAAGCCACCACCAAAAACCCCAGCCAAAATGAACCCCAAGACTAAGATTTATAAAGTTTTAAAAAAGGGGGGAGTGAAGGGGGGGGCTATAATCTCTCAGTGTGGGCGAGGTAGGGTGTGTCAGTTCTTTCTGGGTGTATTTTGTTCTCTTTGTTAGAGAACACTACTTCCCAGAGTTACACGGAAATTAAAACTGGTATATATATATATATATACACACCATTGATATATATATATATATATATGGTATTGAATAAGGAAAAAAGGACTACATTGAAGCTTATATCTATATTTATTAAAAATGAAAAAGAAAAAAGTATAAGTGTGAAAAAATACAAGTTAAAAAGTTACTATAGAATAGGTTGTATTAAACATCTAGTTGAAATGATAAGTATGTAAAAAAAAAACAGAAGAAACATGAGAAAGAATTAAAAAAAAAAAGTTGTATCCAAGAAATACACAGGCCATAAGGCAGCACCAGGAGGAGCTCAATATACTATTTTCCCCTGTTGTTGGGATTTTCCAGTTTTATGGGGACCCTCGGGTTGTTGTCTTCCTGTTCTTCAAGCTTGTCTTCTTGGGGAGGGGCCTGCTTTGTTTTTCAGGCAACCCTGCTTGGGCAGAGTCGACCTGTGCTGTATGAAGGGGCTGAGCTCTGTGGAAACTGTTTTCTTGGGCTTTGTTCTCTGGTAGGTTTTTTTGTGCCTTTTTAGAGGGCCAGAGCTAAGGAAAATGTCCACTCCCAGACCTCCCCCCAAAAGGAAAGAAGCCACAGTCTTCTCTGAACTCTCCAGAACACACAGTCTCCCCCTCTCTAAGCACCGTGGAAAACTGCAACCTCCCACAGGAGGTGCAGGCCCTCAGCAATCCTTTCAGGGGTCTACTCAAGCCCTCGCTTATTTCTGCACCCTGTGACTCCAAAACTGTGAGTGATCCTGGTCTGTGAGGTCCACAGCGGGGGCTGCAGCAGCTATGAGTTCTGTGGTGGCGGCCAGCTGCCCCGGTCTGTGAGCACGGGTTGGTGCAAGCAGACCCTCTGGTCCCAGCATTTGCCCCTTAAGCTCTTGGATTCGGTTTAAGTGCTGTTTCAGGCCCTTCCTGACCCACCATCACTGCTCTGCAAACTATCGCTGGTCCCCAGGCACAGGACCCTTTTACACTGGGGTATTAAATTACTTTCCAGTGGCTAGTTCTGGTGGTTCCCTCCCCCTTCTGTTTGTCCTCCGATGTCTGTCCATGCAATCACAGCTCCGTTCTTTGTACCTCTTGACTAATGATCCTCTTCCCCTGTAGAGATCTGGATGTATAATCTTACAGGCTGATTTCGTGGGTATTCAGACTGGATTGGTAGATATCCAGGTAAATTCAGGGAACTGGTTGAAATGGAGTCCCCCACTCCTCTGCCATCTTGCCCCTCCCCCTATTACATCATCTCTATTCCTGGGTGTATTTTGGTCTGTGTGTCAAAGGACACTCCATCCCAAAATTTCAAGGAAAGTAAAACATGTATATATTTAATTGTAAAACTGCATACAGTGAACAAAGGACTAAAATAAAGCATATGTCTATAAAAAATATGGGTGTGAAAAAATACAAGTTAAAAAGTGACTATAATATAAGTCGATATAATAAACATCTAGCTGAAATGAAGAGAATTTAAAAAGAGAAAAAGCATAAGAAAAAGAAAAAAGAAAAGAAAAATAATTTTATCTGAAAAATAAACAAGTCATGAGGCAACACCTAGAGATCTCAGTATCCTGTTTTCTCCTGGAGCTCGGATTTTACAGTCTAATGTTATCCACAGGATTTTACAGTCTAATGTTGTCCACCTATTCTTCCAGCCTGTCTTCTGGGCTAGGGGCCTGCCCTGCTGTTTCTCAGGTAACCCTACCTGGGCAGAGATGCTCTGCCCCTGTCAGAGGGATGGGCTCAGTGGAAATTGGTCCTGTGTGACTTTTGTTCCCTGGGGGCTTTCCAGGCCTCTTCTGAGGATCAGAGCAAAAATGGGCGCATCCAAACACCTGGCTCAGAGCAGAAAATTCACAGTCTGCCCTCCTTAATCAATCCTCCAGGACAAATAGTTTCTACTTCTGTATGCGCTGCCAAAAACCACACCCTCCAATGGTGCCACTGCAACCCTCTCAGAGGTAGTCCCAGGATCCCAGTAGTACCACTGCCCTTTGTAATTCAAAACCACGAGTGACCATGGGGTCACGCTGACACACAAAGCTCCTGGATCATGTCTGGGTTCTGCTCTAATGTCCTTTACAGGCCGCTACAGCCCTGGGATAGCATTGAAAGTGTAGATTGCTCTGGGTAGCATGGACATTTTAACTATGTTAATTTTTCCGATCCATGAGCATGGAATATCTTTCCATCTTTTTATGTCTTCCCCAATGTCTTTTAAGAGTGATTTATAGTTTCTAGAATATAGGTCCTTTACGTCTCTGGTTAAGTTAATTCCAAGGTAACGTATGGTTTTTGGTGCTATTGTAAATGGGATGGATTCCCTAATTTCTCTTTCTTCGGTCTTGTTATTTGTGTACAGAAATGCCACTGATTTCTGAGCATTGATTTTATATCCTGCCACGTTACTGAATTGCTCTATAACTTCTAATAGTTTGGGAGTGGCTTCTTTTGGGTTTTCCATATAGAGTATCATGTCATCTGCAAAGAGAGACATTTTGACCTCTTCTTTGCCAATTTGAATACCTTTGATCCCTTTTTGTTGTCTGATTGCTGTTGCAAGGACTTCTAGTACTATGTTGAATAATAGTGGCGAGAGTGGGCATCCTTGTCGAGTTCCTGATCTTAAGGGAAAGGCTTCCAGCTTTTCCCCATTGAGAATAATATTTGCAGTAGGCTTTTCATAGATGGCTTTTATGAGATTGAGAAATGTACCTTCTATTCCCACACTCTGAAGGGTTTTAATCAGGAAAGGATGCTGTATTTTGTCAAATGCTTTTTCGGCATCGATTGAGAGGATCATATGGTTCCTGAGTGTTTTCTTGTTGATATGATGTATCACGCTGATTGATTTGTGAATATTGAACCACGCTTGCATCCCAGGTATGAATCCCACTTGATCGTGATGGATAATCCTTTTAATGTACTGTTGGATTCTATTAGCAAGTATCTTGTTGAGGATTTTGGCCTCCATATTCATTAGGGAAATCGGTCTGTAATTCTCCTTTTTGAGGGGGTCTTTGCCTGGTTTGGGGATCAAGGTAATATTGGCCTCATAGAATGAGTTTGGTAGCTTTCCTTCTGTTTCTATTTTTTGAAATAGCTTTAGGAGAATAGGTATTATTTCTTCTTTGAATGTTTGGTAGAATTCCCCAGGAAACCGTCCGGGCCTGGAATTTTGTTATTTGGAAGGTTGTTTATCACTGACTCAATTCTTCATAATTAATTGGCCTGTTTAAGGAATCAATTTCTTCCTGTTTCAATCTTGGTAGTTTATAGGTTTCCAGGAAGGATTCCATCTCTTCCAGTTTGCTTAGTTTATTGGCATATAACTGTTGATAAAAATTTCTAATAATCCTTCCAATTTCAACGGTGTCCGTCGTGACCTCTCATTTTTCATTCATAATTTTAATAATCTGGGTCCTTTCTCTTTTCTTTTGGATAAGTGTTGCCAGTGGTCTGTCAATTTTATTGATTCTCTCAAAGAACCAGCTTCTAGTCCTGTTGATCTGCTCTACTATACTTCTGGTTTCTGCTTGATTGATTTCAGCTCTAATTTTGGTCAACTGCTTCCTTGTGCGTGGATTAGGCCTGTCCCTCTGTTGCTGTTCCAGCTTCTTGAGGTGAGAATATAAAAACTGCATTTTAGATTTTTCTATTCTTTTGAGTGAGCCTTGGATGGCTATGTATTTCCCCCTTAGGACTGCCTTTGCAGTATCCCATAGGTTTTGGATTGTTGTATTTTCATTCTCATTGGTCTCCATAAATTGTTTAATTTGATTTTTTATTTCCTGGTTTATCGAGTCATTCCTGAGCAGGATGGTTCTTAGTCTCCAAGTGTTTGAGTTTCTTCCAAGTTTTTCCTTGTGGTTGAGTTCCAATTTCAGAGCGTTGTGGTCTGAGAATATGCAGGGGATAATTTCAATCTTTTGGTATCAGTTGAGACCTGTTTTTTGTCCCAGAACATGGTCTATTCTTGAGAATGTTCCATGGGCATTAGAATAGAATGAGTATTCCTTGGTTCTGGGGTGTAGAGTTCTATATATATCTATGAGGTCCAACTCGTCGAGTATGGCATTCAAAGCCTTTGATTCTTTGCTTAGTTTTTGCCAGGGTGTTCTGTCTATTTCTGATAGCGGAGTGTTGAGGTCCCCTCCTATTAATGTATTTTTATTTATATGTCTCTTTATTCTGGTTAAGAGTTGGCTTGTGTATCTTGCTGTTCCCCTGTTGGGGGCATATATATTTATAATTGTCATATCCACTTGTTGAATACTTCCCTTAAGAATAATATAGTGCCCTTCTGCGTCTCTAACTATAGTCTGTAGTTTAAAATCCAATTTATCTGATATGAGAATTGCTACCCCAGCTTTCTTTTGAGGTCCATTTGCATGAAAGATGGTACTCCATCCCCTTACTCTCAGTCTGAATGCATCGTTGGGTTTGAAATGAGTCTCTTGTAGACAGCAAATGGATGGGTCATTTCTTTTTATCCAATCTGCAACCCTGTGGCATATTATGGGATGGTTCAAACCATTTACATTAAGACTGATTACTGAGAGATATGATTTTAATGTTGCCATGTTGCCAGTAAAGTCTTTGTTTGTATTGGCTGTGACTTTCTGTTCTGTATCACTCTTGGGGCCTTTTTACTTTTATAGAACCCCCCGTAATATCTCCTGTACAGCTGGTTTCGTGGTTACGATTTGGTTAGTCACTAGCAATTCTGAAATGTCTTTATTTCTCCATCAATTCTGAATGACAGCCTAGCTGGATAAAGGATCCTTGGCTGCATGTTTTTCTCTGAAAGAGCTTTAAATATGCTCCCCCAACCCTTTCTCTCATACCAGGTCTGTGTAGACAGGTCTGACGTAATTCTGATGCCTTTGCCTTGGTACGTGAGAAATTTCTTTGCCCTGGCCGCTTTCAATACTGTATCCTTGCATCTAATATTTGCGAATTGCACTATGACGAGACGTGGCGTAGGTTTGTCATGGTTGAGCTTGGGAGGGGTCCTCTCTGCCTCTTGGACACGAATGTTTGTTTCCCTTGCTAGATTAGGGAAGTTTTCAGCTACAATTTGTTCAAATATCTCTTCTAAACCTCTGTTTTTCTCCACCACCTTGGGGATGCCGATGATTCTAACATTGGATCATTTCATTGAGTCAGTAATCTCCCGTAACCTACTTTCGTGGGCGTGGATTTTTTTAAGACCATTTTCTATTTTCATTTTTTCCTCTATTAACCCATCCTCCAATTCACTAACCCGTTCCTCTGCTTCTGCGACCCTGGCCGTCAGAGCCTCTAGTTTTGCCTGCATTTGGCTCATAGAATTTTTAATTTCTGTCAGATTCACTCTCATTTCTGTCCTTAGGGTTTCTATATTCTCAGTAACCTTTTCGTTAATAGTTTTTTCAATTCTACTCACCATTTTGACCATCGTTACTCTGAATTCCATTTCTGATAATTTGGTTACATCCATATCCATTATTTCTGTGGCAGAGGCCAAAGACTCACTGTCTTTTCTTTACTGGGGGGGGGGGCTTCTCCTTCTTGTCATTCTGATGAGGAGAGGTTTCGGGGTAGTCCAGAGCCCAAATTATTGACTGGGTCCCAGGCCGTGCCCCTTGTTTTATAGGGATCTTAGGGATGTGGGCTTCTTCTTTAAAGATTTTATTTATTTATTTATGTGGCAGCCAACCAGCGAGAGAGGGAACAGAAGCAGGGGAGTGGGAGAGGAAGAAGCAGGCTCCCAGCGGAGGAGCCCGATGAGGGACTCCTTTCCGGAATGCCGGGATCACGCCCTAAGCCGAAGGCAGGCGCTCAATGACTGCGCTACCCAGGGCCTGGGTTGTGGGCTTCTTGATTTTTCAGCCTGCCTTCTGGGGGAGGGGCCTGCCGCACCGATACTGAGGCAGCCCTGTTTGGGTAGAGTCTCGGAGTCCCCTGCGAGGGGGAATGGGGATGGGCACTCCCTGAGCCGGTATTTCCAGGCTTTTGTTCTCTGGCGGCTTTCCCTGGCGGTTTGCTATGCCTCTTCTGAGAGTCAGAGCAGCAGTGGCCAAATATCAGCCTCCGTCACAGAACAGAGGGATTGCGGCCCATTCTCTACTAATGTTCTGGCCACTTTAACTCTGTTTCTGTTGGTGCTGCTCAACCCTGCAGTGTCCCGGGATGTGCGCCCCACACCGGGTGTCCCAGCCCTCACTTCCAGGGCCGGCGTGTCTCTGTCCTTTGTGTTTCTAATGCCGCCAGCCGCCAGCCGCCCCGCGCGCGCTCCCGGATCTCCCGGTCTCAGTCTGGATCCAGTGAGCGCACCGGGATTCCGGTGTTCCGCGAGATGCCTGGTGGCGCTCGCGCACCCGGCTCACGGTCTCAGTCTGCTGTTCTGCGGGTGCCGTCCGCGAGCCCCGCCCGCTCTCCCGTGCAAGTGGCTACCGCTTCCCAGCACCCAAACACAGCGGCTCCCTCCCCCTTCCGTTTATCTTCCGACGTCTGTGCACAGTTTCATGGCTCCCCGCTTCGTACCTCAATACTCAGCGCTGGAGATGTTCATTTGTAGAGATCCAGATGCGTCTTCCTGCGTCTCAGGCTGGTTCCATGGTTGTTTAGGCTGGTCTGGTACCTATCCAGCTCGACTCGGAGGACTGGCTGAAAACGGTGTCTCCTACTCCTCCGCCATCTTAACTCCTCCCCCCAAAAGAAACTGTTTCTTCAGAGAATATTCTATCTTGGTCACATTCCCTGAACGTGCGGAGCGAAAACCCAATAGGTTAGCCTAGCATCGATCCGATGTGTTTGCTGATGAATGGAAGCTAGGGTTAAGTGAAGGTGCCTATGATTTGAAATCATTCCAAGTTTTTGAAGGGAATTCGGACTGCAGCCTCTGCCATGTTGGAATTTCAAACCCAAAACAGCTGCTTGGAAGGAGCCAGCATGCCAGAGGCTGGGCGCAGGTGCAGAGCGCCGCGGAGCCAAATTCAAATCACTTTCACACTAAGAGCCAAAGATCAGTTTTCAAAGGAGAGAGGGAGAAAGAGACGGAGGCTGCGGAGAGGGAGAGAAGACGGGAGGCAGTGGCGAGAGGCGGGCAGTGGAGAGAGACGGGCAGCGGGAGGACCGGGAGGGAGAGGGAGAGGCGCACGGAGCCCGCAGAGCTGGAGGGGGAGAAAGGGAGGTGGGAGGCGAGCAGGTGAGAAGTTTTATATCGTGATGAAGTCCCACAAGTTCATTTTATCTTTTGCTTCTCTTGCCTTCCGAGATGTGTCATGAAAAAGGTTTCATTGCCTGATGTCGTAGAGGTTGCTGCCTATGTTCTCCTCTAGGATTTTGATGGATTCCTGTCTCACATCGAGGTCTTTACTCCATTTGGAGTTTCTCTTTGTGTATGGTGTGAGAGAGTGGTCAAGTTTCATTCTTTTGCATGTAGCTGTCCAATTTTCCAATCACCATTTATTGAAGAGAACGTCTTTTTCCACCGAATGTTTTATCCTGCTTTATCAAAGATTAGTTGCCAAAGAGCCGAGGGTCCATTTCTGGGTTCTCTATTCTGTTCCATTGGTCTATGTGTCTGTTTTTGTGCCAGTACCATGCTGTCTTTGTGATCACAGCTTTGTAGTACAGCTCGAAATCCGGCATTGTGATGCCCCCAGCTTTGTTTTTCTTTTTCAACAGTTCCTTGGAGATTCGGGGCCTTTTCTGGTTCCATACAAATTTAAGGACTATTTGTTCCAGTTCTTTGAAAAATGTCCTCGGTATTTTGATCGGGATAGCATTGAAAGTGTAGATTGCTCTGGGTAGCATGGACATTTTAACTATGTTAATTCTTCCGGTCCATGAGCATGGAATATTTTTCCATCTTTTTATGTCTTCCTCAATGTCTTTCAAGAGTGATTTATAGTTTCTAGAATATAGATCCTTTACGTCTCTGGCTAAGTTAATTCCAAGGTAACATATAGCTTTTGGTGCTATTGTAAATGGGATGGCTTCTCTAATTTCTCTTTCTTCCGTCTCATTATTAGTGTATAGAAATGCAACTGATTTCTGAGCATTGATTTTGTATCCTCCCACATTACAGAATTGCTCTAATACTTCTAAGATTTTGGGCGTGAATTCTTTTGTGTTTTCCATATAGAGTATCATGTAACCTGTGAAGAGAGATATTTTCACTTCTCCTTTGCCAATTTGGATAACTTTTATCCCTTTTTGTTGTCTGATTGCTGTTGCAAGGACTTTTAGTACTATGTTGAATAATAGTGACAAGAGTGGACATCCTTGTCGTGTTCCTGATCTTAAGGGACAGTCTTCCAGCTTTTCCCCATTGAGAATGATATTTGCAGTAGGCTTTTCATAGATGGCTTTTATGAGATTGAGAAATGTACCCTCTATCCCTACACTCTAAAGTGTTTTAATCAGGAAATGATGCTGTATTTTGTCAAATGCTTTTTCTGCATGAATTGAGAGGATCATATGGTTCCTGAGTCTTTTCTTGTTGATATGATATATCACGCTGATTGATTTGTGAAAGTTGAACCATGCTTGCATCCCAGGTATGAATCCCCGTTGGTCATGATGAATAATCCTTTTAATGTACTGTTGGATTCTATTAACCAGGATCTTGTTGAGTATCTTGGCGTCCATATTCATTAGGGAAAGCTGTCTGTAATTCTCCTTTTTGATGGGGTCTTTGCCTGGTTTGGGGATCAAGGTAATATTGGCGTCATAGAATAAGTTTGATAGCTTTCCTTCTGTTTCTATTTTTTGAAATAGCTTTAGAAGAATAGGTATTAAATCTTCTTTTGAATGTTTGGTAGAATTCCCCAGGAAAACTGTCTGGGCCTGGAGTTTTGTTATTTGGAACGTTGTTTATCACTGACTCAATCTCTTCAATTTCTTCCTGTTGCAGTCTTGGTAGTTTATATGTTTCCAGGGAGGCCTCCATCTCTTCGAGATTGCTTAATTTATTGGCATATAGCTGTTGATAAAAGTTTCTAATAATCCTTCAAATTTCATTGATGTTGTTTGTGACCTCTCCTTTTTCATTCATAATTTTATTAATTTGGGTCGTTTCTTATTCTTTTGGATGTCTTGCCAACGGTCTATTAATTTTATTGATTCTCTCAAAGAACCAGCTTCTAGTTCTGTTGATCTGCTCTACTGTACTCCTGGTTTCTAATTCATTGGCTTCTACTCTCATCTTGGTCAACTGCTTCCTCGTGTGTGGAATAGCACTGCCCAACTGTTGCTGTTACAGCTTCTTGAGTGGATAATATAAAAACTGCATTTTAGATTATTCTGTTCTTTTGAGTGAGGCTTGGATGGCTATGCATTTTCCCCTTAGGACTGCCTTTGCAGTATCCCAAACGTTTTGGACCATTGTGTTTTCATTCCGTTGTTCTCCATAATTTGTTTAAATTGATTTCTGATTTCCTGGTTTATTGAATCATTCCTGAGAAGGATGGTTCTTAGTCTCCAAGTGTTTGAGTTTCTTCCAAATTTTTCCTTATGGTTGAGTTCCAATTTCAGAGTGTTCTGGTCTAAGAATACGCAGGGAATAATTTCAGTCATTTGTTATCAGTTGAGACCTGTTTTGTGACCCAGAACATGACTGTTCTTGAGAATGTTCCATGGGCATTAGAATAGAATGAGTATTCTTTGGTTCTGGGGTGTAGTGTTCTATATATATCTATGAGGTCCAACTCATTGAGTATGGCATTCAAAGCTCTTCTTTCTTTACTGATTTCTTGCTTAGGTGATCAGACTATTGCTGATAGTGGAATGTTGAGTTCTCCAACTACTAGATTGTTTTTATCTACATGTCTCTTTATTGTGTTTAAGAGTTGGCTTGTTTATCTTGCTGCTCCCCTGTTGAGAGCATATATATTTATAATTGTTATATCCAATTGTTGGATACATCCTTTAAGAATAATATAGTGCTTTATCAACAGCTATATGCCAATAAACTAAGCAATCTGGAAGAGTTGGAATCCTTCCTGGAAACCTATAAACTACCAAGATTGAAACAGGAAGAAATTGATTTCTTAAACAGGCCAAATAATTATGAAGAAATTGGGTTAGTGATAAACAACGTTCCAAGTAAAAAAACTCCAGGCCCGGACGATTTTCCTGGGGAATTCTACCAAACATTCAAAGAAGAAATAATACCTATTCTCCTAAAGCTATTTCAAAAAATAAAAACAGAAGGAAAGCTACCAAACTCATTCTATGAGGCCAATATTACCTTGATCCCCAAACCAGGCAAAGACCCCCTCAAAAAGGAGAATTACAGACCGATTTCCCTAATGAAAGTGGACCCCAAAATCCTCAACAAGATACTTGCTAATAGAATCCAACAGTACATTAAAGGATTATCCATCATGATCAAGTGGGATTCATACCTGGGATGCAAGCATGGTTCAATATTCGCAAATCAATCAGCATGATACTTCATATCAACAAGAAAAGACTCAGGAACCATATGATCCTCTCAATTGATGCCGAAAAAGCATTTGACAACATACAGCATCCTTTCCTGATTAAAACTCTTCAGAGTGTAGGAATAGAGGGTACATTTCTCAATCTCATAAAAGCCATCTATGAAAACCCTACTGCAAATATTATTCTCAATGGGGAAAAGCTGGAAGCCTTTCCCTTAAAATCAGGAACTCGACAAGGATGCCCACTCTTGCCACTATTATTCAACATAGTACTAGAAGTCCTTGCAACAGCAATCAGATGACAAAAAGGGAAAAAGGTATTCAAATTGGCAAAGAAGAAGTCAAAATGTCTCTCATCGCAGATGACATGATACTGTATATGGAAAACCCAAAAGAAGCCACTCCCAAACATTTAGAAGTTATAGAGCAATTCAGTAATGTGGCGGGATACAAAATCAATGCTCAGAAATCAGTTGCATTTGGGGCCCCTGGGTAGCACAGTCGTTAGGCGTCTGCCTTCAGCTCAGGGCATGATCCCGGCATTCTGGGATCGAGCCCCACATCAGGCTCCTCCGCTATGAGCCAGCTTCTTCCTCTCCCACTCCCCCTGCTTGTGTTCCCTCTCTCACTGGCTGTCTACCTCTGTCAAATAAATAAATAAAAAATCTTTAAAAAGAAAAAAAAACGAAATCAGTTGCATTTCTATACACGAATAACGAGACCGAAGAAAGAGAAATTAGGGAATCCATCCCATTTACAATAGCACCAAAAACCATACGTTACCTTGGAATTAACTTAACCAGAGATGTAAAGGACCTATATTCTAGAAACTATAAATCACTCTAGAAAGACATTGAGGAAGACATAAAAAGATGGAAAGATATTCCATGCTCATGGATCGGAAGAATTAACATAGTTAAAATGTCCATGCTACCCAGAGCAATCTACACTTTCAATGCTATCCTGATAAAATATTTTGATTTTAAAACATTTTTCAAAGAACTGGAACAAATAGTCCTTAAATTTGTATGGAAACAGAAAAGGCCCCGAATCTCCATGGAACTGTTGAAAAGGAAAAACAAAGCTGGGGGCATCACAATGCCGGATTTCGAGCTGTACTACAAAGCTGTGATCACAAAGACAGCATGGTACTGGCACAAAAAGAGACACATAGACCAATAGAACAGAATAGAGAACCCAGAAATGGACCCTCGGCTCTTTGGCAACTAATCTTTGATAAAGCAGGATAAAACATTCGGTGGAAAAAGACGTTCTCTTCAATAAATGGTGATTGGAAAATTGGACAGCTACATGCAAAAGAATGAAACTTGACCACTCTCTCACACCATACACAAAGAGAAACTCCAAATGGAGTAAAGACCTCGATGTGAGACAGGAATCCATCAAAATTCTAGAGGAGAACATAGGCAGCAACCTCTACGACATCGGCCAAAGCAAACTTTTTCATGAGACATCCCCAAACGCAAGAGAAACAAAAGATAAAATGAATTTATGGGACTTCATCAAGATTAAAAGTTTCTGCACAGCCAAGGAAACAGTCAGAAAAACTAAGAGGCAGCCCACGGAATGGGAGAATATATTTGCAAATGACACTACAGATAAAGGGCTGGTATCCAAGATCTACAAAGAACTTCTCAAACTCAATACATGAGAAACAAATAAACAAATCAAAAAATGGGCAGAAGATATGAACAGACACTTTTCTAACGAAGACATACAAATGTCTAAAAGACACATGAAAAAATGTTCAAAATCATTAGCCATCAGGGAAATTCAAATCAAAACCACACTGAGATACCACCTTATGCCTGTTAGAATGGCAAAAACAAACAAGGCAAGAAATAACAATTGTTGGAGAGGATGTAGAGAACGGGGATCCCTCCTACATTGTTGGTGGGAATGCAAGTTGGTATAGCCACTCTGGAAAACAGTGTGGAGGTCCCTTAAAAAGTTTAAAATTGAGCTACCCTATGAACCAGCCATTGCACTACGGGTGTTTCCCCCAAAGATACAGACGTAGTAAAGAGAAGGGCCATATTCACCCCAATGTTCATAGCAGCATTCTCCACAATAGCTAAATCATGGAAGGAGCAGAGATGCCCTTCAACAGATGACTGGATTAAGAAGTTGTGGTCCATATATACAATGGAATATTACTCAGCTATTAGAAAAATCGAGTTCTCAACATTTGCTACAACATGGACGGCACTGGAGGAGATAATGCTAAGTGAAATAAGTCAAGCAGAGAAAGACAACTATCATATGATTTCTCTCATCTATTTAACATAAGAACTAGGATAATCAGTAGGGGAAGAAAACGATAAAGAAAGGGGGGTAATCAGAAGGAGGAATGAAACATGAGAGACTATGGACTATGAGAAACAAACTGAGGGCCTCAGAGGGGAGGGAGGTGGGGGAATGGGATAGACCGGTGATGCGTAGTAAGGAGGGCATGTATTGCATGGTGCACTGGGTGTTATACGCAACTAATGAATCATAGAGCCTTACATCGGAATCCGGGGATGTACTGTACGGTGACTAACATAATATAATAAAAAACCATTAAAAAAAAGAATAATATAGTGCCCTGCTGTTTCTCTAACTATAGTCTTAATTTAAAATCTAATCTGTCTGAGAATTGCTGCCCCAGCTTTCTTTTGAGGTCCATAGGCATGAAAGATTGTATTCCATCCCTTTCCTTTCAGTCTGAATGTATCTTTAGGTTCAAAATGTGTCTCTTGTAGACAGCAAATGGATGGGTCATGTCTTTTTATCCAATCTTCAACCCTGTGGCACTTTATGGGAGCATTTAGGCCATTTACATTGAGACTGATTATTGAGAGATATGATTTTAATGATGCCACATTGCCAGTAAAGTCTTTGTTTCTATGGATTGTGACTTTCTGTTCTGTATCACTCTTGGGGCCTTATTACTTTTATAGAACCCTCCTTAAAATCTCCTGCTGGGCCTATTTTGTGGTTATGAAATTCGTCAAAGCCTGGCATGTCTGGAAGGTCTTTATTTCTCCGTCCATTCTGAATGACAGCCTTGCTGGATAAAGGATCCTTGGCTGCATGTTTTTCTCTGAAAGAGCTTTAAAAATGCCCCCCCAACCCTTTCTCTCATTCTAGATTTGTGTAGACAGGTCTGACATAATTCTGATACCTTTGCTTTGGTACGTGAGAAATTTCTTTGCCCTGGCTGCTTTCAATACTGTATCCTTGGATCTAATATTCGCGAAATGCACCATGACATGATGTGGCATAGGTTTGTCATGGTTGAGCTTGGGAGGGGTCCTCTCTGCCTCTTGGACACGAATGTTTGTATCCCTAGCTAGATTAGGGAAGTTTTCAGCTACAATTTGTTCAAAGATCTCTTCTAGACCTCTGTTTTTCTCCACCCCCTCAGGGATGCCGATGATTCTGACCTTGGAACGTTTCACTGAGTCAGTAATCTCCCGTAACCTACGTTCCTGAGCGTGGATTTTTTTGAGTCAATATTCTATTTTAGCTTTCTCTTCTACTATATTCTCATTAACATCATCATTAATACTTTTTTCAAGTCTACATATCATCTTGACCATTGTTACTCTGAATTCCATTTCTCATAATTTGGTTATATCCATATCCATTAGTTTTGTGGCAGTGGCCACAGACTAATTGTCTTTTCTTTGCTGGGGGGAATTTCTCTTTCTCATCATTCTGATGAGGAGAGTTTGTGGGGTTGTCCAGAGCCCAAATTATTGACCAGGACCCAGGCCATGAGCCTTTGTTTTATAGGTATCTTAGGGATGTTGGCTTCTTGATTTCTCAGGCTGCCTTCTGGGGGAGGGGCCTGCCAACCTATTCTCAGGCAACCCTGTTTGGGTAGAATCTCTCTGTCCCCTGCAAGGAGGGATGGAAATGGGCACACTGTGAGCCTGTATTTTCAGGCTTTTGTTCTCTGGTGGCTTTCCCTGGTGCTTTGCTGTGCCTCTTCTGATATTCAGAGCAGCAGTGGCCAAATCTTAGCCTCTGTCTCAGAACAGAGAAATCACAGACCATTCTCCACTGATGTTCTGGCCACTTTAACTGTGTTTCCGTTGGTGCTGCTCAATCCTGCAGCGTCCCGGGATGTGCGCCCCACACCCGGCGTCCCAGCCCTCACTTCCAGGGCCTGCGCATCTCTGTCCTTTGTGTTTCTAACACCGCCAGCCGCCAGCCACCCCCGCGGGCTCCGGAGCTCCCAGTCTCAGTCTGGTTCCAGTGAGTGCACCAGAGCTCCGGTTTTCAGTCAGGTTGTGTGCGTTCCCTGGCTCAAGGTCTCAATCTGCTTTCTCGTGGGTGCCTGTCCACGAGTCCACCCGTTCCCCCATGCTGGTGGCTACCGCTTCCGGGCTTCCGAACGTGGTGGCTCCCTCTCCCTTCCACTTATCTTCTGACATCTGTGCACATTTTCATGGCTCCCCACTTCATACCTCAATACTCAGCGCTAGAATTTTCATTTGTAGAGATCCAGATGTATCTTCCTGTGTCTCAGGCTGATTCAGTGGATGTTCAGGCTGGTCTGGTACCTATCTAACTCGACTCAGGGGACCGGCTGAAAAAGGGGTCCCCTACTCCTCCACCATCTTATCTCCTCCCTCTCACAAAATAACTTGTTTTGACTGTAATGGAATGAAGTAGAAATCAGTAGTTGAACTAACTCTGAGAAATACACAAATGTGTAGAAAGGTAACAACACAGTATTTAACAACTGATAGAATAATTGAAAATAAAACTTATAAAACTTCTTCAGAAAACAAAAGAAAATAAAACCTACCAAGTCTTGTGGATTGCTGTGAAAGTAGTGCTAAGACTGTATTTGATACCTGTGACCACTTATATTTTAAAAGAACCCTCTCCAATCAATAACCCAAAACAATCTTCACAGAATTAAGAAAAGAAATGTTAACCCAAATCTACAGAAAGAAAGTAATAATGTTAGAGCAGAATCAAAAGAGAGGAAAAATAGGGAAAAATCAACAAAATTGTGTAGGTTTTTGAAAAGGTCACTAAAACTGATATCTGCTAGATTAACTTAAAAAAAGACCCAAATGATAAAATCAGAAATGGAAGAAAAGTTATTACCACTGAAGTCACAGAAAATAAATAAAAGGAGTATGAGAATATACTATGGAGGAGATGTTGAAGATGGCAACAGAATAAGATGACCCTAGGCTAATCTCTTCCCTTGAACACAACTAGATAACTATCAAATGCTTCTAAATACCCCAGAAATCAAAACGAAGACTGGCAGAATAAACTCCACAAATAAAGGAGGAGAGGAAGCCACATTGAAGAAGGCTGAAAGTGCAGAGACACGGTTTAAGGAAGAAATGAATCTTGGGTGCTGTGGAGAGGGAGCTGTGGTGGGGGAGAGGTGAGACAGAGACAGAGACAAAGAGAAGCACACAATGGAATTGTGTGGAGAACATTTCCCAAAGCCATTAGCAGGGAAAATGAGAGGAGCTGATTTTCCTCAGTTCTTTAAACTACAGGGCTTAAAGACTGGAGTTTCAAAAGTCAGCAGGCTTGGCTACGACAGAGTCCTGAGGGCACTCCCCCACTGCTGGAGAGAAGGTGGGCACATAATACTGGGACAAACACTGTGGAAACAGCAATCCGAAGAATGCCTGCGGGCACACTGAGGGGAGAGGCAGCATTCAGGGAAATGCCCTTCTAGAGACAAAGGAGTTGGCTGCCACTATTTCCATCAACCACCCCCTCAGCATAAACACAGAGCCACCTGCAGTAAGCAGTGCAGGCACCAATGCTAGTGGCCTAATCTGCTTACGCCAAGTCCCACACCCCTGCACTCTGGCAAGACTGCTCCTCTTGGTCAAGCTTGCCTGATGCCCAGTGTGGCAGGCCCTTTCCCCAAAAGGCCAGCAGAAACACCCACCCACACCACATATCCAGAAAAGAGTTCTATAAAGCTTCAATTCTAGTGGAATAGCATCAGGTCTCATTTCATAAGCAGAACCAGACTACATCTAGTTAAAATTCACCACACTCTGGCCAAGGACCAAACACTCACCACTACATCATGAAGAGCCTCTGCAGAGGACAGAGGACAGAGCAGCCAAAACACAAGAGCAGAGTGCAAGCAGCACACACCAGAGAAACTCCCTGAAGTATAAGGCCCTGGACACTATATGACCTCTTTTTCATGAAGCCATTACTCTCAAGAACAGGAAATATAATGGGCTTTTCTAACACAGAGAAGAAGGCAGAGACTTAGACAAAACAGCAACGTGGATGATTTCATCTCAAATGAAACAACAAGATAAGGTCAAGACCAGAGATCTAAGTGAAACAAATGTAAGTAACATGACTGATGGAGAATTTAAAGCAACAAGCATAACGATACTTGCTGAACTTGAGAAAATAATGGAAGACTTCAGGGAGGACCCTACCACAGAGATTAAAGAGTTAAAAGACAGTCAGAAATGAAGAATGCAATAACTGAGATTGGAAATAGGCTTGATGCAATGAACACAGGACTGAAGAAACAAAGAAGGCATGATAACGGAAAATAATGAAGCTGACCAAAAGCGAGAAAGAAGAATTGTGGAATATGAGAATAAATTTAGGGAACTCAGTGACTCCATCAAATGTAACATCATTCATATTATATGGGTCCCAGAAGAAGAAAGAGAAAAGGAGGCAGAAAATACATTTGAAGAAATAACAGCTGAATATTTCCCTAATCTGGAGAAGGAAAGAGACATCCAGATCCAGGAGGTACAGAAAAATCCCACCAAAAATCAACAAAAGCAGGCCAACACCAAGTCATATTGTAATTAAATTAGCAAAACATGGTGATAAAGAAAAAAAGCTTAAAAGAAGCAAGATAAAAGTACTTAACTTACAAGGGAAGACGCGTAAGCTTGGCTGCAGATGTCTCAAAAAAAAAAAACTTGGCAAGCAAGAAGGGAGTGGCATGACATATTCAACGTGCTGAATGGGAAAAATATGCAGCCAAGAGTACTTTACCCAGAAAGGCTATCATTCAGGATAGAAGGAGAAATAGGGTTTCCCAGACAAGCAAAAGCTAAAGGAGTTCATGACCACTAGATCAGCCCCACAGAAATATTAAAGGGGACTGTTTGAGTGCAAAGGAAAGGCCAAAAGCAACAAAGACAAGAAAGGAACAGGAAAATCTCCAGAAAAATTACAAATCAAATAACAAAATGGCACTAAATACATATCTATCAATAATTACTCTGAATGTAAATGGACAAAACACTTCAATAAAAAGTCATGGGGATGTCAGAATGAATAAAAAAAAAAAAAGAAGACCCATCTATATGCTGCCCACAGGAGACACGTTTTAGACCTAAGGACACCTGCAGATTGAAAGTGGGGGATGGAAAAATGTTTGCCATGCAAATGGATGTGAAAAGAAGGCCAGAATAGTAATATTTATATCACACAAGATAAACATTGGACCAAAGCTTATAACAAGAGATGAAGAAGGGCACCATAACATAATAAAGGAGACACTACAACAAGAATACCTAACAATAATAAATATTTATACACTCAACATAGGAGCACCCAGATATGTAAAAATAATAACAAAAATGGAAGAAACTCAGTGATAATAATACAATAATGGTATGGAATGTTAACATGTCACTTGCATCAAAGGAGAGATCATCTAAACAGAAAATCAACAAGGAAAGAATGGCTTTGAATGGCACACTGGACTGGACTGGACTGATTTAACGGATATATTCAGAACATTTCATCCTAAGGCAGAAGAATGCACATTCTTTTCAAAGGCACATGGGACCATCTCCAGAAAAGATCATATGCTAAGTCACAAATCAGGACTCAACAAGTACAAAAAAGACTGTGATCATACCATGCATATTTTATGACGACAACACTATGAAACTTGAAGTCAAACACAAGAAAAAAAATCTGGAAACACCACAAATATATGGAGGTTAAATGGCATGCCATTAAAGAATGAATAGATCAATTGTGAAATCAAGGAAGAAATAAAAAATAACACTTGGACACAAATGAAAATGAAAGCACAATGGTCCAAAACGGTTCAGATGCAGCAAAAGTGGTCCTAAGAGAAACATATATAGCAATAAAGGCCTACCTTAAGAAGTAAGAAAAATCCCCAAAACAACTTAGCTGTACACTTAATGGAGCTAGAAACAAACAAACAAAGCTTAAAGCCAGTAGAAGGAAGGAAATAATGAAGTTTAGAGCAGGAACAAACTATACACAAAACAAACAACCACACACACACACACACACACACACACACCAAAAAGAAAACAAACAAACAAAAAGAATCAGTGGAACAGATCAATGAAGCCATGACTGGTTCTTTGAAGAAAAAGAAAGAAAAAGAATATTGATAAACCTCACACTTATCAAGTAGAAAAGAGAATGGACCCAAATAAATAAAATCACAAATGAGAGAGGAGAAATAATAACCAACACTACAGAAGTACAAACAATTCTAAGAGAATATCATAAAATACTGTATGTCAAGAAATCAGACAACCAGAAAGGGATGGATAAATCCGAGAAACATAACACCTACCAAAACTGAAAGAAAAAGAAATTGAAAACTTGAACAGACTGATAACCAGTGAAGAAATTGAATCAGTCATCAAAAAATTCCCAATGTACAAGAGTTCAGGACCACATGGCTTCACAGATGAGCTTTACAAAACATTTAAGAGTTAATTCCCATTCTTCTCCAACTATTTAAAAAATTAAAAAAGAGAGGGAAACTTGCAAATTCATTCCATGAGGTCAGAATTGCCCTGATACCAAAACCAGATAAAGACTCAACTAAAAAAGAAAACAACAGGCCCTGATGTACATGGATGAAAAAATTCTCAATAACATACTAGCAAACCAAATCCAACAGTACATTTAAAGACTCATTTACCACAATCAAGTGGAATTCCTGAGATGCAAGGGTGGTTCAATATTCATAGATCAATCAACCAATGTGATACACCACATTAATAAAATAAAGGATAAGAACCATATGATTATTTCAATAGATGCAGGGAAAGCATTTGACAAAGTACAACATCCATTCATGATAAGAACCTTTGACAAAAAGTGTTAGAGGAAACATACCTCAACCTAATAAAAGCTATATACAAAAACCCACAGCTAATATCATTCACCTTGGTGGAAAACTGAGAACTTTTCCTCTTTGGTCAAGAGCAGGATAGGGATACCCACTCTTGCCACTGTTATTTAACATAGTATTGGAAGTCCTAGCCACAACAATCACACAACAAAAAGAAATAAAAGGCATCCAAATCAGCAAGGAAGAAGTAAAACATTCACTATTTGCAGATGACATGAGAGTCTACATAGAAAATCTGAAAGACTCCACCAAAAAAAAAAAAAATGTTAGAACTGATACACGAATTCAGAAAAGTCACAAGATACAAAATCAACGTACAATAATCTGTTGCATTTCTATATACCAATAATGAAGCAGCAAAGACAGGAATCAAGGAATCAATCCCATTTGCACTTGCACCAAAACCCATAAGATATCAAGGAAGAAAGCTAACCAAAGAGGTAAAAGATCTATATTCTGAAAACTATAAAACACTGATGAAAGAAATTGAAGATGACACAAGGAATTAGAAAGACATTCCCTGCTCAGGGTTTGGAAGAACAAATATTGTTAAAATAGGTATGTTACCCAAAGCAGTCTATACATTTAATGCCATCCCCATCAGAACACTAAGAGCATTTCACAGAGCTAGAACAATCCTAAAATTTGTATGGAATCACAAAAGACCCCAAATAAATAAAGCAACCTTAAAAAAGAAAATCAAAGCTGGAGGCATCCCAGTTCCGGACTTCAACTTATTTACAAAGCTGTTCTGATCAACACAGTATGGTACTGGCACATACAGGGACACCTAGATCACTAGAACAGAACCGAAAGCCCAGAAATGAACCCACAACTACATGGTCAACTAATCTTCTACAAAGAAGGAAAGAATATCCAAAGGAAAACCAACCAACCAACCAACCAACTAACCAACCAACCAACCAACCAACCGTCTTTTCAACAAACGGTGTTGGGAAAACCAGACAGCAAATGCACAAGAAAGAAATTTGACCACTTCCTTAAACCACACACACACACACAAATTCAAAATGGATGAAAGGCCTAAATGTGAGACAGGAAACCATTAAAATTCTAGAGTAAAACACAGGCAGTAACCCCTTTGACACCGGCCTTAACAGCTTCTACTAGATATGTCTCCTGATGCAAGGGAAACAAAAGCAAAAATAAACTATTGGGACTGCATGAAAATAAATAGCTTCTGCACAGCAAGGGAAGCAATCAACAAAACTTAAAGGCAACCTACAGAATGGGAGAAGATATTTGCAAAAGACATAACTGATAAAGGGTTAGAATCCAAAATCTATAAAGAACTTATAAAATTCCTCACCCCCAACATCAAATAATACAATTAAAAAATGGGCAGAAGACATGCATAGACATTTTTCCAAAGAAGACATGCAGATGGCCAACAGCCACATGAAAAGATGCTCAAAATCACTTATCATTAGGGAAATACAAATCAAAACTACAATGACATATCACCTCACACCTGCCATTATGGCTAAAATGAACAACACAAGAAACAACAGGTGTTGGTGATGATGTAGCGAAAGGGGAACTCTCTTACACTATTGGTGGGAATGCAAACTGGTGCAGCCACTCTGGGAAACAGTATGTAGGTTCCTGAAAAAGTTAAAAAATAGAACCACCACATACCCCAGCAATTGTACTACTAGGTGTTTATCCAAGGAATACAAAATACTAATTCGACAGGATACAAGCACCCTGATGTTTGTTGTTTTTTTTTACCAGCATTATGTACAACAGCCAAATTATGGAAAGAGTCCAAATGTCCATTGACCATTGAATGAATAAATAGAGCTGAGATATATATTTATATATATATCGTATGCAAGATATATATATATATATATATATATATATATATATATATATATATATATATATAATGGAATATTACTCAGCCATAAAAAAGAATGAAATCTTGCCATTTGAAAAGACATGGAGGGACCTAGAGAATATTATGTTAAGCAAAATAAGTCAGTCAGAGAAAGACAAATACCAAACGATTATACTCATATGTGGAATTTAAGAAAGAAAACAAATGAGCATAGTTTAAAGAGAGAGAGAGAGAGAAAGAGAGAGACAAACCATGAAACAGACTCTTAACTGCAGAGAATAAACTGATGGTTACCAGAGGGGAGGTGAGTGGGTGGGGTGGGTTAAACAGGTGATGGAGATTAAAGAGTGCACTTGTGATGAACACTGGTGTTTTATGTAAGTGTTCCATGCAGTAAATTTTACACCTGAAACTAATATTACACTGTATGCTAACTAACTGAAATTTAAATACAAACTAAGAAGAAAATACTACCCACAACTGTAGACCAATAAATGAGATAACTTAAAAGAAATGGGTAAATTCTTCAAAACACACAACCTACTAAAAGAGAATAATGAATAAATGATTGGACCTTGAGTGGACCTAGTGCTAATAAACAGATTGAATCAGTAATCCACAAACACCCAAAAGGGAAAAAAAATCCCAGGTCCAAAGGTTCACTGGTGAATTTAAATAAATAAGTAAATAAGTAAGTAAGTAAGTAAGTAAATAAATAAATAAATAAATAAGAATTTATACCAATCTCATCAATCTCTTCAAAAATCCAGAAGAGGATAAAACATATCCCACTCATTCAATGTGACCTGCATTTCCCTGATATCAAAACCAGACAATACAAAAACAACAAAAGCTAGAGAACAATTTCCTCCTTAAATATTGATGTAAAAATTCCCAGCAAAATACTGGCAAATCAAATTCAACAGCACACTAAAAGAAGGATTATACAGTAGGACTTAGTGGAATTAATTCCTGAAATGCAAGGATGGTTCAACATGTAAAAATCAATCACTGAAATGGACTACATTAAGAGAATGAAGGAAAAAACACATGATCATTTCAATATGGAAGAAGCATTTGAGAACATTCAACACCCTTTTCTCACACAAAATATTTAAAAACTAGAAGACAACTATCTTTTAAATTTTAAAAAATGTTTAAATTGTATTATGTTAGTCACCATGCAGTACATCGTTGGTTTTTGATGTAGAAGACAACTATCTAACCATATAGAAGCCATATATAGAAAGCCCACACCAGGGGCGCCTGGGTGGCTCAGTTGGTTAAGCATCTTACTCTTGATTTCAGCTCAGATCATTATCTCAGGGTCATGAGATTGAGCCCTGTGTTGAGTTTCCCACTCAGCGGGGAGTCTGCTTGAGATTCTCTGATTCTCTCTCTCCCTCCATCCCACTCTCTCTCCCTCCCTTTCTAAAATCAATCAATCAATCAATCAATCAATCAATCTAAAAAAATAAAATTAAAAAAGAAAGCCCACAGCAAATATCATACTGAATAGAGAACCCAAAAGCATTTACTCTGATATAAAAATCAGAAAAACATGACTGCTCTTGCCAATTCTATTCAACATGAAATTGCAATTTATAGCCAGGGCAATTAGGCAAGAAAGAGAAATAAAAGGAATACAGTTTGGAAACGAAGGCCTAGAATCATTTCTAGGTGGAAATTTAACAGTCTTGTATGCAAGAGAGTCTAAAGATTTATGCCCCCCAAAATGTTAGAAATAATAAATTCAGCAAAGTTGCAGGACAAAAAATCTACAAAGGAAATTGGTTGTATTTCTAGACATTGACAATAAACAATCCAAAAAGGAAATTTAGAAAATTATTCCTAGAACAAACAACCCAAAAACTTGCATGCAACCACAGAAGACCTAGATTAGCCAAAACAGTTTTGAGAATGAAATATAAAGCTGGAGGCATCACACATCCAGATTTTAAACTGTATTAAAAAGCTAGCATAATCAAAACAGTATGGCATTGGCATAAAAAAAGACAGATAGTTCAGTGGGGAAAAAAAGTGTCCAGAAAAAAAAAAGTCTATATGATCAATTAATTTAGAGGAAGATAAGAATATATAATAGAGAAAGAATATTTTTTCAATAAACATGGCTATTGGAAAAATGGACATCCACATGCAAAAGAATGAAACTGGACTACTATCATACACCATAGATAAAAATCAACTCAGAATGGATTAAAGAGTTGAACATAAGACCTGAAGCCATAAAATTCTTAGAAGAAAACACAAGAGGGTAAGGCCCTTGACATCAGTCTTGGCAATGATTTTTTTTCTGATTGGTCACCAAAAGCAAAGGCAAGGAAAGCAAAAATAAACAAGTGGGACTAGAGAAATCTAAAAAGCTTCTGAACAGCAAAGGAAGCTATCAGCCAAAAAAAAAAAAAAAAAAAAAAAAAGAGGCAAGCTATAGATTTGGAGAAAATATTTACAAATCATATATTTGACAAAGGTTTAAGATCCAAAATATAAAAAGATCTCAAACAACTCAATATAAAAAAAGCCAAACAATTCAATTAAAAATGGGCAGAGGATCTGAATAGGTATTTTTCCAAGGAAGACAAACCAATGGCCAATAGGTGTATGAAAAGGTGCCCAGCATTACTAATCATCAAGGAAATGCATATCAAACCACAATAATATATCACCTCACACCTGTTAGAATGGCTATTATAAAAAATAATAATAGTAACTGTTGGCTAGGATGTGGAGAAAAGGGAACCAATGTGCACTGCTAGCACAGTTACTATGGAAAACAACATGCAGTTTCCTCAAAAAGTTAAAAATAAATTTACCACATGATCCAGCAATTACATTTCTAGGTATTTGTCTAAAGGAGATGAAATCACAATCTCAAAGAGACATCTGTACCCCCATGTTCATCGAAACATTATTTACCATAATCAGGACATGGGGGCAATTATATGTCCATAAACAGATGTATAAAGAAAGAAAATGTGATTTTATATTTAATATTTCATATATTATATATAATGGGATATTATTCAGCCATAAAAAAGATGAAATCCTTCCATTTGTGACAATATGGATGAAATTGAGGGCATTATGGTAAGTGAAATAAGTCAGCCAGAGAAAGACAAATACTGTGTGACCTCAGTCATATTTGAAATTAAATTTTTAAAAAACCCTCATAAATGAAGACAACATATTGGTGGTTGCCAGAGTTGGGGGTGGTCTTTCAGAAAAATAAAAATGGACAAACCTCTAGCAAGGTTGACAAAAACAAAAAGAGAGAAGAAACAAATCATCAGTATAAAGAATGAAAAAGAGATACCACTACAAGTCTTACAGACAAAAGAATAATAAGAGAATACAATGAACAACTACACAGATAAATTTGACAACTTACATGTCTGACCAATTTGTTGGAAATAAAAAAATAACTATTGCAACTCATCCAATATGAAATACATAATTTTAATAGTCCTTTAACTATTATGGAAATAGTTTCCATATTTGTATTTTAAAAACTCTCAAAAATAAATTTCCTGGCCTTGATAGTTTCACTGGAAAATTCTACCAAATATTTAAAGATGGATTAAAACATGCATTTTTAAAAAATTGTCTGATTTCTTCATCAACCCACTGGCTGTTAAGTAGCATGTTTAGCCTCCACACAAGTCATCGCACATGGAAATAAAGTTCTCAGACACCATTCGGCTGCCTCTGCAAGGGAGAGAAGCAGCTGCTGAATTATTATTATTTTTAATCAGAAAAGCAAAGACAAATGCCTCCAAGCTTGGGAAAGGAGTACTAAGGGATGACAAATATCTTGAAGCAGGCTTTCATTTTCCCCTAGGTGTAGGCACACAGGGAGTCAGTCCTGGGATAAGGGAGGAGCGGGTAATATACTTTCTAAGAATAAGTCCACACACATATTTGTTTTTTTCCAGTTTTCTTCTTGCAACTGATTTCTAGTTTCATACTGTGTGGTCAGGAAAAGATGCATAATGTGATTTCAATCTTCTTAAATTTACTGAGACTTGTTTTGTTGCCTAACATGTGATCTATTCTGGAGAATTTTCCATGTGCACCTGAAAAAAATGTGTATTCTGTTGTTTGGAGATGGAATATTCTGTATGTATGTCTATGTGGTCTAATGTGACATTCAAAGACAGCTTCTTTATTGATTTTCTTCCTGGATGATCTATCCATTGATATGAGGTGTTAAAGTCCCCTGTTATTATTGTATTACCATCAATTTCTCTCTTTATGTCCATTAGCATTTGCTTTATGTAGTTAGGTGCTCCAATGTTGGGTGCAAAATGGTTGAAGGTGAGTGGGTGAGACAGGCTTCCAGTTATGGAAGGAATAAATCAAGACAATAAAGGGTACAGCCTAGGGAATATAGTCAGTGGTATTATAATAGTGTTGCATGGTGACAGATGATAGCTACAGTTGTGGTGAGCATAGCATAAAGCACACCGTTGTTGAATCACTATGCTGTGCACCTGAAACTAATGTAACATCATGTGTCAATTATATTCAAGTAAAGAATACCAAAGAACATTGTTATACATACAAAAGGAATGTAAAATGATAGACAACAATACAGTGGTAGTTGGGTAACAGCTCAGGAAAAATCTTACAGCTTAATATGATTAAAATTTAAATGAGGGAATATTAAAAAAAAGTTTTTTGTTGGGCGTCTGGGTGGCTCAGTTGGTTGAGCATCTGACTCCTGATCTCAGCTCAGGTCTTGATCTCACAGTCGTGAGTTTGAGCCCCATGTTGGGTTTCATGTACTTTAAAAAAAATTGTTTTTGTTAGGGATAGAAAACAATCTTATGTTTTCCTTATTCATAATGTCATTGGAGCACCTTCATTTTCATCATGGACAGCTGGTTCCATGATAATCACACTTAAGAATCACTTGACCAAGATATTTGTATGAGTTTACACATTACTGAAGGTCTGAGAAGCAGAGGGAGAGACTGCAACAAGACATGGGAAATAATCAAACACTGAACGTTTACAACCTAAAAGGCAACACCGTAAGATGTAATTTTTCGCTTGTTCACTTCTTTTGTGGGCTCCAATATTGCACCTTCTTTCTTGGCCCCATTTATCACTTCTAGATGCTCTGCTTCCCCTCTCTCTGGGCACCTTTCCCCCAGGCATCACACACCACACACACAGCACTCACCCACACCACTACCACTCCTTATAAATATTAAGCTATGCTGTGCACCTTCTTCTACACATCCAAAGATTGATTAATGGGCTCTGATAAACAGCTAAATGGCAGAACATCTGTTTCAGTCCCACACTATAGAAGCACACAAAAATTCAGCACAGGCCTTGCAATTTTAATGCCCCACTTCTTTCTTCCTGTCTCTAGTACTCTCTGAGAGAAAAGAGCAATAAAGATATTTCTTTCCACACTCTCTTTGAATTATACCATTTACTCTACAAAGCAAAGCAACTATAGTCTATTCTAGTTTCTTTTTTCTTGCTTTATTACACAATCACACGTCTACTCAAATTTCCTACAATGATGAGCTATTACTTTTATACATTAAGGAAAAAACTAAAACATGTTATTGCAAAACACAAAACAAAAACAACAACCCTAGTTTCATTAAGCTATTCTTTGACAAGATGACCATATGAACAGGCATCAAATTAAGTGATATGAAACACACACGAATATACACAATTGCAATCATGACACAAGAATGACTACATTACACTGTCACAGAGTAATACGTTATTACACAAGCTTGTTTTTGCTTAAGGGAACAACACAGAAACAAAAGTTATATACATATGTAGGTATGTACGTTGGGATGAATGGATGGATACATGTATTACACGTGCGTACCTTCAAGCATAACAATAGGTGTAAAGGATACACACTAAACGCCTCAGGGAAAGGGAGGAGATTCTTGACTATTCATTTGTATATTATTTGGATTCGTACAATGAGCTTAGACTGTAAATATTGTGTTTATACTTTAAAAATTCTAATAAAGAAAAAAAATCAGACATATACTTAGTGATTATTATAACCCTACAAATAAATAGAACAAAGACTTCTAACTGTGTACCCCTCAATTCTCAAGAAGGGGCTTCAACTGAGTGTATGATATTCTAGAATAAAGATGATATTTCCTAGCCTTTCTTGTCACCTGTGGCCATCAGAATAAATTCTGGTCAATGTGTTTTAAATAGAAGGATTATGTGACAGATTCCTTGATAACCCCCTTAAAAGATAGCTGGTATGCAACTTCTGCCTACCACCCACACCTGCACCATTTATTTTTTTCTTTCTGCTGCAAGGAGTATGGATTGACCAGTAGAGCTCTATGAATTATTTTAAAATATGAGATTAAAGATCACATCCTAAGGATTGTGAGAAGGGTCTGATTTACAGAGTAGGCATGATAAGAAGGCCTACCTCTATAACTTTTTTCCCATGAGAGAGAATAAACTATTCTATGTAGCCATTGTTACTTGCGAATTTACTTTCAGTTGTTCCAAACTCAATCCTAACTACTGCAGTAAGAATTTTGACAATCTTTATTTTACTGATGAGATTATGTAACTAATCCAAGGTCTAGAGAGCTCTAAAGTGGCAGTAGTCCACTCACGTTGACTCCAGAGTCTCTGTTCTTACCACTATGCCATTCTGCTTCTTGAACAATCGTTCTTCCCCTCAAACTGCACTAAATATATACCGTTATACTGGAAAGGTTGTGATTCTGAGGTAGATAACAGATAAAAGCATATATATTTTTAAATGGCTGAAGTTTCATATCCATTTAACTGATTTGAGTAATGATCATCATTAATAATTCAGTAGTAATTACTATATCATGTTAAGCCAGCCCATGAAATGTATAGCCAAAATTCATATGATTATCGTTTCTGTAATAGTGTTACTTCTGAAACACTATATATATATATATATATATATATATATATATATATATATATATATATATATATATATATTTTTTTTTTTAAGATTTTATCTATTTATTTGACAGAGAGAGAGTGAGAGAGCACAAGCAGGGGTAGCAGCAGAGGGAGAGACAGAAGCAGACTCCCCGCTAAGCAGGGAGCTAGATGTGGGGCTCCATCCCAGGACCCTAGGATCATCACCCGAGCCAAAGGAAGATGCTTAAGTGACTGAGCCACCCAGGCGCCCCTGAAATACTATATTTTAAGATCCTTTTTCTGGGAGGATTTTAACTATTAAATGTATATCCATATAAATTGATGCATATTTAACAGCTTGGGCATGTTGCCAAATTATTATAACACGGCAAATACCACGTGCAGTACATTGCCTTAGTGTTCCATATTATTTGCTACTGCTCCCTGTAAGAGGATTATACTTTCCAGATGTACTGACGTCAGGTTTCATATTGACATATTCCACATCTAAACCTTAAGAGACATCACATGCCCCTATCATTCTACTTATCCTAGTATCACAAGAATAGCTTGTCTCAGGGGCACCTAGGTGGCCCAGTTGGTTGTCTGCCTTCAGCTCAGGTCATGATCCCTGGGATTGAGGGTCCTGGGATCGAGTCCCACATCGGGCTCCCTGTTCAGCGGGGAGCCTGCTTCTCCCTCTCCCTCTGCCTGCAGCTCCCCCTGCTTGTTCTCTCTCTCTCTCAAATAAATAAATACAATCTTTAAAAAGAGAGAGAGAGAGAGAGAGAGAAAAGAATAGCTTGTCTCAGGTAAAAGCAACTCCTCCAACCTAGATTCTAAAATAAAATGATACATAGAACACCTCCACAGGTAACGAGTAATGCGAACAAGAAACAAAACCTTGTTTTTGTAAGTTATTGAGTTCCCGGGGCTATTTGTTTATTCTCAAAGCATAAACTAGCAAAAATCAAGCAATCATGGTAACTCCTATTTTAGGATATCTCTTAGAATTATATATTGTACTCACATTGACAACCAACCAAAAAAAATTCCAAACTCTTAAAGTTGGTTTGAAATAGATTTTTAAAAATCTGAGCTTAATATGGGGAGGGTGGAGAAAGGGAGCTTAGAGCCATATTGAAGCTTTAGGCCACTAATAAAAGACCTCCTACCAACCCAAACTTTTAAGGTGTATGTATCCCTGCAAGGTGTACTGAAGTCATCAACCTAAGGGAATCAGAATATAGGGAGCTCAAATTTCACAGTGAACTCTTTGTGAAAACGTTTAAAAAAATACTTTGTGGTTTCCCTACAACTGGAATAAAATTTCTTTGTATTCCAATTTTAATGTGAGGAACCCTAAAGTTAATGTTTATGATATCTCTTATCAAATCTTGTTTGGGAACAAATGTAATTAATATTATTAGTTTATGGTAAAAATGTGTTGCTATATTAAAAATATAACTGGCCCATTATAAATAGGCTTAACACCTTTGAGGACTGGCAACAAGGTGCTGGCTGTGAGAACTTCACAATCTGTAAAGGGTGGCTTTGGCAAAAAATATATAGTGTTTTAAACTTTACTTCTTTTATTCCTAAAAGTTTTACGGCACAGGCCTATGACAAGATGTTAAGGGGACAAATTTTAGAAAACTTAGTGAGTAGATCTGCATACTCAAAAAAAATTTCATACTTGACTTTTTCAAAATCATACTTTAATTACAAAAGTAATAAAGAGTATAAAAATCAAACAATACCAAATACGTAGAGGGGAAATAAGTCTTATTTCACCTCCCTCTGATCCAAATCCCACCCCTCAGAGGCAACAATTTTAAGAGTTTGGAGCCTATGTATCTGCACACACACACACACACACACACACACACAAGCGTGTGTGCACACACACACGCACACATGCATATGCATACACACACGCGCGCACACACACACATATGTGTGTGTGCGTGCGTGTGTGTATAAAGAAGATAAGCTTTTTCCTACTTCAACTATACATTTTATTCAATGATTTGCTTTCTTTACTAATCCTTATGACAGAGATACCTTTCCATATCAACATCTAGCTCCTCCCTCATTCTTTCCCAAGATTGCATAGTGTAACTATCTTAGAGAGCAATCTCTGTAATGTATTCGACCATTTCCTGTTGGTGGGCATTTAGACTATTACAACTATTTTTCCTTTATCAACCATATTGCAATGACATTCTCATACATTTAAAATGTTGCAAAATAAAATCCACTACCCAGAAGTTATGGCTATTAAACCCCAAACAAGATCCAGATAATTCGCCCTTCTTGCTTGAATGGGAGAAAAATGCATGAAGATGACTACATAAGCGCTCTTAGGTGGTACTCATGATGATGGTGATGAGGGACAGGCAGAAGCGGACACTCCACAACCCCCCCCCCCATGGGATATGGGTGACATTCATCAGGCACTCCTGGCTGCCCTAAGGGAAAAACAAATAGTTAATTTATAGAGATTACAATCCTGCAAGACATGAGCCTCCCTCAGTTTACAAAGTCTTAGCAATGTACAAGAACAAAGCATTTCTATCAATGGCCTAGCTTCCAGAAGGGAATGTAGATACAATTAAATGTCCTTATAATCTGCAGCCCATTGACAGATACTTGAGTTGGGCAAAGTGTAATGTTTCTCCAGGAAGCTCCCAACTATCTTTTTTTTTTCTTTCTTTCTTTTTTATAATAATTTTTTATTATATTATGTTAGTCACCATACAGTACATCCCCAGTTTTTGATGTAAAGTTCCATGATTCATTACTTGCGTATAACACCCAGTGCACCATGCAATACGTGCCTTCCTTAATACCCATCACCAGCCTATCCCATTCCCTCTCCCCGCCCAAGCCCTCAGCTTGTTTCCCAGAGTCTATAGTCTCTCATGCTTCATTCCCCCTTCTGTTATTGTTAATGCCTTACTAGGATGACAAACAACCTTAACTTGACAATGGCAAGGTCGCCAGTATCCTGTGAGTCTTCTTTAACATGTAAAAATCCTTTTGAAACTTCCCTTTCCCATACTTCCCCCAAGTACATAATCAGCCACACTTCTCAGACCTGGGGCAGCTTTTTCTGCTGATGGGTGCTGTCGCTGTGCTTTAATAAAACCACCTTTTTGCACCGGAGATGTCTCAAGAATTCTTTCTTGGCCTTCGGCTCCGGACTTCACCCCACTGAACTTCACCTATATTCCCAAACCCTATCATTGACAATGAGGATAATGATGATAACTCATATTTAGTGAGTAGTACCCATGTACCACACATCTGACAGTTATTAAACTTATTTACTTGTCAAAAAAAATGAGGTAGTCACCACTATATTTCATTAATTCTAAGATTCATACCTTTTCATATTCTATCAGCTCTGAATTCAAGATGTGCATTGATATATTTGGAAGTGGTTTTTCTTCCATGGTAGAACAAATAAATAATAGTAGTTCATCTTACTATTGACTGGATTTGGCAATATACAGTATCATTCTCATTTCATAAATGGGGACACTGAGACTAGGGAACATAAGTAACCTGTTCAACATTAGACAGCTAGTAAATGGCAGAGATGGGATTCTTACCCAGGAAATCTGGCAGTGGATTTCAAAATTATTTTTATTTACTTACACTCTTCCATAATTTTCCAATTTTCTACCTTGAGCTACTTTTTCTTAACTCGTGAAAAATTCTGAACTGATACAAAAGAAGACAGAATGGTAACAATGAACCTTCCATGTTCCCATCACCTAGCTTCAACAGTTACCAATTACTTTTTTCTCAATCCAGTAGCCAACATCAATTATTTTCAGGCAAATTACAGATACTAAATTATTCTCTATGTCAATATTTCCAAATTAATCCCTAAGACAAAGATTATTTTAAAGCATAACCATGATCCTGTATTGATGTAGGAAAGATGTTAGGGTTTGAAGCCGACAGCCAAGAAAGAACTCTTGAGAGGTCTTTGGTGCAAAAAAGGTGGTTTTATTAAAGCACTGGGATAGGACCCTTGGGCAGAAAGAGCTGCACTGGGGTTGTGAGGAGTGATTGATTATATAGTTTCAAGTTGGGAGGGGGTTAGGGATAGCATAAGCCTGCCCAGGTATTTTGGAAACAAAGTTTCCAGGATCCTGAGGGGGCTAGCTATTCTTAGGAAAAGGTCATTTCTATCCCATTCCCCCACACCCCTCTCCTCTGAAACCCTCAGTTTGTTTCTCAGAGTCCATAGTCTCTCATGCTTCATTCCCTCTTCTGATGGGGGAATGGGATAGGCTGGTGATGGGTAGTAAGGAGGGCACGTATTGCATGGTGCACTGGGTGTTTCACGCAACTAATGAATCATGGAACTTTACATCAAAAACCAGGGATGTACTGTATGGTGACTAACATAATATAATAAAAAATATTATTATAAAAAATAAAGTTAAGAAACTGGAAAGTTAAAAAAAAGGAAAAGGTCATTTCTTACTGTTTAGTAAAAACTCAGTCATGAGACTCTTCAGATGTATATTGGTGGGTCATTGCTTGGGGGATGATTGCTAACATGTATCTTGGGGGGGGCGTTAGAGATAAAAGAAGTTTCCAAAGGAATTTTTATATGTTAAAGTAGACTTACAAGATCCTGGGGGTTGGTCTAAGATTGCCTTTTGCCCTTAGCAAAGTATTAACATCAAGGCAGCTGAGTTCCTAGAGGAATGTCGCTCTGCCTGTTTCAAGGACTTGTCAGTGGGTTACAGGTAATAAGGAAATGTAATTTTTCTTTTGCCTTCGTTCCCCACATCATTATCACGTATAAAAATTAACAATGATTTCTAAATATCATCAAATATTCAGTGTTCAGATATACCCAGTTGCTATTACAAATAACGCTGCAACAAATGCATTATATGTGTATGTATGAGTATGTTTTAATTTTTATTTGTAACGGTTTTGGATAAACTCCAACAAGACAGAATTTCTAGGCCAAAAAGTAACAGGTTTCAAGTGTGTAACATAAGCCAGATTGCCTAACGATAAATTGTTCTGCTAATTTACACTCTTACCAATACTGTAATTGAGTGCTAGTTTTCCCAATCCCTGCACAACATTAGACATAAACAATCTTTCTGCCCTCTTGTCATTCTTGATATGCCATCCTGTTTTATTATGCGTGTTTATTGATTACGTGACTTTTCAAATGTCTAATGGCCATGTGTGAATAGCTTCTTCTGATTCTTTACCCATTTTTCCATATTTTAACACCTTCTTTGTACCTGACAGGAAGGTTAACAGAGAACTGGCTCAGGAGCCAAACTACTTACATTGGAATTGAATTTCTGTAGCAACAGAAAAGGGAGTGAGAGAGGAACAACACAATAGGACCAGATTGTCTCTGGGTCCCCTCACACACTGGCCCTGTTCCAGCACCAATTTTCATTCCCCCTCCTCCACCCCCACCCCCACCCCCACCCATAGTGGCTCCCTAATTAAGTCAATGTCATTCTGGAAAAAAGGAAATCATGAAGATCTGAGCCTAAGCTCATGTTCCCTTCCTGACTCCCATCAGGTGTTCAAATCCAACTTACCACACAGTAGCCTTCATTCAACTGCCTGCCACTCTCCACTTCACTAAGGTCTGCGCCCTTGGCCCCAGGATCCAAGCCTTCTAGCCCACACAGGTGGCCCACCCAGCCCTTTAGGCCTTCACCAGGGCTGTCCCCCGCCCTGCCATCAGCACTGTGGCTCCCACAGCACCCACCGGAAGTACAGACTCCAGCTCAGGTCAGGTTCCCTGCACCTAGCTTGGGTCCAGAGGTTCCCACGTGACTTCGTTTCCCTGGCAAGGGTTCCTTCCTCCTGGAGGTAGCCCCCAAGAAACTGAAGGAGTGCTAAAGCTCAGCCATAAACAGTGAAATGTGGGCTGGCCTGATGAGGTTGTGGGATATCGGTGAGGTGAGGTGGGGTGGAGTCCGGAGCCGACGACCAAGAAAGAATTCTTGAGATGTCTTTGGTGCAAAATGGTGGTTTATTAAAGCATGGGGACAGGACCTGTGGGCAGAAAGAGCTGCACCGAGGTCATGAGGAATGGCCCATTATATGCCCTCAAGTTGGGAGGGGGTTAGGGATAGCATAAGTCTCTAAGGAATTTTGGAAGCAAGGTTTCCAGGACCTTGAGGGGGCTAGCTATTGTTGGGAAAAGGTCATTTATTACCGTCTAATAAAACCTTAGTCATACTGTATGGTGACTAACATAATATAATAAAAAATATTATTATTAAAAAAAAAACCTTAGTCATGAGACCCTTCAGATGTATATCAGTGGGCTATATGCTTGGGGGATGATTTCCAACACATATCTTGGGGAGGTTAGAGATAAAGGAAGTTTCCAAAGGAATTTTTATACGTTAAAGTTAAAGTAGACTTACAGGATACTGGTTGGAGCAGGGACTGTCAGGCTAGGATTGCCTTTTGCCCTTAGCAAAGTATTAACATCGAGGCAATTGAGTCCCTAGAGGAATGTCACTCTGCCTGTTTCAAGGACTTGTCAATAGGCTGCAGAAAGTAAGGAAATTTCATAATTTTTCTTCTGCCTTTGTTTCCCACATCAGGCCTACTGAAAGTTGTGTCTATTTCTATGGCATTAGCTAGGAAATACAAAGAAAGAATGGAAGGAATTGGAGATTTTCACCAATGCACAACTCTGTATCATTAGGATTCTTAGAATGAGCATGGTTATTTTTGTAACTAAATCAACAAAGGGAAAACAATGATGAATAAATAAAAATGGATTTTGTGCACAGAGAAGATCCTATGCTTACAGCAACTTGTGTAGTTTTAGAGATATGTATGTTTTATAAAAGGGTCATGACCATACGCAAATGTCAGTTTGGATTTCAAGCAGAAATAATTTTAAAAAGCCTTCTATTATTGTCAGGGAGCTTAAGAGAACCTGATATTCTGGGTACTTATGTCAGAAAGACAGCGTTCCTAAGTGTTGCAGGTGCATCAGAGTTAACAAAGACAGAGAACCTTTGTGACCGGTCATAAAATCAAGTCCCTGGGGGAAGAAATAGAGAAGAAAACTGTGCCTATTAGAAATTAGGAGACTTAGGGGGCGCCTGGGTGGCACAGCGGTTAAGCGTCTGCCTTCAGCTCAGGGTGTGATCCCAGCGTTATGGGATCGAGCCCCACATCAGGCTCCTCCGCTATGAGCCTGCTTCTTCCTCTCCCACTCCCCCTGCTTGTGTTCCCTCTCTCGCTGGCTGTCTCTATCTCTGTCGAATAAATAAATAAAATCTTTTTAAAAAAAGAAATTAGGAGACTTAGATTTAGCAGAAATATTAAGCTCAGAGACTCTGAAGCCATGCTACCTTGGTTAGAATCCAGCTCTGCTCTTCACTAGGTTATGTAATCTTTGGCAAGTTAGTTAACTCTCTGGGTCTCAGTTTCTTCATTTGTTGTTTGTTGTAAGGATTAAATTAGCAAATTAATATTTATAAGACATTTAAAACAATGTCTGGCAAGTGGGAAGTCCTATGTTTGTAAAATAAGTAAAATATGAGACACAAAGAGCCAGAATGTACCAGAAGAGAACTCTTAGCTACACTTAGTAATGGGAACCATATGAATAAGCCATTTATTGGGTTTGTTGCTATGGATTGGACAAAGCCTTTGTCATTCACATAAAGTCCAGAGTTGACCAATTCCACCAGCACCAGATGGGTCCCACCTGGGTATTAAAATCAATGTTTGGTACTGAGGGTGGGTAAAATCAAGTAAGCAGCCCCACTTATACAACTACGTTCTTATGAGGTCCATTTCTGTCTTTCTCCTTTAAAACCTTAAGCAAACACAAAATGTCCGGCCATCCATCATTCCTAAGTTGGGAGGGAGTATGTCTGGCAAATAGTAAGATCACAAATATTTTTAAAAATCAGATCTTTAGAACGGTTTTAGGGATGTTGATATAGCCCGCATTTGCCTTGTCAGAAAATTATGGTGCTCTATAAACAAGTAATAGACATGCCCTGAACATTCCTTCATATAGGGCTCAATGGTCTTAACTTTTTCAAATGCAACACCACTGTCTCCAACTTTCTACTCACTTCTCCTTGGGGCACAGTGACAATCATTTTAGTTAAGGTAGATTATGGCAGTTAAAGACAAATTGCTCTCCTAAGATAAAGAGGCTCCAGTCATAGGCTCAAAAGAAGTAGGGTCTAAGTTTATTAATCGGGTGATTAGAAAGAGGGACAGGAATTTCTCAGGAACTTTCATAAGAAAATAAGCCCTTGAGGTTGGCAGCGTAGAATATAGTGATGAGCAACCAGAGGTGACTACTGAACAAGAGAAATGTGGCTAGGGCAAATGGAGATGGGCTTTAAGTATAAATGCATACCACTACAAAAAGCCAAAAGCAAGTATCATTCTCAATGGGGAAAAACTGAGAGCTTTTCCCTTAAGGTCAGGAACATGACAGGGATGGCCACTCTCACCACTGTTGTTCAACATAGTACTAGAAGTCTTAGCCTCAGCAATCAGACAATAAAAAAAGAAAAGAAAAGAAAAGAAAAGAAAAGAAAAGAAAAGAAAAGAAAAAAGAAAAGAAGAAAGAAAGAAAGAAAGAAAGAAAGAAAGAAAGAAAGAAAAGGGCATTCAAATTGACAAAGAAGAAGTCAAACTCTCCCTCTTCACAGATGACATGACACTTTGTGTGGAAAACCCAAAAGACTCTGCCCCAAAATCCCTAGAACTCATGAAGCAATTCAACAATGTGGCAGGATACAAACTCAATGCTCAGAAACCAGTTGCATTTCTATACACTAACAATGTGACTGAAGGAAGAGAAAACAAGGAATTGACCCCATTTACAATGGCACCAAAACCCATAAGATACCTAGGAATAAACCTACCCAAACAGGTAAAGGATCTGTACCCTAAAAACTACAGAACAGTTATGAAAGAAATTGAGGAAGAAACAAAGAGGTGGAAAAACATTCCATACTCTTCGATGGAAAGAATAAATATTGCTAAAATGTCTATGCTACCCAGAGCAATCTATACTTTCAATGTCACCCTTATCAAAATACCGTGGACATTTTTCACAGAGCTGGAACAAACAATCCTAAGATGTGTATGGAACCAGAAAAGACCCTGAACAGCCAAGGGAATGTTGAAAAAGAAAACCAAAGCTGGAGGCACCACAAAGCCTGACTTCAAGCTATATTACAAACCTGTGATCATCAAGACAGCATGGTACTGGTAAAAAAAAAAACGGATACATAGATCAATGGAACAGAATAGAGAGTCCAGAAATGGACCCTCAACTCTATGGTCAACTAATCTTTGACAAAGCAAGAAAGAATATCCAATGGAAAAAGGACATCTCTTCAATTAATGGTGCTGGGAAAATTGGACTGCCACACGCAGAAGAAGGAAACTGGACCATTGTCTTACACCATACACAAACATAAACTCAACATGGATGAAACACCTAAATGTTCCATCAAAATCCTGGAGGAGAGCACAGGCAGCAACCTCTTTGACCTCAGCCGCAGCTAACTTCTTGAAATACACGTCGCTAAAGGGAAATGAAACCAAAGCAAAACTGAACTATTGGAACCTCATCAAGATAAAAGAGCTTCTGCACAGGAAAGGAAACCGTCAACAAGACTAAGAGACAACCCACAGAATGGGAGAAGATATTTGCAAATGACAGTACAGATAAAGGGCTGGTATCCAAGATCTATAAGGAACTTCTCAAACTCAACTCCCAAAAAACAATTAACCCAGTCAAGAAATGGGCAGAAGACATGAACAGACATTTCTCCAAAGAAGACATGCAAACAGCCAACAGACACATGAAAAAATGTTCCACATCACGTGCCATCGGGGAAATACAAATCAAAACCACAATGAGATACCACCTTACACCAGTTAGAATGGCAAAAGTTAACAAGACAGGAAACTACAAATGTTGGCAAGGTTGTGGAGAACGGGGAACCCTCTTACACTCTTGGTGGGAATGCAAGCTGGTACAGCCACTCTGGAAAACAGTATGGAGGTTCCTGAAGATGTTAAAAATAAAGCTATCCTAGGACCCAGCAATTGCACTACTAGGCATTTACCCCAAAGATACAGATGTAGTGAAAAGAAGGGGCACATGCACCCCAATGTTCATAACAGCAATGTGCACAATAGCCGAACTGTGAAAAGAGCCGAGATGTCTTTCAACAGATCAATGGCTAAAGAAGATGTGGTTTATATATACAATGGAATATTATGCAGTTTTCAGAAAGGATGAATTCTTACCATTTACATTGATGTGGATAGAACTGGAGGGTATTATGTTGAGTGAAATAAGCCAGGCAGAGTAAGACAATTATCGTATGGTTTCACTCATAGGTGGAATATAAGGAATAGCATGGAAGACCATAGGGGAAGGGAGGGAACACTGAAGGGGGAGATATCAGAGAGGGAGACAAACCATGAGAGACTATGGACTCTGGGAAACAAACTGAGGGTTTCAGAGGGGAGGCAGGTGGGGGCATGAGGTAACTGGGAGATGGGCATTAAGGGGGTCACGTGATGTGGTGACACTTGGTGTTATATGCACCGGATGAATCATTGAACACTACATCTGAATTAATGATGTACTACTATATGTTGGCTAATTGAATTTAAATAAAAAAAAAACAAAACTCTGTACCAGATTTCTTAGGCTAAGTACAAAAACAAAAATATTTCATTCATAAATTCTATTTTTTTACATTGATTACAGGTTGGAGATTAAATAAAATATATTATTCTTAAAATTAATTTTACCTATATCTTTTTCCTTTTTTAAATATGGCTACTAGAAGATCTAAAATTTCAAATGTGGTCCACATGTTCTTGTCGGACAGCGTGGCTGTAGTACCCAAGGTGCATTTAACTATTAATACAATAGATAAAATTTACAATTACAAAAGTAGGGAGTGCACATGCCAGAAGATACACTTGCATGTGCGCCTTTAAAATTCATTTTCATTGGGATGTCTGTGGGGCTCAATCACTTAAGCGTCTGCCTTCAGCTCAGGTCATGATCCCAGGGTCCCAAGATTGAGTCCTGCATCAGGTTCCTGGCTCAGCAGGGAGTCTGCTTCTCCCTCTGCCTGCCACTTCCCCTGCTTGTTCGCACTGTCTCTCATTCTCTTTCCCTCTCTTTCTCAAATAAATAAAAGAAAATCTTCAAAATGAAATGAAATAAAATAAAATTCATTTTTGTTTATTTTATATCATAATTTTTAACATTTATTTGTGTATGTATTAAAATGTAATAATATAAAATACAGGAATGCATATTGCACATATTATATACACATAATATATATTCATTTTGTATGTTATATATTATATATTCTACATATACATTTTTTTACATAAAACACTTCATGTATTTACACATTTTAATTGACAAAGGTGAAAGAACCTTTCTCAACCATGCAAACCCCTTCCTGCTTTAGGGTTTCTTCACTTATTATTCTCTCTGCCTGATACATCTGTCTCTAGATCTTTGAAAAGCTGACTCCATTTTGACGTTTGTGTCTTGATTCAAATATCACCCAGTAAGGGCTTCTCCCTAGTCTTCTAACCCTATACAATCACTGTAGTCACTCTCTGCCATATTCCCTTATTACTCTGTTACATTTTCTTTATAACACAGCTTCTTTCTGAAATGTTCTTGCTCTTTCATTTATTTAAATAAAAACTGGAAACCAGAACATTCCTTTTTTGTTCCACTGAGCACCACTTAAGAAGAAAAAGCACGGCAGGTGGAGCCAGGCAAATCTGGAACATGTAGTTCAGATTAAGAAAATTTGGAACGATAAATTTCTCATTTAATTTAATCTCCTGAGAGTGAAATTTAACCAGGTCCCTCAACGACCTCGCTAATGTGGCATAGCAGTACTTTAATCAACAGTCCTAAGCCTCCAAGAACACTGGTCACGCTAATTTTGCTGTACAAGAAGGAAGTGTCCTGCGTAGCTGGCATAAAGATTTCTGGGTTTGAAAAGGAGTTTTTCTACCTTATTTTTGGTGTGAAAAACATAACCAAGTATCAAGAGGCAGCGAAGACTCTGGATCCAAGCTGCCTAGCTGTAGATCCAGCTCTGCTGTGCTATTAGCTCAAGTTACTTAATCTTTCTGAGGTTCAATCTCCCCATATGTAAAATGGAAATCATAATTGTACTTATTTGATAAGTTTTGGTGAATAATTAATATATGTAATACATTTATAATAATGCCTGGCCCATAAATACTATATAAATATGGATTAAAATTAAAAATAAGGGACAGGAAAATAGGGAAATTTGAAAGGTAAGCCAGCATATCACTACATCCCTAGCCTAAAGTAAATCAAATGCATGAACACTGACAGAGATCTCATCAAGGTATTTAAAGTAGGGAAACTTGTGCAATTATTGTATTGTGAAGCCAACATGATTGCAATGTCCTTAAAAACTAATGACGATCCCTTAGAGGTCTGGAGTGAGGACGCTTACAACAAATATTGAAATCCAACCTAAGGTTGGGAAATGCTAATGTGAGCTACTAAGCTGATGTCAGTAAACAATGGTTCAATGGCCAAATCTGGTGTGCAATTGGTGTATGGCCAGAAAGCTAAGAATGCTTTTCACATTTTAAATGGTTGAAAAGATTAAAAGGATAATATTTTGTGGCATGTCAAAATTATATGAAATTAAAATTACAGTATCCAAAATTAAAGTTTTACTGGAACACAGCCACAATAATTTATTTACATGTTGTCTATGGTTGCTTTCACACTACAGCTTCCAAAGCAGAATACTTAAATTAAACACCAGAGCAACATAGAAAGAGCCCAGGTCCCTGTTACTATGGAGTCACCACACAGGTCTTGGATGACTTAGACTATTACATTTTATTTGGGGTAATGTTATATCAGCTAATTAACCTGTACTATGACTTATACAGATTACAAGCAAACTTACACAATTAATTTGGATAGCTTCTACATCAACATGCTCAAAAGATACTGATTTAAAAGGTTGCAAAATTCTCCTGGATGTAATTTAGTCAAAATTCACCAAGTAAGAATTAGTTGTGTTTATATCATTCTCATGAGCAGCTTTGTTCCAAAGACGATAACAACGACTGATCATCTAAAATTCCTGAGTGATTAGAAGATGACAGAGGAGTAGGGGGACCCCAAACTTGTCCTGTCCCTGGAACACAGCTAGATAGTTATCAAATCATTCCGAACACCCAAGAAATCTATCTGAGGTCTGAGAGATCAAAAACTGCAAGTCTACAAGTAGAAGAGTGACCACCTTTTGGAAGGTAAGAGGTACAGAGAGATTTGCTGAGGCAGAAATAGCTGTGGGTAAGGCGGCAGGGAGGGAGCCTACTTACAGAGGTTACCGTAAAGTATTATAAGCAGCAGAGCACAAAATCTGAGCATTTAGAAGCCTCCTACTGTGGGGGGATATGCCTGGCTTAAAGGTGCTCAGATAGTGAAGCAGGGAGGAATCCCAAGAGTGATAGGGTGGTCTGAGGATCCCCTGGGTTGCAAGAACAATGGGTGGTGCCAACATGCTTCACTGTTCTCAGGCATAAGAGTGGGGAAGTCCACTGAGGACAGCAGGTCTTGGTGCCGGCTTTCTTCTCTGTATTGCCATAAACTGCAAACTACTGCACAGTCATGTAACCTCTTTCCTGTGACCAGCCTGCAAATGGCAAAAGCAGGGTGAGAAAGCCCCCAGAGGAAAAAGCACAGGTTTGCACCGTGGGGAGTCTGTAAATTTTGAAGTTTTGAAACTCAGTCACATACCTGAGATTAAAAAAAAAAAAAAAAAAAGCTTGGACACGGGCAGGGTGAACATAGGGTTCAGATGAAAACCCGGGACACAAGAAGGGTGATTGATCCGCTCTTCTGTGCGAGCTCACTGAAGGGTGGGGGTGTGGACTTTCAGCTCCAGGGCTAGAGAGCAGGGCACTGCCATATTCATCACACTCATCAAAGCTGAAAGGCTCCAGGGAGCAAAACAGCATCATCTAGCGGAGGCCAGAGTGATTTACACCAAGTCCTGCCTCTTGTTGTCCTGGAGTCACTTCCACTGAAACAAGTCACCAGAAGATCAGTACAAACTAGCACACGCAGTCTACTGATCACAGAGTGCTGTAAAGCTCCAACGCAAAGGAAAACAGGATATAGCTACATTAAAACTTTTATTTTTTTCCTTTATGCCCTTATTTTTTCAATTCCTTGGTTTATTTTTTATTATAATTTTTTAAATATTTTTGTATATATTTTATATATATGTATTTTTATTTTTCTGTTTATTTTCTTATTTTATTTTTCATTTCTTCACTTTCTTTAATTTTTTAAGTTTTTTATATTTTTCTTTCTGTGTCTTTCTTTCTTTCTTTCTTTCTTTTTTTTTTATTTGGGGATCTGAATTCCTTTAACAAGCAGACCAAAACACACCCATTATCTAGTTTTTCTTTCCTTCTTCTTTTCTTCTTCTTTCTTTTTCTTCTTCTTCTTCTTCTTCTTCTTCTTCTTCTTCTTTGCTTTGTGTTTCCGTTTTGGGGTATTTTTTAAATAATTTTTATTTTGTTATATTAGTGATTTTTCTTTATTCTTTCCTTTTCTAGACAAAATCACAACATGGAGAAATTCAACACAAAAGAATGAACAGGAAGTAGAACTCATACCCAGGGACTTAATCAATACAGACGTAAGTAAGATATCTGAACTAGAATTTAAAACAACAATTATAAGGATACTACCTGGGCTTGAAATCCTAGAGAATCCTTTACAACAGAGACAAAAGAACTACAATCTAGTCAGACCAAAATTAAAAATGCTACAACCGACATGCAAACACAAATGGGGAGGCCATAAAAATGAGGATGGGTGAAACACAAGAGTGAATTAGTGATATGAAAGAAAAAATTATGGAAAATAATGAAGCTGAAAAGAAGAAGGAAGAAAAGATAATGGCTCATGAGGGTAGACTTAAGGAACTCAGTAGCTTATTAAAATGTAATAACATTCATATCATAGGAGTCCCAGAAGACGAAGAGAGAGAAAAAAGGAGCAGAAAGTTTCTTCAAACAGAGTATAGCTGAAAACATCCCTAATCTGGGGAAGGACACAGACATAGAAATCCAAGAAGCAGAGAGAACTCACATAAAATTCAACAAAGGCCTACCATAGCCAAAGAATATCATAGTCAAATTCACACAGTGCACAGACAAGGAAAGAATCCTGAAAGCAGCAAGGGGATAAAACAACAACAACAACAACAACAACAACAACAACAACAACCCCTTAACCCACGAAAGAAGAAAGATCAGATTTGCAGGAGACCTGTCCACAGAATCATGGAAGGAGAGACAAGAATGGCAAGAAACACTCACGTGCTGAAGTGGAAAAATATGCAAGCAAGAAATTCTTTATCCACCAAGGCTGTCATTCAGAATATAAAGTGAGATAAAGAGCTTCCCAGATAAACAGAAGCTAAGGGAGTTTATTACCAACAAACCAGCCCTGAAAGAGATTTTAAGGAGACCACTTTGAGTGGAGAAAACAAAGACCAAAAGCAAGAACGACTAGAAAGGACAAGAGAACATCACCAGAAACACAAACTCTACAGGTAACACAATGGGACTAAATTAGTATCTTGCAAAAACCACTCTGAATGCAAATGCAATGAATGTTCCAATCAAAAGACATAGGGTATCAGAATGCATAAAAAACATCCAACTATATTCTGCCTAAAGAAGTCACATTTTATTTTATTTAAAAAAAATTTTAATGTTATGTTAGTCACCATACATTACATCATTAGTTTTTGATGTAGCATTCCATGATGCACTACAGGAAACAATTTGAGGGTTTCAGAGGGGAGGGGGTGGGGCGATGAGTTAGCTCAGTGATGGGTATTAATGAGGGCACGTATTGCAATGAGCTCTGGGCATTTTACACCAACAATGAATCATGGAGCACTACATCAAAAACTATGATGTAATATATGGTGACTAATGTAGAAGATAAGAATCATCCTGCTCAAGAATGATTGGGTAAACCAGGAAATTAAAAATCAATTTAAATAATTTATGGAGACCAATGAGAATGAAAACACATTGGTCCAAAATCTATGGGACACTGCAAAGGCAGTCCTAATGGGAAAATACATAGCCATCCAAGCCTCATTTAAAATAATAGAAAAATCTAAAATGCAGTTTTTGCATTCTCACCTCAAGGAGCTGGAGCAAGAACAGAAGAACAGGCCTAACCCATGCACGAGAAGGCAAGTGATCAAGATTAGAACAGAGATCAATGAATTAGAAACCAGGAACACAGTAGAACAGATCAACAGAACTAGAAGCTGGTTCTCTGAAAGAATAAATAAAAAACTAAATAAGATACCACCTTACGCCAGTTAGAATGGCAAAAAATTGACAAGGCAAGAAACAACAATTGCTGAAGAGGATGTGGAGAAAGGGGATCCCTCCTACATTGTTGGTGGGAAGGCAAGTTGGTACACCCACTCTGGAAAACAGTGTGGAGGTCCCTTGAAAAGTTAAAAATGGAGCTACCCTATGACCCAGCCATTGCACTACTGGGTATTTACCCCAAAGATACAGACGTAGTGAAGAGAAGGGCCATATGCACCCCAATGTTCATAGAGGCATTGTCCACAATAGCTAAATCGTGGAAGGAGCCAAGATGCCCTTCAACAGATGACTGGATTAAGAAGTTGTGGTCCATATGTACAATGGAATATTACTCAGCTATCAGAAAGAACGAGTTCTCAACATTTGCTGCAACATGGATAGCACTGGAGCAGATAATGCTAAGTGAAATAAGTCAAGCAGAGAAAGACAATTATCATATGATTTCTCTCATCTATGGAGCATAAGAACTAGGAAGATCGGTAGGGGAAGAAAGGGATAAAGAAGGGGGGTTAATCAGAAGGGGGAATGAAGGGGCGACTGGGTGGCACAGCAGTTGAGCGTCTGCCTTCGGCTCAGGGCGTGATCCCGGCATTATGGGATCGAGCCCCACATCAGGCTCCTCTGCTGGGAGCCTGCTTCTTCCTCTCCCACTCCCCCTGCTTGTGTTCCCTCTCTTGCTGGCTGTCCTTATCTCTGTCGAATAAATAAATAAAATCTTAAAAAAAAAGAAGGAGAAGGGGGAATGAAGCATGAGAGACTATGGACTCTGAGAAACAAACTGAGGGCTTCAGAGGGGAATGGGGTGGGGGAATGGGATAGACTGGTGATGGTTAGTAAGGAGGGCACGTATTGCATGGTGCAGTAGGTGTTATATGCAACTAATTAATCATGGAACTTTACTTCAAAAACCAGGGATGTACTGTATGGTGACTAACATAATGAAATAAAAAACAGTGAAATAAAAAAAAGGAACTCATTGATAATAATACAATAATAGTAGGGGACTTTAACACCACACTTACATCAATGGACAAATCATGTAAGCAAAAAATCAACAAGGAAACAATCGCTTTGAATGACACACTGGGCCAGATGGACTTAACATATATATTCAGAACATTCAATCCTAAAGCAGCAGGATGCAGTGTACTTTCAAGTGCACATGGGACATTCTCCAGAACAGATCACATACCAGGTCACAAATCAGCCTTCAAAAAGTAAAGAAAGATTAAGATCATACCATGCATATTTTCTGACCACAACATTATGAGACTCAAATTGAACCCCAAGAAAAATTTGGGAGATCACAAATGTAGGGAGGTTAAACAAGATGTTAATAAACAATGAATGCATCAAAAAGGAAATCAAAGAAGAAATGAAAAATACATGGAAACAAATGAAAATGAAACATGAGAGTCCACAAAATTTGGGACGCAGCAAAAGTGGTAAGAAGTGGGAGGTATATAGCAATACAGGCGTACTGTAAGAAACAAGAAAAATATCAAATAAACACTTTAACCTTACACCTAAAGTAGCTAGAAAAAGAAAAAAAAAATGAAGCCTAAAGCCAGAAGAAGGGAAGTAATAAAGATTAGAGCAGAAATAAATGATATAGGTTTTGGAAGTTAAAATGGCAGAGGAGTAGGGGTCCCCTTTTTCAGATGGTCCCCTGAGTCGAGCTGGATAGGTACCAGACCACCCTGAAAACCCACGGAATCAGCCTGAGACACAGGAAGATACATCTGGATCTCTACAAATGAACATCTCCAGCACTGAGTATTGAGGTACGAAGCAGGGAGCCGTGAATCCCTGCACAGATATCGGATGATAAACAGAAGGGGGAGGGAGCCTCTGTGCTCGGGCGCTGGGAAGTGGTACCCACTTACACTGGGGAGCTGGCCAGACTCGAGGACCGGCACCTGCAAGAGAGCAGACTGAGACGGTTAACCTGGGAACAAGCATGCAAACAGTCTGAAAACCAGAGCTCCTGAGCGCTCACTGGAACAAGACTGATACCGGGAGCTCAGGAATGCGCGCCCGACCAGATTGAAAACTGGCTCTCCAGAGTGCTCACGAATCATACTGAAACAGAGAGCTTGGGAGCGTGCGCGGGGGTGGCTGGCGGCTGGTGGTGTTAGAAACACAAAGGACAGAGACTTGCTGGCCCTGGAAGTGAGGGCTGGGACCCCGGCTGTGGGGTGCACAACCTGGGACGCTACAGGGTTTTTAGCAGCACCAAAAGAAACTGAGTTAAAGAGGACAGGAGAGCACAGTGGAGAGCGGACTGCAATGTCTCTGTTCTGAGACAGAGGCTAGGATTCGGCCGTTGCTGCTCTGACTCTCGAAAGAGACACAGAAAACCGCCAGGGAAAGCCACCAGAGAACAAAAGCCTGGAAATACCAGCTCACATTGTGCCAAAACCCATCCCCCCCTTGCAGGGGACAGGGAGACTCTACCCAAAAGGGTTGCCTGAGTATCAGGGCAGCAGTCCCCTCTGCCAGAAGGAAGGCTGAAAAATAAAGAAGCCTGCATCTCTAAGGTCCCTATAAAACAAGAGCACACTGCCTGGGTCCTGCTCAGCAATTTGGGCTCTGGGCAACCCTGCAACCTCTCCTCATCAGAATGAAGAGAAGAAGAGATCCCCCCCCCCAGCAAAGAAAAGAGAATGAGTCTGTGGCATCTGCCACAGAACTGATGGATATGGGTATAACCAAATTATCAGAAACGGAGTTCAGAGTAATAATGGTTAAGATGATGTGTAGACTTGAAAAAATTATTAACAAAAATATTATCAAGAATATAGAATCTCTAAGGGCAGAAATGAGAGTGAATCTGACAGAAATTAAAAATGCTATGAATCAAATGCAGTCAAAGTAGATGCTCTCACGGCCAGGGTAAATGAGGCAGAAGAAAGAATTAATGAATTAGTGAATTGGAGGATGGGATGATAGAAGAGAAAGCTAAAACAGAAAATTGGCTCAAAAAAAAAAATCCAATCTCAAGAATGTAGGTCACAGGAGATTACTGACTCAATGCAAAGTTCCAATGTCAGAATCATCAGCATCCCCGAAGGGGTGGAGAAAAACAGAGGTCTAGAAGAGATATTTGAACAAATTGTAGCTGAAAACTTCCCTAAGCTACAAAGGAAACAAGGATTCGTGTCCAAGAGGCAGAGAGGACCCCACCCAAATTCAACCACAACAAACCTGCTCCATGTCACATCAGAGTGCAATCCGCAAATATTAGATCCAAGGATACAGTATTGAAAGCGGCCAGGGCAAAGAAATTTCTCACGTACAAAGGCAGAAATATCAGGATTATGTCAGACCTGTCTACACAGACCTGGAATGAGAGAAAGGGTTGGGGGGCATTTTTAAAGCCCTTTCAGAGAAAAACATGCACCCAAGGATCCGTTATCCAGTAAGGCTGTCATTCAGAATTGACAGAGAGATAAGGACCTTCCAGAATCACCAGACACTGACCAATTTCATAACCACAAAACCAGCCCTACAGGAGATATTAAGGGGGGTTCTATAAAAGTAAAAAGGCCCCAAGAGAGATACAGAACAGAAAGCTACAATCTATAGAAACAAAGACTTTACAGGCAACATGATATCATTAAAATCATATCTCTCAATAATCACTCTCAATGTGAATGGCCTAAATGCTCCCATAAAGTGTCATAGGGTTGCAGATTGGAAAAAAAGACATGACACATCCATTTGCTGTCTACAAGAGACTAATTTTGAACCTAAAGATACGTCCAGACTGAAAGTGAAGGGATGGAAAACAATTTTTCATGGCAATGGACCTCAAAAGAAAGCTGGGTAGCAGTTCTCATATCAGACAGATTGGATTTTAAACTAAAGACTGTAGTTAGAGATACAGAAGTCCACTATATTATTCCTAAAGTATGTATCCAACTAGTGGATGTCACAATTATAAATATCTATGCCCCCAACAGGGAGCAGCAAGATACACAAGCCAACTCTTAACCAGAATAAAGAGACATATAGATAAAAATATGTTAATAGTAAGGGACCTTAACACTCCACTATCAGCAATAGACAGAACACCTAATCAGAAAATCAACAAAGAAACAAGAGCTTTGAATGACATACTAGACCATATGTACCATATAGATATATATAGAACAGTACCCCCAGAACAACAGAATACTCATTCTTTTCCAATACACATGGGATGTTCTCCAGAATAGATCATATGCTGGGTCACAAAACAGGTCTCAACCGATACCAAAAGACTGAAATTCTTCCCTGCATATTCTCGGACCACAATGATTTAAGATTGGAACTCAGTCAAAAGGAAAAGTTTGGAAGAAACTCAAACACTGGAAACTAAAAACCATCCTGCTCAACAATGATTGGTTAAACCAGGAAATCAAAAATCAATTTAAACAATTTATGGAGATCAAAGAGAATGAAAACACAACGGTCCAAAACCTATGGGACACTGCAAAGGCAGCCCTAACAGGAATATACATAGTATTCCAAGCCTCACTCAAAAGAATAGAAAAATCTAAAATGCAGTTTTTATATTCTCACCTCCCGAAGCTGCACAGCAACAGAAGAACAGGCCTAGTCCACGCACGAGAAAGCAGTTGTTCAAGAATAGAGCAGACATAAATGAATTAGAAATGAGGAGCACAGTAGAGCAGATTAACAGAACTAGAAGCTGGTTCTTTGAAAGAATGAATAAGACTGATAAGCCACTGGCACGACTTATCCAAAAGAATAGAGAAAGGACCCAAATTAATAAAATTATGAATGAAAAGGGAGAGGTCACAACCAACACCAATGAAATAGGAAGGATTATTAGAAAATGTTATCAACAGCTTTATGCCAATAAATAAAAGAACGTGGAAGAAATGAATGCCTTCCTGGAAACCTATAAACTACCAAGACTGAAACAGGAAGAAATTGATTTTTTAAACAGACCAAATAATTATGAAGAGATTGAAGCAGTGATCAAAAGCCTCCCCAAAAACAAGACGCCAGGGACTGATGGATTTCCCGGGGAATTCTACCAAACATTCAAAGAAGAAATAATACCTATTCTGCTGAAGCTGCTTCAAGAAATAGAAAGAGAAGGAACACTACAAAACTCATTCTATGAGGCCAATATTACCTTGATCCCCAAACCAAGCAAAGACTCCATCAAAAAGGAGAATTACAGACCGATTTCCCTAATGAATATGGACGCCAAAATCCTCAACATGATCCAGGCTAATAGAATCCAACAGTACATTAAAAGGATTATCCATCATGACCAAGTGGGATTCATCCCTGGGATGCAAGGGTGGTTCAACATTCACAAATCAATCAGTGTGATAGATCATATCAACAAGAAAAGAGTCAAGAACCATATGAACCTCTCAACAGATGCAGAAAAAGCATTTGACAAAATACAGCATCATTTCCTGATTAAAACCCTTCATAGTGTAGGGATAGAGGGTACAGTCCTCAATTTCATAAAAGCCATCGGAGAAAAGCCTACAGCAAATATCATTCTCAATGGGGAAAAGCTGGAAGGCTTTCCCTTAAGATCAGGAACACGACAAGGATGCCCACTCTGGCCATTATTATTCAGCAAAGTACTAGAAGTCCTTGCACCAGCAATCAGACAACAAAAAGGGATAAAAGGCATCCAAACAGGCAAAGAAGAAGTCAAACTATCTCTCTTCACAGATGACATGATGTTCTATATGGAAAACGCAAAAGAATCGACCCCCCAAATACTAGAAGTTATAGAGAGATTCAATAATGTGGCGGGATACAAAATCAATGCTCAGAAATCAGTTGCATTTCTATACATGAAAAATGAGACTGAAGAAAGGGAAATTAGGGAATCCAGTCCATTTACAATAGCACCAAAAACCATACGTTGTCTCGAAATTAACTTAAACAAAGGCGAAAGGATCTATATTCTAGAAACTACAAATCACTTTTGCCAGGCATTGAAGAAGACACAAAAAGATGGAAAAATATTCCATGCCCATGGATCGGAAGAATTAACACAGTGACAATGTCTATGCTACCCAGAACAACCAACACTTTCAATGCCATCCCGAACAAAATACCAATGACATTTTTCAAAGAGCTGGAACAAACAGCCCTTAAATTTGTGTGGAAAAAGAAAAGGCCATGAATCGCCAAGGAATTGTTGAAATGGAAAAACAAAGCTGGAGGCATCATAATGCCGTATTTCAAGCTGTACTACAAAGCTGTGATCACAAAGACAGCATGGTACTGGCACAAAAACAGACACATAGACCAATGGAACAGAGTAGAGAACCCAGAAATGGACCCTCAGCTCTTTGGGCAACTAATCTTTGATAAAGCAGGAAAAAACATCCAGTGGAGAAAAGACAGTCTCTTCAATAAATGGTGCTGGGAAAATTGGACAGCTACATGCAAAAGAATGAAACTTGACCACTCTCTCACACCATACACAAAGAGAAACTCCAAATGGATGAAAGACCTCGATGTGAGACAGGAATCCATCAAAATTCTAGAGGAGAACATAGGCTGTAACCTCTTCGACATTGGCCACAGGTACATAGTTCATGACACATCTCCAAAGGCAATAGAAACAAAAGGATAAATGAACTTGTGGGACTTCATCAAGATGAAAAGCTTCTGCACAGCCAAGGAAAGAGTAAAAAAAACTAAGGGGCAGCCCACGGAATGGGAGAATATATTTGCACATGACACTACAGATCAAAGACTGGTACCCACGAACTATAAAGAACTTCTCAAACTCAATACATGAGAAAGAGGTAAGCAAATCATAAAATGGGCAGAAGATATGAACAGACACTTTTCCAATGAAGAAATACAAGTGGCTAACAGACACATGAAAAAGTGTTCAAAATCATTAGCCATCAGGGAAATTCCAAACAAAACCACACTGAGATACCACCTTACGCCAGGTAGAATGGCAAAAATTGAAAAGGAAGGAAACAACAAATGTTGGAGAAGATGTGGAGAAAGGGGATTCCTCCTACATTGTTGGTGAGAATGCAAGTTGGTCCAGCCAGTCTGGAAAACAGTGTGGAGGTCCCTTAAAAAGTTAAAAATTGAGCTACCCTATGACCCAGCCATTGCACTACTGGGTATTTACCCCAAAGATACAGACGTAGTGAAGAGAAGGGCCATATGCACTCCAATATTCATAGCAGCTCTGTCCACAATAGCTAAATCGTGGAAGGAGCCGAGATGCCCTTCAACAGATGACTGGATTAAGAAGTTGTGGTCCATATATACAATGGAATGTTACTCAGCTATCAAAAAGAATGATTTGTCTACATTTGCTGCAACATGGACGGTACTGGAGGAGATAATGCTAAGTGAAATAAGTCAAGCGGAGAAAGACAATTATCGTATGATTTCTCTCATCTATGGAACATAAGAACTAGAAAGATCGGTAGGGGAAAAAGCGATTAGAAAAAGGGGGTAATTAGAAGGGGGAATGAAGCGTGAGAGACTATGGGCTCTCAGAAACAAACTGAGGGCTTCAGAGGGGAGGGTTGTGGGGGAATGGGATAGGCTGGTGATGGGTCTTAAGAAGGGCACATATTGCATGGTGCACTGGGTGTTATACGCAACTAATGAATCATGGAACTTTACATCAAAACCTAGGGATGTACTGTATGGTGACTAATGTAATATAATAAAAAATATTATTAAAAAAAGAAATATATGCTATAGAATTTATAAAACAATAGAGCAGATGAAAGAAGATAGTTCTTTCAAAAATTAATAGGTTAATCCCTAGTCAAACTTATAAAGAAAAGAGAAAGCACCCCAATAATTACAAATGAGAGAGGAGAAATAACCACCAACACCACAGAAATACAAATAATTCTACAAGAATATTTTGAAAAACTACATGCAAACAAACTGGACAACCTGGAAGATATGGATAAATTCCTGAAAACATATAAACTCCAAAAACTGACAGAAGGAAGGGAAAACGAGAGCAGTCTAATAACCAGCAAAGAAATTGAATCAGTAATGAAAAATGTCCCAACAAACAAAAATCCAGCGCAAGATGTCTTCACAGAAGAATTCTACCAAACATTTAAAGAAGAGTTAATACCAATTCTTCTCAAACTGTTCCTAAAAATGGAGATGGAAGCAAACTTCCAAATTCATTCTATGAGGGCAGCATTACCCTGATCCCCAAACCAGTTAAAGTCTCCACTTAAAAAGAGAACTATATATTAGTCACCACACAGTACATCCCCGGTTTTCATAATATAATAAAAAATCATTATTAAAAAAAATAATAAAGTGGAAATACACCTGTTTTCTTAAAAAAAAAAGAGAGAGAGAACTATATAGACCAATGTTCCTGATGTGCACTGATGCAAAAAAAAAAAAAATCTCAAAAGAATACTGGCAAACCAAATCCAACAGTACGTTAAAAGAATCATTTACCACAAATCAAGGGAAATTTATTCCTGGACTGCAAGGGTGATATAATTTCAAAAATTAATCAATGTGATCCACCACATTAATAAAAGAAAGGATAAGAACCATATCATCTGCTTAATAGATGCAGAAAAAGCACTTGACAAAGTATGACATCCTTTTATGATAAAAACCCTCAACAAAGTATGGTTAGAAGGAACATACCTCAATACAAAGGTCATATACGAAAAACACAAAACTAGTGACATCCTCAGTGAGGAAAAACAGCTTTCCCTATGGTCAGGAACAAGACAAGAATGTCCATTCTCACCATTGTTCCTTGACATAAAACTGCAAGTCCTAGCCTCAGCAATCAGAAAACAAAAGCAATAAGACATCAAAATTGGGAAGAAGGAGGTAAAACTTTCTTTTTTTAATAATAATACTTTTTATTACATTATGTTAGTCACGATACAGTACATCCCTGTTTTTTTATGTAAAGTTCCATGATTAATTAGTTGCGTATAACACCCAGTGCACCATGCAATACGTGCCCCCCTTACTACCCATCACCAGCCTATCCCATTCCCCCGCCCCCACTCCCCTCTGAAGCCCTCAGTGTGTTTCTCAGAGTCCATAGTCCCTCATGCTTCATTCCCCCTTCTGATTACCCCCCCTTTCTTTGTCCCTTTCTTCCCCTACCGATCTTCCTAGTTCTTATGTTCCATAGATGAGAGAAATCCTATAATTGTCTTTCTCTGCTTGACTTATTTCACTTATCATTACCTCCTCCAGTCCCGTCCATGTTGCAGCAAATGTTGACAAATCGTACTTTCTGATAGCTGAGTAATATTCCATTTTATATATAGACCACATCTTCTTAATCCAGTCATCTGTTGAGGGGCATCTCGGCTCCTTCCACGATTTAGCTATTGTGGACAATGCTGCTATGAACAGTGGGGTGCAATGTTCACTACATCTGTATCTTTGGGGCAAACACCAGTAGTGCAATGGCTGGATCATAGGGGAGCTCAATTTTTAATTCTTTAAGGGACCTCCTCACTGTTTTCCAGACTGGCTGGACCAACTTGCATTCTCACCAACAATGTAGGAGGAATCTCCTTTCTCCACATCTTCTCCAACATTTGTTGGTTCCTTCCTTTTCAATTTTTGCCATTCTACCTGGAGTAAGGTGATATCTCAATGTGGTTTTGATTGAATTTCCCTGATGGCTAATGTTCTTGAACATTTTTTCATGTGTCTGTTACCCATTTGTATTTCTTCATTGGAAAAATGTCTGTTCATATCTTCTGCCTATTTTATGATTTCCTTATCTGTTTCTCCTGTATCGAGTTTGAGAAGTTCTTTGTAGATCTTGGATACCAGTCTTTTTTCTGCAGCATCATTTGCAAATATATTCTCCCATTCCATGCACTGCCTCTTAGTTTTTTTGACTGTTTCCTTGCCTGTATAGTAGCTTTTGATCTTGCTGAATTCCCACAAGTTCATTTTTTCTTTTGTTTCTCTTGCCTTTGGAGATGTGTCATGAAAAAGTTTGCTGTGGCCGATGTCACAGAGGTTGCTGCTTATGTTCTTCTCTAGGATGTTGATGGATTCCTGTCTCACATCGAGGTCTTTCATCCATTTGGAGTTTATCTTTTTGTATGGTGTGTGAGAGTTGTCAAGTTTCATTCTTTTGCATGTAGCTGTCCAATTTTCCCAGCACCATTTATTGAAGAGACTGTCTTTTTTCCACTGGATGTTTTTTCCCTGCTTTGTCAAAGATTAGTTGCCCAAAGAGCCGAGGGTCCATTTCTGGGTTCTCTATTCTGTTCCATTGATCTATGTGTCTGTTTTTGTGCCAGTACATGCTGCCTTGGTGATCACAGCTTTGTAGTATAACTTGAAATCTGGCATTGTGATGCCCCAAGCTTTGCTTTTCCTTTTCAACAATTTCTTGGTGATTCGGGGCCCTTTCTGGTTTCACACAAATTTAAGGGCTGTTTGTTCCAGCTCTTTGAAAAATGTCATTGTTATTTTGATGGTGATGGCATTGAAAGTGTAGATTGCTCTGGGTAGCATAGACATTTTCACTATGTTAATTCTTCCGATCCATGAGCATGGAATATTTTTCCATCTTTTTGTGTCTTCTTCAATGCCTGGCAAAAGTGATTTGTAGTTTCTAGAATATAGATCCTTTCATCTCTGCTTAAGTTAATTTCGAGACAATGTATGGTTTTTGGTGTTATTGTAAATGGAATGGATTCCCTAATTTTCCTTTTCTCAGTCTCATTGTTCGTGTATAGAATTGCAACTGACTTCTGAGCATTGATTTTGTATCCCGTCACATTACTGAATTGCTCTATGAATTCTAGTAGTTTTGGGTGGATTCTTTTGGGTTTTCCATATAGAGTATCATGTCATCTGAGAAGAGAGATATTTTGCCTTCTTCTTTGCTGATTTGGATACCTTTTATCCCTTTTTGTTGTCTGATTGCTGTTGCAAGGACTTCTAGTACTTTGCTGAATAATAATGGCGAGAGTGGGCATCCTTGTCGTGTTCCTGATCTTTTATTTTTTTATTATATAACATAATAATGTTAGACACCATACAGTACATCCCTGGTTTTTGATGTAAAGTTCCATGATTCATTAGTTACGTATAACACCCAGTGCATCATTCAATATGTGCCCTCCTTACTACCCATCACCAGTCTATCCCATTCCCCCACCCCCTCCCCTCTAAAGCCCTCAGTTTGTTTCTCAGAGTCCATAGTCTCTCATGCTTCCTTCCCCCTTCTGATTATCCCCCTTCCTTCTCCTACCAATCTTCCTGCTTCTTATGTTCCATAGATGAGAGAAACCATATGATAATTGTCTTTCTCTGCTTGACTTATTTCACTTAGCATACTGTCCTCCAGTACCGTCCATGTTGCTGCAAATGTTGTGTAATCATTCTTTCTGAAGGCTGAGTAATATTCCATTGTACATGTGGGCCACATCTTCTTAAACCAGTCATCTACTGAAGGGCATCTCGGCTCCTTCCACGATTTAGCTATTGTGGACAGAGCTGCTATGAACATTGGAGTGCATATGGCCCTTCTCTTCACTATGTCTGTATCTTTGGGGTAAATACCCAGTAGTGCAATGGCTGGGTCATAGGGTAGCTCAATTTTTAACTTATTAAGGGATCTCCACACTGTTTTCCAGAGTGGCTGTACCAACTTTCATTCCCACCAACAATGTAGGATACAGTATTGAAAGCAGCCAGAGAGAAGAAAACCCTTATGTACAGAGGGGAAAATATCAGAATAACGTCAGACCTGTCTATAGAGACCTGCCAGGCTAGGAAGAGTTGGCAGGGTATTTTCAAACCTCTATCTGAGAAGAACATGCAGCCAAGGATCCTTTATCCAGCAAGGCCGTCATTCAGAATTGATGGAGAGAAAAGTAACTTCCAGGATCGGCAGAAATTGAAGAAATTCGTAACCACCAAACCAGCCCTATAGAAGATATTAAGGGGGGGGGCTTATAAAAGTGAAAGGGCCCCAAGAGTGATACAGAACAGAAATTTATGATCTATAGAAACAAAGACTTCATAAGAAACATGACATCATTAAAAACATATCTCTCAATAATCACTCTCAATGTGAATGGCCTAAATACTCCCATAAAATTCCATGGGGTTGTAGATTGGATCAAAAGAAATGAACCATCCATTTGCTTTCTGCAAGACACTCATTTTTTAAAAAAATATTTTATTTATTTATTCGACAGAGATAGAGACAGCCAGCGAGAGAGGGAACACAAGCAGGGGGAGTGGGAGAGAAAGAAGCAGGGTCATAGCAGAAGAGCCTGATGTGGGGCTCGATCCCATAACGCCGGGATCACGCCCTGAGCCGAAGGCAGACGCTTAACCGCTGTGCCACCCAAGCGCCCCTGCAAGACACTCATTTTGAACCTAGATACATCCAGACTGAAAGTGAAAGGATGGAAAACAATTTTTCATACCATTGGTCCTCAAAAGAAAGCAGGGGTAGCAATTCTCATATCAGACAGATTAGATTTTAAACTAAAGACTGTAGTGAGAGATACAGAAGGACACTATATTCTTCTTGCAGGATGTATCCAACAAGTGGATATGACAATTATAAATATTTATGCCCCCAACAGGGGAGCAGCTAGATACATAAGGCAACTCTTAACCAGAATAAAGAGACATATAGATAATAATACATTAATAGTAGGGGCCTCAACACTCCGCTCTCAGCAATAGACAGATCACTTAAGCAGAAAATCAACAAAGAAACAAGAGCTTTCAATGACATACTGGAACAGATGGACCTCATAGATATATATAGAACACTATACCCCAGAACAACAGAATGCTCATTCTTTTTGAATGCACATGGAACTTTCTCCAGAATAGACCATATACTGGGTCACAAAACAGGTTTTAACCAATACCAAAAGACTGAGATTATTCCCAGTATATTCTCAGACCACAATGCTTTGAAGCTGGAACTCAACCACAAGGAAAAATTTGGAAGTAACTCAAACACTTGTAAACTAAGAACCATCCTGCTCAAAAATGATTGGGTAAACCAGGAAATTAAAAATCAGTTTAAACAATTCCTGGAGACCAATGAGAATGAAAACACATCGCTCCAAACCCTGTGGGACATTGCAAAGGTGGTCCTGAGGGGAAAATACATAGCCATCCAAGCCTCACTCAAAAGAACAGAAAAATTTAAAATGCAGTTTTTATATTCTCACCTCAAGAAGCTGAAGCAAGAACAGAAGAATAGGCCTAACCCACGCACAAGAAGGCAGGCGATCAAGATTAGAGCAGAAATCAGTGAATTAGAAACCAGGAGCACAGTAGAGCAGTTCAACAGAACTAGAAGCTGGTTCTTTGAAAGAATAAATAAGATCGATAAGCCACTGGCCAGAATTATTCAAAGAATAGAGAAAGATCCAAATTAATATAATTATGAATGAAAGGGGAGAGATCACAACCAATACCAATGAAATAGGAAGGATCATTAGAAACTTTTATCAACAGGTTTATGCCAATAAATTAAACAACCTGGAAGAAATGGATGACTTCCTGGAAACCTATAAACTACCAAGACTGAAACAGGAAGAAATTGATTATCTAAACAGACTGATTAATTATGAGGAGATTGAAGCAGTGATCAAAAACCTCCCCCAAAACAAGAGTCCAGGGACTGATGGATTCCCTGGGGAATTCTACCAAACATTCAAACAAGAAATAATACCTATTCTCCTGAAGCTGTTTCAAAAAATATAAACTGAAGGAAAACTACCAAACTACGAGGCCAGTATTACCTTGATCCACAAACCAGGAAAAGACCCCATCAAAAAGGAGAATTACAGACTGATTTCCCTGATGAATATGGACGCCAAAATTCTCAACAAGATCCTAGCTAATAGGATTCAAAAGTACGGGAGGGAGTTAAGATGGCGGAGGAGTAGGGGAACCCTTTTTCAGCCGGTCCCCTGAGTCGAGCTGGATAGGTACCAGACCAGCCTAAATAACCACGGAATCAGCCTGAGATGCAGGAAGATACATCTGGATCTCTACAAATGAACATCTCCAGCGCTGAGTATTGAGGTACGAAGAGGGGAGCCGTGAAACCGCGCACAGATATCGGAAGATAAACGGAAAGGGGAGGGAGCCACCGCTTTCGGGCGCCGGGAAGCAGCAGCCACCTGCACAGGGGAGCGGGCGGACTCATGGACGGCACCCGCGGGAGAGCAGACTGAGACCGGTGATCCGGGAGCACGTGCCACCAGGCATCTCGCAGAACACTGGAATCCCGGAATCCCAGTGTACTCACGGGATCCAGACTGAGACCGGGAGCTCCCGGAGCGCGTGCGGGACGGCTGGTGGGCCACCTGCACGGGGGAGCGGGCGGACTCGCGGTCAGCACCCTCGAACAGCAGACTGAGACCCTGAACCGGGTGCACGCGCCACCAGGCTTCTCACGGAACTCCAGAATCCCCGTGTGCTCACCGGGCATAGACTGAGACCGGGAGATCCAGGAGCGCACGGGGCGGCTGGCAGCTGGCGGCTGGCGGCGTTAGAAACACAAAGGACAGAGACGGAACGGCCCTGGAAGTGAGGGCAGGGACTTCGGGTGTGGGGCGCACATCCCGGGACGCTGCAGGGTTGAGCAGCACCAAGAGTAACAGAGTTAAAGTGGCCAGAACATCAGTGGAGAGTGGGCAGCAATCCCTCTGTTCTGTGACAATTCAGCCTCTGCTACTCTGACTCTCAGAAGAGGCATAACAGACCCCCAGGGAAAGCCGCCAGCGAACAAAAGCCTGGAAATACAAGCTCACAGCGTGCCCATCCCCATCCCGCCTCGCAGGGGACACGGAGACTCTACCCAAACAGGGTTGCCTGAGTATCGGCGCGGCAGGCCCCTCCCCCAGAACACAAGGCAGGCTGAAAAATCAAGAAGCCCACAACGTGGGGCGCCTGGGTGGCACAGTCATTGAGCGCCTGTCTTCCGCTTAGGGCATGATCCTGGCATTCCAGAAAGGAGTCCCTCATCGGGCTCCTCCGCTGGGATCCTGCTTCTTCATCTCCCACTCCCCTGCTTCTGTACCCGTTCTTGTTGACTGTCTCTCTCTCTCTCTCTCTCTCTCAGATAAATAAATAAATAAAATCTTTAAAGAAGAAGCCCACATCCCTAAGATCCCTATAAAACAAGGGGCACAGCCTGGGACCCAGTCAATAATTTGGGCTCTGGACAACCCCACAACCTCTCCTCATCAGAATGACAAGAAGGTGAAGCCTCCCCCAGCAAAGAAAAGACAGTGAGTCTGTGGCCTCTGCCACAGAAATAATGGATATGGATGTAACCAAAGTATCAGAAATGTAATTCAGAGTAACGATGGTCAAAATGATGAGTAGAAGTGAAAAAAGTATTAACGAAAAGATTACTGAGAATATAGACTCCCTAAGGACAGAAATGAGAGAGAATCTGACAGAAATTAAAAATTCTATGAGCCAAATGCAGGCAAAACTAGAGGCTCTGATGGCCAGGTTCACAGAAGCAGAGGATCGAGTAGGTGAATTGGAGGATGGGTTAATAGAGGAGAAAACCAAAATAGAAGCTGCTCCTAAAATAATCCAAGCCCACCAATGTAGGTTACGGGAGATTACTGACTCAATGAAACGATCCAATATTAGAATCATCAGCATCCCCGAGAGTTGGAGAAAAACAAAGGTCTAGAAGAGACATTTGAACAAACTGTAGCTGAAAACTTCCCTAATCTTGCGAGGGAAACAAACATTCGTGTCCAAGAGGCAGAGAGGACCCCTACCAAGCTCAACCACGACAAACCTACGCCACGTCACGTCATAGTGCATTTAGCAAATATTAGATCCAAGGATAAAGTATTGAAAGTGGCCAGGGCAAAGAAATTTCTCACGTACCAGGCAAAGGCATCAGAATTACGTCCGACCTGTCTACACAGACCTGGAATGAGAGAAAGGGTTGGGGGAGCATTTTTAAAGCTGTTTCAGAGAAAAACATGCAGCCAAGGATCCTTTATCCAGCAAGGCTGTCATTCAGAATTGATGGAGAAATAAAGACATTTCAGAATCGCCAGTCACTAACCAATTTTGTAATCATGAAACCAGCCCTACAGGAGATATGAAGGGAGGTTCTATAAAGGTAAAAAGGCCCCAAGAGTGATACAGAACAGAAAGTCAGAGCCAATACAAACAAAGACTTTAATGGCAACATGGCATCAATAAAATCATATCTCTCAGTACTCAGTCTTAATGTTAATGGCTTAAATTCTCCCATAATGCCACAGGGTTGCAGATTGGATAAAAAGAAATGACCCATCCATTTGCTGTCTACAAGAGACTCATTTTGAACCCAAAGATGCATTCAGACTGAGAGTAAGGGGATGGAGTACCATCTTTCACACAAATGGACCTCAAAGGAAAGCTGGGGTAGCAATTCTCATATGAGATACATTGGATTTTAAACTACAGACTATAGTTAGAGACACAGAAGGGCACTATATTATTCTTAAAGGAAGTATTCAACAAGTGGATATGACAATTATAAATATATATGCCCCCAACAGGGGAGCAGCAAGATACACAAGCCAACTCTTAACCAGAATAAAGAGACATATAGAAAAATACATTAATAGTAGGGGACCTCAACACTCCACTATCAGAAATAGACAGAACACCCTGGCAAAAACTAAAAATAGAATCAAAGGCTTTGAATGCCATACTCGACGAGTTGGACCTCATAGATATATGTAAAGCACTACACCCTAGAACCAAAGAATACTCATTCTATTCTAATGCCCATTGAATATTCTCAAGAATAGACCATGTTCTGGGACAAAAAACAGGTCTCAACCGATACCAAAAGGTTGAAATTATCCCCTGCATATTCTCAGACCACAACGCTCTGAAATTGGAACTCAACCAAAAGGAAAAATTTGGAAGAAACTCAAACACTTGGAGACTAAGAAACATCTTGCTCAGGAATGACTCAATAAACCAGGAAATCAAAAATCAAATTATACAATTTAAGGAACCAATGAGAATGAAAATACAACAGACCAAAACCTATGGGATACTGCAAAGGCAGTCCTAAGGGGGAAATACATAGCCATCCAAGCCTTACTCAAAAGAATAGAAAAATCTAAAATGCAGTTCTTATATTCTCCGCTCAAGAGCTGGAACAGCAACAGAGGGACAGGCCTAATCCACGCACAATGAAGCAGTTGACCAAAATTAGAGCTGAAATCAATCAAGCAGAAACCAGAAGTACAGTAGAGCAGATCAACAGGACTAGAAGCTGGTTCTTTGAGAGAATCAATAAAATTGACAGACCACTGGCAACACTTATCCAAAAGAAAAGAGAAAGGACCCAGATTATTAAAATTATGAATGAAAAAGGAGAGGTCACGACGAACACCATCGAAATTGGAAGGATTATTAGAAATTTTTATCACCAGCTATATGCCAATAAACTAAGCAATCTGGAAGAGATGGAATCCTTCCTGGAAACCTATAAACTACCAAGATTGAAACCGGAAGAAATTGATTCCTTAAACAGGCCAATTAATTATGAAGAAATTGAGTCAGTGATAAACAACCTTCCAAATAACAAAACTCCAGGCCCAGATGGTTTTCCTGGGGAATTCTACCAAACTTTCAAAGAAGAAATAATACCTATTCTCCTAAAGCTATTTCAAAAAATAGAAACAGAAGGAAAGCTACCAAACTCATTCTATGAGGCCAATATTACCTTGATCCCCAAACCAGGCAAATGCCCCCTCAAAAAGGAGAATTACAGACCGATTTCCCTAATGAATATGGACCCCAAAATCCTCAACAAGATACTTGCTAATAGAATCCAACAGTACATTAAAAGGATTATCCATCGCGACCAAGTGGGATTCATACCTGGGATGCAAGCGTGGTTCAATATTCGCAAATCAATCAGCGTGATACATCATATCAACAAGAAAAGACTCAGGAACCATATGATCCTCTCAATCAATGCTGAAAAAGCATTTGACAAAATACAGCATCCTTTCCTGTTTAAAACCCTTCAGAGTGTAGGAATAGAGGGTACATTTCTCAATCTCATAAAAGCCATCTATGAAAAGCCTACTGCAAATATTATTCTCAATGGGGAAAAGCTGGAAGCCTTTCCCTTAAGATCAGGAACTCGACAAGGATGCCCACTCTCGCCACTATTATTCAACATAGTACTAGAAGTCCTTGCAACAGCAATCAGACGACAAAAAGGGATCAAAGGTATTCAAATCGGCAAAGAAGAAGTCAAAATGTCTCTCTTCGCAGATGACATGATACTCTATATGGAAAACCCAAAAGAAGCCATTCTCAAACTATTAGAAGTCATAGAGCAATTCAGTAACGTGGCGGGATACAAAATCAATGCTCAGAAATCAGTTGCATTTCTGTACACGAATAACAAGACCGAAGAAAGAGAAATTAGGGAATCCATTCCATTTACAATAGCACCAAAAACCATACGTTACCTTGAAATTAACTTAACCAGAGACGTAAAGGACCTATATTCTAGAAACTATAAGTCACTCTTGAAAGACATTGAGGAAGACATAAAAAGATGGAAAGATATTCCATGCTCATGGATCGGAAGAATTAACATAGTTAAAATGTCCATGCTACCCAGAGCAATCTACACTTTCAATGCTATCCCAATCAAAATACCAAGGACATTTTTCAAAGAACTGGAACAATTAGTCCTTAAATTTGTATGGAAACAGAAAAGGCCCCGAATGTCCAAGGAACTGTTGAAAAGGAAAAACAAAGCTGGGGGCATCACAATGCCGGATTTCGAGCTGTACTACAAAGCTGTCATCACAAAGACAGCATGGTACTGGCACAAAAACAGACACATAGACCAATGGAACAGAATAGAGAGCCCAGAAATGGACCCTCGGCTCTTTGGGCAACTAATCTTTGATAAAGCAGGAAAAAAATCCGGTGGGAAAAAGACAGTCTCTTCAATAAATGGTGCTGGGAAAATTGCACAGCTACATGCAAAATAATGAAACTTGACCACTATCTCACACCATACACAAAAATAAACTCCAAATGGATGAAAGACCTCGATGTGAGACAGGAATCCATCAAAATTCTAGAGGAGAACTAGGCAGCAACCTCTATGACATCAGCCAAAGCAACCTTTTTCATGAGACATCCCCAAAGGCAAGAGAAACAAAAGATAAAATGAATTTATGGGACTTCATCAAGAGTAAAAGTTTCTGCACAGGCAAGGAAACAGTCAGAAAAACTAAGAGGCAGCCCACGGAATGGGAGAAGATATTTGCAAATGACACTACAGATAAAGACTGGTATCCAAGATCTACAAAAAACTTCTCAAACTCAATACACGAGAAACAAATAAACAAATCAAAAAATGGGCAGAAGATATGAACAGACACTTTTCCAATGAAGACATACAAATGGCTAACAGACACATGAAAAAATGTTCAAAATCATTAGCCATCAAGGAAATTCAAATCAAAACCACACTGAGATACCACCTTACGCCAGATAGAATGGCAAAAACAGACAAGGCAAGAAACAACAATTGTTGGAGAGGATGTGGAGAAAGGGGATCCCTCCTACATTGTTGGTGGGAATGCAAGTTGGTACAGCCACTCTGGAAAACAGTGTGGAGGTCCCTTAAAATGTTAAAATTGAGCTACCCTATGATCCAGCCATTGCAGTACTGGGTGTTTACCCCAAACATACAGACGTAGTGAAGAGAAGGGCCAAATGCACCCCAATGTTCATAGCAGCAATGTCCACAATAGCTAAATCGTGGAAGGAGCCGAGATGCCCTTCAACAGATGACTGGATGAAGAAGTTGTGGTCCATATATACAATGGAATATTACTCAGCTATCAGAAAGAACGAGTTCTCAACATTTGCTACAACATGGATGGCACTGGAGGAGATAATGCTAAGTGAAATAAGTCAAGCAGAGAAAGACAATTATCATATGATGTCTCTCATCTATGGAACATAAGAACTAGGATGATCGGTAGGGGAAGAAAGGGACAAAGAAAGGGGGGTTAATCAGAAGGGGGAATGAAGCATGGGAGACTATGGACTATGAGAAACAAACTGAGGGCCTCATAGGGGAGGGGGTTGAGGGAATGGGATAGACCGGTGATGGGTAGTAAGGAGGGCACGTATTGCATGGTGCACTGGGTGTTATACACAACTAATGAATCATCGAGCCTTACATCGGAAACCAGGGATGTACTGTATGGTGACTAACATAATGTAATAAAAAATCATTAAAAAAAAAGGAGAGAGAGAGAGAGAAGCCAAGAAATGAACTCTTAGCTACTGAGAACAAACTGATGGTTACCAGAGGGGAGATGGGTGGGAGGATGGGTGAAATAGCTGATGGGGATAAAGGTCTGAACTTGTCATGTTGAGCACTGGGTGATGTATGGAATTATTGAATCACTATATTGTACACCTGAAACTAATATAACACTGTAGTTTAACTAACTATAATTAAAATGAAAACTTACAGGGGGCACCTAGGTGGCTCAGTTGCTTTGGCATCTGCCTTCCGCTCAGGTCATGATCTCAGGGTTCTAGGATCAAGCCCTATGTCCAGCTCTCTGCAAAGTGGAGAGTCTGCCTCTCCCTCTCACTCTTCCTCTGTGCTCACTCTCTCTCTCTCTCTCTCAAATAAATAAAATCATGAGCAGTGGGTGTTATAAGCAACTAATGAATCATTGAACATTATATTGAAAACTAATGATGTACTATATGTTGGCTAATTGGATTTAAATTAAAAAATAAAATAATATAAAAATAAAATAAAAACTTAAAAATGAAAGAAATTGACAATGAACATAAATAGGCACTATGAAGGAGGGGTAGTCGCATCAAATATTAAAACACATTGTAAAACTAAAGTAAATAAACCAGTATAATACTGACTTGAGAATAGCTAGATCAATTGAAAACAATAAAGCATGATATGTGATGGGGATTACTTCATTAATCAGAAACAAACCAAAAAACAAAACAAAACAAAAAACGCTTTTTAAACATATGGTGTGACTGAGGGTTTCAATTGTTTCCTTTTTTAAGGTTTTATTTATTTATTTATTTTAGAAAAAGAGAGAGTGCAGGGGGAGGGATAGAGGGAGAGAGACAGAGGAAGAGAGAGAGGGAGAGAGTGAATCTCAAGCCGACTGCACACTGAGCATGGAGTCTGATGTGGTGCTTGAACTCACGACCCTAGGGTCATGACATGCGCTGAAACCAAGAGTTGGTTGCTTCAACAACTGAGCCACCCATGTGGCCCTGTAAATTGTATCAAAAAATAAGTCTCGAGGGGAGGAGTTAAGATGGCAAAGGTGTAGGGGTCCCCTTTTTCAGCTGGTCCGAGTCGATCTGGATATGTACCAGACCATCCTGAAAACCGACGGACTCAGCCTGAGATGCAGGAAGATACATCTGGATCTCTACAAATGAACATATCCAGCGCTGACTACTGAGGTATGAAGCAGGGAGCCGTGAATCCGCGCAGAGATATCTGAAGATAAATGGAAGAGGGAGGGAGCCTCTGAGCTCAGGTGCCAGGAAGCGGTAGCCACCTGCACTGGGGAGAGGGCCTGACTCGCGGACTGGCACAGTGAGTGAACAAACTGAGACCATGAGCCTGGGAATGTGCATGTGACCATACTGAAAACCGGAGCTCTGGAGCGCAGACTCTAACTAGACTGAAACCGAGAGCTCGGGAGTGCTCACGACCTGACTGACAACTGGAGATACGGAGCACTCACTGGAACCGGACTGATACTGGGGAGCTCGGAAGCACGTGTGACCAGACTGAAAACCAGTGCTCCAGCGTGCTCGTGACCTACACCGAAACAGAGAACTCAGGAGCGTGCACGGGAACCGGGGGCCTCAGGCAGTGTTAGAAACACAAAGCACAGAGATATACTGGCCCTGGAAGTGAAGGCTGAGACGCCAACTCTGGGGTGCACAACCCAGGATGCCACAGGGTTTTTAGCAGCACCAAAAGAAACAGAGTTAAAGAGGCCAAAAGAGCTCAGTGGAGAGTGGATTGCAATCCCTCTGTTCTGAGACAGAGGCTAGGATACGGCCACTGCTGCTCTGACTCTCAGAAGAGGCACAGCAAAATGCCAGGGAAAGCCGCCAGAGAACAAAAGCCTGGAAATACCGGCTCCCAGTGTGCCCATCCCCATCCCCCCTCGCAGGGGACACGGAGACTCTACCCAACAGGGTTGCCTGAGTATCGGCGCGGTAGGTCCTTCCCCAGAAGGCAGGCTGAAAAATCAAGAAGCCCACATCCCTAAGGTCCCTATAAAACAAGTGCACACTGCCTGGGTCCTGGTCAGTAATTTGGGCTCTGGACAACCCCACAACCTCTCCTCATTAGAATGACGAGAAGGATAAATCCCCCCCAGCAAAGAAAAGACAATGAGTCTGTGGCCACTGCCACAGAACTGATGGATATGGATATAACCAAATTGTCAGAAATGGAGTTCAGAGCAACAATGGTCAAGATGATGTGTAGACTTGAAAAAAATATTAATGAAAATATTAACAAGAGTACAGAATCTCTAAGGGTGGAAATGAGAGCGAATCTGGCAGAAACTAAAAATGCTATCAATCAAATGCAGTCAAAACTAGATGCTCTGACGGCCAGGGTAAATGAGGCAGAAGAACGAATTGGCAAATTGGAGGATGGGTTAGTAGAAGAGAAAGCCAAAACAGGAACTTGGCTCAAAAAAAAAATCTAATATCAATAATGTAGGTTACGGGAGATTACTGACTCAATGAATCATTCCAATGTCAGAATCATCGGCATCCCCGAGGGGGTGGAGAAAAACAGAGGTCTAGAACAGATATTTGAACAAATTGTAGCTGAAAACTCCCTAATCTAACAAAGGAAACAAGCATTTGTGTCCAAGACGCTGACAGGACCCTTCCCAAGCTCAACCACAACAAACCTACGCCACGTCACGTCATAGTGCAATTTGCAAATATTAGATCCAAGGATACAGTATTGAAAGCAGCCAGGGCAAAGAAATATCTCATGTACCAAGGAAAAGTTATCAGAATTATGTCAGAACTGTCTACACAGACCTGGAATGAGAGAAAGGGTTGTGGGGGGGCATTTTCAAAGCTCTTTCAGAGAAAAACATGCAGCCAAGGATCCTACAACCAGCAAGGCCGTCATTCAGAATTGATGGAGAGAAAAAGACCTTCCAGAATGCCAGTCACTGACCTATTTCATAACCACGAGACCAGCCCTACAGGAGATATTAAGGGGGGTTCTATAAAAGTAAAAAGGCCCCAAGAGAGATACAGAACAGAAAGTCACAATCTATAGAAACAAAGACTTTACTGGCAACATGGCATCATTAAACTCATATCTCTCAATAATCAGTCTCAATGTAAATGGCTTAAATGCTCCCATATCTGCCACAGAGTTGCAGATTGGATTAAAAAAAACTTGGTCCATCGATTTGCTGTCTACAAGAGATCCATTTTGAACCTAAAGATACTTCCAGACTGAAGGTAAAGGGATGGAATACCATCGTTCATGCCAATGGACTTCAAAAGAAAGCTGGGGTAGCAATTATCATATCAGAAAGATTGGATTATAAACTAAAGACTATAGTTAGAGATACGGAAGGGCACTATATTATTCTTAAAGGATGTAACCAACAAGTGGATATGACAATTATAAGTAAATATGCCCCCAACAGGGGAGCAGCAAGATACACAAGCCAACTCTTAACCAGAATAAAGAGACATATAGATAAAAATACGTTAATAGTAGGGGACCTCAACACTCCACTATCAGCAATAGACAGATCACCTAAGCAGAAAATCAACAAAGAAACAAGAGCTTTGAATGCCATACTTGATGAGTTGGACCTCATAGATATATATAGAACACTACACCCCAGAACAACAGAATACTCATTCTATTCTAATGCATATGGAACGTTCTCAAGAATAGAACATGCTCTGGGTCACAAAACAGGTCTCAACTGATACCAACAGACTGAAATTATGCCCTGCATATTCTCAGACCACAATGCTTTGAAATTGGAACTCAATCACAAGGAAAAATTTGGAAGAAACTCAAACACTTGCAAACTAAGAACCATCCTGCTCAAGAATGATTCGATAAACCAGGAAATCAAAAATCATTTAAACAATTTATGGAGACCAACGAGAATGAAAACACAACGGTCTAAAACCTATGGGACATTGCAAAGGCAGTCCTAAGGGGAAAATATATAGCCATCCAAGCCTCACTCAAAAGAATAGAAAAATCTAAAATGCAGTTTTCACATTCTCACCTCAAGAAGCTAGAACAACAACAGTGGAATTGGCTTAATCCATGCACGAGAAAGCATTTGATCAAGATTAGAGCAGAGATGAATGAATTAGAAACCAGGAGCACAGGAGAGCAGATCAACAGAACTAGAAGCTGGTTTATTGAAAGAATAAATAAAATTGACAAACCACTGGCAAGACCTATCCAAAAGAATAGAGAAAGGACCCAAATTAATAAAATTATAAATGAAGAGGGAGAGGTCACAGCCAACACTAATGAAATAGGAAAGATTATTAGAAACTTTTATCAACAGCTTTATGCCAATAAATTAAGCAATTTGCAAGACATGGAGGCATTCCTGGAAACCTATATACTACCAAGACTGAAACAGGACAAAATTGATTTTTTAAACAGACCAATTAATTATGAAGATTGAAACAGTGATTAAAAACCTCCCAAAAACAAAACTCGAGAGCTTGATGGATTCCCCGGGTAATTCTACCAAACATTCAAAGAAGAAATAGTACCTATTCTCTTCAAGCTATTTCAGAAAATAGAAACAGAAGGAAAACTACCAAACTCATTCTATGAGGTCAATATTACCTTGATCCCCAAACCAGGCAAAGACCCCATCAAAAAGGAGAATTACAGATGGATTTCTCTGATGAATATGGACGCCAAAATTCTCTACAAGATCCTAGGTAATAAAGTCCAACAGTACATTAAAATGATTATCCATCATGACCAAGTGGGATTCATCCCTGGGATGCAAGTGTGGTTCAACATTCGCAAATCTATCTGTGTGATAGATTATATCAACAAGAAAAAAAGACAAAAAAAGGATGATCCTCTCAATAGATCCAGAAAAAGCATTTGACACAATGCAGCATCCTTTCCTGATTAAAATCCTTCAGAGTGAAGGGATAGAGGGTACATTCCTCAATCTCATAAAAACTTTCCATGAAAAGCCTACAGCAAATATCATTCTCAATGGGGAAAAGCTGGAAGCCTTTCCCTTAAGATCAGGAACACAACAAGTACGTCCACTCTCACCATTATTATTCAACATAGTACTACAAGTCCTTGCAACAGCAATCAGACAACAAAAAGGTATAAAAGGTATCCAAATCGGCAAAGAAGAAGTCAAACCCTCTTACTTCACAGATGACATGATACTCTATGTGGAAAGCCCAGAAGAATCCACCCCCAAACAACTAGAAGTTATAGAGCAATTCAATAATGTGGCGGGATACACAATCAATGCTCAGAAATCAGTTGCATTTCTATACACAAACAATGAGACTGAAGAAAGGGAAATTAGGGAATCCATTCCATTTACAATAGCATCAAAATCATACGTTATCTCAGAATTAATTAAAACAGAGACGTAAAGGATATATTTTCTAAAAACTACAAATCACTCTTGAAAGACATTGAAGAAGACACAAAAAGATGGAAAAATATTCCATGCTCATACATCAGAAAAATTAATATAATTAAAATGTCTATGCTACCTAGAGCAATCTACACTTTCATTGCCATTCCAATCAAAATGCCAATGACATTTTTCAAAGAACTGGAACAAACAGCCCTTAAATTTGTGTGGAACTAGAAAAGGCCCCGAATTGCCAAGGAATTGTTGAAAAGGAAAAACAAAGCTGGGGGCATCACAAGGCCAGATTTCAAGCTGTACTACAAAGCAGTGATCACAAAGACAGCATGGTACTGGCACAAAAACAGAGACATAGACCAATCTAAAAGAATAGAGAACCCAGAAATGGACCCTCAGCTCTTTGACAACTAATCTTTAACAATGCAAGAAAAAAAATCCAGTGGAAAAAAGACAGTCTCTTCAATAAATGGTGCTGGGAAAATTGGACAGCTACATGCAAAAGAATGAAACATGACCACTCTCTCACACCATACACAAAATAAACTCCAAACAGATGAACGACCTCGATGTGAGACAGGAATCCATCAAAATCCTAGAGGAGAGCATAGGCAGCAACCTCTTTGACATCAGCCATGGCAACTTTTTTCATGACACATCTCCAAAGGCAGGAGAAACAAAAGAAAAAATGAACTTGTGGGACTTCATCAAGATAGAAAGCTTCTGCACAGCCAAGGAAACAATAAAAAAAAACTAAGAAGCAGCTCAGGGAATGTGAGTAGATATTTGCAAATGACACTACAGATAAATGACTGGTATGCAAGATCTACAAAGAACTTCTCAAACTCAATACATGAGAGACAAACAAACAAATCAAAAAATGGGCAGAAGATATCAACAGACAATTTTCCAATGATGACAAATAAATGGCTAACAGAAACATGAAAAAATGTTCAAAATCATTAGCTATCAGGGAAATTGAAATCAAAACCATATTGAGATACCACCTTACACCAGTTAGAATGGCAAAAATTAAGGCAGGAACCAACAAATGTCGGAGAGGATATGGAGAAAGGGGATCCCTCTTACACTGTTGGTGGGAATGCAAGTTGGTACAGCACTTTTGAAAACAGTGTCAAGGTCCCTTGCTACCCTACGATCCAGCAATTGCACTACTGGTTATGCACCCCAAAGATACAGACGTAGTAAAGAGAAGGGCCATAGGCATCCCAATGTTCATAGCAGCATTGTCCACAATATCTAAATCATGGAAAGAGCCGAGACGCCCTTCAACAGATGAGTGGATTAAGAATATGTGGTCCTTATATAAAATGGAATACTACTCAGCCATCAGAAAGAACAATTTCTCAACATTTGCTGCAACATTGGCAGGAGTGTAGGAGATAATGTTAAGCGAATTAAGTCAAGCAGAGAAAGACTATTATCATGTGGTTTCACTCATTTATGGAACATAAGAAGTAGGAAAATCGGTAGGAGAAGAAACGGAAGAAGAAAGGGGGTAAACAGAAGGGGAAATGAACTATTAAAAACTATGGACTCTGGGAAACAAACTGAGGGCTTCAGAGCATAGGGGGTTGGGGAAATGGGATAGGCTGGTGATGGGTATTAAGGAGGGCTCGTATTGCATGGTGTACTGGGCGTTGTACGCATGTAATGAATCATGGAACTTTACATCAAAGACTAGGGATGTACTGTATGGTGACTAGCATAATATAATAAAAAGTATCCATAAAAAAATCAGTCTGGAGCAATTAATATTGCGATTGTGAAGAAATTCGAGAAAGTTTCAGTAGTTCAGTACATCAAGTCATAAGAAGTTAGAGTAATGTAGGTATTTTTCCTATTTCTTTATGAAGAAAGACTTTCTAGGAATAAAATGAATAGAAAACAAACACAAGAGGAAAGAATAGTTTAAATCATAAATAGCATAAAAAGTGTTTTATGACCTTTATATATGAATTAGAAAGTGTCAAAATGACAAAGGAATAAGCTAACTATATACTGTCTTCAAGAAACACACTCAAAGACACAAGAAGTTTTAAAAGAAAAGGTGAAGAAATATATACCATGCAAACAACCAGTGGTATTGGGCTGCAGTTGCTATACTAATATCACACGATATATACTTTCAAACAAAAATTGTCACTAGGCACAAAGAAGGGAATTTTATAATGATAAAAATGGTCAATCCATTGGTGAGATAGAACCATTATGACTGTATATGCACCATACAACAAACTCCTAAATATGTGAAGCAAAAACTAACAGAAGTGATTAGAGTAATGGACAATTCAAGAGTAATACTTGGAGACTTTATTACCTAATTTTCAAGAATGGAGAGAACAACTAGAGAGAAAATCAACAAATATATAGAAGACTTGAACAACATTATGAGCAAGCTGGATCCAATAGATATCAATAGAACACACTACCCAACAAATAGCTGTGTACACATTAATTTCAAGTGCACAGGAAACATTCTCCAGGATAGATCATGTACTGGGTCATAAAAGGAGTCTTAGTTAATTTAAAATTTTCAGAATTATACAAATTATGTTCTCCAACCTAAATTAATGTAATTAGAAATAAATAATACGAGGAAATTTGGGAAGTTCACAAATATGTGGAAATCAAAAACAAATCTAAAGGGACAACAGGAAAAGAAGAAACCACAGGGGAAATCAGAAAATACTCTGAGATCAATGAAAACATAATCACAACCTATCAAAGCTTACATGATGCAATGAAAGCAGTGCTTAGAAGAAGTTTATAGCTGCAATCACCCATAGTACAAAAAGACCTTAAATCACGAACTTTAACTTTCACCTGAAGAATCTAGAAAAAAGAAGCCTAACCTAAATGTAAAGCAAGCAGGAAGAAAGAAATAAAAAGAATTAGACTGGAGACAGGTAGATAATTAAAGAACAGTACAAAAAATTCACATAGGCCGGTGATGGGTATTAAGGAGGGCACGTATTGCAGGGAGCACTGGGTGTTATAGGCAAACAATGAATCATGGAACACTGCATCAAAAACTAATGATGTACTGTATGGTGACTAACATAATATAATAAAAAATAAAATTTAAAAAATTCACATAACCAATAACTGGCCCTTCGAAAAGATAAGCAAAATTAACAAATCATTAAGTAATCTGGCCAAAAAGAAAAAAAAAGAAAGAAAAAAATAGAGTAGACTTAAATACTTAAAATCAGTAACGAAAGATAGTATTATAAGTATTATATGGGAATACTATGAAAAGTTGTATGTCGACAATGAGATAACATAAACAAAATGGACAAATTCCTAGAGAGCCCCAAAGCATCAAAATTGACTAAAAAGAATAAACATAATCCACATGGAACAAGGAAATAGCTTCTATTAGAAATTTTAAAAAGTCCTTAAGAAGGGCACATGTTGTAATGAGAGCTGGGTGTTATACACAACTAATGAATTGTTGAACACTATATTTAAAAATAATGATGTACTATATGTTGGCTAACTGAACATAATAAAAAAAAAGTCCAGGATCGGGATAGGCCAATGATGGGTATTAATGAGGGCATGTATTGCATGGTGCACTGGGTGTTATACCAAGTAATGAATCATGGAACTTTACATCAAAAAAAAAAAAAAGTCCAGGATCAGATGGCTTCACTGATTAATTCTGTCAAACATTTGAAGAATAAACACCAACCTTTCACAAACTATTTCATTAAATAAGACCAGTGTTATCATGATACCAAGACGTCATGACAGAAATCCCCAAGGAAATACTGGCAGTCTTAATCTACCAAGTGTAAAAAGGTTTATATACCATGATCAAGTGGGATTTATTCCAAAAATCCAAGGTTGCATCAACATACTAAAATCTGTCAGGTTATTACACCATATTAATAAAATAAACAACAAAAACACAGGATCCTCTCAACAGATGCAGAAAAAAAACATTTCATAACACCTAACACCATTTCATGACAAAAGGAAAACACACTGAAAAAAAAAGACTAAAAATCAGAAGGAACTTCATCAGCCTGATAAAGGGCATCTAAGAAAAGCCCAGAGCTAATACCATGCATACTGAGTGGAGATAGACTGAAAGCTTTTTGCCTAAGGTCAGGAAAAAACAAACAAACAAACAAAGAAACAAACAAACAAACAAAAAAACCAATGTCTGTTCTTAGCACTCCTATTCAAAGTGGTACTAGAGGTTCTAGGTGGGAGAATTTAAAAAATAATAAATGAAGTCATCCAGATTTGAAAGAAGTAAATTAAATTATTTTTACTTTTTTTTTTACAGATGATATGATCTTGTATGTAGTGAATCCAAAATAATCCCACAAAAGAAAAAAAAAAGAACAATTTACAAGTTGGCAAGTTTACAGGATACAAGATCATTAAACAAAATTCATGTTTACTTCTATATGCTAGTACTGAAAATGGATTTAAGAAGACAGTTCCAGTAGTCTGCCTATGTCTCTGCTCTCTGCTCAGTTCTATCCCAGAAAAGCAGCCACCCCACGTGCACATGGTGGTTTAAGCCTATTGTGGGTCACAGGGAAAAGCTGTTACAAGGGTATCTTCCCTTTGCCCACAAAATACTTAGGGCTAAATTTAATAATAGAGGTACAAGGATTTGTACATTGAAGGCTACAAAATTTCATTGAAGGAAATTAAGGACTTGTATCTGTGAAAAGGCATTCTCTGCCAGGAACCAGAAGACTTAATATGATCAAGATGACAATACTCAAGGTAGGAGTTAAGATGGAGGAGTAGTAGGGGGACCCTGAGCCTCATCCCTCAAACACAAGCTGGATCAACATCCAACTACTTGGAACAAGTAGGAATATGATCTGAGGATTAAGAAAGCAGTCTGCACAGTTGGAGGGAGAGAACGTGGCAGATCTGAGATTTGGAAACATGAATCCAGGGAGAGGAAAGCTGTGGGACCTCAAAGGGGAGGGAACCCTTTTTGTGGAGCAAAATCAGGGAGAGGGAGAGTGGGAGAGAGTGTAGCGGGTAAGGATTGCACAATAAGCCTCAGTGAGGAGATCCCCCCAGTCATGCCAGGAGAGATCACTCCTCTTCCTGGAGTACTTTTGGAAGAGTGTACTTTGCCTGTTCAAGGACAAAAGGGCAGATGGGAGCCACTGAGAGGTGCTCAACAGCAGGAACAGTGGTGTGTGCAAGGGCAGATACCCTTGTAGCAGCTTTTCTCTGTGAGCCACAATAGGCACACTGAGCGGGTGCTTTTCTGGGACAGAACTGAGGAGAGAGAGGAAACACAGGCAGACTGCAGATAGCCTGCCTGCTGCTTTTCATTGTCTGCCACAATAGATTCAAGCTTCTGTGTGACTGCTTTTCCAGGACAGAATGGAGGGGTAGGGGACTGAGGGTGCCAGATGGCAGATAACCTTGTTGCAGCTTTACATTGTGCATCACAATAAACTCTAGCTTCCATGTGCACACTGCAACTGTTTTTCTGGGAGAGGATGGTGCTGGGTGGGCCACGAGGCTCTCCTCCTGGGGAGGGGACTGGGTTTGCTCCTTGCCAGGCCCTTTAAAACTTGGAGTCTTGAATCCCAGCCACTGACCAGAGGTAAAATATAGGAGATCTGTGGCACTGGGGGTGCCAAGGGCCCAGGAACAGACAGGTTAAGGGCAAGGACCTGGCAAAAGCCTGGGACATAGGAGATTGTTCCATTTTCTATGAGGACCTCCTGACCAGTGGTGGCCAAGAGTTGCCCTCCCCAGGGACAAGAAGGAGGGTGGTGCCATATTCTCCTACTCCACCACCCCCATCCACACCCCATTACCTGTGCCCCCCTCCACCCTGGCATGCACAAATTCTACTGATTAAAGAATACTCCGAAACCTGAGCTTCTGGTGGAAATAGGGCCAGGCTTGCTGCTGCTGCTGCTGCTGCTTCTTCTTCTTCTTCTTCTTCTTCTTCTTCTTCTTCTTCTTCTTCTTCTTCTTCTGTTCCATTTCTTAATTTTCAAAAAAGTTTATAATTTTATTTTTCTATTTCTTATTATTTATCTATATCAATATCTATATTTCTATTTCTCTAACTTTTTTGGTATCTGGTTTATAATGTTTTATTTCTGGATTGTTTGTTTCTTTCTCTTATTTTTTGGCTCATTCTTTTTATTTTTCATTTGTATTTACTTATTTCCTCACTCTTTTTCTTTCTTTCTTTCTTTCTTTCTTTCTTTCTTTCTTTCTTTCTTTCTTTCTTTCTTTCTTTCTTTCTCTTATTCTTTCTAATGAGGCCTATAGTTTTTTTGTTTGTTTGTTTGTTTGTTTGTCTGCTGTGGCCGATGTCAAAGAAGGTACTGCTTGTGTTCTCCTCTTGGATTCTGATGGATTCCTGACTCACACTGAGGTCTTTCAAGCTTTTGGAGTTTATCTTTGTGTATGGTGTAAGGGAATGGTCTAGTTTCATTTTTCTATATGTAGCTGTCCGATTTCCTCAGCACCACTTATTGAAAAGACTGTCTGTTCGTTTGATCTTTATTCCATATATGTCAAAGATTAGTTGACCATAGAGCTGAGGGTCCATTTCTGGAGGCTCTATTCTGTTCCATGGATCTATGTGTCTGTTTTGGGGCCAATACCATACTGTCTTGGTGATCACAGCTTTGTGGTATAGCATGAAGTCATGCAACATGGTGCCCCCAGGTTTGTTTTTCTTTTTCAACTTTCCCTTGGCAATTCAGAGTCTTGTCTGGTGCCATAGAAATTTTAGGATTGTTTGTTCCAGCTCTGTGAAAAATGCCAATGGTATTTCAATAGGGACGACATTGAAAGTGTTGATTGCTCTAGGCTGCATAGACATTTTTAACAATGTTTATTCTTCCAATCCATGAGGATTGGATGTTTTTCCATCCTTTGGGTCTTCCTCAGTTTCTTTCCTAAGTGTTCTATAGTTTCTTGGGTAGAGTTCCTTTACCTCTTTGTTAAGGCTTATTCCTAGTATCTTACAGTTTTTTGGTGCTATTGTAAATGGAATAAATTCTTTAATTTCTATTTTTTTTACCAGTTAGATCCCTAGTGTATAGAAAAGCAACTGATTTCAATGCATTGACTTTGACCCTGACACATTTCTGAATTGCTGTCTGAGTTCTAGTAATTTGGGGGTGGAGTCTTTCAGGTTTTCCACACACAATATCATGTCATCTGCGAAGGGAGAGAGTTTGACTTTTTCTTTGACCATCTGAGTGCCTTTTATTTCTTTTTGTTGTCTGATTGTTGAGGCTAGGACTTTTAGTAATATGTTGAACAATAGTGGTGAGAGTGGGCATTCCTGTCGTGTTCCTGACCTTAAGGGAAGTGCTCTCAGCTTTTCCCCATTGAGAATGATATTGGCTGTGGGCTTTTCATAGATAGATTTTTATGATATTGAGGAACGTTCCCTCTATCCCTGAACTCTGAAGAGTTTTAATCAGGAAAGGATGCTGTGTTTTGTCAAATGCTTTTTCTGCATCAATTGAGAGGGTCCTATGGTTCTTATCTTTTCTTTTATTGAGGAGTTGGAGAGAGAGAGAGAGGAGTAGAAGTGTATTTGAGCAAATCGTAGCTGAGAGCTTTCCTAATCTGGGGAAGGAAACAAGCATTTGTGTCCAAGAGGCAGAGTGGACCCCTCCCAAGATCAATAAAAATAGACTGGCACCCTCGCATATAATAGTAAAACTTGCAAATCTTAGAGCCAAGGAAGCTATCCTGAGAACAGCTAGGGAGAAGAGATTTCTTACGTATGGAGGGAAGAACATCAGAATAATGCCAGACCTGTCCACAGAGAACTGGCAAGCCAGAAAGGGCTGGAAAGACATATTCAAGGTACAAAATAAGAAGAACATGCAGCCAAGAATACTTTATCCAGTAAGACTGTCATTCAGAGTGGACAGAGAGACAAAGAGCTTCCAAGAATGGCAGAAACTGAAAGAATATGTGACCACCAAGCCAGCCCTGCAAGAAATATTAAGGGGGATTCTATAAAAATAGAAAGACCCCAAGATTAATAGAGACAAGACATTTACGGAGACAGTCTATAGAAACAGGGACTTTACAGGCAATATGATAGCACTAAATTCATACCCGTCAGTAGTTACCCTCAACGTGAACTGGCTGAATGCTCCCATCAAGAGACACAGTTTCAGATTGGATAAAAAGACAGGGGACCCATCCATATGCTGTCTTCAAGAGACATATTTTGAACCTAAAGAAACTTCTGATTGAAAGTGGGGGGATGGAGTACCATTTATCATGCCAATGCACCTCAAAAGAGAGCTGGGTTAGCAATTCTCATATCAGACAAATTAGATTTTAAGCCAAAGACTGTAGTAACAGACATAGAAGGACACTATATTATACTTAAAAGGTCTATCAAACAAGAAAATCTAACAATTTTAAGCACCGAACTTTACATAAAAAATCAGGGATGTACTGTATGGTGACTAACATAATATAATAAAAAATATTATTATTTAAAAAAAATAAATAAATATCTATGCCCCCAACATGGAAGCAACCAACTACATAAGCCAATGGTTAACCAAAATAAAGAATCATATTGATTATAATATCTTTATTTTTCTAAGATTTTATTTAAATTCCAGGTAGTTAACATACACTGTAATATTAGTTTCGGGTGTATAATTTAGTGATTCAACACCTACACACAGAATCCAATGCTCATCACAACAAAGACATTCCTTAATCCTCATCACCTATTTAATCCTTTCTCCCCCCCACCTGCCCTCTGGTAACTATCAGTTCATTCTCTATAAACAGTCTCTTTGTTGGTTTGCCTCTCTCTCTGTCTTTTTCCCCTCTACTCCTTTCTTTTGATGCTTAAATGCCACATGTGAGTGATATCATATGGTATTCATCTTCCTTTCACTGACTTATCTCACTTACCATAATGCTCTCTAGCTCCAGCCATGACTTTGCAAATGGCAAGATTCCTTTCTTTTTTTATGGCTGAGTAATATTTCATTGCATATATACATACATCCTTTTCTTATATTTTCTTTCTTTTTTCTTCTTTTTCATCTCAAATCTTATTTAAATTCCAATTTGTTAACATATATGGTAAAATCGGTTTTAGGTACAGAATATAATGATTCAGTGCTTATAAAGAACACCCTAGTGCTCCTCACAACAAACGCCCTCCTTAACACCCATCACCCATTTAGCCCATCCCCTACCATCCTCCCTCCATTAACCTTCAGTTTATTCTTCATATTTAAGAGTCTCTTATGGTTTGCTTCCCTTCCTCTCCTCCCCCCCCACTTTCCCTATGTTCATCTGTCCTTTCTCTTAAATTCCACATTTGAGTGAAATCATGTGGCATTTGTCTTTCCACGACCGACTTATTTCACTCAGCATGATACACTCTAGCTATATCCATGTCTTCGCAAATGGTACAATTTCATTCTTTTTGATAGATAATATTCCAGTGTGTGTGTGTGTGTGTGTGTGTGTGTATGATGTGATATATATCACATCTTTTTCATCCACCCATCAGTCAATGAACATTTGGGCTCATTCCATAGTTTGGCTATTGTTGATGATAATGCTGCTATAAACATTGGGGTACATGTGCCCCTTCAAATCAGTATTTTTGTATCCTTTGGTAGACACCTAGTAGTGCCTTTGCTGGGTCACAGGGCAGTTCTAATTTCAACCTTTTGAGGAACATTCATACTGTATTCCAGAGTGGCTGCACCAGTGTGCATTCCTAACAACTGTGTAAGAGGCTTCCCCTTTCTCTGCATCCTCCCCGACATCTGTTGTTTCCTGAGCTGTTAATTTTAGCCATTCTGAAGAAGTGAGGTGATATCTCATTGAAATTTGGATTTGTATTTCCTTGATGATGAGTGATGTTGAGCATTTTTTCACGTGTTTGTTAGGTAGATTCTGTATGTCTTCATTGGAAGTTGACCATATATTTGTGGGCCCTTTCCTGGGTTCTCTATTCTGTTCCATTGATCTATGTATCTGTTTTGGGGCTAGAACTTTATTGTCTTGATGACTAGAGCTTTGTAATATAGCCTGAAGTCAGGAATTGTGATGCCTCCAGCTTTGGATTTCCTTTTCGACATTGCTTTGGATATTCAGGAGTTTTTTGTTTGTTTGTTTGTTTGTTTGTTTGTTTGTTCCATACAAATTTTAGGATCATGTATGTTACCACTGTGAAAAATACTGCTGGTATTTTCATAGGGATTGCTTTAAATATGTGGATTGCTTTGGGTAGTGTAGACGATTCAACAATATTTGTTCTTCCAACCCATGAGCAAGGAATGCTTTTCTATTTCTTTATGTCATCTCCATTTTCTTTCATAAGTTTTCTACAGTTTTCAGAGTGCAGATCCTTTACCTCTTTAGTTAGGTTTATTCCTAGGTATCTTATGGTTTTTGCTGCAATTGTAAATGGGATCAATCCCTTGATCTCTCTTTCTGCTGTTTTATTATTGGTGTACAAAAATGTAACAGATTTCTGTACTTGATTTTATATCCTATGACTTTGCTGAATTCGTGTATCAGTTTTAGTGACTGTTTGGTGGAGCCTTTCATGTTTTCTACATAGAGTATCATGTCGTCTGAGAATAGTGAATGTTTGGCTACTTACATCAATTTAGATGCCTTTTATTTCTTTTAATTTTCTGATTGCTGAGGCTGGGACATCCAGTACAATGTCAAATAACAATGGAGAGAGTGGACATCCCTGTCCTATTCTTCCTATTCCTGACTATAAAAGAAAAGCTCTCCGCTTTTCCCCATTAAGGGTGATATTAGCTGTGGGTCTTTTGTCCATGGCCTTTATAATGTTGAGGCATGTTCCATCTATCCCTACTTTGTTGAGAGTTTTTATCAGGAGTGGATGCTGTATTTTGTCAAATGCTTTTACTGCATCTGTTGAGATGATCATACGGTTCTTATGTTTTCTTTCATTAATGTGGTGTATCACATTGATTGACTTTTGAATCTTGAACCAACCCCACAGAACAGGAATAAATCCCACTTGGCTGTGGTAAATAATTCCTTACCATACTGTTGGATTTGATTTGCTAGTACCTTGTTGAGAATATTTGCATCCATGTTCATCAGGGATATTGGTCTATATTTCTCCTTTTTAGTGGGGTCTTTGTTTGGTTTTGGAATCAAGGTCATGCTGGCCTTGTAGAGGAGTTGGAAGTTTTCCTTCCATTTGTATTTTTGGGAACAGTTTGAGAAGAATGGGTATTAACTCTTCTTTAAATATTTGGTAGAATTCCCCTGGGAAGCCATCTAATCCTGGACTTTTGTGTTTTGGGAGACTTTTCATTACTTATTCTTATTTTGGGGGGGGCTGCTTTTGTGTCTGTTAACATTTTCTATATCTTTCTGTTTCAGTTTTGATAGTTTGTAGGTTTTTAGGAAGTTGTCCTTTTCTTCCAGATTGCCCAGTTTGTTGGCATGTGATTTTTAACAATATTCTCTTACAATTGGTATTATTTCTGCAGTGTTGGTTATGATCTCTCCTCTTTCATTCGTGATTTTATTTATTTGGGTCCTTTTTCTTCTCCTTCTGATAAGTCTGGCTAGGGGTTTATCAATTTTATTAATTCTTTGAAAGAACCAATCTTAGTTTCATTGATCTGTTACACTGTTTTTATTTTTTTTCGGCATTGCTATTTCTGCTGCCATCTTTATTATTTTCATTCTTCTCCTGGCTTTAGGCTTTATTTGCTTTTCTTTTTCTAGCTCTTTTATGTGTAAGGTTAGGTTGTATATTTGAGATTTTTCTTGTTTCTTTGGGTAGGCCTGTATTGTTGTATACTTCCCTCTTAGGACTGCCTTCTCTGCATCCCAAAGGTTTTGGACTGTCATATTTCACTTTGATTTGCTTACATGCACTTTTCTATTTCTTCTTTAATGCCTGGTTAACCCATTCATTCTTTAGTAAGATGTTCTCTAACCCCCATGGACTTGTGGTGTTTCCAAACTTTGTTTTGCAGTTGACTTCAACTTTCAATGGGTCGTGGTCTGAAGAGAGGCATGGCATGATTTCAATCTTTTTGTACTTCCTGAGGGCTGATTTGCAACATAGTATGCATTCTATTCTGGAGACCATCCTATGTGCACTCAAAAAGAATATGTATTCTGCTGCTTTAGGAGGAAATGCTCTGAATATATCTGTTAAGTGCATCCAGTCCACTGTGTCATTGAATAGCATTGTTTATTGTTGTTTCTCCTTTTTTCTAATGTTTTTTTATTATATTACGTTAGTCACCATACATTAAATCCCTGGTTTTTTATGTAAAGTTCGATGTTTCATTAGTTGCGTATATCACCCAGTGCATGAAGCAATACGGGCCCTCCTTAGTACCCATCACCAGCCTATCCCATTCCCCCACCCCTCTCCCCTCTGAAGCCCTCAGTTTGTTTCTCAGACTCCATAGTCTTTCATGCTTCATTCCCCTTTCTGGTTACCACCCCTTTCTTTATCCCTTTCTTCCCTTACCGATCTTCCTAGTTCTTATGTTTCATAGAGGAGAGAAATAATATGATAATTGTCTTTCTCTGCTTGACTTATTTCACTTAGCATTATCTCCTCTAGTGCCATCCATGTTGCAGCAAATGTTGAGAACTCGTTCTTTCTGATAGCTGAGTAATATTCCATTGTATATATGGACCACAACTTCTTTTTTTTAATGTTATTTTTTTAAAATTATATTATGTTAGTCACCATACAGTACATCCCTGGTTTCTGATGGAAAGTTCAATGATTCATTAGTTGCGTATAACACCCAATGCACAATGCAATACTTGCCCTGCCTTACTACCCATCACCAGTTTATCCCATTCCCCCAACCCCTCCCCTCTGAAGCCCTCAGTTTCTTTCTCAGAGTCCATAGTCTCTTATGCTTCATTCCCCCTTCTGATTACCCGCCCTTTCTTTATCCCTTTCTTCACCTACCCATCTTCTTAGTTCTTATGTTCCCTAGATGTGAGAAATCATATGATAATTGTCTTTCTCTGCTTGACTTATTTCACTTAGCATTATCTCCTCTGATGCCATCGATGTTGCAGCAAATGTTGAGAAATAGTTCTTTCTGATGCCTGAGTAATATTCCATTGTATATATGGACCACAACTTCTTCATCCAGTCATCTGTTGAAGGGCATCTCGGTTCCTTCCATGATTTAGCTATTGTGGAAAATGTTGCTATGAACATTGGGGTGCATATGACCGTTCTCTTCACTACATCTGTATCTTTGGGGTAACTACCCAGTAGTGCAATGGCAGGGTCAAAGGGTAGCTTAATTTTTAACTTTTTAAGGGTCCTCCACACTGTTTTCCAGAGTGGCTGTACCCACTTGCATTCCCACCAACAATGTAGGAGGGATTCCCTTACTCCACATCCTCTCTAGCAATTGTTGATTCTTCCTTTGTCAATTTTTGCCATTCTAACTGGCATAAGGTGGTATCTTAGTGTGAATTACCTTGATGTCTAATGATGTTCAATATTTTTTCATGTGTCTGTTAGCTATTTGTATGTCATCATTGGAAAAGTGTCTGTTCATATCTTCTGCCCATTTTATGATTTGTTTATTTGTTTCTTGTGTATTGAGTTTGAGAAGTTCTTTGTAGATCTTGGATACCAGTCATTTATCTGTAGCATGATTTGCAAACAACTTCTCCCATTCCGTGGGCTGCCTCATAGTTTTTTTGACTGTTTCCTTGGCTGTAAAGAAGCTTTTTATCTTGATGAAGACATACAAGATCATTTCATCTTTTGTTTCTCTTGCCATTGGAGATTGGTCATGAAAAAGGTTGCTTTGGCCGATTTCGTAGAGGTTGCTGCCTATGTTCTCCTCTAGGATTTTGATGGATTCCTGTCTCACATCGAGGTCTTTCATCCATTTGGAGTTCATTTTTGTGTATGGTGTGAGAGAGTGGTCAAGCTTCATTCTTTTGCATATAGGTGTCTAATTTTCCCAGCACCATTTATTGAAGAGGCTGTCTTTTTTCCACTGGATGTTTCTTTCTGCCTTATCAAAGATTAATTGCCCACAGATCCGAGGGTCCATTTGTGAGTTCTCTATTCTGTTCCATTGGTCTATGTGTCTGTTTTTGTGCCAGTACCATGCTGTCTTTGTGATCACAGCTTTGTAGTACAGTTAGAAATCTGGCATTGTGAGGCCCCCAGGTTTGTTTTTCCTTTTCAACAGTTCCTTAGCCATTTGGTGCCTTTTCTGGTTCCATACAAATTTAAGGACTATTTGTTCCAGTTCTTTGAAAAATGTCCTCAATATTTTGATTGGGATAGCATTGAAAATGTAGATTGCTCTGGGTAGCGTGGACATTTTAACTATGTTAATTCTTCCAATCCATGAGCATGGAATATCTTTCCATCTTTTTATGTCTTCCTCAATGTCTTTCAAGAGTGATTTGTAGTTTCTGGAATATAGGTCCTTTATGTCTCTGGTTAAGTTAATTCCAAGGTAACCTATGGTTTTCGGTGCTATTGTAAATGGGATAGATTCCCTAATCTCTCTTTCTTCAGTCTCATTGTTCATGTATAGAAATGCAACTGATTTCTGAGCATTGATTTTGTATCCTGCCACATTACTGAATTGCTCTATAACTTCTAATAGTTTGGGAGTGGATTCTTTTGGGTTTTCCATATAGAGTATCATGTCATCTGTGAAGAGAGACAGTTTGACTTCTTTTTTGCTGATTTGGATATGTTTTAGCCCTTTGCAAGGACCTCTAATACCATGTTGAATAATAATGGCGAGAGTGGGCATCCTTGTCGTGTTCCTGATCTTAAGGGAAAGGCTTCCAGCTTTTCCCCATTGAGAATAGTATTTGCTGTAGGCTTTTCATAGATGGCTTTTATGAGCTTGAGAAATGTACCCTCTATTACTACACTCTGAAGGGTTTTAATCAGGAAAGGATGCTGTATTTTGTCAAATGCTTTTTCTGCATCTATTGAGAGAATCATATGATTTTTGAATTTTTCTTTCTGGATAAAATCTGTGATATTGATTGATTTGTGAATGTTGAACCACCCTTGCATCCCAGGTATGAATCCCACTTGGTCATGATGGATAATCCTTTTAATGTACTGTTGGATTCTATTAGCCAGGATTTTGTTGAGGATTTGGGCATCCATATTCATTGGGGAAATCGGTCTGTTATTCTCCTTTTTAAGGGGTCTTTGCCTGGTTTGGAGATCAAGGTAATATTGGCCTCGTAGAATGAGTTTGGTAGCTTTCCTTCTGTTTCTGTTTTTTGAAATAGCTTTAGGAGAATAGGTATTATTTCTTCTTCGAATGTTTGGTAGAATTCCCCAGGAAAACCGTCTGGGCCTGGAGTCTTGTTATTTGGAACGTTATTTATCACTGACTCAATCTCTTCATAATTAGTTGGCCTGTTTAAAAAAATCAATTTCTTCCTGTTTCAGTCTTGGTAGTTTATAGGTTTCCAGGAAGTCCTCCATCTCTTCCAGATTGCTTAATGTATTGGCATAAAGCTGTTGATAAAAGTTTCTAATTATCCTTCCAATTTCATTGGTGTTGGTTGTGACCTCTCCTTTTTCATTCATAATTTTATTAATTTGGGTCCTTTCTCTACACTTTGGATAAGTGTTGCCAGTGGTCTGTCAATTTTATTAATTCTCTCAAAGAACCAGTTTCTAGTTCTGTTGATCTGCTCTACTGTACTCCTGGTTTCTAATTCATTGAATTCTGCTCTAATCTTGGACAACTGCTTCCTCTTGTGTGGATTAGGCCTGTCCCTCTGTTGCTGTTCCAGCTTCTTGAAGTGAGAATATAAAAACTGCATTTTAGATTTTTCTATTCTTGTGAGTGAGGCTTGGATGACTATGTATTTCTCCCTTAGGACTGCCTTTGCAGGATCCCATACATTTTGGACCATTTTGTTTTCATTCTCGTTGGTCTCCATAAATTGTTTAAATTGATTTGTGATTTCCTGGTTTATTGAGTCATTCCTGAGCAGGATGGTTCTTAGTCTCCAAGTGTTTGAGTTTCTTCCAAATGTTTCCTTGTGGTTGAGTTCCAATTTCAAAGCGTTGTGGTCTGAGAATATGCAGGGAAGAATTTCAGTCTTTTGGTATTGATTGAGACCTGTTTTGTGACCCAGAATATGGTCTATTCTTGAGAATGTTCCATGAGCATTAGAATAGAATGAGTATTCTTTGGTTCTGCAGTGTAGTGTTCTATATATATCTATGAGGTCCAACTCGTCGTTATGACATTCAAAGCCCTTGATTCTTTGTCTCTTTTCTGCATGGGTGCTCTGTCTATTGCTGATAGTGGAGTGTTGAGGTCCCCTACTGTTAAAGTATTTTTATTTATATGTCTCTTTATTCTGGTTAAGAGTTGGCTTGTGTATCTTGCTGCTCCCCTCTTGGGGGCATAGATATTTATAATTGTCATATCCACTTGTTGGATACATCCTTTAAGAATAATATAGTGCCCTGCTGTGTCTCTAACTATAGTCTTTAATTTAAAATTCAATCTGTCCGATATGAGAATTGCTACCCCAGCTTTCTTTTGAGGGCGTTGGCATCAATGATGGTATTCCATCCGATTACTTTCAGTCTGAATGTATCTTTAGGTTCAAATTGAGTCTCTTGTAGACAGCCAATGGATGGGTTGTATCTTTTTATCCAATCTGCAACCCTGTGGAGTTTTATGGGACCATTCAGGCCATTTACATTGAGACTGATTATTGAGAGATATGAGTTTAATAATGCCATGTTGCCAGTAAAGTCTTTGTTTCTATAGATTGTGACATTCTGTTCTGTATCATTCTTGGGGCATTTTTACTTTTATAAAACCCCCCTTAATATCTCCTGTAGGGCTGGTTTCATGATTATGAAATTGGTCAGTGACTGGTGATCCTGGATGATCCTTATCTCTCCATCAATTCTGAATGACAGCCTTGCTGGTTGTAGGATCCTTGTCTGCATGTTTTCCTCTGAAAGAGCTTTAAAAATGTCCCCCCCCCCCAACCTTTTCTCTCATTCCAGGTCTGTGTAGACAGGTCTGACGTAATTCTGATGCCTTTGCCTTGGTATGTGAGAAATTTCTATGCCCTGGCCGCTTTCAATACTGTATCCTTGGATCTAATATTTGCAAAATGCACTATGACGTGACGTGGCATAAGTTTGTCATGGTTGAGCTTGGGAGGGGTCCTCTCTGCCTCTTGGACACGAATGTTTGTTTCCCTTGCTAGATTAGTGAAGTCCTCGGCTACAATTTGTTCAAATATCTCTTCTAGACCTCTCTTTTTCTCCACCCTTCAGGGATGCCAATGATTCTGACATTGGAACGTTTCATTGAGTCATTAATGTCCCATAACCTACATTCATGAGAATGGATTTTTTTTTAGTTCAGATTCGATTTTAGCTTTCTCTTCTACTACCCCATCCTCCAATTCACTGATACGTTCTTCTGCCTCATTCACCCTGGCTGTCAGAGCCTCTAGTTTTGGCTGCATTTGGCTCATATTATTTTTATTTTCTGCCAGATTTGCTCTCATTTCCTCCCTTAGAGATTCCATATTTTCATTAATACTTTTTTCAAGTCTACACATCATCTTGACCATTGTTACTCTGAATTCCATTTCTGATAATTTGGTTATATCCATGTCCATTAGTTCTGTGGCAGAGGCCACGGACTTATTGTCTTTTCTTTGCTGGGGGGGGATTTCTCCTTCTTGTCATTCCGATGAGGAGAGATTGTGGGGTTGTCCAGAGCCAAAATTATTGACTGGGACCCAGGCCGTGTGCCCTTGTTTTATAGGGATCTTAAGGATATGGGCTTCTTGACTTTCAGCCAGCCTTCTGGGGGAGGGGCCTGCCACACCGATACTCAGGCAACCCTGTTTTGGTAGAGTCTCTGTGTCCCCTGTGAGGGGGAATGGGGATGGGCACACTGTGAGCCGGTATTTCCAGGCTTTTGTTCTCTGGCGGCTTTCCCTGGTGGTTTGCTATGCCTCTTCTGAAAGTCAGAGTAGCAGTAGCTGAATATCAGCCTCTGTGTCAGAACACAGGGATCACGGACCTTTCTCAAATGATGTTCTGGCCATTTTAACTCTGTTTCTGTTGATGCTGCTCAACCCTCCAGCATCCCGGATGTGCGCTCCACACCCGGCCTCCCATCCCTCACTTCCAGGACTGGCGCGTCTCTATCCTTTGTGTTTCTAACACCTCCAGCCACCAGCCGCCAGCGGCCCCTCATGCTCTGGAGCTCCCAGTCTCAGACTGGTTCCAGTGAGCACACCGGGCTCCAGTTTTCAGTCTGGTCATGCGCATTCCCCAGCTCATGGTCTCAGTCTGCTCTCTCTCGGGTGCCGGTCCGTGAGTCCTCCCGCTGAACCATGAAGGTGGCTACCACTTCCCGGTGCACAAACACTGCGGCTCCCTTCCCCTGCCATTTATCTTCCGATATCTCTGCGCGGTTTCATGGCTCCCCGCTTCCTACCTCAATACTCAGCACTGGAGATGTTCATTTGTAGAGATCCAGATGTATCTTCCTGCATCTCGGGCTGATTCCTTGGATGTTTACGATGGTCTGGTACCTATCCAACTCGACTCAGGGGACCAGCTGAAAAAGGGGTCCCCTACTCCTCTGCCATCTTAACTCCTCTCCTTGTTGTTTTTCTGCTTTGATGATCTGTCCATTGCTGGAAGTGGGGTGTTAAAGCCCCCTGGTATTATTGTATAATTATTCTTTATGTTTGATATTAATCAGTTTAATTATTTGGGTGCTCGCAAGTTGGCAGTGTAAACATTTGCAATTGTTAGGTCCTTTTGTTGGATAGACCCCTTTATTATGATACAGTGTTCTTCTTCATCCTTTGTTACAGTCCTATGTTTAAAATCTAGCTTTCCTAATGTAAGTATTGCCTCTCTGGCTTTCTTTTGATGCCCATCAGCATGATAAATCCTTCTCTGTCCCCTCATTTTCAATGTGCAGGTGTTTTTCGATAAAAAATTATCAAATGGTTTCACTCATTTATGGAACATAAGAAGTAGGAAGATCGTTAGGAGAAGAAAGGGATAAAGAAAGGGTGGTAATCAGAAGGGGGAATGAAGCATGCGAGATTATGGACTCTGGGAAACAAATTGAGGGCTTCAGAGGGGAAGGGGTTGGGGGAATTGGATAGGCTGGTGATGGGTAGTAAGGAGGGCACGTATTGCATGGTGCACTGGGTGTTATCCGCAAATAATGGATCATGGAACTTTACATAAAAAAACAGGGATGTACTGTATGGTGACTAACATAATATAATAGAAGAAATTATTATTAAAAAAATAAAATAAAATGAGCCTCTTCTAGGCAGCACATAAATGGGTCTTGGTGTTTCTTATCCTTTCTCATACCCTATGTCTTTTGATTGGACCATTTAGTCCATTTACATTCAGAGTAATTATTGATAGATATGAATTTATTGTCATTGTATTACCTGTAAACTCAGTGTTTCTGGACATTTTCCTCTGTTCCTTTCTAGTCTTTTTCTATTTTTTTTCTTTTTCTTTTTGTCTTTCCCTCTCAAACAGTCCCCTTTCATATTTCTTGCAGGACTGGCTTAGAGGTCACAAACTCTTTCAGTTTTTGTTTTTCTGGGAAAATCTTGATCTCTCCATCTATTCTGAATGACAGCCTTGCTGGATAAATTATTCTTGGCTGCATATTTCTCCCCTTTGGCACATTGAATATGTCATGCCGTTGTTTCTTGGCCTGCCAAGTTTCTGTGGAGAGATCTGCTGCAAACCATATTTGTCTTTCCTTGTAGGTAAGGGATTCTTTTTCTCTTGCTGCTTTCAGGATTCTCTCTTATCTGTGTACTTTGCAAATTTAAGTATGATATGACTTGGTATTGACTGGTTTTTGTTGAATGTGATGGGAGCTCTCTGTGTCTCCTGGTCTGCAATGTCTGTATTCCTCCTCAGATTAGGGAAGTTTTCAGCTATAATATGGTCAAATAAGCCTTCTGCCTCTTTTTCCCTCTCTTCTTCTGGGACTCCTATGATAGGAATATTATTTTGCTTGATGGAATCTCTGAGTTCCCTACATTTGTATTCTTGATCCAATATTTTCCTTTCCCTCTTCTTTTCATCTTCATTATTTTCCATAATATTATCCCCTATGTCACCTATTCATTCCTTTGATTCTTCCATCCTCATTGTTATTATATCCAGTCAGTTTTGCATCTCGGTTATAGCATTTTTTAAATTTTGGCCTGACTGGTTTTTAGCTCTTTTATCTCTGTAGTAAAGGACTCCTTCCTGTCTTCTATGCTTTTTCATGCCCAGCTATCATCCCTATGACTTTTCTTTCAAATTCTGGCTCAGACATATTACTTTTATCTGTTTTGATTAGATCCTTGGCCATAACCTATTCATGTTCTTTCTTTTGGGATGGATTCCGCCTTCATGGAATCTTGCCTAGAGCTCAGACTTCTGTGTTTTAGGAAAACCTGTTACATTTGCTGTTCCTGAGAATAATGGCTTTATGAAGAAGAGGTCATATAGTGTCCAGTGCCTGGTGCTTCAGCAGGGTTTTTTTGGTGTATGCTGTGTACATTCTGCTGCTGTGTTTTGTTGTTCTTTCCTTCAGATCAGTCCTATGCAGAGTTACTCCTTGCCTGCAGTGGGGAGTGTTTGGAACTTGTCCAATGTGTGGCGAGTTTTAACAAGGTATGTTTTCATTTGCTTGTTAGAAAAGGCTAGATCCGGAGCACCTGGGTCACTCAGTTGGTTAAGTGTCTGACTCTTGATTTCGACTCAGGTCATGATCTCAGGGTCATGGGATCAAGCCCTGCATGGAGCTCAGTGCTCAGTAGGAAGTCTGCTTGAGATTCTCACTCTCCCTCGGCTCCTCCATCCCCCTCAAATAAATAAACAAATCTTTTAAAAAAACAAAAGGCTGGATCCTATTCCCCCTGAATCTGAAGCTTGCAACCAGTCTATGATCAATAGACTTGGTTTGTGAAGGGGATTTGTGCTGGTTTTCAGGGAAGGGGACTGCTTCACTGGTTCTCAGGCTGACTTGCCCTTTGTAAAGTTACACCTGCAGGGTGCAGTGAGGCAGGACTTGGGGTAAGCAGCTCCAGCCTCCACTGTGCATGCTGTGTTGCTCACTGAAGTCTCTCCACACTGATGGGGAGGGTGGGGGGAAATGGTGTCACCCCACTCTCTGGTCCCTGGGGATGGTAGCTTGTGCCCACCACTGTTCAGGAGAAACAATATCCATTCTTGTGTCCCAGGATTCTGTGAGAACCCCATCTTGACCCTCTCTGTGTCCCAGCCGTCTGCCTGCCTGGTGGCACAGTGCTCCTGTGTTTTATCTCAGGTACATGGCTTTGTTTCAAAACTCCAAACTTCAGGGAGCGGTTGTGGCACGGAACTGTGCTGATCCTTTGGGGGAGGGTCTCACCAAGCTGTGGCTGGTGTCAGATTTTTTTCCCTAAATTTTATTTATTTATTTGAGAGTGAGAGAGAGTGAGAAAGGGTACAAGTGGGGGGTGAAGGGCAGAGGGAAAAGCAGACTCTCCACTGAGCAGGGAGTCCAAAGTGGGGCTGGATCCCAGGACCCTGAGATCATGACCTGAGCCAAAGGCAGATGCTTAAGCGACTGAGCCACCCAGGTGCCCCAAGCTGGAGCCAGTTTGTCTCAGAAAAGCAGTTGCATGACCACATAAGGGCTCAGATTTTATGGTAAAGCACAGCCAAACGTGGCTTCCAGGTTAGTTGCCTTAAACAGGCGCTTCTGCTGCTATGCTAATTAACAGATCCATTCAATGGCACCTGCCGTCTCTTTTGTCCCCTTAGAGGCAGTGCCCCATCACTGAAGTGCACTCCAAGTATTGGAACTGTCTTTCCCAGTCGATCCAGGGGATCCTCAGACCACACTGTTCCCTCCGAGGTCTCTGCCCTACTTCCCCACAAGAGCACTGATAAGTCCACTGGGCATGACACTGGCAATGGCTCTGATTTCTAAAACTTCAGACTTTGAGCTCTGCTGTTTATAAAAACGTATAAACAGCACCTTTCCTTTTCTCAGTCATTCAATGGTTTGGGGGAAGATTGATTTTTGTGCACTCCCCTGCACGCTGCTCTCTATGTCTTTCTCTCTCTCTCTCTCACATGCACACACACACACACACACACACACACATTCTTTCTCTTCTCTCTCCATGATCAGGGCTCCCTCGCATCCACAGCACCTGCAATTCTTTTCTCCCACAAATCAACTCTCCACAGGTCCTACCCTCCACATTTTTCTTCCTCTTGATGCGCAGTTTGTTCTCTCAGTCCTCAGATCGATTTCTTAGGTGTTCATAATGATTTGATATTTATCTAGCTGTTTTCAAGAGATGAGATCAGCATAGGGTCTGCTACTATGCCACCGTCTTAACTCTGCCCTTCACCCCCCACTTGTACTCTTTCTCACTCTCTCTCACTCTCAAATAAATAAATAAAATTTAGGGGAAAAAATCTGACACCAGCCAAAGCTTGGTGAGACCTTCCCCCAAAGGATCAGCACAGTTCTGTGCCACACCAGCTCCCTGAAGTTTGGAGTTTTGAAACAAAGTCATGTACCTGAGATAAAACACAGGAGCACTGTGCCACCGGGCAGGCAGACAATTTTGCTGTCAACATTGGCAGGCATGTATTCATTCGAATTAGTATTTTTGTATCCATTGAGTAAATACCTACTAGTGCAACTGCTGGATCATAGGGGAGTTCTACTTTTAAATTCGGAGGAAACTCCATACTGTTTTCCAGAGTGACTGTGCCAGTTTGCATTCCCACCAGCATTGCAAATGGGTTCCACCTTCTCCATATCCTCGCCAACACCTGTTGTTTTTTGTGTTGTTGATTTTAGCCATTCTGACAGGTGTGAGGTGATATTTCATTTCAGTTTTTATTTTCATTTCCCTGAAAATGAGTGATGTTGAGCATCTTTTCATACGTCTACTGATCATCTGTGTGTCTGCTTTGGAAAACTGTCTACTCATGTCTTCTGCCCATTTCTTAATGTTATTATGTGTTTTTTGGGTGTCACGTTTTAAAAGTTCTTTATATATTTTGGATACTAACCCTTTATTGGATATATCATTTGTGAATATCTACCCCATCCCATAGGTTGCCTTTTAGTTGTGTTGATTGTTTCATTTGCTGTGCAGAAGATCTTATTTTGATGACATTCCAATAGTAATTTTTGCTTTTGTTTTCCTTGCCTCAGGAGACATATCTAGTAAGAAGTTGCAATAACCGATGTCAAAGAAGTAACTGCCTGTTACTTCCCTCTAGGATTTTTGTGGTTTCAGGTATCACATTTAGGTATTTTTTCTTAATGTTTTTTTTTATTATATTATGTTAGTCACCATACAGTACCTCCCTGGTTTCTGATGTAAAGTTCGATGATTCATTAGTTGCATATAACACCCAGTGCACCATGCAATATGTTACATTTAGGTCTTTATTCCATTTGGAATTTGTTTTTGTTTATGTGCTGTAAGAAAGTGGCATAGCTTCATTTTTCTGCATGTTGCTGTCCAGTTTTCCCAGCACTATTTGTTGAAGAGACTGCCTTTTTTCCATCGGATAATCTCTCCTCCTTTGTTGAAGATTAATTGGCCATACAGTTGTGGGTCCATTTCTGGGTTTTCCATTGTGTTCCATTGCTCTATGGGCCTGTTTTTGTGCCAGTATCATACTATTTTGAATACTACAGCTTTATAGTACAACTTGAAGACTGGAATTATGATTCCTCCAGTTTTGTTTTTTATTTTCTACACCGACTTGGCTATTTGTGGTCTTTTGTGATTCCATACAAATTTTAGGATTGTTTGTTCTGATTCTGTGAAAAAAGTTTTTGGAATTTTGATGGGGATTGTCTTAAATGTTTAGATTGCTTTGGGTAGTATTTACATTTTTCATTTTGTTTTGTTTTTAATATTTTATGTATTTATTTGTCAGAGAGAGAGAGAGAGAAAGAGGATGAGGAGAGAGAGAGAGAGCACAAGCGGGGGGAGTGGCAGGCAAAGAGAGAAGCATGCTCCTTGCTGCTCAAGGAGCCCAATGCGGGACTTGATCCCAGGACTCTGGGACATGACCTAAGCCAACAGCAGACTCCTAACTGAATGAGCCACCCAGGATTCCCTGGATAGTATGGATGTTTTTGTTTTTCTTTTGTTTAAGCAGTTTATTTTATTTTTTTATAATAATATTTTTTATTATGTTATTCACCATACAGTACATCCCTGGTTCTTGATGTAAAGTTCGATGATTCATTAGTTGCGTATGACACCCAGTGCACCATGCAATACATGCCTTCCTTACTACTCATCACCAGCCTATCCCATTCCCCCAACCCCCTCCCCTCTGAAGCCCTCAGTTTGTTTCTCAGAGTCCATAGTCTCTCATGCTTCACTCCCCCTTCTGATTACCTGCCCTTTCTTTATCCCTTTCTTCTCCTACTGATCCTCCTAGTTCTTATGTTCCATAGATGAGAGAAAACATATGATAATTGTCTTTCTCAGTTTAATGTGTTTTTTAATTTTTTATAGATTTTATTTGTTCATTCGACAGACAGAGGGAGAGAGAGCACAAGCAGGGGCAGCTGCAGGCAGAGGGAGAAACAGGTTCTCTGCTGAGCAGGAAGCCTAATGTGAGGCCTCCATCCCAGGATCCAGGGATCATGACCTGAGCTGAAGGCAGACGCATAACTGACTGAGCCATTCAGGGGCCCCAGTATGGACGTTTTAACAACATTTGTTCTTTCAATCAATGATCATGGAATATCTTTCCAATGCTGTGTTGTCTTCAATTTCTTTCATCAGTGTTTTATAGTTTTTAGAGTACATGTCTTTCACCTCTTCAGTTTTGTTTATTTCTAGGTGCTATATTATTTTTGGTGCAATTTTAGGTGGGATTGTTTTCTTAATTTTTCATTATCTTCCTTCATAATCAGTATATACAAACACAACAGATTTCTGTATGTTGATTTTGCATCCGGAGGCTTTACTGAATTCCTTATCAGTTCTGGTAGTTTTTTGGTGAAGTTTTTAGGGTTTTATACATAGAGTATCTTGACATCTGGAAAGAGTTAAAGCTTTACTTCTCCCTCATTAGTTTGGATGCATTTTACTTGCTTTTGTTGCTCATTGCTGTGTCTAGGACTACCAGGAGTATGTTGAATAAAATTGGTGAGTGTGGACATCCTCGTCTTGTTCCTGATCATAGGGGGAAAGCTGAGAGCTTTTCTATGAAGTAAACTACGAAGTGTGCTTAATATAAGGCCTTTAATATATTGAGGTATGTTTCCTCAAACCTAGTTCATTAAGTCTTATTGTCATGAATGGATATTTTACTTTGTGAAATGTTTTTTCTGCACCTATCTAAATGGTCATATGGTTTTAAGTTTTCTCTTAGTGATGTGGTGTATCACGTTGAATGATTTGTGAAATTTGAAAGTTTTTTTAATTTTTTGATTATTTTAATTTTTTATTATGTTATGTTAGTCACCATAGAGTACATCATTAGTTTTTGATGTGGTGTTCCACAATCCGTTGTTTGCATATAAGAATGTGGCTTTTTTTAGATTTTATTTTATTTATTTGAGAGAGAGAGAGAATGAGCAAGGAGGAGGGCAGAGGGAGAGGGAGAAGCAGGCTCCCTGCTGAGCAGAGACCCTGATGTGGGACTCGATCCCTGGACCTCGTGGATCATGACTTGAGCCAAAGGCAGATGGGTAACCAACTGAGCCACCCAGGTGCCCCTGATTTGTGAAATTCGAACCACTCTTGCATCCTGGGAGTAAATCCCACTTGATTTTGTTGAATGGTTTTTTTTTTAAATATGTATTGTTAATTGCAGTTTGCTAGTATTTTGTTGAGGATTTTTGCATCTATTTTCATCAGAGATATTGACCTATAGTTCTCTTTTGTGTGTGTGTGTGGTGCCTTTATCTGAAAATGGTATCAGAGTAATGAAGGCTTCATAGAATAAATTTGGAAGTTTTCCTTGTTTTATTTTTTGGAATAGTTTGGGAAGGATAAATATTACTCCTCTTTAATATATGGGAGAATTTGCTGGAGAAGCCATCTGGTCTAGAACTTTTGGTTTTTAGGGTGGGAATTTTTTTGATTTCTGATTCAATTTCCTTGCTGGTAATCAGTTTCCTCAAATTTTCTATTTCTCTTTGCTTCAGTTTTAGTAGGTTATATTTTTCTAATAATTTACCTTTTTCCCCTAGGTTGCCCAATTCATTGACATATATTTTCCCTATATTTCCCTATATTTCTTTGTATTTCAGTGGTGTTGGCTGTTATTTTTACTCTCTTATTTGTGATTTTGTTTATTTGCGCCATTTTACTTTTTTGTTTGTTTGTTTTTGAGTCTGGCTTGAGTTTTATAAATTTTGTTGATTCTTTTCAAAGAACCCGGTCCTGATTTCACTGATCCACCTACTTATTTATTTATTTAGTTGGCCAGCAGGGTCTGTTGTCAGACTAGTTGTCTGCCTCCTGCCCATTGCTGGGGCCTCCATCCACTGGTGTTGTCATCTTTCAGTCCCTCTGGGGCAGGAGTCACTTTAGAGTGGTGCTGACCACTGTAGGAGCTGCTTGCATACTTCCAGGCCTGTGATACCACCTTGTATGGCCTCTGGCCATGAACATATTGGAGAGGTGGATCCCCTGAAACACAGAGTGGAGATGGTGTAGCAAGGCGGAGATGCTAGTAAGCTTTGAGCACCAGGGTTCCTCTACAGGACAGTCCCTGCCACGCTGGATGAGATGGGACATCGGGAGAGGGAAATAATGGAAGTAAAGCATGTTGGGGCAGGGCAACAGTGCTGGCAAGTTAGGTAGCCAGTCCTGCAGGTGCCCATGTGTTTACTTTGGGGGTGGCCATGGGAAATGACAACTGCTAGTTCCTTTGTTCCTGGAGGAGTCCCCCAGCAATTTATGTGCCCCTGGGACAGGCTTTGAGATGAGTAAGTAACTCTCCCTCCTGTATGCCTCAGATGTCTTTCAAATTGCTGCTTATATGCTGTATCTCCACAGGCTGTTTGTCATGCTATCTCTTTAAAGGCAGGGACTCAGTTTCCTCTCAGCCTCCCAGCTCTCCCAGAGCGATGCCCATTGATTTTTTTTTTAATTCCAGGATTAAGTCCTGCTGGTTGTAAGAACTCATGTAATTTGGCCCCTCTGGTTTCCAAAAACAAATGTTATGGCGATTTGTTTTCCCCTTGTGGGTGCCCCAGTGTAAAGATGTTTCTCTCCCTTTTCCATGCCCACAGCATCCCTCCCCCACCCCTGCAGATAGTCCTGTGAGTCCGTTTAGCACTTGACAATGTCTCTGCTCTTTCTGTCCTTTACAATATGGTCTCTTCTCTGCATTTAGTTGTGAAATTTATTCTGCTAGTCATTGGGTCAGTTTCTGAGTTATTTAGACACTTGTGAGGGTTCTCTAGTTGTATCCATGCGACAAGATGATCCTTGTGTCCTCCCACTCTGCCATCTTCTTGGCTAAGTGTGTTTAATATAAATAGATACCATATTTTGTCAAAAGCATTTACTCTATCTATGGGAATGATCATATGATGTTTATCTTATATTCTACTAATGTGATTTTACATTGGCATTGATATTTGTATATTTAACCGTCCCTGCATCCCATGAATGAATGCTACTTGAGCATGGCGTATGATCCTTTTAATGTACTGCTCAATTTGTTTTGTCCATATTTTGTTGGAAGTTTTTTTAATCTATACTCGTCAAGGATATTTCACTGTAGTTTAGGTTTTAGTTCGTTCTTTCTCTTTCTTTCTTTCTTTCTTTCTTTCTTTCTTTCTTTCTTTCCTCTTTCTTCTTTTTTTGTAGTGTCCTTATATGGCTTTGATATCAGGGTATGTTTGCCTCATAAATCAAGTTGAAGAGTGTTTTTTCCTCTTCAATGGTTTGAAAGAATTTGAGAAGGATTGGGATTAAATCTTCTATAATTGTTGCTGTAATTCTCCAGTGTAATCATCTGTTCCTGGGGTTTCCTTTATTGGAATATTTTGGATTACTGACACATTCTCATCGCTAGCAATTTGCTCAGATTTTCTGTTTCCTTTTTTTTTATTACTATGTTCAATTAGCCAACATACAGTACATCACTAGGTTTTGATGTAGTGTTCAACGATTCATTAGTTGTGTATAACACCCAGTGCTCATCACTGCACATGCCCTCCTTAATACCCATCACCTGGTAACCCCATCCCCCCCACCCCCTCCCTTCTGAGATGCTGAGTTTGGTTCCCAGAGTCCAGAGTCTCTCATGGCTTGTCTTCCTCTCTGATTTATTCCCATTCAGTTTTCCTTACCTCCCCCTGTGGTCTTCTGCCTTACTCCTTATGTTCCATATATGAGTGAAACCAGATGATAATTGTCTTTCTCTGCTTGGCTTATTTCACTTAGCATAATCCCCTCCAGTTCCATCCATGTCAAAGCAAATGCTGGGTATTCCTCTTTTCTGATGTCTGAGTAATATTCCATTGTATCCATGAACCATATGTTCTGATCCATTCATCTGTTGAAGGACATCTTGGATTCTTCCACAGTTTGGCTATTGCAGACATTGCTGTTATGAACATTGGGGTGCACATGCCCCTTCTTTTCACTACATCTGTATCTTTGGGGTAAATTCCTAGTAGCGCAATTGCTGGGTCATAGGGTAGCTCTATTTTTAATGTCTTGAGGAAGCTCCATACTGTTTTCCAGAGTGGTTGTACCAGCTTCCGTTCCCACCAACAGTGTAAGAATGTTCCCCTTTGTCTACATCCTTGCCAACAAATTTATTGTTTCCTGTCTCTTTAATTTTTGCCATTCTAACTGGTTTAAGGTGGTATCTCTTGGTTTTGATTTGCAGATTTTCTGTTTATGACTTTTGTCATTGTGGGTTGTTTTTCTAGGAATTTATCCATTTCTTCTAGATTACCTACTTTCTTGCTATACAGTTTTCCATAATAGTTTCTTATAATCTTTTATATTTCTGTGGTATTGGTTGTAATGTTCACTCTGTCATTTCTAATTTTATTGATTTTTGTCACCTCTCTTTTTCTTGGTTAGTCTAGCTAAAGGTTTGTCAATTTTGTTTATCATTTTGAAGAACCAGTTCCTAGTTTTGTTCATCTTTTCTGTTGTTTCCCCCCTTTTTTTTGTTTATTTGTTTTTGCTCTAATTTTAATTTTTCCTTCTTTTTGTTAAATTTGGGCTTATTTTGCTCTTTTTCTAGTACATTGTTGTGCAAAGTTGTTTGTTTATTTGGAATCTTTCTATTTTCTTAATGTATGACTTTATAGCTTCAAACATTCCTCTTAGAACTGCTTTTTTATTTCATTTGTTAGTCTCAAGATACTGTCATTTCTCTTTTAATTTCTTCTTTGGTCCATTAGTTCTTCAGGAAAGTATTCTGTAAATTCCGTTATTCATGAGTTTTCCAGTTTTTGTTTTCTTCTTACTGATTTCTAGTTTCAAATCACTGTGGGCATAGAAAATATGTGGTATGATTTCAATCGTCTTGAATTTCCTAGGACTTGTTTTGTGACCTAACCTAATCAGTCTTAGAAAAATTCTGCATGTGTTTGAGAAGAATCTGCATTATGCTGTTTTCAATTAAAATGTTTTGTATATGACTGTTAGTTGTATTTGTTCTAAGTGTTGTTCAAATCCACTCTTTTCTTAGTGATTTTATATCTGGATGGTGTAATCATTGTTGAGAGAGGGGTATTAAAGACTCCAATTATTACAACATTGCAATTTATTTTCTTTTTAGTTGCGTTAGAATTTGTTTTATATATTTAGGTGTTCCTGAGTATGTGTGCTTTTTAAAACATATTTAGGTTGTGTGCATATTTATAATTGTTATATCTATCTGATAATTTTTATTATGTAACAATTGTCTTAATCTCTATGGATCTTTTTTTTTAGATTAAAGAATATTTTGTTTCATATTCAGATGGCTACCCGTTTTCCTCTTACCATTACTTTGATGTATATTTCCATCTTTCCGCTATCAGTTAAAGCTAAATGAGACTCTTGTAGGTATCACACATTGGACTTTTTTTTTTTTAAATCCATGCAGCCATTTATGTCTTTTGGTTCAAGAATTTAATCCATTTACATTAAAGTTACTATAGGCAAATACTCATGTTGTCATTTTGCTAAATGTTTTCTGTATTGTAGATCCATTGTTTATTGTGTTTTATCATGCTGCCTTCATCTGTGATTGTGTTACTTTTTGTTTGCTATGCCTTGACTTCTCATCATAATCTTTGTGTAACTACTACCATTTTTTCCTTTGTGATTTCCATGAGGATAAGAGAAAATATCCTAAAATTTTAATAATTTATTTTACTATAATAACTATTTAACTTCTAAAAGATTTTATTTAGAGCTTGTGGTTAGTGAACACGTGGAGATTTGGGGAGAGTGGCGGCCTGGAGAAGGCAGGGAAACTGCTTGGTCTCTCTCCAGACCTTGCCCTACTAACTGTTCCATCTGGCTGTTCCTGAGTTACATCCTTTTATAATCAACCACTGATCTGCCTGACATATTCCACAGAGCTCTTAAGGGAGCTGGCTTCACAGTTTTCTATCTGGCAGAGTTTCAGAGAGCTACAGATCTCTATGGGGACTACGAATAAGCAGATATTTCATTAGACAACAGTGAGAACAGATGGCGGAGGAGTAGGGGACCCCTTTTTCAGCTAGTCCCCTGAATTGAGCTGTATATCTACCAGACCATCCTGAACACCCACGAGTTCAGCCTGAGATGTAGGAAGATACATCTGGATCTCTACAAATGAACATCTCCAGTGCTGAGTATTGAGATACGAAGCGGGAAGCCGTGAATCTGTGCACAGATATCAGAAGATAAAGAGGAGGGCAAGGGAGCCACCATGCCCAGGCACCGGGAAGCAGTAGGCACCTGCACTGGGGAGGTGGCCGGACTCGCGGACCAGCACCCGTGAGAAAGCCGACTGAGACCATGAGCCTGGGAATGCACCCGAAAGACCGAAAACTGGAGCTCCGGAGCGCTCACTGGAAGCAGACTGATACTGGGACCTTGGGAGCACGCACGACTGGATTGAAACTTGGAGCTCCACAGTGCACACTCGAACGAGATTGAAACTGGGAGCTTGGGAGTGAACACGTGACCAGACTGAAAACAGGCACTCCAGAGCACGCACACGAGCAGACTGAAACAGAGAGCTCAGGAGCGCGCCCGGGATCTGGGGGCGGCTGGCAGTGTTAGAAACACAAAGGACAGAGAAGTGCCATCCCTGGAAGCAAGGGCTGGGAGAGCCACTGTGGGGCGCACAATTCGGGATGCTGCAGGGTTTTTAGCAGCACCGACAGAAACAGAGTTAAAGTAGCCAAGAGAGCTCAGTGGAAGGAGGACTGCAATCTCTCTGTTCTGAGGCAGAGGCTAGGATACGGCCACTGCTGCTCTGACTCTCAGAAGAGTCACAGGAAAACACCAGGGAAAGCTGCCAGAGAACAAAAGCCCAGAAATACCAGCTCACATTGGGCCAATCCCCATCCTCCCTCAGAGGGGACGGGGTGAATCTACCCAAACAGGGTTGCCTGAATATCAGCGTGGCAGACCCCTCCCCTGGAATGAAAGCGGAAAAATCAAGAAGCCCACATCCCTAAGGTCCCTATAAGACAAGTGCACACTGCCTGGGTCCTGGTCAATAATTTGGGCTCTGGGCAACCCTGCAACCTCTCCTCATCAGAATGATGAGGGGGAGACATCCCCCCCCAGCAAAGAAAAGATAATGAGTCTGTGGCCTCTGCCACAGAACTGATGGATATGGATATAACCAAATTGTCAGAAATGGAGTTCAGAGCAACAATGGATAAGATGATGTGTAGGCTTGAAAAAAATATTAACAAAAATATTAACGAGAATATAGAATCTCTAAGGGTGGAAATGAGAGTGAAACTGGCAGAAATTAAAAATGCTATGAATCAAGTGCAGTCTAAACTAGATGCTCTGACAGCCAGGGTAAATGAGGCAGAAGAATGAATTAGTGAATTGGAAGATGGGATGGTAGAAGAGAAAGTTAAAACAGAAACTTGGTGTAGAAAAATCAAATCTCAAGAATGTAGGTTATGTGAGATTACTGACTCAATGAAATGTTCCAATGTCAGAATCATCGTCATCCCTGAGGGGGTGGAGAAAGACAGAGGTCTAGAAGAGGTACTGGAACAAACTGTAGCTGAGAACTTCCCTAATCTGGCAAAGGAAACAAGCATTCGTGTTCAAGAGGCAGAGAGGACCCCTCCAAAGGTCAATGAGAGTAGACCTGCGCCACGTCACGTCAAAGTGCAATTAGCAAATATTAGATCCAAGGATACAGTGTTGAAAGTGTCCAGGGAGAAGAAAATCCTTACATACAGGGGGAAAAATATCAGAATTACATCAGACCCGTTTACAGAGACATGGCAGGCCAGGAAGGGTTGGCAGGGTATTTTCAAAGCTCTATCTGAGAAGAACATGCAGCCAAGGATCCTTTATTCAGCAAGGCTGTCATTCAGAACTGATGGAGAGATAAGGACCTTCCAAAATCGGCAGGAACTGCAGGAATTCGTGACCACCAAACCAGTCCTACACAAGATATTATGGGGGGTTCTATAAAAGTAAAAAGGCCCCAAGAGTGATACAGAACAGAAAGTCACAATCTGTAGAAACAAAGACTTTACAGGCAATATGACATAATTAAAACCATATCTCTCAATAATCACTCTCAATGTGAATGGGCTAAATGCTCCCATAAATGCCACAAGGCTGCAGATTGGATAAAAAGGCATGGCCCATCAATTTGCTGCCTACAAGAGACTCATATTGAACCTAAAGATACACCCAGACTGAAAGTGAAGGGATGGAAAACCATTTTTCATGCCAATGGACCTCAAAAGAAAGCTGGGTTAGCAATTCTCATATCAGACAGATTAGATTTTAAACTAAAGACTGTAGTTAGAGACACAGAAGGACACTGTGTTATTCTTAAAGGATTTATCCAACAGGTGGATATGACAATGATCAATATCTATGCCCCCAATGGGGGAGCAGCTAGATACACAAACCAACTATTAACCAGAATAAAGAGACAAATAGTAATAATACATTAATAGTAGTGGACCTCAACACTCCGCTCTCAGCAATACGCAGATCACCTAAGCAGAAAATCAACAAAGAAACAAGTGCTTTCTGTTATACGCAAGATATGAATCATGGAAATTTGCATCAAAAACTTGGGATGTACTGTATGGTGACTAAGATAACATAATAAAAAAATTACTATTAAAAAAAAAAGACACAAGAGCTTTGAATGACATACTGGACCAGATGGACCTCATAGATATACACAGAACACTACACCCAAGAACAACAGAATATTCATTCTTTTCAAATGCACATGGAACTTCCTCCACAATAGAACATATACTAGGTCAAAAAACAGTTCTCAAACAATACCAAAAGACTGAGATTATTCCCTGCATATTCTCAGACCACAATGCTTTGAAATTGAAACTCAATCATTAGAAAAATTTGGAAGAAACTCAAACACATGGAAACTAAGAACCATCCTGCTCAGGAATGATTGGGTAAACCAAGAAATTAAAAACCAGATTAAACAATTTTTGGAGACTAATGAGAATGAAAACACATAGGTCCAAAACCTATGGGACACTGCAAAGGTGGTTCTAAGGGGAAAACACATAGCCATCCAAGCCTCACTCAAAAGAATAGAAAAATCTAAAATTCAGTTTTTATATTCTCACCTCACGAAGCTGGAGCTGGAAGAGAAGAAGAGGCCTAACCCATGCACAAGAAGGCAGCTGATCAAGATTAGAGCAGAGATCAATGAATTGGAAACCAGGAGCACAGTAGAGCAGATCAACAGAACTAGAAGCTGGTCCTTTGAAAGAATAAATAAGATCGATAAGCCACTGGATAGAAGTAGTCAAAAGAATAAAGGTAGGACTCAAATTAATAAAATTATGAAGGAAAGGGGAGAGATCACGACCACCACCAATGAAATAGGAAGTATAACTAGAAACTTTTATCAACAAATTTATGCCAATAAATTAAACAACCTGGAAGAAATGGATGCCTTCCTGGAAACCTATAAACTACCAAGACTGAAACAGGAAGAAATTGTTTATTTAAACAGACCGATTAATTATGAAGAGATTGAAGCAGGGATCAAAAACCTCCCCAAAAGCAAGAGTCCAGGGACTGATGGATTCCCCAGGGTATTCTCCCAAACATCGAAGAAGAAGTAATACCTATTCTCCTGAAGCTGTTTCAAAAAATTGAAACAAAAAATAGAAAAGGCCCCGAATCGCCAAGCAATTGTTGAAAAGGACAAACAAAGCTGGGGGCATCACGATGCCTGATTGCAAGCTATACTGCAAAGCTGTGATCACAAAGACAGCGTGGCAGTGGCACAAAAAGAGACACATAGACCAATGGAACAGAATAGAGAACCCAGAAATGGACCCTCGGCTCCTTGGGCAACTACTCTTTGACAAAGTGGGAAAAAGCATCCAGTTTACAAAGACAGTCTCTTCAATCAATGGTGCTGGGAAAATGGGACAGCTACATGCAAAAGAATGAAACTTGACCACTCCTGTACACCATACACAAAGATAAACTCCAAATGGGTGAAAGACCTCAATGTGAGACAGGAATCCATCAAAATCCTACAGGAAAACATAAGCAGCAACCCCTTTGACATCGACCACAGCAAATTCTTTCTTGACACATCTCCAAAGGCAAGAAAAGAAAAACAAAAAAATGAACTTGTGGGACTTCATCAATGTCAAAAGCATCTGCAAAGCTAAGGAAACAGTCAGAAAAACTAAGAGCAGCACACGGAATGGGAGAATATATTTGCAAATGATACTACAGATAAAAGACTGGTATGCAAGATCTACGAAGAACTTCTCAAACTCATTACACAAGAGACAAATAAACAAATCAAAAAATGGGCGCAAGATATGAACAGATACTTTTCCAATGAAGACATTCAAGTGGCTAACAGACACATGAAAAAATGTTCAAAATCATTAGCCATCAGGCAAATTTAAATCAAAACAACCTTGGGATACCACCTTATGCCAGTTAGAAGGGCAAATATTGACAAGGCAGGAAACAACAATTGTTGGAGAGGATGTGGAGAAAGGGGATCCCTCCTACATTGTAGGTGGGAATGCACGTTGGTACAGCCACTCCGGAAAACAGTGTGGAGGTCCCTTAAAAGTTAAAAATTGAGCTACCCTATGACCCAGCCATTGCACTACTGGGTATTTACCCCAAAGATACAGACGTAGTGAAGAGAAGGGCCATATGCACCCCAATGTTCATAGCAGCATTGTCCACAATAGCTAAATCATAGAAGGAGCTGAGGTGCCCTTCAACAGATGACTGGATTAGGAAGATCTGGTCCATATACAATGGAATATTACTCAGCCATCAGAAGGAATGGTTACACAACATTTGCAGCAACATGGACGTGACTGGAGGAGATTATGCTAAGTGAAATAAGTCAAGCAGAGAAAGACAATTATCATATGGTTTCACTCATTTATGGAATATAAGGAATAGCGGGGAGATCGGTAGGAGAAGGAAGGGAAGAATGAAGGGGGGATAGACAGAAGGGGGAACGAACCATGAAAGACTATGGACTCTGGGAAACAAACTGAGGGCTTCAGAGGGGAGGGGCGTGTGGGTTTGGGTGTCTTTTCCACTGGATGTTTTTTCGTGCTTTATCAAAGATTAGTCGCCCAAAGAGCCGAGGGTCCATTTCTCGGTTCTCTATTCTGTTCCATTGGATTATGTGTCTGTTTTTGTGCCAGTACCATGCTGTCTTGGTGATCACAGCTTTGTAGAAATCAATGAATTAGAGATCAGGAACAGAGTAGAGCAGATCAACAGAACTAGAAGCTGGTTCTTTGAGAGAATCAATAAAATTGACAAACCACTGGCAATACTTACCCAAAAGAATAGAGAAAGGACTCAAATTAATAAAATTATGAATGAAAAAGGAGAGGTCACAACCAACACTAATGAAATTGGAAGGATTATTAGAAACTTTAATCAACATCTATATGCCCATAAATTAAGCAATCTGTAAGAGATGGAGGTCTTCCTGGAAACCTATTAACTACCAAGACTGAAACAGGAAGAAATTGATTTTTTAAATAGGCCAATTAATTATGAAGAGATTGAGTCACTGATAAACAATATTCCAAATAACAAAACTCCAGGCCCAGGCTTTTTTCCTGGGGTATTCTATCAAACATTCAAAAAAGAAATAATACCTATTCTCTTAAAGCTATTTCAAAACATAGAAACAGAAAGAAACTCATTCTATGAGGCCAATATTACCTTGATCCCTAAACCAGGCAAAGCCACCATCAAAAAGAATTACAGACGGATTTCCCTAATGAATACGGATGCCAAAATCCTCAACGAGATCCTGGCTAATAGAATCCAACAGTACATTGAAAGGATTATCCATCATGACCAAGTGGGATTCATACCCTAGGATGCAAGCGTGGTTCGACATTCGCAAATCGATCAGCGTGATACATCATATCAACAAGAAAAGATTCAGTAACCATATGATCCTCTCAATTGATGCAGAAAAAGCATTTGACAAAATACAGCATCCTTTCCTGATTAAAACACTTCAGAGTGTAGGGATAGTGCACATTCCTCAATCTCATAAAAACCATCTATGAAAAGCCTACAGGAAATATCATTCTCAATGGGGAAAAGCTGGAAGCCTTTCCCTTAAGATCAGGAACACGAGAAGGATGCCCATTCTCGCCACTACTATTCAACATATCACTAGAAGTCCTTGCAACAGCAATCCGACAACAAAAAGGGATTAAAGGTATCCAAATGGGCAAAGAAGAAGTCGAAATGTCTCTCTTTGCAGATGACATGATACTCTATAAGGAAAACCCAAAAGAATCCACTCACAAACCATTAGAAGTTATAGAGCAATTCAGTAATGTGGCGGGACACAAAATCAATGCTCAGAAATCAGTTGCATTTCTATACATGAATAATGAGACTGAAGAAAGAGAAATTAGGGAATCCATCCCTAATTAACTTAACCAGAGATGTGAAGGATCTATATTCAAGAAACTATAAATCACTCTTGAAAGACATTGAGGAAGACACAAAAAGATGGAAAAATATTCCATGCTCATGGATCGGAAGAATTAACATAGTTAAAATGTCCATGCTACCCAGAGCAATCTACACTTTCAGTGCTATCCCGATCAAAACAGATGACATTTTTCAAAGAACTGGAACAAAGTGCCCTTAAATTCGTATGGAAACAGAAAAGGCCCCGAATCACCGAGGAAGTGTTGAAAAGGAAAAACAAAGCTGGGGGCATCACAATGCCGGATTTCGAGCTGTACTACAGAGCTGTGATCACAAAGACAGTATGGTACTGGCACAAAAACAGGCACATAGACCAATGGAACAGAATAGAGAACCCAGAAATGGACCCTCGGATCTTTGGGCAACTAATCTTTGATAAAGCAGAAAAAAACATCTGGTGGAAAAAAGACAGTCTCTTCAATAAATGGTGCTGGGAAAATTGGACAGCTACATGCAAAAGAATGAATCTTGACCCCTCTCTCACACCATACACAAAGATAAACTCCAAATGGATGAAAGACCTCGATGTGAGACTGGAATCCATCAAAATCCTAGAGAAGAACATAGGCAGCAACCTCTACGACATTGGCCAAAGCAACCTTTTTCATGACACATCTCCAAAGGCAAGAGAAACAAAAGATAAAATGAACTTGTGGGACTACATCACGATTAAAAGATTCTGCACAGCCAAGGAAACAGTCAAAAAAACTATAAGGCTGCCCACAGAATGGGAGAAGATATTTGCAAATGACACTACACCTAAAAGACTGGTATCCAAGATCTACAAGGAACTTCTCAAACTCAATACGTGAGAACCACATAAACAAATCATAAAATGGGCAGAAGATATGAACAGATACTTTTCCAATGATGACATACAAATGGCTAACAGACACAAGAAAACTGTTCAAAATCATTAGCCATCAGGGAAATTCAAATCAAAACCACACTGAGATACCGCCTTATGCCAGTTAGAATGGCAAAAATTGACAAGGCAAAAAACAACAATTTTTGGAGAGGATGTGGAGAAAGGAGATCCCTCTTACATTGTTGGTGGGAATGCAAGTTGGTACAGCCACTCTGGAAAACAGTGTGGCGGTCCCTTAAAAAGTTAAAAATTGAGCTACCCTATGACCCAGCCATTGCACTACTGGGTATTTACCCAAAGATACAGACGTAGTGAAGAGAAGGGCCATATGCACCCCAGTGTTCGTAGCAGCTCTGTCCACAATAGCTAAATCGTGGATGGAACCGAGATGCCCTTCAACAGATGACTGGATGAAGAAGTCGTGGTCCATATATACAGTGGAATATTATTCAGCTATCAAAAAGAACGAGTTCTCAACATTTGCTGCAACATGGACGGCACTGGAGGAGATAGTGCTAAGTGAAATAAGTGAAGCAGACAAAGACAATCATCATATGGTTTCTCTCATCTATGGAACATAAGAACTAGGAAGATCAGTAGGGGAAGAAAGGGATAAGGAAAGGGGGGTAATCAGAAGGGGGAATGAAGCATGAGAGACTTTGGGCTCTGAGAAACAAACTGACAGCTTCAGAGGGGAGAGGGGTGGGGGAATGGGATAGACTGGTGATGGGTAGTAAAGAGGGCACGTATTGCATGGTGCACTAGGTATTACAGGCAACTAATGAATCATCGAACTTTACATCAGAAACCAGGGATGTACTGTATGGTTTCTAACATAAGAAGAAAAAAAAACATTAAAATTAAAAAAAAAATAAAATCAAAAGATATAACTCAGGAACAGCTAGATGGAAGAGATGCATAGGGCAAGGTATTTGGGAAGGATCGTGGAGCTTCCATGCCCTCTCCAAGTGTGCTACTCTCCCTGAATCTGCATGTGTTCACAGACTCCGGAGCTCTCCAAACTCCATTCCTTTGTTTTTTTTTTTTTTTTTATGGAAGCTTCATTGCACAGGCATGAATGATTAAATCATTGGCCATTGACAGTTGATTCAACCTCCGGTGCCCCTCCCCTCCTGGGAGGTCAAGGGAGTAGGACTGAAAATTCTAACCTTATGATCACATGGTTCTATCTCCTGGCAACCATCCCTATCCTTAGGTGCTTTCCAAAAGTCCTTCATTAACATAAACAAAGACACCTTTATCACTCTCTTCACAGGAAATTCCAAGGATTTTAGGCTTCCCATGCCAGGACCAGGGCCAGGGGCCAAATCTATATTTCTTATTAGAAATCACAATATCACAGTGGGTGAGAGAGGTGTGATGTGAGAAAGACTTGACACACCATTGCTTGCTTTGAAGTTGGAGAAAGGGGGCCATGAGCCAAGGAATGTGGCAGCCTCTAGAAGCTGGGAACAGGCCTCAAATTGCAGCCAGCAGGGACCTCAGTCCTACCACTGCAAGGAATTAAATTGCACCAACAACCCAAATGACCAGGAAATGGATTCTCCCCAGAGCTTCCAGAAAAGAATATAGCCTGCTGACACCTCGATTTTAGTCCACTGGAACCCCTACTAGATTCCTGACCTAAAAACTGGAAAATGATAAATGCATGGTATTTTAAGCCACTAAATCTGTGGTCAACTGTTACAGCAGCTATAGGAAACAAATACAGCCTGTCAGGGGTAACAAGCCCCCCACTTCACATGTGCTTTCAGTGCAGACCAAATGGGGGAGCAGTGATGAGGCACCTCCTTCCCCCAGGGTGTCAACACAGGCCTAGTGGGAACCAGGATTTCTATCCCCACCTGGCCATCATGAGGAGGTGATCATCCTTCACCTGCTGGTATGGTTTCAGAGGAAGTCTGCTAAAGGAGAAGAATTACATAATACAGAGAGCCTTATACCAACCCAAATGTCCAGGATACAACTGAAAATCACTCATCATGCCAAGAACCAGAAAAAGCTCAGTGTGAATGGGAAAGGCAATCAATAGATGCCAGCACCAAGATGACACAGATAAGAGAATTATCTGACAAGGATTTTAAAGCAACCATCATTAACATGTTTTAGTGAGCAATTACAATCACTTAGAAAGAAATGGAAAAAAAAAAAGAGAAAGAAAGAAAGCCTCAGCAAAGATAAAGTAGAAAGAAAGCCCCAGTGGAAATTTTAGAACTGAAAAAATAAAATAGTCAAAATGAAAAATTAATTAATTAAAAACTCAGTGGATGGACTCAGTAGCCTAATGGAGAGAAAAGAATCAGTGAACTTAAAGATAGAGCAATAGAAATTACACAGACTGACCAAGACAGAGAAAATAAACTGGAAACAAAAATGAACAGAGCCTCAGAGACAATAACCAAAGGTGTAACTGTTTTAACTTATTTTATTTAAATGCAAGTAGTTAACATACAGTGTATCATTTGTTTCAGATGTAGAGCTCAGTAATTCATCAGTTGCATATAACACCCAGCGCTCATTGCACCATGTACCTTCTTTAATGCCCATCACACAGTTACCCCATCCCTCCCCCACCTCCCCTCCAGCAACCCTCAGTTTGTCTCCTGTAGTTAAGAGTCTCTTACGTTTTGTCTTCCTTTCTGATTTCTTCCCAATTTTCCCTCCCTTCCCCTATGATCCTCTGCACTGTTTCTTGTAACTTTTATGTCATTGGCATCTCAGTGGATTTCTCATCAGAAGCTATGGAGGTCAGAAGAAAGTGGTATACTATTTCTCAAGGGATGACAGAAATGACTGTCATCTCAGAAGCTCATAAATGGTGGAAATATCTTTCAGAAATGAAAGAGAAATAAACACATTCTCAGACAAATGAAAACTAAGAATTTGTTGCTGGTAGACCTACCGAAAAATCACTAAAGGAAGTTCCTGAAACAGAGGGTAAATGATGAGGAAAGAAATCTTCAATCATCAGGGAAACAACAACAACAGCAGCAGCAGCAACAACAACAACAACAACAACAAAAGAGTATAAAGAGTATTGATATGTGCAAATGCAATAGATTTTCCATCTCCCACTGAATTTTCTAATTATATTTGATAATTGAAGCAAAAAAGTATAACATTGTCTGTGATTCTCAATGTAGAAAAATTATATGAAATTGCAATATTTTTGTTAACCATTTTGTTATAGAGATGATGAATAAATTCTCAAGTTATTGAATACCTACTACGTTAGGAATATTTTCTGTTATCTTTAATTTTCTTTGCCTTTTGTGATGGTAGGGGTAGTCCTACTTTGCAGATGTGGTACCAGAGGCTTTGGGCCCCAGTGTGTGTGTGTGTGTGTGTGTGTGTGTGTGTGTGTGTGTGTGCACGCGCGCACATGCACGCACAGGTGCACGCACACACACACGCATGCATGTGGTGTGAGTGGGGGATGGACGGGGTGGGTGCTCTGCTAAGCAAGGATGTTAGTTAAATGACTTAAGATGAACTTCTGGGAAAAAGGCAGAACATAGATGAAGAAATAGGCAGTTGTGAGTATTCAAGAATTTTAGCACACTATTTGTGTATACACTTCTTATATCTGTATATGTGGTGATCACTGGAGACCATCTTTCTGTCTCTCTAAGAAAGCAAGAGTTCAACAGGTAGCTGGTAAGGGTGGGACAAATGTAATTTTCCCTTTTCCATAAACATCAATGGAGGATGGATTATCTGCGTTTGTGTGGCAGTGGCAGTTTTGAGGCCAAAAAAACAAAAACAAAAACAAAAAACAAAAGAAAACAAAACCAAAACCAAAACCAAAAACTCACTTTGCTGTGGTTGGATCTCTCACGTTATAGAACATGACCCAAAGCCTCATAAGTTTAGCTGTTCAACGTGAGGGGCCACATGTGGCTACTGTTTATGTATCTACCTTTGAAGACAACGTGGAATAGTGGAAAGCCCCTGTAATTTATAGACAAAGTGACCTAGATTTATATCCTCACTCCAGAAATCACTAGCTATGCCATAAGGGAAAGATTACCTAACTGTTCTGATTCTCATTTTTCCCAATTCAAATGTGGGTGTAAGAATGCGTACGTGGGGGGCGCCTGGGTGGCTCAGTCATTAAGCGTCTGCCTTCGGCTCAGGGCGTGATCCCGGCATTCTGGGATGGAGCCCCACATCAGGCTCCTCCGCTGGGAGCCTGCTTCTTCCTCTCGCACTCCCCCTGCTTGTGTTCCCTCTCTCGCTGGTTGTGTCTCTCTCTGTCAAATAAATAAATAAATAAAAATCTTAAAAAAAAAAGAATGCGTATGTGGTATAGTGTTTGTGAGGGTCAAGTGAAAAAAAAATGCATATAAAGTGCTTAGAATGTTAAAGCTGTTCAGTAAATGTTAACTCCCTGCTCTACCACAACCCTCCCAACCTCCAACTCAAAACAACTGAGTTTAGATCTTTGTAGTGACATCCGTTAAATTGTGTGGAGATCTTAAATTGCTCTAGAGAAACACTGGTTTAGAGTAGAGCAGTCGGTGAACAAGTGTATTTACTCATGGCATCACACCTGACTCGGCAACTTTGGAGAGCATGTTAAAATATCATGGCTGAACTTGTCAAATAGAAATAAGATATCTTACTTCCAAACCACTAGAGAGGTAGGAAAGAACACTCGGTCTACCCAATAGAAACTCAATGAATCCAATAGAAAACCAAAAAAGAGAGTAGTACATGAGAAGCATAGAAAAAAAAAATCACGATAAATGGAAAGCAGAAATAAGATGGCAGAAACAACTGCATAGATAGAGATTACTAGGGAAAATTCAAAATGGAGCCATATGACCTTTAAAAGAGGTGTATGTAAACCATAAGGACACCAAAGAGTTAAAAGTAAATAGCTGTGGACAAATTATTTTTTTCAATGATTTCAGTTCATAAAGGATTTAAAAGAGGGATTCAGGGTGCATAGATAGCATTTCTAATTATTGTGTGTATAATTCTGAAGCCTCAGAATATACACATACCCAAAATTCACTAAAATTGACAAATTCACTAAGTGGGAACTTTTAGTATATCTCTCAATAACTGATTAAGAAAACAATAACTATTAGTAATGATAAGGAAGATTTGAAGAACCCTATTAAAATCTTGATTTGATGGGTATGTATAAAATGCTAGGTCCAGCAATTAGAGAATATATATATATATATATATATATATATATATATATATATATATATATATATATATATATATATATATATTTGGATGCAGGAATGGAACATTTAGAAAAAAATGATTATATACTAGGCCACAAATATATGTCAGCAATGATTAAAAAGAGTTGTTAACATGAAACCGCTTTCCACTTAAGGAAAAACATCTAAACACAATGTAATTGAGATAATAAAAAATAATAGCCCAAGGAAAACAGAAACAAACCACTTAGGGCAGGAACATTTAAAAATGCAACCTGAATCAAGTGATAAATATGACCAGCGAGTGATAACTTGTAATTATTAATCATAATGGAAATTAGGAAATATTGAAACCAAATGGCAATGAAAAAGGTACCTATAAAATCTTGTGGGATACACCAAAGTGTTAGTTTGAGGGGCATCTATAGCACCGAATGCGTACATCAGGAAAGAAGGAAACATACAAATTAACGAGCTAAGAAACCAAAATATGAAATTGGAATAAGAGTAACAGTAAATACAAGAAAGTGGAAGGAAGGAATATTTATCAATATTAAATAAAGAGAACACAAAATCCACAAATAAGTTCAAGCAAACCAAATGGTTCCTGTTAGAAAATGCAAATTAAATCAATAAAGGTCCAGCAATTGTGTTTCAGAGAGAAAGAGAGAGACAGAGAGAGTGCACCTAGTTAGAAGTCATTAAGTATAAGAGAGTCATGGCTACAGATATAATAGATATTTTTCGTAAGTAGCATACTACTTAATCTGAATTAATTTGAATACCTAATTTTTTTTTAAAGATTTTATTTATTTATTCAACAGAGATAGAGACAGCCAGCGAGAGAGGGAACACAAGCAGGGGGAGTGGGAGAGGAAGAAGCAGGCTCATAGCAGAGGAGCCTGATGTGGGGCTCGATCCCATAACGCCGGGATCACGCCCTGAGCCGAAGGCAGACGCTTAACCGCTGTGCCACCCAGGCGCCCCTGAATACCTAATTTTTAAACTTAGATGAAATAATTTTCTCAACCTACTAAAATTAAACAGAAATAGATTGTTTAATCCATCATAAATATGAAATTGTTTTTTTTAATTTTTTTTGAGAGAGAGAAAGAGAGGGAGAGAGAGAGAACAAGCAGGGAGGAGGGTCAGAGAGAGGGGGAGAAGCAAAATCTCCTCCAAGCAGGGAGCCCAATGTGGGGTCTGATCCCAGGACCCTGAGATCACAACCCAAGCTGAAGGCAAACACCTAACCAACTGAGCCACCCAGGAGCTCCAGTATGAAATTCTTTTTTCTTTAAATATTTTTTTTTATTCTGTTAGTCACCATAGAGTATATCCCTGGTTTTTGATGTAAAGTTCGATGATTCATTAGTTGCCTATAACACCCAGTGCACCATGCAATACGTGCCCCCCTTACTACCCATCACCAGCCTATCCCATTCCCCCACCCCGCTCCCCTCTGAAGCCCACAGTTTGTTTCTCAGAGTCCATAGTCTCTCATGCTTCATTCCCCCTTCTGATTACCCCCCCCCCCGTTCTTTATCCCTTTCTTCTCCTACTGGTCTTCCTACTTCTTATGTTCCATAGATGAGAGAAACCATATGATAATTGTCTTTCTCTGCTTGACTTATTTCACTTAGCATTATCTCCTCCAGTGCCGTCCATGTTGCAGCAAATGTTGAGAACTAGTTCTTTTTGATAGCTGAATAATATTCCATTGTATATATGGACCACAACTTCTTCATCCAGTCATCTGTTGAAGGGCATCTCGGGTCCTTCCATGATTTAGCTATTGTGGACAGAGCTGCTACGAACATTGGGGTGCATATGACCCTTCTCTTCACTACGTCTGTATCTTTGGGGTAAATACCCAGTAGTGCAATGGCTGGGTCATAGGGTAGCTCAATTTTTAACTTTTTAAGGGACCGCCACACTGTTTTTCAGAGTGGCTGTACCAAATTGCATTCCCACCAACAATGTAGGAGGGATCCCCTTTCTCCACATCCTCTCCAACAATTGTTGTTTCTTGCCTTGTCAATTTTTGCCATTCTAACTGGCGTAAGGTGGTATCTTAGTGTGATTTTGATTTGAATTTCCATGATGGCTAATGATTTTGAACATTTTTTTCTTGTGTCTGTTAGCCATTTGTATGTCTTTATTGGAAAAGTGTCTGTTCATATCTTCTGCCCATTTTATGATTTGTTTATGTGGTTCTCGCGTATTGAGTTTGAGAATTTCTTTGTAGATCTTCTTGTAGTCTTTTATCTGTAAGAGCAACCATGTCTGGAACTCACAGTGTATCTACTTATTAAGTCATATCCGGCCACCCCATACATTTGGGAACCTGATCCCCAATTTTGGATTCTATCCTTTTACAAGCTGATATGATTAATTACTTCAAAGTACTCATAGGATACTTCCAGCTTTATCATGCAGAAACGGGCTGCCTTTCCAAAACACCCAGCTAAGCAGCCTTTACATGATCTGCAACCTGGAAACTTGGTTTTCTGAAATAGGCATCAGAAACCTATGCCCTCGAGCCTAGATTTAAAAATGAAATCTCATCAGGTACCTTAACAACTAACATCAGTGAAACTCTGATGTGTTGATCCCTGAATTAATGTTTCCCATCATATCTCCCTGTCTTCTGGATATCCACTCCATCTGAAGACATTAAGCTGAGGATTAGTAGTAATCTTTCAGGTGATGCCGACTTCAGAACTGGACTGATTCCTCCCAAGATGACAGAATAAGTTTAAGTTTCTGATACTCCAATACTTTTTCCTCCCTCTTTAGTCTACTATTATTGTTACCTATTATTACATTGTGATGTCTTCTAGAACATTATTATGACCTTCCCTTATGTTTATCCTTCTTTATCCTATCACCTTTTTTTTTTTTTAACTCCTATGCTTTCCTCCTGCCACTTAAGAAAAAGACGTCTGACATTCCCCATCTGGCCCTGTTGATAAACAAACAAACAAAAACAAACCAAAACAAAACAAATGCTGTTCCTTTTAAATGCTCTTAAAGGCAGAATTCTTTTTGAAGACGTTTCTGATTTGTCAGTTTCCTTTATAGCATTAATCTCAAACTTCAATTTGGATGTTGACCTCGTGGTCAACAAAACACTCCTGCTGTGGTCATTATAATTCTATCAGCAAGGCTTACTTAATCAGGAGTAGGCTCCAATATCAGGGCCCTTCTGGCCCTGACAGTCACTTTGTTCTTGATATGCATGTCTGTCCCTGATACTCAATCTGCCCTGTGAAACTGATGAACTCTGCTGAAGACATTGTCCATCTCAAGGAACACAAAATTGGCTTTCACTTGTTGTGATAAGTGATATTTATACTCCCAATACAGTCTGTGTCACACTGGGGTGCTACTTCTTATATAAACACCCATATGGCCCATGCTAACTTAACCTATGTATTCAGGATAATTGTTAGAGACTTTTAGATACTTTAAACTAAACATTCTAGCAGGTCTTGTTTCCCTGGGGAAAATGAAATTATCCAGAAACATTCAAGCCAGTTTCTTTAAGAAACTCCCAGGAAAAACAACTTCATATATGCTATGTGACCTGCAATTCCCACATTGAGCATAATAATAACTAGCAAGGATAGCTCAAAAACTTGTCTTTGACTCTAACAAAAGTCATGTGGCTCTCTAAAACAGACCCAGGTGGATTGATTGCCTAGGTTTTATAATCTAGGCCCTTGACTTCAAGACTTGTTTCAAGGACTAATAATCATTGTGTTTTGTGTGATTGCTTGTTCTGCAGTAGGCCAGTGCATCCTATCCAGAGCCCTAAACACTACTGCACAGCCAGTGTCACATCAGAGGACTCAACTATGCATTGTACACCAAAAGGAGCGGGAAAGACTGACCCATGACTGATTACAGACTACATTTTCTGAACAAACTCCTGATGGGCAAAATCAGAGCGATGGTGAAAATCTAGACAAAATGGATTAATGCCTTGTGACTTAATGTCTTTGGTCAAATGGGGGTACTACAAAAGAAAACAAAAATCTCCTGACATCCAGGCTAGGACATGTTGTTCTCCCATTGGACATTAAAAAATCTCACAACTTCGGACGAGGTCACTCTGAGGCCATCATAAAGTGAGACAAAACAAAGGCTGCTTCATAATTTTTTTAAAGCACAGACAAAAATAAGATCACTGTACAAACCATCATACATTTCTCTCCTATCTAATATGAATGACGGCTAGATTTTTTTGTTTGTTGTTTTTTTTTTCCCTTTTGTTTCTACCAATTACAGCTTTAAGCTCACTCTAATCTGTTCTCTCTATACAAGAGGTTTATTAAAATAATCATGGGGACACTCTCTCTTCCTGACAGCATCCAAACCCAATCAAAACTCTGCTTTCCTTACACTGTCACCCAAATCACCTCACACAAGCTCAAATCAATATGCCTTTATATCACCCTTTAATATGCCTTTTATATCACCCTCTTACATATATGGCTCACATTTCCCCATCATATGCTTTCTCTCTTACTGCAATGAGTAATAAACCCAACGTGTTCAAGTACAAATGTATTCATGGTAGTCTTTAGCTGGAAGGCATTGACATATTGTGTTATGTTAATGTTGATGACAAAGCAAAATGAAGAATAAAATATGATCACTACAATAGTCCCATATGCTAATATTTGTAAAGTAATTTTCAGTTTACAAAGACATTTATTTTGTATCCTCTCTATAGGCAATTCCCAGGTCTCAAGACTGAGAAGAGGGCTGGCATAATGCTGGAGATATTAACAAAAAGAACAGTAAAAAAAAATCAAACAGAAAATCATTGAAAATGGATTTTTGTGCTAGTGGAATGGAGGAAGGAACACAAAGTTGAGTTTTGGACAATGAGTTTGAGATGATGGCCCGACAACCAGCTGATGCCTTCTGGACCACAGAAGGCAAGACCCAAATTCCTCAAGTTCCAGAGCACAGAGTTTCAGAATGAATGGCCTTTGGATGGCTACCAACCTTCCAAAAGCCCTGTCCCCAGCCTTCATAGCATCTCAGCAAGCACAATGAAGACAAATGAGACCCTATAAGTCTAAACGTGACCACTTTGTACTTCTGTTTTTCTAACCCCTCTCCACCCCCACAAATATCACCAACCCACTTAGGGGTTATCCAGACGACCTATATATTCAGAAGTAGAAGGAAAGGAAAAATTCACTTGGGGCAACTTATTATAGAACAGCTCTATGTAACAGAACTCCCAGTGCTGATAGAAATGTTCTATTTCCACACTGTACGCAGTGCAGCAGCCACTATTCATGTGCAGCTAATGAGCACTTCAAATGTGGCTAGTGAGACCGAGTTTTCAATCTTATTTAATTTTAACGAAGTTTAATAGTCACATGTGACTAGTGACTACTATATTGGAGAATGTAGCTCTAGAGGAAGTCTCCTCTCCTGCTGGTGGACCATAGTCGACCACTTACCTTCACCCAAACCATGCTCTTCATGACTGCTTGGAAATTTTTAATTCACTTAAAGCCACAGTCCTTCATAAAATCCCACATACTTCAAATGCACTAATCAAAACCATCAGTTGCTTATAGCTTCCTAGTTTTATCATTGCCTTGTTTTATTTATTTATTATTATTTTTTTTATAATTGACAGGCATCACAAGTGTAATGCATTGGGTTCATGTGATGAATACTTCTCAGAGAATCGAGGATTTTTTAAGTATTCAAATCTTAGCATGACTTTGCCCAGGCAGTTTTCATCCTTTCCACTGCATCATATCACCCTGCTTGCTTCTAGGCCCCAAATCAAATTTTGCTACAATATGGAATGAAATCATCCTTTGGTGTCTAACTTGAGGAACGAATCACAACAATTGATGTGGAAAACGCGTTCAAGGTCTAAGGTAAACTTTTACCTGCACTGTTAGAACAAATCACCCTCAAAGACTTGTCATAGTATCAGTTAGCTATTTATTGTCTAAATATGAGGTAAATTTCAGTTCTCTTGTCTACTAGAAAAAAAATTCTTTCTGTCTTCAGAACATCATGAGCAAAAAAATATTCCTCCACCCCTGATATATTTTTACAGTCTATAAGACATTACATGATCAGAAGACCTATTGAGGCAAAATTTGTATTTCTGAAGCACCTGAGGTCAAAGCAGAAGTCCATGCATGGGCTATGAATTTGAGAGTCTATGACATTTAGATGGTGACTGAAGTCAAGCAAGTAAACCTTGGAACATGGGGAAGATGATACACCCCTTTCAAGAGACTTATTGTAAATAAAAGAAAGGGCATTGAGGCCCATGTAGCTGAGTGGACAAGTGAAGTGGAAACTTATGTGGGCTCATAAAACATTAATGTCTTGGGAGTCATGTTATTAGCCAAAAAGGTGATGTCATGGAAACCTTGGGTTTTGTTTCAATCCACTTACTTCAATGCGTCTTTTTGGCTCACCCCAATTCAAAATGTTAAGTTTAATCCTATGGTTTGGGTCATGTGCTTCTAGAACAGGTGTATTTTGCTATTTTAACTCTCATCGGACAGCTTTATTTCCAAATTCTGTGGTCGAGACCCGGCGAGCACCTCCTGTGGACCTTATGGATATACACTCTCTCCCCGTCCCTTTATTTTCCTCTTGAAAAGATTTTTCTTTTTGGTAGCGCATTGATAAATCTTTCATCAAAATTCCAATGTCATCTTTGTGTTCCTTATACATAGACCCTTTATTTTTTATTAAAATATTTTATTTAGTTATTTGAGAGAGAGAGAGAGCATGAGCAGAGAGAGGGAGAAGCCGACTCCCTGCTGAGCAGAGAGCCCAATGCAGGGCTTGATCCCAGGACCCTGAGATCATGACCTGAGCCAAGGGCAGACGCTTAACCAACTGAGCCACCCAGGCACCTCTGTATAGACCCTTTAAACAGTACCATACTTTACACTTTCTGATGTCTGTGTCTATCCCATCTACATCTTTCTCCTTTATAAGCCATTGCTTGTTAGGTCCCTTATATCTTTCAACATGAGCTCTAAGACTGCTAGCCTCTGTTTTTCATAGACTACTAAATCTATCTCAGGGACCCCACTGGAAGGGGACATAACAGAAGAAAGTTTGTATACTGAATTGTAGTCACATTTCAGTCCTGCCTCCTTAAGATAGGCAGAGAGAGAGAGAGAGAGAGAGAGAGAGAGAGAGACTAAAAATGATCTAATCAAGCCCGAGGGAGTACAGTTGAGGGAAGACTATCTCTGCCATGAAGTTGTGAGAAAACTTGGTCTTTCAGCCAGATCTCAAATGTTGAAAATGAGTTTTTGTTTGGAAAAAAAAATAGGGAAAGTGCCATACGGAGAGGGTTCAAGATATTCAAACAGGTAGGAAAAAAAAAATAAAACCAAAGGGTGTTCTGGGAACTTAAGATTTCTCCAAAGCTATGTTTCTCTGCCTATGGAAAACAGAGACATGAACACAAAAGCAGATGGTTTACACACATACAAAGAGTTGAAATTGGCTGTGTAACTTAATGCTATTTAAAAACAAAAGTTAAGTGGCAAATCAAAGTCTGGGGTGAAATTACCACGTTTATCACAGAAAATCTTTTCACAGTCTGAAGTAATGAGCTAATTTTTAAAATTAAATAAGAGGACAAAATTGAGACCAATATGTATTTCTCCAAAAGGGAACGGTCACTAAATATTTTAGATGGACAAGAATGAATTATGTTCTTGAAAGTAATGGGGAAAAATCATGTAAAAGGGCCCCTGCTCTGACATAAATCTTTGAAGGGACCCACAGAAGCCCCAGAGCGTGAGTTAAACAACGTGGTCTTCGTGGTAGGAGTTACCTTTGTCCAACTGGGTTGGGCCTAATAGGGTGTGGCTTAGCGTGGCGTCCTAAGTGACGTAAAATCTGACGTCAGCTCTACCCGGCAGCACTTTGGGCTGAGCTAGTGCCCGTGGTAACTGTGCCTGGTGAGGAAGTGTGTCCTTTGCCGCCTTGAGGTACAGTCAATGGGAGCACTAAGCAGTCGAATGTTATGGCCCAGGGCGGGGCGTGCCCAAGAAGAGCTAGGTGCTGCTGGAGAGGAGGCAGTGGAGGTAGCAGTGGCAGTGGTAGAGGCAAGGGAGGAGGACAGTGAGGAGGCCGGACCCACCACCAGTCAGGGCGGCCTCAAGCGGAAGTTAGGCCCAGGAGGTCCCCACGCAAAAGTGCCCCGCCGGAAGTGTGCCAGAGACAGTTCAGGGTCGGTTTATGAGGCACTCTTCCTGAGAGGGGAAAACAGTGATGTGCGGATCCGTGCACTGGGGGAGGAGTGGAATTTACACAGGGTCTACTTATGCCAGTCAGGGTACTTTGCTAGCATGTTCAGTGGTGCTTGGCGGGAAACAACCATGAATACCATAGAGTTGCAGATGCCTGATGACAACATTGATCGGGAGGCGATGCATGAAACTTTAGGTTCTCTGTACCAAGACACCGTGCTCATCACACCTGGACGAGTAGTAGCCATCCTGGCCACGGCCAGCATGCTGCAGATGGATGAGCTAATTCAGCAATGTGGAGAGGTGATGAAGGAGACTGTCAGTGCCCAGACTGTGTGCAGCTATTACTACTCTGCTGAGAGTTATGGCCTCCAGTGCATCAGGACCATGTGCCTCCAGTGGCTGCTGGATAACCTGATGATCCAGCATAATGAGGAGCTATTGCGAGAAGTCAGCCCGGAACTCATGAAAGAGCTCGTTGCCTCTTCAGAGCTCTTGGTTATGGAGGTAGAGATGGACGTGTACACCATGCTGAAAAAGTGGATGTTCCTGCAGCTGCAGCCAACATGGAGGGGCTCCCACAGAGCCTTATTACCTGATGCTGATTTGTGGTTTACCAGGTCCAGGAGCGAGTCAGAAGGCACCCCTTTCCTGGAGACTGAGCAGGGCAGAGACTTTGTGCCAGTGTTCCAGCAGCTGCGGCTTGCTTACATAATCTGTGACTTGCCATCAGCACACATAATTGACCAGGATGCCCTGATCCCTGCTGCATGGCTTACCCCAGTATACAAAGAGCAGTGGCTTGCACTGCTCCAGGCTGAGCAGACAAGGGAACTTGGACCCATAGACATCTATCTGTCTGATCTCCAGGGGAACAGCATGCGGTGTGGGGGCCGGCTGTGCAGAAATGAGCAGTGCAGTTGGCGATGGGCTGGTTTCAACTTCGGCTGGGACCTGGTGGTGTGCTATACCAACCGGCGCATCATTTTCCGGTGCAATGCCCTGAACAAGTCCTATGGCCTGGGGGTTAGCTTACTTTGTCAGAGAAAGGTTGCATTCCGCCTGCGCTTGACCTCCTTGGACAGGGCTGGAAGAGCTGTTTTCAGGAAGGACACAGAATACCAGATGCTTTCCTTGAGAAAGGATCAAGAGTTAGAGGTAGTGAACCTGGAAAACCAAGAGGTGGCCTTCCCCATATATGTGGCCTGTAACTTCCTGTATCTCCCACATGAGGGACGCTGCCCAGAGTAAGCACCAATGCCAAAGCTTACAGGTTTGTGAACTATAGCTGGTAACATTTGAGACTCTTTATGGGCATATATGAAAAGGACATATTTTTAACAAAATGTTTTAACAGACATTGGTTTGTTAAAAACAAAATAGTTTTAACAGAATGAAGCACCTCTAAAAATCATCTGTGCTATTAATGTGGCAACCTGTCCTCCTGATTTACTATTCCTTAACCCCCACATCATCTCTACGGAGACCAAGACCAATTGACTTTAGAAACTGTGAACCTACTTACTGTACTACTCTTAGTAGAACTCTTAAAATATGCAATTCCTTTAGTTTGATTAAATGGATATGAAAGGAATACCTTGACTTATCTTTCAGTTGGTGTGTTTGGAACTGCCCTGTCTAACTCATTACCACCACTGCCACTAGTTTCATTCAGATTGCTCCCTCTTCCCCATTTCCTGCCACTGAGTGTACTCCTTGGTTTCCATGATATCTCACTGTGCAAACACACCCATACTACACTGATGATCTTCTTTTTGTTGGTTGTTCCTCAACCTAATACTATTTTGATGTTAGTTAATTTCCCTAGCATTTTAACCCCAGAATTTCACATTTCAAACTTTATAACATCTTATATTGGAGGGGCAGTGAAAAGAAGCTGTTTGATTCTGTGAGGATATTCCTTTAATAAATATAGCTCTTTTTTTTCTCCTTGTGGCACGTAGTCATGAATTATTTATGCACCAGAAAGAACTTTTTAAGCAAGTCGATGGCCTTTGCTCTTCAGAAATATTTGATGTCCAAATTGTGTTTGGCATTAACTATTCCCTGCTTAAGAGCAGGACTGATAACCTCTGGAACGAAATGCCTTTGAATTACAGTGGGAATTATTTGGCATCTGGAAATGGGATCAAAAGGTAAGAAGTCCAAGCTAGTAACTTAAAGGGTAAGGTAGAAAGTGTTTTTGTCAAGAAGAGAGAAATGCACTAGTTGTGATTTAAATATGTTGCTTTCTGATTACTGCTAATTTGAAAGCTGCCACCATCCCATTCCCTCGCAAACGCCCTATTTGTTGCATTTTACTGAGTGATTTCTTGTAGTTAAAAGTAAAATAACAGAAAATTCTGTTTAGTAACCCATACACATAATAGGTAACATGCTTGGAAGGAATGTGAAAAACTAATATAAGATGAACAAATGAATAAAAAAAATAACAGATTTAATGTTTTACTTAGTTCAAACCAGAATTTTTCTGGCTGGTGTGTAGTTCTCTTCCCAATTAGATTTTATCCTTTGTTATCCAGTGAACAAATTATTTTTTACTGCTTGTTTGTTTATTCTTTAAGGATGTTTGAAAGTCTTCTTTTTTTATAATAATATTTTTTATTATATTATGTTAGTCACCATACAGTACATCCCTGGTTTTCGATGTGAACGTCCATGATTCATTAGTTGCGTATAACACCCAGTGCACCATGCAATACGTGCCCTCCTTACTACCCATCACCAGCCTATCCCATTCACCCACCCCCCTCCCCTCTGAAGCCCTCAGTTTGTTTCTGAGAGTCCATAGTCTCTCATGCTTCATTCCCTCTTCTGATTACCCCCCCTTTCTTTATCCCTTTCTTCTCCTACCGATCTTCCTAGTTCTTATGTTCCATAGATGATAAAGAAAGTCTTCTTTATCTCAAACCCACATACTAATATTGGAGTAATAATTACATAACAGTTACCTGAAATGGCTCAGTCAGGAAGCTGCTATTCACACCCTTTGATGTTTGCCTTTACTTTTGCATTTTTCCCTCTGTGTTCACTTACACTCCGTATATCCTAACAACTACAAATGACAGATTTCATTTCACATTTTTAATTAACGGATGTTGGGGAAAGAGTAGTGATTAAGCAGAAAGATAGAAAAGTAAGAATTAGTTTTGTTTGGTTGGTTTTTTTAGTTCTATAACAATTTCATTTCCTTTATATAAACTTTCTAAGCAATTGCAGATTACTTGTTTCTTGAGCAGAATGCCAGGATGCCATTTCACCAAAAAAGAGGTATCCTCCCTTGGAAAATTCAGAGAGTACTTAGGTAGAAATGCACCTTGACTGAGAGATCTACTTGTGGGTTCCTCCTTCAAAATTAGTTTTGAATCCTTAAATTTCTTTTTGCTGTTTTCAATAGAAGGCTGCTTAATAATGTTCAAATAGTGACAGCTTAAATGCACTCATTTAAACATTTAAACTTTCACAAACCCTGGCTGTTGCCGTTTGCCAGCTTATGCGATTTATCCAATATCAGTCTTTAAGGTTTTTTTTTTTTATCTTTTCTTTTCTTTTCTTTTCTTTTCTTTTCTTTTGGACTGCTAAGCTTGAGGAGGAAAGCTTCCCTCCTTAACACTCATTTTTTTTAACAGCCTCCCAGTAAAGGAATGGGGAAATGGGGGACTCAGGACAAAATACATAGTCATGGTAATGCTATGTGAAAGAAACTAAATAACAGCAAACTAAATGTCACACCAAAGGAGATATAGATCTACACTATAGTCCTTGACAATGATACAGATACATCCTTGTCCCTGTCTTTCCCTCTATGTATGTCTGTGTTTCTGTCTCTCTGTCATTCCCTATCTCTGTCTCTATTGTCTGTGTCTGTCCCTGCATCGTTGTCCATCTCTGTCTACCTCTGTATGTCTTAGTGTCTATCTTTTGTCGGACTCTGTCTCTGTCTCTTTCTGTTTCTGTCACTCTGTGCCTGTAAGACTTTCTGGGTGTCTTACTTTTTTTTTTCTTATAATAATATTTTTTATTATATTATGTTAGTCACCATACAGTACATCCCTGGTTTCTGATGTAAAGTTCGATGATTCATTAGTTGCGTATAACACCCAGTGCACCATGCAATACATGCCCTCCTTACTACCTGTCACCAGCCTATCCCATTCCCCCACCACCCTCCCCTCTGAAGCCCTCAGTTTGTTTCTCAGAGTCCATAGTCTCTCATGGGTGTTTATCTTTCTGTCTCTGTCCCTCTTTGTAAATGTGTCTCTTTCTCCATCTGTCTGTCTCTTGTCTTTCTCTTTCTGTCTCAGTCTGTCTCTGTCTCATTCTGTGTCCGACTGATTTTTCAATCACTCTGCCACTATCTCTTTCTTGCTGAATGTCTCTCTCATTCTATTCTTGTCTTTCTCTGTTTCTGTGTCTGTCTCACAGTCAGTCTGTCTTTGTTTTTTCTACTTCTATCTATCAGCATCAGCTTATCTCCCTACCTCTGTCATTAACTGCTACTGTCGGCCCTAATTTGTATGTGCCTCCATATATCCCTGCCTATGTCTGCTTTCCTCTGTCTCTATCTCTGTCTCTGAACTCCCTTTCCTATGTATCCCAGACTAACTGTACACCTACCCCATTATAGCTTTGGAGAAATCTTAAGTTCCCAGAACACCCTTTGGTTTTATTTTTTTTCCTACCTGTTTGAATGTCTTGAACCCTCTCCATATGGTACTTTCCTTATTTTTTTTTTCCAAACAAAAACTCATTTTCAACATTTGAGATCTGGCTGAAAGACCAAGTTTTCTCACAACTTCATGGCAGAGATAGTCTTCCCTCAACTGTACTCCCTCGGGCTTGATTAGATCATTTTTAGTCTCTCTCTCTCTCTCTCTCTCTCTCTCTCTCTCTCTCTCTGCCTATCTTAAGGAGGCAGGACTGAAATGTGACTACAATTCAGTATACAAACTTTCTTCTGTTATGTCCCCTTCCAGTAGGGTCCCTGAGATAGATTTAGTAGTCTATGAAAAACAGAGGCTAGCAGTCTTAGAGCTCATGTTCAAAGATACAAGGGACCTAACAAACAATGGCTTATAAAGGAGAAAGATGTAGATGGGATAGACACAGACATCAGAAAGTGTAAAGTATGGTACTGTTTAAAGGGTCTATACAGAGGTGCCTGGGTGGCTCAGTTGGTTAAGCGTCTGCCCTTGGCTCAGGTCATGATCTCAGGGTCCTGGGATCAAGCCCTGCATTGGGCTCTCTGCTCAGCAGGGAGTTGGCTTCTCCCTCTCTCTGCTCATGCTCTCTCTCTCTCTCTGTCAAATAACTAAATAAAATATTTTAATAAAAAATAAAGGGTCTATGTATAAGGAACACAAAGATGACATTGGAATTTTGATGAAAGATTTATCAATGTGCTACCAAAAAAAAAATCTTTTCAAGAGGAAAATAAAGGGATGGGGAGAGAGTGTATATCCCTAAGGTCCACAGGAAGGTGCTCGCCGGGTCTCAACCACAGAATTTGGAAATAAAGCTGTCCGGTGAGAGTTAAAATAGCAGAGAAAGACAATTATCATATGGTTTCACTCGTTTATGGAGCATAAGAAATAGCAGGAAGATCAGTTTGAGAAGGAAGGGAAGAACGAAAGGGGATATAAACAGAAGGGGGAATGAACCATCGGAGACTATGGACTCTGGGAAACAAACTGAGGGCTTCAGAGCGGGAGGGGGTTGGGGGAATGGGATAGGCTGGTGATGGGTAGTAAGGAGGGCGCGTATTGCATGGTGCACTGGGTGTTATATACAAATAATGAATCATGGAACACTATATCAAAAACTAAGGATGTACTGTATGGTGACTAACATAACATAATAAAAAATTATTAAAAAAAAAAAAAAGAAGAAGCAGCGTGAGAGCCAGTACAGGAGAATGTTTGGTGTTTTGTGGCTTGTAAAGCATTCATGTTTTATCTTTGTTCAGACATGATTATGAAGTGGCCTCTGTACTGCTGACTCTGTCTGGCTCTGTCTGAATGCTTGTCTCTGTTAGTCTCTGTCAGTGTGTCTGTCTTTTTCTGTCTCTCTCTGTCTGTATCTGACTGTGCCTGAATCTTTCTCTGTCACTGTCCAGCTGCCAATTAACTGTTTGCTCCTGTCTGTATTTGTCTTCTTCTGTCTTTCTGTCTGTCTCCAAGTCATTCTGTCTCTGACTGTCCCTTTCCGTGCATCTCTGCCTACCTGTCTTTTTCTCTCTCTGTCTCTGTTTCTGTCTGCCTCTGTACTTCTGTCTCTAGCTGTTACTGTTTTTCTCTGTCTCTATATTCCTCTGTCTCTCAGTCTCTATATGTCTTTATCTGTTTCTGTCTCTGTTTCTCTGTCTCTGTCTGGCAGTGTTTACTACCTCCGTCTGTCTTTCTTTGTCTAAATCTGTTTTTCTTTGACTCTGTCTTCGGAAATATCTTGCTGTCTGTCTTTGTCTTTCTACTTTGGGCTGTCTTTTTGCTTATACCTCTTTTTGTCTATCTCTGCATGTGTCTATTTCTCTCTCCCTGTCTGTCTCTGTGTCTTTCTGTCTCTGTGTGGTGATTGTGATTTTCTGTCTCTCTGCCACTAATACTCTTTCTCTTTTTGCCTCCATCTATCTGTCTCTGTCTAACTTTGTCTGTCAGTTTCTGCCAGTCTCTGTCTCCGGCCATCTGTCTATATGCCCACCAATCTCTACCTCTCTTAGTCTATATGTTTGCCTATCTATCTCTATGTGTGTGTATCTTTATCTTTTCCTGCCTGCCCCAACTCTGTCTCTGTCTCTGTCTCAGTGTGTCTCTATGTGTCTCTGCTTCTGTCTCTCACCTTGTCTGTCTGTCTCTGTCTGTTAACCTTTTCTGTGTCTCTATCTCTCGGCATCTGTTCTTCTGTCTGCCTCTGCCTAGATTTCTTTCTCCATATGTCTGTTTATGACTGTATGTCTCACTCTGTCTATCCGTCCTTCTGTGTCTGGATCACTCTTTGTTTTTCTCTCTGTCCCTGTGTCTCTGAATAAATCTCTCTCTGATCATGTCCCTATCTCCTTTGTCTCTTCCTCTATGACTCTGTCTGTGACTATCTCTCCCTCACTCTTTCTGTCTTTTTTTTTGGGGGGGGGCCTTTTTTTTTCTTTATGCTTACTCTATTTTTCTCTGTTTGTCTGCCACTTTCATCTGTTTTCTTGCATCTTGTCTCTTAGTGTCTCTCTCCTCTGTTTGTCTGTATCTACCTATTGCCCATTTTTAAAATTAAGCTTTTATTTTAATTCCAGTGTAGTTAACATACAGTGTTATATTAGTTTCAGGTGTAGAATATAGTGATTCAACAATTCTGTACATTACTCAGTGTTCATCATGGTAAGTGTACTCTTTAATCCCCATCACCTATTTTATCCATCCTCCCACCCAACTGCTCAATTTTTATTCATTTCTGTCCTTCCGGATTTTTTTTAATTGTCATTCTCTTTCTGTAAGTCTCTGTCTCTGTTTAGCTCCCTTTCTCTGCAGGTCCATCTGTCTCAGTCTGCCTTCCTTTCTCTCTCGTGTCCTTTCATCTCAGGCCATCTATGTAAATCTATCATTGTTTTTCTCTCTGTCTTTGTCTCTGCCTCTGTTTTCTCCTGAATTTGTCTCTCTCTGTCTCTGACAATGTGTCTCTATCTCAATATACCTTTCTATTTCTCTGTGTCTGTTTCTCTCCATCTGACTCTTTTTCTTAGCCTATCTATCTGACTCTGGCTGTCGCTGTCTGCCACTCTCTTTCTTTGGTATGTTTCTGTCTGTCAGTCTCTATCTGTATGTCTGTGTCTCTCTGGTTGTCTTTGAATTGGTTGTCAAATCAGATTTATCCCTGTAAGTCTCTGTCTTCCTCTACCTTTCACTGCCTGTCTATCTCTTTGCCTTTCTCTATTTCTTTGTCTTATCCTGCCTCTCTATTTCTGTGTGTTGTTCCTTCTCTGCCTGTCTCTCTCATCTGCTTCATCTATCTCTCCTCGTTTGTCCATCTGTCACCATCTTTTCCTCCATTGGTCTGCCTAAAAATCCCTTTTTTTCTCTGTGTCTGTCTACCTTTCCCTGTCTGCCTGTCTGCCTCCATACTTGTTTGTCTGTATCTGTCAACTTCTATCTCTCAGTCTCTCTGTTTATTTTTGTTCCTGTCTGTATGTCTGTGTTTTTCTGTTTCTATTTCTGCCTTCCTTTATATCTTGATTCATCTGCTTGCCCTGCTCTTTGCCTGCATCTCTATCTTTATCTGTCTCTGTCGATGTGTCTCTCTGTCTGTCTCTGTCTCTCTCTTCTCCCTGTCCATCTTTGTCAGCCTGTCAGTCTGATTATCTGTCTGTCTCTCACCATCTGTGTCTCTCTGACTGCCTGTCTGTGTTTCTCTGGCTGTCACTCCCCATCTGTCTCTGTATGGTTGATTCCATCATTAGTGGACACAGGGATGAACCAAGGAAAACAGAAAGACCAGAAGGAACACCCAGCTGCAAGGTAAAGAATGAAGAACTGAAAGTGCACGAAGTTCTATCAGAAGACTTTTATCAAGGAGCTCCTCACATCTTAAATTTTTGTCTAGTCTCTGAGGGAAGAAAACAGAGTCTTCAATGGAGTTCATTGTGGGAAGAGAAGCTCTAAAGCTATGAATAGAGCAGGCATTAAGAAAAGCCTTCTGTTAAATCACCCCCGCACCACCACCCTAAAGACAAGGCATCACTAAAGTAATGTAAGACCTATAGTGTGCTGAGTGTACAGAACAACAATAAACCACAAAGCCAACCCATCTCCACCTTATAACTAGATTATTTTCAAACATCCAGACCGAAGTCTAGCAGGATGATAATCATGCCCATTTTTAGACGTAAAAACTCTTGACCTAAGTCTCCATCACCCTACACAAAATGTCTGGTCTTTGACAGCAACACAAATTTCAAGGTATGCAAAAAGGCAAGTAAAAATGACACACAGCCAAGAGACAAAGAAGTCATTGGAATCAGCCTTGGATATTACATAAATGGTGGAAATATCTAATGGAATTGGAAAGAACTACATGTTAATGTCCTCATAGAAAAAAAATGGGCAACAGAATTTCAGATGGGTAATTTCAACAGAGAGATGGAAACTATATCAAAGGGAAATGATAGAAGTGAAAAAACCAGTAATAGAGATGAAGCATGCCTTCAGTGGGCTCATCACTAGACTTACAATTGGGAAAAGAATCACAATTTGAACATGGGCTGGCAGCAATTACCTGAACTGAAACTCAAAGAGGAAAAAAAAAAAGTGGATCAACACACCCAAAAAGCAAAAACAGAACAAAAGAAAAAGGGACAGAGGACCCAAGACATGTGGGACAAAATTAAATGGTCTACTGCAGTGTTTGCCTGTCTGTCTGTTTGTCTGTCTGTCTGTTTTAAAAGCTTATGCTTTTGTTTTACTCAGTTTTGCCTATGCCATTTTTGTTTGTACGAATACATTTGCTTCAGTACTAAAGTAATACCCATTCATCGACAGAGGTCAAGACATTCTAATATACCTGAAGCTTACCACTTTAAGGAGCAAAGATTTAATCCTTTAAGATACTGGACTTCTATAATTAAATTGCTGTCTGTCTTGCAAACAGTGTATGGAATCCAATACAATTTCACCTTGATGACTCAAAATTATCCTGGAGAACACCAACTTTAATAGTTCTTCAGAATTAATAATTGGGCTGCTTCAAAAGCCAAAGGTGAATAGAGGTCTGTTTTATCCCTTTGCTAAATAACTCCTGGGTGCTTTGGTCTATGTTCCCCTTTGCTGCCCCCTTTGTTGTCAGATATCACAATTTACAACTTACTGTCCTTGGCTTCTACACCTGCTACAATACTGTGCACAGTCCTTAGGGAACAGCACGAGTACAGTGTACCTACTCTCGTAGAACTGTAGTGAGGATACATAGAACATACATATACATATACGGAAGCTGGCACACAGTGGGGATTTTTATTTTTAAAACATAGCTCATGCTGTGTATTCAGTTTTGCCTTTTGCATGTTTCACTTGATATTGTGGGAATTTTCACATGCCATTGTAGTATTCTAAGTTAATCTTTCTGGGAAACATTCCAGGTTGAAAATAAACCCTGGTAAATTTAGAGAAGATTGTCAGTTTCACAATTGTGTAGCTTAAATGAAAAATTCATGTTTCAATAAAAAATTTAGTCTTTTACCTGCAAAATTGTGCATTGGAAACATCAATATCTTCGTGATATGAAACTCATGGGATAATATGATGTATTCCAAAAAGTTAAGTTTTATGTCTGTGAATTTTATTTCTAACTGATTTCATCTATAAACATGCTCAAAACAGATCAAAGGGATCACACTACTTAGGATGAAACCACTTGATAATTGGTTATTGCTCTATAGTGAAAAAACAAACATATGAAGCAATCAAAACATGGTTACCATTGAAAATTGCATCAACCAAGGGCATAGAGATGAAAAAAGATATGACATAAGTGTTGTAAAAGTCCTCTACCATGTTAAAAACTTATGGACAGTAATTAAATCCTCTGGTTTCAAGGATGTGTACTCATTTCCAAACTCATCACGTTGTATACATTAAATATGTACAGATTTTGCATACAATCATACTTCAGTGAAGTAGTTTAAAATATAAATAAATAAAAAATAAATGAGCACTTGGGTGTTATACGCAAACAACGAGTCATGGAACGCTACATCAAAAACTAATGAAGTACTGTACGGCGAATAACATAACGTAATTTAAAAAAGAAAATAATTCTATGATAATTAAAGCTTACCAAAAAAAAAAAAATCCTTGGGCTATTTAAAATCACTATTTTGCAGAAGATGGGTATTTACTCTGGTAAAATTCTAGAAGATAATATTTAAAACTGATAAATATCTCATAAAACCTACATTGTTTTCCTTGCTATCTCAATCCCAATGTTTATAATAACAAGCATGAACTGTGGACAAAAATGTGAAATGGTATAAAATTTCTGGAGGTCAGTTTAACAATATGTGTCGAAAGTCTTAAAATGCTACTTATTCTCTGGAAACTAGTAGTTCTATTCCCACAAATTTACCCTAAGAATATTTAAGAGGTGGAAAAATAAATGATGAATAGGATGTTCTTTGTACCATTCTTGTATAATAGTGAAAATTTTTCCAACACTAAGGTAGTGGAAATAAATGTGACAAGAAAAGATACTCAACATAGTGTTATATGTTATTAAACAAGCTACAAAACAGTAAAACAAAATGTGTGTTTGGGGAGTTGGTTGTGGAGATACATATATCAAACATGCATTTCATGAGATGTCTTGAAGAAAGAAAAATAGTAAATTGCTTCAGGGAAGCAAAAGAATGATAAATGAGTGAAAAGAAAGGCAAGTTTCTAATCAAAAGAAGGGTAAATAATTTTAATAACTAGAAATAGCAAAAAAGCTACTCGTGTATCTGTTCTAGTATCTTTTGGTGGAGTCTTTCAGGTTTTCTGCATATAGTATCATGTCATCTGCAAATAGTGAAAGTTTTACTTCTTACTTGCCAATTTTGATGCCTTTTATTTCTTTTGGTTGTCTGATTGCTGAGGCTAAGACTACCAGTACTATGTTAAATAACAGTGGTGAGAGTGGACATCCCTGTTTGCTGCTGACCATAGAGGACAACTTCCCAGTTTTTCCCCATTTAGGATGATATTAGCCGTGGGATTTTCATAGATGACCTTCATTATATTGAGGCATGTTCCCTCTAAACCTACTATGTTGAGGGTTTTTTTTTTAATCATGAATGGAAGTTGTACTTTGTCAAATGATTTTTCTGCATTTATTCAAGGGATGATATCGTTTTTAACCTTCATTTTATTCATGTGATGTATCACCTTGATTTATTTGTGCATATTGAATCACCCTTGCAACCCGGGAATTAATCGCACATTATCATGGTGAGTGATTATTTTAAATGGTTATTTTAACGTGTTGTTGGATTGGGTTTGCTAGTGTTTTATTAAGAATTTTTGCATCTATATTCATCAGGGATGTTCTTCTGCAGTTCTCTATTTTAGTATTTCCTTATCTGGTTTTGGCTTCAGAGTAATGCTGGTCTCATAGAATGAATTTGAAAGTTTTCCTTCCATTTCCATTTTTTGGAATAGTTTGGGAAGAATAGGTATTAACTCCTCTCTAAATGTTTGGTAGAATTTGAAAAAAAAAATAAAAAAAAATAAATGAATAAATATTTGATAGACTTTGCCTGTGAAGCCATCTGGTCCTGGACTTCTGTTGGTTGAGATTTAGGGGGGGGTTGTTTTTGTTTTTTGAGATTTTATTTATTTATTTGAGAGAGAGAGCGGGCACTGAGCACAGAGCCTGGCATGGGGCTTGATCTCACGACCCTGAGATGATGACCCGAGCCGAAACCAAGAGTAGGACTCAAATGACTGAGCCACCCAGGCGCCCAGGGAATTTCTTGATTATTGATTCAGTTTCTTTGCTGGCTGTCAGTGTATTCCAGTTTTCTGTTTCTTCCTTTTTCAGTTCTGGTAATTTATATTTTTCTAGGAATTTATCCATTTCTTCCAGTTTGTACAGTTTGTTGTACGTAGTTTTCCATAATATTCTTTTACGCTTGTTTGTATTTCCGTGGTGTTGGTTGTTATTCTTCCTATTTCATGTGTGATTTTATTTAGTTGGATCCTTTCTCTTTTCTTTTTGATAAATCTGGCCAGAGGTTTATCAATTTTATTATTTTTTTTTTCAAGAACCAGCTCCTGGTTTCATTGATGTGGTTCTATTGTGGTGCTTTTTTGTGATTGTTTTAGTGTCTATATCATTTATTTCTGCCCTAGTCTTTATTACTTCCCTCCCTCTGCTGGCTTCAGGCTTCATTTGCTGTTCTTTTTCCAACTCCTTTAGGTATATGGTTAGGTTGTTTATTTGAGCCTTTTCTTGCTTCTTGAGGTAGGCCTGTATTGCTATATACTGCTCTCTTAGGACCTCTTTTGCTGCATCCAAACGTTTTGGACCATTGTGTTTTCATTTTTATTGGTTTCATGTGAGTTTTTTAAATTTCTTCCTTGATTTCCTGGTTGACCCATTCATTCTTCAGTAGCATGTTATTTAACCTTCTTGTATTTGTAGTCTGTCCAAATTTTTTCTTGTGGTTGATTTTTTTTTTTTTTTTACATAGCGTTGTAGTCAAAAAAGGTGCATGGTATGATTTCAAAATTTTGTGTTTGTTGAGGCCTGTTTTGTGACCTAATATGTCATCTATTCTGGACAATGTTCCATGTGTACTTGTAAAGAATGTGTATTCTGCTCTTTTAGGATGTAATGTTCTGAATGTATCTGCTAAGTCCTTCTGGTCCAGTGTATCATTTAAAGCTGTTGTTTTCTTGTTGATTTTCTGTTTAGATGATCTGTCCATTAATGTAATTGGGATGTTTAAGTGCCCTACTATTACTGTATTATTACCAATTAGTTCCTTTATGCTTGTTATTAATTGTTTTATATATTTGGGTGCTCCCATATTGGGTGCAGGGATATCTACAATTGTTTTATTTTCTTGTTCGATTGTCTCTTTTATTGTTATATAGCACTCTTGTCTCTTGTTACAGTCTTTGTTTTAATGTCCATTTTGTTTGCTTTAAGTATTGATATTCTAGCTTCCTTCTGCCATCCATTTGCAGGATTAATGTTACTCCATCCACCTCACTTTCAGTTTGCAGGTGTCTTTAGGTCTAAAATGAGTCTCTTGTAGGCAGCATACAGATGTGACTTTTTTTTAAAAAAAATTCATTCTGACACCCTATATCTTTTGATTGGAGTGTTTAGTCCATTTATAATCCAAGTAATTATTGATAGATATATATTCATTGCCATTTTATTTCTTGTTTTCTGTTTGTTTCTGGAGATTTTCTCTGATAGGTTCTTGTCTTTGTGATTTTGGTCTCTCTTTTCCACTCAAAGAATCCCCTTTAATATTTCTTACAGGGCTGATTTCGTGTTCTCAAACTCCTTTAGTTTTTGTTTGTCTGGGAAACTCTTTATCTCTCCTTCTATTCTGAAATGGCAGCCTTGCTGGATAGAATATTCCTGGCTTCAGATTTTTCCCATTCATCACTTTCAATATATCCTGCCAGTCAATGCCTTCTGGCTTGTCAATTTTCCATTGAGAAATCTCTTGCTAGCCATATGGCTCCTCCCTTGTAAGTTAACGACTTCTTTTGTCTTGTTGATTTTAAGATTTTTTTCTTTATCACCATATTATGCAAATTTAACTACAATATGTCTTGGTGTTGGCCTGCCTTTGTTGATTTTGATGGGAGTTCTCTGTGCCTCCTGGATCTGGGTGTCTGTTTCCTCCCTCAGATTAAGGGGGCTTTCTGGCATTAATTCTTCAAATAAATTTTCTGACCCCCTTCTCTCTTTTCTTCTTCTGGGACTCCTATACTATGGATGTTATTACATTTGATGGAGTCAAGTCTTTTCTCATGTTGCATAATTCTTTCTCTCTTTTGTTCAGCTTAGTTAGTTTTTGTTATTTTTCCATGCAGGCCACTAATCCGCTCCTCTGCTTCTTCCAGCCTGCTGTTATTGCATCAAGCCTCTTTCCATTCTCATTTATTGCACTTTTCATCTCTGATTCATTGTGGTTTTTTTTTTTTAACTATTTTATCTTTGTGTTAAGGGTTTCACTGATGCTTTGCATTCTTTTCTCAGGCCCAGTGATTATCCTTATGATTGATGATTTAAATTCTCCACCAAGCATGTTACTTATAACTGTTTCACGTTGATCTCTGGCCATGGCCTTATCTTGTTCTTTCTTCTGGGACAATTTCCTCCAACTTGGCATTTTCTCTAAGTCTCTGTCTTCTTCTGGGTGCTAGGGAAAAAATGGTTATGTCCCCTGCTCTTTCAAGTAATGACCACATGAAGAAGCGGTGTTGTAGTGGCCAAGGCCTGGAACTTTGGGGAGTGTCTATGGTGTGTGCTGCTTGTTCTGTGCTCTTGTGTTTTGGCCCGTCTATCTTTCAGGCCAGTCATCTGTAGATGCTCTCCTTGCCTACTGTGGACAGTGTTTCGTCCCTAGCTTGAATGGTGAGTTTTAACTAGATGTGCTCTGGTCTGCTTGTGAAATGAGACCTGACACCACCTCCACCAGAGCTGAGGTCCTGCAGAACTCTGTGGTGGGGAGATGTGGTGTAGGCAGGGTTTTGTGTTGGTCTTGTGGGGGAGGGACCCACTTTGTTAGGACTGAGGCAAGTGTGACTGAGAAGGGCACTTACACTGGAGTGCAGGAGTGTGGGGCTTGGTGTAAGCAAGTTAGGCAGCCAGTGTCAGTGCTCTGCTGCTTCCTGTGGGTGCCTCTGTGTTTATTATGAAGGGTTGGGGAGGGAAACGGCACCAGCCAGCTCCTTTGTTTGAGGTTTAGTGTCCCCGTGAATGCTGTCCCTCAAAGACGCACTCCACAAAGAGCAAATAATCTCCCCACTGTGTGCCCCAGGCTCTCTTCAGATCACTGTTTCCATGCTGTCTGCCCCTGGGACTTTTTCCTGCCTTCTCTCCAGGAGCAGTGTAGTGTCCTCTGGGCTCTATTCCAGTCAAGCCCCTTGACCTTTGAAACTCCAGGCTTTAAGCCCCTCTGGTTGCAATAACTCACAAAATTCAGCCCCTCTCCTTTTCCAAGCCAATGGCTTTGGGTAACCATTCTCCTTGTGCATTCCTCTGTTTGCTCCTCTCTCTCTCTCTAGCACCCTTCTCTGTGACCACATCTTCCACCCCTCCACAGCACCCATGATCTGTTTCTCCCCTAAACAACAGCTCTGCACTTCCTACCTCTTTGATGTGGCCTCTTCTATCCTTTTAGTTGTGGAGTTTGTTCTGTCAGTCTTCGGGTCTATTTCTGAAGTATTTAGGATGATTTGATAGTGATCCAGTTGTGTTCATGGGGCAAGGTGAGCCTAGGGTCCTCCTACTTTGCCACCGTCTTCCAAGTCACAGAGCGGAATAATTTCAAATGATGTATAGTAACACCTAGCAGACCTCCAGTAAATTCAGAAGTAGAAGGAAAAACAAGAATTGCCTAGGGCAAGTTTTGCAGGAGGAAGACTTCATGACATGGCAGCTTCTACTACTGAAGGATCACTTTTGACCCACTGTCCCTACCCAAAATATCTTCTTCCTGACTGTGTGGGGAGAAAAAGAAAACAAAAACAAAACAAAACAAAACAAAGCACCTTATTTACCTAAGTACAGTTCTTACTAAAGTCCTTCAGATATCAAACAGACTAAACCAAATGAATCAGATAGCTTTAATTTCCTTTCTGTGCCTTTTCTGTTTAAATGGCAAATACGTTTGGGGGAATTAAGGGGCTTTTTCTCACGTCTTATCACAAATTGGTACATATTATTTCCTTTCTCTGACCCTGCAGCACAGCACCCTTTTATACGTCTTCAACTAAGTCCAGTGTTTCAATTTTGCTGCATTATGGAGTAAAATCATGGTTTATGAATGGTTAATAACATGCCCTTTTGAAAATGTGGACAAATGCTTAGACAGACTTCCCTCTGCTTTTTTACAACAAGTCATTCCTAATGACTGTACATATACTAAGCAGCTATTATTTACCATCTGGGTGGGTAGTGTAACATGCTGCTGCTATAAGGCTCCTAGGTAGGCTTCAGTTCTCTTGACAATATCTGTTTATGTTCAGAAGATCATAATATGACAAATAAGTGACAGTTCATAACAAGTTTAATTTGACAGGCCATAGAATGTTTATATAATCTCTAGCACACGAAATGCTCAGAAAACATATTCAGACAAAATTTTGTTTTCTAAAACACAAACTCATGTGGAAGTTTAATCTTCAACAGACCTGCTTAGGACAAAGCTACTGTCTCTCCCACCCCCACCCCAAGATACTACTATGAGTGCCTTTTCACACCTTTACTCATATTGGGAATTGAACTGTATCTATTTTGTTTCAAGTTTGTTGATTGTATGTGACTAGATATTGAGTTAGGTGATGCCCTTTAAAATTGTATCAAAGTGAATTCCCATCTTCTGCAAAATAAAATTCTCATGAATCTGTGGGTGCAGCTGCTGGTAAACAGTTTCCAAACTGGAAGCAGTTCATTACTACACTTACGTAATCATAGTTTTTCAAACATAGAGCAATAGCCAAATCGTGATTGGCTTCATCCCAAGTAGTGTGGCCCCTCTCGTCACTTTTGCCCACTCTGCCATTTGCAGATTGTCGTCAAAATAGGAATAAATTCCAAAGTCACAATGTAAAGTTTAACCCCCTAAGAATGCCTATTCCATTATTCCAAGGACTTTCTGTCATTAAGTCATCCATATTTTCAATGTAAAAGTATATTTCTAAATACTCGTTTATAGAGTTCACCACCCCTCATATTTCATGATGCTTTCATACTGGGCCCAATAACATGTGAACAGCAAAGTCTTCTGTTACACGTAAATATTCATCCATTTCTGCAGTATCCAGAACTGTTCAGGGTCTATGATTTTATTGTACTTACAAGTTAATAAACTGACCAGTTACTGTTTGATTGATACCAGGAAAGACATGAAACTCCTGGATCAGAGACAGAGGGCTTCATTACTGGTGTATGAAAAAAAAAAAAAAAACCCAGTATTTACAGTTCATGTTCTTCTGCCTTGGTTTCTCATGGTCCCCAAGTCCCACAGGGAAGTTGCAAAGAGCCCATCACGGACACCGGCATATGCTATGGACTGCAAAGGTGAAGAACAGTAATTTAGAAGATTCACCACTTTTACAGCAAGCAGAAGTGGGCCTGCTCTATGTAGTGGGAGATGTTGCCTCACCACACCAGGTTGCTTGTTGAAATCACATCTCTGAGAAGTACCTTGTGTAAAGAGCAGACAGGCCTTTTTTATTCTTGGCATTCCCAGCAAGAATGCACAGGGAATAGTGCAGGGCCGAAGGTGGATTTCCTCTCCCAAACTGAAGCTAGACTGTTTAAATCATAGATAGCTATAAATATAGGTATAGATATAGATATAAAAAGATATAGATCCATGTTTTAAATATTATTTAAATAAATAAATGTTTTAAACTCATATATACACAGACACATTATTTCTTTTTAAAATTTTTCAAGTTGTGATTTAAATTCCAGTTAGCGTATAGTGAAATATTAGTTTCAGGTGTAGAATTTAGTGATTCACCACTTATTTACAACACCCAGTGCTCATAATAAAAAGTGACCTCCTTAATACCCATCACCCATTTAACCCACCCTCTGCCCACCTCCCCTCCAGCAACCTTCAGTTTGTTCTCGATAGTTAGGGGTCTGTTTTCTGCTTTGCCATTCTCTCTCTTTTCCCCCCGTCTTCATCTGTTTCATTTCTTAAATTCCACATAGGAGTGAGATCATATAGCATTTGTCTCTCTCTGACTTATTTTGGTTAGCATAATACTCTCTAGCTCCATCCATGCCCTCACAAATGGCAAGATTCCATTCTTTTTGATGGTAATATTCTATTTTATATAAATACCATATCTTCTTTATCAATTCATGAGTTGATGGACATTTGGACTCCTTCCATAAATTCGCTATTGTTGATAATGCTGCTATAAACATCAGGGTGCATGTTTCCCTTTGAATCAGTACTTTTGTCTCCTTTGGGTAAATACCTGGTAGTGGAACTGCTGGATCATCGGGTAGTTCCCTTTTTAACATTTGAGGAACCTCCATACGGTTTTCCAGAGTGGCTACACCAGTTTGCATTCCCACCAACTGTGCAAGAGGGTTCCCCTATCTCTGCATCCTTGCCAACACCTGTTGTTTCCTGTGTTGTTAATTTTATCCATTCTGACTGGTGTGAGGTGATATCTCACTGTAGTTTTTTTTTCCCATAATAATATTTTTATTATATTATGTTATTCACCATACAGTACATCCCTGGTTTTTGATGTAAAGTTCGATGATTCATTAGTTGCGTATAACACCCAGTGCACTGTGCAATACGTGCCCTCCTTACTACCCATCACCAGCCATTCCCATTCCCCCACCCCTCTCCCCTCTGAAGCCCTCAGTTTGTTCTTCAGAGTCCATAGTCTCTCATGCTTCATTCCCCCTTCTGACTACCCCCCTTTCTTTATCCTTTTCTTCTCCTACCGATCTTCCCACTTCTAATGTCATTGTAGTTTTGACTTGTATTTCCCTGATGATGAGTGATGTTAAGCATCTTTTCATGTGTCTGTTAGTCATCTGTACATCTTTTGTGGAAAAATGTCTATTCATGTCTTCTGACCATTTTCTAACTGCATTATTTGCTTTTTGGGTATTGAGTCTTATAAGTTCTTTTTTGAATTTAATTCAATTAGCCAACATATAATACATCATTCGTTTTTGATATAATGTTCAATGATTCATTAGTTGTGTATACAAGTTCTTGGTATATTTTGCATACTAACCCTTTATCAGATATATCGTTTGCAAATATCTTCTCCCATTCTGTAGTCTGCCTTTTAGTTTTGGTGATTGTTTCTGTGGTTGTGCAGAAGTTCTTGTTTTGTTTTGTTCTTTATTGTGATAAAGTCCCAATAGTTTATTTGTGCTTTTGTTTCCCTTGCCTCTGAAGACGTGTCTAGCAAGAAATTGCTATGGCTGAGATCAAAGAGGTTGCTGCCTGTGTTCTCCTCTAGGATTTGGATGGATTCTTGTCTCATATTTAGGTCTTTCATCCATTTTTAGGTTTTTTTTTTTTTTGTATATGGTGTAAGAGAATGTTCCAGTTTCGTTCTTCTGCATGTGGCTGTCCAGTTCTCCTAACACCATTTGTTGAATAGACTGCCTTTTTTTATCCATTGGCTATTCTTTCCTGCTTTATCGAAGATTAGTTGACCATATACTTGTGGGTCCATTTCTGGGTTTTCTATTCTGTTCCTTTGATGGGTTTGTCTGCTTTTGTGCCAGGACCATGTTGTTTTGAGAACTACAGCTTTGTCATATAGCTTGAAATCCAGAATTGTGATGCCTCCAGCTTTGGTTTTCCTTTTCAGCATTGCTTTTGGCTACTCAAGGTCTTTTTTGGTTCCATACAAATTTCAGGATCATTTACTCTAGCTCTGTGAAAACTGCTGGCGGTATTTTGATAGGGATTGCATTAAATTTGCAGATCGCTTTGCATAGTATAGACATTTTAACAATATTTTTTCTTCCAATCCAGGAGCATGGGATGCTTTTCCATTTCTTTGTGTCCTTTACAATCTCTTACATTAGTGTTCTGCAGTTTTCAGAGTACATATTTTTGTCACTTTGGTTAGGTTTATCTTTATCTTATAGTTTGGTGTAATTTTAAATGGGATCAATTCCTCGATTTCTCTTTCTGCTGGTCCGTTATTGGTGTACAGAAATGCAACAGATTTCTGAATGTTGTTTTTATATCGTGCAACTCTGCTGAATTTGTATATCATTTCTAGATGTTTTTTTGTGGACTGTTTTCGGGTTTCTATAGAACGTATCATGTCTTCTGCAAATAGAGAAAGTTTGACTTCTTACTTGCCGATTAGGGTGCCTTTTATTTCTTTCTGTTGTCTGACTGCTGAAGCTAAGAGTTCCAGTACTATGATAAATAACAGCAGTGAGGTGGACATCCTTAACTTGTTCCTTACCAGGAGGAAAAGCTCTCAACTTTTCCCCCTTGAGAATGACATTAGCTGTGGTTTTTACATGCACAGCCTTTATGATGTTGAGGTTATGTTCCTTCTGTGCCTACTTTGTTGAGGGTTTCTATCATGAATAAATGTTCTACCTTGTCAAACGCTTTTACTGCATCGATTGAGAGGATCACATGGTTCTTAGCCTTTCTTTTATTAATGAGGTGTATAATGCCAATTGATTTGCCAATATTGAACCATTCTTGAAGCCAAGGAATAAATCCCACTTGATCGTGGGGTAGCATTCTTTGATATGCTGTTGGATTCGATTCACTAGCATTTTGCTGAGAATTTCTGGACCCATATTCACCAGGGATATTGATCTCTAGATTTCTTTTTTTACTGGAGTCTTTTTTCTGGTTTTGAAACCTGGGTAATGATGGTGTCCTAGAATAGGTTTGGAAGTTCTCCTTCAATTTCTATTTTTTGGAACAGTTTGAGAAGAATAGGATTTAATTAGTCTTTAAAAGGTTGGTAGGCTGAGGAAAATGAAATTAAGGAATCCATTCCATTAACAATAGCACCAAAAATCATACATTATCTCGGAACAAACTTAGCCAGGGAAGTAAAGGATCTATATTCTAGAAACTACAAATCACTCTTGAAGGACATTGAAGAAGAAGCAAGAAGATGGAAAAATATTCCATGCTCATGGGTCAGAAGAATAAACATTGTTAAAATGTCTATGCTACCTAGAGAAATCTACACTTTCAGTCCCATCCTGATCAAAATACCAAAAACATTTTTCAGAGACCTAGAACAAACACCCCTTAAATTTGTGTGGAACTGAAAAGGCCCTGAATTGCCAAGGAATCATTGAAAACAAAAACAAAAAACAAAAACAAAACAAAACAAAACAAAACAAAAGCTGGGGGCATCACAGTGCTGGATTTCAAGCTGTACTACGAAGCTGTGATCACAAAGACAGCATGGTACTGGCACAAAAACAGGCACATAGACCAATGGAACAGAATTGAGAACCCAGAAATGGACCCTCGGCTCTTTGGGCAACTAACCTTTGACAAAGGAGGAAAACACATCCAGTGGAAAAAAGACAGACTCTTCAATAAATGGTGCTGGGAAAATTGGACAGCTACAAGCAAAAGAATGAAACTTGACGACTCCGTCACACCATACACAAGGATAAACTCCAAATGGATGAAAGATCTCGATGTGAAACAGGAATCCATCAAAATCCTAGAGGAGAATATAGGCAGCAACCTCTTTGACATTGGCCACAGCAACTTCTTTCATGACACATCTCCGAAAGTAAGAGAAACAAAATAAAAATGAACTTGTGGGATGTCATCAAGATATAAAACTTCTGCACAGCCAAGGAAACCATCAAAAAAACTAAGAGGCAGCCCACGGAATGGGAGAATATATTTGCACATGACACTACAGATAAAAGACTGGTATCCACGATCTACAAAGAACTTCTCAAACTCAATATACAGGAAACAAACAAATAAAAAAAATGGGCAGAAAATATGAACAGACACTTTTCCAATGAAGACATACAAATGGCTACCAGACACATGAAAAAATGTTCAACATCATTCGCCATCAAGGAATTTCAAATCAAAACCACACAGAGATACCTCCTTACACCAGTTAGAATGGCAAAAATTGACAAGGCAAGAAACAACATTTGTTGGAGAGGATGTGGAGAAAGGGGATCCCTCCTACATTGTTGGTGGGAATGCAAGATGGTGCAGCCACTCTGGAAAACAGTGTGGAGGTCCCTTAAAGAGTTAAAAATTGAGCTACCCTATGGTCCAGCAATTGCACTACAGGGTATTTACCCCAAAGATACAGACATAGTGAAGAGAAGGGTCATATGCATCCCAATGTTCATAGCAGCAGTGTCCACTATAGCTAAATCTTTGAAGGACCCGAGATGCCCTTCAACAGATGACTGGATTCAGAAAATGTGGTCCATATATGCAATGGAATGTTACTCAGCCATCAAAAAGAACGATTTCACAACATTTGCAGAGACATGGACAGCACTGGAGGAGATAATGCTAAGTGAAATAAGTCAAGCAACGAAAGACAATTTTCATATGGTTTCACTCCTTTCTGGAACATATGAAATAGGAAGATCAGTAGGAGAAGAAAGGGGAGAATGAAGGGGGGTAAACAGAAGGGGGAATGAACCATGAGAGACTATGGACTCTGGGTAACGAAGGCTTTTCAGAGGGGAAGGGGTTGGGGATTGTGATAGGCTGGTGATGGGTATTGAGGAGGCCACGTATTGCATGGTGCACTGGATGTTATACGCAAGTAGTGAATCATGGAACATTACATCAAAAGCTAGGGATGTACTGTACGGTGACTAACATTACATAATAAAAATTATTATTTAAAAAAATAAATAAAATAAAATTCTTCCTTATATACAATCGAATATTTCTCGGCCATCAGAAAGGATGAATACTCACCATTTCCATCGACGTGCGTGGAATTGGAGGGGATCATGCTAAGTGAAGTAAGTCAAGCAGAGAAAAACAATCATCATATACTTTCGCTTATATGTGGAACATAAGGAATAGCATGGAAGAAAGAGAAGGAAGGGGAAAATGAGGGGGGGAATCAGAGGGGGAGATGAACCATGAAAGACTATGGACTCTGGGAAACAAACTGAGGGTTTCAGAAGGGAGGGGTGTGGGGGAATGGGTTAGCCCAGTGATGGGTATTAAGGAGGCCACTTATTGCAATGAGCACTGGGTATTATATGTAAACAATGAATCATAGAACACTACATCAAAAGTTAATGAAGTACTGTATGGTGGCTAACATAACCTAATAAAAAATAGATATAAATAAAAATAAATAAATACATAAATAAATAAAATAAAATTCTTCAGCAAAAAAAAAGAGTCATCTTTGTTTTTTGGAGAATGTACATTTTATAATTTCAGTCCTTTTAAATTTAATGGAGTTTGTTTACAGTCCACTATATGGTATAGAGTATATTCCTGTTGTACTTGAGTAGAATATGTAGCCTTTTTTTGGAATAAGTGTTCCAGAGAGATCATTTGAGTTCATTTGTTTTGTAATACTCTTTACCCATTACAGGAGTTGACAGGCTGTTGTATCCATTACTGAAAATGGGGTATTGTGGTCTACAATAAGTATATCACTGTATACTTCTTCTTTCAATTCTTCCAGCTTTTGTTCACATATTTTAGTGGCTTTGTGATTAGGTTATATAATTGTGTATCGTTATGACTTTTTGATAGATTGATGCATTTACCATTATAAAAACGTTCTTGTTTGTTTCTAGGAAAAACATATATCTTAAAATTTATTTTCTATAAGTCTAACCACTTCAGCTCTCTTCTGTTTACCATTTCTATGCTATCATATCTACCATATCTTTTACTATCATGTTATTGTCTCTGAAGACATATTGTGTTTCATGTAGAAAAGAGGAAGCTTTATCATGACTTTTAATAATTCATTATGTCTCAAAATGTCATTTTTGTAACATATGCCCTCCATGATTATCTTATTATGTGTTAAATCAATAATTTCTATCAGGGCATTTCAATTCTTTTCTTCTTCATTTGTTTCTTTTCTACACTTTTGTTTCTGAGTTACTGTCTTCCAGGTTTACCTGGTGATTACAGTTAGTATCTTAAAACTATATACTTGGGATGAATACCAACTTAATTTCATTAGTATCAAATGATTTCTTCTATTATAGCTCTATTCTCCCTGCTATCATTTCTGCTACTCTTTATATATTATAAGCCAATAAACACTATTTTATAATTATAGCTTTGTTTAATTTCACTTTATTTTATTTTAGTTTTTATTAATTTTTTTTATTTTGTTATACTAGTCAACATACAGTACACCCCCAGTTCTTGATGCAATGTTCCATGATTCATTATTTGCGTATAACACCCAGTGCACCATGCAATATGTGCCCTCCTTAACACCCAAAACCAGAAAGGAGAAGGCAAGTTACATGCACTTGTATCTTTATATTGACTTTTGTATTTATTTATGAAGTTACTTGAACTAATGTTCTTTACTGCTTCAGGTGACTTTTAGTTAATGTCTCATGACCTTTCATTTTTGCCTGAATGAGTCCCTTTAGTATTTCTCGTATGGCAAGCTGGCTAGCAATGTGTTATCTCATTTTTCCCCTCCTTTATTTGAAGATGACTTGTTTTCTCTTTAATTTTTAAATGTTTATGTTGCTGAATATAGATGTGTTGTTTGAAAATCTTATTTATTAGTATTATGAATATGCCATCTTACTGCCTCTTCCCCTCTGTGGTTGAGAAATCAGTTGTTAATCTTATTGTAGATTACTTATGTATTTTGTGCTGTTTTTACCTCACTGCTTTTAAGATTTACTCTTTTTTTAGGTTTCTATGCAGAATATGATGTTTACAGGTGTGATCATATTTTAGCTTATCAAATTGGCAATCCAGTGAGATTCTTAAATATTGAGTAGTAATGTTTTTCATCAAATTGGAAAGTTTTTAGATATTATTTTTTTCAAGTGTCATTTCTTCCCACTTCTCTTTCTGTTCTCCTTCTGGGAATCCCAATATGTATATAATGATACACTTGAGAGTATTTTATAGGTCTCAGGAGCTCTGTTCATTTTTCTTCATTTTTTTCTGTCTATTCCTCAGATGGATAATCTCAGAATTCCTATCTTCAAGTCAGTTGCTTTCTTCTTCTTTCTCCTACAAAGTCCAATTAGTTGTTTAATCTTTATATTAAAAGTGTATATTAGTTATCATCACATGCCAACTCCAAAATTTGTCTTTGGTTACTTTTTTAGAACTTCCATTTCCTTATTAACATGGCTTATTTGGCTAAAAATATTCTCTTACAATCCTTCAATTCGTTAGAAGAATTCTTTCCTCATTTGAATATATTTCTTATAAATGATTTAAAATATACAGAATGAAAGTAAAGAGTTGGAAACGGATACTCCATAAAAATGGAAAGCTAAAGAAAGCTGAGGCAGCTGTAGTTATATCAGGAAAATATAGAGTTAGAATTATAGACTATAATAAGAGATAAAGAAGGCCATTAAATAATAAAAGGGCCAATCAAACAAGAGACTATAATATGAATACACTCGTATGTGGAATTTAAGAAACAAAACAGATGAACATAAGGGAAGGAAGGAAAAATAAAATAAGATGAAAACAGAGAGGGAGGCAAACCATGAGACTCTTAAGTATAGGAAACTGAGGGTTGATGGAGGGGAGGTGGGTAAGGGATTGGGGCAATTGGGTGATGGGAATTAAAGAGGGCAATTGATGTAATGAACGCTGGGTGTTATGTGCAACTGATGAATCACTAAATTCTACCTCTGAAAGTAATAATACACTACATGTTAACTAATTGAATTTAAACAGAAAAATTAAAAACATATATATAATAACGTAAATATGTATGCAGCCAACACAGGAGCACCTAAACATATATAGCAACTCTTAGGAAAACTAAAGGGAAAAATAGGTAGCAACAGAATAATAGAAACCTGGACTAATACCCCACTTACATCAATAGATATATCATCCAGACAGAAAATCCGTTCAGCGAAGTTCAACATTGTACTAGAAGTTCTAGCCTCCACAATCAGACAGGTAAAAGAAATAAAAGGCATTCAAATTGGCAAAGAAGAAGACAAACACTTTCTCTTCACAGAGATAATTTATGTGGAAAATCCAAAAGCTCCACCCAAGAATTTCTAGATCTCATACAGGAATTAAGCAATGTGGCAAGATATAAAATCAACGCACAGGAATCGGTTTCATTTCTATACACTAACAATGAGACAGAAGAAAGAGAAATTAAGGAATTAATCACATTTACATTTGCACCAAACACCACAAGATTCCTAGGTATAAACCTAACTAAACAAGTAACAGACCTGTACTCTAAAAACTATAGAACACTTATGGAAGAAATTGAAGAAGACACAAAGAAATGGTAAAACATTTCATGCTCATAGATTGGAAGAATACATATTTTTAAAATGTCTATGCTACCCAAAGCAATCTACACGTTCAATGCAATCTCTATCAAAATACCATAGACATTTTTCACAGAGCTGGAACAAACAATCCTAAAATTTGTGTGGAACCAGAAAAGACCCTGAATATCCAGGGAAATGTTGACAAATAAAACCAAAGATGTTGTCATCACAATGCCTGACTTCAAGCTATGTCAAAGCTGTAATCATCAAGACAGTATGCTATTGGCACAAAAACAGACACATAGATCAATGGAATGGAATAGAGAATCCAGAAATGGACCCTCAACTCTATCGTCCACTGATTTTCAACAAATCAGGAATGAATATGCAATGGAAAAAGAACAGTCTCTTCAATAAATCGTTCTGAGAAAATTGGACAGCCACATGCAGAAGAATGAAGCTGGACCATTCTCTTACACCATATACAAAGATAAAATCACAATGGATGAAAGACCTCAATGTGAGACAGGAATCCATCAAAATCCTAGAGGGGAACACAGGGAACAACCTCTCTGACCTCAGCTACAACAACTTCTTGCTAGACATGTCTCTAAAGGCAAGGGAAACAAAAGCAAACATGAACTATTGGGGCTTCATCAAGATAAAAAGCTTCTGCACAGCAAAGGAAACAGTCAACAAAACTAAAAGGCAACCCATGGAATGGGAGAAGATATTTGCAAATGACATATCATATTAAGGGCTAGTATTCAAGGTCTATAAAGAACTTATCGAACTCAGTACCCCAAAACCAAATAATCCCATCAAGAAATGGGCAGAGGACATGAATGGCCAACAGACACATGAGAAATGATCAACATCACTCATCATCAGGGAAATACAAATTAAAACCACAAGATACCACCTCACAGCAGTCAGAATGGCTAAAATTAACAAATCAAGAAACAACAAATGTTAGTGAGGATGCAGAGTAAGGGAAACCCTCTTACACTGTTGGTTGGAATGCAAGCTGGTGCAGCCACTCTGGAGAACAGTATGGAGGTTCCTCAAGAAGTTAAAAATAGAACTACCCTACAACTCAGCAATTACACTATTAGGTATTTACTCCAAAGATACAAATGTAGTGATCTGAAGGGGGGCCTGCACCCTGAAGTTTTTAGCAGCAATATCCACAATAGTCAAAGTATGGAAAGAGATCAGATGTCCATTGTTGGATGAATGGATAGGGAAGATGTGGTATTTAGGAATATACAATAGATTCAATGGAATATTACTCAGCCATTAGAAAGCCATTAAATCTTACCATTTATATTGATGTGGATGGAACTGGAGGGTATTATGCTTAGCGAAATAAGTCCATCAGAGAAAGACAATTGTCATATGGTTTCATTCATATTAGGAATATAAGAAACAACACTGAGGATTGTAGGGGAGGGAGGGAAAAATGGAATGGGAAGAAATCGGAAAGGGAGACAAACCATGAGAGACACTTAACTATGGGAAAGAAACTGATGGTTGCTGGAGGGGAGGTGGGAGGATGGGGTAACTGGGCAATGCGCATTAAGGAGGGCAAATGATGTGATGAGCACTGGGTGTTATATGCAACCGATGAATTACTGAACTCTACATCTGAAACTAATGATTTTTTTATATATTGGCTAATTGAATTTAAAGAAAAATAATAAATAAATAAATAAATAAATAAATAAATAAATAAAAGCTGATTCTTCAACATGATAAAATTGGCAAACCTTGAGCTAAAGAGAGAAGACTAAAATAAATAAAATTAGAAATGCAAGAGGACGTATTATAACCACTATCACAGAAATACATAGAATCATGAAAGACTACTATAAACTATTATAAGCCAACAAATTATTTAACGTAAAGAATAGGATACATTTCTAGAAACCCACAACCTACCAAGACTGTGTCAGGGAGAAAATCTGATCAGACAAATAATGAGTAAAAAGACTGAATCACTACCAAAAAACTTCCAACACAGAAAACTCCAGAACCAGATGGCTTCAATGGTGAATTCTACCAAACATTTAAATAGCACTTCACACCAGTCCTCCTCAAACTCTTGCAAAATTTCAAGGAGAAGGGAACATGCCCAAACACATTCTACAAGGCCAGAATTATTTTGAAACCAAAACCAGATAAGTATACCACAAGAAAAAAATTAATATTCCCAATGAATATAGATGTAAAAATTCTCAACAAAATATTAACAAAATGAATTGAAGAATGCATGAAAAGGATTATACACCATGTCCAAGTGTAATTTATCCCTGGGATAAAAAGATGGTACAACAAATGAAAATCAATAAATGTATTTCATCAGAAAAGGTTAAAATCATTTGATCATTTCAATACACACACAAAAAGGTATTTGACAAAATACAACATCTTTTTATGATAAAAACCACTAACAGATTTGGTATGGAAGAAACATACATCAATATAATAAAGGCCATATATGAAAAACCACATTAACATTATACTCGCCGAGGAAAAATTGAAAGCTTTTCTTTTTTTTTATAATAATTTTTTTTATCATATTATGTTAGTCACCATACAGTACATCCCTGGTTTTTGATGTAAAGTTTGATGATTCATTAGTTGCGTATAACACCCAGTGCACCATGCAATACGTGCCCTCCTTAATACCCATCACGGCCTATCCCATTCCCCCACCCCCCTCCCCTCTGAAGCCCCCAGTTTTTCTTTTAAGATCAGAAACAAGGCAAGAATGACCAATCTTACCATTCCTAGTCAATACAGTACCGGAAGTCCTAGTTAGAGCAACGATTCAAGGCAAAGAAATAAAAGGCATCCAATTTGGAAAGGAAGAAGTGAAATTGTCACTATTTGCTAATGATATGTTCATATATATATCCCCGTGTGTGTGTGTGTGTGTGTATACACACAAATCTCTTTATATATTGATATAGGTAGATATAGATATAAATGATATAGATATAGATACATGGTCTCAAATAGCCCAATAGTTTAGAGCTATTAGAGCTAATGAACAAATCCAGGGAAGCTGCAGAACACAAAATCAATGCACAAAAAACAGTAGCATTTGGGTTCTGGTACAAGATGGTGACACAGGAAGATGCTGAACTCACCTCCTCCATGGACGCACCAAATCAACACCTATTTGTAGAGCAATTCCTCCTGAAGAAAAACTAAGAGCTGACTGAACAGCCTCCAAAAAAGATGAACCCAGGGAAGTCCACAGCATAACACATTATTTAAATGTTTCATAAAACACTCAGTTACCCCATCCCCCCACCCCTCTCCCCTCAGTTTGTTTCCCAGAGTCCAGAGTCTCTCAAGGTTTGTCTCTCTCTCTGATTGCTTCCCTTTCAGTCTTCCCTCCCTTCCTCTATGGTCCTCCATGCTATTGCTTATGTTCCACATAATTGTTGAACACTACATCAAAAACTAATGATGTACTGTATGTTGGCTAATTGAACATAATGATAAAAAATAATTTAAATGTCAAAGGTTAAACATAAAGAGAGTATTTTAAAAGCAGCAAGAGGAAGTGATTAGTTATTCAGAAATGAAACCTCATAAGGCTATCAGATGATTTGTCAACAGAGACTTTGTAGGCCAGAAGAAAGTGGTATACTATAGATTAAACAAACAAACAAACAAAAAACAAAACAAAACAAAAAAACCCCACTAAAACCAAGCATTCTCTACCCTGCAAGATTATCACTCAGAATTTAGGGAGAAATAAAGAATTTTTCAGACAAACACAAGTTAAAGGAGTCCATCACCATTAAACTGGCCTTGCAAGAAATGTGAAAGGGGCTTCTTCAAATGGAAAAGTAAAGGCCATAATCGTCCATCAAAAAATTATGAATAAGATGTAAAATATGACAACATATACATAAAATGTGGAGAGGAGAGTAAAAAAGATTTTTTTTAAGAATGTGTTTGAACATAGCTGAACATCAACTTACTATAGACTGCTATGCATTAGGTTTTATATATGAAACTCATGGTAACCTAAAACCCCAAACTTATAGTAGATACACACACACACACACACACACACACACACACACACACACAAAGAAAGTTGAACATTACAAAAAATCATTAAACACTAAAAAAGAGAACAAGGGAGGAGAAAAAAGTACAAACACAACAAGAAAATAATTAACAAAATGTCGGTAAGCACATATCTATCAGGGGGAGCTAAGATGGCAGAGTAGTAGGTGGACCCTGTGCTTGCCTCACCCCTTGAACACAACTACATAAATATCAAATCATTCTGAACAACCAAGAAACTGATTTGAGGACTGACAGAACAAACTGCACAACCAGAGGGAGAGAAGAGGCCACACTGTTGAAGGAAGGTCTGGAGATGTGACTGGGGGAAAAAAAATGATTACAGATGCTGTAGAGGGAAAGTGAGCCTTGCTGGCAGAGAGAGGCAAGAGAGAGGAAGAGACAGAGATTGGAGCACACAGGAGATTGCACAAGGAAACAGTTCCCCAAAGCCACTGACTGGAAAAACTAGAGAGGCTGAGGACTGTGAGTTTTTATAGCCAGTGGAGCTCACAGACTGGAGTTTTAGAGGTACACACTGTGGCTTGTGTTGAGTCCAACAGTCATTCCAGTGGAGAAGGTGGGTGGATAACCTAGAAGCAGATGGTGGGATAGGAACTGGGAATCCCCTGGTACACACTAGGAGAGGTGTATCCCTCTTCTTGGAGTGCCTCTGGGAGAAGGGGCTTTGCCTCCCCAGGGAAAAAAGAAAAAGTGGGCACCATTATGCTCCCCTGTACCTAAGCATAGGCACAGAGACACCTGCTGAGGGTGGCTAACCTGGACACCAGATTTTTGTTGCACTTTCCTCAAAATTCTAAGCTCCTGCACAGTGGAACAATTATGCCTCTGGGATAAACCTGCACTGGCCCCAGTGCAGCAAGACCCACACCCAGAGGGTAAGCATAGGTCCATACCACACCAGGTCCCTACAGTTTGGAGTTTTAAAAGTTATCTGGCCTCTCTGTGATAAAACAGGGGTGTAATGCATTGTTGGGCAGGCAAGTAGCCTGGACACAGGGTGAAGTCAGGGATCTGAGGGAGGACTAGAACACTCAAAGGAATATTGTTCACTCTTCTGTGAGGGCTTCTGGGACAGCAGGGGGCATGAACTTGCCTCTCTGGGAACAAGCGAGAAGGTTAGCACCATTTCTCCCCCACCCTTCAGCATAAACTAAGTTCAGTAACCAGCACAGCACCAACAGTGGCAGGTTAAACCACTTACAACAAGCCCAGCCACCCTGTGCAAATGTGCCTAAGAACCAGAGCAGTGAGCCCCTCCCTGAGAAGACCATCACAAACCCATAGCACACACACCAAGTCTACTGAACATACAGTGCTGCAAAGCTTAAGTTCTAGTGGAAATACAATTGGGCTCTTTTAACAAGCAGACCAGAGCACACCTAGTTAAAACTTGCCACACTCTGGACAGGGTCCAAACACTGCCCACTGCAGGCAAGAATAAACTCTGCAGAGGACTGACCTGAGAGAAAGAACAGCCAAAGCACAACAGAAGAGTGCACACAGCCTACACCAGAAACATTTCCTGAAGCAACAGGCCCTGGACAATATATGACCCTTTCTTAATAAAGCCATTACCTCCAGGAGCAGGAAACATAAAAGGCTTTCCTAACATAGAGAAGAAGACAGAGACCTACACAAAATTTCAAGACAGAGGAATTAATCCCAAAAGAAAGAACAAGAAAAGGTTGCTGTCAGGGATACAATTGAAACAGACATAAGTAATATACCTTAACCAGATTTAAAACAACAATCATAAGGATACTAGCTGGGCTTGAGAAAAACATAGAAGACACCAGGGAGTCCCTTACTGCAGAGATAAAAGACTTAAAAACAAGTCAAACCAAAATTTTAAAAAATGCTATAATTGAGATGTGAAATCAACTGGATGTAATGACCGCAATGATGGAAGAAACATAGGAATGAATCCTTCATATAGAAGATAAACATATGGAAAATAATGAAGCTGAAAAGAAGAGGGAAAGAAATAATGGATCATGAATATAGACTTAGGAACCAGTGACTCCATAAAGGGTAATAACATTCATATCATAGGAGTTCCAGAGGAGAGAGGGAAAAAAGGGACAGAAGGTATATTTGAGGAAATTATAGTTGAAAACTTCTTTAATCTGGGGGAGGAAACAGAAATCCAAATCTGGGAGGCACAAAGAACTCCCATCAAAATCAACAAAAACAGGCCAGCACCACCACATATAGTAGTTAAATTTGCAAAATATAGAGATAACGGAAAAAATCCTAAAAGCAACAAGAGAAAAGGAGTCTCTAACTTACAAGGGAAGACAAATAATGTCAGCAACAGACCTCTGCACAGAAACTTGGTAGGCCAGAAGAAGTTGGCATGATATATTCAACATGCCGAATGGGAAGAATATGAAGCCAAGAGCCCAGCAAGCTGTCATTCAGAATAGAAGGACAAATAGAGTTTCCCAGATAACAAAAACTAAAGGAGTTCATGACCACTAAACTAGCCCTGCAAGAAATATTATAAGAGACTCATTGAGTAGGAAGGAAAGACCAAAACTGACAAAGACTAGAAAGGAAGAGTGAAATCACCAGAAACAAAAATTAAGCAAGTGATAGAATGGCACTCAATTCATATCTATCAATAATCTTTCTGAACGCAAAGGGCTAAATGCTCCAATAAAAAAACACAGGATGTCAGAATGGGTTTAAATAAAAAGACCCTCTCATGGTTACAGAAGGGAGGGGGTGGGGGGATGGGGTAACCGGGTGACGCGTGTTAAGGAGGGCACAAGTGGTGATGAGAGATGAGCACTGGGTGTTATATGCAACTAATGAATAATTGAACACTACATCAAAAACTAATGATGTACTATATGCTGGCTAATTGAATATAATAAAAAATAAATAAAGAGAAAAAAAAGACCCATCTATATGCTGCATACAAGAAACTCTACCTACATTTAAAGATACCTACAGACTAAAAGTGTGAAGATTGATAACAATTTATCATGGTAATGAATATCAAAAGAAAGCTGGAATACTTATCTCAGAAGAACTAGATTTTAAACCAAAACCTGTATGGTGTATGGTGACTAACATAATATAATAAAAAATATTATTAATTAAAAAAAAAGTGTGCATATAGACATTAAACGTGGAGAATTGCTATTTAGGAGTGGCAAAAAGTCATGAGTGTAATAGTAATTCTATATACTAATTGCCTATAGGCATCCTTTCAGTGAACTATATATACAGTTTTTCTTTTACCTATGTTATTTAATTAATGGAAATATAATTTTATGCCTAATAAACACCTCAACTTGTGTTTAAAAAAATAAAATAAAATAAACCAAAACCTGTAAGAAGAAATGGACAAGGGCAATACATCACAAAAAGGGGGCCTATCCAACAAGATTTCACAATGTAAATATTTATGCTCCCATCCTGGAGCATGCAAATATATAAAACACTTAATAACAAACACGAAGGAACTCATGATAATAACACAATTAAGGTAGAGTACTTTAACACCCCACTTAAACCAATGGACATACCCTCTCAGCAGAAAATCAACAAGGAAACAATGGCTTTCAATGACACACCGGACCAGATGGACTTAACAGATATTGTCAGAAAAATTCATCAAGAAGCAGCAGAATACAAAATCTTTTCTAGTGCACATGGGACATTCTCCAGAATACATCACTTACAGGGTCACAAATCAGGCCTTAACAAGTACAAAAATACTGAGATCACACCATGCATATTTTCCAACCACAACACCATTAAACTTGGCCAACGACAAGAAAATATCTGAACGAACACAAATTCATGAAGATTAAAGAAAATTCTACTAAATAATGAATGGGTTAACCAAGAAATTAAGTAAAAAATTTTAAAAGAGAAACAAATGAAAATAAAAAGATGACAACAACAGAAAAAATTTGGGATTCAGCAAAAGTGGTCATAAGAGGGAAGTATATAGCAATACAAGACTACCTCAAGAAGCAAGAACAACCTCAAATACACAACCTAACCTCGCACCTAAGGGAAAAAGAATGGAAGAGCAAATGAAGCCCAAAGTGAGCAGAAAAAGAATATAATAAAGATTAGAGCAGAGATAAATGATATGGACACACGAAAAAAATTTTTAAAAGGTACTAACAACTATATGCCAACTCATTAAGTAATCTGGAAGAAATGCATGCATTCCCGGACACTTACAAACTATGAAGACTGAAACAGGAAGAAAAAGACAATCTGAACAGACCAATAACCAGTAAGGAAATTGAAAAAGTAATCAAAAACCTCCCAAGAAACAATGGTCCAGGGCCAGATGGCTTCTCAGGGGAATTATACCAAATATTTACAGAAGAAATAACTAATTTACTGAAGCTGTTTCAAAAACAGAAATAGAAAGAAAACTTCCAAACTCCTTCTATGAAGACAGCATTACTTGATCCCCAAACAAGACGAAGACCCCATCAAAAAGAAGAATTACAGACCAATATCCCTGATTAACATGGATGCGAAAATACTCAACAAGATCCTAGCCAATAGGACCCAACAGTACATTAAAAGGATTATTAACCACCAACAGATGGGATTTATTGCTGGGATGCAAGGGTGGTTCAACATTCACAAATCAAACAAATGTGATACATCATGTTAACAAAAGAAGAGACAAGCACCATATGATCCTCTCAATGGATGCAGATAAAGCATTTGACAAAATACAGCATCCTTTCCTGATTAAAGTTATTCAATATATTGAGATACAGGGAACATACCTCAATATCATAAAAGCCATCTATGAAAAGCCCACAGCGAATATCATTCTCAATGTGGAAAAAATGAGAGCTTTTTCCTTAATGTCAGGAACACGACAGGGATGCCCACTCTTACTACTACTGTTCAACATAGTACTAGATATCCTAGCCTCAGCAATCAGAAAACAAAAAGAAATAAAAGACATTCAGATTGGCAAAGAAGTCAAACTCTCTCTCTCTTGGCAGATGACATGATACTTTCTGTGGAAAACCCAAAAGACTCCACCCAAAATTAGTAGAACTCATACAGAAGTTCAGCAATGTGGCAGGATACAAAATCATTGCACAGAAGTCAGTTGCATTTCTATACATTAACAATGTGACTGAAGAAAGAGAAATTAAGGAATCTATTCCATTTGCAATAGCACCAAGCACCATAAGATATCCAAGAATAAACCTTACCAAAGTGGTAAAGGATCTATAGTCTAGAAACTACAGAACACTTATGAAAGAAATTGAGGAAGACAGAAAGAGATGGAAAAACATTCCATGCTCATGGATTGGCAGAGTAAGCATTGTTAAAATGTCTATGCTGTCCAAAGCAATCTACACATTCAATGCAATACCTCTCAAAACGCCATAGACATTTTTCACAGAGCTGGAAGAAGCAATCCTAAAATTTGTATGGAACCAGAAAAGACCCCGAATCACCAGAGGAGTGTTGAAAAAGAAACCCAAAGCTGGTGACATCATGATGCCTGACTTGAAACTATATTACAAAACTATTATCATCAAGACAGCATGGCATTGGCACAAAAACAGACACATAGATCAGTGGAACAGAATACAAAACCCAGAAATGGACCCTCAACTCTACGGACCACTAATCTTTGACAAACCAAGAAGGAATATGCAATGGAAAAAAGACAGTTTCTTCAATAAATGGTGCTAGGGAAAATTGGACAGCTACATGCAGAAGAATGAAGCTGGACCATTCTCTTACAGCATACACAAAGATAAACTCACAACGGATGAAAGATCTCAATGTAAGACAAATCAAGAAGGAGATCATAGGCAATAAACTCTTCCATATTGGCTACAGTGACTTCTTTCAAGACATGTCTTTAAAGGTAAGGGAAACAAAAGCAAAACTGAACTTTTGGGACATCATCAAGATAAAAAGCTCCCGCAGAGCAAAGGAAATAGTCAACAAAACTAAGAGGCAACGCACAGAATGGGAGAAGATATTTGAAAATGACATTACAGATAAAGGGCCAATATCCAAGATCTATAAAGGACTTCTCAAAATCAACTCTCAAAAATCAAATAACCCAGTCAATAAATGGGCAATATTCATGAACAGACAATTCTCCAAAGAAGACATACAAATGGCTAACAGACACATGAGAAAATGTTCAACATCACTAGCCAGTACAGAAATACAAATTAAAACCCTATTGAGATACCACCTTCCACCAGTTAGAATGGTCAAAATTAGCAAGATAGGATACAACAAGTGTTGGCGGGGTGGTGGAGAAGGAGGAACCCTCACAGTGTTGTTGGAAATCCAAGCTGGTACAGCCACTCTGGAAAACAGTATGGAGGTTCCTCAGGACGGTAAATATAGAGCTACCATGTGATCCAGGAATTGCACTACTACAAATTTACCCCAAAGATACAGATGTAGCAAAAAGAAGGGGCACGTGCACTCTAATGTTCATTGCAACAATGTCCACAATAGCCAAACTGTGGAAGGAGCCACGATGCCCTTCAACAGAAGAATGGATAAAAAGATGTGGTACACACACACACACACACACACACACACACACACACACAGAGTGGAATATTACTTAGCCATCAGAAAGGATGAATACCCACCATTTACATCGACATGGATGGAACTGGAGGGAATTCTACTAAGTGAATAAGTCAAGCAGAGAAAGACAATTATCATATGGTTTCACTCATATGTGTAACATAAGGAACAGTGCAGAGGGAAGTGATGGAAAACTGAATGGGAAGAATTCAGAGAGGGAGACAAGCCATGAAAAAATCTGGACTCCAGGAAGCAAACTGATGGATACAGAAAGGACAACGTTCAGGGGATTGGGTAAGAGGGTTATGTGTGTTAAGGAGGGCACGTGCAGTGATGAGGACTGGGTGTTATATGTAACTAATGAATCGTTGAACAATGAAATCTTGCCATTTGCAATGATGTTACTGAAGCTAGCGTGTATTATGCTAAGAAAAATAAGTCAGAGAAAGACAAATACCATATGATTTCGCTCATGTGGAATTTAAGGAACAAAAGGGATATGCAAACAATAAAAGAGACCCTTAACTATAGAGTACGAACTCAGGGTTGCTGGGGGGGGGGGTGTTGCATGGGGGATGGGCTAAATGGATGATGGCTACTGAGGAGGGCATTTGTTGTGATGAGTACCAGGTGTTATATGTAAGTGATAAATCACTAAATTCTCCTCCTGAAACTAATATTACACTGTATGTTAACTAACTGGAATTTAAGTAAAAATTTGAAACAAAGAACAATAAAAAAGTAAAGACACATTGATCTCAGTGTTGTTTCTGCTAATGGAACTAATGGCTATTCTACAATAATCATACAGCAGGTTTGGATCACTTCTTACTAGATGTGTTGAACAGATACTTAAATGATGCCTTGATCTCTTTCTCATCACAGATGACATGATACGTTATATGGAAAACACAAAAGACTCTACCCCCAAAATACTAGAACTCATACAGAAATTCAAAGATGTGGCAGGATACAAAACCAATGCACAAAAATCAGTTGCTTTCCTATAAGCTAACAATGTAACAGTAGAAAGAGGAATTAGGGAATTGATTCCATTTACATAGCACCAAAAACCATAAGATAACTAGGAATAAACCTAACCAAAGAGGTAAAGGTTCTATACTCTAGAAACTACAGAACACTTATGAAAGGAACTGAAAACAGAAAGAGATGGAAAAACAACCCATGCTCAGATCAGAAGAATAAACATTGTTAAAATGTCTATGGTGCTCAGGGCAATCTATACTTTCAAAGTCATCCCAATCAAAATACCAATGGCATTTTTCAAAGTGCTGGAATAAACTATCCTAAAAGTTGTACAGAAGCAGAAAAGACCCCAAATAGCCAAGGAAATGATGAAAAAGAAAAACAAACCTGGGAGCATCATGTTGCCTGATTTCAAGTTATATTACAAAGCTGTGATCACCAAGACAGCATGGTACTGGCACAAAAACAGGCACATAAATCAATGGAATTGATTAGAGAGCCCAGATATGGGCCTTCAACTCTATGGTCAACTAATCTTTGGAAGAGCAGGAAAAAATATCCAATGGAAAAAAAGGCAGTATCTTCAATAAATGGTGTTCGGAAAATTGGATAGCCACATGCAGAAGAATGAGACTGGACCATTCTCTTACACCATGCACAAAGATAAACTCAAAATGGATGAAAGACCTCGATGTGAGACAGGAATCCATCAAAATCCTAGAGGAGAACATAAGCAGTAATCTCTTCAACACTGGCCACAGCAACTTCTTTCAAGACACGCCTCCAAAGCAAGGGAAACAAAAGCGAAAACAAACTATTGGGACTTCATCAAGATCAAAAGCTTCTGCACAGCCAAGGAAACAGTCAAAAAAAACCTAAGAGGCAGCCCTCGGAATGGGACCATATATTTGCAAATGACACTACAGATAAAAGACTGGTATCCAAGATCTACAAAGGACTTCTCAAACTCAACACACAAGAAACAAATAAACAATTCAAAAAATGGGCAGAAGATATGAACAGACACTTTTCCAATGAAGACATACAAATGGCTAACAGACACACGAAAGAAATGTTCAAAATCATTAGCCATCAGGGAAATTCAAATCAAAACCACATTGAGATACCACCTTCCTTTCTTTTTAAAACATGTAATATTTCAAGGCAAAATGTTCACAGCTTTTGGGTTACACATATTTTTTTTTCACATAAAGTATTCTATGTAATTGCCACCACAACCCTGTGAACTGGATAGGGAAGGCATTCATATTTTCCCCTTACATGCCAGAAGACTATATCTCAGAGAATTGAGGTGATTTGCTCAAGGCTAAACTGCCAACATTCGGCCATTCCAGGAGTCAAACCCAGATCTTCTGACTTACGATTCCTGGCTCTTTCTAATGATTTTAGCTCCCAAAACCTCAGCTGAGAGTGCACTGAACATTGCAACATTGCCCGTATCTTCAACCACTTATTGACATCCATGGTATCTCTGGAGTCACCCTGGTTTCTATGATGTATCAATTGCAGGGTGTGGGGCAAGGGTGGACATTCTCAGTGCCATACTCTAGATTATCTTTTCTTATTTCTGCATGTATTATGTTAGTTTTATGTTGTCTTGGACAGTTAACAGCACTCAGGAGACACTGGAGTTGATGGTAGGGTTCTGGAACGAGTAGGATGGATAGGGTTCTCTTTTCCATTTAGCCCATTTACCTTTTGAACAGGAATTGCCAGTGAGTCAGTAAGACGGTGGGCCTGGAGCATTATCCTCCGCTCCGTACGCTGCCAGCTTGTTTACCCCTCACAGTAGATAATGCTATCACCTTTTATAATGGGCCTGGACGGACTTTGCTGACTCAGGTTCAGCACCATTTTGTGACTAAAACAGCAGACAAAGATTTTATTTGTAAATGATAAGCCTTTTAGGGGTGCTTGGGTGGCTCAGTTGGCTAAGCATCCGACTCTTGATTTCGGCTCAGGGTCCTGAGACTGAGCCCTGCATCAGGCTCCGCACTCAGCTCTGGAACTCAGCTCAAGTCGGCTTGAGATTCTCTCTCTCCCTCCCCCCCACCCACACATTCGCTCCCTCTCTCTCTCTTAAAATCAATCAATCTTAAAAAAATAAATGATACGCCTTTTAAATGATAATGGATCAGACAGTGTACCAGAAACCTGAATTAACCTCCATTTCATTGACAGCTTTTTTAATGATAGGAATTAAATGATATGCTTTACAGGATGGATGGAGAGAAGTGCCGAGTAAATAGACAGAATCTGATGATTTCAATGAAAATAAAGGGATGGTCTCAGCAAATTAAACCTCAAATTTGAATTAGTAATTCATATCGTATTAATTTGTTTTTCACAAAGCCTTTCTTCTTGCATGAAATACACATAGACCAGGAAAGTTTAATAGAGCTCCATGATGGCTCCAAAGTACTTTCCTGTATATCATGCAAACAACAACAAGAGATTCAAGAGGGCATATTCAGTCCAACTCAGTGAATCTCATTGGTATCTTCATGCCTGGTGCCGTGCTAGCGACTGTAAGAAATTCACAGATGTAGCCACTTTGAGGGGGCAAAAGGCATATATTTAACCCACAAGCACACATTTGTGGTGGCCCTTTATACAGTCAGCACTGTTCCAGGCACCATGGTTCTCAGAGAGGAAACTGAGAGAAGAAACTCAATGTGTTCACTCTTTCATTTTTAAGATTTATTTATTTATTTGAGAGAGAGCAAGAGGAAGGGCAGAGGGAGAGGGAGAGAGAGAATCCCAAGCAGGCTCCCCGCTGAACACAGAGCCGGACCTGGAGCCCGATCTCAGGGCCCCGAGATCATGACCTGAGCTGAAATCATGTGCTGGATGCTCAACCGACTGAGCCACCTAGGTGCCCCTAAAGTGTTCAGTCTTTAGTGAGCGTTAGTGAGCTTAGAATCTAGTTGGGAATAATGGTGAGACAGAAAGCCTTCCACATTAGGGAAGAAGTAGAGTAGCCATTAATCACTGGGCCATAAGTGCAACCAGGTTTCCAAGATGAAAGAGATTGGGGTTGACCGGTGCGTTTGGAGAGGGAGCAGGAGGGGACTGCAAAACTGAGACTCGGAGGGCAGAAAGGATTTATACAGACAGAGGAGAAGAGACAAGGTATTTCTAGGAGAATGAGGAAAAAAGTGAACACGGGCACAGAGATAGGAATGAGCATGGCAAATATGGGAAGCATCAAGAAGAGCTCTCAGGACCTGAAAGAAATAACTGTTGACAATATCATAGAACTGGCCTCCTGGGACTGTGGAGCATACAGTGGACTAGGAACCAGAGGGTCTGAATTCCTGAAGGTATTATCCTGGTTCTGCATTTACTACACGGGTGGCCTTGGTTAGGTCGGTTAGAAGCTTTGGGCCCTGGTGCCCTGACCTACTCACAGTCATGTGAGGATACCGACAGTAGCCTGCTTCTCTTTCATGCTTGTTGTAAAAACCACAAGATATGAGGCCTGAAGAAGTTTTTTTTTTCTTTTATTATTTTTACGTTTTTAAAAATTCATTTATTTGGGAGAGAGAGAGCACACAAGCAGGGGGAGTGGCAGGCAGAGGGAGAGGGAGAAGCAGGCTCCCTGCTGAGCAAGGAGCCTGATGCAGGGCTCGGTCCCAGGGTCCTGGGATCGTGACCTGAGCCGAGGGCAGACACTTAACCGAATGAACCATCCAGGTGCCCCAAGAAGTGTTTTTAAAATACTAAAATAAAAATGAGGACCCCTTCTTCCATTTGGTATTACACCAGCATGGTGAAGAAATGGCTCCTGAGTCTACAGTAGGGTTTGTTTTCGAGTTGGCTGCAGGCAGAAGGTTACTGCATGTGGGGACAGGGGCTGCTGATTAGTTGATATGAAGGCAATTTTTGCCCCTGAAGAGGGGCAGGCCTGGGAGCCTGAACACAGGGGAGGCAGATCATCGATGCAAGAGGCGTTTCTTGGGTTCTCTGCTGGGTTGTATGACCTCTCTGAAAGAGGTCCCTGTTCTCTGACATCAGATGGGACAAGTGACAAAACTGTGCACGAAGGCCGGTGCGGTGTGGTGGAAAAAGACCCGGACCTGGAATGAAATCTATGTGAGATCAGAGTTTGGGGTTCACTCCATACTAAACATGTGAACTGAAGCAAGCAACTTGCTATCTCTGGGCCCCCATTCCCTCATCTGTCAAACCGAAGTAAAAACAACACCTGCCCCACTTCCTTGTAGAGTGGGTTGTTGCAAGGATCAAATGCACAACATGTGAGAGGTTTCTGTAAACATTGAAGTGGTAGGCCAACCTGGCTTATTTCGTTTTTCTTATTAAAAATGAAAAAGTAATGAATCATGGAAGAACTGGGGATGTACTGTACTGTACTGTATGGTGACTGATGTAACAAAATAAATATTAGTAAAAAAAAAAAAAAGAAAAAGAAAACTGAGTTTTCTGACCAGTTGCCATCTACTATTTTAGTGTACTCTATCATCATTTCTGAAAGGTTATATGCCAGTAGAGCTAGCTGTACCTTACCACAGTATTAACACTGTAGTTAGGCTGAATTCTTAGCGTTCCTATATAATTAAATCAGAACCCCAATTTAGGATGAAGATCACAGAGTCATAAACCATTCCGGGGGGGGGGGGAGGGGGGGAGAAGTCTGAAACTGCAGTTAAAATACAAGGCAAATTCGCTCAGTTCTATTTTACTCCACCTGACCATTTGCTTTATGTGGGCAACAACACAGAGCTCAACAAGGTTTTCGGAATGTCCCAGCTAACAAAAGTGTTCCCACTCAGCTTCACTACTCTACAACCCTAACACTAGCCTGGATAAACCTGGACTAGTTTAGCGTCCTCTCAGTACTAGCATTCTAGCCCTGTCAGGCTTCCCCAGTCCCTCCTCAGGAAAACAAAATAAAACAAACAACCCATAGTGGGCTTCTTTGATTGGGTCTTAATTTCATGTGGTTGTCATTTTGTCTCAAGTTACACAAAATGCCTCACCCACGTATAGAGCGCACAAGCAGTTGGAAGAAGAGCAGGGTTTTGTGAGAGTATTTAAGAGAGTGCCCTTAGAAGGTTGGGGATATCTCCAACAGAGAGAGAGAGGAAGAGAGAGAGAGAGAGAGATGGAAAGTGGGTTCTCTCTTCCCACCCACTCAAACAAGCAAGAGAGTCTTCAAGAAGACCACTTCCTAGAGCTTCAAATGCACCCCCTCTCCATGAGCGACCAAGAGATGCTGTGACGTGGCGCCTGGAGCTGGAGGCAGAGCGCATCCGCCCCGCCCCCCCAGCTCAAGCAGCCTCTAGGACCCCACTGAGACGTCACCGCGGCAACCACTGTTTGGTCCGCGTCCTGTTGCCCCAGGAGACGCCACAGGCCTTTCCAGGAGTCTCAAGAGGGAAGCCAGAGAGTCCTTAGCCCTGACCCACGACCCTTCCTTCCAGAGCGAGGCTCCTGCCTCCAGACCGAGCCCCTCCCCCCTCCCCCCTCCCCCCATCACCGAGGACCAAATTCCCCTCAGGTTCTCCGTGAAAGGAGAGCAAGGACAGCCTCATGAGTGAGGTGGGAGAGGTCACCGTCACGGAGGTGACCGCCTCAGTCTCCCCTCAAGCCGCGCAGAAACTCCTGGCTTCCTTGGGTGGCGGAGATCCTCCCCGGGCCCCAGTCGCAGGCAACCTCAGCGGAGATGCGACCCCCAAGACCACCGCGGCAGCAGGCGCCAAGGGAAAAGTGCCCAAAAAGGTCATCGCCAAGAGGGTGCGAGGTTCCGTCAAGTGGTTTAACGTGAAGAATGGGTACGGTTTCATCAGCAGACATGATACCCAGGAAGATGTGTTCGTTCACCAGACGGCCATCACCCGAAACAACCCTCACAAATACCAACGCAGCGTGGGCGACGGCGAGACAGTCGAGTTCGACGTGGTGCAGGGTGAGCGGGGCACCGAGGCCGCTAACGTGACCGGGCCAGCAGGTGCCCCAGTGCAGGGCAGCCGCTATGCTGCCGACCGGCCCCGCTTCCGCAGGGGCTTCTATATCCGCCGCCGCGCACCACCCCCGCGAGGTCCCAGGGGCGCTGAGGAGGACGTCGACGAAGGTGAAGCCAGTGGCGAAGGCCTCACCGAGGCCCAGGGCCAGAAGCGCCGCCTGCCCGGCGGCCCCCAAGACCAAAGGCTGGGGCGCTTCCCGCCCTCCCGCAGGGCCTCTGCCGAGTCCCGCCGCCCCTCGATCCTCGCTCCCACCAGCGGCCCGCGGCCCGCCCACCTGCCCGGGTCCGCCCCAGCCTCAAGGCCCGAGGGCGCCCCGCGGCGAGGGCCAGGCCCCAGCTACCTGCTGAGTCGCCCTAGGGGCCGAGGCACCGCCCCTGGTCCAAGACCCTCAGCGGGCATCCCTGAAAAGCTGGAAGCTGAAGACAAGGAAAGCGGGCGTGACGCCAGCGGTCCGCAGCAGAAGCCCCCGCCACGCTATGGATCCCGCCGCCCCAACAACCCACGCCGCCGTCCACAGCAGGCGCCTGGTGCCCAGGGCCAGGACATCGTGGGAGGAGAAGGCAAGATCAGGAAGAGCCCTGCTGAAACACCCGCTTCGGTTGCTTTGGCCAAGAAGAGCAGCGCCGCTGAGGAGGAGGACGCCTTGGTCGCGGATGTCCCCTCTGCCACCCAGGCCAAGTAACAACAGCCTGGCTCCCTCCCCAGGGACTCCCAGGCCTGGGCTGCAGGGAATGTCCCCTTGAGGAGATGATGCCCTTTAATGCAATACAGTCCAAACATCCACCTTGACTGTTAAATTTGTGCCCTGAGAAAAACATAACATGCCCCTTCCCCAAGGTTTGAGGATAAACTACAAGATCTAAACATTTCTAAATTCCCTCTTACCATCTGTGTTGGTAAATTCTGTACACACACACACACACACACACACACACCCATGCACACACCTATTCTTTTAAAAGATCACCAGGACCGCAGCTATTATTCTGTGTCACCCGGGGAATTAGTTGAAGTACTTATAAAAATTATTTTTATTTTTAACACACACAAAACAATGATCTGATATTGAAGATTACCTTGCATTGCTGTGTTATACTACTCACCTGAGTGGTCATTTTCTCAATAAATCATTTCATGTTACTTTTATCTGTTATTGTTGCCTGATTTTTTTAAAACGTCTTGTCAGCACATAATTGTATTAGGCAGTCTTTTCAGTCCTGTTTCAGAACCAGTGTTAGCAAACATCATACCTATTGCTCTGTGTACAAGTCATGAATTTAAGACTATTTGTGGACTTACTTGGGGGGGGGGGTTGAACTTCTCAAGGATGTACTAAAGGATTAGAGTACACTGAGAGGGGAGAAGTGCACCCATCACATCCTCTTCCCCTGCCATTTGAGCAATAAATCCAGAGTGTGGGTCCAACTACCCACACTTACTGCTTAGATACTCTGTGAGACAAAACTCAAAAAGCTGGGCAAAACACCACGGCAGGGTAAAAAAAAGGGGGGGGGCTCTCTGGAAGCAGAATTTGCCTTTATTTTTTAATGGATTTCATCGAATGCCATTTAAGTATTTAAAAGAAAATGGGCACGAGGGGCTGGGGGTTGTGGGAGAAATGGAAAGATGTTGGTCAAAGGGTAAAATCTTCCGGTTACAAGATGAGTAAGTTCTGGGGGCCTAATGTACGACATGATGACTATAGTTAACCATACTGTGTTGTATACCTGATAGTTGCTACGAGAGTGGAGCTTTAATGTTCCCACCATGACAATAACAAAAGGATAATTATGTGAAGTGAACGATGTGTTAAGTAATCTTATTGTGGTAAACATCTCACGACATAAGCCTGTATCACATTATCCCGTGGTACATCTTAAACTTACACAATATCATATGTCAACTCTATCTCAATAAAGCTAGAAAAAAAAACTGAAGAAATTTTAAAAAGAAAATGAGCATGGAAGCAGGCATAATTTTTGTCGTGCATACCTCTGGAGCTGAAGAGAAACACCTAGTCCAGATTTTCCATCTGTGCTTCCCGATTGGGTCCATCCGGGGGGGTTGTGCAGGATTCCTGAAAGGCTGAACGGGTGAGTTTCAGCCCAACTCAGCCCCTTTCCCATCAGATAGAGAAGCTCCGACTGGGAATGCCATCCCTGTTCTGGTTTTCCTTTGAATATATGGTGGGATTGGTGCGTGGGTCAGAGGCAGGGTTGGGAGGCGGCGAGTGGGCAATTAATACATTTGAAACTAACAGGGGGCTTTAGAGTTTCATTTTACAGATTGAGGAAATTGGATTATCAATAGCAAAATAAAAAAAAATACTTTCCTGGTTTAAATGGTGAGGCATTTCATACCACATTATAGCCCAGCATAAGGGATTTGGAGAGTGAGTACTCAGGCATTCAGTTATGGCTAAATATCCTCACTCAATTCGAGTAGAAACAATAGAGATTACTCATTCAGGAAACATTTGAGTGTGCACTTGTGCCAGACACTCTGCCAGGCACTAGGAGTTACATCGTGGTGAAGAAGATGACCCCTTCTCTCAAGGAGCCCACAGTCTAGTGAAGAGGGAGACAAAACTGGCAATGACCACACAATGGAGGGAGTACTCTGGTAGAATTAACGCAAGATGTCAGAAGAAGCACAGGTGACTTAGGTGCTGGAGGGGTTCGTTCCAGGCTTAAGGAACCACTACTTCAATACCTGAATTTAAAATCATATCTAGCATGGGGCGCCTGGGTGTCTCAGTTGGTTAAACGTCCGCCTTTGGCTGAGGTCATGATCCCAAGGTCCTGGGATCTAGCCCCTCAGGTCTGGTCAGGCTCCCTGCTCCACGGGGAGTCTTTTTCTCCCTCTCCCTCTGCCCGTCCCTACCCCCCACCCCTCCAACCTAACAACCCAGCCCCCCACACCCCAACCTCACACCAGCCCCGCTCGTGAGCACTCTCTCTCACAAATAAATAAATAAAACCTTTAAAAAAGTATATCTAGCAATCACCACAAACAGAGCTCAGATTTGATAAATTTATGTCAACATAGAGCTACAAGTTGTTACTCCAGACTCCTAGCCCAGTGCACTATTCCCACTACACCAGCTGACTTCTTTGGAGATTAGCAGAGTGTACCGCAAATCACTAAGCATAAGAATTTGTACTGAAACACAGCACCAGGAGACAATGGCGGGGGAGGGGGGAGACTTGAAGTGAGACTAAACGTGCTATGATTGGGGGATAGCTCAGATCCCTCCTACATGCCTTGTCATGCCAATCAACAGGCATAGATATGCTAAGGGAAATGTTTATGTTTAAAAATTATGCTGAAATTTACATTGTACTACTGGGTATTTACCCCAAAGATACAGACGTAGTGCGGAGAAGGGCCATATGCACCCCAATGTTCATAGCAGCATTGTCCACAATAGCTAAATCATGGAAGGAGCCAAGATGCCCTTCAACAGATGACTGGATTAAGAGGATGTGGTCCATAGATACAACGGAATATTACTCAGCTATCAAAAAGAACGATTTCTCAACTTTTGCTGCAATATGGACGGGACTGGAGGAGATAATGCTAAGCAAAATAAGTCAAGCAGAGAAAGACAATTATCATATGGTTTCACTCGTTTATGGAGCATAAGAAGTAGGAAGATCGGTAGGAGAAGAAAGGGAAGAAGAAAGGGGGGGTTAAACAGAAGGGGGGAATGAACCCTGTGAGACTATGGACTCTGGGAAACAAACCGAGGGCTTCAGGGGGGTGGGAATGGGATAGGCTGGTGATGGATATTAAGGAGGGCACATATTGCATGGTGCACTGGGTGTTATATGCAAGTAATGATTCACGGAACTTTAAATCAAAAACTGGGAATGTACTGTATGGTGACTCACAGAATATAATAAAAAATATTATTATTTAAAAAAAGTTTAAAAAATGTCTATGCTATCCAGAGCGATCTACACTTTCAGTGCCATTCCGATCAATGAAGACCAATGCACTGTGGAAAGATCATGAAGGAAAGGACTAGGGCAGATAACCTAAATGCAGATTTTTCTGACCATACTCAGTGGAAATATTGCATTCCATTCCGAATGAGGAGGTGCCTTATCTCGCCCTGTGCCCTGTCTCCCTTTCTCTCAAAACCATTTATCGAGTACTACTTCATCTCTTTGCTATATAACGTACCAGACAGTGGAGATACACTGGTAAACAAGATATAGTCCTTATTCTGTGCGACAAGGGAGTAAACAGACAACTGTAACACTCTGGGAAAAGGTCTATGATGGATTAAGTTTTAGGGTGCAGTGAGTGCCTCCCACAGAGACATATATACGAGTTAATCTTGTAGTGACTGGAGCATATTTTAGCAAAATATAATAACTGGTTTTCAAATGCCTCAGATGATCCTCAAGTTTAAATCATATTGACACTTCTATTACAAATAAAACATCCTTAAACTCACACAACTGGTTTTTGAAACCCTAATTCCTTTAAGGTCTTTCCTTGTAGGTTTAACTTTTTAGTTTTCGTTCATTCAATACTCTTTGCCAATAAATAATTTGGTTAGTTTACATATTTCATTCCAAATTTCAGAAACATGAGCTTTAATATTCCTTATTGAATTTTGCTGTTTAAAACAAACATACATTATGACATGTTAGCAGTGGATGCGGAATAAGTGCATATTCCCTTCGTAACTGAGAAACGTTTTTATTTTTTACTAATAACACCATAAAATCTACACGTTGTTTCCTGTTCATGTTTTCTATGGATCAAGTGCAGAGGGGCAAGTACGCTGACGTTCTTCCACTGAGATTTGATTATTGGTGGGTAACAACTCTAGTAGTGACATTATAATTTTGTCATTGTCATTAAGCAAAAACAAGTATAAAGCGATTGCTCTATTTTATGTACTCTGTCCCTTACTATATTATTGTATGTACTGTAAAATCTAGAGAGATAAAATGTGTTTTATTTCTTCTTCTTGCAACTACTACAGAACATTATGTACCTCCCTCTCAGGACATTACAATTCAATACTGCCCACTTAACTTCATACACTTTTTCTTCTAAGCATTTCAAAGTGCCACACAGCATCCATTTCATCTATCTTGCAACAGTTCTGCATGTACAGAAGAAATAACTAAGGTAACCACCACCTTTTCTCAGATACGCAGGATAAAGACAGAGAAGAGTATATGTACTCTCTGTGCCACCCAAACTCTAAGAGGTGCCTTCAACTGTATCATTTAGGACAGCTGTAGAATCAAATAGACTCCTACTATTCACTAAATCTTACCTCCTCATCCCATCCTTTCTTTCCAGACAATCCAGTCTATTACTAGTCATTGAAAAACAAAGACAAAAATTCAACCAAACTGGTCAGATTTGCTAAGGCTTATGGCTAGAAGAATGTGAAGGCTCCAGCCCCTTGGGCAAGTGGCTCAGTGTCTCTGAGCTCCCGCTGCACCAAGTGCAAAGTGGGGATTGAGATGCCTCTTCACCACTGGTAGTTGCTTGAAGGCACAGAGGAAGAGGGCTTGTGAATTACCAAGTGTCACAAAGACAAATGTGTTACTAATGGAGTAAATGCTCTTTATTCTTAATCAACTCCTAAGTCAGTCACGAGCAAGAAAAAGCAGTGGTCTTTTCCCATAGGCTCTAAGTACTTTTTAAACAATATAGCTATGTAAAGTATTCATGGTATTTAGGGGCGGCTGGGTGGTTCAGTCAGTTAAGCATCTGCCTTTGGCTCAGGTCATGATCCTGGGGTCCCGGAATGAGGCCCCATGTGGAGGAGTCTGCTTCTCCCTCTCCCTCTGCCCCTGCTTGTGCTCTCTCTTTCTCTCAAATAAATAAAATCTTTAAAAAAATACCAATGACATTTTTCAAAGAACTGAAATAAACACCCCTTAAATTTGTGTGGAAGCACATCATTTTTTCTGATGGCTGAGTAATATTCCATTGTATCTATGGACCACATCCTCTTAATCCAGTCATCTGTTGAAGGGCATCTTGGCTCCTTATAATGTCACTACTAGAGTTGTTACCCACCAATAATCAAATCTCAGTGGAAGAACGTCAGCGTACTTGCCCCTCTGCACTTGATCCATAGAAAACATGAACAGAAAACAACGTGTAGATTTTATGGTGTTATTAGTAAAAAATAAAAACGTTTCTCAGTTACGAAGGGAATATGCACTTATTCCGCATCCACTGCTAACATGTCATAATGCATGTTTGTTTTAAACAGCAAAATTCAATAAGGAATATTAAAGCTCATGTTTCTGAAATTTGGAATGAAATATGTAAACTAACCAAATTATTTATTGGCAAAGAGTATTGAATGAACGAAAACTAAAAAGTTAAACCTACAAGGAAAGACCTTAAAGGAATTAGGGTTTCAAAAACCAGTTGTGCGAGTTTAAGGATGTTTTATTTGTAATAGAAGTGTCAATATGATTTAAACTTGAGGATCATCTGAGGCATTTGAAAACCAGTTATTATATTTTGCTAAAATATGCTCCAGTCACTACAAGATTAACTCGTATATATGTCTCTGTGGGAGGCACTCACTGCACCCTAAAACTTAATCCATCATAGACCTTTTCCCAGAGTGTTACAGTTGTCTGTTTACTCCCTTGTCGCACAGAATAAGGACTATATCTTGTTTACCAGTGTATCTCCACTGTCTGGTACGTTATATAGCAAAGAGATGAAGTAGTACTCGATAAATGGTTTTGAGAGAAAGGGAGACAGGACACAGGGCGAGATAAGGCACCTCCTCATTCGGAATGGAATGCAATATTTCCACTGAGTATGGTCAGAAAAATCTGCATTTAGGTTATCTGCCCTAGTCCTTTCCTTCATGATCTTTCCACAGTGCATTGGTCTTCATTGATCGGAATGGCACTGCAAGTGTAGATCGCTCTGGATAGCATAGACATTTTTTAAACTTTTTTTAAATAATAATATTTTTTATTATATTCTGTGAGTCACCATACAGTACATTCCCAGTTTTTGATTTAAAGTTCTGTGAATCATTACTTGCATATAACACCCAGTGCACCATGCAATATGTGCCCTCCTTAATATCCATCACCAGCCTATCCCATTCCCACCCCCCTGAAGCCCTCGGTTTGTTTCCCAGAGTCCATAGTCTCACAGGGTTCATTCCCCCCTTCTGTTTAACCCCCCCTTTCTTCTTCCCTTTCTTCTCCTACCGATCTTCCTACTTCTTATGCTCCATAAACGAGTGAAACCATATGATAATTGTCTTTCTCTGCTTGACTTATTTTGCTTAGCATTATCTCCTCCAGTCCCGTCCATATTGCAGCAAAAGTTGAGAAATCGTTCTTTTTGATAGCTGAGTAATATTCCGTTGTATCTATGGACCACATCCTCTTAATCCAGTCATCTGTTGAAGGGCATCTTGGCTCCTTCCATGATTTAGCTATTGTGGACAATGCTGCTATGAACATTGGGGTGCATATGGCCCTTCTCCGCACTACGTCTGTATCTTTGGGGTAAATACCCAGTAGTACAATGTAAATTTCAGCATAATTTTTAAACATAAACATTTCCCTTAGCATATCTATGCCTGTTGATTGGCATGACAAGGCATGTAGGAGGGATCTGAGCTATCCCCCAATCATAGCACGTTTAGTCTCACTTCAAGTCTCCCCCCTCCCCCGCCATTGTCTCCTGGTGCTGTGTTTCAGTACAAATTCTTATGCTTAGTGATTTGCGGTACACTCTGCTAATCTCCAAAGAAGTCAGCTGGTGTAGTGGGAATAGTGCACTGGGCTAGGAGTCTGGAGTAACAACTTGTAGCTCTATGTTGACATAAATTTATCAAATCTGAGCTCTGTTTGTGGTGATTGCTAGATATACTTTTTTAAAGGTTTTATTTATTTATTTGTGAGAGAGAGTGCTCACGAGCGGGGCTGGTGTGAGGTTGGGGTGTGGGGGGCTGGGTTGTTAGGTTGGAGGGGTGGGGGGTAGGGACGGGCAGAGGGAGAGGGAGAAAAAGACTCCCCGTGGAGCAGGGAGCCTGACCAGACCTGAGGGGCTAGATCCCAGGACCTTGGGATCATGACCTCAGCCAAAGGCGGACGTTTAACCAACTGAGACACCCAGGCGCCCCATGCTAGATATGATTTTAAATTCAGGTATTGAAGTAGTGGTTCCTTAAGCCTGGAACGAACCCCTCCAGCACCTAAGTCACCTGTGCTTCTTCTGACATCTTGCGTTAATTCTACCAGAGTACTCCCTCCATTGTGTGGTCATTGCCAGTTTTGTCTCCCTCTTCACTAGACTGTGGGCTCCTTGAGAGAAGGGGTCATCTTCTTCACCACGATGTAACTCCTAGTGCCTGGCAGAGTGTCTGGCACAAGTGCACACTCAAATGTTTCCTGAATGAGTAATCTCTATTGTTTCTACTCGAATTGAGTGAGGATATTTAGCCATAACTGAATGCCTGAGTACTCACTCTCCAAATCCCTTATGCTGGGCTATAACGTGGTATGAAATGCCTCACCATTTAAACCAGGAAAGTATTTTTTTTTATTTTGCTATTGATAATCCAATTTCCTCAATCTGTAAAATGAAACTCTAAAGCCCCCTGTTAGTTTCAAATGTATTAATTGCCCACTCGCCGCCTCCCAACCCTGCCTCTGACCCACGCACCAATCCCACCATATATTCAAAGGAAAACCAGAACAGGGATGGCATTCCCAGTCGGAGCTTCTCTATCTGATGGGAAAGGGGCTGAGTTGGGCTGAAACTCACCCGTTCAGCCTTTCAGGAATCCTGCACAACCCCCCCGGATGGACCCAATCGGGAAGCACAGATGGAAAATCTGGACTAGGTGTTTCTCTTCAGCTCCAGAGGTATGCACGACAAAAATTATGCCTGCTTCCATGCTCATTTTCTTTTTAAAATTTCTTCAGTTTTTTTTCTAGCTTTATTGAGATAGAGTTGACATATGATATTGTGTAAGTTTAAGATGTACCACGGGATAATGTGATACAGGCTTATGTCGTGAGATGTTTACCACAATAAGATTACTTAACACATCGTTCACTTCACATAATTATCCTTTTGTTATTGTCATGGTGGGAACATTAAAGCTCCACTCTCGTAGCAACTATCAGGTATACAACACAGTATGGTTAACTATAGTCATCATGTCGTACATTAGGCCCCCAGAACTTACTCATCTTGTAACCGGAAGATTTTACCCTTTGACCAACATCTTTCCATTTCTCCCACAACCCCCAGCCCCTCGTGCCCATTTTCTTTTAAATACTTAAATGGCATTCGATGAAATCCATTAAAAAATAAAGGCAAATTCTGCTTCCAGAGAGCCCCCCCCCCTTTTTTTTACCCTGCCGTGGTGTTTTGCCCAGCTTTTTGAGTTTTGTCTCACAGAGTATCTAAGCAGTAAGTGTGGGTAGTTGGACCCACACTCTGGATTTATTGCTCAAATGGCAGGGGAAGAGGATGTGATGGGTGCACTTCTCCCCTCTCAGTGTACTCTAATCCTTTAGTACACCCTTGAGAAGTTCAACACCCCCCCCCCAAGTAAGTCCACAAATAGTCTTAAATTCATGACTTGTACACAGAGCAATAGGTATGATGTTTGCTAACACTGGTTCTGAAACAGGACTGAAAAGACTGCCTAATACAATTATGTGCTGACAAGACGTTTTAAAAAAATCAGGCAACAATAACAGATAAAAGTAACATGAAATGATTTATTGAGAAAATGACCACTCAGGTGAGTAGTATAACACAGCAATGCAAGGTAATCTTCAATATCAGATCATTGTTTTGTGTGTGTTAAAAATAAAAATAATTTTTATAAGTACTTCAACTAATTCCCCGGGTGACACAGAATAATAGCTGCGGTCCTGGTGATCTTTTAAAAGAATAGGTGTGTGCATGGGTGTGTGTGTGTGTGTGTGTGTGTGTGTACAGAATTTACCAACACAGATGGTAAGAGGGAATTTAGAAATGTTTAGATCTTGTAGTTTATCCTCAAACCTTGGGGAAGGGGCATGTTATGTTTTTCTCAGGGCACAAATTTAACAGTCAAGGTGGATGTTTGGACTGTATTGCATTAAAGGGCATCATCTCCTCAAGGGGACATTCCCTGCAGCCCAGGCCTGGGAGTCCCTGGGGAGGGAGCCAGGCTGTTGTTACTTGGCCTGGGTGGCAGAGGGGACATCCGCGACCAAGGCGTCCTCCTCCTCAGCGGCGCTGCTCTTCTTGGCCAAAGCAACCGAAGCGGGTGTTTCAGCAGGGCTCTTCCCGATCTTGCCTTCTCCTCCCACGATGTCCTGGCCCTGGGCACCAGGCGCCTGCTGTGGACGGCGGCGTGGGTTGTTGGGGCGGCGGGATCCATAGCGTGGCGGGGGCTTCTGCTGCGGACCGCTGGCGTCACGCCCGCTTTCCTTGTCTTCAGCTTCCAGCTTTTCAGGGATGCCCGCTGAGGGTCTTGGACCAGGGGCGGTGCCTCGGCCCCTAGGGCGACTCAGCAGGTAGCTGGGGCCTGGCCCTCGCCGCGGGGCGCCCTCGGGCCTTGAGGCTGGGGCGGACCCGGGCAGGTGGGCGGGCCGCGGGCCGCTGGTGGGAGCGAGGATCGAGGGGCGGCGGGACTCGGCAGAGGCCCTGCGGGAGGGCGGGAAGCGCCCCAGCCTTTGGTCTTGGGGGCCGCCGGGCAGGCGGCGCTTCTGGCCCTGGGCCTCGGTGAGGCCTTCGCCACTGGCTTCACCTTCGTCGACGTCCTCCTCAGCGCCCCTGGGACCTCGCGGGGGTGGTGCGCGGCGGCGGATATAGAAGCCCCTGCGGAAGCGGGGCCGGTCGGCAGCATAGCGGCTGCCCTGCACTGGGGCACCTGCTGGCCCGGTCACGTTAGCGGCCTCGGTGCCCCGCTCACCCTGCACCACGTCGAACTCGACTGTCTCGCCGTCGCCCACGCTGCGTTGGTATTTGTGAGGGTTGTTTCGGGTGATGGCCGTCTGGTGAACGAACACATCTTCCTGGGTATCATGTCTGCTGATGAAACCGTACCCATTCTTCACGTTAAACCACTTGACGGAACCTCGCACCCTCTTGGCGATGACCTTTTTGGGCACTTTTCCCTTGGCGCCTGCTGCCGCGGTGGTCTTGGGGGTCGCATCTCCGCTGAGGTTGCCTGCGACTGGGGCCCGGGGAGGATCTCCGCCACCCAAGGAAGCCAGGAGTTTCTGCGCGGCTTGAGGGGAGACTGAGGCGGTCACCTCCGTGACGGTGACCTCTCCCACCTCACTCATGAGGCTGTCCTTGCTCTCCTTTCACGGAGAACCTGAGGGGAATTTGGTCCTCGGTGATGGGGGGAGGGGGGAGGGGGGAGGGGCTCGGTCTGGAGGCAGGAGCCTCGCTCTGGAAGGAAGGGTCGTGGGTCAGGGCTAAGGACTCTCTGGCTTCCCTCTTGAGACTCCTGGAAAGGCCTGTGGCGTCTCCTGGGGCAACAGGACGCGGACCAAACAGTGGTTGCCGCGGTGACGTCTCAGTGGGGTCCTAGAGGCTGCTTGAGCTGGGGGGGCGGGGCGGATGCGCTCTGCCTCCAGCTCCAGGCGCCACGTCACAGCATCTCTTGGTCGCTCATGGAGAGGGGGTGCATTTGAAGCTCTAGGAAGTGGTCTTCTTGAAGACTCTCTTGCTTGTTTGAGTGGGTGGGAAGAGAGAACCCACTTTCCATCTCTCTCTCTCTCTTCCTCTCTCTCTCTGTTGGAGATATCCCCAACCTTCTAAGGGCACTCTCTTAAATACTCTCACAAAACCCTGCTCTTCTTCCAACTGCTTGTGCGCTCTATACGTGGGTGAGGCATTTTGTGTAACTTGAGACAAAATGACAACCACATGAAATTAAGACCCAATCAAAGAAGCCCACTATGGGTTGTTTGTTTTATTTTGTTTTCCTGAGGAGGGACTGGGGAAGCCTGACAGGGCTAGAATGCTAGTACTGAGAGGACGCTAAACTAGTCCAGGTTTATCCAGGCTAGTGTTAGGGTTGTAGAGTAGTGAAGCTGAGTGGGAACACTTTTGTTAGCTGGGACATTCCGAAAACCTTGTTGAGCTCTGTGTTGTTGCCCACATAAAGCAAATGGTCAGGTGGAGTAAAATAGAACTGAGCGAATTTGCCTTGTATTTTAACTGCAGTTTCAGACTTCTCCCCCCCTCCCCCCCCCCCGGAATGGTTTATGACTCTGTGATCTTCATCCTAAATTGGGGTTCTGATTTAATTATATAGGAACGCTAAGAATTCAGCCTAACTACAGTGTTAATACTGTGGTAAGGTACAGCTAGCTCTACTGGCATATAACCTTTCAGAAATGATGATAGAGTACACTAAAATAGTAGATGGCAACTGGTCAGAAAACTCAGTTTTCTTTTTCTTTTTTTTTTTTTTACTAATATTTATTTTGTTACATCAGTCACCATACAGTACAGTACAGTACATCCCCAGTTCTTCCATGATTCATTACTTTTTCATTTTTAATAAGAAAAACGAAATAAGCCAGGTTGGCCTACCACTTCAATGTTTACAGAAACCTCTCACATGTTGTGCATTTGATCCTTGCAACAACCCACTCTACAAGGAAGTGGGGCAGGTGTTGTTTTTACTTCGGTTTGACAGATGAGGGAATGGGGGCCCAGAGATAGCAAGTTGCTTGCTTCAGTTCACATGTTTAGTATGGAGTGAACCCCAAACTCTGATCTCACATAGATTTCATTCCAGGTCCGGGTCTTTTTCCACCACACCGCACCGGCCTTCGTGCACAGTTTTGTCACTTGTCCCATCTGATGTCAGAGAACAGGGACCTCTTTCAGAGAGGTCATACAACCCAGCAGAGAACCCAAGAAACGCCTCTTGCATGGATGATCTGCCTCCCCTGTGTTCAGGCTCCCAGGCCTGCCCCTCTTCAGGGGCAAAAATTGCCTTCATATCAACTAATCAGCAGCCCCTGTCCCCACATGCAGTAACCTTCTGCCTGCAGCCAACTCGAAAACAAACCCTACTGTAGACTCAGGAGCCATTTCTTCACCATGCTGGTGTAATACCAAATGGAAGAAGGGGTCCTCATTTTTATTTTAGTATTTTAAAAACACTTCTTGGGGCACCTGGATGGTTCATTCGGTTAAGTGTCTGCCCTCGGCTCAGGTCACGATCCCAGGACCCTGGGACCGAGCCCTGCATCAGGCTCCTTGCTCAGCAGGGAGCCTGCTTCTCCCTCTCCCTCTGCCTGCCACTCCCCCTGCTTGTGTGCTCTCTCTCTCCCAAATAAATGAATTTTTAAAAACGTAAAAATAATAAAAGAAAAAAAAAACTTCTTCAGGCCTCATATCTTGTGGTTTTTACAACAAGCATGAAAGAGAAGCAGGCTACTGTCGGTATCCTCACATGACTGTGAGTAGGTCAGGGCACCAGGGCCCAAAGCTTCTAACCGACCTAACCAAGGCCACCCGTGTAGTAAATGCAGAACCAGGATAATACCTTCAGGAATTCAGACCCTCTGGTTCCTAGTCCACTGTATGCTCCACAGTCCCAGGAGGCCAGTTCTATGATATTGTCAACAGTTATTTCTTTCAGGTCCTGAGAGCTCTTCTTGATGCTTCCCATATTTGCCATGCTCATTCCTATCTCTGTGCCCGTGTTCACTTTTTTCCTCATTCTCCTAGAAATACCTTCTCTCTTCTCCTCTGTCTGTATAAATCCTTTCTGCCCTCCGAGTCTCAGTTTTGCAGTCCCCTCCTGCTCCCTCTCCAAACGCACCGGTCAACCCCAATCTCTTTCATCTTGGAAACCTGGTTGCACTTATGGCCCAGTGATTAATGGCTACTCTACTTCTTCCCTAATGTGGAAGGCTTTCTGTCTCACCATTATTCCCAACTAGATTCTAAGCTCACTAACGCTCACTAAAGACTGAACACTTTAGGGGCACCTAGGTGGCTCAGTCGGTTGAGCATCCAGCACATGATTTCAGCTCAGGTCATGATCTCGGGGCCCTGAGATCGGGCTCCAGGTCCGGCTCTGTGTTCAGCGGGGAGCCTGCTTGGGATTCTCTCTCTCCCTCTCCCTCTGCCCTTCCTCTTGCTCTCTCTCAAATAAATAAATAAATCTTAAAAATGAAAGAGTGAACACATTGAGTTTCTTCTCTCAGTTTCCTCTCTGAGAACCATGGTGCCTGGAACAGTGCTGACTGTATAAAGGGCCACCACAAATGTGTGCTTGTGGGTTAAATATATGCCTTTTGCCCCCTCAAAGTGGCTACATCTGTGAATTTCTTACAGTCGCTAGCACGGCACCAGGCATGAAGATACCAATGAGATTCACTGAGTTGGACTGAATATGCCCTCTTGAATCTCTTGTTGTTGTTTGCATGATATACAGGAAAGTACTTTGGAGCCATCATGGAGCTCTATTAAACTTTCCTGGTCTATGTGTATTTCATGCAAGAAGAAAGGCTTTGTGAAAAACAAATTAATACGATATGAATTACTAATTCAAATTTGAGGTTTAATTTGCTGAGACCATCCCTTTATTTTCATTGAAATCATCAGATTCTGTCTATTTACTCGGCACTTCTCTCCATCCATCCTGTAAAGCATATCATTTAATTCCTATCATTAAAAAAGCTGTCAATGAAATGGAGGTTAATTCAGGTTTCTGGTACACTGTCTGATCCATTATCATTTAAAAGGCGTATCATTTATTTTTTTAAGATTGATTGATTTTAAGAGAGAGAGAGGGAGCGAATGTGTGGGTGGGGGGGAGGGAGAGAGAGAATCTCAAGCCGACTTGAGCTGAGTTCCAGAGCTGAGTGCGGAGCCTGATGCAGGGCTCAGTCTCAGGACCCTGAGCCGAAATCAAGAGTCGGATGCTTAGCCAACTGAGCCACCCAAGCACCCCTAAAAGGCTTATCATTTACAAATAAAATCTTTGTCTGCTGTTTTAGTCACAAAATGGTGCTGAACCTGAGTCAGCAAAGTCCGTCCAGGCCCATTATAAAAGGTGATAGCATTATCTACTGTGAGGGGTAAACAAGCTGGCAGCGTACGGAGCGGAGGATAATGCTCCAGGCCCACCGTCTTACTGACTCACTGGCAATTCCTGTTCAAAAGGTAAATGGGCTAAATGGAAAAGAGAACCCTATCCATCCTACTCGTTCCAGAACCCTACCATCAACTCCAGTGTCTCCTGAGTGCTGTTAACTGTCCAAGACAACATAAAACTAACATAATACATGCAGAAATAAGAAAAGATAATCTAGAGTATGGCACTGAGAATGTCCACCCTTGCCCCACACCCTGCAATTGATACATCATAGAAACCAGGGTGACTCCAGAGATACCATGGATGTCAATAAGTGGTTGAAGATACGGGCAATGTTGCAATGTTCAGTGCACTCTCAGCTGAGGTTTTGGGAGCTAAAATCATTAGAAAGAGCCAGGAATCGTAAGTCAGAAGATCTGGGTTTGACTCCTGGAATGGCCGAATGTTGGCAGTTTAGCCTTGAGCAAATCACCTCAATTCTCTGAGATATAGTCTTCTGGCATGTAAGGGGAAAATATGAATGCCTTCCCTATCCAGTTCACAGGGTTGTGGTGGCAATTACATAGAATACTTTATGTGAAAAAAAAATATGTGTAACCCAAAAGCTGTGAACATTTTGCCTTGAAATATTACATGTTTTAAAAAGAAAGGAAGGTGGTATCTCAATGTGGTTTTGATTTGAATTTCCCTGATGGCTAATGATTTTGAACATTTCTTTCGTGTGTCTGTTAGCCATTTGTATGTCTTCATTGGAAAAGTGTCTGTTCATATCTTCTGCCCATTTTTTGAATTGTTTATTTGTTTCTTGTGTGTTGAGTTTGAGAAGTCCTTTGTAGATCTTGGATACCAGTCTTTTATCTGTAGTGTCATTTGCAAATATATGGTCCCATTCCGAGGGCTGCCTCTTAGGTTTTTTTTGACTGTTTCCTTGGCTGTGCAGAAGCTTTTGATCTTGATGAAGTCCCAATAGTTTGTTTTCGCTTTTGTTTCCCTTGCTTTGGAGGCGTGTCTTGAAAGAAGTTGCTGTGGCCAGTGTTGAAGAGATTACTGCTTATGTTCTCCTCTAGGATTTTGATGGATTCCTGTCTCACATCGAGGTCTTTCATCCATTTTGAGTTTATCTTTGTGCATGGTGTAAGAGAATGGTCCAGTCTCATTCTTCTGCATGTGGCTATCCAATTTTCCGAACACCATTTATTGAAGATACTGCCTTTTTTTCCATTGGATATTTTTTCCTGCTCTTCCAAAGATTAGTTGACCATAGAGTTGAAGGCCCATATCTGGGCTCTCTAATCAATTCCATTGATTTATGTGCCTGTTTTTGTGCCAGTACCATGCTGTCTTGGTGATCACAGCTTTGTAATATAACTTGAAATCAGGCAACATGATGCTCCCAGGTTTGTTTTTCTTTTTCATCATTTCCTTGGCTATTTGGGGTCTTTTCTGCTTCTGTACAACTTTTAGGATAGTTTATTCCAGCACTTTGAAAAATGCCATTGGTATTTTGATTGGGATGACTTTGAAAGTATAGATTGCCCTGAGCACCATAGACATTTTAACAATGTTTATTCTTCTGATCTGAGCATGGGTTGTTTTTCCATCTCTTTCTGTTTTCAGTTCCTTTCATAAGTGTTCTGTAGTTTCTAGAGTATAGAACCTTTACCTCTTTGGTTAGGTTTATTCCTAGTTATCTTATGGTTTTTGGTGCTATGTAAATGGAATCAATTCCCTAATTCCTCTTTCTACTGTTACATTGTTAGCTTATAGGAAAGCAACTGATTTTTGTGCATTGGTTTTGTATCCTGCCACATCTTTGAATTTCTGTATGAGTTCTAGTATTTTGGGGGTAGAGTCTTTTGTGTTTTCCATATAACGTATCATGTCATCTGTGATGAGAAAGAGATCAAGGCATCATTTAAGTATCTGTTCAACACATCTAGTAAGAAGTGATCCAAACCTGCTGTATGATTATTGTAGAATAGCCATTAGTTCCATTAGCAGAAACAACACTGAGATCAATGTGTCTTTACTTTTTTATTGTTCTTTGTTTCAAATTTTTACTTAAATTCCAGTTAGTTAACATACAGTGTAATATTAGTTTCAGGAGGAGAATTTAGTGATTTATCACTTACATATAACACCTGGTACTCATCACAACAAATGCCCTCCTCAGTAGCCATCATCCATTTAGCCCATCCCCCATGCAACACCCCCCCCCCAGCAACCCTGAGTTCGTACTCTATAGTTAAGGGTCTCTTTTATTGTTTGCATATCCCTTTTGTTCCTTAAATTCCACATGAGCGAAATCATATGGTATTTGTCTTTCTCTGACTTATTTTTCTTAGCATAATACACGCTAGCTTCAGTAACATCATTGCAAATGGCAAGATTTCATTGTTCAACGATTCATTAGTTACATATAACACCCAGTCCTCATCACTGCACGTGCCCTCCTTAACACACATAACCCTCTTACCCAATCCCCTGAACGTTGTCCTTTCTGTATCCATCAGTTTGCTTCCTGGAGTCCAGATTTTTTCATGGCTTGTCTCCCTCTCTGAATTCTTCCCATTCAGTTTTCCATCACTTCCCTCTGCACTGTTCCTTATGTTACACATATGAGTGAAACCATATGATAATTGTCTTTCTCTGCTTGACTTATTCACTTAGTAGAATTCCCTCCAGTTCCATCCATGTCGATGTAAATGGTGGGTATTCATCCTTTCTGATGGCTAAGTAATATTCCACTCTGTGTGTGTGTGTGTGTGTGTGTGTGTGTGTGTGTGTGTACCACATCTTTTTATCCATTCTTCTGTTGAAGGGCATCGTGGCTCCTTCCACAGTTTGGCTATTGTGGACATTGTTGCAATGAACATTAGAGTGCACGTGCCCCTTCTTTTTGCTACATCTGTATCTTTGGGGTAAATTTGTAGTAGTGCAATTCCTGGATCACATGGTAGCTCTATATTTACCGTCCTGAGGAACCTCCATACTGTTTTCCAGAGTGGCTGTACCAGCTTGGATTTCCAACAACACTGTGAGGGTTCCTCCTTCTCCACCACCCCGCCAACACTTGTTGTATCCTATCTTGCTAATTTTGACCATTCTAACTGGTGGAAGGTGGTATCTCAATAGGGTTTTAATTTGTATTTCTGTACTGGCTAGTGATGTTGAACATTTTCTCATGTGTCTGTTAGCCATTTGTATGTCTTCTTTGGAGAATTGTCTGTTCATGAATATTGCCCATTTATTGACTGGGTTATTTGATTTTTGAGAGTTGATTTTGAGAAGTCCTTTATAGATCTTGGATATTGGCCCTTTATCTGTAATGTCATTTTCAAATATCTTCTCCCATTCTGTGCGTTGCCTCTTAGTTTTGTTGACTATTTCCTTTGCTCTGCGGGAGCTTTTTATCTTGATGATGTCCCAAAAGTTCAGTTTTGCTTTTGTTTCCCTTACCTTTAAAGACATGTCTTGAAAGAAGTCACTGTAGCCAATATGGAAGAGTTTATTGCCTATGATCTCCTTCTTGATTTGTCTTACATTGAGATCTTTCATCCGTTGTGAGTTTATCTTTGTGTATGCTGTAAGAGAATGGTCCAGCTTCATTCTTCTGCATGTAGCTGTCCAATTTTCCCTAGCACCATTTATTGAAGAAACTGTCTTTTTTCCATTGCATATTCCTTCTTGGTTTGTCAAAGATTAGTGGTCCGTAGAGTTGAGGGTCCATTTCTGGGTTTTGTATTCTGTTCCACTGATCTATGTGTCTGTTTTTGTGCCAATGCCATGCTGTCTTGATGATAATAGTTTTGTAATATAGTTTCAAGTCAGGCATCATGATGTCACCAGCTTTGGGTTTCTTTTTCAACACTCCTCTGGTGATTCGGGGTCTTTTCTGGTTCCATACAAATTTTAGGATTGCTTCTTCCAGCTCTGTGAAAAATGTCTATGGCGTTTTGAGAGGTATTGCATTGAATGTGTAGATTGCTTTGGACAGCATAGACATTTTAACAATGCTTACTCTGCCAATCCATGAGCATGGAATGTTTTTCCATCTCTTTCTGTCTTCCTCAATTTCTTTCATAAGTGTTCTGTAGTTTCTAGACTATAGATCCTTTACCACTTTGGTAAGGTTTATTCTTGGATATCTTATGGTGCTTGGTGCTATTGCAAATGGAATAGATTCCTTAATTTCTCTTTCTTCAGTCACATTGTTAATGTATAGAAATGCAACTGACTTCTGTGCAATGATTTTGTATCCTGCCACATTGCTGAACTTCTGTATGAGTTCTACTAATTTTGGGTGGAGTCTTTTGGGTTTTCCACAGAAAGTATCATGTCATCTGCCAAGAGAGAGAGAGTTTGACTTCTTTGCCAATCTGAATGTCTTTTATTTCTTTTTGTTTTCTGATTGCTGAGGCTAGGATATCTAGTACTATGTTGAACAGTAGTAGTAAGAGTGGGCATCCCTGTCGTGTTCCTGACATTAAGGAAAAAGCTCTCATTTTTTCCACATTGAGAATGATATTCGCTGTGGGCTTTTCATAGATGGCTTTTATGATATTGAGGTATGTTCCCTGTATCTCAATATATTGAATAACTTTAATCAGGAAAGGATGCTGTATTTTGTCAAATGCTTTATCTGCATCCATTGAGAGGATCATATGGTGCTTGTCTCTTCTTTTGTTAACATGATGTATCACATTTGTTTGATTTGTGAATGTTGAACCACCCTTGCATCCCAGCAATAAATCCCATCTGTTGGTGGTTAATAATCCTTTTAATGTACTGTTGGGTCCTATTGGCTAGGATCTTGTTGAGTATTTTCGCATCCATGTTAATCAGGGATATTGGTCTGTAATTCTTCTTTTTGATGGGGTCTTCGTCTTGTTTGGGGATCAAGTAATGCTGTCTTCATAGAAGGAGTTTGGAAGTTTTCTTTCTATTTCTGTTTTTGAAACAGCTTCAGTAAATTAGTTATTTCTTCTGTAAATATTTGGTATAATTCCCCTGAGAAGCCATCTGGCCCTGGACCATTGTTTCTTGGGAGGTTTTTGATTACTTTTTCAATTTCCTTACTGGTTATTGGTCTGTTCAGATTGTCTTTTTCTTCCTGTTTCAGTCTTCATAGTTTGTAAGTGTCCGGGAATGCATGCATTTCTTCCAGATTACTTAATGAGTTGGCATATAGTTGTTAGTACCTTTTAAAAATTTTTTTCGTGTGTCCATATCATTTATCTCTGCTCTAATCTTTATTATATTCTTTTTCTGCTCACTTTGGGCTTCATTTGCTCTTCCATTCTTTTTCCCTTAGGTGCGAGGTTAGGTTGTGTATTTGAGGTTGTTCTTGCTTCTTGAGGTAGTCTTGTATTGCTATATACTTCCCTCTTATGACCACTTTTGCTGAATCCCAAATTTTTTCTGTTGTTGTCATCTTTTTATTTTCATTTGTTTCTCTTTTAAAATTTTTTACTTAATTTCTTGGTTAACCCATTCATTATTTAGTAGAATTTTCTTTAATCTTCATGAATTTGTGTTCGTTCAGATATTTTCTTGTCGTTGGCCAAGTTTAATGGTGTTGTGGTTGGAAAATATGCATGGTGTGATCTCAGTATTTTTGTACTTGTTAAGGCCTGATTTGTGACCCTGTAAGTGATGTATTCTGGAGAATGTCCCATGTGCACTAGAAAAGATTTTGTATTCTGCTGCTTCTTGATGAATTTTTCTGACAATATCTGTTAAGTCCATCTGGTCCGGTGTGTCATTGAAAGCCATTGTTTCCTTGTTGATTTTCTGCTGAGAGGGTATGTCCATTGGTTTAAGTGGGGTGTTAAAGTACTCTACCTTAATTGTGTTATTATCATGAGTTCCTTCGTGTTTGTTATTAAGTGTTTTATATATTTGCATGCTCCAGGATGGGAGCATAAATATTTACATTGTGAAATCTTGTTGGATAGGCCCCCTTTTTGTGATGTATTGCCCTTGTCCATTTCTTCTTACAGGTTTTGGTTTATTTTATTTTATTTTTTTAAACACAAGTTGAGGTGTTTATTAGGCATAAAATTATATTTCCATTAATTAAATAACATAGGTAAAAGAAAAACTGTATATATAGTTCACTGAAAGGATGCCTATAGGCAATTAGTATATAGAATTACTATTACACTCATGACTTTTTGCCACTCCTAAATAGCAATTCTCCACGTTTAATGTCTATATGCACACTTTTTTTTTAATTAATAATATTTTTTATTATATTATGTTAGTCACCATACACCATACAGGTTTTGGTTTAAAATCTAGTTCTTCTGAGATAAGTATTCCAGCTTTCTTTTGATATTCATTACCATGATAAATTGTTATCAATCTTCACACTTTTAGTCTGTAGGTATCTTTAAATGTAGGTAGAGTTTCTTGTATGCAGCATATAGATGGGTCTTTTTTTTCTCTTTATTTATTTTTTATTATATTCAATTAGCCAGCATATAGTACATCATTAATTTTTGATGTAGTGTTCAATTATTCATTAGTTGCATATAACACCCAGTGCTCATCTCTCATCACCACTTGTGCCCTCCTTAACACGCGTCACCCGGTTACCCCATCCCCCCACCCCCTCCCTTCTGTAACCATGAGAGGGTCTTTTTATTTAAACCCATTCTGACATCCTGTGTTTTTTTATTGGAGCATTTAGCCCTTTGCGTTCAGAAAGATTATTGATAGATATGAATTGAGTGCCATTCTATCACTTGCTTAATTTTTGTTTCTGGTGATTTCACTCTTCCTTTCTAGTCTTTGTCAGTTTTGGTCTTTCCTTCCTACTCAATGAGTCTCTTATAATATTTCTTGCAGGGCTAGTTTAGTGGTCATGAACTCCTTTAGTTTTTGTTATCTGGGAAACTCTATTTGTCCTTCTATTCTGAATGACAGCTTGCTGGGCTCTTGGCTTCATATTCTTCCCATTCGGCATGTTGAATATATCATGCCAACTTCTTCTGGCCTACCAAGTTTCTGTGCAGAGGTCTGTTGCTGACATTATTTGTCTTCCCTTGTAAGTTAGAGACTCCTTTTCTCTTGTTGCTTTTAGGATTTTTTCCGTTATCTCTATATTTTGCAAATTTAACTACTATATGTGGTGGTGCTGGCCTGTTTTTGTTGATTTTGATGGGAGTTCTTTGTGCCTCCCAGATTTGGATTTCTGTTTCCTCCCCCAGATTAAAGAAGTTTTCAACTATAATTTCCTCAAATATACCTTCTGTCCCTTTTTTCCCTCTCTCCTCTGGAACTCCTATGATATGAATGTTATTACCCTTTATGGAGTCACTGGTTCCTAAGTCTATATTCATGATCCATTATTTCTTTCCCTCTTCTTTTCAGCTTCATTATTTTCCATATGTTTATCTTCTATATGAAGGATTCATTCCTATGTTTCTTCCATCATTGCGGTCATTACATCCAGTTGATTTCACATCTCAATTATAGCATTTTTTAAAATTTTGGTTTGACTTGTTTTTAAGTCTTTTATCTCTGCAGTAAGGGACTCCCTGGTGTCTTCTATGTTTTTCTCAAGCCCAGCTAGTATCCTTATGATTGTTGTTTTAAATCTGGTTAAGGTATATTACTTATGTCTGTTTCAATTGTATCCCTGACAGCAACCTTTTCTTGTTCTTTCTTTTGGGATTAATTCCTCTGTCTTGAAATTTTGTGTAGGTCTCTGTCTTCTTCTCTATGTTAGGAAAGCCTTTTATGTTTCCTGCTCCTGGAGGTAATGGCTTTATTAAGAAAGGGTCATATATTGTCCAGGGCCTGTTGCTTCAGGAAATGTTTCTGGTGTAGGCTGTGTGCACTCTTCTGTTGTGCTTTGGCTGTTCTTTCTCTCAGGTCAGTCCTCTGCAGAGTTTATTCTTGCCTGCAGTGGGCAGTGTTTGGACCCTGTCCAGAGTGTGGCAAGTTTTAACTAGGTGTGCTCTGGTCTGCTTGTTAAAAGAGCCCAATTGTATTTCCACTAGAACTTAAGCTTTGCAGCACTGTATGTTCAGTAGACTTGGTGTGTGTGCTATGGGTTTGTGATGGTCTTCTCAGGGAGGGGCTCACTGCTCTGGTTCTTAGGCACATTTGCACAGGGTGGCTGGGCTTGTTGTAAGTGGTTTAACCTGCCACTGTTGGTGCTGTGCTGGTTACTGAACTTAGTTTATGCTGAAGGGTGGGGGAGAAATGGTGCTAACCTTCTCGCTTGTTCCCAGAGAGGCAAGTTCATGCCCCCTGCTGTCCCAGAAGCCCTCACAGAAGAGTGAACAATATTCCTTTGAGTGTTCTAGTCCTCCCTCAGATCCCTGACTTCACCCTGTGTCCAGGCTACTTGCCTGCCCAACAATGCATTACACCCCTGTTTTATCACAGAGAGGCCAGATAACTTTTAAAACTCCAAACTGTAGGGACCTGGTGTGGTATGGACCTATGCTTACCCTCTGGGTGTGGGTCTTGCTGCACTGGGGCCAGTGCAGGTTTATCCCAGAGGCATAATTGTTCCACTGTGCAGGAGCTTAGAATTTTGAGGAAAGTGCAACAAAAATCTGGTGTCCAGGTTAGCCACCCTCAGCAGGTGTCTCTGTGCCTATGCTTAGGTACAGGGGAGCATAATGGTGCCCACTTTTTCTTTTTTCCCTGGGGAGGCAAAGCCCCTTCTCCCAGAGGCACTCCAAGAAGAGGGATACACCTCTCCTAGTGTGTACCAGGGGATTCCCAGTTCCTATCCCACCATCTGCTTCTAGGTTATCCACCCACCTTCTCCACTGGAATGACTGTTGGACTCAACACAAGCCACAGTGTGTACCTCTAAAACTCCAGTCTGTGAGCTCCACTGGCTATAAAAACTCACAGTCCTCAGCCTCTCTAGTTTTTCCAGTCAGTGGCTTTGGGGAACTGTTTCCTTGTGCAATCTCCTGTGTGCTCCAATCTCTGTCTCTTCCTCTCTCTTGCCTCTCTCTGCCAGCAAGGCTCACTTTCCCTCTACAGCATCTGTAATCATTTTTTTTCCCCCAGTCACATCTCCAGACCTTCCTTCAACAGTGTGGCCTCTTCTCTCCCTCTGGTTGTGCAGTTTGTTCTGTCAGTCCTCAAATCAGTTTCTTGGTTGTTCAGAATGATTTGATATTTATGTAGTTGTGTTCAAGGGGTGAGGCAAGCACAGGGTCCACCTACTACTCTGCCATCTTAGCTCCCCCTGATAGATATGTGCTTACCGACATTTTGTTAATTATTTTCTTGTTGTGTTTGTACTTTTTTCTCCTCCCTTGTTCTCTTTTTTAGTGTTTAATGATTTTTTGTAATGTTCAACTTTCTTTGTGTGTGTGTGTGTGTGTGTGTGTGTGTGTGTGTGTGTGTATCTACTATAAGTTTGGGGTTTTAGGTTACCATGAGTTTCATATATAAAACCTAATGCATAGCAGTCTATAGTAAGTTGATGTTCAGCTATGTTCAAACACATTCTTAAAAAAAATCTTTTTTACTCTCCTCTCCACATTTTATGTATATGTTGTCATATTTTACATCTTATTCATAATTTTTTGATGGACGATTATGGCCTTTACTTTTCCATTTGAAGAAGCCCCTTTCACATTTCTTGCAAGGCCAGTTTAATGGTGATGGACTCCTTTAACTTGTGTTTGTCTGAAAAATTCTTTATTTCTCCCTAAATTCTGAGTGATAATCTTGCAGGGTAGAGAATGCTTGGTTTTAGTGGGGGTTTTTTTGTTTTGTTTTGTTTTTTGTTTGTTTGTTTGTTTAATCTATAGTATACCACTTTCTTCTGGCCTACAAAGTCTCTGTTGACAAATCATCTGATAGCCTTATGAGGTTTCATTTCTGAATAACTAATCACTTCCTCTTGCTGCTTTTAAAATACTCTCTTTATGTTTAACCTTTGACATTTAAATTATTTTTTATCATTATGTTCAATTAGCCAACATACAGTACATCATTAGTTTTTGATGTAGTGTTCAACAATTATGTGGAACATAAGCAATAGCATGGAGGACCATAGAGGAAGGGAGGGAAGACTGAAAGGGAAGCAATCAGAGAGAGAGACAAACCTTGAGAGACTCTGGACTCTGGGAAACAAACTGAGGGGAGAGGGGTGGGGGGATGGGGTAACTGAGTGTTTTATGAAACATTTAAATAATGTGTTATGCTGTGGACTTCCCTGGGTTCATCTTTTTTGGAGGCTGTTCAGTCAGCTCTTAGTTTTTCTTCAGGAGGAATTGCTCTACAAATAGGTGTTGATTTGGTGCGTCCATGGAGGAGGTGAGTTCAGCATCTTCCTGTGTCACCATCTTGTACCAGAACCCAAATGCTACTGTTTTTTGTGCATTGATTTTGTGTTCTGCAGCTTCCCTGGATTTGTTCATTAGCTCTAATAGCTCTAAACTATTGGGCTATTTGAGACCATGTATCTATATCTATATCATTTATATCTATATCTACCTATATCAATATATAAAGAGATTTGTGTGTATACACACACACACACACACACGGGGATATATATATGAACATATCATTAGCAAATAGTGACAATTTCACTTCTTCCTTTCCAAATTGGATGCCTTTTATTTCTTTGCCTTGAATCGTTGCTCTAACTAGGACTTCCGGTACTGTATTGACTAGGAATGGTAAGATTGGTCATTCTTGCCTTGTTTCTGATCTTAAAAGAAAAACTGGGGGCTTCAGAGGGGAGGGGGGTGGGGGAATGGGATAGGCCGTGATGGGTATTAAGGAGGGCACGTATTGCATGGTGCACTGGGTGTTATACGCAACTAATGAATCATCAAACTTTACATCAAAAACCAGGGATGTACTGTATGGTGACTAACATAATATGATAAAAAAAATTATTATAAAAAAAAAGAAAAGCTTTCAATTTTTCCTCGGCGAGTATAATGTTAATGTGGTTTTTCATATATGGCCTTTATTATATTGATGTATGTTTCTTCCATACCAAATCTGTTAGTGGTTTTTATCATAAAAAGATGTTGTATTTTGTCAAATACCTTTTTGTGTGTGTATTGAAATGATCAAATGATTTTAACCTTTTCTGATGAAATACATTTATTGATTTTCATTTGTTGTACCATCTTTTTATCCCAGGGATAAATTACACTTGGACATGGTGTATAATCCTTTTCATGCATTCTTCAATTCATTTTGTTAATATTTTGTTGAGAATTTTTACATCTATATTCATTGGGAATATTAATTTTTTTCTTGTGGTATACTTATCTGGTTTTGGTTTCAAAATAATTCTGGCCTTGTAGAATGTGTTTGGGCATGTTCCCTTCTCCTTGAAATTTTGCAAGAGTTTGAGGAGGACTGGTGTGAAGTGCTATTTAAATGTTTGGTAGAATTCACCATTGAAGCCATCTGGTTCTGGAGTTTTCTGTGTTGGAAGTTTTTTGGTAGTGATTCAGTCTTTTTACTCATTATTTGTCTGATCAGATTTTCTCCCTGACACAGTCTTGGTAGGTTGTGGGTTTCTAGAAATGTATCCTATTCTTTACGTTAAATAATTTGTTGGCTTATAATAGTTTATAGTAGTCTTTCATGATTCTATGTATTTCTGTGATAGTGGTTATAATACGTCCTCTTGCATTTCTAATTTTATTTATTTTAGTCTTCTCTCTTTAGCTCAAGGTTTGCCAATTTTATCATGTTGAAGAATCAGCTTTTATTTATTTATTTATTTATTTATTTATTTATTTATTATTTTTCTTTAAATTCAATTAGCCAATATATAAAAAAATCATTAGTTTCAGATGTAGAGTTCAGTAATTCATCGGTTGCATATAACACCCAGTGCTCATCACATCATTTGCCCTCCTTAATGCGCATTGCCCAGTTACCCCATCCTCCCACCTCCCCTCCAGCAACCATCAGTTTCTTTCCCATAGTTAAGTGTCTCTCATGGTTTGTCTCCCTTTCCGATTTCTTCCCATTCCATTTTTCCCTCCCTCCCCTACAATCCTCAGTGTTGTTTCTTATATTCCTAATATGAATGAAACCATATGACAATTGTCTTTCTCTGATGGACTTATTTCGCTAAGCATAATACCCTCCAGTTCCATCCACATCAATATAAATGGTAAGATTTAATGGCTTTCTAATGGCTGAGTAATATTCCATTGAATCTATTGTATATTCCTAAATACCACATCTTCCCTATCCATTCATCCAACAATGGACATCTGATCTCTTTCCATACTTTGACTATTGTGGATATTGCTGCTAAAAACTTCAGGGTGCAGGCCCCCCTTCAGATCACTACATTTGTATCTTTGGAGTAAATACCTAATAGTGTAATTGCTGAGTTGTAGGGTAGTTCTATTTTTAACTTCTTGAGGAACCTCCATACTGTTCTCCAGAGTGGCTGCACCAGCTTGCATTCCAACCAACAGTGTAAGAGGGTTTCCCTTACTCTGCATCCTCACTAACATTTGTTGTTTCTTGATTTGTTAATTTTAGCCATTCTGACTGCTGTGAGGTGGTATCTTGTGGTTTTAATTTGTATTTCCCTGATGATGAGTGATGTTGATCATTTCTCATGTGTCTGTTGGCCATTCATGTCCTCTGCCCATTTCTTGATGGGATTATTTGGTTTTGGGGTACTGAGTTCGATAAGTTCTTTATAGACCTTGAATACTAGCCCTTAATATGATATGTCATTTGCAAATATCTTCTCCCATTCCATGGGTTGCCTTTTAGTTTTGTTGACTGTTTCCTTTGCTGTGCAGAAGCTTTTTATCTTGATGAAGCCCCAATAGTTCATGTTTGCTTTTGTTTCCCTTGCCTTTAGAGACATGTCTAGCAAGAAGTTGTTGTAGCTGAGGTCAGAGAGGTTGTTCCCTGTGTTCCCCTCTAGGATTTTGATGGATTCCTGTCTCACATTGAGGTCTTTCATCCATTGTGATTTTATCTTTGTATATGGTGTAAGAGAATGGTCCAGCTTCATTCTTCTGCATGTGGCTGTCCAATTTTCTCAGAACGATTTATTGAAGAGACTGTTCTTTTTCCATTGCATATTCATTCCTGATTTGTTGAAAATCAGTGGACGATAGAGTTGAGGGTCCATTTCTGGATTCTCTATTCCATTCCATTGATCTATGTGTCTGTTTTTGTGCCAATAGCATACTGTCTTGATGATTACAGCTTTGACATAGCTTGAAGTCAGGCATTGTGATGACAACATCTTTGGTTTTATTTGTCAACATTTCCCTGGATATTCAGGGTCTTTTCTGGTTCCACACAAATTTTAGGATTGTTTGTTCCAGCTCTGTGAAAAATGTCTATGGTATTTTGATAGAGATTGCATTGAACGTGTAGATTGCTTTGGGTAGCATAGACATTTTAAAAATATGTATTCTTCCAATCTATGAGCATGAAATGTTTTACCATTTCTTTGTGTCTTCTTCAATTTCTTCCATAAGTGTTCTATAGTTTTTAGAGTACAGGTCTGTTACTTGTTTAGTTAGGTTTATACCTAGGAATCTTGTGGTGTTTGGTGCAAATGTAAATGTGATTAATTCCTTAATTTCTCTTTCTTCTGTCTCATTGTTAGTGTATAGAAATGAAACCGATTCCTGTGCGTTGATTTTATATCTTGCCACATTGCTTAATTCCTGTATGAGATCTAGAAATTCTTGGGTGGAGCTTTTGGATTTTCCACATAAATTATCTCTGTGAAGAGAAAGTGTTTGTCTTCTTCTTTGCCAATTTGAATGCCTTTTATTTCTTTTACCTGTCTGATTGTGGAGGCTAGAACTTCTAGTACAATGTTGAACTTCGCTGAACGGATTTTCTGTCTGGATGATATATCTATTGATGTAAGTGGGGTATTAGTCCAGGTTTCTATTATTCTGTTGCTACCTATTTTTCCCTTTAGTTTTCCTAAGAGTTGCTATATATGTTTAGGTGCTCCTGTGTTGGCTGCATACATATTTACGTTATTATATATATGTTTTTAATTTTTCTGTTTAAATTCAATTAGTTAACATGTAGTGTATTATTACTTTCAGAGGTAGAATTTAGTGATTCATCAGTTGCACATAACACCCAGCGTTCATTACATCAATTGCCCTCTTTAATTCCCATCACCCAATTGCCCCAATCCCTTACCCACCTCCCCTCCATCAACCCTCAGTTTGTTTCCTATACTTAAGAGTCTCATGGTTTGCCTCCCTCTCTGTTTTCATCTTATTTTATTTTTCCTTCCTTCCCTTATGTTCATCTGTTTTGTTTCTTAAATTCCACATACGAGTGTATTCATATTATAGTCTCTTGTTTGATTGGCCCTTTTATTATTTAATGGCCTTCTTTATCTCTTATTATAGTCTATAATTCTAACTCTATATTTTCCTGATATAACTACAGCTGCCTCAGCTTTCTTTAGCTTTCCATTTTTATGGAGTATCCGTTTCCAACTCTTTACTTTCATTCTGTATATTTTAAATCATTTATAAGAAATATATTCAAATGAGGAAAGAATTCTTCTAACGAATTGAAGGATTGTAAGAGAATATTTTTAGCCAAATAAGCCATGTTAATAAGGAAATGGAAGTTCTAAAAAAGTAACCAAAGACAAATTTTGGAGTTGGCATGTGATGATAACTAATATACACTTTTAATATAAAGATTAAACAACTAATTGGACTTTGTAGGAGAAAGAAGAAGAAAGCAACTGACTTGAAGATAGGAATTCTGAGATTATCCATCTGAGGAATAGACAGAAAAAAATGAAGAAAAATGAACAGAGCTCCTGAGACCTATAAAATACTCTCAAGTGTATCATTATATACATATTGGGATTCCCAGAAGGAGAACAGAAAGAGAAGTGGGAAGAAATGACACTTGAAAAAAATAATATCTAAAAACTTTCCAATTTGATGAAAAACATTACTACTCAATATTTAAGAATCTCACTGGATTGCCAATTTGATAAGCTAAAATATGATCACACCTGTAAACATCATATTCTGCATAGAAACCTAAAAAAAGAGTAAATCTTAAAAGCAGTGAGGTAAAAACAGCACAAAATACATAAGTAATCTACAATAAGATTAACAACTGATTTCTCAACCACAGAGGGGAAGAGGCAGTAAGATGGCATATTCATAATACTAATAAATAAGATTTTCAAACAACACATCTATATTCAGCAACATAAACATTTAAAAATTAAAGAGAAAACAAGTCATCTTCAAATAAAGGAGGGGAAAAATGAGATAACACATTGCTAGCCAGCTTGCCATACGAGAAATACTAAAGGGACTCATTCAGGCAAAAATGAAAGGTCATGAGACATTAACTAAAAGTCACCTGAAGCAGTAAAGAACATTAGTTCAAGTAACTTCATAAATAAATACAAAAGTCAATATAAAGATACAAGTGCATGTAACTTGCCTTCTCCTTTCTGGTTTTGGGTGTTAAGGAGGGCACATATTGCATGGTGCACTGGGTGTTATACGCAAATAATGAATCATGGAACATTGCATCAAGAACTGGGGGTGTACTGTATGTTGACTAGTATAACAAAATAAAAAAAAATTAATAAAAACTAAAATAAAATAAAGTGAAATTAAACAAAGCTATAATTATAAAATAGTGTTTATTGGCTTATAATATATAAAGAGTAGCAGAAATGATAGCAGGGAGAATAGAGCTATAATAGAAGAAATCATTTGATACTAATGAAATTAAGTTGGTATTCATCCCAAGTATATAGTTTTAAGATACTAACTGTAATCACCAGGTAAACCTGGAAGACAGTAACTCAGAAACAAAAGTGTAGAAAAGAAACAAATGAAGAAGAAAAGAATTGAAATGCCCTGATAGAAATTATTGATTTAACACATAATAAGATAATCATGGAGGGCATATGTTACAAAAATGACATTTTGAGACATAATGAATTATTAAAAGTCATGATAAAGCTTCCTCTTTTCTACATGAAACACAATATGTCTTCAGAGACAATAACATGATAGTAAAAGATATGGTAGATATGATAGCATAGAAATGGTAAACAGAAGAGAGCTGAAGTGGTTAGACTTATAGAAAATAAATTTTAAGATATATGTTTTTCCTAGAAACAAACAAGAACGTTTTTATAATGGTAAATGCATCAATCTATCAAAAAGTCATAACGATACACAATTATATAACCTAATCACAAAGCCACTAAAATATGTGAACAAAAGCTGGAAGAATTGAAAGAAGAAGTATACAGTGATATACTTATTGTAGACCACAATACCCCATTTTCAGTAATGGATACAACAGCCTGTCAACTCCTGTAATGGGTAAAGAGTATTACAAAACAAATGAACTCAAATGATCTCTCTGGAACACTTATTCCAAAAAAAGGCTACATATTCTACTCAAGTACAACAGGAATATACTCTATACCATATAGTGGACTGTAAACAAACTCCATTAAATTTAAAAGGACTGAAATTATAAAATGTACATTCTCCAAAAAACAAAGATGACTCTTTTTTTTTGCTGAAGAATTTTATTTTATTTATTTATGTATTTATTTATTTTTATTTATATCTATTTTTTATTAGGTTATGTTAGCCACCATACAGTACTTCATTAACTTTTGATGTAGTGTTCTATGATTCATTGTTTACATATAATACCCAGTGCTCATTGCAATAAGTGGCCTCCTTAATACCCATCACTGGGCTAACCCATTCCCCCACACCCCTCCCTTCTGAAACCCTCAGTTTGTTTCCCAGAGTCCATAGTCTTTCATGGTTCATCTCCCCCTCTGATTCCCCCCCTCATTTTCCCCTTCCTTCTCTTTCTTCCATGCTATTCCTTATGTTCCACATATAAGCGAAAGTATATGATGATTGTTTTTCTCTGCTTGACTTACTTCACTTAGCATGATCCCCTCCAATTCCACGCACGTCGATGGAAATGGTGAGTATTCATCCTTTCTGATGGCCGAGAAATATTCGATTGTATATAAGGAAGAATTTTATTTTATTTATTTTTTTAAATAATAATTTTTATTATGTAATGTTAGTCACCGTACAGTACATCCCTAGCTTTTGATGTAATGTTCCATGATTCACTACTTGCGTATAACATCCAGTGCACCATGCAATACGTGGCCTCCTCAATACCCATCACCAGCCTATCACAATCCCCAACCCCTTCCCCTCTGAAAAGCCTTCGTTACCCAGAGTCCATAGTCTCTCATGGTTCATTCCCCCTTCTGTTTACCCCCCTTCATTCTCCCCTTTCTTCTCCTACTGATCTTCCTATTTCATATGTTCCAGAAAGGAGTGAAACCATATGAAAATTGTCTTTCGTTGCTTGACTTATTTCACTTAGCATTATCTCCTCCAGTGCTGTCCATGTCTCTGCAAATGTTGTGAAATCGTTCTTTTTGATGGCTGAGTAACATTCCATTGCATATATGGACCACATTTTCTGAATCCAGTCATCTGTTGAAGGGCATCTCGGGTCCTTCAAAGATTTAGCTATAGTGGACACTGCTGCTATGAACATTGGGATGCATATGACCCTTCTCTTCACTATGTCTGTATCTTTGGGGTAAATACCCTGTAGTGCAATTGCTGGACCATAGGGTAGCTCAATTTTTAACTCTTTAAGGGACCTCCACACTGTTTTCCAGAGTGGCTGCACCATCTTGCATTCCCACCAACAATGTAGGAGGGATCCCCTTTCTCCACATCCTCTCCAACAAATGTTGTTTCTTGCCTTGTCAATTTTTGCCATTCTAACTGGTGTAAGGAGGTATCTCTGTGTGGTTTTGATTTGAAATTCCTTGATGGCGAATGATGTTGAACATTTTTTCATGTGTCTGGTAGCCATTTGTATGTCTTCATTGGAAAAGTGTCTGTTCATATTTTCTGCCCATTTTTTTTATTTGTTTGTTTCCTGTATATTGAGTTTGAGAAGTTCTTTGTAGATCGTGGATACCAGTCTTTTATCTGTAGTGTCATGTGCAAATATATTCTCCCATTCCGTGGGCTGCCTCTTAGTTTTTTTGATGGTTTCCTTGGCTGTGCAGAAGTTTTTTATCTTGATGACATCCCACAAGTTCATTTTTATTTTGTTTCTCTTACTTTCGGAGATGTGTCATGAAAGAAGTTGCTGTGGCCAATGTCAAAGAGGTTGCTGCCTATATTCTCCTCTAGGATTTTGATGGATTCCTGTTTCACATCGAGATCTTTCATCCATTTGGAGTTTATCCTTGTGTATGGTGTGACGGAGTCGTCAAGTTTCATTCTTTTGCTTGTAGCTGTCCAATTTTCCCAGCACCATTTATTGAAGAGTCTGTCTTTTTTCCACTGGATGTGTTTTCCTCCTTTGTCAAAGGTTAGTTGCCCAAAGAGCCGAGGGTCCATTTCTGGGTTCTCAATTCTGTTCCATTGGTCTATGTGCCTGTTTTTGTGCCAGTACCATGCTGTCTTTGTGATCACAGCTTCGTAGTACAGCTTGAAATCCAGCACTGTGATGCCCCCAGCTTTTGTTTTGTTTTGTTTTGTTTTGTTTTTGTTTTTTGTTTTTGTTTTCAATGATTCCTTGGCAATTCAGGGCCTTTTCAGTTCCACACAAATTTAAGGGGTGTTTGTTCTAGGTCTCTGAAAAATGTTTTTGGTATTTTGATCAGGATGGGACTGAAAGTGTAGATTTCTCTAGGTAGCATAGACATTTTAACAATGTTTATTCTTCTGACCCATGAGCATGGAATATTTTTCCATCTTCTTGCTTCTTCTTCAATGTCCTTCAAGAGTGATTTGTAGTTTCTAGAATATAGATCCTTTACTTCCCTGGCTAAGTTTGTTCCGAGATAATGTATGATTTTTGGTGCTATTGTTAATGGAATGGATTCCTTAATTTCATTTTCCTCAGCCTACCAACCTTTTAAAGACTAATTAAATCCTATTCTTCTCAAACTGTTCCAAAAAATAGAAATTGAAGGAGAACTTCCAAACCTATTCTAGGACACCATCATTACCCAGGTTTCAAAACCAGAAAAAAGACTCCAGTAAAAAAAGAAATCTAGAGATCAATATCCCTGGTGAATATGGGTCCAGAAATTCTCAGCAAAATGCTAGTGAATCGAATCCAACAGCATATCAAAGAATGCTACCCCACGATCAAGTGGGATTTATTCCTTGGCTTCAAGAATGGTTCAATATTGGCAAATCAATTGGCATTATACACCTCATTAATAAAAGAAAGGCTAAGAACCATGTGATCCTCTCAATCGATGCAGTAAAAGCGTTTGACAAGGTAGAACATTTATTCATGATAGAAACCCTCAACAAAGTAGGCACAGAAGGAACATAACCTCAACATCATAAAGGCTGTGCATGTAAAAACCACAGCTAATGTCATTCTCAAGGGGGAAAAGTTGAGAGCTTTTCCTCCTGGTAAGGAACAAGTTAAGGATGTCCACCTCACTGCTGTTATTTATCATAGTACTGGAACTCTTAGCTTCAGCAGTCAGACAACAGAAAGAAATAAAAGGCACCCTAATCGGCAAGTAAGAAGTCAAACTTTCTCTATTTGCAGAAGACATGATACGTTCTATAGAAACCCGAAAACAGTCCACAAAAAAACATCTAGAAATGATATACAAATTCAGCAGAGTTGCACGATATAAAAACAACATTCAGAAATCTGTTGCATTTCTGTACACCAATAACGGACCAGCAGAAAGAGAAATCGAGGAATTGATCCCATTTAAAATTACACCAAACTATAAGATAAAGATAAACCTAACCAAAGTGACAAAAATATGTACTCTGAAAACTGCAGAACACTAATGTAAGAGATTGTAAAGGACACAAAGAAATGGAAAAGCATCCCATGCTCCTGGATTGGAAGAAAAAATATTGTTAAAATGTCTATACTATGCAAAGCGATCTGCAAATTTAATGCAATCCCTATCAAAATACCGCCAGCAGTTTTCACAGAGCTAGAGTAAATGATCCTGAAATTTGTATGGAACCAAAAAAGACCTTGAGTAGCCAAAAGCAATGCTGAAAAGGAAAACCAAAGCTGGAGGCATCACAATTCTGGATTTCAAGCTATATGACAAAGCTGTAGTTCTCAAAACAACATGGTCCTGGCACAAAAGCAGACAAACCCATCAAAGGAACAGAATAGAAAACCCAGAAATGGACCCACAAGTATATGGTCAACTAATCTTCGATAAAGCAGGAAAGAATAGCCAATGGATAAAAAAAGGCAGTCTATTCAACAAATGGTGTTAGGAGAACTGGACAGCCACATGCAGAAGAACGAAACTGGAACATTCTCTTACACCATATACAAAAAAAAAAAAAACCTAAAAATGGATGAAAGACCTAAATATGAGACAAGAATCCATCCAAATCCTAGAGGAGAACACAGGCAGCAACCTCTTTGATCTCAGCCATAGCAATTTCTTGCTAGACACGTCTTCAGAGGCAAGGGAAACAAAAGCACAAATAAACTATTGGGACTTTATCACAATAAAGAACAAAACAAAACAAGAACTTCTGCACAACCACAGAAACAATCACCAAAACTAAAAGGCAGACTACAGAATGGGAGAAGATATTTGCAAACGATATATCTGATAAAGGGTTAGTATGCAAAATATACCAAGAACTTGTATACACAACTAATGAATCATTGAACATTATATCAAAAACGAATGATGTATTATATGTTGGCTAATTGAATTAAATTCAAAAAAGAACTTATAAGACTCAATACCCAAAAAGCAAATAATGCAGTTAGAAAATGGTCAGAAGACATGAATAGACATTTTTCCACAAAAGATGTACAGATGACTAACAGACACATGAAAAGATGCTTAACATCACTCATCATCAGGGAAATACAAGTCAAAACTACAATGACATTAGAAGTGGGAAGATCGGTAGGAGAAGAAAAGGATAAAGAAAGGGGGGTAGTCAGAAGGGGGAATGAAGCATGAGAGACTATGGACTCTGAAGAACAAACTGAGGGCTTCAGAGGGGAGAGGGGTGGGGGAATGGGAATGGCTGGTGATGGGTAGTAAGGAGGGCACGTATTGCACAGTGCACTGGGTGTTATACGCAACTAATGAATCATCGAACTTTACATCAAAAACCAGGGATGTACTGTATGGTGAATAACATAATATAATAAAAATATTATTATGGGAAAAAAAACTACAGTGAGATATCACCTCACACCAGTCAGAATGGATAAAATTAACAACACAGGAAACAACAGGTGTTGGCAAGGATGCAGAGATAGGGGAACCCTCTTGCACAGTTGGTGGGAATGCAAACTGGTGTAGCCACTCTGGAAAACCGTATGGAGGTTCCTCAAATGTTAAAAAGGGAACTACCCGATGATCCAGCAGTTCCACTACCAGGTATTTACCCAAAGGAGACAAAAGTACTGATTCAAAGGGAAACATGCACCCTGATGTTTATAGCAGCATTATCAACAATAGCGAATTTATGGAAGGAGTCCAAATGTCCATCAACTCATGAATTGATAAAGAAGATATGGTATTTATATAAAATAGAATATTACCATCAAAAAGAATGGAATCTTGCCATTTGTGAGGGCATGGATGGAGCTAGAGAGTATTATGCTAACCAAAATAAGTCAGAGAGAGACAAATGCTATATGATCTCACTCCTATGTGGAATTTAAGAAATGAAACAGATGAAGACGGGGGGAAAAGAGAGAGAATGGCAAAGCAGAAAACAGACCCCTAACTATCGAGAACAAACTGAAGGTTGCTGGAGGGGAGGTGGGCAGAGGGTGGGTTAAATGGGTGATGGGTATTAAGGAGGTCACTTTTTATTATGAGCACTGGGTGTTGTAAATAAGTGGTGAATCACTAAATTCTACACCTGAAACTAATATTTCACTATACGCTAACTGGAATTTAAATCACAACTTGAAAAATTTTAAAAAGAAATAATGTGTCTGTGTATATATGAGTTTAAAACATTTATTTATTTAAATAATATTTAAAACATGGATCTATATCTTTTTATATCTATATCTATACCTATATTTATAGCTATCTATGATTTAAACAGTCTAGCTTCAGTTTGGGAGAGGAAATCCACCTTCGGCCCTGCACTATTCCCTGTGCATTCTTGCTGGGAATGCCAAGAATAAAAAAGGCCTGTCTGCTCTTTACACAAGGTACTTCTCAGAGATGTGATTTCAACAAGCAACCTGGTGTGGTGAGGCAACATCTCCCACTACATAGAGCAGGCCCACTTCTGCTTGCTGTAAAAGTGGTGAATCTTCTAAATTACTGTTCTTCACCTTTGCAGTCCATAGCATATGCCGGTGTCCGTGATGGGCTCTTTGCAACTTCCCTGTGGGACTTGGGGACCATGAGAAACCAAGGCAGAAGAACATGAACTGTAAATACTGGGTTTTTTTTTTTTTCATACACCAGTAATGAAGCCCTCTGTCTCTGATCCAGGAGTTTCTTGTCTTTCCTGGTATCAATCAAACAGTAACTGGTCAGTTTATTAACTTGTAAGTACAATAAAATCATAGACCCTGAACAGTTCTGGATACTGCAGAAATGGATGAATATTTACGTGTAACAGAAGACTTTGCTGTTCACATGTTATTGGGCCCAGTATGAAAGCATCATGAAATATGAGGGGTGGTGAACTCTATAAACGAGTATTTAGAAATATACTTTTACATTGAAAATATGGATGACTTAATGACAGAAAGTCCTTGGAATAATGGAATAGGCATTCTTAGGGGGTTAAACTTTACATTGTGACTTTGGAATTTATTCCTATTTTGACGACAATCTGCAAATGGCAGAGTGGGCAAAAGTGACGAGAGGGGCCACACTACTTGGGATGAAGCCAATCACGATTTGGCTATTGCTCTATGTTTGAAAAACTATGATTACGTAAGTGTAGTAATGAACTGCTTCCAGTTTGGAAACTGTTTACCAGCAGCTGCACCCACAGATTCATGAGAATTTTATTTTGCAGAAGATGGGAATTCACTTTGATACAATTTTAAAGGGCATCACCTAACTCAATATCTAGTCACATACAATCAACAAACTTGAAACAAAATAGATACAGTTCAATTCCCAATATGAGTAAAGGTGTGAAAAGGCACTCATAGTAGTATCTTGGGGTGGGGGTGGGAGAGACAGTAGCTTTGTCCTAAGCAGGTCTGTTGAAGATTAAACTTCCACATGAGTTTGTGTTTTAGAAAACAAAATTTTGTCTGAATATGTTTTCTGAGCATTTCGTGTGCTAGAGATTATATAAACATTCTATGGCCTGTCAAATTAAACTTGTTATGAACTGTCACTTATTTGTCATATTATGATCTTCTGAACATAAACAGATATTGTCAAGAGAACTGAAGCCTACCTAGGAGCCTTATAGCAGCAGCATGTTACACTACCCACCCAGATGGTAAATAATAGCTGCTTAGTATATGTACAGTCATTAGGAATGACTTGTTGTAAAAAAGCAGAGGGAAGTCTGTCTAAGCATTTGTCCACATTTTCAAAAGGGCATGTTATTAACCATTCATAAACCATGATTTTACTCCATAATGCAGCAAAATTGAAACACTGGACTTAGTTGAAGACGTATAAAAGGGTGCTGTGCTGCAGGGTCAGAGAAAGGAAATAATATGTACCAATTTGTGATAAGACGTGAGAAAAAGCCCCTTAATTCCCCCAAACGTATTTGCCATTTAAACAGAAAAGGCACAGAAAGGAAATTAAAGCTATCTGATTCATTTGGTTTAGTCTGTTTGATATCTGAAGGACTTTAGTAAGAACTGTACTTAGGTAAATAAGGTGCTTTGTTTTGTTTTGTTTTGTTTTTGTTTTCTTTTTCTCCCCACACAGTCAGGAAGAAGATATTTTGGGTAGGGACAGTGGGTCAAAAGTGATCCTTCAGTAGTAGAAGCTGCCATGTCATGAAGTCTTCCTCCTGCAAAACTTGCCCTAGGCAATTCTTGTTTTTCCTTCTACTTCTGAATTTACTGGAGGTCTGCTAGGTGTTACTATACATCATTTGAAATTATTCTGCTCTGTGACTTGGAAGACGGTGGCAAAGTAGGAGGACCCTAGGCTCACCTTGCCCCATGAACACAACTGGATCACTATCAAATCATCCTAAATACTTCAGAAATAGACCCGAAGACTGACAGAACAAACTCCACAACTAAAAGGATAGAAGAGGCCACATCAAAGAGGTAGGAAGTGCAGAGCTGTTGTTTAGGGGAGAAACAGATCATGGGTGCTGTGGAGGGGTGGAAGATGTGGTCACAGAGAAGGGTGCTAGAGAGAGAGAGAGGAGCAAACAGAGGAATGCACAAGGAGAATGGTTACCCAAAGCCATTGGCTTGGAAAAGGAGAGGGGCTGAATTTTGTGAGTTATTGCAACCAGAGGGGCTTAAAGCCTGGAGTTTCAAAGGTCAAGGGGCTTGACTGGAATAGAGCCCAGAGGACACTACACTGCTCCTGGAGAGAAGGCAGGAAAAAGTCCCAGGGGCAGACAGCATGGAAACAGTGATCTGAAGAGAGCCTGGGGCACACAGTGGGGAGATTATTTGCTCTTTGTGGAGTGCGTCTTTGAGGGACAGCATTCACGGGGACACTAAACCTCAAACAAAGGAGCTGGCTGGTGCCGTTTCCCTCCCCAACCCTTCATAATAAACACAGAGGCACCCACAGGAAGCAGCAGAGCACTGACACTGGCTGCCTAACTTGCTTACACCAAGCCCCACACTCCTGCACTCCAGTGTAAGTGCCCTTCTCAGTCACACTTGCCTCAGTCCTAACAAAGTGGGTCCCTCCCCCACAAGACCAACACAAAACCCTGCCTACACCACATCTCCCCACCACAGAGTTCTGCAGGACCTCAGCTCTGGTGGAGGTGGTGTCAGGTCTCATTTCACAAGCAGACCAGAGCACATCTAGTTAAAACTCACCATTCAAGCTAGGGACGAAACACTGTCCACAGTAGGCAAGGAGAGCATCTACAGATGACTGGCCTGAAAGATAGACGGGCCAAAACACAAGAGCACAGAACAAGCAGCACACACCATAGACACTCCCCAAAGTTCCAGGCCTTGGCCACTACAACACCGCTTCTTCATGTGGTCATTACTTGAAAGAGCAGGGGACATAACCATTTTTTCCCTAGCACCCAGAAGAAGACAGAGACTTAGAGAAAATGCCAAGTTGGAGGAAATTGTCCCAGAAGAAAGAACAAGATAAGGCCATGGCCAGAGATCAACGTGAAACAGTTATAAGTAACATGCTTGGTGGAGAATTTAAATCATCAATCATAAGGATAATCACTGGGCCTGAGAAAAGAATGCAAAGCATCAGTGAAACCCTTAACACAAAGATAAAATAGTTAAAAAAAAAAAACCACAATGAATCAGAGATGAAAAGTGCAATAAATGAGAATGGAAAGAGGCTTGATGCAATAACAGCAGGCTGGAAGAAGCAGAGGAGCGGATTAGTGGCCTGCATGGAAAAATAACAAAAACTAACTAAGCTGAACAAAAGAGAGAAAGAATTATGCAACATGAGAAAAGACTTGACTCCATCAAATGTAATAACATCCATAGTATAGGAGTCCCAGAAGAAGAAAAGAGAGAAGGGGGTCAGAAAATTTATTTGAAGAATTAATGCCAGAAAGCCCCCTTAATCTGAGGGAGGAAACAGACACCCAGATCCAGGAGGCACAGAGAACTCCCATCAAAATCAACAAAGGCAGGCCAACACCAAGACATATTGTAGTTAAATTTGCATAATATGGTGATAAAGAAAAAAATCTTAAAATCAACAAGACAAAAGAAGTCGTTAACTTACAAGGGAGGAGCCATATGGCTAGCAAGAGATTTCTCAATGGAAAATTGACAAGCCAGAAGGCATTGACTGGCAGGATATATTGAAAGTGATGAATGGGAAAAATCTGAAGCCAGGAATATTCTATCCAGCAAGGCTGCCATTTCAGAATAGAAGGAGAGATAAAGAGTTTCCCAGACAAACAAAAACTAAAGGAGTTTGAGAACACGAAATCAGCCCTGTAAGAAATATTAAAGGGGATTCTTTGAGTGGAAAAGAGAGACCAAAATCACAAAGACAAGAACCTATCAGAGAAAATCTCCAGAAACAAACAGAAAACAAGAAATAAAATGGCAATGAATATATATCTATCAATAATTACTTGGATTATAAATGGACTAAACACTCCAATCAAAAGATATAGGGTGTCAGAATGAATTTTTTTTAAAAAAAAGTCACATCTGTATGCTGCCTACAAGAGACTCATTTTAGACCTAAAGACACCTGCAAACTGAAAGTGAGGTGGATGGAGTAACATTAATCCTGCAAATGGATGGCAGAAGGAAGCTAGAATATCAATACTTAAAGCAAACAAAATGGACATTAAAACAAAGACTGTAACAAGAGACAAGAGTGCTATATAACAATAAAAGAGACAATCGAACAAGAAAATAAAACAATTGTAGATATCCCTGCACCCAATATGGGAGCACCCAAATATATAAAACAATTAATAACAAGCATAAAGGAACTAATTGGTAATAATACAGTAATAGTAGGGCACTTAAACATCCCAATTACATTAATGGACAGATCATCTAAACAGAAAATCAACAAGAAAACAACAGCTTTAAATGATACACTGGACCAGAAGGACTTAGCAGATACATTCAGAACATTACATCCTAAAAGAGCAGAATACACATTCTTTACAAGTACACATGGAACATTGTCCAGAATAGATGACATATTAGGTCACAAAACAGGCCTCAACAAACACAAAATTTTGAAATCATACCATGCACCTTTTTTGACTACAACGCTATGTAAAAAAAAAAAAAAATCAACCACAAGAAAAAATTTGGACAGACTACAAATACAAGAAGGTTAAATAACATGCTACTGAAGAATGAATGGGTCAACCAGGAAATCAAGGAAGAAATTTAAAAAACTCACATGAAACCAATAAAAATGAAAACACAATGGTCCAAAACGTTTGGATGCAGCAAAAGAGGTCCTAAGAGAGCAGTATATAGCAATACAGGCCTACCTCAAGAAGCAAGAAAAGGCTCAAATAAACAACCTAACCATATACCTAAAGGAGTTGGAAAAAGAACAGCAAATGAAGCCTGAAGCCAGCAGAGGGAGGGAAGTAATAAAGACTAGGGCAGAAATAAATGATATAGACACTAAAACAATCACAAAAAAGCACCACAATAGAACCACATCAATGAAACCAGGAGCTGGTTCTTGAAAAAAAAAATAATAAAATTGATAAACCTCTGGCCAGATTTATCAAAAAGAAAAGAGAAAGGATCCAACTAAATAAAATCACACATGAAATAGGAAGAATAACAACCAACACCACGGAAATACAAACAAGCGTAAAAGAATATTATGGAAAACTACGTACAACAAACTGTACAAACTGGAAGAAATGGATAAATTCCTAGAAAAATATAAATTACCAGAACTGAAAAAGGAAGAAACAGAAAACTGGAATACACTGACAGCCAGCAAAGAAACTGAATCAATAATCAAGAAATTCCCTGGGCGCCTGGGTGGCTCAGTCATTTGAGTCCTACTCTTGGTTTCGGCTCGGGTCATCATCTCAGGGTCGTGAGATCAAGCCCCATGCCAGGCTCTGTGCTCAGTGCCCGCTCTCTCTCTCAAATAAATAAATAAAATCTCAAAAAACAAAAACAACCCCCCCCTAAATCTCAACCAACAGAAGTCCAGGACCAGATGGCTTCACAGGCAAAGTCTATCAAATATTTATTCATTTATTTTTTTTTATTTTTTTTTTCAAATTCTACCAAACATTTAGAGAGGAGTTAATACCTATTCTTCCCAAACTATTCCAAAAAATGGAAATGGAAGGAAAACTTTCAAATTCATTCTATGAGACCAGCATTACTCTGAAGCCAAAACCAGATAAGGAAATACTAAAATAGAGAACTGCAGAAGAACATCCCTGATGAATATAGATGCAAAAATTCTTAATAAAACACTAGCAAACCCAATCCAACAACACGTTAAAATAACCATTTAAAATAATCACTCACCATGATAATGTGCGATTAATTCCCGGGTTGCAAGGGTGATTCAATATGCACAAATAAATCAAGGTGATACATCACATGAATAAAATGAAGGTTAAAAACGATATCATCCCTTGAATAAATGCAGAAAAATCATTTGACAAAGTACAACTTCCATTCATGATTAAAAAAAAAACCCTCAACATAGTAGGTTTAGAGGGAACATGCCTCAATATAATGAAGGTCATCTATGAAAATCCCACGGCTAATATCATCCTAAATGGGGAAAAACTGGGAAGTTGTCCTCTATGGTCAGCAGCAAACAGGGATGTCCACTCTCACCACTGTTATTTAACATAGTACTGGTAGTCTTAGCCTCAGCAATCAGACAACCAAAAGAAATAAAAGGCATCAAAATTGGCAAGTAAGAAGTAAAACTTTCACTATTTGCAGATGACATGATACTATATGCAGAAAACCTGAAAGACTCCACCAAAAGATACTAGAACAGATACACGAGTAGCTTTTTTGCTATTTCTAGTTATTAAAATTATTTACCCTTCTTTTGATTAGAAACTTGCCTTTCTTTTCACTCATTTATCATTCTTTTGCTTCCCTGAAGCAATTTACTATTTTTCTTTCTTCAAGACATCTCATGAAATGCATGTTTGATATATGTATCTCCACAACCAACTCCCCAAACACACATTTTGTTTTACTGTTTTGTAGCTTGTTTAATAACATATAACACTATGTTGAGTATCTTTTCTTGTCACATTTATTTCCACTACCTTAGTGTTGGAAAAATTTTCACTATTATACAAGAATGGTACAAAGAACATCCTATTCATCATTTATTTTTCCACCTCTTAAATATTCTTAGGGTAAATTTGTGGGAATAGAACTACTAGTTTCCAGAGAATAAGTAGCATTTTAAGACTTTCGACACATATTGTTAAACTGACCTCCAGAAATTTTATACCATTTCACATTTTTGTCCACAGTTCATGCTTGTTATTATAAACATTGGGATTGAGATAGCAAGGAAAACAATGTAGGTTTTATGAGATATTTATCAGTTTTAAATATTATCTTCTAGAATTTTACCAGAGTAAATACCCATCTTCTGCAAAATAGTGATTTTAAATAGCCCAAGGATTTTTTTTTTTTGGTAAGCTTTAATTATCATAGAATTATTTTCTTTTTTAAATTACGTTATGTTATTCGCCGTACAGTACTTCATTAGTTTTTGATGTAGCGTTCCATGACTCGTTGTTTGCGTATAACACCCAAGTGCTCATTTATTTTTTATTTATTTATATTTTAAACTACTTCACTGAAGTATGATTGTATGCAAAATCTGTACATATTTAATGTATACAACGTGATGAGTTTGGAAATGAGTACACATCCTTGAAACCAGAGGATTTAATTACTGTCCATAAGTTTTTAACATGGTAGAGGACTTTTACAACACTTATGTCATATCTTTTTTCATCTCTATGCCCTTGGTTGATGCAATTTTCAATGGTAACCATGTTTTGATTGCTTCATATGTTTGTTTTTTCACTATAGAGCAATAACCAATTATCAAGTGGTTTCATCCTAAGTAGTGTGATCCCTTTGATCTGTTTTGAGCATGTTTATAGATGAAATCAGTTAGAAATAAAATTCACAGACATAAAACTTAACTTTTTGGAATACATCATATTATCCCATGAGTTTCATATCACGAAGATATTGATGTTTCCAATGCACAATTTTGCAGGTAAAAGACTAAATTTTTTATTGAAACATGAATTTTTCATTTAAGCTACACAATTGTGAAACTGACAATCTTCTCTAAATTTACCAGGGTTTATTTTCAACCTGGAATGTTTCCCAGAAAGATTAACTTAGAATACTACAATGGCATGTGAAAATTCCCACAATATCAAGTGAAACATGCAAAAGGCAAAACTGAATACACAGCATGAGCTATGTTTTAAAAATAAAAATCCCCACTGTGTGCCAGCTTCCGTATATGTATATGTATGTTCTATGTATCCTCACTACAGTTCTACGAGAGTAGGTACACTGTACTCGTGCTGTTCCCTAAGGACTGTGCACAGTATTGTAGCAGGTGTAGAAGCCAAGGACAGTAAGTTGTAAATTGTGATATCTGACAACAAAGGGGGCAGCAAAGGGGAACATAGACCAAAGCACCCAGGAGTTATTTAGCAAAGGGATAAAACAGACCTCTATTCACCTTTGGCTTTTGAAGCAGCCCAATTATTAATTCTGAAGAACTATTAAAGTTGGTGTTCTCCAGGATAATTTTGAGTCATCAAGGTGAAATTGTATTGGATTCCATACACTGTTTGCAAGACAGACAGCAATTTAATTATAGAAGTCCAGTATCTTAAAGGATTAAATCTTTGCTCCTTAAAGTGGTAAGCTTCAGGTATATTAGAATGTCTTGACCTCTGTCGATGAATGGGTATTACTTTAGTACTGAAGCAAATGTATTCGTACAAACAAAAATGGCATAGGCAAAACTGAGTAAAACAAAAGCATAAGCTTTTAAAACAGACAGACAGACAGACAGACAGGCAAACACTGCAGTAGACCATTTAATTTTGTCCCACATGTCTTGGGTCCTCTGTCCCCTTTTCTTTTGTTCTGTTTTTGCTTTTTGGGTGTGTTGATCCACTTTTTTTTTTTTCCTCTTTGAGTTTCAGTTCAGGTAATTGCTGCCAGCCCATGTTCAAATTGTGATTCTTTTCCCAATTGTAAGTCTAGTGATGAGCCCACTGAAGGCATGCTTCATCTCTATTACTGGTTTTTTCACTTCTATCATTTCCCTTTGATATAGTTTCCATCTCTCTGTTGAAATTACCCATCTGAAATTCTGTTGCCCATTTTTTTTCTATGAGGACATTAACATGTAGTTCTTTCCAATTCCATTAGATATTTCCACCATTTATGTAATATCCAAGGCTGATTCCAATGACTTCTTTGTCTCTTGGCTGTGTGTCATTTTTACTTGCCTTTTTGCATACCTTGAAATTTGTGTTGCTGTCAAAGACCAGACATTTTGTGTAGGGTGATGGAGACTTAGGTCAAGAGTTTTTACGTCTAAAAATGGGCATGATTATCATCCTGCTAGACTTCGGTCTGGATGTTTGAAAATAATCTAGTTATAAGGTGGAGATGGGTTGGCTTTGTGGTTTATTGTTGTTCTGTACACTCAGCACACTATAGGTCTTACATTACTTTAGTGATGCCTTGTCTTTAGGGTGGTGGTGCGGGGGTGATTTAACAGAAGGCTTTTCTTAATGCCTGCTCTATTCATAGCTTTAGAGCTTCTCTTCCCACAATGAACTCCATTGAAGACTCTGTTTTCTTCCCTCAGAGACTAGACAAAAATTTAAGATGTGAGGAGCTCCTTGATAAAAGTCTTCTGATAGAACTTCGTGCACTTTCAGTTCTTCATTCTTTACCTTGCAGCTGGGTGTTCCTTCTGGTCTTTCTGTTTTCCTTGGTTCATCCCTGTGTCCACTAATGATGGAATCAACCATACAGAGACAGATGGGGAGTGACAGCCAGAGAAACACAGACAGGCAGTCAGAGAGACACAGATGGTGAGAGACAGACAGATAATCAGACTGACAGGCTGACAAAGATGGACAGGGAGAAGAGAGAGACAGAGACAGACAGAGAGACACATCGACAGAGACAGATAAAGATAGAGATGCAGGCAAAGAGCAGGGCAAGCAGATGAATCAAGATATAAAGGAAGGCAGAAATAGAAACAGAAAAACACAGACATACAGACAGGAACAAAAATAAACAGAGAGACTGAGAGATAGAAGTTGACAGATACAGACAAACAAGTATGGAGGCAGACAGGCAGACAGGGAAAGGTAGACAGACACAGAGAAAAAAAGGGATTTTTAGGCAGACCAATGGAGGAAAAGATGGTGACAGATGGACAAACGAGGAGAGATAGATGAAGCAGATGAGAGAGACAGGCAGAGAAGGAACAACACACAGAAATAGAAAGGCAGGATAAGACAAAGAAATAGAGAAAGGCAAAGAGATAGACAGGCAGTGAAAGGTAGAGGAAGACAGAGACTTACAGGGATAAATCTGATTTGACAACCAATTCAAAGACAACCAGAGAGACACAGACATACAGATAGAGACTGACAGACAGAAACATACCAAAGAAAGAGAGTGGCAGACAGCGACAGCCAGAGTCAGATAGATAGGCTAAGAAAAAGAGTCAGATGGAGAGAAACAGACACAGAGAAATAGAAAGGTATATTGAGATAGAGACACATTGTCAGAGACAGAGAGAGACAAATTCAGGAGAAAACAGAGGCAGAGACAAAGACAGAGAGAAAAACAATGATAGATTTACATAGATGGCCTGAGATGAAAGGACACGAGAGAGAAAGGAAGGCAGACTGAGACAGATGGACCTGCAGAGAAAGGGAGCTAAACAGAGACAGAGACTTACAGAAAGAGAATGACAATTAAAAAAAATCCGGAAGGACAGAAATGAATAAAAATTGAGCAGTTGGGTGGGAGGATGGATAAAATAGGTGATGGGGATTAAAGAGTACACTTACCATGATGAACACTGAGTAATGTACAGAATTGTTGAATCACTATATTCTACACCTGAAACTAATATAACACTGTATGTTAACTACACTGGAATTAAAATAAAAGCTTAATTTTAAAAATGGGCAATAGGTAGATACAGACAAACAGAGGAGAGAGACACTAAGAGACAAGATGCAAGAAGACAGATGAAAGTGGCAGACAAACAGAGAAAAATAGAGTAAGCATAAAGAAAAAAAAAGCCCCCCCCCCAAAAAAAAGACAGAAAGAGTGAGGGAGAGATAGTCACAGACAGAGTCATAGAGGAAGAGACAAAGGAGATAGGGACATGATCAGAGAGAGATTTATTCAGAGACACAGGGACAGAGAGAAAAACAAAGAGTGATCCAGACACAGAAGGACGGATAGACAGAGTGAGACATACAGTCATAAACAGACATATGGAGAAAGAAATCTAGGCAGAGGCAGACAGAAGAACAGATGCCGAGAGATAGAGACACAGAAAAGGTTAACAGACAGAGACAGACAGACAAGGTGAGAGACAGAAGCAGAGACACATAGAGACACACTGAGACAGAGACAGAGACAGAGTTGGGGCAGGCAGGAAAAGATAAAGATACACACACATAGAGATAGATAGGCAAACATATAGACTAAGAGAGGTAGAGATTGGTGGGCATATAGACAGATGGCCGGAGACAGAGACTGGCAGAAACTGACAGACAAAGTTAGACAGAGACAGATAGATGGAGGCAAAAAGAGAAAGAGTATTAGTGGCAGAGAGACAGAAAATCACAATCACCACACAGAGACAGAAAGACACAGAGACAGACAGGGAGAGAGAAATAGACACATGCAGAGATAGACAAAAAGAGGTATAAGCAAAAAGACAGCCCAAAGTAGAAAGACAAAGACAGACAGCAAGATATTTCCGAAGACAGAGTCAAAGAAAAACAGATTTAGACAAAGAAAGACAGACGGAGGTAGTAAACACTGCCAGACAGAGACAGAGAAACAGAGACAGAAACAGATAAAGACATATAGAGACTGAGAGACAGAGGAATATAGCGACAGAGAAAAACAGTAACAGCTAGAGACAGAAGTACAGAGGCAGACAGAAACAGAGACAGAGAGAGAAAAAGACAGGTAGGCAGAGATGCACGGAAAGGGACAGTCAGAGACAGAATGACTTGGAGACAGACAGAAAGACAGAAGAAGACAAATACAGACAGGAGCAAACAGTTAATTGGCAGCTGGACAGTGACAGAGAAAGATTCAGGCACAGTCAGATACAGACAGAGAGAGACAGAAAAAGACAGACACACTGACAGAGACTAACAGAGACAAGCATTCAGACAGAGCCAGACAGAGTCAGCAGTACAGAGGCCACTTCATAATCATGTCTGAACAAAGATAAAACATGAATGCTTTACAAGCCACAAAACACCAAACATTCTCCTGTACTGGCTCTCACGCTGCTTCTTCTTTTTTTTTTTTTTTAATAATTTTTTATTATGTTATGTTAGTCACCATACAGTACATCCTTAGTTTTTGATATAGTGTTCCATGATTCATTATTTGTATATAACACCCAGTGCACCATGCAATACGCGCCCTCCTTACTACCCATCACCAGCCTATCCCATTCCCCCAACCCCCTCCCGCTCTGAAGCCCTCAGTTTGTTTCCCAGAGTCCATAGTCTCCGATGGTTCATTCCCCCTTCTGTTTATATCCCCTTTCGTTCTTCCCTTCCTTCTCAAACTGATCTTCCTGCTATTTCTTATGCTCCATAAACGAGTGAAACCATATGATAATTGTCTTTCTCTGCTATTTTAACTCTCACCGGACAGCTTTATTTCCAAATTCTGTGGTTGAGACCCGGCGAGCACCTTCCTGTGGACCTTAGGGATATACACTCTCTCCCCATCCCTTTATTTTCCTCTTGAAAAGATTTTTTTTTTGGTAGCACATTGATAAATCTTTCATCAAAATTCCAATGTCATCTTTGTGTTCCTTATACATAGACCCTTTATTTTTTATTAAAATATTTTATTTAGTTATTTGACAGAGAGAGAGAGAGAGCATGAGCAGAGAGAGGGAGAAGCCAACTCCCTGCTGAGCAGAGAGCCCAATGCAGGGCTTGATCCCAGGACCCTGAGATCATGACCTGAGCCAAGGGCAGACGCTTAACCAACTGAGCCACCCAGGCACCTCTGTATAGACCCTTTAAACAGTACCATACTTTACACTTTCTGATGTCTGTGTCTATCCCATCTACATCTTTCTCCTTTATAAGCCATTGTTTGTTAGGTCCCTTGTATCTTTGAACATGAGCTCTAAGACTGCTAGCCTCTGTTTTTCATAGACTACTAAATCTATCTCAGGGACCCTACTGGAAGGGGACATAACAGAAGAAAGTTTGTATACTGAATTGTAGTCACATTTCAGTCCTGCCTCCTTAAGATAGGCAGAGAGAGAGAGAGAGAGAGAGAGAGACTAAAAAAGATCTAATCAAGCCCGAGGGAGTACAGTTGAGGGAAGACTATCTCTGCCATGAAGTTGTGAGAAAACTTGGTCTTTCAGCCAGATCTCAAATGTTGAAAATGAGTTTTTGTTTGGAAAAAAAAAATAAGGAAAGTACCATATGGAGAGGGTTCAAGACATTCAAACAGGTAGGAAAAAAAATAAAACCAAAGGGTGTTCTGGGAACTTAAGATTTCTCCAAAGCTATAATGGGGTAGGTGTACAGTTAGTCTGGGATACATAGGAAAGGGAGTTCAGAGACAGAGATAGAGACAGAGGAAAGCAGACATAGGCAGGGATATATGGAGGCACATACAAATTAGGGCCGACAGTAGCAGTTAATGACAGAGGTAGGGAGATAAGCTGATGCTGATAGATAGAAGTAGAAAAAACAAAGACAGACTGACTGTGAGACAGACACAGAAACAGAGAAAGACAAGAATAGAATGAGAGAGACATTCAGCAAGAAAGAGATAGTGGCAGAGTGATTGAAAAATCAGTCGGACACAGAATGAGACAGAGACAGACTGAGACAGAAAGAGAAAGACAAGAGACAGACAGATGGAGAAAGAGACACATTTACAAAGAGGGACAGAGACAGAAAGATAAACACCCATGAGAGACTATGGACTCTGAGAAACAAACTGAGGGCTTCAGAGGGGAGGGTGGTGGGGGAATGGGATAGGCTGGTGACAGGTAGTAAGGAGGGCATGTATTGCATGGTGCACTGGGTGTTATACGCAACTAATGAATCATCGAACTTTACATCAGAAACCAGGGATGTACTGTATGGTGACTAACATAATATAATAAAAAATATTATTATAAGAAAAAAAAAAGTAAGACACCCAGAAAGTCTTACAGGCACAGAGTGACAGAAACAGAAAGAGACAGAGACAGAGTCCGACAAAAGATAGACACTAAGACATACAGAGGTAGACAGAGATGGACAACGATGCAGGGACAGACACAGACAATAGAGACAGAGATAGGGAATGACAGAGAGACAGAAACACAGACATACATAGAGGGAAAGACAGGGACAAGGATGTATCTGTATCATTGTCAAGGACTATAGTGTAGATCTATATCTCCTTTGGTGTGACATTTAGTTTGCTGTTATTTAGTTTCTTTCACATAGCATTACCATGACTATGTATTTTGTCCTGAGTCCCCCATTTCCCCATTCCTTTACTGGGAGGCTGTTAAAAAAAATGAGTGTTAAGGAGGGAAGCTTTCCTCCTCAAGCTTAGCAGTCCAAAAGAAAAGAAAAGAAAAGAAAAGAAAAGAAAAGAAAAGAAAAGAAAAGATAAAAAAAAAAAACCTTAAAGACTGATATTGGATAAATCGCATAAGCTGGCAAACGGCAACAGCCAGGGTTTGTGAAAGTTTAAATGTTTAAATGAGTGCATTTAAGCTGTCACTATTTGAACATTATTAAGCAGCCTTCTATTGAAAACAGCAAAAAGAAATTTAAGGATTCAAAACTAATTTTGAAGGAGGAACCCACAAGTAGATCTCTCAGTCAAGGTGCATTTCTACCTAAGTACTCTCTGAATTTTCCAAGGGAGGATACCTCTTTTTTGGTGAAATGGCATCCTGGCATTCTGCTCAAGAAACAAGTAATCTGCAATTGCTTAGAAAGTTTATATAAAGGAAATGAAATTGTTATAGAACTAAAAAAACCAACCAAACAAAACTAATTCTTACTTTTCTATCTTTCTGCTTAATCACTACTCTTTCCCCAACATCCGTTAATTAAAAATGTGAAATGAAATCTGTCATTTGTAGTTGTTAGGATATACGGAGTGTAAGTGAACACAGAGGGAAAAATGCAAAAGTAAAGGCAAACATCAAAGGGTGTGAATAGCAGCTTCCTGACTGAGCCATTTCAGGTAACTGTTATGTAATTATTACTCCAATATTAGTATGTGGGTTTGAGATAAAGAAGACTTTCTTTATCATCTATGGAACATAAGAACTAGGAAGATCGGTAGGAGAAGAAAGGGATAAAGAAAGGGGGGGTAATCAGAAGAGGGAATGAAGCATGAGAGACTATGGACTCTCAGAAACAAACTGAGGGCTTCAGAGGGGAGGGGGGTGGGTGAATGGGATAGGCTGGTGATGGGTAGTAAGGAGGGCACGTATTGCATGGTGCACTGGGTGTTATACGCAACTAATGAATCATGGACGTTCACATCGAAAACCAGGGATGTACTGTATGGTGACTAACATAATATAATAAAAAATATTATTATAAAAAAAGAAGACTTTCAAACATCCTTAAAGAATAAACAAACAAGCAGTAAAAAATAATTTGTTCACTGGATAACAAAGGATAAAATCTAATTGGGAAGAGAACTACACACCAGCCAGAAAAATTCTGGTTTGAACTAAGTAAAACATTAAATCTGTTATTTTTTTTATTCATTTGTTCATCTTATATTAGTTTTTCACATTCCTTCCAAGCATGTTACCTATTATGTGTATGGGTTACTAAACAGAATTTTCTGTTATTTTACTTTTAACTACAAGAAATCACTCAGTAAAATGCAACAAATAGGGCGTTTGCGAGGGAATGGGATGGTGGCAGCTTTCAAATTAGCAGTAATCAGAAAGCAACATATTTAAATCACAACTAGTGCATTTCTCTCTTCTTGACAAAAACACTTTCTACCTTACCCTTTAAGTTACTAGCTTGGACTTCTTACCTTTTGATCCCATTTCCAGATGCCAAATAATTCCCACTGTAATTCAAAGGCATTTCGTTCCAGAGGTTATCAGTCCTGCTCTTAAGCAGGGAATAGTTAATGCCAAACACAATTTGGACATCAAATATTTCTGAAGAGCAAAGGCCATCGACTTGCTTAAAAAGTTCTTTCTGGTGCATAAATAATTCATGACTACGTGCCACAAGGAGAAAAAAAAGAGCTATATTTATTAAAGGAATATCCTCACAGAATCAAACAGCTTCTTTTCACTGCCCCTCCAATATAAGATGTTATAAAGTTTGAAATGTGAAATTCTGGGGTTAAAATGCTAGGGAAATTAACTAACATCAAAATAGTATTAGGTTGAGGAACAACCAACAAAAAGAAGATCATCAGTGTAGTATGGGTGTGTTTGCACAGTGAGATATCATGGAAACCAAGGAGTACACTCAGTGGCAGGAAATGGGGAAGAGGGAGCAATCTGAATGAAACTAGTGGCAGTGGTGGTAATGAGTTAGACAGGGCAGTTCCAAACACACCAACTGAAAGATAAGTCAAGGTATTCCTTTCATATCCATTTAATCAAACTAAAGGAATTGCATATTTTAAGAGTTCTACTAAGAGTAGTACAGTAAGTAGGTTCACAGTTTCTAAAGTCAATTGGTCTTGGTCTCCGTAGAGATGATGTGGGGGTTAAGGAATAGTAAATCAGGAGGACAGGTTGCCACATTAATAGCACAGATGATTTTTAGAGGTGCTTCATTCTGTTAAAACTATTTTGTTTTTAACAAACCAATGTCTGTTAAAACATTTTGTTAAAAATATGTCCTTTTCATATATGCCCATAAAGAGTCTCAAATGTTACCAGCTATAGTTCACAAACCTGTAAGCTTTGGCATTGGTGCTTACTCTGGGCAGCGTCCCTCATGTGGGAGATACAGGAAGTTACAGGCCACATATATGGGGAAGGCCACCTCTTGGTTTTCCAGGTTCACTACCTCTAACTCTTGATCCTTTCTCAAGGAAAGCATCTGGTATTCTGTGTCCTTCCTGAAAACAGCTCTTCCAGCCCTGTCCAAGGAGGTCAAGCGCAGGCGGAATGCAACCTTTCTCTGACAAAGTAAGCTAACCCCCAGGCCATAGGACTTGTTCAGGGCATTGCACCGGAAAATGATGCGCCGGTTGGTATAGCACACCACCAGGTCCCAGCCGAAGTTGAAACCAGCCCATCGCCAACTGCACTGCTCATTTCTGCACAGCCGGCCCCCACACCGCATGCTGTTCCCCTGGAGATCAGACAGATAGATGTCTATGGGTCCAAGTTCCCTTGTCTGCTCAGCCTGGAGCAGTGCAAGCCACTGCTCTTTGTATACTGGGGTAAGCCATGCAGCAGGGATCAGGGCATCCTGGTCAATTATGTGTGCTGATGGCAAGTCACAGATTATGTAAGCAAGCCGCAGCTGCTGGAACACTGGCACAAAGTCTCTGCCCTGCTCAGTCTCCAGGAAAGGGGTGCCTTCTGACTCGCTCCTGGACCTGGTAAACCACAAATCAGCATCAGGTAATAAGGCTCTGTGGGAGCCCCTCCATGTTGGCTGCAGCTGCAGGAACATCCACTTTTTCAGCATGGTGTACACGTCCATCTCTACCTCCATAACCAAGAGCTCTGAAGAGGCAACGAGCTCTTTCATGAGTTCCGGGCTGACTTCTCGCAATAGCTCCTCATTATGCTGGATCATCAGGTTATCCAGCAGCCACTGGAGGCACATGGTCCTGATGCACTGGAGGCCATAACTCTCAGCAGAGTAGTAATAGCTGCACACAGTCTGGGCACTGACAGTCTCCTTCATCACCTCTCCACATTGCTGAATTAGCTCATCCATCTGCAGCATGCTGGCCGTGGCCAGGATGGCTACTACTCGTCCAGGTGTGATGAGCACGGTGTCTTGGTACAGAGAACCTAAAGTTTCATGCATCGCCTCCCGATCAATGTTGTCATCAGGCATCTGCAACTCTATGGTATTCATGGTTGTTTCCCGCCAAGCACCACTGAACATGCTAGCAAAGTACCCTGACTGGCATAAGTAGACCCTGTGTAAATTCCACTCCTCCCCCAGTGCACGGATCCGCACATCACTGTTTTCCCCTCTCAGGAAGAGTGCCTCATAAACCGACCCTGAACTGTCTCTGGCACACTTCCGGCGGGGCACTTTTGCGTGGGGACCTCCTGGGCCTAACTTCCGCTTGAGGCCGCCCTGACTGGTGGTGGGTCCGGCCTCCTCACTGTCCTCCTCCCTTGCCTCTACCACTGCCACTGCTACCTCCACTGCCTCCTCTCCAGCAGCACCTAGCTCTTCTTGGGCACGCCCCGCCCTGGGCCATAACATTCGACTGCTTAGTGCTCCCATTGACTGTACCTCAAGGCGGCAAAGGACACACTTCCTCACCAGGCACAGTTACCACGGGCACTAGCTCAGCCCAAAGTGCTGCCGGGTAGAGCTGACGTCAGATTTTACGTCACTTAGGACGCCACGCTAAGCCACACCCTATTAGGCCCAACCCAGTTGGACAAAGGTAACTCCTACCACGAAGACCACGTTGTTTAACTCACGCTCTGGGGCTTCTGTGGGTCCCTTCAAAGATTTATGTCAGAGCAGGGGCCCTTTTACATGATTTTTCCCCATTACTTTCAAGAACATAATTCATTCTTGTCCATCTAAAATATTTAGTGACCGTTCCCTTTTGGAGAAATACATATTGGTCTCAATTTTGTCCTCTTATTTAATTTTAAAAATTAGCTCATTACTTCAGACTGTGAAAAGATTTTCTGTGATAAACGTGGTAATTTCACCCCAGACTTTGATTTGCCACTTAACTTTTGTTTTTAAATAGCATTAAGTTACACAGCCAATTTCAACTCTTTGTATGTGTGTAAACCATCTGCTTTTGTGTTCATGTCTCTGTTTTCCATAGGCAGAGAAACATAGCTTTGGAGAAATCTTAAGTTCCCAGAACACCCTTTGGTTTTATTTTTTTTTTCCTACCTGTTTGAATATCTTGAACCCTCTCCGTATGGCACTTTCCCTATTTTTTTTTCCAAACAAAAACTCATTTTCAACATTTGAGATCTGGCTGAAAGACCAAGTTTTCTCACAACTTCATGGCAGAGATAGTCTTCCCTCAACTGTACTCCCTCGGGCTTGATTAGATCATTTTTAGTCTCTCTCTCTCTCTCTCTCTCTCTCTCTCTCTGCCTATCTTAAGGAGGCAGGACTGAAATGTGACTACAATTCAGTATACAAACTTTCTTCTGTTATGTCCCCTTCCAGTGGGGTCCCTGAGATAGATTTAGTAGTCTATGAAAAACAGAGGCTAGCAGTCTTAGAGCTCATGTTGAAAGATATAAGGGACCTAACAAGCAATGGCTTATAAAGGAGAAAGATGTAGATGGGATAGACACAGACATCAGAAAGTGTAAAGTATGGTACTGTTTAAAGGGTCTATACAGAGGTGCCTGGGTGGCTCAGTTGGTTAAGCGTCTGCCCTTGGCTCAGGTCATGATCTCAGGGTCCTGGGATCAAGCCCTGCATTGGGCTCTCTGCTCAGCAGGGAGTCGGCTTCTCCCTCTCTCTGCTCATGCTCTCTCTCTCTCTCAAATAACTAAATAAAATATTTTAATAAAAAATAAAGGGTCTATGTATAAGGAACACAAAGATGACATTGGAATTTTGATGAAAGATTTATCAATGCGCTACCAAAAAGAAAAATCTTTTCAAGAGGAAAATAAAGGGACGGGGAGAGAGTGTATATCCATAAGGTCCACAGGAGGTGCTCGCCGGGTCTCGACCACAGAATTTGGAAATAAAGCTGTCCGATGAGAGTTAAAATAGCAAAATACACCTGTTCTAGAAGCACATGACCCAAACCATAGGATTAAACTTAACATTTTGAATTGGGGTGAGCCAAAAAGACGCATTGAAGTAAGTGGATTGAAACAAAACCCAAGGTTTCCATGACATCACCTTTTTGGCTAATAACATGACTCCCAAGACATTAATGTTTTATGAGCCCACATAAGTTTCCACTTCACTTGTCCACTCAGCTACATGGGCCTCAATGCCCTTTCTTTTATTTACAATAAGTCTCTTGAAAGGGGTGTATCATCTTCCCCATGTTCCAAGGTTTACTTGCTTGACTTCAGTCACCATCTAAATGTCATAGACTCTCAAATTCATAGCCCATGCATGGACTTCTGCTTTGACCTCAGGTGCTTCAGAAATACAAATTTTGCCTCAATAGGTCTTCTGATCATGTAATGTCTTATAGACTGTAAAAATATATCAGGGGTGGAGGAATATTTTTTTGCTCATGATGTTCTGAAGACAGAAAGAATTTTTTTTCTAGTAGACAAGAGAACTGAAATTTACCTCATATTTAGACAATAAATAGCTAACTGATACTATGACAAGTCTTTGAGGGTGATTTGTTCTAACAGTGCAGGTAAAAGTTTACCTTAGACCTTGAACGCGTTTTCCACATCAATTGTTGTGATTCGTTCCTCAAGTTAGACACCAAAGGATGATTTCATTCCATATTGTAGCAAAATTTGATTTGGGGCCTAGAAGCAAGCAGGGTGATATGATGCAGTGGAAAGGATGAAAACTGCCTGGGCAAAGTCATGCTAAGATTTGAATACTTAAAAAATCCTCGATTCTCTGAGAAGTATTCATCACATGAACCCAATGCATTACACTTGTGATGCCTGTCAATTATAAAAAAAATAATAATAAATAAATAAAACAAGGCAATGATAAAACTAGGAAGCTATAAGCAACTGATGGTTTTGATTAGTGCATTTGAAGTATGTGGGATTTTATGAAGGACTGTGGCTTTAAGTGAATTAAAAATTTCCAAGCAGTCATGAAGAGCATGGTTTGGGTGAAGGTAAGTGGTCGACTATGGTCCACCAGCAGGAGAGGAGACTTCCTCTAGAGCTACATTCTCCAATATAGTAGTCACTAGTCACATGTGACTATTAAACTTCGTTAAAATTAAATAAGATTGAAAACTCGGTCTCACTAGCCACATTTGAAGTGCTCATTAGCTGCACATGAATAGTGGCTGCTGCACTGCGTACAGTGTGGAAATAGAACATTTCTATCAGCACTGGGAGTTCTGTTACATAGAGCTGTTCTATAATAAGTTGCCCCAAGTGAATTTTTCCTTTCCTTCTACTTCTGAATATATAGGTCGTCTGGATAACCCCTAAGTGGGTTGGTGATATTTGTGGGGGTGGAGAGGGGATAGAAAAACAGAAGTACAAAGTGGTCACGTTTAGACTTATAGGGTCTCATTTGTCTTCATTGTGCTTGCTGAGATGCTATGAAGGCTGGGGACAGGGCTTTTGGAAGGTTGGTAGCCATCCAAAGGCCATTCATTCTGAAACTCTGTGCTCTGGAACTTGAGGAATTTGGGTCTTGCCTTCTGTGGTCCAGAAGGCATCAGCTGGTTGTCGGGCCATCATCTCAAACTCATTGTCCAAAACTCAACTTTGTGTTCCTTCCTCCATTCCACTAGCACAAAAATCCATTTTCAATGATTTTCTGTTTGATTTTTTTTTACTGTTCTTTTTGTTAATATCTCCAGCATTATGCCAGCCCTCTTCTCAGTCTTGAGACCTGGGAATTGCCTATAGAGAGGATACAAAATAAATGTCTTTGTAAACTGAAAATTACTTTACAAATATTAGCATATGGGACTATTGTAGTGATCATATTTTATTCTTCATTTTGCTTTGTCATCAACATTAACATAACACAATATGTCAATGCCTTCCAGCTAAAGACTACCATGAATACATTTGTACTTGAACACGTTGGGTTTATTACTCATTGCAGTAAGAGAGAAAGCATATGATGGGGAAATGTGAGCCATATATGTAAGAGGGTGATATAAAAGGCATATTAAAGGGTGATATAAAGGCATATTGATTTGAGCTTGTGTGAGGTGATTTGGGTGACAGTGTAAGGAAAGCAGAGTTTTGATTGGGTTTGGATGCTGTCAGGAAGAGAGAGTGTCCCCATGATTATTTTAATAAACCTCTTGTATAGAGAGAACAGATTAGAGTGAGCTTAAAGCTGTAATTGGTAGAAACAAAAGGGAAAAAAAAAACAACAAACAAAAAAATCTAGCCGTCATTCATATTAGATAGGAGAGAAATGTATGATGGTTTGTACAGTGATCTTATTTTTGTCTGTGCTTTAAAAAAATTATGAAGCAGCCTTTGTTTTGTCTCACTTTATGATGGCCTCAGAGTGACCTCGTCCGAAGTTGTGAGATTTTTTAATGTCCAATGGGAGAACAACATGTCCTAGCCTGGATGTCAGGAGATTTTTGTTTTCTTTTGTAGTACCCCCATTTGACCAAAGACATTAAGTCACAAGGCATTAATCCATTTTGTCTAGATTTTCACCATCGCTCTGATTTTGCCCATCAGGAGTTTGTTCAGAAAATGTAGTCTGTAATCAGTCATGGGTCAGTCTTTCCCGCTCCTTTTGGTGTACAATGCATAGTTGAGTCCTCTGATGTGACACTGGCTGTGCAGTAGTGTTTAGGGCTCTGGATAGGATGCACTGGCCTACTGCAGAACAAGCAATCACACAAAACACAATGATTATTAGTCCTTGAAACAAGTCTTGAAGTCAAGGGCCTAGATTATAAAACCTAGGCAATCAATCCACCTGGGTCTGTTTTAGAGAGCCACATGACTTTTGTTAGAGTCAAAGACAAGTTTTTGAGCTATCCTTGCTAGTTATTATTATGCTCAATGTGGGAATTGCAGGTCACATAGCATATATGAAGTTGTTTTTCCTGGGAGTTTCTTAAAGAAACTGGCTTGAATGTTTCTGGATAATTTCATTTTCCCCAGGGAAACAAGACCTGCTAGAATGTTTAGTTTAAAGTATCTAAAAGTCTCTAACAATTATCCTGAATACATAGGTTAAGTTAGCATGGGCCATATGGGTGTTTATATAAGAAGTAGCACCCCAGTGTGACACAGACTGTATTGGGAGTATAAATATCACTTATCACAACAAGTGAAAGCCAATTTTGTGTTCCTTGAGATGGACAATGTCTTCAGCAGAGTTCATCAGTTTCACAGGGCAGATTGAGTATCAGGGACAGACATGCATATCAAGAACAAAGTGACTGTCAGGGCCAGAAGGGCCCTGATATTGGAGCCTACTCCTGATTAAGTAAGCCTTGCTGATAGAATTATAATGACCACAGCAGGAGTGTTTTGTTGACCACGAGGTCAACATCCAAATTGAAGTTTGAGATTAATGCTATAAAGGAAACTGACAAATCAGAAACGTCTTCAAAAAGAATTCTGCCTTTAAGAGCATTTAAAAGGAACAGCATTTGTTTTGTTTTGGTTTGTTTTTGTTTGTTTGTTTATCAACAGGGCCAGATGGGGAATGTCAGACGTCTTTTTCTTAAGTGGCAGGAGGAAAGCATAGGAGTTAAAAAAAAAAAAAGGTGATAGGATAAAGAAGGATAAACATAAGGGAAGGTCATAATAATGTTCTAGAAGACATCACAATGTAATAATAGGTAACAATAATAGTAGACTAAAGAGGGAGGAAAAAGTATTGGAGTATCAGAAACTTAAACTTATTCTGTCATCTTGGGAGGAATCAGTCCAGTTCTGAAGTCGGCATCACCTGAAAGATTACTACTAATCCTCAGCTTAATGTCTTCAGATGGAGTGGATATCCAGAAGACAGGGAGATATGATGGGAAACATTAATTCAGGGATCAACACATCAGAGTTTCACTGATGTTAGTTGTTAAGGTACCTGATGAGATTTCATTTTTAAATCTAGGCTCGAGGGCATAGGTTTCTGATGCCTATTTCAGAAAACCAAGTTTCCAGGTTGCAGATCATGTAAAGGCTGCTTAGCTGGGTGTTTTGGAAAGGCAGCCCGTTTCTGCATGATAAAGCTGGAAGTATCCTATGAGTACTTTGAAGTAATTAATCATATCAGCTTGTAAAAGGATAGAATCCAAAATTGGGGATCAGGTTCCCAAATGTATGGGGTGGCCGGATATGACTTAATAAGTAGATACACTGTGAGTTCCAGACATGGTTGCTCTTACAGATAAAAGACTACAAGAAGATCTACAAAGAAATTCTCAAACTCAATACGCGAGAACCACATAAACAAATCATAAAATGGGCAGAAGATATGAACAGACACTTTTCCAATAAAGACATACAAATGGCTAACAGACACAAGAAAAAAATGTTCAAAATCATTAGCCATCATGGAAATTCAAATCAAAATCACACTAAGATACCACCTTACGCCAGTTAGAATGGCAAAAATTGACAAGGCAAGAAACAACAATTGTTGGAGAGGATGTGGAGAAAGGGGATCCCTCCTACATTGTTGGTGGGAATGCAATTTGGTACAGCCACTCTGAAAAACAGTGTGGCGGTCCCTTAAAAAGTTAAAAATTGAGCTACCCTATGACCCAGCCATTGCACTACTGGGTATTTACCCCAAAGATACAGACGTAGTGAAGAGAAGGGTCATATGCACCCCAATGTTCGTAGCAGCTCTGTCCACAATAGCTAAATCATGGAAGGACCCGAGATGCCCTTCAACAGATGACTGGATGAAGAAGTTGTGGTCCATATATACAATGGAATATTATTCAGCTATCAAAAAGAACTAGTTCTCAACATTTGCTGCAACATGGACGGCACTGGAGGAGATAATGCTAAGTGAAATAAGTCAAGCAGAGAAAGACAATTATCATATGGTTTCTCTCATCTATGGAACATAAGAAGTAGGAAGACCAGTAGGAGAAGAAAGGGATAAAGAACGGGGGGGGGGGGGTAATCAGAAGGGGGAATGAAGCATGAGAGACTATGGACTCTGAGAAACAAACTGTGGGCTTCAGAGGGGAGCGGGGTGGGGGAATGGGATAGGCTGGTGATGGGTAGTAAGGGGGGCACGTATTGCATGGTGCACTGGGTGTTATAGGCAACTAATGAATCATCGAACTTTACATCAAAAACCAGGGATATACTCTATGGTGACTAACAGAATAAAAAAAAATATTTAAAGAAAAAAGAATTTCATACTGGAGCTCCTGGGTGGCTCAGTTGGTTAGGTGTTTGCCTTCAGCTTGGGTTGTGATCTCAGGGTCCTGGGATCAGACCCCACATTGGGCTCCCTGCTTGGAGGAGATTTTGCTTCTCCCCCTCTCTCTGACCCTCCTCCCTGCTTGTTCTCTCTCTCTCCCTCTCTTTCTCTCTCTCAAAAAAAATTAAAAAAAACAATTTCATATTTATGATGGATTAAACAATCTATTTCTGTTTAATTTTAGTAGGTTGAGAAAATTATTTCATCTAAGTTTAAAAATTAGGTATTCAGGGGCGCCTGGGTGGCACAGCGGTTAAGCGTCTGCCTTCGGCTCAGGGCGTGATCCCGGCGTTATGGGATCGAGCCCCACATCAGGCTCCTCTGCTATGAGCCTGCTTCTTCCTCTCCCACTCCCCCTGCTTGTGTTCCCTCTCTCGCTGGCTGTCTCTATCTCTGTTGAATAAATAAATAAAATCTTTAAAAAAAAATTAGGTATTCAAATTAATTCAGATTAAGTAGTATGCTACTTACGAAAAATATCTATTATATCTGTAGCCATGACTCTCTTATACTTAATGACTTCTAACTAGGTGCACTCTCTCTGTCTCTCTCTTTCTCTCTGAAACACAATTGCTGGACCTTTATTGATTTAATTTGCATTTTCTAACAGGAACCATTTGGTTTGCTTGAACTTATTTGTGGATTTTGTGTTCTCTTTATTTAATATTGATAAATATTCCTTCCTTCCACTTTCTTGTATTTACTGTTACTCTTATTCCAATTTCATATTTTGGTTTCTTAGCTCGTTAATTTGTATGTTTCCTTCTTTCCTGATGTACGCATTCGGTGCTATAGATGCCCCTCAAACTAACACTTTGGTGTATCCCACAAGATTTTATAGGTACCTTTTTCATTGCCATTTGGTTTCAATATTTCCTAATTTCCATTATGATTAATAATTACAAGTTATCACTCGCTGGTCATATTTATCACTTGATTCAGGTTGCATTTTTAAATGTTCCTGCCCTAAGTGGTTTGTTTCTGTTTTCCTTGGGCTATTATTTTTTTTTATCTCAATTACATTGTGTTTAGATGTTTTTCCTTAAGTGGAAAGCGGTTTCATGTTAACAACTCTTTTTAATCATTGCTGACATATATTTGTGGCCTAGTATATAATCATTTTTTTCTAAATGTTCCATTCCTGCATCCAAATATATATATATATATATATATATATATATATATATATATATATATATATATATATACTCTAATTGCTGGACCTAGCATTTTATACATACCCATCAAATCAAGATTTTAATAGGGTTCTTCAAATCTTCCTTATCATTACTAATAGTTATTGTTTTCTTAATCAGTTATTGAGAGATATACTAAAAGTTCCCACTTAGTGAATTTGTCAATTTTAGTGAATTTTGGGTATGTGTATATTCTGAGGCTTCAGAATTATACACACAATAATTAGAAATGCTATCTATGCACCCTGAATCCCTCTTTTAAATCCTTTATGAACTGAAATCATTGAAAAAAATAATTTGTCCACAGCTATTTACTTTTAACTCTTTGGTGTCCTTATGGTTTACATACACCTCTTTTAAAGGTCATATGGCTCCATTTTGAATTTTCCCTAGTAATCTCTATCTATGCAGTTGTTTCTGCCATCTTATTTCTGCTTTCCATTTATCGTGATTTTTTTTTTTCTATGCTTCTCATGTACTACTCTCTTTTTTGGTTTTCTATTGGATTCATTGAGTTTCTATTGGGTAGACCGAGTGTTCTTTCCTACCTCTCTAGTGGTTTGGAAGTAAGATATCTTATTTCTATTTGACAAGTTCAGCCATGATATTTTAACATGCTCTCCAAAGTTGCCGAGTCAGGTGTGATGCCATGAGTAAATACACTTGTTCACCGACTGCTCTACTCTAAACCAGTGTTTCTCTAGAGCAATTTAAGATCTCCACACAATTTAACGGATGTCACTACAAAGATCTAAACTCAGTTGTTTTGAGTTGGAGGTTGGGAGGGTTGTGGTAGAGCAGGGAGTTAACATTTACTGAACAGCTTTAACATTCTAAGCACTTTATATGCATTTTTTTTTCACTTGACCCTCACAAACACTATACCACATACGCATTCTTTTTTTTTTTTAAGATTTTTATTTATTTATTTATTTGACAGAGAGAGACACAACCAGCGAGAGAGGGAACACAAGCAGGGGGAGTGCGAGAGGAAGAAGCAGGCTCCCAGCGGAGGAGCCTGATGTGGGGCTCCATCCCAGAATGCCGGGATCACGCCCTGAGCCGAAGGCAGACGCTTAATGACTGAGCCACCCAGGCGCCCCCCACGTACGCATTCTTACACCCACATTTGAATTGGGAAAAATGAGAATCAGAACAGTTAGGTAATCTTTCCCTTATGGCATAGCTAGTGATTTCTGGAGTGAGGATATAAATCTAGGTCACTTTGTCTATAAATTACAGGGGCTTTCCACTATTCCACGTTGTCTTCAAAGGTAGATACATAAACAGTAGCCACATGTGGCCCCTCACGTTGAACAGCTAAACTTATGAGGCTTTGGGTCATGTTCTATAACGTGAGAGATCCAACCACAGCAAAGTGAGTTTTTGGTTTTGGTTTTGGTTTTGTTTTCTTTTGTTTTTTGTTTTTGTTTTTGTTTTTTTGGCCTCAAAACTGCCACTGCCACACAAACGCAGATAATCCATCCTCCATTGATGTTTATGGAAAAGGGAAAATTACATTTGTCCCACCCTTACCAGCTACCTGTTGAACTCTTGCTTTCTTAGAGAGACAGAAAGATGGTCTCCAGTGATCACCACATATACAGATATAAGAAGTGTATACACAAATAGTGTGCTAAAATTCTTGAATACTCACAACTGCCTATTTCTTCATCTATGTTCTGCCTTTTTCCCAGAAGTTCATCTTAAGTCATTTAACTAACATCCTTGCTTAGCAGAGCACCCACCCCGTCCATCCCCCACTCACACCACATGCATGCGTGTGTGTGTGCGTGCACCTGTGCGTGCATGTGCGCGCGTGCACACACACACACACACACACACACACACACACACACACACTGGGGCCCAAAGCCTCTGGTACCACATCTGCAAAGTAGGACTACCCCTACCATCACAAAAGGCAAAGAAAATTAAAGATAACAGAAAATATTCCTAACGTAGTAGGTATTCAATAACTTGAGAATTTATTCATCATCTCTATAACAAAATGGTTAACAAAAATATTGCAATTTCATATAATTTTTCTACATTGAGAATCACAGACAATGTTATACTTTTTTGCTTCAATTATCAAATATAATTAGAAAATTCAGTGGGAGATGGAAAATCTATTGCATTTGCACATATCAATACTCTTTATACTCTTTTGTTGTTGTTGTTGTTGTTGTTGCTGCTGCTGCTGTTGTTGTTGTTTCCCTGATGATTGAAGATTTCTTTCCTCATCATTTACCCTCTGTTTCAGGAACTTCCTTTAGTGATTTTTCGGTAGGTCTACCAGCAACAAATTCTTAGTTTTCATTTGTCTGAGAATGTGTTTATTTCTCTTTCATTTCTGAAAGATATTTCCACCATTTATGAGCTTCTGAGATGACAGTCATTTCTGTCATCCCTTGAGAAATAGTATACCACTTTCTTCTGACCTCCATAGCTTCTGATGAGAAATCCACTGAGATGCCAATGACATAAAAGTTACAAGAAACAGTGCAGAGGATCATAGGGGAAGGGAGGGAAAATTGGGAAGAAATCAGAAAGGAAGACAAAACGTAAGAGACTCTTAACTACAGGAGACAAACTGAGGGTTGCTGGAGGGGAGGTGGGGGAGGGATGGGGTAACTGTGTGATGGGCATTAAAGAAGGTACATGGTGCAATGAGCGCTGGGTGTTATATGCAACTGATGAATTACTGAGCTCTACATCTGAAACAAATGATACACTGTATGTTAACTACTTGCATTTAAATAAAATAAGTTAAAACAGTTACACCTTTGGTTATTGTCTCTGAGGCTCTGTTCATTTTTGTTTCCAGTTTATTTTCTCTGTCTTGGTCAGTCTGTGTAATTTCTATTGCTCTATCTTTAAGTTCACTGATTCTTTTCTCTCCATTAGGCTACTGAGTCCATCCACTGAGTTTTTAATTAATTAATTTTTCATTTTGACTATTTTATTTTTTCAGTTCTAAAATTTCCACTGGGGCTTTCTTTCTACTTTATCTTTGCTGAGGCTTTCTTTCTTTCTCTTTTTTTTTTTCCATTTCTTTCTAAGTGATTGTAATTGCTCACTAAAACATGTTAATGATGGTTGCTTTAAAATCCTTGTCAGATAATTCTCTTATCTGTGTCATCTTGGTGCTGGCATCTATTGATTGCCTTTCCCATTCACACTGAGCTTTTTCTGGTTCTTGGCATGATGAGTGATTTTCAGTTGTATCCTGGACATTTGGGTTGGTATAAGGCTCTCTGTATTATGTAATTCTTCTCCTTTAGCAGACTTCCTCTGAAACCATACCAGCAGGTGAAGGATGATCACCTCCTCATGATGGCCAGGTGGGGATAGAAATCCTGGTTCCCACTAGGCCTGTGTTGACACCCTGGGGGAAGGAGGTGCCTCATCACTGCTCCCCCATTTGGTCTGCACTGAAAGCACATGTGAAGTGGGGGGCTTGTTACCCCTGACAGGCTGTATTTGTTTCCTATAGCTGCTGTAACAGTTGACCACAGATTTAGTGGCTTAAAATACCATGCATTTATCATTTTCCAGTTTTTAGGTCAGGAATCTAGTAGGGGTTCCAGTGGACTAAAATCGAGGTGTCAGCAGGCTATATTCTTTTCTGGAAGCTCTGGGGAGAATCCATTTCCTGGTCATTTGGGTTGTTGGTGCAATTTAATTCCTTGCAGTGGTAGGACTGAGGTCCCTGCTGGCTGCAATTTGAGGCCTGTTCCCAGCTTCTAGAGGCTGCCACATTCCTTGGCTCATGGCCCCCTTTCTCCAACTTCAAAGCAAGCAATGGTGTGTCAAGTCTTTCTCACATCACACCTCTCTCACCCACTGTGATATTGTGATTTCTAATAAGAAATATAGATTTGGCCCCTGGCCCTGGTCCTGGCATGGGAAGCCTAAAATCCTTGGAATTTCCTGTGAAGAGAGTGATAAAGGTGTCTTTGTTTATGTTAATGAAGGACTTTTGGAAAGCACCTAAGGATAGGGATGGTTGCCAGGAGATAGAACCATGTGATCATAAGGTTAGAATTTTCAGTCCTACTCCCTTGACCTCCCAGGAGGGGAGGGGCACCGGAGGTTGAATCAACTGTCAATGGCCAATGATTTAATCATTCATGCCTGTGCAATGAAGCTTCCATAAAAAAAAAAAAAAAAACAAAGGAATGGAGTTTGGAGAGCTCCGGAGTCTGTGAACACATGCAGATTCAGGGAGAGTAGCACACTTGGAGAGGGCATGGAAGCTCCACGATCCTTCCCAAATACCTTGCCCTATGCATCTCTTCCATCTAGCTGTTCCTGAGTTATATCTTTTGATTTTATTTTTTTTTTAATTTTAATGTTTTTTTTTCTTCTTATGTTAGAAACCATACAGTACATCCCTGGTTTCTGATGTAAAGTTCGATGATTCATTAGTTGCCTGTAATACCTAGTGCACCATGCAATACGTGCCCTCTTTACTACCCATCACCAGTCTATCCCATTCCCCCACCCCTCTCCCCTCTGAAGCTGTCAGTTTGTTTCTCAGAGCCCAAAGTCTCTCATGCTTCATTCCCCCTTCTGATTACCCCCCTTTCCTTATCCCTTTCTTCCCCTACTGATCTTCCTAGTTCTTATGTTCCATAGATGAGAGAAACCATATGATGATTGTCTTTGTCTGCTTCACTTATTTCACTTAGCACTATCTCCTCCAGTGCCGTCCATGTTGCAGCAAATGTTGAGAACTCGTTCTTTTTGATAGCTGAATAATATTCCACTGTATATATGGACCACGACTTCTTCATCCAGTCATCTGTTGAAGGGCATCTCGGTTCCATCCACGATTTAGCTATTGTGGACAGAGCTGCTACGAACACTGGGGTGCATATGGCCCTTCTCTTCACTACGTCTGTATCTTTGGGTAAATACCCAGTAGTGCAATGGCTGGGTCATAGGGTAGCTCAATTTTTAACTTTTTAAGGGACCGCCACACTGTTTTCCAGAGTGGCTGTACCAACTTGCATTCCCACCAACAATGTAAGAGGGATCTCCTTTCTCCACATCCTCTCCAAAAATTGTTGTTTTTTGCCTTGTCAATTTTTGCCATTCTAACTGGCATAAGGCGGTATCTCAGTGTGGTTTTGATTTGAATTTCCCTGATGGCTAATGATTTTGAACAGTTTTCTTGTGTCTGTTAGCCATTTGTATGTCATCATTGGAAAAGTATCTGTTCATATCTTCTGCCCATTTTATGATTTGTTTATGTGGTTCTCACGTATTGAGTTTGAGAAGTTCCTTGTAGATCTTGGATACCAGTCTTTTAGGTGTAGTGTCATTTGCAAATATCTTCTCCCATTCTGTGGGCAGCCTTATAGTTTTTTTGACTGTTTCCTTGGCTGTGCAGAATCTTTTAATCGTGATGTAGTCCCACAAGTTCATTTTATCTTTTGTTTCTCTTGCCTTTGGAGATGTGTCATGAAAAAGGTTGCTTTGGCCAATGTCGTAGAGGTTGCTGCCTATGTTCTTCTCTAGGATTTTGATGGATTCCAGTCTCACATCGAGGTCTTTCATCCATTTGGAGTTTATCTTTGTGTATGGTGTGAGAGAGGGGTCAAGATTCATTCTTTTGCATGTAGCTGTCCAATTTTCCCAGCACCATTTATTGAAGAGACTGTCTTTTTTCCACCAGATGTTTTTTTCTGCTTTATCAAAGATTAGTTGCCCAAAGATCCGAGGGTCCATTTCTGGGTTCTCTATTCTGTTCCATTGGTCTATGTGCCTGTTTTTGTGCCAGTACCATACTGTCTTTGTGATCACAGCTCTGTAGTACAGCTCGAAATCCGGCATTGTGATGCCCCCAGCTTTGTTTTTCCTTTTCAACACTTCCTCGGTGATTCGGGGCCTTTTCTGTTTCCATACGAATTTAAGGGCACTTTGTTCCAGTTCTTTGAAAAATGTCATCTGTTTTGATCGGGATAGCACTGAAAGTGTAGATTGCTCTGGGTAGCATGGACATTTTAACTATGTTAATTCTTCCGATCCATGAGCATGGAATATTTTTCCATCTTTTTGTGTCTTCCTCAATGTCTTTCAAGAGTGATTTATAGTTTCTTGAATATAGATCCTTCACATCTCTGGTTAAGTTAATTAGGGATGGATTCCCTAATTTCTCTTTCTTCAGTCTCATTATTCATGTATAGAAATGCAACTGATTTCTGAGCATTGATTTTGTGTCCCGCCACATTACTGAATTGCTCTATAACTTCTAATGGTTTGTGAGTGGATTCTTTTGGGTTTTCCTTATAGAGTATCATGTCATCTGCAAAGAGAGACATTTCGACTTCTTCTTTGCCCATTTGGATACCTTTAATCCCTTTTTGTTGTCGGATTGCTGTTGCAAGGACTTCTAGTGATATGTTGAATAGTAGTGGCGAGAATGGGCATCCTTCTCGTGTTCCTGATCTTAAGGGAAAGGCTTCCAGCTTTTCCCCATTGAGAATGATATTTCCTGTAGGCTTTTCATAGATGGTTTTTATGAGATTGAGGAATGTGCACTATCCCTACACTCTGAAGTGTTTTAATCAGGAAAGGATGCTGTATTTTGTCAAATGCTTTTTCTGCATCAATTGAGAGGATCATATGGTTACTGAATCTTTTCTTGTTGATATGATGTATCACGCTGATCGATTTGCGAATGTCGAACCACGCTTGCATCCTAGGGTATGAATCCCACTTGGTCATGATGGATAATCCTTTCAATGTACTGTTGGATTCTATTAGCCAGGATCTCGTTGAGGATTTTGGCATCCGTATTCATTAGGGAAATCCGTCTGTAATTCTTTTTGATGGTGGCTTTGCCTGGTTTAGGGATCAAGGTAATATTGGCCTCATAGAATGAGTTTCTTTCTGTTTCTATGTTTTGAAATAGCTTTAAGAGAATAGGTATTATTTCTTTTTTGAATGTTTGATAGAATACCCCAGGAAAAAAGCCTGGGCCTGGAGTTTTGTTATTTGGAATATTGTTTATCAGTGACTCAATCTCTTCATAATTAATTGGCCTATTTAAAAAATCAATTTCTTCCTGTTTCAGTCTTGGTAGTTAATAGGTTTCCAGGAAGACCTCCATCTCTTACAGATTGCTTAATTTATGGGCATATAGATGTTGATTAAAGTTTCTAATAATCCTTCCAATTTCATTAGTGTTGGTTGTGACCTCTCCTTTTTCATTCATAATTTTATTAATTTGAGTCCTTTCTCTATTCTTTTGGGTAAGTATTGCCAGTGGTTTGTCAATTTTATTGATTCTCTCAAAGAACCAGCTTCTAGTTCTGTTGATCTGCTCTACTCTGTTCCTGATCTCTAATTCATTGATTTCTACAAAGCTGTGATCACCAAGACAGCATGGTACTGGCACAAAAACAGACACATAATCCAATGGAACAGAATAGAGAACCGAGAAATGGACCCTCGGCTCTTTGGGCGACTAATCTTTGATAAAGCACGAAAAAACATCCAGTGGAAAAGACACCCAAACCCACACGCCCCTCCCCTCTGAAGCCCTCAGTTTGTTTCCCAGAGTCCATAGTCTTTCATGGTTCGTTCCCCCTTCTGTCTATCCCCCCTTCATTCTTCCCTTCCTTCTCCTACCGATCTCCCCGCTATTCCTTATATTCCATAAATGAGTGAAACCATATGATAATTGTCTTTCTCTGCTTGACTTATTTCACTTAGCATAATCTCCTCCAGTCACGTCCATGTTGCTGCAAATGTTGTGTAACCATTCCTTCTGATGGCTGAGTAATATTCCATTGTATATGGACCAGATCTTCCTAATCCAGTCATCTGTTGAAGGGCACCTCAGCTCCTTCTATGATTTAGCTATTGTGGACAATGCTGCTATGAACATTGGGGTGCATATGGCCCTTCTCTTCACTACGTCTGTATCTTTGGGGTAAATACCCAGTAGTGCAATGGCTGGGTCATAGGGTAGCTCAATTTTTAACTTTTAAGGGACCTCCACACTGTTTTCCGGAGTGGCTGTACCAACGTGCATTCCCACCTACAATGTAGGAGGGATCCCCTTTCTCCACATCCTCTCCAACAATTGTTGTTTCCTGCCTTGTCAATATTTGCCCTTCTAACTGGCATAAGGTGGTATCCCAAGGTTGTTTTGATTTAAATTTGCCTGATGGCTAATGATTTTGAACATTTTTTCATGTGTCTGTTAGCCACTTGAATGTCTTCATTGGAAAAGTATCTGTTCATATCTTGCGCCCATTTTTTGATTTGTTTATTTGTCTCTTGTGTAATGAGTTTGAGAAGTTCTTCGTAGATCTTGCATACCAGTCTTTTATCTGTAGTATCATTTGCAAATATATTCTCCCATTCCGTGTGCTGCTCTTAGTTTTTCTGACTGTTTCCTTAGCTTTGCAGATGCTTTTGACATTGATGAAGTCCCACAAGTTCATTTTTTTGTTTTTCTTTTCTTGCCTTTGGAGATGTGTCAAGAAAGAATTTGCTGTGGTCGATGTCAAAGGGGTTGCTGCTTATGTTTTCCTGTAGGATTTTGATGGATTCCTGTCTCACATTGAGGTCTTTCACCCATTTGGAGTTTATCTTTGTGTATGGTGTACAGGAGTGGTCAAGTTTCATTCTTTTGCATGTAGCTGTCCCATTTTCCCAGCACCATTGATTGAAGAGACTGTCTTTGTAAACTGGATGCTTTTTCCCACTTTGTCAAAGAGTAGTTGCCCAAGGAGCCGAGGGTCCATTTCTGGGTTCTCTATTCTGTTCCATTGGTCTATGTGTCTCTTTTTGTGCCACTGCCACGCTGTCTTTGTGATCACAGCTTTGCAGTATAGCTTGCAATCAGGCATCGTGATGCCCCCAGCTTTGTTTGTCCTTTTCAACAATTGCTTGGCGATTCGGGGCCTTTTCTATTTTTTGTTTCAATTTTTTGAAACAGCTTCAGGAGAATAGGTATTACTTCTTCTTCGATGTTTGGGAGAATACCCTGGGGAATCCATCAGTCCCTGGACTCTTGCTTTTGGGGAGGTTTTTGATCCCTGCTTCAATCTCTTCATAATTAATCGGTCTGTTTAAATAAACAATTTCTTCCTGTTTCAGTCTTGGTAGTTTATAGGTTTCCAGGAAGGCATCCATTTCTTCCAGGTTGTTTAATTTATTGGCATAAATTTGTTGATAAAAGTTTCTAGTTATACTTCCTATTTCATTGGTGGTGGTCGTGATCTCTCCCCTTTCCTTCATAATTTTATTAATTTGAGTCCTACCTTTATTCTTTTGACTACTTCTATCCAGTGGCTTATCGATCTTATTTATTCTTTCAAAGGACCAGCTTCTAGTTCTGTTGATCTGCTCTACTGTGCTCCTGGTTTCCAATTCATTGATCTCTGCTCTAATCTTGATCAGCTGCCTTCTTGTGCATGGGTTAGGCCTCTTCTTCTCTTCCAGCTCCAGCTTCGTGAGGTGAGAATATAAAAACTGAATTTTAGATTTTTCTATTCTTTTGAGTGAGGCTTGGATGGCTATGTGTTTTCCCCTTAGAACCACCTTTGCAGTGTCCCATAGGTTTTGGACCTATGTGTTTTCATTCTCATTAGTCTCCAAAAATTGTTTAATCTGGTTTTTAATTTCTTGGTTTACCCAATCATTCCTGAGCAGGATGGTTCTTAGTTTCCATGTGTTTGAGTTTCTTCCAAATTTTTCTAATGATTGAGTTTCAATTTCAAAGCATTGTGGTCTGAGAATATGCAGGGAATAATCTCAGTCTTTTGGTATTGTTTGAGAACTGTTTTTTGACCTAGTATATGTTCTATTGTGGAGGAAGTTCCATGTGCATTTGAAAAGAATGAATATTCTGTTGTTCTTGGGTGTAGTGTTCTGTGTATATCTATGAGGTCCATCTGGTCCAGTATGTCATTCAAAGCTCTTGTGTCTTTTTTTTTTTAATAGTAATTTTTTTATTATGTTATCTTAGTCACCATACAGTACATCCCAAGTTTTTGATGCAAATTTCCATGATTCATATCTTGCGTATAACAGAAAGCACTTGTTTCTTTGTTGATTTTCTGCTTAGGTGATCTGCGTATTGCTGAGAGCGGAGTGTTGAGGTCCACTACTATTAATGTATTATTACTATTTGTCTCTTTATTCTGGTTAATAGTTGGTTTGTGTATCTAGCTGCTCCCCCATTGGGGGCATAGATATTGATCATTGTCATATCCACCTGTTGGATAAATCCTTTAAGAATAACACAGTGTCCTTCTGTGTCTCTAACTACAGTCTTTAGTTTAAAATCTAATCTGTCTGATATGAGAATTGCTAACCCAGCTTTCTTTTGAGGTCCATTGGCATGAAAAATGGTTTTCCATCCCTTCACTTTCAGTCTGGGTGTATCTTTAGGTTCAATATGAGTCTCTTGTAGGCAGCAAATTGATGGGCCATGCCTTTTTATCCAATCTGCAGCCTTGTGGCATTTATGGGAGCATTTAGCCCATTCACATTGAGAGTGATTATTGAGAGATATGGTTTTAATTATGTCATATTGCCTGTAAAGTCTTTGTTTCTACAGATTGTGACTTTCTGTTCTGTATCACTCTTGGGGCCTTTTTACTTTTATAGAACCCCCCATAATATCTTGTGTAGGACTGGTTTGGTGGTCACGAATTCCTGCAGTTCCTGCCGATTTTGGAAGGTCCTTATCTCTCCATCAGTTCTGAATGACAGCCTTGCTGAATAAAGGATCCTTGGCTGCATGTTCTTCTCAGATAGAGCTTTGAAAATACCCTGCCAACCCTTCCTGGCCTGCCATGTCTCTGTAAACGGGTCTGATGTAATTCTGATATTTTTCCCCCTGTATGTAAGGATTTTCTTCTCCCTGGACACTTTCAACACTGTATCCTTGGATCTAATATTTGCTAATTGCACTTTGACGTGACGTGGCGCAGGTCTACTCTCATTGACCTTTGGAGGGGTCCTCTCTGCCTCTTGAACACGAATGCTTGTTTCCTTTGCCAGATTAGGGAAGTTCTCAGCTACAGTTTGTTCCAGTACCTCTTCTAGACCTCTGTCTTTCTCCACCCCCTCAGGGATGACGATGATTCTGACATTGGAACATTTCATTGAGTCAGTAATCTCACATAACCTACATTCTTGAGATTTGATTTTTCTACACCAAGTTTCTGTTTTAACTTTCTCTTCTACCATCCCATCTTCCAATTCACTAATTCGTTCTTCTGCCTCATTTACCCTGGCTGTCAGAGCATCTAGTTTAGACTGCACTTGATTCATAGCATTTTTAATTTCTGCCAGTTTCACTCTCATTTCCACCCTTAGAGATTCTATATTCTCGTTAATATTTTTGTTAATATTTTTTTCAAGCCTACACATCATCTTATCCATTGTTGCTCTGAACTCCATTTCTGACAATTTGGTTATATCCATATCCATCAGTTCTGTGGCAGAGGCCACAGACTCATTATCTTTTCTTTGCTGGGGGGGGATGTCTCCCCCTCATCATTCTGATGAGGAGAGGTTGCAGGGTTGCCCAGAGCCCAAATTATTGACCAGGACCCAGGCAGTGTGCACTTGTCTTATAGGGACCTTAGGGATGTGGGCTTCTTGATTTTTCCGCTTTCATTCCAGGGGAGGGGTCTGCCACGCTGATATTCAGGCAACCCTGTTTGGGTAGATTCACCCCGTCCCCTCTGAGGGAGGATGGGGATTGGCCCAATGTGAGCTGGTATTTCTGGGCTTTTGTTCTCTGGCAGCTTTCCCTGGTGTTTTCCTGTGACTCTTCTGAGAGTCAGAGCAGCAGTGGCCGTATCCTAGCCTCTGCCTCAGAACAGAGAGATTGCAGTCCTCCTTCCACTGAGCTCTCTTGGCTACTTTAACTCTGTTTCTGTCGGTGCTGCTAAAAACCCTGCAGCATCCCGAATTGTGCGCCCCACAGTGGCTCTCCCAGCCCTTGCTTCCAGGGATGGCACTTCTCTGTCCTTTGTGTTTCTAACACTGCCAGCCACCCCCAGTTCCCGGGCGCGCTCCTGAGCTCTCTGTTTCAGTCTGCTCGTGTGCGTGCTCTGGAGTGCCTGTTTTCAGTCTGGTCACGTGTTCACTCCCAAGCTCCCAGTTTCAATCTCGTTCGAGTGTGCACTGTGGAGCTCCAAGTTTCAATCCAGTCGTGCGTGCTCCCAAGGTCCCAGTATCAGTCTGCTTCCAGTGAGCGCTCCGGAGCTCCAGTTTTCGGTCTTTCGGGTGCATTCCCAGGCTCATGGTCTCAGTCGGCTTTCTCGCGGGTGCTGGTCCGCGAGTCCGGCCACCTCCCCAGTGCAGGTGCCTACTGCTTCCCGGTGCCTGGGCATGGTGGCTCCCTTGCCCTCCTCTTTATCTTCTGATATCTGTGCACAGATTCACGGCTTCCCGCTTCGTATCTCAATACTCAGCACTGGAGATGTTCATTTGTAGAGATCCAGATGTATCTTCCTACATCTCAGGCTGAACTCGTGGGTGTTCAGGATGGTCTGGTAGATATACAGCTCAATTCAGGGGACTAGCTGAAAAAGGGGTCCCCTACTCCTCCGCCATCTGTTCTCACTGTTGTCTAATGAAATATCTGCTTATTCGTAGTCCCCATAGAGATCTGTAGCTCTCTGAAACTCTGCCAGATAGAAAACTGTGAAGCCAGCTCCCTTAAGAGCTCTGTGGAATATGTCAGGCAGATCAGTGGTTGATTATAAAAGGATGTAACTCAGGAACAGCCAGATGGAACAGTTAGTAGGGCAAGGTCTGGAGAGAGACCAAGCAGTTTCCCTGCCTTCTCCAGGCCGCCACTCTCCCCAAATCTCCACGTGTTCACTAACCACAAGCTCTAAATAAAATCTTTTAGAAGTTAAATAGTTATTATAGTAAAATAAATTATTAAAATTTTAGGATATTTTCTCTTATCCTCATGGAAATCACAAAGGAAAAAATGGTAGTAGTTACACAAAGATTATGATGAGAAGTCAAGGCATAGCAAACAAAAAGTAACACAATCACAGATGAAGGCAGCATGATAAAACACAATAAACAATGGATCTACAATACAGAAAACATTTAGCAAAATGACAACATGAGTATTTGCCTATAGTAACTTTAATGTAAATGGATTAAATTCTTGAACCAAAAGACATAAATGGCTGCATGGATTTAAAAAAAAAAAAAGTCCAATGTGTGATACCTACAAGAGTCTCATTTAGCTTTAACTGATAGCGGAAAGATGGAAATATACATCAAAGTAATGGTAAGAGGAAAACGGGTAGCCATCTGAATATGAAACAAAATATTCTTTAATCTAAAAAAAAAGATCCATAGAGATTAAGACAATTGTTACATAATAAAAATTATCAGATAGATATAACAATTATAAATATGCACACAACCTAAATATGTTTTAAAAAGCACACATACTCAGGAACACCTAAATATATAAAACAAATTCTAACGCAACTAAAAAGAAAATAAATTGCAATGTTGTAATAATTGGAGTCTTTAATACCCCTCTCTCAACAATGATTACACCATCCAGATATAAAATCACTAAGAAAAGAGTGGATTTGAACAACACTTAGAACAAATACAACTAACAGTCATATACAAAACATTTTAATTGAAAACAGCATAATGCAGATTCTTCTCAAACACATGCAGAATTTTTCTAAGACTGATTAGGTTAGGTCACAAAACAAGTCCTAGGAAATTCAAGACGATTGAAATCATACCACATATTTTCTATGCCCACAGTGATTTGAAACTAGAAATCAGTAAGAAGAAAACAAAAACTGGAAAACTCATGAATAACGGAATTTACAGAATACTTTCCTGAAGAACTAATGGACCAAAGAAGAAATTAAAAGAGAAATGACAGTATCTTGAGACTAACAAATGAAATAAAAAAGCAGTTCTAAGAGGAATGTTTGAAGCTATAAAGTCATACATTAAGAAAATAGAAAGATTCCAAATAAACAAACAACTTTGCACAACAATGTACTAGAAAAAGAGCAAAATAAGCCCAAATTTAACAAAAAGAAGGAAAAATTAAAATTAGAGCAAAAACAAATAAACAAAAAAAAGGGGGGAAACAACAGAAAAGATGAACAAAACTAGGAACTGGTTCTTCAAAATGATAAACAAAATTGACAAACCTTTAGCTAGACTAACCAAGAAAAAGAGAGGTGACAAAAATCAATAAAATTAGAAATGACAGAGTGAACATTACAACCAATACCACAGAAATATAAAAGATCATAAGAAACTATTATGGAAAACTGTATAGCAAGAAAGTAGGTAATCTAGAAGAAATGGATAAATTCCTAGAAAAACAACCCACAATGACAAAAGTCATAAACAGTAAATCTGCAAATCAAAACCAAGAGATACCACCTTAAACCAGTTAGAATGGCAAAAATTAAAGAGACAGGAAACAATAAATTTGTTGGCAAGGATGTAGACAAAGGGGAACATTCTTACACTGTTGGTGGGAACGGAAGCTGGTACAACCACTCTGGAAAACAGTATGGAGCTTCCTCAAGACATTAAAAATAGAGCTACCCTATGACCCAGCAATTGCGCTACTAGGAATTTACCCCAAAGATACAGATGTAGTGAAAAGAAGGGGCATGTGCACCCCAATGTTCATAACAGCAATGTCTGCAATAGCCAAACTGTGGAAGAATCCAAGATGTCCTTCAACAGATGAATGGATCAGAACATATGGTTCATGGATACAATGGAATATTACTCAGACATCAGAAAAGAGGAATACCCAGCATTTGCTTTGACATGGATGGAACTGGAGGGGATTATGCTAAGTGAAATAAGCCAAGCAGAGAAAGACAATTATCATCTGGTTTCACTCATATATGGAACATAAGGAGTAAGGCAGAAGACCACAGGGGGAGGTAAGGAAAACTGAATGGGAATAAATCAGAGAGGAAGACAAGCCATGAGAGACTCTGGACTCTGGGAACCAAACTCAGCATCTCAGAAGGGAGGGGGTGGGGGGGATGGGGTTACCAGGTGATGGGTATTAAGGAGGGCATGTGCAGTGATGAGCACTGGGTGTTATACACAACTAATGAATCGTTGAACACTACATCAAAACCTAGTGATGTACTGTATGTTGGCTAATTGAACATAGTAATAAAAAAAAGGAAACAGAAAATCTGAGCAAATTGCTAGCGATGAGAATGTGTCAGTAATCCAAAATATTCCAATAAAGGAAACCCCAGGAACAGATGATTACACTGGAGAATTACAGCAACAATTATAGAAGATTTAATCCCAATCCTTCTCAAATTCTTTCAAACCATTGAAGAGGAAAAAACACTCTTCAACTTGATTTATGAGGCAAACATACCCTGATATCAAAGCCATATAAGGACACTACAAAAAAAGAAGAAAGAGGAAAGAAAGAAAGAAAGAAAGAAAGAAAGAAAGAAAGAAAGAAAGAGAAAGAACGAACTAAAACCTAAACTACAGTGAAATATCCTTGACGAGTATAGATTAAAAAAACTTCCAACAAAATATGGACAAAACAAATTGAGCAGTACATTAAAAGGATCATACGCCATGCTCAAGTAGCATTCATTCATGGGATGCAGGGACGGTTAAATATACAAATATCAATGCCAATGTAAAATCACATTAGTAGAATATAAGATAAACATCATATGATCATTCCCATAGATAGAGTAAATGCTTTTGACAAAATATGGTATCTATTTATATTAAACACACTTAGCCAAGAAGATGGCAGAGTGGGAGGACACAAGGATCATCTTGTCGCATGGATACAACTAGAGAACCCTCACAAGTGTCTAAATAACTCAGAAACTGACCCAATGACTAGCAGAATAAATTTCACAACTAAATGCAGAGAAGAGACCATATTGTAAAGGACAGAAAGAGCAGAGACATTGTCAAGTGCTAAACGGACTCACAGGACTATCTGCAGGGGTGGGGGAGGGATGCTGTGGGCATGGAAAAGGGAGAGAAACATCTTTACACTGGGGCACCCACAAGGGGAAAACAAATCGCCATAACATTTGTTTTTGGAAACCAGAGGGGCCAAATTACATGAGTTCTTACAACCAGCAGGACTTAATCCTGGAATTAAAAAAAAAATCAATGGGCATCGCTCTGGGAGAGCTGGGAGGCTGAGAGGAAACTGAGTCCCTGCCTTTAAAGAGATAGCATGACAAACAGCCTGTGGAGATACAGCATATAAGCAGCAATTTGAAAGACATCTGAGGCATACAGGAGGGAGAGTTACTTACTCATCTCAAAGCCTGTCCCAGGGGCACATAAATTGCTGGGGGACTCCTCCAGGAACAAAGGAACTAGCAGTTGTCATTTCCCATGGCCACCCCCAAAGTAAACACATGGGCACCTGCAGGACTGGCTACCTAACTTGCCAGCACTGTTGCCCTGCCCCAACATGCTTTACTTCCATTATTTCCCTCTCCCGATGTCCCATCTCATCCAGCGTGGCAGGGACTGTCCTGTAGAGGAACCCTGGTGCTCAAAGCTTACTAGCATCTCCGCCTTGCTACACCATCTCCACTCTGTGTTTCAGGGGATCCACCTCTCCAATATGTTCATGGCCAGAGGCCATACAAGGTGGTATCACAGGCCTGGAAGTATGCAAGCAGCTCCTACAGTGGTCAGCACCACTCTAAAGTGACTCCTGCCCCAGAGGGACTGAAAGATGACAACACCAGTGGATGGAGGCCCCAGCAATGGGCAGGAGGCAGACAACTAGTCTGACAACAGACCCTGCTGGCCAACTAAATAAATAAATAAGTAGGTGGATCAGTGAAATCAGGACCGGGTTCTTTGAAAAGAATCAACAAAATTTATAAAACTCAAGCCAGACTCAAAAACAAACAAACAAAAAAGTAAAATGGCGCAAATAAACAAAATCACAAATAAGAGAGTAAAAATAACAGCCAACACCACTGAAATACAAAGAAATATAGGGAAAATATATGTCAATGAATTGGGCAACCTAGGGGAAAAAGGTAAATTATTAGAAAAATATAACCTACTAAAACTGAAGCAAAGAGAAATAGAAAATTTGAGGAAACTGATTACCAGCAAGGAAATTGAATCAGAAATCAAAAAAATTCCCACCCTAAAAACCAAAAGTTCTAGACCAGATGGCTTCTCCAGCAAATTCTCCCATATATTAAAGAGGAGTAATATTTATCCTTCCCAAACTATTCCAAAAAATAAAACAAGGAAAACTTCCAAATTTATTCTATGAAGCCTTCATTACTCTGATACCATTTTCAGATAAAGGCACCACACACACACACAAAAGAGAACTATAGGTCAATATCTCTGATGAAAATAGATGCAAAAATCCTCAACAAAATACTAGCAAACTGCAATTAACAATACATATTTAAAAAAAAAAACCATTCAACAAAATCAAGTGGGATTTACTCCCAGGATGCAAGAGTGGTTCGAATTTCACAAATCAGGGGCACCTGGGTGGCTCAGTTGGTTACCCATCTGCCTTTGGCTCAAGTCATGATCCACGAGGCCCAGGGATCGAGTCCCACATCAGGGTCTCTGCTCAGCAGGGAGCCTGCTTCTCCCTCTCCCTCTGCCCTCCTCCTTGCTCATTCTCTCTCTCTCTCAAATAAATAAAATAAAATCTAAAAAAAGCCACATTCTTATATGCAAACAACGGATTGTGGAACACCACATCAAAAACTAATGATGTACTCTATGGTGACTAACATAACATAATAAAAAATTAAAATAATCAAAAAATTAAAAAAACTTTCAAATTTCACAAATCATTCAACGTGATACACCACATCACTAAGAGAAAACTTAAAACCATATGACCATTTAGATAGGTGCAGAAAAAACATTTCACAAAGTAAAATATCCATTCATGACAATAAGACTTAATGAACTAGGTTTGAGGAAACATACCTCAATATATTAAAGGCCTTATATTAAGCACACTTCGTAGTTTACTTCATAGAAAAGCTCTCAGCTTTCCCCCTATGATCAGGAACAAGACGAGGATGTCCACACTCACCAATTTTATTCAACATACTCCTGGTAGTCCTAGACACAGCAATGAGCAACAAAAGCAAGTAAAATGCATCCAAACTAATGAGGGAGAAGTAAAGCTTTAACTCTTTCCAGATGTCAAGATACTCTATGTATAAAACCCTAAAAACTTCACCAAAAAACTACCAGAACTGATAAGGAATTCAGTAAAGCCTCCGGATGCAAAATCAACATACAGAAATCTGTTGTGTTTGTATATACTGATTATGAAGGAAGATAATGAAAAATTAAGAAAACAATCCCACCTAAAATTGCACCAAAAATAATATAGCACCTAGAAATAAACAAAACTGAAGAGGTGAAAGACATGTACTCTAAAAACTATAAAACACTGATGAAAGAAATTGAAGACAACACAGCATTGGAAAGATATTCCATGATCATTGATTGAAAGAACAAATGTTGTTAAAACGTCCATACTGGGGCCCCTGAATGGCTCAGTCAGTTATGCGTCTGCCTTCAGCTCAGGTCATGATCCCTGGATCCTGGGATGGAGGCCTCACATTAGGCTTCCTGCTCAGCAGAGAACCTGTTTCTCCCTCTGCCTGCAGCTGCCCCTGCTTGTGCTCTCTCTCCCTCTGTCTGTCGAATGAACAAATAAAATCTATAAAAAATTAAAAAACACATTAAACTGAGAAAGACAATTATCATATGTTTTCTCTCATCTATGGAACATAAGAACTAGGAGGATCAGTAGGAGAAGAAAGGGATAAAGAAAGGGCAGGTAATCAGAAGGGGGAGTGAAGCATGAGAGACTATGGACTCTGAGAAACAAACTGAGGGCTTCAGAGGGGAGGGGGTTGGGGGAATGGGATAGGCTGGTGATGAGTAGTAAGGAAGGCATGTATTGCATGGTGCACTGGGTGTCATACGCAACTAATGAATCATCGAACTTTACATCAAGAACCAGGGATGTACTGTATGGTGAATAACATAATAAAAAATATTATTATAAAAAAATAAAATAAACTGCTTAAACAAAAGAAAAACAAAAACATCCATACTATCCAGGGAATCCTGGGTGGCTCATTCAGTTAGGAGTCTGCTGTTGGCTTAGGTCATGTCCCAGAGTCCTGGGATCAAGTCCCGCATTGGGCTCCTTGAGCAGCAAGGAGCATGCTTCTCTCTTTGCCTGCCACTCCCCCCGCTTGTGCTCTCTCTCTCTCTCTCCTCATCCTCTTTCTCTCTCTCTCTCTCTGACAAATAAATACATAAAATATTAAAAACAAAACAAAATGAAAAATGTAAATACTACCCAAAGCAATCTAAACATTTAAGACAATCCCCATCAAAATTCCAAAAACTTTTTTCACAGAATCAGAACAAACAATCCTAAAATTTGTATGGAATCACAAAAGACCACAAATAGCCAAGTCGGTGTAGAAAATAAAAAACAAAACTGGAGGAATCATAATTCCAGTCTTCAAGTTGTACTATAAAGCTGTAGTATTCAAAATAGTATGATACTGGCACAAAAACAGGCCCATAGAGCAATGGAACACAATGGAAAACCCAGAAATGGACCCACAACTGTATGGCCAATTAATCTTCAACAAAGGAGGAGAGATTATCCGATGGAAAAAAGGCAGTCTCTTCAACAAATAGTGCTGGGAAAACTGGACAGCAACATGCAGAAAAATGAAGCTATGCCACTTTCTTACAGCACATAAACAAAAACAAATTCCAAATGGAATAAAGACCTAAATGTAACATATTGCATGGTGCACTGGGTGTTATATGCAACTAATGAATCATCGAACTTTACATCAGAAACCAGGGAGGTACTGTATGGTGACTAACATAATATAATAAAAAAAAACATTAAGAAAAAATACCTAAATGTGATACCTGAAACCACAAAAATCCTAGAGGGAAGTAACAGGCAGTTACTTCTTTGACATCGGTTATTGCAACTTCTTACTAGATATGTCTCCTGAGGCAAGGAAAACAAAAGCAAAAATTACTATTGGAATGTCATCAAAATAAGATCTTCTGCACAGCAAATGAAACAATCAACACAACTAAAAGGCAACCTATGGGATGGGGTAGATATTCACAAATGATATATCCAATAAAGGGTTAGTATCCAAAATATATAAAGAACTTTTAAAACGTGACACCCAAAAAACACATAATAACATTAAGAAATGGGCAGAAGACATGAGTAGACAGTTTTCCAAAGCAGACACACAGATGATCAGTAGACGTATGAAAAGATGCTCAACATCACTCATTTTCAGGGAAATGAAAATAAAAACTGAAATGAAATATCACCTCACACCTGTCAGAATGGCTAAAATCAACAACACAAAAAACAACAGGTGTTGGCGAGGATATGGAGAAGGTGGAACCCATTTGCAATGCTGGTGGGAATGCAAACTGGCACAGTCACTCTGGAAAACAGTATGGAGTTTCCTCCGAATTTAAAAGTAGAACTCCCCTATGATCCAGCAGTTGCACTAGTAGGTATTTACTCAATGGATACAAAAATACTAATTCGAATGAATACATGCCTGCCAATGTTGACAGCAAAATTGTCTGCCTGCCCGGTGGCACAGTGCTCCTGTGTTTTATCTCAGGTACATGACTTTGTTTCAAAACTCCAAACTTCAGGGAGCTGGTGTGGCACAGAACTGTGCTGATCCTTTGGGGGAAGGTCTCACCAAGCTTTGGCTGGTGTCAGATTTTTTCCCCTAAATTTTATTTATTTATTTGAGAGTGAGAGAGAGTGAGAAAGAGTACAAGTGGGGGGTGAAGGGCAGAGTTGAGACGGTGGCATAGTAGCAGACCCTATGCTGATCTCATCTCTTGAAAACAGCTAGATAAATATCAAATCATTATGAACACCTAAGAAATCGATCTGAGGACTGAGAGAACAAACTGCGCATCAAGAGGAAGAAAAATGTGGAGGGTAGGACCTGTGGAGAGTTGATTTGTGGGAGAAAAGAATTGCAGGTGCTGTGGATGCGAGGGAGCCCTGATCATGGAGAGAGAAGAGAAAGAATGTGTGTGTGTGTGTGTGTGTGTGTGTGTGTGTGTGTGTGTGTGTGAGAGAGAGAGAGAGAGAGAGAGAAAGACATAGAGAGCAGCGTGCAGGGGAGTGCACAAAAATCAATCTTCCCCCAAACCATTGAATGACTGAGAAAAGGAAAGGTGCTGTTTATACGTTTTTATAAACAGCAGAGCTCAAAGTCTGAAGTTTTAGAAATCAGAGCCATTGCCAGTGTCATGCCCAGTGGACTTATCAGTGCTCTTGTGGGGAAGTAGGGCAGAGACCTCGGAGGGAACAGTGTGGTCTGAGGATCCCCTGGATCGACTGGGAGAGACAGTTCCAATAATTGGAGTGCACTTCAGTGATGGGGCACTGCCTCTAAGGGGACAAAAGAGACGGCAGGTGCCATTGAATGGATCTGTTAATTAGCACAGCAGCAGAAGCACCTGTTTAAGGCAGCTAACCTGGAAGCCACGTTTGGCTGTGCTTTACCATAAAATCTGAGTCCTTATGTGGTCATGCAACTGCTTTTCTGGGACAAACTGGCTCCAGCTTGGGGCACCTGGGTGGCTCAGTCGCTTAAGCATCTGCCTTTGGCTCAGGTCATGATCTCAGGGTCCTGGGATCCAGCCCCACTTTGGACTCCCTGCTCAGTGGAGAGTCTGCTTTTCCCTCTGCCCTTCACCCCCCACTTGTACTCTTTCTCACTCTCTCTCACTCTCAAATAAATAAATAAAATTTAGGGAAAAAAATCTGACACCAGCCACAGCTTGGTGAGACCCTCCCCAAAAGGATCAGCACAGTTCTGTGCCACACCTGCTCCCTGAAGTTTGGAGTTTTGAAACAAAGCCATGTACCTGAGATAAAACACAGGAGCACTGTGCCACCAGGCAGGCAGACAGCTGGGACACAGACAGGGTCAAGATGGGGTTCTCACAGAAGCCTGGGACACAAGAATGGAGATTGTTTTTCCTGAACAGTGGTGGGCACAAGCTACCATCCCCAGGGACCAGAGAGTGGGGTGACACCATTTCCCCCACCCTCCCCATCAGTGTGGAGAGACTTCAGTGAGCAACACAGCATGCACAGTGGAGGCTGGAGCTGCTTACCCCAAGTCCTGCCTCACTGCACCCTGCAGGTGTAACTTTACAAAGGGCAAGTCAGCCTGAGAACCAGTGAAGCAGTCCCCTTCCCTGAAAACCAGCTCAAATCCCCTTCACAAACCAAGTCTATTGATCATAGACTGGTTGCAAGCTTCAGATTCAGGGGGAATAGGATCCAGCCTTTTCTTTTTTTTTCTTTTTTAAAGATTTCTTTATTTATTTGAGGGGGGTGGAGGGGCCGAGGGAGAGTGAGAATCTCAAGCAGACTTCCTGCTGAGCACTGAGCTCCATGCAGGGCTTGATCCCATGACCCTGAGATCATGACCTGAGTCGAAATCAAGAGTCAGACACTTAACCAACTGAGTGACCCAGGTGCTCCGGATCTAGCCTTTTCTAACAAGCAAATGAAAACATACCTTGTTAAAACTCGCCGCACATTGGACAAGTTCCAAACACTCCCCACTGCAGGCAAGGAGTAACTCTGCATAGGACTGATCTGAAGGAAAGAACAACAAAACACAGCAGCAGAATGTACACAGCATACACCAAAAAAACCCTGCTGAAGCACCAGGCACTGGACACTATATGACCTCTTCTTCATAAAGCCATTATTCTCAGGAACAGCAAATGTAACAGGTTTTCCTAAAACACAGAAGTCTGAGCTCTAGGCAAGATTCCGTGAAGGAGGAATCCATCCCAAAAGAAAGAACATGAATAGGTTATGGCCAAGGATCTAATCAAAACAGATAAAAGTAATATGTCTGAGCCAGAATTTGAAAGAAAAGTCATAGGGATGATAGCTGGGCATGAAAAAGCATAGAAGACAGGAGGGAGTCCTTTACTACAGAGGTAAAAGAGCTAAAAACCAGTCAGGCCAAAATTTAAAAAATGCTATAACCGAGATGCAAAACTGTCTGGATATAATGACAATGAGGATGGAAGAAGCAAAGGAATGAATAGGTGACATAGGGGATAAAATTATGGAAAATAATGAAGATGAAAAGAAGAGGGAAAGGAAAATATTGGATCAAGAATACAAATGTAGGGAACTCAGAGATTCCATCAAGCAAAATAATATTCCTATCATAGGAGTCCCAGAAGAAGAGAGGGAAAAAGAGGCAGAAGGCTTATTTGACCATATTATAGCTGAAAACTTCCCAAATCTGAGGAAGAATACAGACGTTGCAGTCCAGGAGGCACAGAGAGCTCCCATCGCATTCAACAAAAGGCAGTCAATACCAAGTCATATCATAGTTAAATTTGCAAAGTACGCAGATAAGAGAGAATCCTGAAAGCAGCAAGAGAAAAAGAATCCCTTACCTACAAGGAAAGACAAATATGGTTTGCAGCAGAAATTTCCACAGAAACTTGGTGGGCCAAGAAGCAATGGCATGACATATTCAATGTGCCAAAGGGGAGAAATATGCAGCCAAGAATAATTTATCCAGCAAGGCTGTCATTCAGAATAGATGGAGAGATCAAGATTTTCCCAGAAAAACAAAAACTGAAAGAGTTTGTGACCTCTAAGCCAGTCCTGCAAGAAATATGAAAGGGGACTGTTTGAGAGGGAAAGACAAAAAGAAAAAGAAAAAAAAAAGACTAGAAAAAGACTAGAAAGGAACAGAGGAAAATGTCCAGAAACACTGAGTTTACAGGTAATACAATGACAATAAATTCATGTCTATCAATAATTACTCTGAATGTAAATAGACTAAATGGTCCAATCAAAAGACATAGGGTATGAGAAAGGATAAGAAACACCAAGACCTATTTATGTGCTGCCTACAAGAGGCTCATTTTATTTTATTTTTTTAATAATAATTTCTTCTATTATATTATGTTAGTCACCATACAGTACATCCCTGGTTTTTGATGTAAAGTTCCATGATCCATTATTTGCGGATAACACCCAGTGCACCATGCAATACGTGCCCTCCTTACTACCCGTCACCAGCCTATCCCATTCCCCACCCCCTCCCCTCTGAAGCCCTCAGTTTGTTTCCCAGAGTCCATAATCTCGCATGCTTCATTCCCCCTTCTGATTTCCCCCCTTTCTTTATCCCTTTCTTCTCCTAACGATCTTCCTACTTCTTATGTTCCATAAATGAGTGAAACCATATGATAATTTTAGATCCAAAACCACCTGCACATTGAAAATGAGGGGACAGAGAAGCATTTATCATGCTGATGGGCATCAAAAGAAAGCCAGAGATGCAATACTTACATTAGGAAAGCTAGATTTTAAACCAAGGACTGTAACAAGGAATGAAGAAGAACACTGTATCATAATAAAGGGGTCTATCCAACAAGAGGACCTAACAATTGCAAATGTTTATATTGCCAACAAGGGGGCACCCAAATAAATAAATTGATTAATATCAAACATAAAGAATATTTATACAATAATACTAGGGGGCTTTAACACCCCACTTCCAGCAATGGACAGATCATCTAAGCAGAAAAACAACAAGGAGAGGAGTTAAGATGGCAGAGTTGTAGGGGACCCCTTTTTCAGCCAGTCCCCTGAGTCGAGTTGGAAAGGTAACAGACCAGCCTGAACATCCATGGAATCAGCATGAGATGCAGGAAGATACACCTGGATCTCTGCAAATGAACATCTCCAGAGCTAAGTATTGAGGTTTGAAGCGGGTAGCCGTGAAACCGTGCACAGATATCAGAAGATAAATGGAAGGGGGACGGAGCCGCCGCGTTTGGGCCCTGGGAAGCTATAGCCACCTGCACAGGGGAGCAGAAGGACTCGCAGACCCGCATCCGCGAGAGAGCAGACTGAGACCGTGAGCTGGGGAACGGGCGTGACCAGACTGAAAACAGGAGCTCCAGTGTCCTCACTGGAACCAGACTGAGACCGGGAGCTCCGGAGCATGCAGGGGGCTAGCGACTGGTGGCTGGCGGCTGGCAGTGTTAGAAACACAAAGGACAGAGCTGTGCTGGCCCTGGAAGTGAGGGATGGGACGCCGGGTGTAGGGCGCACATCCCAGGATGCTGCAGGGTTGAGCAGCACCAACAGAAACAGAGTTAATGTGGCCAGAACATCAGTGGAGAATGGTCTGCGATCTCTCTGCTCTGAGACAGAGGCTGAGATTTGGCTACTGCTGCTCTGACTCTCAGAAGAGGCACAGCAAACCGCCAGGGAAAGCCGCCAGAGAACAAAAGCCTGGAAATACCGGCTCACAGTGTGCCCATCCCCATCCCCCCTCCCAGGGGACACGGAGACCCTACCCAAAACAGGTTGCCTGAGTATCGGCACGGCAGGCCCCTCCCCCAGAAGGCAGGCTGAAAAGTCAATAAGTCTGCATCCCAAAGGTCCCTATAAAACAAGTAAGCACAGCCTGGGTCCTGGTCAATAATTTGGGCTCTGGACAACCCCGCAACCTCTCCTCATCAGAATGACGAGAAGGAGAAATCCCCCCCACCCAGCAAAGAAAAGACAATGAGTCTGTGGCCTCTGCCACAGAACTAATGGATATGGATATAACGAAATTATCAGAAATGGAATTCAGAGTAACAATGGTCAAGATGATGTGTAGACTTGAGGGAGGGAGTTAAGATGGCGGAGGAGTAGGGGACCCCTTTTTCATCCGGTCACCTGAGTCGAGCTGGATAGGTACCAGACCAGCCTAAATAACCACGGAATCAGCCTGAGACGCAGGGTGATGCATCTGGATCTCTACAAATGAACATCTCCAGCGCTGAGTATTGAGGTACGAAGAGGGGAGCTGTAAACCGTGCACAGATATCGGAAGATAAACGGAAGGGGGAGGGAGCCGCCGCGTTTGGGCACCGGGAAGCAGCAGCCACCTGCACGGGGGAGCGGGCGGACTCACAGAGGGCACCCGCGAGAGAGCGGACTGAGACCGGTGAGCCGTGAACGCGCGCCACCAGGCATCTCCCAGAACACCGGAATCCCGGTGTGCTCACGGGATCCAGACTGAGACCGGGAACTCCCGGAGCGCGCGCGGGGCGGCTGGCGGCTGGCGGGCCACCTGCACGGGGGAGCGGGCGGACTCGCGGTCGGCACCCGCGAAACAGCAGGCTGAGACCCTGAACCGGGTGCGCGCGCCACCAGGCTTCTCACGGAACTCCGGAATCGAGGTGTGCTCACCGGGCATAGACTGAGACCGGGAGACCCAGGAGCCTGCGGGGCGGCCGGTGGCTGGCGGCATTAGAAACACAAAGGACAGAGATGCGCCGGCCCTGGAAGTGAGGGCAGGGACGCCGGGTGTGGGGCGCACATCCCGGGACGCTGCAGGGTTGAGCAGCACCAACAGTAATAGAGTTAAAGTGGCCAGAACATCAGTGGAGAACGGGCCGCAATCCCTCTGTTCTGCGACAATACAGCCTCTGCTGCTCTGACCCTCAGAAGAGGCATAGCCGGCCGCCAGGGAAAGCCGCCAGAGAACAAAAGCCTGGAAATACCGGCTCAGAGAGTGCCCATCCCCATCCTCCCTCGCAGGGGACACGGAGACTCTAACCAAACAGGGTTGCCTGAGTATCGGCGCGGCAGGCCCCTCCCCCAGAACACAGAAGGCAGGCTGAAAAATCAAGAAGCCCACAACCCAGGCGCCTGGGTAGCGCAGTCATTGAGCTCCTGTCTCCGGCTTAGGGCGTGATCCCAGCGTTCCGGAAAGGACGTGATCCCAGCGTTCCGGAAAGGAGTCCCTCATTGGGCTCCTCCGCTGGGAGCCTGCTTCTTCCTCTCTCACTCCCCTGCTTCTGTTTCATTCTTGCTGACTGTATGTCTCCCTCTCTCAGATAAGTAAATAAATAAAATCTTTAAAGAAGAAGCCCACATCTCTAAGATCCCTATAAAACAAGGGGCACGGCCTGGGACCCAGTCAATAATTTTGGGCTCTGGAAACCCCGCAACCCGTCTTCATCAGAATGACAAGAAGGAGAAGCCCCCCCCAGCAAAGAAAAGACAGTGAGTCAGTGGCCTCTGCCACAGAAGTAACGGATATGGATGTAACCAAATTATCAGAAATGGAATTCAGAGTAACAATGGTCAAGATAATGAGTAGACTTGAAAAAAGTATTCAGGAAAATATTACTGAGAATATAGAATCCCTAAGGGCGGAAATGAGAGTGAATTTGACAGAAATTAAAAATTCTATGAGCCAAATGCAGGCAAAACTAGAGGCTCTGACGGCCAGGGTCACGGAAGCGGAGGAAAGGGTTAGTGAACTGGAGGATGGGTTAATAGAGGAAAAAATAAAAATAGAAGATGGTCTTAAAAAAATCCACGCCCACGAATGTTGGCTACGGGAGATTACTGACTCAACGAAACGATCCAATGTTAGAATCATCGGCATCCCCGAGGGGGTGGAGAAAAACAGAGGCCTAGAAGAGATATTTGAACAAATTGTAGCTGAAAACTTCCCTAATCTAGCAAGGGAAACAAAAATTCGTGTCCAAGAGGCAGAGAGGACCCCTCCCAAGCTCAACCATGACAGACCTACACCACGTCACGTCATAGTGCAATTCGCAAATATGAGATCCAAGGATACAGTATTGAAAGCAGCCAGGGCAAAGAAATTTCTCACGTACCAAGGCAAAGGCATCAGAATTCCGTCAGACCTGTCTACACAGACCTGGAATGAGAGAAAGGGTTGGGGGAGCATTTTTAAAGCTCTTTCAGAGAAAAACATGCAGCCAAGGATCCTTTATCCAGCAAGGCTGTCATTCAGAATTGATGGAGAAATAAAGACATTTCAGAATCGACAGTCACTAGCCAATTTCGTAACCACGAAACCAGCCCTACAGGAGGTATTACGGGGGGTTCTATAAAAGTAAAAAGGCCCCAAGAGTGATACAAAACAGAAAGTCACAGCCAATACAAAGACTTTACTGACAACATGGCAGAATTAAAAGCATATCTCTCAGTACTCAGCCTGAACATTAATGGTTTAAATTCTTGCTTTAAACGCCACAGGGTTGCAGATTGGATAAAAAGAAATGACCCATCCATTTGCTGTCTACAAGAGACTCATTTCGAACCCAACGATGCATTCAGACTGAGAGTAAGGGGATGGAATACAGTCTTTCACGCCAATGGACCTCAAAAGAAAGCTGGGGTAGCAATTCTCATATCAGACAGATTGGATTTTAAACTAAATACTATAGTTAGAGACACAGAAGGCCACTATATTATTCTTAAAGGATGTATTCAACAAGTGGATATGACAATTATAAATATCTATGCCCCCAACAGGTGAGCAGCAAGATACACAAGGTAATTCTTAACCAGAATAAAGAGACATATAGATAAAAATACGTTAATAGTAGGGGACCTCAACACTCCACTACCAGAAATAGACAGAGCACCCATGCAGAACATTGACAAAGAATCAAGGGCTTTGAATGCCATACTCAAGGAGTTGGACCTCATAGATATATAGAGAACACTACACCCCAGAACCAAAGAATACTCTTTCTATTCTAATGCCCATGGACCATTCTCAAAAATAGACCAAACTCTGGGTCACAAAACAGGTCTCAACCAATGCCAAAAGACTGAAATTATTCCCTGCATATTCTCAGACCAGAACGCTTTGAAATTGGAACTCAAACACAAGGAAAAATTTGGAAGAAACTCAAACACTTGGAGACTAAGAACCATCCTGCTCAGGAATGACTCGATAAACCAGGAAATCAAAAATCAATTTAAACAATTTATGGAGACCAATGAGAATGAAAACACAACAGTCCAAAACCTATGGGATACTGCAAAGGCAGTCCTAAGGGGGAAATACATAGCCATCCAAGCCTCACTCAAAAGAATAGAAAAATCTAAAACGCAGTTTTTATATTCTCACCTCAAGAAGCTGGAACAGCAACAGAGGGACAGGCCTAATCCACTCACGAGGAAGCAGTTGACCAAGATGAGAGCAGAAATCAATGAATTAGAAACCAGAAGTACAGTAGAGCAAATCAACAGGACTAGAAGCTGGTTCTTTGAGAAAATCAATAAAATTGACAGACCACTGGCAAGACTTATCCAAAAGAAAAGAGAAAGGACCCAAATTAATAAAATTATGAATGAAAAAGAAGAGGTCACAACCAACACCAATGAAATTGGAAGGATAATTAGAAACTTTTATCAACAGCTTCATGCCAATAAATTAAGCAATCTGGAAGAGATGGAGCACCTCCTAGAAACCTATAAACTACCAAGACTGAAACATTAAGAAATTGATTTTTTAAACAGGCCAATTAATCATGAAGATATTGAGTCAGTGATAAACAACCTTCCAAATAAAAAAACTACAGGCCCAGACGGTTTTTCTGGGGAATTCTACCAAACATTCAAAAAAGAAATAATACCTATTCTACTAAAGACATTTCAAAAAACAGAAAGAGAAGGAAAGCTACCAAACTCATTTTATGAGGCCAATATTACCTTGATCCCCAAACCAGGCAAAAACCCCATCAAGAAGGAAAGTTACAGACTGATTTCCCTAATGAATATGGACACCAAAATCCTCAACAAGATCCTGGCTAATAGAATCCAACAGTACATTAAAAGGATTATCCATCATGACCAAGTGGGATTCATCCCTGCGATGCAAGGGTGTTTCAACATTCGCAAATCAAACAATGTCATAGATTTTATCCAGAAAGAAAAATTCAAAATCCGTACGATTCTCTCAATTGATGCAGAAAAAGCATTTGACAACCTACAGCATTCTTTCCTTTTTAAAACCCTTCAGGTGCGCCTGGGTGGCACAGTGGTTAAGCGTCTGCCTTGGGCTCAGGGCGTGATCCCGGCGTTATGGGATCGAGCCCCACATCACGTTCCTCCGCTATGAGCCTGCTTCTTCCTCTCCCACTCCCCCTGCTTGTGTTCCCTCTCTCGCTGGCTGTCTCTATCTCTGTCAAATAAATGAATAAAATCTTTAAAAAAAACCCTTCAGAGTGTAGGCATAGAGGGTACATTCCTCAATCTCATAAAACCATATGAAAAGCCTATAGTACTGTGCAGGGATGAACTGTTTCCTGCCCACAATACGAAACCATGGAAGAACTCGGGGGGGGGGGCAGGCCTCACTCCTGACCTGTTGCTGGGGGCTGGCCAGCCAGGAGGAGTCCCTCTGCTGCGGGGTTCCAGAATTTAAATTTACATTGGTGTTAGAGGTTATTAAGGCATCTCTCTGGCATCGCATGGTCTGTGCACAAAAGGTAAAGGAACAGAACACTTGGTAGTTGACCATGAATTCACCCAGCCGTGTCTCTCACACTGTCCTCAGGAACATCATGTCAATCCCTGAGGCCCTGGAAACTCTCTGACGATAAAGGGACCAGAATGGAGTGCTTAAAAGCATAGCTGAGTCAGGCAGGCAAGGATGGGCCTCCAAACGGTCACTCAACAGTTATGAGACCTAGGCACTTCGAGTGTCCTCATCTATACAATGGGGATAACAGTACCTACCTCACAGAGTTAACATGCACATTACAGGTAAGCAGGTGTGTAAAGTTTCTTAGCACTCCGTAAGTGCACCGACATCACTATGACTCTAATTATTATTATTGTAATTTCTCAGGCAGAATCAACATAACCTTGAAACACTATTATAGACTAACTCGGCTAATGACCTAAAAGCTTTGTTAATTTCAAGAGGAACAACACAAAACAGAAAGAGATTCAATATTCAGTAGTGGACTTTGAACCAACTGGGATTCCTGGTACATCAGTTTGGGGAGAGTAATAAGTGTCAACTTAATAAACTTTTTAGAGCATGCAGTTTCTTTGCTGTGTGGAAGTCAGTCACGAGCAAGAAAAAGCAGTGGTCTTTTTCCATAGGCTCTAAGTACTTTTTAAACAATATAGCTATGTAAAGTATTCATGGTATTTAGGGGCGGCTGGGTGGTTCAGTCAGTTAAGCATCTGCCTTTGGCTCAGGTCATGATCCTGGGGTCCCGGAATGAGGCCCCATGTGGGGGAGTCTGCTTCTCCCTCTCCCTCTGCCCCTGCTTGTGCTCTCTCTTTCTCTCAAATAAATAAAATCTTTAAAAAAATACCAATGACATTTTTCAAAGAACTGAAATAAACACCCCTTAAATTTGTGTGGAAGCAGAAAAGGCCCCGTATTTTTCTCATTTTTTCTGATGGCTGAGTAATATTCCATTGTATCTATGGACCACATCCTCTTAATCCAGTCATCTGTTGAAGGGCATCTTGGCTCCTTATAATGTCACTACTAGAGTTGTTACCCACCAATAATCAAATCTCAGTGGAAGAACGTCAGCGTACTTGCCCCTCTGCACTTGATCCATAGAAAACATGAACAGAAAACAACGTGTAGATTTTATGGTGTTATTAGTAAAAAATAAAAACGTTTCTCAGTTACGAAGGGAATATGCACTTATTCCGCATCCACTGCTAACATGTCATAATGCATGTTTGTTTTAAACAGCAAAATTCAATAAGGAATATTAAAGCTCATGTTTCTGAAATTTGGAATGAAATATGTAAACTAACCAAATTATTTATTGGCAAAGAGTATTGAATGAACGAAAACTAAAAAGTTAAACCTACAAGGAAAGACCTTAAAGGAATTAGGGTTTCAAAAACCAGTTGTGCGAGTTTAAGGATGTTTTATTTGTAATAGAAGTGTCAATATGATTTAAACTTGAGGATCATCTGAGGCATTTGAAAACCAGTTATTATATTTTGCTAAAATATGCTCCAGTCACTACAAGATTAACTCGTATATATGTCTCTGTGGGAGGCACTCACTGCACCCTAAAACTTAATCCATCATAGACCTTTTCCCAGAGTGTTACAGTTGTCTGTTTACTCCCTTGTCGCACAGAATAAGGACTATATCTTGTTTACCAGTGTATCTCCACTGTCTGGTACGTTATATAGCAAAGAGATGAAGTAGTACTCGATAAATGGTTTTGAGAGAAAGGGAGACAGGACACAGGGCGAGATAAGGCACCTCCTCATTCGGAATGGAATGCAATATTTCCACTGAGTATGGTCAGAAAAATCTGCATTTAGGTTATCTGCCCTAGTCCTTTCCTTCATGATCTTTCCACAGTGCATTGGTCTTCATTGATCGGAATGGCACTGCAAGTGTAGATCGCTCTGGATAGCATAGACATTTTTTAAACTTTTTTTAAATAATAATATTTTTTATTATATTCTGTGAGTCACCATACAGTACATTCCCAGTTTTTGATTTAAAGTTCTGTGAATCATTACTTGCATATAACACCCAGTGCACCATGCAATATGTGCCCTCCTTAATATCCATCACCAGCCTATCCCATTCCCACCCCCCTGAAGCCCTCGGTTTCTTTCCCAGAGTCCATAGTCTCACAGGGTTCATTCCCCCCTTCTGTTTAACCCCCCCTTTCTTCTTCCCTTTCTTCTCCTACCGATCTTCCTACTTCTTATGCTCCATAAACGAGTGAAACCATATGATAATTGTCTTTCTCTGCTTGACTTATTTTGCTTAGCATTATCTCCTCCAGTCCCGTCCATATTGCAGCAAAAGTTGAGAAATCGTTCTTTTTGATAGCTGAGTAATATTCCATTGTATCTATGGACCACATCCTCTTAATCCAGTCATCTGTTGAAGGGCATCTTGGCTCCTTCCATGATTTAGCTATTGTGGACAATGCTGCTATGAACATTGGGGTGCATATGGCCCTTCTCCGCACTACGTCTGTATCTTTGGGGTAAATACCCAGTAGCACAATGTAAATTTCAGCATAATTTTTAAACATAAACATTTCCCTTAGCATATCTATGCCTGTTGATTGGCATGACAAGGCATGTAGGAGGGATCTGAGCTATCCCCCAATCATAGCACGTTTAGTCTCACTTCAAGTCTCCCCCCTCCCCCGCCATTGTCTCCTGGTGCTGTGTTTCAGTACAAATTCTTATGCTTAGTGATTTGCGGTACACTCTGCTAATCTCCAAAGAAGTCAGCTGGTGTAGTGGGAATAGTGCACTGGGCTAGGAGTCTGGAGTAACAACTTGTAGCTCTATGTTGACATAAATTTATCAAATCTGAGCTCTGTTTGTGGTGATTGCTAGATATACTTTTTTAAAGGTTTTATTTATTTATTTGTGAGAGAGAGTGCTCACGAGCGGGGCTGGTGTGAGGTTGGGGTGTGGGGGGCTGGGTTGTTAGGTTGGAGGGGTGGGGGGTAGGGACGGGCAGAGGGAGAGGGAGAAAAAGACTCCCCGTGGAGCAGGGAGCCTGACCAGACCTGAGGGGCTAGATCCCAGGACCTTGGGATCATGACCTCAGCCAAAGGCGGACGTTTAACCAACTGAGACACCCAGGCGCCCCATGCTAGATATGATTTTAAATTCAGGTATTGAAGTAGTGGTTCCTTAAGCCTGGAACGAACCCCTCCAGCACCTAAGTCACCTGTGCTTCTTCTGACATCTTGCGTTAATTCTACCAGAGTACTCCCTCCATTGTGTGGTCATTGCCAGTTTTGTCTCCCTCTTCACTAGACTGTGGGCTCCTTGAGAGAAGGGGTCATCTTCTTCACCACGATGTAACTCCTAGTGCCTGGCAGAGTGTCTGGCACAAGTGCACACTCAAATGTTTCCTGAATGAGTAATCTCTATTGTTTCTACTCGAATTGAGTGAGGATATTTAGCCATAACTGAATGCCTGAGTACTCACTCTCCAAATCCCTTATGCTGGGCTATAATGTGGTATGAAATGCCTCACCATTTAAACCAGGAAAGTATTTTTTTTTATTTTGCTATTGATAATCCAATTTCCTCAATCTGTAAAATGAAACTCTAAAGCCCCCTGTTAGTTTCAAATGTATTAATTGCCCACTCGCCGCCTCCCAACCCTGCCTCTGACCCACGCACCAATCCCACCATATATTCAAAGGAAAACCAGAACAGGGATGGCATTCCCAGTCGGAGCTTCTCTATCTGATGGGAAAGGGGCTGAGTTGGGCTGAAACTCACCCGTTCAGCCTTTCAGGAATCCTGCACAACCCCCCCGGATGGACCCAATCGGGAAGCACAGATGGAAAATCTGGACTAGGTGTTTCTCTTCAGCTCCAGAGGTATGCACGACAAAAATTATGCCTGCTTCCATGCTCATTTTCTTTTTAAAATTTCTTCAGTTTTTTTTTCTAGCTTTATTGAGATAGAGTTGACATATGATATTGTGTAAGTTTAAGATGTACCACGGGATAATGTGATACAGGCTTATGTCGTGAGATGTTTACCACAATAAGATTACTTAACACATCGTTCACTTCACATAATTATCCTTTTGTTATTGTCATGGTGGGAACATTAAAGCTCCACTCTCGTAGCAACTATCAGGTATACAACACAGTATGGTTAACTATAGTCATCATGTCGTACATTAGGCCCCCAGAACTTACTCATCTTGTAACCGGAAGATTTTACCCTTTGACCAACATCTTTCCATTTCTCCCACAACCCCCAGCCCCTCGTGCCCATTTTCTTTTAAATACTTAAATGGCATTCGATGAAATCCATTAAAAAATAAAGGCAAATTCTGCTTCCAGAGAGCCCCCCCCTTTTTTTTACCCTGCCGTGGTGTTTTGCCCAGCTTTTTGAGTTTTGTCTCACAGAGTATCTAAGCAGTAAGTGTGGGTAGTTGGACCCACACTCTGGATTTATTGCTCAAATGGCAGGGGAAGAGGATGTGATGGGTGCACTTCTCCCCTCTCAGTGTACTCTAATCCTTTAGTACATCCTTGAGAAGTTCAACCCCCCCCCCAAGTAAGTCCACAAATAGTCTTAAATTCATGACTTGTACACAGAGCAATAGGTATGATGTTTGCTAACACTGGTTCTGAAACAGGACTGAAAAGACTGCCTAATACAATTATGTGCTGACAAGACGTTTTAAAAAAATCAGGCAACAATAACAGATAAAAGTAACATGAAATGATTTATTGAGAAAATGACCACTCAGGTGAGTAGTATAACACAGCAATGCAAGGTAATCTTCAATATCAGATCATTGTTTTGTGTGTGTTAAAAATAAAAATAATTTTTATAAGTACTTCAACTAATTCCCCGGGTGACACAGAATAATAGCTGCGGTCCTGGTGATCTTTTAAAAGAATAGGTGTGTGCATGGGTGTGTGTGTGTGTGTGTGTGTGTGTGTACAGAATTTACCAACACAGATGGTAAGAGGGAATTTAGAAATGTTTAGATCTTGTAGTTTATCCTCAAACCTTGGGGAAGGGGCATGTTATGTTTTTCTCAGGGCACAAATTTAACAGTCAAGGTGGATGTTTGGACTGTATTGCATTAAAGGGCATCATCTCCTCAAGGGGACATTCCCTGCAGCCCAGGCCTGGGAGTCCCTGGGGAG